>NW_026996559.1:2602500-3830000 GCF_035044405.1 Drosophila montana | reverse complement strand
TTCAGTTGCCTGCAAAAAGTTGGGAGTTTTCCGATTCCAAACGTAAAGTAGACCCTCTATTGATTCTCTCGAACAGCGCGAATGTTATTATATCAAATTTCACACTAGACTTGAAATGCTAATTGTGCCAATGCCTGGAGCTATTCAAAGTTAAAAGCCAAAACCACATTGCTGTCATAGCAATAGCGTCTACGGCTTATGTATAAGTCCCACATCGAGTCAGACATGCCCAAAAATATCTGCTTGGAGCCATGTGAAAATCAGTCAAGTTTTACAATCCGACATTGGCATGGAGACAAATGCACACTCACACAACAGCCGTGTTCTTTATGTACTTTTTGTGCCCCACGAGCACTCGAGTTGATATTTCTGTTGCGGCTTATTGGGCGCTAGACCCATGCAAACCAAAAGATGGATTTCCCTTAAAAATAAAAAAGTAATAAAAAAAAACATATAACAATGACCACTGCAGCACAATGCCGCTGGCAACAAATGCTGTGTGATTATGCAGCCGCATGATTGAAGCCGTGGCGAAACGGCGCCCCCAATTTCCCCATTGCTGCTTCGGCTGTCATTAACAGGGGTGGCCATGCGATGCCAATGCGGATTATTTGTGTGTCCATTGCTGGCCACAGGCAGGCCGCAATCAAACTTTCAATCCGAGGCCTTGCCTCAGACATCAATTGCCCAATTGTGTTGTGGACCGCAGCTGGAACTCAGTAACTCAACCAAATAGGACTTTTACGTCACGTTTCTTATCGGAGTACACCCAAAATATAGATTACTAGAAGAAATCATTCGGCGTCACGCGGTTCAGATAATGTTGAAAATGCACTTCACGAAGATTCATAGCTACACAAAATGCCGCCGCACGTTTTTGCAGTTACCCTTAAAAAATGTGTATATCATTGTTGAATTTAAACCAGGGACCTGCCACTCGTAAGGCCGATGGTCAAAAGCAGCCAAAATTTTGTTGCACCTAAAATTATCGAAAATTGTTGCTGAATTTGGACCAGTGACCGCTTCTAAGGCCGATGCTCAAATTCAGGCAGATTCAAAACCAGCCAAGATGTCGTTGCCCCTAAAAATATAGAATATTTTTGCTGAATTTGAACCAGCTGCCGCTTGTGAGTGCGACGTAGAAATTCAGTCAGATTGAAAACCTGTCAAAATGCCCTAAGACAAATTCTAAATGTTAACTAAAATGATACTCCACATGGAATTCGACTCGAGTTCAAAGTCTTTGGGATCCTTAAATGTAAAATTGTTTTTCATGGGTCATTCCTCCAAGAGTTTTAGAGAATATACCTTAATTCTTTTTGTGAGATATATATATATGTGAAGATAGTTTTTGCATTTTAAGGACATGCAAATTGATTATGATTGGATTTAACATTGCTTGTTTCCTTCAAAAATAGCTACCAACTTGGTTTTAAAATTAAAGAATTAAAAGTAATCTTGTTTTCAAAATTGACAAATGCGTTAAATCCAATTGAATTAATAGATTTTTATTCATTTCAAATAAAGCCATGACCAAAATGTGATTCCGAATGAATATCGAGTCAGTTGTGTGCGTTAAGTGTTGGGATTTAGTATAAAGCTCGACCTAATACTTTAACAACTTTACTTTGAAAGTAAATTTCGCCTACAGCTGCTGTTAGTCGACTCTGCACAATCTTCTTTTATTTGTATTTACATATTTTTTTTATATCAATTGCTTTATGGCAGACTTCAGTAAAATATTATGTTGCCGCTTGCTTAAATAACCTGGCATATTGAAATGCGAACAAATTTGCAAAAAGGCGAGTTCCGTGTCTATAAGTTATTTTAATTGCAAATAGTTGGCGTAGTCATGCAGCGATAGCTTAATTTTTATTGCAATATAATGAATAGCAGCTAAAAGCTTAGAGGAATTACAAACATTTTTAATAACATCACCGACACGATGGGAGTACTTCATTTGCCCGTCCGGCTATCTGTGCCCCTCTTCACAGCTAACTGTTGACTGTTATGTTAATTAAATCTACAGGTAAATAGAAAGGCATTAAGAGGAAAGGTATATTCTGAGAAGTAGTTTTTAATTACCTACATTATATGAAAACACATAATAAAACAGAAAAAATGAAATGCGTAAGAAAGATCCTTTTTGTAAAGAATATAAGATATAAGAATAATAAGATAAGCAGGGTGGGTCAGTAAGAGGGCGAAAGAAACAGGAGTGAAATTAAATAGTTTGAAAAGAGACAGCAAAATAAAGTTGAAAAATGACTGGCAAGTTGCATGAAAATATAGAAAATGCTTTACCAGTTGAAACATTTTATTCGCAGAAGCAGGTAAATCAAAGGATAGTTTTCCTGGCAGCTAATTGATATTAGCGGCGGTCGGTTACGAGCTGAAAAAGTAGCTCGCACAACAATGAAATTAACTGAGAATATCGAAAATGGACTCATTAATTGACTTATAGCAAATCCAATTATAAACGAGCGGCATCCGCACAGTTGACGTTATTCAGGGACATATTCGCATCATGATTTGTTTATGTATCCACTTTGTGCACCCTTGACTGGCTAGCCGTCTATCCATCCGTTCGCATGAGGGTCGCCGCAATTAATTATTTAAGCAGTTCGGGCTTGTCATTGCATTTGCTATGATTTAACTATGACCCCTTTATTGCTGCCCTTGGTTAATTAGGCAGCAAACAGTGGAAGAAATCAAACAAAACTTTTCACAATACAAACATTATTAATTGAGTTGCTGTTTCAAATTCGAAAACATTTTATTCTTTGTTTTTGGGTACAATTTGGGTTCTAACATATAGAAATTCTTAAGCAAGTCCGAA
The DNA here is from genome assembly GCF_035044405.1 of Drosophila montana. Lineage (NCBI taxonomy): Eukaryota > Metazoa > Arthropoda > Insecta > Diptera > Drosophilidae > Drosophila > Drosophila montana. The sequence continues at coordinate 3,827,161 of NW_026996559.1, read as the reverse complement.
ACAGCAATAAAACTAATAAATATATAACTAATATAGTATAGGTGTTGCTTAGAGGGTAATTTGCTGTAAATATTTGCATGTACAAAAGCTATATCAATTATTATGTTTTTAATAGCTATCAGAAGTATCGCATATTTATGTCTATCTGTGTCTTAGATTAAGTTCGTGCAGCCGATTTTCCACATCTGTGAACCAGGTACCGTTTCAAACCTGGGTTCAATTTTAAAGTTCGTTGCCCGTTCTAAATTATATAGATGGGTCCAAGCTAATTATGCATTATACTGGGTCGCCTTTAAAGCCATTTCGTTTGAACCAATCTTTTGAATATGATTCGATTCACAGTAAAAACTAGACTTACCTTCCTGGTATGACCGGTTCGCAATGAAAGTGGTTACTATATGAAATAGCATGGTCCTCGACTAAGACAATACTTTATCACCTTTGGTATTCGCTTTATGCCCACTGTACGGAAGCTACACTGTCTGCAAATCGAGCTTCGTTGACGAGCATCTGCAGTTGCTTCGGCCGGGGCCGATCGCTTAGTCGTGGATCAGTGATCGGTCAGCGCGTTTTGCCGGGACATACATACATATATAGTTCTGTTTATATTAAAATATAGTTATCAGTTGATTAAACATGTTGCTAACTGCTAAATATTTCAACTGTAAGTGCCAAAGATAATCGTCTAGATCTTTTAAGTGTGAAAATGTATATATACCTATATATAAAAAAATTTGTATAAACAAAAAATACTTTTTATATTTTCGCCAAATATCTTAAATTTGCATTGATCCGATTTGATGTCTAGCTGTCTAGTTAAGAGCATAATAATGTTCATCCTCATTTAACTATTTGACCACATATGTATATCCAGTATCTGCTTTATGTATGCAAATATGTTTAATTTGATGCCCTGCTCAATTAAAGTAACATATACAAATTTGTACAGGCTAAGCATTTTGCCATCTTAGACAAATAAATAATCTTCTATATGTTTCTATATGTCTTTGCAGATCAGCTTCGTATGATAGACAATTGCAATCGGTATACGCCCCTGAACGGCGGGCGTTTGTGACAAGCTTCTGGAGAAGCGAACAGCAAATATTTTTTTATTGTGATTGTGAGAAGAGAGTTAAAAAACAGTGATTTTTTGTTTATTTTTTTGAAACTCGTACAAGAAATAAGTGATTATTAAAGAAGTGCTAGACTCAAGTGTGTGAAAAGGGGCGGCAAAGTAGTCGTAAGGAAGCTGGTCAGCAAGGGCATTGTGCAGCGCGAAATGATGCCGCAATATCGACTTGACCTGCACACTGACGTCAGCCGAGCAACACCCAGTCACGCCTGCCCGCCACTGCCATACAACACAACCTCTGCCTCAGCCACAGCCAAGGCCACAGCCACAACCTCAGCCAGAGCAGCTGCAACAGTCACTGCAACAGTCCCAGCCTTAGCTTATGCCACCAACTGCTGTGGAAGATCAAGCTAAGCCGCAAGCAACATATTAGAAAGAATTAGAGCCAAACAATTAGAAGCCAATTTCCTCAGAGCTTGAAAGCAATTGCGACAATCGTATGTGAGTGAGAGATTGCGGGTGTATCAACTAAAAAGCCTACCAGCCAGCAGCCGTTTAAAGCAGTCACCTTTGGTCGGGAGAGCACCAAGGCCAACGAGGAGACGTCAGTGCAACCGCCGTCATGTGGATAACACTCGCACCTTTGGTCGTCATCATAGCCCAGCTTTGTGCCTTGGTCCACTCCGCTGGTGGTAAGTACATTATGTTATACATATATATACATATATATACATATATATACATATATATATAAATATATATGTTCCCCATATACACAATGAGGGCTCCACATATTGAAATGATTTCAACCAGGCTTATTTCCACTCATGAATTCATGGTAAAAGGGTTTATTTAAAAAGAATTATGCTTATTGAACAAATGTCGGCCGTGGGCTGTATTTGCATAAATGCATTTGACATTTACAGCAGTCGTTTGCAAATTCGATGTTCAAATTATTCACAAATTAAAATCGTCAATTTTATTCTCATTTTTAATCATTTATTTTGTATTGTTTTAATTTGATTCACTTCAATTGGCCCACAAATTGGCCTGCAGATATTTGTAATAATAAATATTACGCATTATGAATTTTGCATTTTTTCTATTCATCAAATTTGCATTTAATTTTTTGTTGTTGTGTGGGAAATAAAAGCGTGCATCATTTATATGTAAATTTGCTTATTAACTCTGGAATCAAAGCGTAATTTTCTCTTTTTTTTTGCGTATGACCACAGTATAATGGGTTTTTTGCTTTATTTTAATATTGGCAAATGTTTGCAAACGATTGCATTGTAGTTAGTCAATACGTCAGACTTATGTTTTATAAGCCTCCGAAAAGGCAGCTTTTGTTTAAGGACATGAAAGTTTTGGCGAGAAATTTTCTCATCTGATAAAGTCAAAAGTTTGGGAAAATTATTGAGCAAAATTCGTATATGTTCGTATTCTGTTCAATATTTTATTACTCATCTGAGAATAACGTAGAGTTTCAGACTATTATTTTAACATCTTGATGAGCACAGGCTACTTTAACCTTCGACTATGACAATGTATTGTTGTTGCTTAGATGTCCTTATGTATCTAAATCTTGCTTAGTTAGTCTTTACTTCACTTAGAAAACATATCTCACGAAGACTGCACCTTCTGCTAATCTTGCTTTTAATGTTTGCATTCAGCGTTAGAATATCAAAAATACCAGCAATTGTATCTGAAATAATCTTAGTATGGTCTGGTTTCTTAGTTCTTAACAATGATTATAATACTCTAGTAAAGGGGGTTCGATTGTTTTTCGATTTTGTTAAACGCAGTTTTCGCTTGTCTTATTTTTATCTGATTCGATTTTTCTGTTGCTGTTATTCCTGTTATTTTTAGTTTGAGTTACTTTTACTCTTGGTAAAATATTATATTCCCGTTGTCATATTAGCTGGTAGAATTTCTATCGATCGTTGATAGCCTGAAGGTTTTTATTTTCAAGGGTTCTTAGGTTTTCAACTCTGTAAAATCGGGCGAGTGGATTACATTTCCTATAGGATGTGTGGTATAGTTTTCTAATATGTCTTTTAGATAGATGTCCGATAAAGTTCTAATATCGTTTTTGCAATAGTCGAACTATTGCAAATTGTATTGATTTATTTGCCTCATCACAGTAAAAGTGTTCTTTCATTCAAATATCTCTATATAGATATACATATGAATATTTGTGCATGTATTAAGATCGGAAACTAATGTTCCAGCTAGTCCCATATAGCCAAAAGATCTTTTAATCTTTTTTGTACTGAGAGCGTTCCATATTATACAAAAGCACCATCGAAATGAAATAACGCTTAAATATTTTAAATAATAAAATAACATTCGCAAAACTTTAATGAAAGCAACAAACAAACAAAATTCAATGCTTATGCATTTTCACATATAGCTTGGAAAATGAGCCTCAGATTAGTTAAAACAGGAGCAAAGGCGTTGTGAACGTTTCCGCCAATATTCCAATACAACAATTTGAGGTGAATTATGAAAAATCGTTAATTTCGAGTTTAATTTGTTATTTTGGTGAATTATTCCATTTATATTGTATTGTACCACATACCATCATTTTATTAATTCAATAAAGTCACTTATAATACGCTCTTTTGGTCGATAGTACATTTATATTTAAGCCATGCCCATATTAGCTGAATTTGTTGGCAAATAAAAATTGTTTTTAAAAAAAATGAAGATAAAGTCGCAACTAGCGTTAACAAGCTTTACTTATGTTTCGATGACCCTTAACCTAATGGGCGAGCTCTTATAGTCCAAGCTAATACAAATGCTACACTACATCAGCTGGCAACTGACATTCGATTTCTTTCCCTTTTCATCATTTGAATCTATTTTAAGCAATGCTGTTTGACAGAAACGTCCTTGAGAACCACTCAACCTTGACGCCAGAAATGTGCAATCGTCTGCATTGAATAAACCTATTTATATTTTTATCCTGTACGTCTTACGGTACTTATTGAAGGACTTCTTGAAGGACTTACAGCATGCATAAGTAGTAGCAATATTTTTTCAAGAAATATGTAGAGCAATCGTCTATACGTGAAACTGTTTGCCTGACTGACTGGCTGACTGGCTGACTGACTGACTGAAGGACAGAATGTATGACCGACTGACTGGCTATTGATTAACGCATAGCCAAAACCGTAAGAGCTAAGAAATTTTTACTAAAGTTATAATACAGCTGCTCGCTATGACAGGGTTTTGGGAGATTCCACCTGCAAATTTGGAAAAAATGTCTGAAAACTCATTTTCAAAGGCCTTTATGAAAATTCATTTGAGACGTGACTCACATTCATTACAAAATCCATCCCTCTTTGGTGGTAAAAGGAGTCAAAGATTTGGCTGGTTACGTATCGGGTTCAAACATATATCAAAGAATCTTTAATCTTTTTGCAAAATCCAACCCTCTTGGATGGAAAGTGCGTATCATCCGCTTGAATCTTATTTGCAAAGCCCCACATAGGAACTTAATGAATACGTGTTTAAGCGACACTGATCCTTGCAAAAGATCCTTCTGAAACTTCATTTGATACGCGTTTCAAACTTTTCCCAAGCTTCACCCCTCTTACATGGTAAATTCAGCTCAAAGAATATATGAACGAAAGTTTATTTTTCGACTTCATGCCTTGCCTCACGGTAGTAAAATACTCGAAAAATGTAGATTCCAAGTTTTGGAACGTATTTCGAAGGGACTCAAACGCATTTTCAAATCATTCTTAAATATAATTTGAGATAGCACGCATAAATTTAAATATTCCTTTGTCAGAAAAAACTTGCAAGAAGTTGCCATGTAATAAAGACAGAAAGGGCAGCGTTTTTGATGTTATCGATTGTCGATAGCTAAAAAAAATCGAAGAATTAAACACCAAATGGAATAAGTGGCAGCACCAGCACATTGCAATTTGTCACACCTAGACAATGACAAATGAATAGAACAGCTTATATTTCGTATAAGCTGCTCAGACTTGTGTTTATACGGCCTGAGCACAACTCAGGCGAAAACTCAGCGGGAAACTCAGACCGTGTAAATATATAGCTTGAGGAACTCTTGGGGTTTTTGTCTTACACAGTTTACATTCTTTGGTTGGTTGCTTTTTAACGAGAAATTGAAATAGGATGCTGCAAAAAGTTTAAATTTGGCTTTATTGAAGTTTAAGTAACTTTTTCTGTGCGGCCCAAAGAGCTCAACCCTTGGGATTTTTCATTTTTTTTTAACAACACATGTCACGCTTTCATCAAGTCGCCGGCGTGATTTACTTTTGATTGATGCTCATTTTGTGGGATTTGGCCCAACTATGTGACTGGGCGGTTGGTTTGTATGCCACTTGGCGTGCAACAATGCAAAGCCCCCATATAAACACATTGTGCAAATATAACGCAAGTTTTTTATTTTATTTTTTTATATTTTATTTTTTTGCGTTGCCAGCTAAATTTCAGCATTGACAGCAGTCAATACTGATGTGGACTCCCAGCGGCGATGGGCTTTAAGCTCGCATCGATGAGCAAATAATAGTGTATCCCTCTGGGCTTTATTTTTTAGCGGACCTCAACAGGCAGCGTGCCTTATTTACCACATCAATTAACTCGGTAAAAAACAATAGAAATACAAGTAATTGAGCTCTAGTCGCTAGAGCACTAGCAGATAGATAAGACATATCCCGAACCCAAGGCCAAGCTTCCTTATGTAAATGCATACTTCTTGCTGTATTCTTCCCATTGCTCCACACTATGTACAGCAAATATATTCTCGATTATCTTCGGTGCTTAAAGTCCGATCTTTATGAGATTTGTAGTGTTTAAATAAGGCATGCAAATGTGTGTATCTTTCAAGGTAAGGCTCTGCCTTAACAAATACGATTTTTTTCCATTTGGGAAGAAATGAAATGAAATGTATGCAAAAAAGCCGTCATATGTATACTATAAGAAAGACCACACCCCATATATGGTGTATCTACATAGCTCTTATAATAACCAATAGAGAATGTATATTTAAAAATGTTAAGTCCTTAGCTTTTGTTGAGATTGATGCGTTGATGCTGACGGACATGGCTAAATCGTGGTCCTGATCAAACATATAAATACTTTTTGGGTTCGTGGTTGCCCTTTTTCTGTCTGTTACATAGCATCACAAAAACATTATACATTTTTTCTTACCCATTTACCCGTTTTTAATGGGTTCAGGGTATAAAAACTCATTTACATATAAAAAAGCTCCAAAATAGGCTGTGCTCATTCATGAACGAGCACGCATTGGATGCAGAGCCGCAATATAATAATACCTTATACTTGGGCTTATCAAGCTTTCTGTATGCTTTTTAAAGCCCACCTATAAAAGAGGGAACATGCTTGTGCATGTTCTTCCTACATCCTTTAATTCCTCCAGGCAGAGTGCTATACTCGATTTCAAACTGAACAAGTCTACATTTGTGTATTGCGTAGTTTGTGACACTCGACCGCAATGCACTCACTTGTCTTTTTTTAACCAAAATTGTCATGTCCTGGCCAACCTCTCCCCCCCCAGGGAGCTGTCTTGTGGTTGTGGACGTAGCTACATTTTTAGCTAATTGTGCATCTGACGATTTACTTTTTGCTGCACAAAAAATTCTTACTTGTTGAGTGTGGATTTTATTCTGTTTTTATACAATTTATCTTTTACAATTTATTTATATTTGTTCCCATTCTAAATATTCTCTTGTTATCAGCAACCGTCCAGATGCGTTTGATGCTTAGTTTGTGCCAAAATTCGTTTTCCTAATGAAACATTTTGTACTTGAGAATAGCTTACAGAATTTAATCCATCTGTTGGTGAAATTCGCCTTTTATTAAGATTCCTAATTAAGATAAGGCCTCATGATTGCCAGTTGATACAGTTAATACATAGTACATAAATTGTCTTCAATATACATATGTGTATGAGCATGGACTTAAGTACGTATATGAACGAATCCTTCAATATTAACTAAAAATATTTAGGCCATTATACAATAAAAGTTATGAATAGAAGTCTTTACGTAAGCGTTAATATGTTAGCCTGTTAGAAAATATTTATAAGTACATAAGTGTATACGTGTTTATGGGATTAAAAACGATTATTAGTGGGCGGGAGTTTTGTATGGCAACAATGGATGCACATCATAATATATGCAAGGCACACAATAAGTAAAACTCATTTTGTCGTCGCCCATTAAACCCTTTGCTTTCCATGGTTGCTTAGGCAATTCGAATAATTAGTTTTACTTGTCCATGTTGGGCGCCAGATATTAATATGCACTAGCCATCGGCAGAGCTTGCATTAGAGCTTTGCGTTGCATGTGTTTGAGGTCATGCTGGTTTCATAGATGGCGTAATTAATGATAAATGCATCCTTGGCCAATTCGAAATTCGAAATGCATTTTGTGGCTCACAAGCGATGGGCGTAAATTGAAATTTAACTTATCATTTATTGTTTAATTGTGGTTAGGCTCGTTTTACTGGGAGCACCACAAATTATTAACATGTAACAGACCAATTTATATGCGTATTAATTAAAATTTGAAATCAAATTATAATTTCATATTATGTTGAATTACAACTTTTATTTGGTAAATATCGAGTTATTTGTAATATGTTTGGAATTATTTTTGCTTTCATTCAATTCGCAATTTTCAGTACAATGAGCAAGTAATTTTGTTTAATTTATGTATATGCTGCTAAGATTAAAGAAAAAAAGAGAAAAAAAATTAAAAATGTCCATCGTATCGTTTTAGAATTCCTACGCTTTACCGTCGTGTACGAAATTTGGCAAAGCGTTTGGATTCTGAAACGATATATGGTCTGTAACAACAAAAATGAAATGTACAGCCCAATATATAATCCGTTAATTAGGAATCAGGCAGCTCTTGGGAATACATTTTAATTGAAATTATTATCATAGATAGGCTTTGCTATTGAGAAATCTGGAAAGCAGTCCGATAACTAAACTGTCTTAAGGCATTCCAGCGATTTCCAGCTGTGTCAGAAAAACAAGTTCTCAGCAAGCATGTGGTTGTATTTATATGCTGAAGCTGTTCCACAAATTTGAGTAGAAGTACACAATATATATATTAAAGAATTGATTTGAGCTCTCTCATCGGGGCATCAAAAATAATGCTGAAACCTAGACCTGGGGTTTTGAGGTGCTCTACGCTAAACTAATATTTCATAATTTACTGAAGCTGAGTCTGAGTTTTCAACTGAGTTTTCGACTGAGTTGCACTCAGCCCGTGTAGACAATAGTTTGACTTTCTCAGGTGAGAAGCTTTAACGATATTGAACATATTGTATTAAATCTGAGCGCTCTTCTGAGCTGTCATTTTCTAGGGCTACCAGACAGCGGGTAAATTTAATATGTTCGTTGATTCTTTTTCTGGGTCAACTAAGTATTTTCGTCCTGTGTATACACTGATCAGAGTTGTTTAACTGAGTTTTTTGATACTTAGGCCTGAGACTCCCAGGCGAAAACCTAGCTGATAGTTCAGGTCGTAAAAATACAGCTTTATACTCACAGCGATGCTCACAGAGCTACGTCTTTTATTGGGGCCTTCAACTGTTATTCCATCTATTAACACAATACGCATTTAGTAAAAAAGCTTAATTTTAATAAAATATTTTTCTTTTGCAGAAGCTGATTATACACTCGATGATTCATTTTGGAACGAAGAAAGTCCAGTTGGTAAGTATATTTACCTAATAGCAATTAGTTTTCCATTATGTGTGTGGTTTTAATTTTCATGTGCCATAATCTATTGAGCGTAAAATATCTAGCGTTTGATTGAGTGATTGTTATTCTTCGAATCGATGCTTGAAGAACTACTTTAGCGAACATTTTTAAATAATTCTTTTTTGCAGGTGAAGTGGAACGGTTACTCAAAGAGTATAGACAAAATCAGGAGCTTGTGCGTCGTATTGGTGGACATTATTATCAAATAATCTATCCGGTACAGCTGCGTCATCACGAAAAGATGGGAATCTCAACACGCGAAGTTAGTCTCCCAAAGGTACGCAAAGATTTGCATAAGAGAAATACTAGAAAAATCGAAACAAACACAATGGTATGTTCACATTTATTTCCATTCACTCGTGATATTGTTTGTCCCATTGTTTTTATCCACACACACTTACACACACACGCACATACTGTCCATAATCTACATCACCCATACATACAGCCTGTCATCCAAATTTCATCAAAAATTGTTTATATTGAATAACTTTAAGGAACCTTACAATTGTATGATTTTTCCACTGCCCAATATTTATTCAAACCACAAGATGAATAGTCTGCGAACTTCTTATTCAAATCGAATGCCTTATGTGTTTTGATACTAAGTTGTAGATTCGTAAGCGAGTCCGCTTTTTGCCGACCATTCAAGGCGTGACGTTTTTTAATTTATTTTTTTAGCCCGGACAACGTCCACGCCCACATGATGACAGCGGATTCAGCAGAGGCAGGACAAAGGTATGAACGCCGAATTTATACATAAATATTTAAACCCATCAATAAATGCACGGATTGTGTAATCGAATCCATTCCGTTTCTGTTCGAAATCGATTTCGGAATAAAAGCAAGAGTTTTTCCAAGTTTCATGTTTCACGTAGTATAAAAAAGGGATGATTTATTTATAATTATATTTAATGCAGCTCAATTCGGGCGCATTCAAACAAAAGTTTTACAATAAAACCAAATACAAATACATTCGATAAAGTCGAGGCCAATTTGGTTAAATGCCTGACAATTGGGAATATATTGCGTGGGCATTTTGTCACAGTACTAAAGATTGTTTTATATTTGCCCTCTTAAATTTCAGAAACATTTTCATCGCACCTCACTGCTTATCAAGGCATTCAATCACAAATTCCGTTTGGATTTGGAATTGAACTCGTGAGTAGAATAAATAAAGCTGATTTATTTTCCAGCTCTTGGTCAAATTAAACTCGTTAAGAGATTTGGTAGCTTATTCATTATTCCTAATCCGCATTATATACCTACGTCTCCTTTTACAGTCAACTACTGTCGCCCAACATACAACAGAAACACTATCACGTCGGTGGATACCAAGTGGATGGCAATCGGCATGTAAGTAATCCAAATTCGAAATATCCCAGCAATCTCTAGTGGCATAATTGTTGTGAAACAATGATAGGAATTTAAATTAAAATGTTGAGCCACAATTGAAATTAAGTTAAAATCTCATCAATCTAGCAGTCCGAATTCCGAGCCATTTGTATTCGAACAAGTGTCAGTTTATAATAAAATAGAAAAACTGAAGCGTTTCGTATATAATATATATAGAAAACAAAAAAAAAAAAAAAATCTTGGAACGTAAATATACAGCGCGATTTACAACACAAGAACAACAAAAACAACAACAAGAACATCTTTGAGGAACCATGACAAACATGGCTGAGGCGCGCATCAAGCGCGAGTTTAAAGAGGCACTCAGCGGTGAAGAGTTCCGCCAGTGCCTGATCAAAATGGAGCTCGTCAACGATAGCTGGACAGAGCTGCGCGGCGAGATAACTGGGCCGCGCGGCACGCCCTATGAGGGCGGTAAATTTGTGCTTGAAATCAAGGTGCCAGATAAATATCCTTTTAGTCCACCAGAAGTTCGCTTTATGACACGCATCTGGCATCCGAACATCTCATCGGTGACTGGGGCCATACGCATGGACATCCTGAAGGATCATTGGGCCGCAGCCATGACACTGAGCACAGTTTTGTTATCGCTACAGGGTATGCTGACCGCTGCCGAGCCAGACGATTGGCAGGACTTTGTGGTTGCCTATCAGTTCAAAAAGCGGCACGATCTATTTTTACTAACGGCCAAACATTGGACTAGCGCGTATGCGGGCGGATCCCGCACGTTTCCCGATTTGGATCTGAAGATTGAGCGTCTCAAGGATATGGGCATCGATGAGCATGAGGCGCGCGCGGTGCTCTCTAAAGAGAATTGGGATCTGGAGAGGGCAGCCGATTGTCTATTTATTTAGGTGTGCGGAACTGGGCTTCACAAAATCAACAACAACACCAATAACAACAACATCAGCAACATATTCAAAATCAACGAGCGATTATAATAACCAACAATATCAACTACAATAACATCAACACCAACAACAACAGAAACGAAAATAACAGCCCAAAATTCTAGTACAGTTTCATACAGCTGCCGCAGCAGTCAGTTTTTCCAACATGCAAAGTGTAATCCATGGACCTGGTCCAACAATTTGCAACGCCCAAATTTGTATTACGTAGTATTTTTGTCGGTTTCCAACATTTCGAAATTTATTTACTGTGTAATTCAAGTTTAGTGCTCGACATTCGGACCCCTTGCGGCTCGTCCTTTATTTCGAATACCCAGGAATTCACCAGGACTCACGTTCTCATGTGTCACTGTGCTCTTGGCGAATTCTTAGGCATTCGAAATACATATGGGAGACGGAATCGGTCGGTTTGTTCTGTTATTTTTGAGTGCATTGTACATTGCAGTTGATTTAGGTATACGAGTATGTTATGTAACAGATCCCAGGGTTTGCGCATACGCATTTATTGTTTTGCTAAATATCAATATTACTTGCACTTTAATAATCATAAAACAATGAAATACTAATAGTATTTTGCCTGAATTTGAATATTTTAAAAAATATAATAAAGATCTATACTCTTGGGCATGCCGCTCTATAAATACCTATTCAGATTTATGCTCAAATTGCGAATGGGTGAAAAATAAACGAGCTGAGTCGATTTTGCCATGCCTGTTTGTCCGATATCATTAAACAGTATTTTTCTATACCACCTGCAGAACACGTTAGTTTTTACTGTAATCATACAATTTTTGCATAATCTCGATAAATATCGATTTTGGCTAGATACAATCAACCAAAATGTGGTAAAGAAATGACTCGAGGCTAGAGCCAAGCGCCTTGGTATATGCAGTCTTTTGATTGCCATGTTAATCCCTGAAAATTTCAAAAAGATTAGACCAATTCTTATAATCCCGATAAATATCGATTTCGATAGTCTTAACAGCTAAATACACTCAACCAAAATGGGGTTTCAAAGCTAAAGACTTGCGCCTTCGTATTTGCTGAGTTTCGAATACCATGTTGAAGTCCTGAAAATTTCATAAAAGTCTGACTTTCTCTTGCAGGCAACACATATATCGAACAACTGTATCATATAGTTCCCATGGGAATAAGCGCACGAAAATTAAGTTGTTAAACAAACAACTTTTGACCAAGCTCGGCATTTGCTAGTTGCCTACATATAAGCATAAACTTGTCAACGTCGGACCATCATATTATATAGATCATTTGTTTTTTTTGCAGGACATTGAGCACTGTTACTATCATGGCACCGTGAAGGATTATCCGGGCGCCAGTGCCGCTTTTCATACCTGCAACGGCGTTAGCGGTGTCATACATATTGGCAACGAGACCTTTGTCATACATCCCTTTTACGGCGGTGATCTATCGGTAAGTTAGGTGATCCCAATCTAAGTTAATTAGCCTGTAACCAAATGCCCCGCTCATCGCTGCTGTAGAAACATCCGCATGTGATTTTTGAGGCGCGTACAAAGGCGAACAAGGGTTGCGCCAACTCTGGCAATTTGGACTCGTGGCGCCTATCCCGTCGCACCAAGCACCTGTCGGCGGGAGTTGTCGATGAGATACATCCGAATGGGGCGGGCCGCTATAAGCGGGATGTGCGCGAGGCAACCAAATATATCGAGACGGCCATCATAGTCGATAAGGCCATGTTCGAGAAGCGGAACGGTAGCACACGCGCCGAAGTCATCCATGATGCCATACAGGTGGCCAATATAGCTGATTTGGTGAGTACAGAAATGGCAATGAGCACTTATTTTGTAATTCTGATTATGTCCGCCTGCTCAGTATTTCCGCACGCTGAATACTCGTGTGTCTGTGGTGTACATTGAGACGTGGGGCAAGAACCAGGCGGCCATTGATGGCAGCAAGGACATTAGCAAGGCCATATCCAACTTTAATGACTACACTTCAAGGAATCTGTATCAAATCGAGAGGGATACCACACAGCTGTTATCGTAAGTAGACACGCACACACACACACACACACAAACTCACATACATACGCATATACCCCATATAATGTGCATATGCACGTGCTTACTTGTTTTTGCAGCGGGGAAACGTTCGCCGGGGGCGAGGCTGGCATGGCCGTGCCCGAGACTGTCTGCACACCCCGTGCCGTCGGCATCAGCGTCGATGTCAATGTGTATGAGCCGCACCTTCTGGCGGGCACAATGGCCCATATGATTGGCCACAATATTGGCATGGGCCACGACGATGGGCGTAAGTACAATTAAATCTGTGCCAGGTCTACTTTTAAAATATTTGCGAATTTCGCCCAAAATAGTTTGCCTAACAATATTTTTTATGAGAACTTTAATTACATTTGTATGCCCTAAATAAATAAAATCACCATCACACACTTCTTTTCCGTCTTCTTGTTTTTTTTTAACAAATTTTCTTTCATTTGATAAAAATTTATCTAAGATAAAAATTAGAACACTTTTATTAAATTCTTAAATTACTCACTTTAAAGCAATTTGCTATTGAGTAATGAATACTCTGCGGAATGCTGTCTAATGTTATTAAAAAATATTAATACTTCAATTTTATTGTACTAAATTGATATTGAAATACGTTTTGTGTTGCTTTAAGATTTGGCATTGCTTGTGCATGGAAGGTGTGCATAAAGCAGGATTAATTTTGATATGTTCTAAGAACTTTGAATTCTTAGTATTTATGGAGTTGAAGCTTTTGTGTTAAATGCATTCTATGGAATTTCCGCAATTTTATTCAGGTGAGGAATGCTTTTGCCGGGACTGGCATGGTTGCATCATGGCGCAATCAATAGTCGGCCAGGAGAATGTGCAGCCATACAAATTCTCAGAATGCAGTAAAAAGGATTACATTGACGCATTGCGAACGGGTCACGGGCTTTGTTTACTCAACAAGCCCAACGAGGTGAGATACAGCGCGTTGCCTCCCTGCCCCCCTCCCCTCTCTTCCCAGTCTATCGGTACACAATAGGTTTTCAGCTGGCTCTGCGGTCAGTTGCTAGGGAGGTTAACTGTTGCGTAGTAACTGCATCAGTACAGATAAACTCAATTAGAATGGTTTGTGCAAGAGACTAAGAAATACCCATTAATAAGTATCCCAAAACAAAGATATAACTGAGCGTAAGAATAATTAAGTACATTGTCATTTAAATATGCAGACAAAATGATTATTTTTGCTTATACTCAAAATGTCGTGTTTCCCTTGAACAAACTGTAAATATTAAATTGGGAGATATTTAGCTACTTCTGATTAAAAATGAATTGTTTAAATATGAATTATATTCATTTTTATTTTTAATAAAATATCTAAACTAATATCAAGCAAAAGTTATTAAGAATATTATATTGTGAGGAATTGCTTACAACCATTTACGAATCTATTAATATCTAGCAGAGAAATCAAAATACATATATTCCCATCACTTGCAGATTGAGTTGCGGCGCAACTGTGGAAATAAAATCATCGAGGAGGACGAGGAGTGCGACTGCGGCACGTTCGAGGAATGTGCATTGGATCCCTGCTGCGATAGCATCACATGTAAGCTGAAATCCGAAGCACAGTGCGCCAGCGGTGCCTGCTGTGACCAATGTCGGGTAAGTGAAAAGTGAAAAGTGGAAAGTGTGATTGCTTTTGACTCGAACACAATTGTGTTTATGCCAGCTGCGACCCAAGGACTACATATGCCGCGACTCGCATAACGAATGCGATTTGCCCGAGTATTGTGATGGTGAGGTGGGCCAATGTCCCGCTGATATCTACAAGAAGAATGGCTCGCCCTGCGGCCTTAGCAAGTCAGGTGTTTCGGGTAAGGGAGCGACACATCATATTGCAGCCTAGCTAGGTAGTAAAATTATGACATATTCCCCTTCAGGCTATTGCTTCCAGGGCTATTGCCCCACCCTGAATCTGCAATGCGAGGCCATTTGGGGCTACGGCGGCTTTGCGGCCGATCGTCAGTGCTATGAACAGTTTAACTCGAAGGGCTCCATTAACGGTCACTGCGGTCGCGATGCCAACGATCATTACATCAAATGCGAGCCAGAGTAGGTGCCCTTGAATATTATGCGTAATGCTTTCTTAGATTACAAAAGAAAAACCAAACAAAAACAAAAAACGCTTTGAACTAACGCATTTTGCATGACTAACATTTCATATGATTTGCGTATTTGGTGCTTTCAACAGTGAATACAGCGAATACTTTTGATATTTCAAATCAAGTACTTGAACCAGCCATGAGTGATATTCAGTTAACTTACTAATAATATTTATTCCCTTGATTCTCCGGTAACAGGAACGTACAGTGCGGCACGCTGCAGTGCAAGGAGGGCGAGCGACAGCCAGTGAATGATGGAATCGACCAGTTATACTCTCGCACAATTATCTCCATCAAGGCGCAGGAATATGAATGCAAGTGCGTAGCTCGGTTTTGGTGATGGGGCCTTTGCATTGGGATTGGGGTTGGGGGTTCGGTTGGGGAAGGCTGCTTTATTTTTGAAGCGTTTGCAGCTTTCAGGCATAAGACTGTAATACACTTGTATGCATTTGCAGGGCAACCAGCGGTCAAGTGGGCTCCAATAGCTATCCAAATCACGGTTTGGTCAAGGATGGCACACCATGCGGCGATAATTTGATTTGTCTTAACCAAACGTGCGTTAGTCTCTTTCCGCATGTGGATCAAACCAAGTGCCCAACAAATAAGCAGGGTCAAGAGTGCTCCGAGCGTGGTGTAAGTTCAAAAAGTGGAACACACACACAAAACAGAAACAAACAAAATAAAACCACAATAACAACAACAACAATAACAACAGCATCTATCCATCCAACCGCCTGAATATCCATTTATATATTTTTATACGTACATATTTTTCCACCCCTTGGTTATGCCATTCCACAGTTCTGCACCAACGCTAATCGTTGCTTCTGCGATATGGGCTGGGGCGGCACGGACTGCAGTACGGTCGTCCTTTTGACAACACCACTGCCAACCGAAGCATTGCCAACGCCGGAGAATACAATCAAAATGGAGAAAAAAGAAACTCCATATGGTAAGAAATAGTGGGTGTGGGCCGAGGTCACCGAAGACTCGTACCTGGCATCAACATATGTATTGGGATACATGCTAATCGAATTTAACCACAAATCTAATTAGATCAGAACTAACATTACTTTAACATAACTTACCTAGCCGAACCGGCGTTATGGAGGGGCATCAGTTATGCACCGGTACTGACGGTACTAACGCTTGCCACAACTGAACCCAAATAGCGAACTCACAAGGTCTCTCGATATGATTGATAATTGATTTGATTGCAATTCGATACCATCGATATACATAATTTGTTTCGATAACTCGTATGACAATGGTAATTACATCGATTGCTAGTTTTGTTAGGTAAATGGCGTAAGGTCCAAAAATCGATTCCACTTAATGTTTTAAGGTCCAACCATATAGATACAGAATTACCCTACATAGCATTACAGCTCTAAAGCTATTCCTATTACTAATGCTATAGCTGGACTAAAAAACATCAAATCACAAACTCAATTCATCAACGATTCAAATATCGGTTTGTCCATTCCAACTCCAATCTCAGTATCAGATCATGCATTCCAGTTCCTCCAAAATCAGATTTTTTGATAAATTGAAAAATAGCAAATGTTCTGGGGTTCTGAAAGCTACAAATGTACATTTTGTCTATGTTTTTCTCTTGTTTCTATATTAACATGATTTGACATATTTAAAACAAATATAATTTCCACTGCAGCTCAACGGTAATGGGATAAGGGACAGGATTTTAAAACAAAAATGTTTAGGACCTTGAACATATTTTACTTCTTGGATTTATTTTTTTTAAGCTATGACTCACCTTTGGACTACGAGCTAGTTCTGTATAATATAATGAGGGATCATGTATGGGTTCATTTGCTTAGACTAATGCAGGCGTAATAAGCGTATGGTATGAATCCAGAAATCCATTTAAAGAAATTGAAAGAAAACGGCTTTTTTAGAATCTTAAACATTGATTTGTGAAATGGGCTCATTTCCTGTTCCGTTTGTCTTTGTTCCGTTAGTTTGCTTAAATTATACCAAATATCTAAGATATATAAGCATTTTTTATTATTAATTTAAATTAAAAGTTGGGTAAATAGGAATATATAAGCTTACATGTTAGATACGCAAATGAAGAGAACTTTAGTATTCAGATTTCAGAACAATTGCAGCATGTATATATACAAATTTATATAATTTGGTGAAAAAAAAGATTTAAGAAAAACCGAAAAGAAAATACAATAAAATGCAACCACCATTTCCAGGCACCTCTGACCAAAATAGGATCAGCACATTAACCATGGTCATCATTTTAACAGTTATCGTCAAATGTGTCTTCATTAGTTTTGCAACACTGGCCGTTTGCTACAGGTAGAGTACCAAGCAACTCAACAATCGGTTACACCGATCATGCGTACACAAACACACATGCACTCGCACATGCACATGCATACATATGTATACGCGTACACGCATACGCATAGAATGCAAGCATAAAGTAGCATTAAAGCAAAGAAAATACCGTAATAAAGCTGTTGAGCCAATATCAGGATTGACGACTTATAGACCTTATAGATCTTCTTCGCGGGGGTCAAACCAATTTGTATGCTGCATGCTTAAGGTCAGGCTTAGCAGTTTCTCTTTCTCTTTCGTTTTCTGTCTCCTTCCTCGCTACTGCTTTCTATCGCTTTTTCTTACTCTCTCTCTCTCTCTCTCTCTCTCTCTCTCTCTCTCTCTCTCTCTCTCTCCCTCTCCCTCTCTTTCGCTCATCTGAGTACGCTTTATAATTTGAAAGATAACAATTTGCTTTAGAGATAGGATATGTTTAAACGTCTGACCAATAGCTTTCAAATATGCCACACTATCCCGAACACATACATATGTGTGCGTATGCATGCATGTGTGTGTATGGTTGTATGCATGTACTCGTTTGCTTAAAGTATTTCGCAAACATATAAGTTTGTATGTATGTGCATACATAGCTGCCACTGCCATTATGTATCAGGTTTCATTTATATTTATGTTAATTATGTGTAATTTTCATTTATACGTTCAGGACTGTGAATGTATGTATCTGTATATGTGTACATATGTATTAATGTACCTATGTATGCTGTATACTCGTACATACATATATATGTATATATATATATATGTATATATATATATATGTATATATATATGCCTATTGTGTTTGTAAAAAACTATTGAATTATTTTCTTGTTTTTCGTCCGATTCATAAATTTTTTTTGTATGTTTTTTCATTGTGTGTGTTCCTTCATTTTATATTTCTTTTGTTCCATATACATAATGACATACAGTTTGTTTGTATGTATGCATATAGCTGCGTACATACGTATGTGTATGTATATATATGTCTGTTTGTATATATGTTGTTAAACACTTGATGTACTTATATATCTACGCGCTGGTTAATGCTATTGAGTAATCTGTGTTTGTTTTCATTGTTGTTCGTATATCAAATGCCGTGTATGTATGTGTGTACCCTTAAACTATATATGTATTCATATGTTGGACCTACAGAACACACTCGTGTGCATTCACATATACACATGCATTCATACATACATATATGTAATATTTACGATCACAATCATGCACACTACAAAATAGACAGACACGCCCGAATTGCATCCACTAAACCTACTTCCTCTTCCTTAAATTTACAGACACACACGTACACGCACACAGACACACAGACACACATGCGCCGTTCACTTCCGGAAACACGACTCATGCACACTTAAGATCTTTTTAAGAGACCGACACCACGCTTTCGATATATTTGAAATTAAAAGTTAAACCTATACATACATACATAGAATTCAATTCAATTTTGAACACTTCCCAAATTAAATGTATGCGCAATACCCATTAACAAACGATCTTCAACAATCGTGAATGCGACCCATACAAGTTGGTGTACAAATTATATATATATATATATATATATATATATATTAACATATTTTTATCAGTATTTATCTCTGAGTTTGATTGTTTAAGGTCCTTTGTATCTATGTATATATATTGAAATGTTTATGCTTGAACAACATATATGTAACATACATATACATATCTGCTAGGGCGTAGCTCGGAGGCGTGGCCTTTGTTATAGACTTTTTGCATAGCTTGGATTACCATTGTCATAGCCTGGGTGCTGCCGAAAAGTATAAAAAAAAAACAAAAATCCAAAACAATACGAAATTACAATAAAAAAAAAACACTTTGAATGAAATTAAAAATTGCAGTTCAACTGTAACTGAAAGTGTAAACTCGAGGCGCAAATGTGAGAATCGTTCGATTTCGGCTTCATTCGATGCGTTTTGTGGCCGAAAGAAACTTTTTGTTGGTAGCCCAACAACGGCACTTAATACCCATGCATATACACATATATATATATATATATATGTATATACAATATATATATGTATATACAATATATATATATGTGTATACAATATATATATATGTATATACAATATATATTTATGTGTATATGTATGCTTGTCAAATTTCATGCACATAAATGCCGAATTGCCTTTTCTTGTGTGCTGAGCTCTAATATTTTTGTGAAACCTCCAAAAATAACAAAAAAGAAAAAACAATACAAAACGAAAATGAAGAAAACGTACAAAATGTTATTTATTTGCTTGTTTTTTTTTTTCGGCTGACCCACCACCCACCTGCTAAACTGATATCGGCGAAACCAACAACTTCAATAAAAAAAAAAAACAAAATATATACATATGTGTAAATAAAATAAAAACAAAAATCCATCAACAACAACAAAAAACACCTGGTATATTATAACGTAACGTATGCAAATCCAACTATAAACTATTTTGAAATATATTGAAAACAAAAATTGTCAATACACCGGGGCGTATGCATAATATTGTTTATATATCCATATATTATACATATCTATATATATTTATATATATATATATATATATGTGTGTTTATATGCATATGTTTGACAAACGCATCAAATCTAAATCCGCACACACTCACACACACTCGCACAAAATGCTCACCATTCACATTCCCACACACACACACACTAACGCACTCACATTTATATCGAAACAAATGGCAAATATAATCTCGTATAGAGAACTACCACGGCTCAAATACAGTGTTCCTAGTCGGTGTTCTAATGTCAGTTGTAGGGTTCGTTTTTATAACATTCACCTTGATGGCATTGTGCTACAGGTCAGTTGTAGTACATAGAAACTTCTCCCTGTGTCTGAGGTTAGTTGAAAAGAAGTAATGAAAAAGCCAGCTCTAAATACAAAATACAAATTACTACAACAAAAAAAAAAAAAAAAACAAAAAACAACAACTGCAAAAGCAATGCAAAAAGTACAAAAGAACACTAACAAAAATCGAAAAAAAAAACTCAATATTTTGTTAATATGTTTTTGTTTCCGATTTAAATCATTTTTAATCTTTCGAAATGTTGTCCTCATTATGAGTCGTAGTATTTAGTACATAAATACATGCGTACATGTGTGTATATATGCATGCATCTTCTGCATACATATGTATGCATGCCCGTACATGCATATGTACATCAATGTAAACGTTGTCATTTTTTGTGTATTCAGTTCGTTTTTGAAACCATTTAAAACACGCATAATTGCCATTGCATTCAAATGCACACATTTTACATATTATTGTGTGTATATATATATATGCAGATATATGCATATATGTATATACTGATATATATATATATATATATATATATACGCACATATATATGCATATATTTGAATATATAGTCATAGCAATGGTATCGAAACGTCCATATATGCATATGTACATAGTTCAGATTAATTAAATGCATATATTTATATGTACATACTATATATTCTGATTTCTCGCTTGTTGGCTTCCATTCCTCACTCACTTTATCGGTTCCAAACACATGTAAATTCCTTTGTACATACTTATCCAGCGTGAAGACCATAGAAAACCACATTCTACATATATTTTGTTTTATAAACAGACAAACTTGTATGTACATATGATTGTATGCCTATCCTACAGTGATGTGAGTTTGTACATAACTATATATGTACTTACAACTGTATAGCGCATATATTCACATATACTTACTGTCAAATCAAATCTAATTATATATGTGTGTACGGATGAATGTACATATATTGAATGATACATACATACGTACATGCAAGTACATATACACGGACATGCACAATCCTCATTATAATCAAAGGCTGCATCTACAAACTCACGGTTCGTTCCTGATGGCTCTAAGCCCAACCACCCCATACTAGTCCGACAATAATTATTATTTTGTTTTATTTTTTGTTGTCTTATATTCTTCCTTTTGTCAAATAAAGCAAAACCAAACACACAACAACAATTAGTAATAAAATTATTATTTATATGGCCGTGCAGCTTGAATTAGACATTTTTTGTCAGCTTCAAACCTATCAACTAGTATGTAAAAATACCCTAGCTTATACACAAAGAATAAAAAAAAAAAACAGCTTCAAAGAGGTAGAGTGTATTAAAGGAGCTGCATTCAACACATGCTGAGTAGTAAATCAATAGCTTTTAAAATCTATAATTATAGTTAGACAGAAACTTAATTAGCAACTAAAAGACTGTCAAACGTCCACTGAAAGTAGATAAATGCAGCTTTTATAGAATAAATTATATATTACGAGGCAGGACTGACAAGTACTTGACCTTAATTTAAACAAAAAAAATATAAAATAAATGAAAAGAAAAACTCTAGAGCAGCTTTGCTAGATATATATTTTTGTTATAAATAGAAAAGAAGCAGTTATAAAGAAATTGAATATTAGTAGGAGAACAAGCAGTAAATAGCAGCAAAAAGTCTGGGAGAAAACCATCAATGAAATGATATAAAAGGCTTGCAACTTGACACACCGAAATATAAGCAAATATTGGAAATTTACAATATATATTTGCATAATATATATATTAAAAAATGTTTGACAATAAAGTATTGTGCTTTTCTCGCCGATTAGTTTATAGCGAGCCCCCGCACAGTAACCTTTAACTTTATTTTAAAGTAAAGCGGCACACCCACATATATCGATCTGATCAAATTTCAAATTTCAAAGAGATTTGCATGAATTAACCTATGTATGTACATAGTGCATACAAATATCCTCCAACTTAGGCAAAACTATTAATTAATATTATTATCAAATAAATACAATGGGATCAATCGTAGTACACATAAGTACATGATAATAACATATGCATATTTATATTTTATTTCCCAACTTATTTTCAATACATAGCCTTTTAGTTCAATATGTATTAGTATCAATTATTTTTGATTATTGTTAATGAGTGATAAATCATAAGATTTGAACAAGACCACGCCAAGAAATGGAAATTGTGGTCAGAGCATCGCTGATCGCCGATCTTGTTGACTATTTTCATTACTACTTTTGTTCAGTTTAGTAATCCCGAAATATTAAAACATGAAAAAAAAAAAACACAAAAAATAACAATTATAATAATAATATAAATAACCCAACCTGATCGAAATACTATATAACTAATGCATATGCCAAAGTACTTACATATTAGGACTGCCACATCATTATTATGATACTTAGATACAGTCTCACAAATACCATACACCCATATATAATATAAAAAGAAAAACCCACACACAACCAAGTAACAAGCCCCCGCTTACTTGCAGCCCAAAGCCAAATATAATAAGAAGAATTATGCATAATAATGCATACTCTTCAGACGATATTGTATGTAGGTTGGGGGAAAGCATTTGCCAAACGCATTTGCTATGCCTCCAATGGCAATTGGAGATCTCATTTTGCGCATAGGGCCCAACATAGACGAAACTGACTTTGAGTTATGGTGGTGCTTTCTGCAGAGAGAGCCAGCGATGTTTCCGATGAGCCGTCACCATGAGCTTATTGCAAATGTACTAAATGAATACAATATACACACAGAAAGCATCAAAATACTTGCATACATATATTCTATACTTTGTATGTGTAAGTTAACGTGTTTTCTTTGTGTACTATCGTATCAGCATCGATTTTCGATATTAACAACACACACTACACACGCATACCTAAGGCATATGTGTTTATGTAAATAGACACATATGCCATGGGTAACCACAATACATGCTACAGCCCCATTATCCATTATCCCATTCCCCAATTTTCAATCCTGGCGCTTAAACTAAGCTTTCATACACATACATATAAGGACCATATGTTACGGTCTTTAATCGCTTCTCATACACATCACAAGCTAAACGCGTTGCAGGCTGTCTTTGTATGTCTGTATGCATTCGAAATAAGTTTTTGTATATCCAATATTATTCCATATTCTATTATTGCATATGGGTATGCTTAAATATATTAAAAGTCTATCGCCCATATATCATTTATATATGTTTCAAAGCCTCAAATGTATTCATCCTGAAAGTATGCTATAACATTTTCTATGCAAAGCAAAACCTTCTTTACGCCATTTAAAGTTTGACGCCGGAAAAATAAAATAAACAGTTTAATTTGAAATATATTGACAAAAAGTTTCTGATACTATGCGATCGTGACTGAATAATATTTTAAAAATCAGCAGGAGGCTCTTGTAAAATACAAAATTTAAAAATTAACTTGGATGTTATTCTTATTTGTCTGCATATATACATCCGTGACGGCCCTCATACGTATGTACCTATATACCGACACATACACATGTAAATAAATTCACTTATATACATGTCTTCCCGATCCCATTCGACCTTCAGCTTTCATTACTTTCTTCACCGTTTTGTAAGTACTTATGTCTCATCCATGCTTGTCGCTCTTTTTTTCTCTGTTTATCTATATTTGTCCATCTTTGGCTTTCCCTCTCTCTCACTCACTTTCTATTCTCTCTCTGCCTCTCTGTGTGTGTTCCTTTTCATCTAACTCGGGCTGACTGAAAAAAGAAAACTATTTTCAAGCCTGTTAACGAGTATTAAACGTGTGATTTATTCCATTCTATATGTATGCTTCCAACTGTCTGTGTGCTTGATGTATGTATGTGTGAATGCTGGCATGCATGATTTTATGTATGTATATATGTATGCGTTAGGTCAACGAATTGTCTAACCAAACAAAGTAACTGCCCCCTGTCCGTGCCTACATATTACGACTGTTCTACATACTTGCATACATAAATATCAACATTCTTTTAATAAATGTGGAAAGCACAAAAACTATTATGAATTTGTTTTTCGTGTTATGTCGTTGACGTGTTTTTGAGAAGAATTTCATTGATAATGCGATAATCCAAAAGTTTTCAAACAATTTCTTTGTTCTCTGCAAAGTTCTGGTTTCATATCATGTTCATTCAAGAATGTTATCATTGTTAATGCATTTACATATGTACACACGTTATGCTTTTGTTTCGTTCTTATTGTTTTATTATTTTGAGCCTTTCTTGAGGCATATTCAATGTATTGAAGTCGTGTTGCGAGGACATACATATCTACATACATATTTGGAGTGCTATAAAATGTAAATATCTATGAAGAAATACGCATAAATATAAATATAAATATTGTGCGCATTTTGTTTATATGTACAGTTATGTTTATGGGTATGTATGTATGTATTTTCATTTGCATTTATCTTTGCATAACAAAATTCTTTATGTGGCACTTGATTTTACTTTTTACAACAAACAAAACAAAACAAAACAGAAATGAAAAACAATTCTATTGCGAGCATATTATTAATCAAGTATCTCATCATAACCTTTCGTTTCCCAACAAAAACAACAACAACAACAACAACTACAACAATAACAATAACAATAACAACATCAACAACAACAAAATCCGAAACCAACAACAAAAACAAAATCAACCAAAAAAATTTAATCGAAAATCAAAAATACAAAATCAAAATTCAAATTAAACAAACAAAATGTATGTGTGTAAACACCGCGCCACGTGTACACACACCCACATCCTAATTTACGGCGCGTACGTATGTATGTATGTGTGTATGTCTGTGTGTGTGTGTCTGTGCCTCTGTGTGTGCCTGTTGGTGTGCCTGTGTGTGTGCCTGTGTGTGTGCCTGTGTGTGTGCTTGTGAGTGTGCTTGTGTTTGTTTGACCCTTTGCATGTGTGTCTCTGCGTGTCCGTGTGGGTGTGTGTATGTTGGCATTCCTACGCCTCATACACCTCGTGTATACAAACATATTTGATATGTATGTATATTATCGTATCTCAACCAACCAACCAACCAACCAACCAACCAATCAACCAACTTACCAACCAATCAACCAACCTACGACCAAATCCATCGACCATGCCAAATACGTTTCGAACTGATTTTGTATATAATCCAATACAAATAATTTCATAATGAATTATAAATCCAAAAATCATATGCACCATTCAACGCTTTAAACAATTATACATATGTACATATATATATATATGTATATTTATATATGCCTATATATGTATGTATATGCCCTGTGTGTATACAAAAACCCATGAATTATATATATGTATCTATATATATACATATATATATATATATATTTATATATATATATATATATATGTATATATATATATATACAAATCATATAAAATAAACAACAATAACAACAACAACCAAACAACTCTGACGTCGATACCAACATCAACATAGACGCAAGACAACCACCCTTAAGTACGATCCGCCCTTCTCAAAAAAACCCATCCCCAAGGGCTACGGCGGTGCGGCAACGGCGGCCAACAACCATCATTCCGTCGAGGAGGTATCCTTAGATGGCTCCAGTAAATTGGTGTATGCCAATCAAGCCGGATTCAGGTGAGCATTTCCATCTCTAAATTCCAATACACACACACACACACACACGCACACCCCACAGCCGCTTTTTAATACGGCTCGTTACGTTTATGTATTTTTGTGCATTTTTCTACCGTATTTGCTTTTCGTTTGTCTTCCATTTCATGCAGGGATAAGAACTTACATGGACGTCGCTATACGACGGGTGGTGAGGATGATCAATCACATGCAGGTTAATACAACAACAACAACAAGAACATTAACATTCCCTATACATATTCATGCTCTAGAGTTCATCATATTCACTACCAATTTCATACTTTATGACAAGCACTCACACAGTTCTCAAACCAAATATCGTATACGTATCATATTGCTATGCATAGGTATACCAAGTAATTGACGTTATTAACTAGTATATATACTATAAAAATACATATACTTACATTAATTCAGTGCCTTTGCTGTTACCTGTTAATACTATATATATTGCTATATTGCAATAAATAATTAAACGTACGTTCTTAAATTGATTTGTAGTTTTAAGATAGTTACCCTATATACAATACATACAATACGATTGCTATTCGTTCCACTCGGGAGCCTGAACTTAAGGACCTATTACAATCAGTTGGTCATAATTACTGTAAAGCTAGTTATACACCATACACATACTAAACATATCTGTTTGTCTTCTTCATAAGACATTTATACTTTCAATATCATACACAAAGTTTATTCAATAATTTTTTCTGCATTTAAAAACCTTAGCAAATTGTTATATTTTTTTAAAAAGCTTGTTTGACTTAGCTATATATTAAAAACGTCCCAGAATTTCCAACGAGGAATATCTTTTATAAGAAAGTTTAACTTGCTCCTCCTCTTAATTCGTAAAAGTAAAAACTCGCGTTTATAAATAGCAGCTTTCTAGTACTTTTTAGCATTTCTTAGTAAGCTTCTCTTTTTTAAGTAAATCTTCGACTGGTTTTTGCAGACTAGAAAACTAGGGTCGATGTGAATATCGAAAGTTCATAATTTTGTAGTTTCAATCTATAAAAACGAATGCAAAGTAATTAAAGTAATCAAGAGCTGGGTCTTGAAAAATTTCATTTATAAGGATGGGCAATGGTTGGAAAACTGTTGTATTCCTCTGTGAAATCTAATATTTGACAGGTTTCACCGATTTTACAGGTAGATTTCATAATCCACGGTCGAAAAATGAATGGAAACTGATATATTTGTTATATAATATATACTTGCAATGCTGTAAATTATGTAGATTATATATTTGAAATAACTGCAGCAGTTTTAAATGTGTTAAAATATAAGACTATGTTCCAATAATTTGAAAGCATTATTAATTAGCTAGCTATAAGCAGGGTTAAGGAAGTGAAAATTGTTGATTTAAGTTATAATCTAAACACATTTTTGTAAATGAGTAATTGTTCTTGCGGCACTCTCTACTTTCTCTGACTACTCCTACTACTACTACTACTACTACTACTACTACTACTAATACTACTAAACCTACTACAACTCTACTACTACTCCTACTACTACTACTACTACTACTAATACTACTAAACCTACTACAACTCTACTACTACTCCTACTACTACTACTACTACTACTACTACTACTACTGCTACTACTACTACTACTACTACTACTATTATTACTACTACTCCTACTCCTAGTACTTCTACTTCTATCTCCACTACTTTTTATACTAATACAAATTCTACTACTTGTATTGTTACTGCTTATATTATTACTACTACAGCTACTGCTTACTTTACTTCTTATACTACTACTTCAACTTATACCAGTACTTCTAACTCTTCTCCTACTACTTATTCTATTACTATGCATACTATTACTTTTACTATTGCTACAACTATTACTCCGACTTCTCCTACTTATACAACAACTACTACTTCTACTGCTACTCGTACAACTTTTACCTTTTCTACTACTAGAACTACTTCTACTACTACTAATAATAATACTATGACTATTACTACTACTACTTCTACATTACTATTACTTAACTACTACTTATGTTACGACTAATTCTACTACTAATCTACTACTCTGTATACGACGAGCTCTCTGCACTCTCTGCTGTCTGACTCTACCACATTTGTATGTTCTTTTGCATGTACATTGGAACCGCTTGAACACTACGTTTGAATCGATTGGACGCCACACAGAAAAGGGCATACTGAAGAAGCATGGCTACGGACTTGTGCATGGCGAGCAGCTGAAAGACAAGTGGTGCGATGACAGCCAGTCGGATAATCTGGAGCTGATTACACAGGATGGCACACAGACCTCCACAATTGGCGGTGCGGCTGCCTCAGAAGTGGAGCGCACGCTCAAATCGCTGAACGGTTACCATGAGGACATTTTAGAGGCGCTGCGTAATGCGGCCTCGCATCGCGGCACCGGCACTGGCAACACGCCCGTCGGCAGTGGCAGCCTCAGTGAGGAAATGTTGCGCAAAACACTGCAGGACTGCAACAATGCCCAGCTGGGCTATGCCGCTGAGCCGTACAAGCGGGCCAGCGGCTCCAAGTCGAGCTCGCGTGAGAATATCTGCGACAGTGCCGCCGCACATGCCATTTTGTTGGACGGTAGTGGTTCCGCATTGGGCGGTTTGACACTTGGTACTGACATGAGCGGCGTACGGGGTGTTGGTAGTGGCATTGGCGTTGGTGGTGCTGGTGGCTTAGCGAACGCTATTGGTCATGGCGGGGCAATGATGCATCATCATCGATCGCAACATCAGTTACATCAGCCTCCTGGGCTGGCACTGCAACAGCAACCAACTGACGAGGATGATGCCCCGTCGACTGGGCCGCTGCGTATACGCAATCTGGAGGATCTGATCAGGCAGCTGGAGCATCATTCGTCACGTCACATGAGTCCCAGTGGCTCCGAGGATATACGCATATCGGAAACTGAGGCCGATCGCCACTATAGATTAGATAGTTCCGCCGCTTGTAGTGAGTCCTCGCAAGGGTTAGTTTCGAATTCGTATTCGATTTCGATTTTTTTTCGATGCCAATCCCAAGAACCCGAAATTCCCAATCCAAGAAAAAGTTACCCAAAATATGTAAATGCCGAGTCCGACAAACCTGATAAACGCTTATCATGCATAGGAGTTACATTTATTTTGCATTGTATACAAAACACACAAATACACACACTCACACACATATATACACATATGCATACCCATACTCGTACCTTGTTTGACTTAGCGTAGGATTTGCTGGTACTCGTACTCGAACTCGTACTCGTAATATGTTGAATGTACTCAACAGCTGTGTGCATTGCGATTCAAAAGTACTTTCTTAATAGCCAGTACCGATATGCTTGTTTTATAACCGCAATAAGTATTATTTGTACTCGTTTTATCAATCATTCAGTTCAAACTTAAAATTAACCTATTCAAAAATCTATAACCTGATCAAATGTAGCCCAATTGCTTCACATTGTTAATGGTATAGCGTAAATTATATATGGCTTTAACATTCTTCATAACATCGCCGACATTGTTGCAACATAGAACAACAACTGGAACAACCGCATAAACATTCAATACACAACACACAGACACACACTCACATACTATCTACAAACCAAGATGAGCATGTACTATGCTGTGGTCCGTTTGGACTGCAGATATTTATATCGATCTTTAGCCAACGCAACTTTCTATTCGCATTTCTTGCAGGCTTCAGACTGGAATATCTTGTGTGATAAAGGTTGGTTTCATAAGCGTTGCCACGCCTACAGTACAAAAACAAAGTAGTTCCCCTTTAAAGAAAGTAAAGCCACGGGTTCTCAAACCCCAATTGAATCCTTTAAATATAGTCAGATACAGAAGATACAAAACAGGGTTCGCTGTCTGCTGACTGATTACCAAATATATACCCATTAAAAAACTTCACAAGTATGAAATTGTTATTGGTAATTTTTTTAAACATACTCTCTTTTCTTTTGATGTATTTACGATATGTGAGCAGCTCATCTGTCGTTACCTGTCGTAACCTCCGCTGTGATATATTCGGTCTCGGTCTCGGTCTCGTTATCCCCATATCCCTATCCGCCCATCCCGTTTTTCGTTTTATTGTGCTTTAACTATGCTAAAAAGAGTCTTTGATTGGATTTTGCTTTTTGCCCACCGCCAGCTCGAACCAGCAAGCAGCTCAATCTCAGAAAACAGCTACAATTCACCCGTCTTACAGCAGCCGTTGCCGGCCCCGCTCTGATGAGGATACGCGCTTTGCCTACGGCGGACGTTACCGTCAGCCGGCGCCCACTGGCCGCCATACAACGCATCAGTCGCACTCTCCCCATGCATTCGGACACCATACACACCATTCGCACGCCCACGGACATGCCACACACGGTCCACACTCATCGCACCACTCGTCGCACACGCACCTGCACCAGGACGATGAGGGCATCTACGAGAGCGCCGATCATCATGAGCGCGGCGTTCTCGACACGCGACTCGATCAACAGGAGACGCCCGAGAGCGAAAGGTAAGTCTCCGTCTCTTCACCTACACACACATACATATATGTATATATATATATATATATATATATAAATATGCATATATACATATATATATATATATATAGATATAGATATATATATAAATATAAATGTCGCGTCCAATCGCCTCCCATTCGCAACCCAAGCAGACCCCCCATTTTAATAATATCGACAATCCTTTGATTGCTCTCTCGATTGGTTACAGCTTATTTTGCAGCCTGTGGCTACATGAGATCCAGTTTTAGAGATGAGCGCGTAAGCCGTTCATCGTGCTGTTCGCTTGGTCTTACAGTTATTTATTGTCCTAGATTCTTTTCCGCAGCGTTGCCATATTTTTCTTTTCTGTTATTTTAGCCGGATCCTTTGATTATCTGCCTAATTTGCCTTTGAGTCAGATTCTTGTTCAGTCCGTTTAGTGAGTAGTTCAATGGAAAACTATTCCGATTCGATATAACTCTATTGTTAAATAGTATGTCCCATATTTTACTTTAAGATACATACAGTTCATTTACTTAAAATGTCTAAACAAATTCTATCCTTTAGCATACTTCAAGGTGCGTCGCAGAAATTATAATAAAACCTATACCTTATTTTTCGGAGTAAAAAATTTATGCTATTGAAATTTTTTTGTTGTTGCTTATAAACGAATCCCGCCATCTCTATTCTGTGTCATGTATGCATGTACATAATAATCTGTTAGCGTCTTTGATCTCAGAGTCCAAATAATTGCATTTATGAGCACTATTTTCCAGTTTTCTGTCTGGTTCGTGAGGATTTTTCAAGTAAACATAAGCTAGGAAAATGGTTGCCAAATTCCATTCAGTTTCGACTGTGCTTTGATCTGCCGCCCTTTGTGCATAAAAGGCCAATGTGCTTGCACCAGTCCCAGCCTATGGTCCTGAGTCCTGATGAGCCCCCCTAGTGTTCTTACCATGTACCGTTGTTCCTGTTACGATTATTATTTTCTAGTGATGACTTTATTCAAGCTCAACAACAGTTAGCCCGGTGGGCGAGTGAGGATGTGGTATCCGTCGTGGTATTGGACCAGCCGCAATCCGGCACAATGTCGGATTCCCAACCATCCAGCGGCGTCGCGCCCATGTCGGTAGCTACAACGAACAACGTTATACACCATCAGCATCCGCACCAGCACCACGGCGATCATCAATCCTCCGCAGCGGCAGTAGCTGCGGCGGCGGCGGCGGCAGCCAGCAACAACTCTATAATGGGTATGGCAGTCGTCCCAAATGGTATAAATGTAAGTCAGAGGGACTATTACCCCTCGCCACCCTCAACGGAGACGGAAAGCAGTGGAAGTGTTATCCAGCCACTTACGCGCCGCACGTTGCAATCACAATCGGCAGACACGGCGGCCATAAGCCAACAGCAATTACAGCTCCATCAGCTGCAATTGCATCAGCATCAGCAATATCAGCATCATCATCAGCAGCAGCAGCAGCAGCATCAGCAGCATCAGCAATCGGTCGATACCAGCAGCAGCAACAACAGTCAATCCGGTCAAATAACCGAGAATGGCTGCTACCCGGAATATAAGCATTGACAGTTCAAACATCTTTAGCTTCAGCTGCATCCACAGCATCACCAAAGTAAACTCGCAAAGCTCTTCCGTTTTCTGGCCAAACCCAACGGCTGGCAGAGACAGGCAAGCGTTCAAATCATACGATTCAGTCAGACTTTTGGTACTCGCAGTACTCTAGCATATGCATACATGGTTTAAAAATAAATAATGAATTAAAAACAAATGAAGTGAAAACATAACAAATAGCATACATACTCGTATATAATTACGTACATACACACCTAGTTATACATAGTATGGGATAAATGTAAAGTTTAAAAAAAAAGTTAACGCCATGCGAGCTAAACCAAACAACCAATTAATTGATTATATGTAGGTCATTGCACTCTCACATACACACATACATGTACATACATACAAGACATACATATGCCATCATATGATGAACTTCATGCATGCATACATACATACATACATATATACATACATACATGCAGACAGACAGACATGCGAATATGCACTTACATGTGAATTAGAATTTAACAATTTTTATACTTAATTACATACTAGTATGTACATACATAAGTACCTCAGACGTGCCGGCGACGCCTGATAAATTCAACATAATTCTAATGAATGTAATAATTGTAAATACCTACACACGCATACATATATATAAACATACATATGTTTGTTTTATATATGTATGAAAACCAGAGCTGGGAAATAATATATAGTAAATGTCTTTTGAAAGCACTTACATACCCAAAACAAAAAGCAAAAAGAAAAAAAAGCAAAAACAGATTGAATTCAATAATAGACCTATTTAAAACTATCGATAGCTTTCTAGCTGCGATATATGCAGAAGCCAAGAGGTGAACGTGTATTATGAAATTTTGAGAGACAAATCTGTGCAATGTGTGCGAAAAGAGAGAATTTATTTCCAGATTGGGAAATATTTTTTTTTTTTTTTTGCCGTAGTTTGATCTATGTAATGCACATTGCCAACCATTGTACATAGGCATGTCGTATTTACATACGTATTAGTCTCTGGATCTGCCGCTAGAGACTATGATGCTGATGCAGATATACATATGTATATGCATTAATACCATACATCCAGATTAAATGATACTGTTTGTGCACCTGTGTCATGTGCAGCTAAAGTTACCCTTGATATGGGCAAATTTTATAACGACTGATAGATTTTGAGGCCGGGTGCCATCAATTCACATTGAATAACTTAATGGATAACCATTATAATAGGAATAATGCGTTTTATTATGATAAGGCAAACAGTTAATAAAATATGATAAAGCATAAGTAACAATCTGTAACAATAACAATTATAGACATATTATGCGTGACTTAATCGTAACGGTTCATGCTAGATAATCGCAGGTATTCATAACATGATTGTGTGAAATTGAAGAAAATGAAGAAGATGAAAAAACAGATTGAAAGGCGTTTTAAGGTTATGTTGTGGATTACCAAACTTTCGAAATCAATTTCTCTACCCTTTCAAGAACTCTGAGCTGAAAAAGCAGAAATATATATTTACTGATACACTTAAAACGCCAGTTAGTCATACGTTAGAATGAAATGAAACTAAGCTTTCGAACAGATTTCACGTATGTGCTGCAAGCATGCGGTGCTATTCAGCTTTCTTTTTTTTTTGGTCATATGTTGAATGTTAATCAAAATTTCATAATTTCTAAAATCATCTGCACGGACTAACACTTGGTATGTACACTAGCTAGCCCATTGACGACTAGTAGTATAATTAGTTAAAGAGCGAATTAAAAATGAACACATAAATTCACATATACATAAGCATTAAGATAAGTACATTCATTCAAACATATGTATAAGTATATGCAAACTCGTAGATAACCCAGGCCAAGTGCTTGCTCAAAGATTGGTCACAGATGGAACAAAGTTTCATTAGTTAGTACATTAATTGGATGGATGTTGTCAGAACTCGAGAATATAAGCCATAAAAACAAAGTATGTTAGCATATGTAAATACATACATAGCTAGTTGTAGATCAAATTGAGCATATTCAAGAATCCAATAAAAATATAACTGAAATGCATATACTTTAACAGGCATATTGAGCAAATATAAATATAAATAAGAATGTCTATGCATATAAGTATGCACAATTTCGAATATATTACATATGTATTATGTACACATACATATGTATGTTTTATATATTTGTATGAGCCAACCAAAAATATGCACTTGGCATGTTTTGAGTCAAAACGTCCCTTCCACACCCGCAGAATTGTTTCTTAGTGTCAATTATAAGTAGATTAAAGTCGCAACATATAAGTCGCCAGTATTTGGGACTTATTCCCCCAAACCGAATCCAATAAAAACGTTCTAATCAAAGATATATTGGTGGGGATTTAGGATTATAACAACTATTTATTAATTCATGACCCACGTTGGGCTCTATACATACATTTCCATCTTTCATTATCCCAATTACAAAGCCAAACGGCCAAGTCGCGTTCTTTTTAAATTAAGACAAAAGTGTTCATCTTTACAAATTTTCGGACGTACTATAAACCTTCATTCAAATGAATGATTTTTGGCAGGGATGTGGTGACTGAGCCTGGCGCCTTTATTTTCCAGTTATTATATGGATTTTGTAAATTGGGTGCCATTGATATTAGCGACTTTCTCAAAGGTGATAAGGAAAGTGCCTTCGATGGTCTTCTCATAGCCATCGTCCACTCTGACTTTGGCTGAGCTTTCTTGGATGACAACGATCCGCATCAAATCTTTCCTCCACTGATGCCAGCCAGATCGCCCACGTGTTACAAAGGGGGGAACATCCTTACAATAGGTGGATGTAGAATGGCTTCAGACAATTTTCGTAGCATTTTTGAATATACTTCCGAACGCGAAGAGCTCGAAATTGTGTTCTCCATATAGAGTTACCGACAACATGAGGCATACAAATCCAAAATATTTGTTTGTTTGTTCGTAATGTGCACGACTTTGTTCTCGTTAGTAAATAAAATTGAATGCATGTCAGGATTACCCAATAATATATGTGCATATATTATATATGTATTTGTATGTATGTACAGATATGTATGTACAGTTGTCTGTCATGTATGCACGGCAATTGTGGGGAGCGCTTGGCATAGCCAAAGCATTGAGAAAATTTACTGAAATACCCAGAAAAATTACGGTGAACTCATAAAAATCATATAGTATATAGGCAACAATTTTGATTGGGGAATTCACAAACCTAGAAGAATCATCTACATGACGTATGCATATAAGCATGTGCATATTAAATAGTGTGAAAAGTAAGAAGACAATTTACAAGCATTCATAACTATACTAAGTACTCTTAACTATACGAATACATACACACTAGACACACGCACACGCCAACGCACACAAGCACACACATGCTGGTATACTAAACATAATTATATGCAGCTAATTACACTTGCATATTTGGATACATATTTAAGTGTGTACAATGTAAATGAAGTTTAACAATACCTTCGGGAATCTAGTAATTCATCAAAATACAAACTTAAAAGAAAAAGAAAAGCAAAAAATATGAAATTTGTAATTATCTTGTAAGTGACTATCCCTAAGACAGCATGTGACTCAAATTGATTCGAAGTGTGTATAATTGCATGCGTGCATATGTGTACGTGCTCAAGGGGCACATGCATGCGTATGATGTGTCTCCATATGCATACTAACATATAGTATTACTGAATAAGTAATTGATTAAGTACGTAAACTTCTTAATGATATTGATTGGGTTTTATTGTGACAAGTGCAGTCGTTATCAACTGCTAAATATGATATTATCTAAGATACATTGATTAAAAGTATTGTTATTGATACAGACACACACACGCACGCACACACACACACACACACACACACACACACACATGCACACAGACACTCTTAAAATACATACACAAGCAGATGATTGATGAACATAAGTAGTATGTATGTTTGTGTGTGTCCCCTGATTGCATAAGTAAATAGGCTAAATATTTAAATAAATGAATTAGACACTTACAAATAAGAAACGTTACACAGGAGATCTGAATAAATACAAAATATAAGCAAAATAATAATGATAATTGAAAAGCAACAAGCAAAAAACAATAAGTTGTTATCTAGAGATCAAACTTAAATACGCAGTTTGCCAAAATGTTAACGAACAACAGCAACAACATTAACAAAGAACAACAATAATATTTTGAATTAAATACAAGAATTTAACATGAATTTATATGTCAATGGATGCTCAACACTCACACAAACATGCGCACTCACAACAGACACACACAGGCACAGAAACAAACGCGCAACATATAGATGAGAATACACAAAAATAACCGTTTTAACACCTTCACAACAACCCATTCGCAATATACTTATGTACGTATTACATACTTAGTCCAAAACGAAGTAAGAACAAAAACAAAAACAAAAAATAAATAACAAAAAATATGAAATATGAAATGAAACGAAAAATAATAAACATTCAAATCTCACATATCGCATATATAAACAATATGTGCTTAACCCAAAATGCTGCTGATGGTCCTCAGTTTTTATCTGAACTGCTGGCTGACCGAACTTCTGATCCGGAATCCTAATGCTTGCCGCTCAAAAAGAAACAAAAAAAAATTAAAAGTGAAAACGAATTTAAATCTGTTGCTTATATATGAATATATATATTAGATTTTGATTCCAATGATCGCCGATAAAAATCAGCGAGTAACTATAATTTTTTTTTGTCGGAAATAGCGCAAGATCAGAATTTCCTTAATCTATTAAACTATTGGAACGATGGTCGAAACAAAAATAAAGTGAGAATAATCAATTCGTACAGTCGACTTACACATTAGCAAATTATAATAGGAATCTAATACAGAAATATTCTATAGCAAGATCAAATACAATTATACAATTTTTTAAAAACAGTACAAAATCAATATACTTATGTAAATATTTATTATATAAGTATATTGTTCAAATGGAATTGAGCATTTCTAATCCATCAATTGTTGCGATTCATATTTAAATATGTATTTATATATGTACACACTGGCAATTACGACCATACGCATGTAGTATGTGCATAAGAACATGTTCATATATTGGTATGTATTATTAAATGATGGAAAGGAATAAGCGCTAGCAGGCCCATCAGAAGTTTGGTATGAATCTACACACAAACACACACACAGACACACACAGACACTCACACACACACACACACACAAGTGAGCACGTGTACTCGTGAGCACATTTACACACATTTCACACTCACACCGTATGTTTGTCAAGGAATATTAGAAAAGCAACAATATTGGAGAGAAAGAAAAATGTTCATTATAATAAACTTTTTGAAACCATTTCTAAAGAACTGTTAACTGTTAATAAACTTAAATAATAAACAAATATTAAAAAAAAAAAAAAACAGATAAAGAAAACAGCAACAAAAATATATAAAAAAAAAACAAATACAACTGAATTGTATGGAGCTTCACACTATGAAGACATTCTTGAAATATGTATATAGATACATACATACGTGCATATGTATGAGGCTGAGGAGAATAACATAATAATAACTTAGCTGTAAGATGCCAATTGGATAGTATGGTCCATAATGTGGTCTAAAATAATTTAAGTAATCATATAAAATAACAACTAAGCGTAATACAACCATAATGAAATAAAAAACAAAACCAAAATAAGCAACAACAACCACGACAACATTCAAAAACCAATTAAAATTTATTACAAAATAAAATATGAAAGCAAAAAAAAAACAGATCAAAATTTAATATATGTATATGTTTTTATGTTTTCACTAGCAATCTAGCAAATTACAATATTTTGCTATAGACATACATGCTTGCATACATATGTATGTATCAATACACATATACACAAATATATGAAGAAAGATAAAAAAAAACCAAATGCTATACAACACATGCATATGTACAAACATACATACATTCTAATATAAGGCAGTTCTTTCGTTATGTACACTTTTTTCTTTATTCATTATAATTTTCTTTCACCAACTAACTTATCTAACATCCTGTATTGTATGTTGTTTGTTTTCACTTCTCTCTACATTCAACTCCCTTCTGCCTTATATCATTTTAGTTGAATAAGTTTTGACTCATTTTTTACCATTTTATACACATAAGTATGTAATTTACATGCAACTGCCAAAGAGTTGGAAAAGAGGCTTCTAAATCCATGGGATCTACTCACTTAGAAGAAATCTTTTCACAAGGGAGTACATCAAAATACCTACAAGTACACACACTCACGCACTCACACACACAGATACACAACATCGATATGTAAAGATAAGTGAGCTGTACTACGTAAGAGACAGTTCATCAACATATATGCATCTATTTTCATATGTAGCTGAACGTGCATATATATTTGTGTGTGTGTGGGTGTGTGTGTGTATATACAGGCATTAAAAAATACAATACTTTTTTATATGTATACCTATGAACATTTTTATGCATTTACTATAATTTCACTGTCTGGTGCGACGTAACCAAAAAAAAACCAAAACAACAAAACAAAAACAACAAATTTTAAAATATTTCAATAAAATTTTGCTGGCAAAATTATATACATTTGTATATATATATAAACGTATATGTACATATATATCTGATCAATTGGTAGAATCTGAGAAAAATTTCTTATTCTGGTTTTGCGTACACAAAGATAATGCTCGTAAAACCAAGTTCAGAGCTCAGACGAATCAAGAAGTATAACGCGGAACTCCAGCATCCGGACATCGGCACAAAGCAGGACAGATGTACATATATTACACATATTAGCTGAACATAATGCGGACTCAATTTACCGTGCCAGACAGTAAATTATGCCGCGATTATCAACGAGCTTCTTTTGGGCTTGAGTTCTCAGAGTTCAGAGTTCAGCGAAAGAAACCACCTCAGACACAGGGCTATAGATAAATGCAATCATATCGATTTCTTCAATCTGGCCATGCTAATGCCATATTTTGTTTTACTTTCAGATACTATCGCTAAGATAACCCTAAGTGAGATAATACAAATGCAGTTGACTGGCTGAGCAAAATCTATAAGTACGAGCTTGGGCAACAGCACCGCAAAAAAAAGAAAAGAAAAATGTAATTCGTCTAAAATTTGGTTGAGCATATTGACTATGATGTGATAAGCATGAGATAACAAATAGAACGCATTGTTTGCTACAATTTTCTCAAATAGATTTCAATTGTTCTCACTGCTCGCTTTGGAGCTACATGTATATTTTAGTGGGTGAATTGGAGAATTCTGGTTCCAATTGAAGTGGCAGCCAGGTGCCAGGTGCCAGAGTTTAGAAATCTGTTAATAAAAAGCTTATAAAAGCAGCTAGCTGCTGCTGATCAAAAACATTTGCTCTCTTAGGATCCTGAACACGGCCGCAAATCTGTCACGAATTCTAGAGATATCAGAGAGATAACGAGAGAGAGAGAGAGTAATAGAGAACGTGAGATATTTAATGCTTCTTACGTGGAGCTGCAAAACAATAAAGTCTGTCTGAGGATATGTCTTTGACTTTAAGTTGCTTAGCTTAGTACTTCTCTCTGGTATACACAAAAAAATATATATACATACATATACCTATGTTTCTTTTATACAATTTAACGATCGCTCATTTTGTGAAAATAGTGTATTTATATTTAAATCCTTTGAGGGGACGCATCTACTGACGCCTCCCTGCCATATCTCATAAGTAACTGATCAATGCGGTTGATGAAATGATGAACCCTTCGGTAGATCGCATGAACATTTTTATTGAATAAACTGACAAACTATTTATATGCCTAACACTAAAAATGATCTATGGAATTCAAAACGGGTGGAAGAATCGAATTGTTATTGATGCCAATGGCAACAGCTTAATTTTAATCAACGATCTGAAAGAGCTCAAGGAACATCGATTTTCATGCGAAGGAGTCATTAGACAGCTTATTACTCAGCATTCAAGTCCATTTTCGTGTCCTTAATGTTAAACTCAGAATCTATGTACCGCATAGCGCAATTATTTTAGAAGTGAGCTCCTTTGAGATGATTTCATCCATTGATGTGGGGGTTCTAATGGCTAAAGACTCATCAAAAAGGTGAATTCATTGATGTATTTAAGTTGTTATTATTCAGAAGGTGATCAGAGGTATATTAGCTTTGTGGGTAGGCGAAAGATCAAATCAAAAATTGTTTAGGCACACCTAAGCTAGGATCACTATATTTGCCAGGAAATTGCTCAAAAGATTAAGTCAAAAGTATTGTGAGTACAATATATTGTGGTTACTTTCATCGAATCAGCAAAGAAAATGTGTATGGTGCTTTAGTTAAGAGTGTTCGACTTGGAGATGCCCTGAACACAGCGCTAGGCTGCCGCATCAAACAGCTTAGCTTCCTTCTACATAAACATACACAAAAACACACACACGCACGCAGCTTACGCCAAGGCTCTGCTTCTTCTATTCTTCAACATACACTATACCAAAAGCTTCCTTCGGTGTCTATTGTCCGATCTTTATGCAAGCGGCAGGACATAAAAAGGGTATTCAAACCTCAAGCCAATACTCCTCAATAGAATAAGTTTTTAATTCTTGACGGGAGTCGACATATCAAATTTGGTGTCTCCAGCTCTTATAAGCTCTGAGTATTGCTGAAAATAAATGATTTCGATATCGATTAAGTTTTACTTTGATTATCATTATCAATGATATGCTAAAAATTTCGTATCTCTAGTTCTATTGGTTTCCGATGTCGATATGTTTAAGCAGGCGGGCAAACAGACAGACAGACGGCCATGGCTAGATCGACTCGGCTGTTGATACTGAATATATATACCTTATGAGGTCGGGGATGCCTTCTTATGTTTGTTACATTCATTTGCGCAAATACCAATATACCCTTTTCATTGGGTTGAGGGTATAAAAAGACTCTGTACGGCAGATTGACAGGATATTGCACTCCACACTGTGAAATTATGATCGCCATTTTCTATAACAGCAAAACCCGTTGCTTGCGTAATCAATGCTGATTATCGATACCTTAAGAGAACGCCTATCGATAGTGTTAGAAATGGCAGCGCTAAAGCAAGTCAAGTTGGCAGTTATTTTTAAATTTGAATTATGTGGTTTAGTACTGCTAACAAGAATATTATTAAGTATACCAGAAATCGTAGCTAATAGATTAATAACATAAATAAAGCAAGATATTTCTTTGAATAGTAGTTTTTGACAAGTTTTTTTCAGACAAGCTTCTGCTAAAAACCAAATAGTTTGATGCATGCGTTTACTAATTATTCAAACGACATTTGTTCATGTCAATGGCGGGGCTGTTAATGAATATTTAAATAAAAATAATGTATGCAAAAATAAAATGTAATATTACTTATTGACTTAGGCAAGCGCACGCCTAAAGGGAAATTTAAAAAAAAAAGGGTTTTCAGAAATAATTAATGTGCAGCAAGCATCACGCAGACAATGACCGAAATGTCTTGGGCGGAACGTATGTATGTGTTCGTGTGGGCCTGTCATAAGTATTAAGGTAAAAATGCCTATGGCCATAAACGTACACGTGTGTGTGTGTGTGCGAGATCTGTGCCGGGGCCGTACAGTGATGGATTGAACAGTCACAGGCAAGGGTAATGGACACATTTCGCGTTGCATGTTGCAACCACACTGCTGGTTTGATGGATGCTTTGCGCATGCCAGACTCAATGGCCAACGCCAGAGTCAAAGCCAGCAGCGACTTAGGCTTGTCTCAGCCACCTTGTCGGGATTTAGACGGCAAGCTGGCAACAACGAGCGCAAGTTTTGGCCAGCGCATCATACTCAATTACCATTAAGTACGCTAATTGTGATGGATTACTTCAGCTCGTAACTTATATTTCGGGTGCTGCGAATCGCGTGTGTTTCATATTCCTTTATTTTTTATTTTTTTTGAAAATTAACTCGAATTAAAATGATTATATTGCGGCTTTTAGCCAGGTAAGTAATTGACCTAATGTCATATTCACCGCATTTTGCCTGTCAGTCAACCGTTCAATCGTTCAATATATCCCTTGCACATGGCCACTTGGTGCCTCGAGCACTGCCAATAGCTGCAAAACTGTCAGATGCGGTCAAGTGGTCGGGCCGAGGGAATCAGCTCAAATGCGTTCTCAGCTATGTCAATGTGCTTAAGTTGATTGCCCCGCCCCCTTGCGCCCACATGCGACATTGGAACCAACAATCTTGAATTGTGTGCCAAGCTTTAGTTTATTCAAATTCAATTAA
The DNA here is from genome assembly GCF_035044405.1 of Drosophila montana. NCBI lineage: Eukaryota > Metazoa > Arthropoda > Insecta > Diptera > Drosophilidae > Drosophila > Drosophila montana. The sequence goes on along the minus strand of NW_026996559.1, from coordinate 3,784,530 downwards.
TGCGAAAACTTCCAAACTACAACAAAGAACTTGGAGCCAAAACCGAATTTTCAAATCAAACTGACTTTCTAAACAGCCTTTGTGCATTATGGCATATTTTAGATCTATGTGTGTGTGTGTGCGTGTGTGTGTTTAAGCGCATGGACAAGTGTGTACATAGTCACAAACACACACATCACAACGTGCTGCATGCAGCTATTATTTTGCGAATCAAGCAATTTTTTAGCATAGTGAGTGGGGGGGAGATTGAGAAGTGGAAAAATGCTAAGTAAGTGAGAGCTGCACTAACCCAACTGGCTATATGCACTATATTAGAAAGATGGCATTTTCATTTTTTTGAAATATAGTTCTATGCATTTCAAAAGGAAGTAATTAAGTGTCTACACATACGGCCACATTTCCAAGTCCGGCCCAACAAGCCCGGAGGCTTGTTGACGTAACATCGACATTTGCAGACATTCACGCGCCCAAACGCCAAGATTACCCAAGCACATCATTGGAAGCGGTCGCAAGGTCGTGAACTGAATAACATGGTTTTCTTTTTTTTTTTTTATTAAGCGATTCAAAAGCTGCAAAAGCACCCGCGGCCAGTAAACAGCACACGTTGCACAGTGGGGCCAGAAATATTTAATCAATTGTTGTTTCTACTCTTCTGATGCTTTGTGAATCTCTAGTTCTGGCAACCTTTCGAAATAAAGATCACAGATTAGCGGACATTTCAGAGTAGCCAACAACTAAGTTCAACTGTTGTTAAACAAATATTTCTAGGTTATGTTCAGGCTATTGTGAATCTATGTATTGAATAAGTTAGTTACAAATTTAGGTTAAGTTCAAGCTGTTCTGTTGTCTTACAGAATATTAAGCATAACTCTGTTATAAGTCAACAAATTGCAATCGCAATCAATAATGTTCCTTGTTTTTTGTAGATTGTGCTAGAATTTCGTATATTTTTGAAATCGTTCAAACAAATATGCGTAAATGTGAAATGCACACAAGTGCACAACACATGTGCATAATCATGGGTCTACTGTACAAATTATCCTGGCATTCTTTTGTTATCCTGTAAACGGCATTTCTTGTTGTTGTTGTACTTTTCGTGATGTTTTCATGTTGCCACTGACGCCCACGCCGACGTTGTTCCCATTGTTCAAAAATGTCACACTTTCTATACCTCGTAACTTAGCCACGAATGGGGTATATTAACATAGCATAACAAAAAGCCGAAAGGGCATTAGTTAAATCTTTTTGATGAAATTCAATGGAAATGTCGATTTAATGTCCATTATTTATAAAAGAGCCGCCTAACTTATTTATTATTAATTAACTGGTTGCACAGCAGGCTGCTTGATAAATATTATGTCTGCCTGAACTTCAGCTTTATTTCTATGATTGGCTGCTTTAAGGGGTATCTTGCGATGCAACGACTGTTTTTTGCACGCTTTAGCTTAACAATTTCCAGCTCAAGTGTTTAATTGTTAAAGCCACTTCAAGTGTTGAACAATGCAAAAAGAAAACCCATGAAAATTATAAAACGTGAATTGCGCTGTCATTGAGCTGTTAGACCGTTTGGAGCACTTCATTTTGCTGCCAAGTGTTTAGTTGCACTCTATAGGTAATATGTGTGCTTGGGCAAGACTCTTTTATTGAGATGCGAAACTAAAATCCCAAATAAATATATTCAATAAGCAAGTTCTCGATGGATAATGGCTGTCATTTAGTCATTTAGATAGCTGAAGTTAGCCAGTGACTTTGAATTATTATAATATATATTATATTATTATATATTATTATATTATAGTTCAATCATGATAAAAGTTGAACTTTATGTAGACCTAGAAAAGGTTAAGTAAATGTATTCTAAATAAGGAGGCTGCGAAGGATATATCTACCAGAACTTCAAGATCGTAGCTTTAAAAATTAATATCAATATAAAGAACTGTTATAAGAACTGCCAGAAAAGACCTGTAGATCTTAACAGACATGCCCAAACTTTAAAAAGATAAAAGTTAGCTGCCAGTAAAATTTAAGAGAATTTCAAACTGTTATTATCCACAATCTCAAGCAAAAGCCCCAATTGCAAAACTAAAAATAAATTCAAGCTATTAGTTTGGCATTTATTTATTTACTTATTTACTGATCTAAAGGAAACTCTTCCACAGCGTCGTAATATACGTATGCCTACTCGATCGTGCTCAATGCATTTCCACAGTTGACTCACCTGGTGAGAAGGTGTCAGTGTCTGGAACGGCACGGTCAACAAAAATGCCGTTAATAACCAGCGAGTTCAAGGCCAGTCGCATATACGAGTCCTTTCGCGCACTCTCAACCGTGCCGGCAAGCAGCACGGCCAAAAGTCGCCTCAGTCGGCGGTATGTGAATGATACGGCTGCTCCTAAGGCTAGCGGGCCGGGGCGTTCAGCGCGGCCGCGCACAGCCTCAGCGGATATGCTTAGCCGGAATATATCAAGCATTTTGGAGAATCTACTAAAACGTTACGAGCAATCCCAACTGCCTACACACGGCCAGGGCCTGCCAACTGTGGTGCGCACCAATATACTCATACGCAGCATGGGACCCGTGTCGGAGCTGGACATGGACTACTCCATGGATTGCTATTTTCGTCAGTATTGGCGCGACAAGCGGCTGAGCTTCCAGGGGCCCATTAAGAGCTTATCGCTGAGCATCAAAATGCTGGACAAGATCTGGCGGCCCGACACATACTTCTACAATGGCAAACACTCGCACATACACACAATTACCGTGCCCAATAAGCTGCTGCGACTGGACCAGGATGGCGGCATACTCTACTCAATGCGGTAAACCGAAGACAGCTATTAAGCCAAGTTGAATAGTTGCTTATTTCCACTCCACTTAACAGGTTAACCATTAAAGCCACTTGTCCGATGGAGCTGAAGAGCTTTCCCATGGATCGACAGTCCTGTCCACTCATCATAGGCAGCTGTGGGTATTCAATAGAGCTCAGTTCCTTACTTAGTTTGCAGCCAGTGAATCCTGGGAATCCTTTGCAGATGGCTACACGAATCAGCAGCTGGTATACGAGTGGCAAAATCATGATGATGCTGTCTCCTTTGTGCCGGGCATGACCCTTAACCAGTTCGATTTGATCAGCATGATGCACCGCAATTTCACATCCACCCGTCGCGAAGGCGACTTTAGTGTGTTGCATGTGGCATTCAATCTGAAGCGCCACACGGGCTATTTTCTGATACAGGTGAGCACCAATAAAATGATTCTGTTGACTCTAACTGCTTCAGGATGCGCCTTGCCACAGGTCTATGTGCCCTGCATATTGATTGTGGTGCTTTCCTGGGTCTCCTTCTGGATACATCGCGAGGCCACCAGCGATCGTGTTGGCCTCTGTGTGACGGCTGTGCTAACGCTGTCGACCATAAGCCTGGACTCACGCACCGATCTGCCCAAGGTCAAGTATGCAACGGCTCTGGACTGGTTTCTGCTCATGAGTTTTCTATATTGCATTGCCACGCTCTTGGAATTTGCCGGCGTACACTACTTCACCAAACTGGGTAGCGGCGAGTTTCCGCGTCTGGAGGATGAGTGGGAGGATGTTGGTGCCTTGGGCTTCTCCTCGGGCGAAATTGCCGATGCCGCCGAGGCCAGCGATGACAGCGAGCCAGCCAACTCGGATAGCGATGTCTTTGTCTTCGCCGACCACGATGCACTTCATTGTGAGCTGCCGTTGCCGGCCGAGCTGAATGTGGGGAGCTACCCCAAACGTAGCACGTTTAGCTGCCCCATTTATAATGTAAGTGCCATAGCCAATGATTTTATAAAGTGACCTTTTTATTTTGAATTTTGCGTAGAATCAGCAGCAGGCGCCCGCCCACATATTTCCCAAACTCTCGTCGCATGCCTCGACCATGGAGCGCACCACACAAACTGAGCCGCCCGCCGTTTCCCGCATGCGTCAGATGTGGCTCTGTCTCAAGGGAGATCTCAAGTTTCGCAAGCAGCGCGAACGCGATGCCGCCGCCGAGAAGAGCGGCCAGGGACGCGGCGCCAGCTATGTGAACAGCATATCATTGATCGATCAAGTTGCTCGTATTGCCTTTCCCATGACCTTTGCCTTGTTCAATTTGCTCTACTGGCTGGCCTATGGCATGTATAAGAAAGAGTTTTCCTGGTCCATGATAAAGGCTTGAGCCCAGTCGAGAGGCTGCTTCCACGTTAAGCACACATAACCACAATCCCCATGTACGCTAAAGACTACACTGTTTCTTGAGATGCAAGTTGAAAAACATCTGTGTTTTTTTTTTCCTAATAAATAAAGAGTTGCTATTGAACAAAATTTGACTTTTTTAAATTCAAAAAATATTATAGTTCCCAAATGGTTTACGCGCTGGCTTGTATAGTAACAGCTATTTGATAATAAATTTGTTGGACTGCAGAAAATTGTGTTTAATTAGTTAATTCAGCAAATAAGCTTCGTAGTCTAAACACAATATGATCTTAAGTATCCAAGCTATGATCTATTGAAGACATCTACCCAAGCACCCGTTTGTTGCCCGAATACAGTGAAATAAAAATGCAGTTTGTGTAAAATATGTAAACCATTTATATAACATTTCTAAGAAATATACAGTAAATGATCTCAATGATATTGTGAATATAATGAACAACAATGAAAAGCACTTGAAAGAACAAGAGGAAATTATTTCTCGACACATCGAGCTGGCTGTTTGCTTAATATTATGTAATTGGTTATGCCGACCAGCTCGAGTCCATATTTTGCCAAATGCATACCAATTCCTTGCACAATTTGGCTAAACTCGTACTTAATTTAATTGTGTACCTAAATTTTCAAATTACTGGGAGCACAATTACTGTGATTTATCTAATATGAATAGCAATACTTAACAATATACTCATATGTATGTATGTATGCATGTATATATATCGCATGTATATGTATATATGTATTTATGTTGCGGGCTTGTCATTCATTTATATAAATTGGTCAATGGCAATATATATATATATATATATATTTATATATACGCATTTATATATATATTTATATATATATATATATATATATATATATATATATCATATATATCATATATGTTTTATCAGTGGGAGGGCAGCAGGTGGTGGCCAGGGGCAATGATACTTGAGCAGGTATTTCTAAGACTTTCAGCCGCGACTACCTATTCTAATATGTAGAAGATCCAGTAGCCAAGATTGAAAGCACAAAAGCTAATCGGGAATATCAAGCGCGAATACTTGTCAATAATGTTAACATCTTTGATCTTTGGTAATGTCGCCCTAATGGCCGAGGCGCTCTTTTTAATTGCATGCATAACGCGTGGACGCGTTGAGATTCCTGTTAGAGAGCGAGAGAAGGAGAGATAGAGAGAGAGAGAGAGAGAGAGAGAGAGCGAGCATTAATATTGGAATAAATTTGAGGCCCATTTATCACACTTACCCCTTTGGCCGCGATGTCGGAGCTGACTGCGACCAGTGCCATAGTTGCGGGTAATACGAAAACTTGGCGGAAACTTGGCCAAGTCCATGGTCTCGGTGCCAATGGAGCCGAGGGTTACATTGTAGTTACCTTTGCGCAACGAAGGTATAGGACTCATGCGTACGTCCTGCAGCTCAATAATATCTTCTGTGGTTGAACACGTTTCGGACTTTTCCAATTTACCTGTTAACACATACGACAAATCGTGAGAAGTCAGCATTATCAAAGGCTTAAGGCAACAGCAACCATAATTCCAAAAAGCAGACTATGAGCTCATCTTTGAGATTCTGTGAATTAGTTTAATCAATGTATCTAAAATCACCTAGCTTTTGTTCATACTATAACACAATATTCAAGTTTCCTACCCAAAAAGACAAGAGACAAGGACTTAAAACCTACAAAACTTCTCCTATTGCCCGCGCAGATCGGGTTTCATTCTTATCATTAGTAACTTGCCGTAACTTCATGAAATCGATAAGAATCTTTATCAAAATTATGTTTTGATTACTGTTCGATTGACTTTTGGGAACCGGTTCAATTTAGGTGAAAGTAATTCGGTTCAAAACCGTTTTGCAGCCTTGGATTTTATCACAACATTCTAAGCAACAGGGATAAGCTGACGTGTGTAAAAGGTGGTGTTACTTTTTCTTAGTTTCTGATGTCTATCCTAAAATTTGGCTGGTCACACTTATTTGATAGCTCACACTTACAGAAAACAGTATGAACTCAACGTATAACATGTCTCTTTAGCTGCTTTTCAGGGAATTAATCTCGTTTACCTAATCTAGGATATTTAGTATTACCTATTTTATGTCGATCACAATCCTTCAGCTTTTTAATCTTCTTCTTGGCCCGCTTGCCCCAGTATGTATAATTGACTGCAGCGTATTCCAGGAGAGCCGCAAACACGAACACGAAGCACATCACCAAGTAGATGTCAATGGCCTTCACGTAGGAGATGCGGGGCAAGGAGCTGCGTACCCCTGTGCTGATCGTGGTCATGGTCAGCACCGTTGTGATTCCGAGAGCAACTCGTGCGCTCGTCGCCTCGTGGTTAATCCAGAATGATACCCAAGATAGCATCACGATCAGTATGCTGGGCAAGTATGTCTGGAACACAAAGTATCCAATATTGCGCTGTAACTTAAAGGAGAGCGACAGCCGCTGGTAGACTCCAGTGGCCAGCCGCTCCTTTCTATCGTTTGTCTCATAGCCAATGATCGTAAACTGTGGCAGTTCGGCGTCCTCCACGCCGCGTACCGGTGTTGGCTTCCAGTACATGACTACATCGCTGACCGTGTACCCGTCTAAAAAACAACAGTTTATTAAAATAGATTGCAATTAGTGGAATAATGTGACCATAGCTTGGTAGATTTAGCTAATCTGAATTTGAGGTTGTGTGAACAATGTGTGACATGAATGAAAATAAAACGAGTACAGGAAACTTAAAACTGAAAAGAAATGACCCGACGTTGCCCGGTTCTTCACATCGAACAGAGATATTTTCAAATGGAGCAAGATACCCGCCAATGCCTGGCTCAAATGAATAATGTTGAAATAAATTAAACCCGAAATTGTTTGTGTTATGTACTCAATTTACACGAAAATATACAAAGCAGCTCAAATTGCTAGCATGCCTCTATGTATTTGACTGGACAATTGACAAATGCTATTGGATTTGAACCAGCGACCTCCCGCTTGCGAGTCCTATGCATAGACAATTCAGCCAGCAATAATCTAATTTAGCAATAAATCGAATATATAATATACTTAATATATGATGGGAAATGCCTAGACACCAAATAGAATAGTTCGAACTTCAACTTATTGTGTGTGGATTAGACAAGAATGGCATGAGCTCTCTATCTGCAAATGAAATTAAAAATGAAGTTTAAACTGAAAGTAAAATGTAAGCTTAACGAACTCAGAGAGATGGATGGTAATGGTGTTGCGTAGGGTGATTGAGACAGAGAAGAAAAGCACTCCGGAATAGAGAAGCATAAATTGATGAACTATCTTTAAGCTACTGTACTTACAGCTCTCAATTTCAACGGTGCAGTTCTGCGAGTCTAGTGGGTAATAGTGCAAATCCATCATGCAGGCGAGTGTCGTGGTAAAGCGCATGCCATAGGTAACGGCGCCGTCGCCACCGAGGCGCACCAACTTATTGCGCTCAGTGACATCATGTAGGAAGCTATAACAGATATTAATATATTGTATACATATATAGATAGGTATGTTTATATGTAGGAGCTGTAGCCACCTGATCAACCGACTGACCTGTTCTTGTCGTTGGCAAAGAAAGTGTCTGGTACCCAGATCTTCTCGGCAAAGTCACCAGAGAGCGTCAGCACATCGTTGACCCCATCGTCGTCTGCATCGGAATCATAGTACGGTCCGTAGATGTTGAAAGCCAGGCGCTCGTCGCGCCAATACTGATTCAAATACATTGTTATAGTATAGTCCTGTATAAATATAAATGCCGTTTACTATATGATTAATGCAGTTTGTAGCAGTATTGAGCCTCACCATATTAACTTCTGAGATCGCATCAAAACTTGCTATAGTCAAATCCATGCCCACGTGTAATGGCTCGCCGCCAAAATTGGGCCGCAGCCGTATATCATATCCTTGCAATATCTTTGAAATCGTCTGGGTCACATTCTCTAAGCGGCCTGCGAGCATTTCTTTTCGCTTGCATCTGTGGAAGAAAAGCATATAAAAATACTTGTATTAAAAATATTTTTAATAATTGTGCACCTTCACAAGTTTTTGTACTAAGTATTAAATATAACTTATTGATTTATGGGCCACAAGCACAGTTATTGTCCCATTTGCTTATCTTTTTTCTTTGCTTGACGCTTACAATTCTCAACCTGTTAAAGCTTTGAAGGGGAGCAAAGTATTTACAATCCTAGAGTAGATAGCAGAGTCTGCTGATAATAGAACCAGGGGGTTCTAGAATTCGTCTTACAGACAATGTGTTAATCTTAACTCCATGACTTACCGTACTAATGATAGTTGGGCGCTCAGCACTAACAGCAGCAGGCTGTAACTTACGCCCAGGTGGCCAAAACTAGTCATATTGGCAGCGTTAACAGTTGCTGTTGCTATCTCACTGTAATTCTCAACTGGTTGGCATTGTTTCTGCTGGTATTTTCAGTTTGTTTCCGGATGGCATTGGCTTCCGTTCGGAGGTGAAACGCTTATTTCTACTTTTGATTAATTAGCGCAGCATTGTTTCAAGCGTTGATTTTATGATGCATATAACTATGTATATATATATACACAGATATTTTATTATTATGCTATATATATACTAAAAAAACACGCAAACACGTGTCATTGCAGTAAGCCACGTGAGTATGTATACAAAGGTCAATATGTCCTTTAATAATATCCCATTTATCTTATGGCTAATTGTTTGCAAGGCATGCGAACAATTTTTATCAGAAATGCGGTTGCAAAAGTTATTCACAAGCTTAAGCTGCCTATTTCTAATTATATATACACCACGATCAATTATTGTTTTGGCAATATAGCTATAGTTTTAAACATGGGAACATGTGAACACTCTCTAGCCTCAGATATATATCTTGTATACATTCCTGTAGCCTGCTGAAAACTCTAGAACGCGCACAAGCTACTTCAACGTTTCAATTTTTACCTAATGACATAAATATTGACTTCTATATCTGTCACATTCCTTGAATATGTTCGAAAATATGTTCGCAAGTATGCACGAGTACTTAAATATGTTTTCCCTAATAGCGTATTGTGAAAGCGTCTCATGGCTTTTTGCCACATACAATTTTTTGCTCGTTAATGTGGCCCTCATTATTGTTGCTTTACATATGTACATAAATGCATACATATACATACATAATATACATACATATGTAGGCATGTGTATGTATGTTTGTATGCACATACTTTTGTGCGTTTGCCTTTTGTGTAATTGACCCATTTTTGAAATGGCAGCTATAGCAAAAACAAAATGCTAACTATGCCGTACTCTGATTTTCTATTTTTGAGTACATATTTATAGGCGCACGTACACATACGCAACTGTAATAACTGTGTGGGCGTACGTGTGTGAACGTGTGCATTTCGGTTGACATTGTTCGCTTGCATCTGTGTTGCGTTTATTTCATATAATTATAATGCTTGAGTCTACAATTATCCCTGCCAAATGGGAAATGACGCTTTCACGCGAACACACACACACACAACACACACACACACACACACACACACACACACACACACACACACACACACACACACACACGCACACACACACATACGCAAACGCTTAAAATAGAATTTTTATAAACGAAGAAAATTATCAGGAACAGCAGAAATAAAACAAACACGAATCGGATGACACAGTAGCACGTCGCTCAAGTAACGGTATATCACGGACGGCCCTAAAACTCGATTCTCATTCACTTTTTCCCGCTCGTCCTATATCTAAATATGTATCTCTGTATCGCATCGCTGCGCGCAACGCGTGTCGTGGGCAGCGTTTGTGTGGAGCGGCTACCGTTGCTAGCTAACGAATGATTACTGTCAGTTACCGTTCGTCTTCGGCTGCTGCAACTCTTGCTCTAATTGATGTTGATGATGACGAGGATGGGGATGGGGATGATGATGAACATGCTTACGTGGGCCCACTCGGCAAAGTCCTGGGCCTGCGCATATTACATTCCGGCGACATTCCACTGCCGCCACACGCAACGCTTCATTCAGAATCACGAAATGCCAATGCTCATTTAGGGTTGTCGCCGTTTAGCAGTTGCCTAGCGCCACCTGGTGTGCAGAATACACACACCCATACCATATACATCCATAAGCAGCATGCGTTAAACGAAAGTGACAGCAAAACGTCAAGTATTTAAGCACTTCAGAACATCTATGACTTATTAGTATTGACAGCTTGTCATTTCGTTAAACATTTTTGATTGTAACATATATGAACAATGAAAGAGCATCAATTCAGCTATTTTTATGTATTGTGTGTATATTTCTATAGCCAAATACAGAAGAATAAGGAATAGATGCCTACATAAATATGCATACAAACATGCTTATACTTTTAATAATTTTTTTTTTTTTTGTTAAAATATGCATATATATGTGTGCTATATGCTTCTTCGATAAGTCATTTAATATTTTGTTTTTGCACATCAGCAGAAGAGCAGAAAGCGGGTAGGGGCAACGTAGGACTTAAATGACCGACCAACCCAATTGATTTGGGCTGCCAGCTGTTTTACATGGGTTGAGAGTGAAGCGTGCGCTCCCTGCATGAAACTCAATGACAAAAGCTCTGATGCTGGCCCAGGCCTTTGGGCTGCTGGCAAAAGCTGCTCATGGACCAAAGCGAGCTTTGGCAAAACAAAAACAAAATCAGAAAGCTTTGTAAGCACACGCAAGCATGAGACAAGGACGAGGCTACAGCAACAGCAGCGATTACAGTTACCATCCCATTGTTTTACGCAATCTGCGTGCGCGTGTCTGCATGTGTGGGAACAGTGAGCGCAAATGCTGTCAGTGTATTGGTGAGCTGCGCTCGCCCATTCAGAAAGCCCATTGAAAACGATTGTCTTCGCACTGTTTACGCTCAGCTATCATTAGGCGAAAGCTTTTCCATGCCCACACACTCTCACAGGAAAGCGCACACGCACACACAGATTGTGTGGGACAATCGGCTCAGCTGCGAATTGGGAGCAGAACGCCGACTGCTGCTGCGAATCTCTGGTTATTTCACATTTTTCGTAGTACGGAGCACGGAAGCAGACGTTCCAAGCATTGAGCTGACGCACGTACACCACGCTTCAACTACAACAGCAGCAACAACAGCGACAATAGCAACAACAACTACAACAAATTACATGAAACTTCAGCGAAAAATTGGCCAACAGTACAAATACAGGAATTTTTCCATTTAATTTTATTTTTTTATTTGTGTGCGTGCAATGCAAATGGAACGGATCAACAGAATCATTAGCTCAGAGCACATATGTACACACACATAATGTGCTAGGAAGTTGTGCGACGAAATCGACGACAACAACAACAACAACAGCAACAAAAGCAACAACAACATCAACAACGACAACGACTGTAGCTGCCTTTATAGGGCGAAGGGTATAAAGCAAAATAATTGCAAAATACGCGTAAAAATTAGTTAACTAAACGGCTTTAATCTAAAATACATAATATATATGTATCTACATACATTGTGCAGTGCGTAGATGTGAGTGAATGCGCATGCTCTACATAATATTTTATTTAGTGCAGCGAAAGCAAACATTAAATTGTGCTAAAATTCTATTAACAAAATAGAATAAAACATAGATATTTTCTGTTTTACTTGAAACAAAAACCAGATTCTGTTGGAGCGAATAGTTTGCAAGTATCCAAGAATCCGTGGGCCGTAGGTGATGCTGCTGTCCCTGTAGACGTTCAGAGTGGGTGTTTCCCACGCCGGAACATACACATACGCATCAAATACTAACACAAACAGACTCGCACACACACCCACATACACGCCCACACATACTCGCTCATAAAGTAGCTTCATCTAAGCAAGTGGGCACAGCATCAGCTAAAGGCCACAACAAATATCAATAGCTAATTAATGATTGACACACAAACTAGATAATACGATAATTACAAGCTTCATAATACGATTTGCATTGCTAAATCAAATATTGGTCAACCAATTGCTTGCGCCTCAAGGTATGCTGCAAAGCACTCGCAACAGGCATTTTTCCAAGAAGAGAAAATCAGGAAATACTGAAAATCGGGCCAATAATGAATGCCAATGATTGATGAATTTCTGGTTGCATAAAGTGTGCTTGTAACTTTGAACAAATGGCACACTAGAAGGGGCTGACGAATATGAAAAGCAATATGAAGGCAACTAACTATGCAAATCATATATGAACTTAAATCTAAGAAACAGTAAACCCAGTAAAGTTTTCGAAAATCTTAAGCTGTCGTTTCTGTAAAACTCTTAGATATGTATTATACATACCCATGCATATATGAATATTTGTACGTATTTGTATACTTGCGTATAGAAATTCAACAGCTTAGACTTTATAAATATTATAAATATGCAACGCTGCAACTAATTAGATATTATATATAGTATATAAGCATGTACTCAAAATGCATGCACATACACATACATGAGAAGAGATAATAAAAAGCGACGAAATCATGCTTATCGATTAGCAGCTTAAACACGTTCGACAGATCTCATCTATAGTCAAAAATAAAAAATAGCAAAAATAAAACTAAAAAGCGAAGCCGCAACAAAATGCAAACAGTTTCAACTGTGTAACAACAAATGTTTTAATCGAACAGAGTCCGAGGCATTAGAGCTAACAAATGATCTATGCAAATAGCGTTTACTTTAAAACGCCCAAAAACAATAGGAACAACAACAACCACAGCAACTACAAGAAGAACAACAACAACAACAGTGACAGTATTAACGATAGGAACAACAAAAACAACAATCGTGAAAAGTGAAGTGTGTACATATGTGTTGGCTTGCCAACGTATACCGATGTACATAACTATGTGTGCTTCTGTACATATGTATGTACATACGGTCTTGTGAATGTGACACCTACGCAACGCGAAGCGCATTAAAGTGCGAACAGCAGTAGCCGCCAACACAGCAGCCGCCCAACTCCAACCAAAGCACATCCCACGCACGCGCGATAATACCAATAAAACAAAAAGAGACAACAACAGACAGCCAAACAGCCGCAGCAGCCGCAGGAGCCGCAGCAGCCGCGGCAGCAGCAGCCGCAACAGTAGCTGTCGCAGCCGCCGAGGGAGCAGCAGCATCAGCAGTACATTTTAAAAAGCGCCAGTGTTGCGTGCGTGCGTGCGTGCGTGCCAGTGTGCCTGCGCGCCAGTGTGTGCGTGAGCGTGTGCGTACGTCCGTGCGCGTTGGCAATGTATTTGCTAGCCTTGCCGTTTTGCCCTTTGGTGTGCCTGCTATGCTTGTGTAAGTATCTTATCTCTGTCACGTACACGCACAGCACACACAAATACACACACACACACTATACACCCACACATACAGCTACTTACATTATACATGTACATTTGCGTACTTATCAATGAAAATTGGCATTAGCATTAGCATTAGAAAATTCTCTAGAGGTTTAGTACAAATTTTAAACGATTAGCCAACACTAAGGGCTGACAACAAGAATAAACATAGGTGGCAACCCTTTAAAAAGCTTTTAAGTACTTTGTAACGGACTAGAATTATATGCAACATTTTTTAATTAAATTCTCATATGCTAGATTCATCATCCATCTCCGAAGGGAGATTTCAATTGTCCACTTCCGTCTTATTTTCTTCCAATTAGCTTGACTTTCCTTTTCAGCTATATTTAGTATGTATGTATGTAGTACATATATATATATGTATGTATGTATACCACCTGTTAATTTATTAGCCCACGCATATACTTGTACATTCACGTATCTGCAGATTTTTCGCAACTGTGAATATAAAAATGCTAATTGATTTTCTAGAAATACAAATAGTAAACTAAATAAATATTATTGAAATATTTTAAAACTGTGTCTACCCCAAGACAAACAAAAGCCGAGGCATTGGGTCCAGACGAGAACCGAGCCGTCGAGCATTATTGCTGGTGCGCTTAGCATACCAAATAAATGGTTGATCCTTTTTTTATTCCTAATAAGAAATCGGTACCGAATGTTGAAAAACAGTTGAGAGTTATTGCACAATCTGAAATTTGCACTAAACTAGGTAGTCCAACCACTTGTCGCTTTCGAATTTTGCGTTCAAATTAAAAAGAAAAGTAATTTCCCCGAAAGCAAATGTCACAAGCTAAAGAATTTAGTTATGAGTAAGTGTATAGCATACTTTTTAGCGCATTTTAAGAAATACTCAAAAGTCGTCAAAGAAATCGTCTCCGCTCATCGATTTCGATATAAACAGTACACATACAAAAAAAATCTAATCACATATACATTTACATTACATAATCATTGCAGGTTTGGGATTTGGCAATTTGACGTACGGACTTGGCGATCAATATGAGCGTGGCATAAGCAACCGCGCTGGCGGTCCAGAAAATACCCAAGAGCGTCCACAGAACTGGTATCAATCGGCTCATCCACGATCAGCGAACGGAAATGGACACGGTGTGCATGAGGAAGAGTTAGCCGATGAGCTGCTGCATAAGGAAGATGACCACGACTATCTCACCGTATCCGACTATCCACCACATCAGGACCACGAGCATGAACACGAACATGAACACGAGCATGAACACGAGCATGATCATGAGCATGATCCTGAGCATGATCATGAACATGATCATGGGCTTGACCACATTGATGAACATTTGGAGGACAATGAGGATAGTGACAAATTGTATGGCCACGTGTTTACCAAGGAACCAATGATGCCCCACAAGCACAACGTCATGACTGGCTCAGGCACTACCAGCACTGGCGATACCCCAAAGTTCCGTAACGTGGGTGCACAGGGCGGACGGGGCGATATGTATGTGGTGCGCGAGTCGGATAGACAGTCGAATACACGGGGTCGCGATGGTTTCGTCGCCGGTGCCAGCAACAAGCAGAAGGGCTTTCGGCCATTCGCCAACCGGGTTGTTGTCCACGATGATCCCCGACAATTGGGCCAGGCCGGCGATGGCTTCAGCGCACCGCCGTCCACTGGCTGCCACAATAGCTGCGAAGAGTTGCAGTGGCAGTGCAGCAATTGTCAGTGCATCGAATCAATTGGACGTTGCAATCGCGAGGTGCAGTGCACCGATGGCTCCGACGAGTTCGATTGCGACAACATGGATGACATGATGTCCAAGCTGCAGAAGCAGTGCGAGCAGAGCGGGCTGCATGTCATGTGCCCGAAGACCTATCGCTGCATCAATAAGGATTGGCTCTGCGACGGTGACGATGACTGCGGCGATTACTCGGATGAGACGCACTGCGGCGC
The DNA here is from genome assembly GCF_035044405.1 of Drosophila montana. Classification (NCBI taxonomy): domain Eukaryota; kingdom Metazoa; phylum Arthropoda; class Insecta; order Diptera; family Drosophilidae; genus Drosophila; species Drosophila montana. Next base: position 3,768,997 of record NW_026996559.1, on the reverse strand, counting down.
GCGAACCAACTGCACGGAGGATCAGTTTGAGTGCCAGAACGGCTTCTGCATTCCGCGGCAATGGCTATGCGATGGTGAAAACGATTGCAAGGATTTTTCGGACGAGGTGCACTGCAATCGCAGCAGCTGCACCGATGAGCATTTCACCTGCAACGATGGCTACTGCATTTCCTTGGCCTTTCGCTGTGACGGCGAACGCGACTGCGATGACAATTCGGACGAGTTGAAGTGCCCGGCCGTGATCAACAGCTGCCCGGAGGGTGAGTTCAAGTGCCGTGGTGGTCTCGGCGGGGCCGGTGGACCCAGCGGCCAATGCATATTGAATCGCTTTCGCTGCGATGGCGACAATGATTGTGGCGACTGGAGCGACGAGGAGAATTGCCAACAGAAGCCATCACAATGCACATCCGGCGAATACAAGTGTGCGGATGGCACGTGCATTCCCAAGCGCTGGAAGTGCGACAAGGAGCAGGACTGCGACGGCGGCGAGGATGAGAACGATTGCGGCAATATGAGTCCAGAGCATCCACCGACCTGCGGTCCCGACGAGTTCACCTGTCACAATGGCCGTTGTATTTTGGTAAGTTCAAATTTGGCTATCAAATTGCTCGATAGTCTTGTGAGCCGCATCACTGGATTGTTATCGATGACAACGATTTGGCACTCGGTCGTCATCGAAGGTTGCTGTTGGCGTTTCAATATCGCTAGTTCGTTATATGCTGATTCAGAGGGATCATTACATTTTTTACTCTGTTCACATCCTGAAATCGGGTATACTGCTTTTGTACAATGTTCGTGCCTTTTATTGTGGCAGGTTATGAGCCGATAGGAAATCGGTCCTTCAGTTGATAGGAGCGCGAGTTCGAACCCAGCAGAGGGAATATACTTATATTTAATTTTTTTCTCAATAATACTAGCGCTTTATTGGCTTCTTCGAGGAAGTCCTTAGAATCGAAATTGAATACATTTTGAATCTTAACATTTATTCCTTGCAGCGTACCTGGCTCTGCGATGGTTATCCGGATTGCTCATCAGCGGAAGACGAAGTGGACTGTCATTTGCTGTGCGATGCAGGCCAATTTCTCTGCCCGGCCAAGAAGAACATCACCAACCTAAAGTGAGCTCAAATCTATAACATGCATTCCACACAATGAAAAATGTCCAAATTGATTTGCAGAATTTGCGTACATCAGAAACATGTTTGCGATGGCCAAAACGATTGTCCACTCGGCGAGGATGAAGTCAACTGTCCCGTAGAGCAACAATGTCCCGAGCCCAGGCAGTGCGAGCAGCTGTGCATTAAATCGGCTCGAGGACGAGATGAATGCGCCTGTCGTTTGGGTTATCTCATGAATGCGAATAAGCGCAAGTAGGTGTTGCCTCTCTCTCTTTCTCTCTCTCTCTTTCTCTCTCTCTCTCTCGCTCTCTAAGCCCGACTCCAAGTATATGAATCCAAGTCTATCTGTCCGTCTATCAGTTTCGCAAACTGATCTCTATGCTTAAAAGCTATTTTAATAAAAAAGTAACCCGATCGTTTTTTTTCCTGGAACAGTTGCACGGACATCGACGAATGCCAATATCTGACAAGTCCCGTCTGCTCACAAAAGTGCCACAATACGCTGGGCTCGTTCGTGTGCTCCTGTGAGACGGGCTATATATTGCGGCCAGACTTACGTACCTGCAAGGCGCTGGGTGGGGCGATGACGCTGCTAGTGGCCAACCGATGGGATATACGGCGCGTGACGCTGAGCAACAATCGTTATATGGCCATAGTGAAGGGGCTGCACAATGCAATTGCCTTGGACTTTCATTATCGCAAGGGTCTTATGTTCTGGTCCGATGTCTCCACCGATGTGATCAAAATGGTATACATCAACGGAACACGGGTGCGCGATGTTATCAAGTGGGGATTGGAGTCGCCGGGAGGTATTGCCGTCGATTGGGTGCACGATCTTTTGTTTTGGACAGACTCGGGCACCCGGCGCGTTGAGGTCTCAAATTTTCAGGGTAATTTGCGTACGGTAATTGCTTCAAGCGATTTGGATAAGCCGCGTGCCATTGTCATACATCCGGGCGAGGCCCTGGCATTCTGGAGCGACTGGGGACCGAATCCGAAGATCGAACGCGCCCACATGGATGGTTCGCAGCGACAAGTGATTATATCGAAGGGTGTCACCTGGCCCAATGGCCTGGCCATCGATTATCCCAATAGCAAAATATATTGGGCCGATGCCAAGCAGCATGCCATCGAGTGCTCCAACCTGGATGGCAGCGAGCGCAACAAGGTGCTTAGCACACATCTACCTCATCCGTTTGCTCTAACCATCTTCGAGGATACCATGTACTGGACCGACTGGAACACAAAGACTGTCTCGGCCGCTAACAAGATAACCGGAAAAGGCTTCCGATCGGTGCACGAGAACTTTCACTTCCCCATGGACATACACGCCTACCACCCGGCGCGGCAGCCGGACTATCAGGATCGTTGCCAGAAGGACAGACGTGGCCTGCGCGGCGGCTGCTCCCATTTGTGTCTGCCCAACAAGACATCTCGCCGCTGCGGCTGCCCCATCGGGCTCTCGCTGAAGGACGACGGCAAGACCTGCAAGAGCGCGCCAGACAAGCTCGTGCTGGTTGCGCGGCGCAAGGACATTCGCCTGCGCCAGCTAAACAGCAAACCCTCCGGTCCGAACGAGATCGACATGATTGTGCCCCTCGATAATCTAAAGCATGCAGTTGCTCTGGACTGGTGCAGCGAAACCGATTTCATCTACTGGACCGACGTGGAGCGTAGCTCCATCAATAAGGCCCATCTAAATGGCAGCTATCAGCAGCGCGTCGTGCACTCGAATTTAGTCTCGCCCGTTGGCCTGGCACTGGACTGGATCACTGATAAACTGTACTGGACGGATCCCTCAACGAATCGCATCGAAGTGGCCACCACAAATGGCAAAATGCGCACGCTGCTTGTCTGGGAAAAATTGGATAAGCCGCGCGATATTGTTGTGAATCCAATAGGTAAGCACTATGGGGAACATATGACAAAAGTCACAAATATACAGTTTGACAGTAAACTGAATTTCAGAAAGTAACGATACTCTTTGGGTTATACAATTTGCACATAAATATATTAATATTACAAGTAGAGATGAGATCTTCTGTAGACAGTGCCAGCAGTGGGCTACAAGTTTCGAGGTTATTCCTAGTAAAGAAGGAGCCTGAAGCCATCCGTAGATGATGATGATTGATAATGGGAAGACCTAAGGCCTTTTCTAGAATTAGTCCGGAACAAACCTCAATAGTTTTTTCAGTTTAGGATTTATTAGCCATTGTCGGTTATCGGGTTCTTTTGTAGATAATATGCTAAGGTATTTTCTCCCATCCCACAAAAACTTGTATTATTCACTTCTCAAGTCACAATTAAGTTCCAGTGCCAAAGGGACTTTCTTTAAAAAGCAGTTTGAGAGTCACTGTTGACTTGATAAAAGATTTCAAGAAACTTAGGAACCATCCCCAGTTTTGGTAGTCTTAGCTTGGGAACAGCTTATGGCGCATTTTAATTTGGCTCTCTTTGAAATAGATGGTCTTATGTTCTGGTCGGACTGGGGTGAGGAGGCAATGATTGAGCGAGCCAATATGGACGGTGCCAGTCGTGTCATCATAGCGTCTAAGAAACTCATTTGGCCCAATGGGCTCGCCATCGATTATGATCAGCACAAACTGTACTTTGTCGACGGCGGCACCAAGACCCTGGAGAACATGAACTTTGATGGCAGCAGCCGTAAGGTTATAATCAGTAAGTAGCGAAACCCTATTCCAGTTTCAAATGAACCGCATTAATGGCTTGCCATGCAGATGGACTGGGCCATCCCTTTGGACTGGATGTGAGCGGTGGTCGTGTGTACTGGACCGATTGGGATACCAAATCGGCGATGAGTGCCGATAAAATGACGGGCAAGAGCGTCGCCACGGTTATCGCGAACACCAGTGACCTAATGGATATACGGGTCTTCCATCGGATGCGCAGGCGCGTTTACAACGCATGTGACAAGCAGAATGGCGGCTGTTCCCACCTTTGTCTCCTGAATCCAACTAGCTTCACGTGCGCCTGTGCCGTTGGGGTGCAGCTTAGGGAAGACGGTCGTACGTGCTCGGAGGGGCCTTCTAAATACATTCTCTTTGCCCATCGCATCGATATCAGGCAAATCTCGTTAGACTTTGACCATCTAATCGATGTGGTACTCCCGTTGCCGCCGATATCCAATGCAGTTGCTCTCGATGTTGACCAGAAGACGGGCTATATTTTCTGGTCAGACACCATTGAGAATGTCATCATGAGCTCCAGTCCCGATGGCTTGCATGTACATAAGGTGATCGGCGAAAGCCTAGAGAATCCGGACGGACTGGTTGTCGACTCCATTGGGCGCACTATCTATTGGGCTGACGCAGGTCGTCACACAATTGAAGTGGCCACCCTTGAGGGCAACCATCGACATGTCATTGCGTATAAGGATCTGGAGTCACCGCGTGGCTTGGCCCTCGACTATGAGGCGGGTCTACTCTTTTGGACCGACTGGGGACACTATAGGAAGATCGAGCGTTCACACCTGGACGGCAACGAGCGCTCTCGCATTGTCACCGCCAATCTGGGCTGGCCGAACGGCCTCTCACTGGATTTGAAGAGCAAACGCATCTACTGGGTGGATGCGCGCCTAAAGACCATAGATTCATGTGACTACACGGGCAACCAGCGCAAGTTGATCATGTCATCCCTTCACCATCCCTATGCACTGGCACTCACCGATGACTTTATCTATTGGACCGACTGGAAGTCCAAGGCCCTGCACATGGCTGACCGACGCAACACAAGCGCCAAGCGCGACGTAATGACCAACATTGATGGGTTAATGGACATTAAAGTGATTGTTAAGCATCAACTGATGACGGAGAATGTTTGCGGTCACAACAATGGCGGCTGCTCGCATCTCTGCCTGCGTAATCCTGCAGGCTTTACATGCCAGTGCCCCACTGGACTCAGGTTGCGGGAGAATAGTACAACGGAATGCCAAAATTTGCCAGACGTAAGTTATATCTACATATGTAAAATAGGTTGCCCTGACTGACTGACTAACTAACTTATTGGTGATCAAAGCACAGCCCGCACTGTAGATCTTCGAAGCTGAAACAAATTTTCACAAAGATCTTTGAAAGCGACTTTGAAGCCAATCGAACGTTGAACAAAAATGTTCCTAGAACCAGTTTCCCAAAATTGTGCCAAGTTGCGAGTGGAATTTTTCAAAGCCCCACCAATTAGTCAGTCAGTCAATCATTAAGGATATATATAAATATATTTTTTTGCCGGGACATGGATTAAGTTCTATACCTCTTCCATGCAGGATTATCTACTGATTGCGCTGCGCTCAGGCATTGGCATGATCTCTTTGAATAGTGGAGACTACATGGACGTGGTGTTGCCTATCAATGGCGTTCATGGAGCTGTTGTCCTGGACTATCACTATCGCAACAATTGGCTCTTCTTCGCTGATGTCAATCTGGACGTCATCCGGCGCGTGAATCTGCTTAACTTCACCGACAGCAAAGTGGTGGTCAGCACCGAGCTGCTGACACCAAATGGCATTGCAGTTGACTGGGTTGCCGATAATCTCTACTGGTCGGACACGGATCGCAAGCTGATTGAAGTGGCGCGCCTCGATGGCAGCTGCCGCAAGAAGCTCATCACAGACGATTTGGGCGATCCGCGCTCTCTTATCGTGCATCCCTCCAAGGCGTATGTGACAGTCAGCTGTGAATCCGTTATTGTTAAAGCTCATATATTTTTATTTCTCCCGCAACTGCAGCTATCTCTTCTGGTCGGACTGGAACTCACCGTCGAAAATCGAACGCAGTATTTTGGATGGCTCAAATCGCACAGCGATTGTGACATCTGGCATTGGTTTTCCCACGGGCCTAACCATCGATTTTACGTAAGTTCCATGGCATGGGTGCAGTCCCATAAAGTTCATGACTTATTGACAACTTGATGACCTCCTACAGCAATCGACGTTTGCTTTGGGCCGATGCGCTGGAGGACAATATTGGCCAGGTTGATTTCAATGGAAAACGCCGTCAGACTATTGTGCCGTATGCCCCACACCCATTCGGCCTGACCATGGTAAGCTAGCGAATTTTCCCTTCCAACTCTTTTTTATAAGCCGAATCCACTGAATAAGTGCTTAAAGGGTATCTTCTGTGAAAATTTATGCAATAAACAGGAAGGCATTAGGACGACTTGCGGAATCGATCCAGTCACGTCCCCCTGTTCTGGTTTAAAATTTGAAATTCATGTTCTTGTTATCTCCTCTCACTTTCATTATATGGATAAAATTGATTTTTAGACTTTGTTTTGCAATCAGAACTTGAATATTATCAAATCTAGATATACTAAATTTGGTATGTAGGTTGTCGGAAACAGATTAAAAATATGCCAATTTTTGGAGATTGGAAAAGTAACTCATATACAAAGGAAAAGCTCTGCGCCTTAGCATATACACAGCTATGCCATATTGAAGCGCTAAAAATTCCATAAAAGTCGGACTTTAAGCACCGAAGTTTATCACGAACGTATTTCCCATAGCGTGGTGCTAAGAAGAAGCACAACAGCGACTGTGTTAGAGAGAGGCTAAATTATTTGCAACGGCAACCTGCCGTTGGATTCAAAAACACTCCAATTGTTCTCACATAAACATGCATCCTTTCAGTTCGAGAACAACATATACTGGACCGATTGGTACAACAAGTCCGTGTACCGCTCACAGCGGGTACCACGCATGGGCTATAGCTATCCATTCGAGGTGCGCGATGCTCTGAGCGGTGCGCTGGACATACGCGCCGTCTCGCTACAGCGTCAGGCAAAGAGCTGGAATCAGTGCGCCCAGGATAATGGCGGCTGTTCCCATCTGTGCTTCTACCGTGCCGTCGATTATGTGTGCGCCTGTCCGGATCGAATGGAGAGCGATGGACGCGCATGTTCTACCGCGCCCAAAGAGATGGTCCAGGCACGTCTCGAGAGCGATCAACCCGATTACTCGGACGAGCTGACAGATGACACCGGATCAACTGAGAACCAGAATAACAATAACCAGCTCGACGATGACATCAAGAACAAGGAGAACAGCGAGCGCGAGTTCTTTGTGCTTGTCGCGCTCGGCGTTGTCATTGTGATGGTTATCATCATAATGCTCGTCATATTCAGTAGGTCTCCCATTGCTTTTCGTCTATTGATCACACATTAATACCCCGCTTCACTTACCAGTGCTCGCTTTTAATACAAATCGCAAAAAGGCGAAGCGCAACTCACGAGGATCCAGCCGCTCAGTATTGACCTTCTCCAATCCTAACTATAACGTGGACGGCACACCTATGGAGCCAAAAACAAACATCTGGAAACGTTTCAAATACGACAAATCGCACGTAAGTTGTTTTTGTGATTGTTCAATTGTTCTTATGACAAGAAGCGTACCGGTACGAGCTCAAAATTCCATTACATTTATCCCTATGAACCGAACCTTAAACGAAACCTATCCTGCTTATGCCAAATGCTCGAATTTCTACATATACATATGTGCACACATACATTCACTTACGCTCGCTCCCTTTCGAGCTCTATTTATAGAATTGCAATTACCATTATAATGCATGCTGTGTTTAATTTTTCCTCAAACAAATCCGAATGTTTGTATGAGGCAATAGCCGTACTTTGTTCGGTTGATGGGGACGCGAGTTCGAATCCAGCAGAGGAAATTATTCTATTTTTCTGCATCAGTAAATTTGATATTAAACCAAAGCCAACGAGTATGTACTATAAAAAACATAAATATGTATGAGTTTTCAGTTAATGTGATCGATGTTCTTATCTTAATTATACCCCAAACCCATTGAAAAAGGGGAAATTGTATAATAAGTCATTCTATGGCGCGCACAGATGGGATTTGCTTCAAAACATCGTTAGCTTGCGTCAACATCCGTGCTTGGGTTTTTTATATAAGAAATGTTAGGGTAATTCCTACACACTTGAATCAAGTAGAACCGGTTACAAAAGTTGGGTCAGACCGGTAATGCTTGATTCAAGTATGAAAATCTTATTTCAACTATGACTTTTTAAGTACAAAAAACTTGAATCAAGCTTTCCTTCTTAGTTTTTTCAGCTCAATTAAGCTGATTCTAAAAAAGGAATCAAGTTTTAATGACTCTTAGAATAAGAGCAAAATATCCTCAATTTAAGACAACCAATACTTAAATAATCCCCATTTTCCCCTTAAAAGACTTATTAGTCTTAATATATTCAAATTTTGAGCTTGAAATAAGCTCATAATAATCTTGATCCAAGAGCTGAATATTGTTTGTAAATAAAAACTTCTAAGGGAAACCCAGGATTAACTTGGCCTGAAATCATAACAGTTATCTTACAAATATATAGAGATTTTGATTTTTGATGCGCCAAAATTAGATTTCGTGGATGGGAAAAGTTTGGTTCGAACCGTAAACCTCCTCGTGTTTTCTTCCATATTATACATAATGCATATATATATTTGTTTAATACGTGTTTCAGGAACGCACCGGAGTGTACGAGGAGCGCAGTCTAACCACTGAAACTGCCTCGTCCAGCCTGTTTGTGCCAACGCCATCTCCGATGGCGTCGCCGTCAACAAAGGCTATGCAACTGACAACGCTCTCGACTATCACATAAACTGAAAAGACGTTACATAACTCAGAGAAACATTAAAAAAAAAAAAACACACGTCCCTACATAATTACTAATACCATTTTGTTACTATGAGAATGAGAATGAATATGATGATGATGATGATGATGGTGATGGTGATGAAGCTGATTGATGATGATGTATGTATAGAGCTGAGGAACTGATCTGCTCAGATTCTTTGGTTATTATTGGGTTAGGTGTTATGCCTTGGAAAAGGCATGTATAAGTAAATACTTATAAATTATCTGCCTAACTGGCTGTGTAATATTATTGAAGCTAAGTAAAGACATAAGGCCTGTTACAGACGTCGATTTTGATATATACCCATATTCAGTTCTATTTTGAGAGTCAGCTATTTATGCCGTGATTATACTTGCCCAAAACCAAATATAGATGATATGTATGTATGTATGGTAGTCGAAGTCCTTTCAGTACCAGTATATTATATGTTAGAGCATGATATATATTTCGATTGATACTATATGCACTTATTTGTACCTATATCTCTATCTGTAATGCATACATAACCTAACAAAAAGTGTGTACACACTCACATCTGTAAATATACTGAACGGAAAGAAGTTTTTTTTTGTTAAGAATAATATACAAGTAGGTCATACAGCCTAATGGGACCGAGTTTTGTAGGGCAACAAGAAAAGAAGAGAACAGCTAGTGTGTGAATGGAGCAGAGCTATAGAACAAAAGGTGTTTCAGTATAATACTTTATTTAGTGGTTCCTCCTTTATTTTTAACATTCCAAATGAAAATTAAGTAAATTTCAGTTTAAAATAATATTAAAAAAAACAGCAAGTACACGGTTTTCTTTGGCTAACATGTGCTGCTATCCCGCTCTAAGCCATGTAATTTCATAGTTAGCCCAGATACAAAAACTTAAACTATACTCAAGTGTGAACTTTCAAAGATTTACATTGTTTGCCTGTAGTTTTTATTATTTTTCATTCGTTTCCAATACTGGTTAAACTGGATTCGTATATAAAATCGACAGATTGAGAGGCGGGTGGGAATTTGTATAAAATGAAATTTTGCAACACAGTTGCAATAATGAATTGTAAATGTTAGTAGTACGCAAGCAAGTATTATCACGTTATAAATGTGACTTAAATCGTTAAAAATCGTCTGGGCAACAAATTGTAATATAATTCTCACTTTGGTTTGCTTATACTTATAATATAAAAATAAATCTGTAGATACACAAATATATCTACAAATAATTGCTTTATGTTTAAGGCCTTTCATTCGCCATTCGATTGATTTGGAAATGTATTATTTGTATGCGCCTTCATAAAATGATTAGAGTTCAAAAACATTTTTGTCTCGTATAGTTTGTATTTATTCAGTTTTAACTCCCTGTGAGTTTTGGCCGACCGATTCACCGTGCAATAATGACAAAATTTCACCCATAGCTAAACCACACAAATTGGCAGAGAGTAAACTAGTACAAATTTGTGTACATATACTTATGACAGTCAGTGTTGCCAATGCAAATGAAAAAGTCAACATAATGTAATATTTTTAACAAAAGATTGCCTTTACGAAAACTACAAGAAAATCAAAAATTACAACTGATTTAAAAAAACAAATACACTTTCGAATGTTTATATTTTACTGTTAACATTTTATGTGAATTCTGCTGGCACTAATATTTCTATTTTTAGTATTCTGAATACAAAAATATGAAAATGGCGACACTGAAACTATGAGCAAACAAAAAAACAAAAACAAAAAACAAAAGCAAAAAACAAAAGCAAAAAACAAAAACAAAAAAAAACTCAACAAAATACTATACAAACTGGTTTTAATCTTCCATTGTTAATGCATATGGAATTTTTCAACACTAGCAATCGCGATTTTATCAAATTCAGCGAAAGTGGAATTGATTGGTGTTTCGGAAATCAAAAAAATAAGTAAATAAAGATATAAAATAAATAAATAAAGTTAAATACAAAAAAGAATTAAAGGAAAACCAAAACCAAAAAAGAAAATTTTTCGATTTGCACAGCTTTGATTGTTAGTCTTAGTAATTACTGGTTTAAATCTTACGTATGCGTAAATATATGTATATATATAATATATAAACACAGAAACAAAACCAAAAAAAAATTAAAAACAAAAAAAAGTTATAGTTTCTGTTTGTATTGATGACATTATAAAAACCGTTGCGTTGAAGCTGCACTGAAAACTAAATATGTATGTATTGTATGTATTACAAAAAAATGAAAGAATTGTCATCGCAACGAGATCTGTCAAAGAAAAAAAAACGACACTAAAGAAACTGTTTTTTGTTTATATTTTATTTGTTTTTTATTGATATGCAGAATTCATAAATATAGAAACATGAACATATGATGTATGTAAATCGACGAATGTGTCAATTTGTAAAATAATTTAACCAAACCTTATCGCACATTTGGGACAGGTCGAGTGCTCAATAAAAATAAAACATAAAAAGGAGTTGATATTATTAAAATATATCTATTTATTAAAAACATTTCTGTAATCAATGTATTTAATACCCATGGGTCCGTCATCTCTACATAATGGTTCCTTCAACTCTGAAAGGGTTTTTAGTACCCTGGAAATATTTGGGGAAAACTCAATCTTACATATCCAGCATCTAGCTTATTTGACATTTTGTTTTTGTGAACAACTGCACGGAGAAAAATATAATTTCCAAAACATATATGCCTAAAGATTTTTGATTTTTTTTGTAGATTTGTTGTTGTTGTTGATTTGTATACAGACCTGCGCAAAATCTTTTCCAGAAATCGCACATCGACTAAATTAAATAAAACATTCACAGTAATAATTTAAAGAATGGGAAAATTGCTTTCGTTAACGGAGTCTTGCGATGGCGCTGAGTCATTCAAATGTCGATTTCGTGCTAATATCGATAATTGTTTTGCTTTGAATGTTGAGTAAAATCGCTTGTCAGTTAAATAAACAAATCGATATTTTGTGGCGGGCAATCGGCGGGCTATATACCTTCAAGCTAAAAATTGGCGGTCTTTTAAATATTTGTTGATGCAAGTAGCGCATATTTCATTCAAGTACCAAGTCATAAACCCACGCATACCTCTATATATATGTGCTCTTTGGTAGTATAACGAACGTTTTTTTTTTTTGATTTAACTTTCCACTTTGTCATAAGAATTTACTAAGGCACATGTTATCTGTCATGGCGAAGCAGAGGTTAAGAGTTTTGAAGAATCTGTGCAGCATAAATGAATGGTTAAATATCAGAAGTGGCATATGTGGGACAGGAGTCAGGGGACAAGGACCCTGCTGGGTGCTTCGGCGAATTCCTGCTTTCCCACGCAGACGTGCTGAGAGCCATGCGCTCTCCCAACCAGAAAGAGAGTGTGTTCGAGTTGCTGATGTTTCGCTATTTCGCTCCTTCGTGGCTCGTTAGAGTTTCAACCATGTGCTGGCGCTCGTTCTCGGTTGTAATCAGGCATCCATTATGAGACAATGTGCATAGTTTGGGCAGCACCGAGGCGACGTGGGAGCACCCAGCCAGTCGCACAATCAAGTCCAGCAGCCACAGTCACACACATTGCAAGTCCCCGACAAGTCTCACTTCACGCATCAAACGTGCCCTCGTTTAGCTTGTTCCGGTTTTTGGCTACTCGTCTGTAGCCAATGGTAATGCCTTATGATACGGATAAGAATACAAATTTTAAAGTGTTTATATATTTCGTTCTATTTTTTCTTGTTTTTTACATTTTTTTTTCTCCTTCAAAAAGTGTATATAGTTGGATAGAATGTCTGAAAGTTGTCCATGTTCAACTAAATGGACTGTGACACGCATTATTCATATATATGTCTACCATATATTTATATATGTGCGCATACTTTTGTGGGTGTGCTCGTGTCTGCATTATTTAGCTGCTTATTTATTAAATAGCAAAACAAACAAACTGGCGCCCTCTACAGTTGAAGTCAAAGAATATAACCAAATAGGATATGTCCGAGAAATTCAAAAACTGCTTGTATACTAGAACTATATAGTAAGTGTTTAACTGTTGTGTCATTAGTTGCTGTCCATTCTGGTTATGTGAGTGTAACACTATCGGGCCATAAATTAGCTGAGCAGAGACTTCTTCAGAAGAAATTTTACAGCGTCAGAAAGTAGGCAATAAATTGTGCACTTCCATTACTTTCTATTTTGGTATAGTATGTGTGTGTTATAGTCAAAGGGGTTACATTTAGTATACATGCCAACTTATATAAAAGTTAAGTTGCCTGCATGTTTAAATATTTGGTCGATTAGCCAACTTATATAGTATATTCGATTGATTCAACTTTAATGATCAAACACAAAAGTAGTTGGAGTGGCTTTTGTTTTCGGGCCTTGCATGATCAATGCATTATTTAACATTCAATTAAAGCCCAAGGTTTTGTTCGACTTATTTGTTTAGGGTTTTGAGCCAATTTTTGGGCATCAGATGATGTCAGCAATATGCTGCCTCTGGATTTGTGCCAACAATTGTTTAGCACGTAAGCACATGGTCTGGAGCTTAAGTAAATAGTTAAACACATATGTATGCACAAAAAAATTCAAATAAAAAATAGAGACGTTCAAAGTATTTAGTTATAGTTGTCACGTTTCTTGTCCGAATGTTTTGCATACGTTTTCGCTGGGTGCACCTTGCTTTTGGCTTGAAATCGTTAATGCCAATTAAAAGAAAAGCGACGTTAATAACCCCGAGCGCCGAGAGAGTCGACCACTCGGAGAGTGCCAAAGAAAAAACAAATCCGAGAGCATGAGCGTGAGAGAGCGCGCGCTGGCACTGGGGCGGGCTACTTGAGATTTGTGCGGTGCAACTGCAGTGTGGCCGAATACGAAGGCGCAAAACAGACAGCCGAATAGCCGACGATTGCCGCCGACAGCGACAGCAATGGCGTTGGCAACGTTAACGTCGACGTCGACCGCGACCGCAACTGCGACGTTAACAGCGACAACGCTTTGCATTGCGAAGGCCGACGACAAACATTTGATGCTGCTGGCGTTTTGATACTTGTTCGTACTTGCAGAACCCTCCTCGACTCGCGATAAACGGCAGCGCAGTGTGTCGAATTTCATATAGTAGGTGCCCATATTAAATTACACTTGAAAATGTGTCAGATATAACGTTTACCGTTTAACATATATGTATTTACCAATGTGCTTCAGTTCCGTCAAAGTTTAACCGGTTAATCGCAAGAAACTTAATCAAAGAGGATAAAACGTGGATTTTTTTTTTTGGCATATTATTGAATATGCTGCATGTTGTTTGTTGTGCATTGAAGCATTGCCTGTGTGTGTGTGTGTGTATGCGGGTGTGTGTATTCTTTTTTTAAAAAAATTAATTTGCTTGAATTCTTGAACTCTAATGGGACATCAAACCCAGTTAAACTGTTCGAAGTTCGTTTGTGGCATTATTATAAATATGTATACATTTATACAACACACACTCACATTCGCACATGGCTATGCACATGCAATCAAATACATTACACAAACACTCATATTTAAGAGCTACATATGTATGTACATATATGCACATATGTGTGCACATACACACATACATATGTATGTACATACATTCGATTTGTTGCCTCAAAAAAAAAGGGCATCACGGAGCCGTTCTGAATACAAACTAAAATAAAAAAAACATAAAAACTAAACTAAGCTCTTTATCTAATCAAGTCAAAAAAGTACACGACTCTAGTTAATTGGTGAGTATCCATTGAAAGCTGAGCAGAACACACAATTCCAAGGAAGCCGGCACAAAAAGTGTCACGTGCTTTAACAAATATGCCATGATTACCGTTTCCATTATAATGAATGTAACTGGCATATATAAGCCTCAAATACGTAACGGCCAACTATATGGGCAATGCTCAGAGCAGATACACAATACTTTTTCCATATAGCTGGAAATTTGACCATTATCTTGAACAAAAGTTTCATTTTGATAGTTGCGAGAATAATAATGCTTCCAATTTGTTTTTATCAAGAAACGGTTTAATTTATTTATTGAGTTAATGAAAGGAAAAACAGTCACGACAGCAAATATATAAATGTATATTTTTCATGCAACATTTACGTTATATATGTATATATTATTTATATACGTTTTTCATGGAATATGTATATACATATCTACAAAAAGCACTCTAAAGTATTTTTCAGACGGTTCCAAAACCAAAGTTAATCCAGGCTCGAATGTGCTTTGTAAAGAGAATATAAAAGAGAACTTAAATATAAGAGAACTTGCCTAAATTCTTTATGTAACTAATGTTTCTTTGTAAAACTTTGCATAAGATCTGAGTGAACTATTCATATTAGCTTTACTTGACTTTTATGACTATCCCTGAACTGCTATTGAATGCAATTTGAACTAAATTTGAGTTGATTTCCAGACGGCGTGAATATTATAATAAAATTAAATTAACATCAGAAAATATTGAATTATTTCCCCAACATTTTGTCTTATCTGAATATTATCTAATATTGGCTAGGATATTTATTTTGAAATAGGACTAGGAGACATACCCATGCTTAGATTATTAACATACCCACGTATATTTAAGCCCCATAGTAAAGTATTTGATTGATTGTTTTTCTTGCAGCAAGCCCATCTTTGGGCCATTTCAAACTGGCACATCAATTTTGGTTTTCCTATCCGCCACCTGGCGCTGGCGGCGGCTCCTCAAGTGAGTTGCATGTACGATTTAGAAGTTGCAGCATTTTTGATTTCTTGTACGTCTTTTCATAATTTTTCGTTTTTGATTTCCTTGGTTGTTTTTCCTTTATAACGGCAAGTCTCTAAATGTACCCAGTCTCTTGCTCTGTTTACAGTTCGATTAAATATATTCTTGCGTTTGTATACGTACGTATGTAACTAAGTGAACCTGAATCGTATACTCATAGATGTAAAACTATATACTATGCTAAATATCAATACAAATATATGTATGTATCTAAAATATTGATTATGTATCTCGAAATTCTTGGTACGTTTATTAAAATGAGACTGTTATCGTGTAGTACGAGTGCTAAGTACCATATGTACCAAATGCTATATAAGTATATTATATAGTACAACACAAAAAAAACTCAGTCACAATTTAAGTTCTAAGTTGTTTTGTTTTCAACTTCATTTTGGATAAACAATTACCTAGGCAAATGCATAACGGCGCCTACGTATGTATGTATGTAGCTTATAGTTTCCAGACCAAGAAGAAGCAATCTGCAAGGTATGAGAACACATATAAGAGTGTGTGTGTATTTAGGAACAGTAAGCGAAAACAAATAGCTTAGTTTTTCAATTTTCCAAACATTCACAACACGTTGTACATAAATTAGAAAACTAGTTAGTTTGGGATCGATTAGTGGGGCTAGAAAATAATATATATGTATATCAGACATTGAAACAGGAATTTAATTGTATGTTTTGTTGATATTGTGTTAACTCGTTTCTCTATGTATATGTAGACGTATGTTTTAACTGTGGCTGCTGCTGCAACCAGATGTATTGAAATTGAAAAATTGTTTTTGCTTAAAACATACATAAAAGCATAGTTAATGCCAATTGCAAAAATGAGCAAAGCAATGCAAAAGCAAATCGTTTTGAACTAAATTATTAATCATTCACAATTTTGTTGTTTCTTTTCTTTTCTTTGATATTGTGTCGTTAATCCACCTTGACACGCCCACCGCCCACCTCCACGACCACGTATCTGCCACAGCTCAGCTACAGTTCTAGCAAGATCGTATATATGTAATACTTGCCATACATACTAACATTAAACGGTACATCAACATTTTCAACATGATTCGTAGACAGAATAACACATGAGCACACACACGCGCACATACACATATGTGCATAGCTGCAAGAGTATTTGTATATTCTGTGTTTACTCGACCTCGGCACACGACAGCAAAACACACACACAAAAAAAAGATAACAAGCAATAACAACAGCAACAACAGCACACACACACACACACACACACAGACACACACACACACTCACACACACACACTCACACACACACACACGCCCACGCCAACGCACACACTGCCACTGCACACCACATGCAGCTGTTGCCATTTATTCGATAATTTGTTGTGCCCGGTTGTAACGGTAAACTGCCCTCTTCATGGTATGCGCACACACGCACACACTCTCACGCTGCTAATTTCGTCGATAAACGCCGCCGCCGCTGTTCAAAATAAAAACAAACGAAAAAAAGAATTAAAATCAAAATTAAATTGAATATATAACAAACAAACAAAAAATGCAAAAACCAAGCAATTAAATAAAAGCAAAAACAAAGAAAACAAAAACAAAAAACTAATATTTAAAATAATAATAAAACTTTCCGCTGCTTTGCACACGCAACACACGCACTCGTCAGGTTGCAAATTTAAATGCTCAAATATCATACAATCGACACACCCACTGTAACCACCTCCGACAAGAACAATAACAACTACAACTACAACTACAACTACAACTACATCAACAATAACATCAACAACAACAAAGAACAACAACAAAACCAACTGACACATCTAGAGGTAAGGAGTACGCCTATCTCACTCAATCTCGCTCTTGCTCTCTGTCTCTCTCTCTCTCTCTCTCTCTGTCTCTCTCTCTCGGTCTCGTAGTGTTGCCTAAATTGAATTTGAAATTTATCGCATATTTTCTGTTTTATATTCGTATTCTCTTTAGTATTATTATTATTATTTTTGTTTTTTCGTTTTGAATTCTGTTTATTATATTAGATTGTTTTGCTATGGTTGCAGAAAGCATTATTTTTCCCAAATTTTGTTTGCAAATATTGTCTGCAGTATAAGTACAATAATTCGTTTTTAGTTTGCCCCATTTTTTATTTCCATTTCGTATTGTTTGCTCTTGTTGTATACTTATGCACATACATAAGTATGTCGAATAACTGTAAGCACATACATAAGTCCATAAGTAGAATATCGCGTCTCTCAAATATTTCTCGCTTCAAGTGATTCCTTTTCAAAGGTTATGGCACATACATACATACATACATATGTATGTACTTACATTTAATACAATTATTGTACAAAAGTGTGGTTGGTTCAAAGAAAATAAGAACGAGAAGAAGAAGATGATGAAGAAGAAGCACAACTAACACAAACGCAAATCTGGTATGTATGATTGTATACACAACTTATGCATATATGTACTACTTATTTTAATGCAAATTGAAGGTCACGCTTTTAACCTAATGACACGAGCTGAAAGTGTAGCTTATTGAATTAGGCAAATGCATAGAAAGCATTCTTCATAATTGTTTAAGTACACTTAAATATAGTTTGCACTTAAAATGTGTCAGCTGTGTCAAAGCATATGCGAACAATAGCTTTTATTCAATTGTAATCAAATGCTCAAGCGTTTAGCTGGTGCTTAACATACTGATACTCATTCTCATATACATATATGCTTCTCATATTATTACTAAAATAATCTTAGTAGCTCTAGACTACTGATAATAATTAATACAAATTAGATGTATCTTATATAAATAACTAAAAATAATAATTATTTTCAATACCTATCCAAGCTTTTGCTTTCATATTGTAAGAAAATAAACTTCACTTGCAAAAAAATAATATTTAATTATCTGATTTTGGGACATCACATAGCCCATCATCTTAAGACCAATAATAATGTAATATAGTTCCACTTAAATTTCGTAGCATACTTTTGGGCCAAGTCGATGTATATAAAGTAAAGTTAAAAGTAGTTTAGTATAGCTTTATTTCGTGAAATCGAATAAGAAATCAACTAGATTTATGAAAGTGAACCATCTGCCAAATGTAGTACATGCATACATAAGTACAACAATTCCTACATACCAGTTTAAAATTTATAGTTTCGCTTATTCGTAGCTATAGTTAGATCTATATAAATAGTATATGAATTGTGCACGACGGAATGCGACAGGGAAGTGGTTGTAGCTTGTCAAAAGTCTTCTAGAACTAGTTTAGTTTGTTGATTATTTTTGCTTTTCGTTTTGCTTGTGCATACGTTTGTTTTTTGTTATTTGTTTTTGTATCCTATAAATACGGCATGCTGATCCCGCTAAAACTTACACCATGTAAATAATTATGTATGTATCTTGATTTCGTATGTATTGTATGTTCGGTATGCTCATGATTCGTTTTAATTTGGTAAGGATTTCTTGCTTTTCGAATTGCGCATGGAGAACGCAGCCACCCGTCGACGATGGCAATTGAATAGCTGTACATATTAGTTATCAATCGGCATTTGTTTCTGTTTCTCTTTTTTTATTCGTTTCACAACACAGACAGCAAAACAGCGCAAACCGACGAGGAAAAGCAACGCGATCGGCAGCGCAACGAACGTGAGGCCAAAAAGGAAGAGCAGGACGCTATCAATTATAAGGTGAGTGTGTCAGTGCATGTGCCTCTCTCTCTCTTTCTCTCTCTCTCTCTCCCACCCGTCTCTTTCAATCTATCTCCCTGTCACTCGCTCGCTGAATGCGTATGTGCTTGTGTGTGTGTGTGCGCGCGTGCGTACGTGCGTACGTGCGGGCGTGCGTGCGTGTATTCGTGCGCGTCTAACGCTGTGTGTGTGTGTGTGCAAGCAGACGCGGCCCCAACTAAAACAAAAACAAAAAAATATAAATAACAACTAAAACAAAACAAAACAAATAGAGAAACTAAAAACAAATCGAAAAACGAAAAAAAAAACATAAACATTTATTTATGCAATCCGCTTCATCAAAAATGCAAAGTGCGCTCAATGATGAGAAACTCCATAAGTACTGCTCGTAATTAGGCACAAATATGGCCGTAGAGCTGATGATGAATTTATAGTTAAAATGCACTTTGCAACAATTGCATGTAAACAGCGCGACAAGGAGCAGCGTGAGGCGCGTTTGCTGGACTTTGAAATACGACGGCAGCAAAAGCGTGAGGAGCAGAACCAGCAGCGGCAACAGCAGCAGCAATTACAGCAGCAGCATCAGCAACACCAGCAGCAACAACAACAACAGCAACAACAACAGCAGCAGCAGCAGCAGCAGCAACAACAGCAGCAGCAACAAAGCGAAAAGAGTCCACCCACAACATCGTCGCATTCACAGCAGCAGCAACAACAGCAGCAGCAGCAGCAACAACAGCAGCAACAACAGCAGCCGCAGCAGCAGCAGCAACAGCAACAACAGCAGCAACAACAGCAGCCGCAGCAACAGCAGCAGCAACCGCAGCGCCAGCAATTACAGCTGCAACAAGGCGCTGCAACACAGGTCAGCACCAGTGGACGGGCTCACACGCCGGACACACCCAAGTTGCAAACACCACCGGATCGCTCGCTGCCGCCCGCCTTTCGCAGCCGCTCCATTGAGCGGGAAATTCAATACGAACGCAAACGCTTCTCGGTACAGGAATCAGCCGAATTCAAGGTTTTTGTGTGTTCTCAATCTTAATGCGCTGCTCTGCCATATTAGGAACATTCTTTAAATTGACTGTGTTTTTCTCTTTTCGGTTCTTTTGTTTTTCTTGCTTCACTTTGGTTACGTGTAGGAGGCCGTAAGTACGACACCATCTCCACAAACGCAAACCTTTACCGGAACGCCGCCGACAGCATACACGGCGGCATTGGCGGGACCGCCGGCAACAGCGGCAGCTGCAACAGCTGCTATAATACCCATCCTACCGCTCGGCGTTGCGACGCTGCGCGATGATTCTACGGAATCCGAGCAGTCCGTGACATGTGCCCAAACGCAGCCGGATGCCTACCATCGCATCATGTGAGTATATAAATCAATGCTATATATACGTAACATACATACACATATATATGTATCTATGATATTTACTATATCAATCTACATGATGTGAAATCAAAAACCAAAATTTATAAGAATCTATGCGCAAATGACACGAGCTGATTGCCATAAAACAGAGTTGGATGAGAGTTATTGAACACTTTTCAATCGTAGCTTTCAGGTGCTTTCAAAGCTTTATGTGTTACGTGCGGTACTTAAAATCGCTTCTAGCAAAAGCTTTTTAAAAATCGAATTTAAATTTTCTTATATTTTTTTTGTATTTCACAAAAAAAAACCGAATTAAATAAAAAAATCAGCTTTGTAGCATTTTCTCTTATTTAACCCAGCCCAGCAGACGCGCAAACGCTGAGAATTCGCGGCGAGAGCTTTTGTATGCGTCATGTTTTGGGGCGTGTTTGCATTTCTCATGCAAAGCTTTTCGGCCATTCAGCTTTTGTGTGGTGTTCCACACTAATCGCAACACAAATAATGGCATGGTGAATGGTCCAATTAGCCGAGACATGCACCGCAAATCGGATACTAGAAATACTACAAAGTGCAGGGTGTCGAAATTATATGGTTGGAATATTTAAATTATACGCTTCATCTAATTTTTCGAAATTTCTGCATTTCTGTCCAACTATCCGTCTGTCCAACTGTCCGTCTGACCAACTGTCCGTCTGTACATCTGTCTAACTCGGTTTTTATACTATAGACATTGTAAGATTTAGCTACCACCCCCATTCTCCCATCCAAAACTATATAAATCCATTTTTGAAGCTAAAACCTTGGGCTTGGGTATACACGCACATTTAGTTGCTGTTTTGAACCCCTGAAAATTTCACACATTTTTGAGTACAGACTCCTGAGTTATTCAAGACCACGCCAACAATATTGTAAGGCAAGGGGTTGTCATATCAGCCGATTGCGTTTCTTTGTATGTATGGATAAGTACAAGTATAAGTACAAAAATAAGTTCGAATGCTGCTAGATACAGGGTATACCTTAGTCGGGCATCATGGACTAGAGCACTGTTGTTTCATCCCTAATCTTACAGACATATCATTTGAAAGTTCCGTCTGCACGTATTTCAATAAAGTTTACAATTTTGCACACATTATGGCCTTGGTACGACACTGTTAATTATTCATTCTCAGCTGAAGTCTATCGGCAAAATTAAATCGTTGCAGAATTATTAATTTTGTTCCCATAGTATAATTTAATAGTTATTTGTTTCGCTCGTATATATATGGTATAAATATGTGGATTGAGTGCTTTGTGCAATGCACTTATTGCTGGACAAGCTCATATATTCAGTAGTGCAACAGACATAGGTTGATTATAGTACGATTCAATATATCTGCGGAAGAGATTTGAGTACGCGTTAAGTAAAAATATTCTGATTGTGAATCAACAGGGCTTTATATGTTGAGATTTGAATACTAAAACTAGTTTTCACTTTAATTTGCCAGTTTTCTAAATTATTACTCATACGACATGTGGAGTGAGAAAAGCATAATTTGTAGTTGGCTGACAAATATATAAATTGGCAAATGGCGCTGAGAGGCCCTTATAAGTGAGTTAATTCATATTTATATACTTATTATCAAGTTCAGGTTCAATTTTCAAGTTTCCTATTATCTGGGATATATTCAGCTAATAAATAAGCATTTTAAAATGCCATCGAGAGGATTTAAAAGGTTTAGTTATTGATAATTATATATTATCATGTCATTTTTTCAAGCCTTCTACTATATTACTCATACGACATGTGGCAAAAAATCAAGAAAATTTTAAGCGGGCTGATAAATGTATAAAATCGAGCTTAATAATAAAGTTAATTGCCAATCAAATTTTCAAGTAATTTGCTTAAAAGTTTTAACTATATAACACATACGACATGTGGTAAACGAAAAATACGTACAAATTCGACTTAACTAAATATGTATATTAATTTCAAAATGCCCTTAAGACGATTAACTACATGAGTTAGTTTGCTTTTTAATATAATAATCTCAAACGTGAGTTAATTGACAGTTCCATATTCAAGTAATTTATCAAGTTTTCAACTTTATTACTCATACGACATTTAATAAATATTTTAAAGTGCCCTCGACAGGATCTAATAGGTTTATTTACTGATAATTTCTTCTACTTCTACTTTATTACTCATACGACAAGTAATTTTTCCAAGTCTGTTACTATATTACTCATAGGACATGTGGTAAAAAATCTGTGAAATTGTCGTGAGCTGATAAATATATAAAAACTTAGAAATGCGAAAGCTTAATAAGAGAGATAATTGACATCATATGTTCAAGTAATTAGTGTTAAAGTTTTTATTATATTACTCATACGACATGTGATAAAAAAATCTTACAAATTCGAGCTAACTAAATATAATAATTTCAAAACGCCCTTAAGACGATTATCTAAGTGTGTTTTTAGTTTGTTAATGACAAATATATATTCAAAAAAATTTTCTTCAAACCTTTGCACATTACATTGCGTATACGACACGTAGTTAAGAAAATAATATCTTGAAAATTCTAGTTGGCTTAATAAGAGAGTTAATCGCCAATCATAAGTGCAAGTAATTAGTGTTAAAGTTTTTATTATATTACTCATACGACATGTGATAAAAAAATCTTACAAATTCGAGCTAACTAAATATATTAATTTCAAAACGCCCTCAAGACGATTAACTAAGTGAGTTTTTAAGTTGGTAATGACAACAATATATTTAAGTAAGTTTATTCAAGGCTTTCATTACATTGCTCATACGACACGTGGTTAAAAAAAAAAACAAAACTTTGAAATTCTAGTTTGATATATACTCAACTACAGCCATTCAGATGGTTTCAAAATTGAGTCAATCGACAGTTGCAAAATCAAATAATTTTTCAAATTTTCAACTATATTACTTATACGACACGTGGTAAAATAAAATATTAATCAATTGTGGCATATTGTTAAAATGTCCTCAATTTAACTCACAATTTATCATATACAAATCATCTAGCATAAAGTAAACAACCTTAAGTTAAATATGGAAAATGTTTGCTCATTACTCATACGCCATGTGGTAGAATACTTTGCATTGTTCCATTTCTGACCATAAAAGCCGATCATAACTGTTCTTATTGTGCTGGAAAAGTTTTTTCAATTTGTGTCTTCTTTGTTTGCCTTGATTCATTTATCTTGGTTGGCACAGGTTAATTAAATAAATTATGCTCTAAGCAATCAGCTTGTCCCACTTGAGACTAAGTGGCCAACTTACATATATACACTCCCCGGCGTTTTCTCTGAAGGCATAGTTCGCCCTAAATATGATATTTATATGCTATCTGTGTCAGGGTGGACTTCTGTGTGTGGTTACAAAGTACACCAGGCAAAAAAAAGTGACAAAAAAAAAACAAACTGTAAACTCAGCTTACGCTATGCTTAAGCCCGAAAAAAAGTGTGGCCACTTGCGACTCGACACAAATTGTGCATGAGTACAACATACATATGTATGTACACGGCATGTGAGTCTATATGAACATATCATGTATATTCATGTATGTGTACGTTTACGTACATACATATATACGACAATGTACGTGTCCATTTCCATTTGCCTGGCGAAGTCACATTTTGGACAGAACATAGTAACAAGAGCCGCACAGTTGTGCCTACCAAAATGTCGGTGGTGGTGATGGTGGTGATGGTGGTGGGGCAGGGCGTTTTTTTTTGTGGGCTTGATGGGCTGCACTGCGGTTTTGTGATGGTGCGCTCGAAAACTGGAACACGTGTGTGCCGCTCACAAATTCACCACAAAAACAGAGAGCCAAAAAAGCTGCTGGGCTCTGTTACTCAATTGCAATTGCGCGTGCTGTTAGTCTGCTCTTATGCTCTCCCTCTCGTTTTGCCGCTCTCTGTCTCTCACTTTCTCTCTAAGTCTCTCGCCTTGCCGCTTCTACGACATTTTCTTTTATTTTATTGTTGTTTCCTTTTTTTTCTTCTCCGCTTTTTTGCGCTGGTACAAATAGCACGTGCGTTGTCGTCGTTTCTATGCCAATGCCGATGCCGCTGCCGATGCCGCTGCCGATGCCGCTGCCGATGCCGCTGCCGATGCCGATGCCGAGATGCCGCCGCTTTCTTGTTTCGCCCGTTGCCATTGCCAGTGTTTTCTTCTCTTTTTTTTATTATTCGCACCCACGTTTGCGTCCCGCCGCCCGGCTCTGCAGCAACTTTTTGTTCGTGGTGTGTTGTGGCCGTTGCGCCAGGTCGGTCGGTTAGCCGGTCGGTCGGTCGGTCGGCCGGTCGGTCGTTCGGTCGGTCGGTCGGTCAGTCGGTCGGTCGGTCGTTCGTCGAAGTCTGCTTTTTGCTTTCTGCCTTGTGCTTTATGCTTTCTGGCTCTGTCACTGCCAGCGTATTCGCCATTTTCGCTTTGCTGTTTTCGGCTTGCGGGCCAAAATATTTTGTCTTTCGCCTGTCGACTTCATTGCGGTGTTACGTGTTTCGCGTGTCAGACGCAACGAATGGCCACGGCGCGCGGCTAAAGCGGCAATAACATACAAAAATAAGAAACAAATAAAAACAATAAGAGAATTGAAAAAGCGAACGACAACAATAAAAAAAATTTATTTTAAAACATTAATAAATTGTAGAATAGCAATAGTGAATAGCATAAAACACATATGTATGTTTTCATGTATGTAAACATTTATAAAATACAGTGTTTAAAAATGTCCAAGAACGCACTTGCTTATATATATATATATATATATATATATATATATGCACATATAGGCATACATATGTACAACACATGAGTATGTAACAATATCCACAAATCAAATCAAATTGTGAATTGCGCCCGTTAAGTGCCATAAATGATGCGACATTCGGCGCCCAGATCCCCGAATCTTGTTTATTTACATGCACATATTTATATATAAATATACTTATATATAGCTATCAACTATAGCTGATATTTTATATCTGGCTGATATCTTGTTGGCTCTTGATTTTATCTTCTGCTGCCCATATAGTCGTATATATTTGTTAGTGTTTTGCATACGTAACATAACATTGATGCAATTTTGGCTTCCTTCCAGTTGCTCTTCCTGCTCGCTGAGACTACTTGAGTTTTTTGTCCCAGCATCTGAAAGCATCTTCAAGTGTTCACAGGTCTTCATCTTTCCACCAAATCGAACATCTTTCTCACACGTGCCGGCAGTAAACGTTTGAAAAGCGATTTACCTATAATTAAATTGCAGAAAAATAAAAAAAAAATTAATAATAATAATAATTTGATCACAAACACTATTTTCTTTTTAGTGATTAATTTAATGATTGCTTTATTAGTAACGTGTAGAATATAACAGAAATATACCTTTTGATTTAACTTTTTTTTTTTTGTGTTGACTAAAGTTAAAAAACAAAAGTAACGACTTTTTGCCTTTTAAGCCTACATGTGTAAGACACGCACGTGCGGACCAGTGCGCCTGTGCCGCATGTGGCATGTTGTGCGTCGCAACATCCTTATGACAATTTGCGGCAATCAGTTATTTATTTGCAACTATTCAAACAAAGCATCTGCGAGTAATCCAAGTTTTCAAGGGCACAATAAGCCAGGCTGCTGTCAAAAGAGGATTCTATATCCACTTGTAATCATATTGGGAAGTGTTTCAATACATTTAAGCCTGCATCTCGCTTATATAAAAGAATGTGCAGACTTTGGGATATATGTACGTATTTTATGCAGATGTGTTTCAAAGTCTTCGTCAATCAATTTGTCCACCCTCTGGTCGGCCACCTGACAGCTGAGATGAATGACACATGTAAATAATATGCACAACAACGACGGGAAAACAAATTTGTAAACGCTTTGTAAATGCCAAACTTGTCAAGGCTTAAACACATTGTTTAAAGCTCGACGCTTCTTTAAGCCAAAGACAGAGGGCAACAGAGGCCTTGCAAGCTATTTAATAAAAAGCAAGAGGAACAAAATTGTTCACATTATATTTGATTATTTTGTGCTTATTTGCTTATTACTTGCCTCATATATAATTGAGTCTATATCGAGTTGATTTGTCGTGTTTTCGTGCAGTCTTTTTGGTCGCATGCGCGTGTCATTTGATCTTTTGCCCATAGAAACATGACAAGCGTTTGAATGTTTCGAATGTTGCATGCCACACGAACTAGCTCGCACATGCACACACACACACACACACACACACACACACACACACACACACACACACACACACACACACACACACACACACACACACACACACACACACACACACACACACACACACACACACACACACACACACACACACACACACACACACACACACACACACACACACACACACACACACACACACACACACACATGCATGCACGTAAACATGCGTGTTGCGATCGACAGAAGATGTATTGAAAAAATATTTACACGATTTGTATCGATTGTTTGGCACGTTTCTTAGCGCAATAAGCTTGAGATAAAACCAATTAGTATTACTGAAAACACAAAGTATCTATAGATACACTAGCTCACTTGACCAGGATTTAAAATGTGAAAGCAATGACAATTATTCATTATTTATTCATTCATTTATTGCTAATAAACAAATTTACCGGAATTTAGGCGGAGTTCGGGGACATAGAAAAATATTAATATGTGTGTATATAATACTTGCCGCGTAGGCTGAATAAGAGCACTTTATTAATTTCCAATGCCAATTTCCTAATTATTTTTAATTTCACTATACTACAGGCAACATTGCTGTGCAAGTGCCTGGCCATTGGTCACGGCAATTTGCAGTTAAAACAGGGACACAGAAAATGCGGCATATCGACCAGTTGCCAGTTAGCAGCAGAAATGCGGCTCCATTTGTTTTCATTTATACGGAAACTTACATATATATATATATATATGTGTGAGAGTGAAGTTTCTACGTATTTAGGTATTTATTTTATTATTTATAATGCCAGTTACGTGCTGTGCCAGCAACAAGCCCTCCCCTCCATACACACACACACACACACACACACACACACACACACACATACATACAACTACTCATGAGACTTACAGCAGTAAGCAATTACATGAATCTGTGCATCTGCGGCAAGTATATATAAACAAATATCACCTGAGCTTAATGTAATGCCCACCACATACGGGCATGCATATGAATGTCAGTATAATGCCAGTTGTTCAAATATTTGAAACAGATGCGCATGCATACATATATCTATATATATATATATATATATATATATATATATACTTATATATCAATTATTCAGATATACACATTCGCAAAAGTCCTTTTTCCTGCTAGCTCTATTACAAATTAATACTGACATATGCAGTCTAGGACAGAGGTAAATGAAATAAGCTCAACTGCAGTTGCCGTTCGCAATTTCATTTCCAAGCTGTCGTCGGCTTGTGCTGCACTCGTAAAACACTTTGCAACACTGGCCGTGTAAACTCACGGTAAAACAAGGGGTGTGAGAAGGACAACAACAACAAAAAGAAGCTCAAAACAACGCGGCTTGAAAAGTGTCACAATAAAAAATATATAGTGTAACAATGCGCTGCGCGTGTCTGCGTATGTTTGTGTGTGTTTGTGTGTATGGATGTGGATGTGGACTATTTTCAGCATCAGCGCGAGACAAGTCAAGGCTTGACAATCTGGTGGGCGGTGGGGAGGTGTCTCAGCCAGTGCCACGATGCCCATGTCCTCGTCCGCGTCCGCGCCCGCCCCCGCCTCCGCGCCCGCCACCGCGTCCGTGGCAGCTGCAACGAAGTGCATAAACATAAAAATTGCATTTATTTTCATTTTTCCCATTTGTTTTTTTTTTTTTTTATTTTTGTTGCTCTTAGGCCGACCGCAAAATCTCTGTGCGGAGCGCGGCTGGTATTAAGATCAAGGGCCTGGCCCAGCAGTTGGGTTTATGTAATTGCGGGCCGTGCGGTTCAGTTGCCATAGAAGCACACAAACAGCAGCCAGAAGTAGCCCCAGCTGCCAGCCAGCGCGAGCGTGGCCTAGACTTTCAATTTATAGGCCAAATATGTCAAAGCAAGGCTAAGGATAAATATATATATAGACATATAGCTGCATATAAGGTCACAGCTAAACAGATAATCCCCAATGAGACAATTTAAACGCTAAACAAAATCAATAAATGGACTTGCTATATAATGCACACACACACACACACACACACACACACACATCTGTCACAAAATCTCACAGCTACGTGTGCACTTAACACAACGGGCAATTTAGTATAGCATACATTCGGGAGCCACTGTACGCGCTTAAAATCCACTGCTGCTAATCTAAAAATAATTGTCTCTAATACCACATTACACAATGCACTAAATCGAAAGCTTAGTTAGCCCCCTCCCCGCAGCACTCATATAAACCCACAATGCACACACCTCAAGTGCTAAGCGCTTATTATACTTATCAGATGAGACGACAATATATAATTACCGTTAATGTTCGTATCGGTGATTTTAAGAGAGTTCTCTCCATTCAACGTGGCATTTGAATAAAAATTCAAAGTTCTTTAGTAATAAATGTTGAATAACAGCTTAAAGCTTCTGGCAAATAGGAGTTATGAATCGGTTTAGCGTTAATTTGCTGCAGCCAACTTAACTGCATGCTAAATCAACTCTGGCAACGCCGCATTTCATAATAATGGCTGGCAGTGCCCAAAACAAATATTGAATTCAATTAAATATTTATATATGTTTTATAATTCAATATTTAACAGCCGCTAGCTGTTTGTATGGGTCCACCTTTCCTATAGAGCAAAGTGAGGGAGGCCACTGTGTCACTGTGTGTGTGCGGTTTCAATACGTAAATAAACATTAATAAATGCAAAAAGGCAATGTTGAACATTGTTATTTAAATAACTGTGTTCTCGTTCTCTTTTAAATACAAATTAAAAGTTTTTTATAATATTGCGAATGTCCAGCCAGCGATTATATGATTTATATAACAATAATTTCCAGTGGTTCGCTCCTAGGTGGTTCGCTCCTAGGCTAGGTGAACCAGTTTTTCCACATCTATGAATCCAATTGATGGTTCAAACCTTAGTTCCCGCAAACTTAACAACTTTTTGCTGGTGACTAGCTTAGCTAGAGTGTTAAACTAGTCAAAAACTAAAACAATTTTTAAATTTATATTTTTGCGCTATTCAGGTGAACCAAATCCAATTCGTTTTTAAGCAAGGTCGCAGCCTTGTTTATATGTTCAATTATTATTCGTAATAAATAAGTGCTCACAATATTTGTTGCAATTGATTGTAATTAAAAATTAATCAGCATTCGAAATATGCTGTTGAACAACTTAATGCACTTCCTGCAGCTGCCTTTATAAAATCAATATATATGCGAATAATGTAAGCAATATCCATAGTTTGTGCTGTTGTTTCCACTCGGAACTGCCGAGCAGAAATTGTGTAGTTACCGGGCCTCATGTTGGCGGCACTTTGGGTATATATCCTTTCCTGACCGAAGGTCGGCATGCCAGAAGTCACGGGCCGACGGGCCGGTAATAAAAATTAGGCATTGGTTCTTAGCCAAAGTCAATGCTGCGCCTGGGTCATAATGTTTTTTGCTTACGGAGCACAAAAATTTGCATTTTAGCCCTTGGTTCTGTGTGTGTGTGTGTTTTTTTCTTTCTCTTGTTGCGTGACCAGCCACGTGAGGTGGCATAGGCTGGCCCTGGTTCTACGGCCAATGGGCTAATGTTTGGTTTCAGGTCACGTTTGCAACTGTTTTCAAAAAACGAAAAAAAAAAACCCTACCTCGAGTCATCATTGATCAACATTTGTCAGGCTTATACGGGGAAAAGGCAGTGCACGGAAAATGAAGGATCCCGGTTCGAGTTCCAGGCTTTTTTATTGTTGTATTGCCTTATACGAAGCTACCAATTAAAAATATAATTTGATAGTGTGTAACTAACTGCCTCATTTTCAATAATAACCATAATAACAACATGCTCTTCAGATAATTTGATAAATATGTTAGCTAACTAATCGTTGTTCATTCAACTAGTATCATTTCTGTGTGTTGTAATAGGCAAATTAAATGTTTGTTGTTGATTTGACGCGTCCGTTTTTATTGTGCTGTGTGGCCCAACACAGTTTGTTGGTGTCACGAACTTTGACCCCAATACTTCAACAGCCTTTTGTTTGAGTGTTGTTGTCCTGGATGTGGCCGTGGTCGCTTACAGTTACCCATTGTTTTGTATTGAAAAGCCATAATAACAAAGACTGCAAGCGATGCCCGTTGTATTGTAACTCGACAGCCTAATACCCTGGAGGTACACAAAGGGCCTAGAGCCCTTAATTTATCATGCACTTCTTGTTTTATATTGAAATATCTGCCTATGCTGTAAAGAGTTTTATGTTGCCAAGCATAATGTGGAATGAAGATGGTTGAGAATAGAGTTTGTGCCGAATGTTAATAAAGGTCCATTCTCTAAATTGTACGAAATGAAATTCTTACTATCTAATGCATTTAAAAACAATATATACTGGATTAGGCATATATTTCATAGGGCATATTTGTCAACGTTATAGTTGAAAACATTCCAACAAATATACTTCAACTACTTTTGTGTGTGTGTGTGTGTGTGTGTGTACATATGTGTGCTGTGTGGTTTCGGCATCAAAACGAATGTTTAATCCATACTCTAGAATCCAACAATAACAAACTTTTGACTGGACTTGCCTTAAAGTAGCAGCTACAGCTAAAAGCTGCTGTGAAACATTCAAATTGTGATTATTAGTCAAGTTTAAGAAAAACTAGTGTACAAATCCAATAAACAGTTAAGAAATCAACAGAAAACAAAACACAATTCAAGCAGCACAACGAAAAGAGAAGCCAAAACAAACAAGAATAAGAATAATGATGGAAACCATTTAATGTGAAAGCAAAGGAAACGGTTAACGGTTAACGGGAGAGCCGCTCAAGATGTCCATGGTATGCAGTCTGAATGGCGATGGCAGCCAGTCAGCAAACAGCACCAATACAAATGCAAACACAAACGCAAATACAGCAACAAACACAAATTCAAATACAAACGCAATTGGGTCCACGGCCACGCACACAACGTTCGACTACACGCAACAGCAACAGCAACAGCAACAACAGCAGCAGCAACAACAACAACATGATGTGCCCAATGCCAGCACCCCGCTGCTGCTGGGCCACGAGTCGGGCGGCTTGAGCGGCGTTGCCAACAGCGACGTTGGCAACATTGGTAGCGGTACAACCATAACGGTACCCCAGCCGCCTGTCATCTTAGGCACAGCGAATTTCACGGCAGCGGAACCGGCTGCGGCGTCAGCGTCAGCGTCAGATACAGTGGTTAGCATGAATAGCCGTACTTTGAATGTGTCTGGCATGACGTTGCCAGGCACATTGAATTTCGTAATGGGCGCCACGTCCGCGCAGGCGGCGACCAACAATGACAACAACAACAATATGGACAATGCGAGCGACGACTCGAACCCGGTGACCATTTACAGGTAAAGCGAGTTTCTCTAATCCATAGTTGACCTTGAGCGCTTGCATTGAAAAACTATCGAAAGCGATAGTTGCAATAGTTTGCATGGAAACGATAGTTATAATAAGGATATTCCCCGGTAAAACGTATACAATTACAAAATATTGATTTTCAACTGTTTCAGATGATTATTAAACGAGTATCGATATTATTTAACTAATCAATTTATTACAAATTTCCCAAAGTATATTATTATTTTAATTGAAGCATTTTAATGCCCATCCATTTGCAGGTGCCGGGCCCCGATAGCGTCCCTCGACTGCATGGAGGAGTTCAGTGGTACGGGCGGTCATCTTGATTTCGGTATCGAATTTCTCACTATTATATAACCTTATAATTTTTTGTTCTTTTAGTTGATACTCTTCGATTGCTTGGCTTGTTGTATTTTTTCTATAATTGCATATGTACAATACATACATATCAAAGACGTATAAGTACCCGTACATACTTGCTCTCGAACACCCGATTTTTGACTAGTGGTGCACGCGTATAGAGTTTTTAATTTGAACACGAATCAACTCAAGTGGTACGAGCTGCTAAACGAAAATGTTCTTAACCTCTATTGAACAACCTACTACCTGTATACTTTTGATCGTTCTATATCGACATATGCATGCACCGTTTAAATATTTAAATGACGCCCAAAAGACATACATAAGCTTTTAAAATATATTACAAGCAGTGCTGCAAGCCAATATAAGAGAAGTTGTTGGTTCAATTTACAATTCAAATCAATACCCTGACTTTCGGTTCGTTAACCCGGGCTTACGCCTGAGCCCAGACTTCTTCTTACTGAAACATTTCCATTTTGTAATTTTTAATTGGCTGTTTAATTGAAATTATTCCAAGCCATGGACAGTTTTTCAGATAAAAGTTGTGAACTACATTTGATTATGGCAGGATAAATGCACCGCTTTGAGGCTGAATCTCTTTCAAATGTGATTAAGTTTAAACCAAGCTAGTTTTAATCGGATGCGGCTGTGTTTGGAGCAAGGCTTTAAGCATTCGGTTGGCTTCGGTCCTTAGTAAAATATTTCATGGTTGCAGCTTTGAATTCGAAGGAACATTTGTACAATTGGTTACACAATATTGACTCTAGACCATTTCAAAGTACCCTCATTACACGTAGTTAGTACAATGAGATTCAAGTTATTTGTAGCACATTAGAAAAGATTTCTTGATCCCACTTACATATTTAATGCTGAATCTAGGCAAATAAGTAGTTTTATAGAATGTTTAAAGCGTTATGTTTTTCGTTTGATTTAAGCTGGTTGTTGCACGACTTTTTGTTTGTTTTTTATTTTCGGTAGTGGGATTCGCTAACAATAACAATAAACAAACGTTTCCCGCCGCATGCTTGCCGAACCCAACCCAACCCAACCCTGACATACTGATCAATCTCTGGACTGTTGCCGCCACTGTCACCGCTTTAGGGCGTTCGATAAGCCTGGGCTCCAATCCGGCGCTGCCGCTGCGGCACGGCTCGACGCCCACGCCCGGCTTGCGGTACAAGAATCTGGGCAAGAGCGGTCTGCGTATCTCGAACGTGGGCTTGGGCACATGGCCAGTATTCTCGCCGGGCGTCAGTGATGAGCAGGCCGAGGCCATACTAAAACTGGCTATCGACAGCGGCATCAATCTATTTGACATCTCGGAGGCGCACTCTGAGACAGAAATTGGCAAAATATTGCAGCGCACGGGTTGGAAGCGAACCACCTATGTGATCACAACCAAAGTGTACTGGAGCACCAAGTGAGTTCACTTGTTATACTTAGCTAACTATATTCGAGAAGTAGTCAAACTTATGTGTTTAAATTGAACAGATCCGAGGAGCGGGGCCTATCACGCAAACACATCATCGAATGCGTGCGAGCCAGTTTGCAGCGTCTGCAGTTGAACTATATCGATATTGTCATCATTCACAAGGCAGATCCCATGTGTCCCATGGAAGGTGGGTACTCTCCACTTATACTTTAACTACATATAAATAAGTTCGTACGGTTACGAATTTATTTTCGGTGCTCAACATTATTAAACTTAACTTTCGAAAAATCGGTGCAAAACTTATTCTTTTCCATCCGATCGACTTTAAACTCTTTCACAAATATCTAAACGCAATTTATTATAATTTCACCGGTTGCGAGTAAACCACTACACCAAGTGGAATTGGGAAAAGTAGAAACGGAATATTTAAATTTTCCAAGGGCCTGAAATGGGTGAAAAGCAATGTGAAAATAAATGCAGAAAATTAATTAATTAATAATTAAAGACCAGTAATACTCGCTAGTTATACTTGTTCCTATTTTTATATATGAAATCCCTATAAAAACCCACTTTATAATGATTCACCGATTGCGGAAAATCCACTCCACCGACTGGAATCGCGCAAGAATATTTACATTTCCAAAGGGCCTGAAATGGGTGGAAAGAAGTGTCAAAAATGATGCAGAAGATATTGTTATACCTGCTATTTATATTTATTCCTATTCTAATACCTATATTTGATGACGATATCTATGTGTAAATATTTACAATTCTTATAACTATATACAGAAACATACTTATGCCAATTTGTATACCAATTCCTTTGCCTATATTTATACCTATTTATTATAGGCATATGTATCAACTATTTACCCTTGTTCCTATTCTTATATCAATATGTTATACCCACATTTTTGCGTAGATATTTACATTTATTATAACTATATATAAAATAATACTTATACCAATTTTTACTGCAATTTCTATGCCTAAATTTATATATATTTATTATAGGCATAGGCACTTATGCCTGTATAACTACAGTACTATTCGAACTACATTTATCTAAGCTGTATCCATATTTATGCCTATATCTCTTACTGAACATTGCTTGCAGAAGTGGTGCGAGCCATGAGCTATGTCATCCAGCAAGGCTGGGCCATGTATTGGGGTACCGCCAGATGGTCTCAGGTTGAGATAATGGAGGCGTATACCAACTGCCGGCAGTTTAACTGCATAACACCGATTGTTGAGCAGTCGGAATACCATATGTTCTGTCGCGAAAAGTGTGAGCTCTACCTGCCCGAGATGTATAACAAAATAGGCGTGGGTCTGATGGCTTGGGGACCACTGTCCATGGCATTGAGCGATACGCAGAATGGGGACAAACTGTTTTTGCCCAAGAGCTCATTCAAGACCAAGAGCTTTTCGTGGACCGAGGATGAGATCAATCGCAACGTGAGTTCGCTTATATTGCATATTATAATGTATTTAGCATTAAGAGATCCCCTGTAGGCCGCACTATCGCCGCAGGGTAGCTGGGGCAAGGATCGGATTGAGGAGGGGCGACGCCATTGCGATCGGTTGCGTGACTTGGCCGCGCTGGCCGAGAAACTTGGATGCAGTCCGACACAGCTGTCGATTGCCTGGTCACTGAAGCACGAGCCCGTTCAGTGCCTTCTGTTGGGCGCCACCTCGGCGGAGCAGCTGCATCAGAGCTTGCAATCGTTGCAGGTGAGTTGCTTTGCAACCAAATTACATATCCCCCAAATTGGGCTGATCATGATCATTGTTGCTGCCACAGCTATTGCCGCGGCTGTCGTCCAGCGTAATGCTGGAATTGGAGCGGATATTGGAGAATAAACCGGTGCGACCGCCAATGATATCCACACTGGCGCTTCGGTGACAATCAGCCTGCCCGCAGGGCCCACTCAGCCTAAGCGGCGGTGGGCCCTGCGGTGCTGATTCGCCAAAGCATGAGGAGGAGGCTTTCATTGAGGAGGCGGATGCCAAGGAGGCTGCAAAGCAGGGTTTCTGTGTTATTCAGTGACGAAAGGAGTCCTTAGATAATGATAATAAATTTTTGAAAGTGATTAGCAGTAAAACTAGCCTAAGTAGCAATACTATGACAACAACAATAAGCAAGCATGGGGTGCAGCAACAGCAGCAACAACAACTGCAGCAACACAATCTGCAACATTATCAGCAGCTAGCCTTACCACCACCAGCAGCAGCAGCAGCAGCAACAGCAGCAGAAGTATCTGAGCCGCCAAGTGGGTCATCAGCTGATCCATTTGATACGCTTAACAACAATGACATTGGCAGCCACGAGGAGCGGGAATCGGGTGCTGGCCAGGCGCAGGCAAAGGGTCTGAAGCGACGCTCCTTGCTCAATTTCAAATCCTTCGACTTTCACATCAAGACACTGTACAGTGGACTGCGTGCGGGCGCACCGGCGAGCGCTGGCCACAAATCAGAGTCCGGCTCGCAGTCGCAGTCGCAGTCGCGCTCATCCTCGTTGGGCGTGAGTCTGGCCGTGCCGCCGGGTGGCGCTGCGAACAGGCGCATACCGCCGCATCTGCGCATCGAGGGCGTCGATGTGGATGAGGAGCAGGCGCAGGAGTCGATGAAATTATTGCTGGATTATTCCCAGTCACCGTTTACGCCGCGACGCAACTCCAGCACTCAACTGCTGCACAGCGGCTCGCCGGCACTTTCGAGCACCTTGTCGCCCTACTATCTGTCGCCATACATGATAGCCGGCGGCGGCGGCGGAGCAGCGGCCTCCACAGCGGTCGCCGACGACAGCAGTTCGGGCAACATACGCCGCTCCTCGACCTCCGATATTGTTGGCTGCCGACGTCGCGGCTCGCCGAGCGCCAACAGCAGTCGCCGGCCCAGCACCTCGGATCTGTTGCGACGGGCGCGCGAACGGCGCGGCAGCGGGGCGCGCATGGGTCGCAGTGTTTCGCACAGTGCGATGCGCGGCGGCGGACCAAGCGGCGGCGTCGGCGGCGGGCCCAGCTGCATGGGAGGCAGGCGCACTAGCATGGCGTTCTAGATAGTATATACTTAGAAGAAACGCTGCAAATTGAATTCGAACCAGCTGACAAATGGCGCTTATGAATTTTTACTAATTACACACGTAGAATGAACAACAACAAAAAACCAAAATTTCAAGAATAAAAAAAAATTTATAAAGAACAACACCAGCAAGTAAGAAGTTTTTTTTGTTTTTTAAACCAAACACAACCAAGCAGAAAATATAAATAAAAAATAAAAGTAAAACACAAGTACTTATATGCATATATTTACTACTATGTATACTTAAAATATATATATTTCAAATGCCTAATGTTATATGAGACACTAAACCGAAAAACGAAAAAGAAAGAACAGAAACAAATATAAAATAATATTCATTTTCATCCAAAAGCTGCTCCTAACTTGAAAACAAACAGTTATTAACGAATTGTCCCCATCTATCTATAAAGAATTTGTTACTATCTATCGCTTTACTTGCTCGTGCCCCATTTTTGATGACAATATTAGATCCTAACTGTAAATGATCACAGCTCTCAACACTTTTTTTTCTTTTCGTTAACTTTGTCTAGAATGCGCTTTTGCTAAATATTTGCTTTATTCACACACACACAAACAAACACACACACATTTTTAAGATCACAAACCTTATGTGAATGCTCATATCAACTAAAAAGAAAAGAAAAAAAAAAAACAAAAATTGAATTCATAAAAACAAAAGGTTTTTTTAAATAAATTAGCTAATGAATAATTAAAGTAACGAATGTTGGCAAGCAACAGCAATAAAATGCATCAAATAAACAAATAAATTTTAGCTAAGAAAAAAAGAAAACAATTTGAATCAAATCTTATAGAAATAGTCATTATGTATTTAAAAAAAGATAAAGAAAATCAATTTGAATCTAAAAACAAGAAGTTTTTTTCAAAGAACAAGATTTAACAAATGCCTTTTATTAAACAAAACAAAGAACAAAGTTTATATTTTAAATAAAATAATATTAAAAGCAAATTAAAATTAAATTGTTATCCATTGAGTGCAGATACACACACACACACACACCCACCCACACACACACACACATCGCTCAATATGCATTTTGTTAACACCATTTTTTCAGTCACAGCCTTGAGATACTTATGCATAAAATATAGTTAATATATATATATATATATATAAAGCGAGTATATAGGGTGCATACTTATATACGAATTAATTAGCGGTATATGCGTATATACAGCGTATACATAATACATATTTACAAATACATATACAAATCCATGCGTATATACATATATATATATACATATATATATATCTATATATATATTTTATCATTCAAGTACATAAAGTCTTTTCACATACGGACTGTGATTTCACGTAAAGTAAATATATACATATATTTAAAATAAAACTAATAATTAAAATCATAAATTAAATAATATAATAGTTTGTAAAACATTCTAGTTTAATCAAAGCAAAGACAAAAGTAAAAGTAAAACAAACAAACAAACACACTAAACGAGTTAGCAAGAAGAAAACAAAAAGGTTCATTATTGAATTATTATTAAATATATATATATATATATACATACATATGATGTACATAAGCATATAATATGTGATGCATATATGACATGCATATGGACACGTAGCACATGCTAAGTAAAGCATTTGCCTAACTGAGCTCTGACATTTTCAGGCCAGCTACGAAATTTGAATACAAAAACGAATTACGAAATACGAAAAAAGAGGGGCATATCCTAAACACAATGAAATATTAAGAAATATGTAGAAAATAAAAAGTGGCTAACAGTTGACACTCTGTATTCACAATTAAAATGCGTTTGCGTTTGCCTTAATACACAACTAAAAGAATACTTACAATTAATTACAAAAGTAATAGATAAATACAACAAATACTTACACACACACACACACACACACTGGCATTTGTTAAGAGACGAGAAATCATGAATGGATATAAGCAAAACATAAAGTCAGGCCGGTTTCCTCAATCTTCAGTTGAATTACGGTTGAGCTGCCTGATTCTCTCTATCCTTAATGCTAACTGGTGCTTGAGAAATCGTGCCTAATATACTTATATGCAAAAAACGTAAAAGTAAATGAAAAACAAAACAAACATCAGGCCGCTGGC
This sequence comes from Drosophila montana, assembly GCF_035044405.1. Taxonomy (NCBI): domain Eukaryota; kingdom Metazoa; phylum Arthropoda; class Insecta; order Diptera; family Drosophilidae; genus Drosophila; species Drosophila montana. Next base: position 3,729,836 of record NW_026996559.1, on the reverse strand, counting down.
CAAAGGAAAATTAACCTTATGTAATTTAAAATTAGTTCAACACAGATAACGTACTTTTTTATTACCTTAAGAATAACATTTGCATTTTTTGGTAGTTAATCCGTCCTCAGTAACGGCCAACAGACAAGAAGGGCATAGTCGATAGTTCGCGACTATTCAAAACCCTGTACCCAATTTTAAATACATCAACAACTCAGCAGCTTCTAAAGCGCGTAGCATTGCCTGATTGAAAACAACCCTAAACAATTAAATGCGAAATATATTCATAGACCGTAGTGCATCCAAATATATTATTATATACTTAATGATAACAACAAAAAAAAAAGAAAAAAATAAACACTCAACATTTTATTAATAAATGCTTAGAAACGATATAAAACTTATAGGAATGCAACTAGACTGGCGGACGGACAGATGGAAATAAGTAGCTTTATGGTCTCGACATAAGTATAAACTTAATATAAGTAAGCTGATCAATAAAACTTAGGAATCTGTGGAGCCTGACACGTCTAATACGCTGCACACACAACCATATACCCTATACGACAATTACAGGGTATGCATTGAAAACAAAAAAGGAAAAAACACATTCAGTCAAGCATAAGCAAATATAATTACTGCACTCGACCATGTCCCAGCTCAAGATACCCTGTGCCCCCCCTAGCCCAATCGGACTGCCTACATACATACGCATATGGAAAACTTTTGACTACTCTAACTCCTACATGGTTAACGTACTACTCGCAATCAACTGACCTTTTGATCCAAACTTTCCCAGTTATTTCGCTGGCACAGTCAGTCTTTGGGTACAGGGAATGCAGATATGTACATTTATACCAAATACATATGTAAATGCATGATGCCAATGGAAAGCAATAAAAAGTGTCGGTGAAAAGTTCAACTATTAAATTAATTAAAGCAATACGAGAAGAACAACAAGAAAAATATGTTTATAGATAAACAACAAGGAAATGAACGCAAAATTAGCGCAGGTGCATTGTAGTTAAATGTTATTTTTTGTCTGTTGTTATTATTAACACCCGTAGCTAGTAAATTATAAATTACAATTTACAAATGAATTCAACAAATTGAACAGTTCATAAAATGCCAACTGTAGCAAATAACGAAACAAAGCAAACAGAAACTAAAAGTATTAATTAATATTTGAAAAGATTATAATTATAAAACAAAAGACCGCTAGTGAATAATCTAGACAACAAATTTTACTTTACACAAACAAAAAAATGTGTTAACATATTCATGCAGAATAATAATTAAACAATTAAACAAATTCAAACAAACAAATTGTGCGTTGGGCACAATTGACAAGTACATTAAATAAATATACATATATATTTATTAAAACAAAATAACGGCAACAACAATTACAAAATGCATTAATATCCAACAAAGTTATTTTCTTAACGAACCTGGCAATAATAATTGTAGCAAAATAAATACTTGCAAGCGCCTAATAACAATTCAAAAACAACAACAATTCTCAGTAAAAATGAACAAAACTATTAACAGTCATTTCAAAAATAATAAACTAAAAATCAAAAAAAAATTAAAATAAAAACGAACCACAATAAACTCAATTAAAAAAAAGAAAAAAAAAACAAATGTAAGCAAAAAGTAAACTTTGTACTAGATAAATGCACATACACTTCAACACATGAGTACGTATGTTTATAAGTAAAATTGGCGGGTTTGAACAAACAGCTTAAAGCAAGGCCAGAATACTTTCCGACAGAGGTCAAACATAGGAAAATTTTAAATAACATAAAACAAATTATATGAAAGTCACATGCAAGCAGACAAAACAACTCAAGTAACCCAAGAGAAAAAGTAAAAACTAAAACTAATTCCGATATAATTACAACATTGTTTTTGATACTTAATAACACAAGAGAAAAATAAGTATAAAAGATATACTACGTGCATACGTCGTAGATGTATCGGTTGCTATATAATATATATTTGCTTTATAATAATGGCGATGAATACATAAAACTACACCAAGAGCAAATCGTTTACAATTCACTCTAAAAATACATTTAATATTAATAATTCTAAAAAAAAAAAAAAAAAAAATAAGAAAACCCCAAAAAGGTTATAGCATGAACGGCAATAACACAGCTCAAATTCTGAGAACTTATATAAAATACAAACTCCTTTCTTTCAAACAAAAGCGACATGATTTTCTACTATATATTTCCATAAATTTATATACATAGATATTTATTTAGATATACATTCATAATGAATGTATGTTTAAACAAGGCTACTGGTCCAGTTGACGGTTCAAACCCATTGCTGGTGGATCCGTTGACGGTTCAACCCCGTAGCTGCTGGTTCGGGTACCGGTTTAAATCTATGGCTAGTGGTTCTGTTGACGGTTCAAACCCATTGCTAGTGGTTCAGTTGATGGTTAAAACTCATAGATGCCGGTTCGATTGACGGTTCAAACCCATTGCTGGTGGTTCAGTTGACCGTTCAACCCCGTAATTGATGGTTCGGTTACCGGTTTAAATCCATGGCTGGTGGTTCGGTTGACGGTTCAAGCCCATGGCTAATGGTACAGTTGACGGTTCAAACTCATAGCTGCTGGTTCAGTTGACGGTTCACACCAAAAGCTGCTGGTTCGGTTGACGGTTCATGCCCATGCCTCGACTTAAGCTTCATTTCGTCATCCTGATTTTGCACATCTAAGAACCCAGATTTCAGTTGGAACGTTGTTTTTCACAATTTTTACTATCTACATCTTTTATTACATCCTGAACCCATTGAAAATAGTTGGAAATGGTATAATAACTGTATATATCTTCTTGATCAGGTTGGACTAAATTAATAACTATTTCTAGCCATGTCCGTTCGTCCGTTTCCATCTGTTGTATATTTACAATAACCTATGCACAGAACTCATTTATAATGGTTTTTCGATATCATAATATCGACAAAAATCGGTTTTGAGGCTTACGACATACGACGCAGAGCTTAGAGTAACTTCTAGTATTAAAAGTGCTTCAAAACACTTGAAAAATTGAATTTGTTACAGGTTTCGGTTCATAGATTCAAATTCATAATCATGTTTTTATTTCTGGATGTCTAGAATTGTCTCATAACGCCAAATATACCCAAAAGACGAGTTCTTAGTTGATTATTTCATGAATTTTTCAGCTGTCAATCGCATTTTATTCAAAAACGAAATTGGACTAAGCATAAATGGTTTGTATTAAGAAATCGAACCCAAAGCACTAAACTGCGAACCTGGTGTCTCGTGCAGCGGACAATCATTCGCTTCCGTCGTCCATCCATTCTTCTTCGACCTAACCCAAAGATATGTTCCAAGTCTAATCTCTATATTCCTATTTTTCAGCTTGCACCCCGTACCACGCCAGGAGCTGGGGATGATGTCCGGATTCCCCTAATTGTCAACAAAATCAAGTAGACACCAATAAGCTTTGTATATTATGCTAAGCAAAAATATGTGTACAAGTGCGAACAAATAAGTTGAATTGGGAATTGGAATACATTGGCTATGCCTCTATAAATAACATGATAATGGATGTGTAGCCACAATGTTGTCATTGTTCATGTTTCCATGTTAGCAGCATTCAAATTTTCCTTATTATATTTCTAACATTTAGTAACTTGTTGATGACAACACACATTAATAATCAACATTGTCAGCGTCAGCCCAATCCAACCAGAAGCGATGGCCAGCGATTTGGATCAGCTGCCCCTGTCCAATCTCGAGAACCGACTCTGCCAATGCAAAGTTGCCTAAGTTCTCGACTTTCCACTCTTCGTAGAAGGTGTAGCCATCGAATTCCTCAGAGGCCACAGCCTCGACACGAAACGGAACCGCAACTGGAGGAATCGACACAGTCGAGTCTGTGGAAAAAACAATCAAAATCAGGGGCCATGCCTTGGCAGAATGGGTTAGCCCTACCTTCAGTATTCCCGATCACGTTGTATGGCTCCAGAGGATACTTGTTGCCCTTCTCGTCCACCAGCTCCCAGGTATGGAGAAGGGCTGAGCGCAGGAACAGCCCCCTGGAATGGTCATAGTTCGGTTCTTGCATGATAGCGTTCAATTTGAGCCTTAGACTGCGCACGAGCAAGACAAATCTTGGAAATCGAAAATATTTTGGGAAGCTTTTTCACAAAACAACAATTTCAATTCTCATTTACCTCAGAAGGTTAAAGCAAGGCAAGCCAAACAATGAGCACGGCTCTGAATATTATTGGATGGCAACCTTGTATATAAAAAAGCACAATAATAATAAATTTAACATTCAATTCAGCTTCTCAATGCATTTATCTTTAATTGGGATCTGGTGGAATTTGATTTTTTATTCGATTAGTAAGCAATATTGGCTTTTTTCTTAATTGTGCGATAATTACTTCGATTTCAGGAAATTGCTACCGATTGGAAACTATTTATCAATCAGTTTTCCATAATCGATAACCATTCAATTATAAATACCAGCCACAGTAACCGTGAGATTCTATTGATGCCATCTCTTACCAACTGTTGTAACTGCTCTTTTAATTATGATTTTAATGATGGGGGTCTGGGCGATGCTAGACGGAATATATGTATATATATATTTTTTTTGACGGCATGAGAAAACCATTTAATTTAAAATCTGTCATACTTAGACAATTTATAAATTTGTTCGTGGGTACGAGCAGGGTGTGTTTCATTTGGGTTGGATTCGAGCCGGAATATAAAATGATGCTTTGTCGCTTCTAAAACATAGGTTCGTTCTAGATTGACATCCGAGAGTAACTTTTAGAAGAGCTATTGTATTTTATATAACCACCCAGGTAATATTCTATTATAACAAGTAAGATGTTCTAGTCGGGAGCTCCCGACTAGGAGATACCCTGAACCCTCTTCTTCCAACAGGCGATAGGTATAAAATGAAAGCTACTTGATATATACATATATATACTATTATAGAAGCTACATGTCAAGTTTGGTGATTTTAGCTCTTATTTTTTACCAAAATTGCTCAAAAAACAGAATTTCGATATCATTTTGTATCGATTACTTGGAAACGGGGCAAGTTATCGAATATCGAAAACAAACTCGACCTACAGCTTTTTCAAGTCTCTAGCTCTTATAGGTTCTAAGATCCTTGCGTTCATACATACGGACGGACGGACGGACGGACAGGCAGACAGACGGACATGGCTAGATCGACTCGGCTATTGATGCTGATCAAGAATATATATACTTTATGGGGTCGGAGATGCTTCCTTCTGTGTGTTACATACATTTGCACAAATACATTATACCCTGTTTACCAATTTTAATGGGTTCAGGCTATAAAAAAAAATTGACAACTGGTCCTCTGGAAGCTTCTCTTTTTGCGGGCTACATGGATCTCTCTTGCCTTATATTTTTCTATTGTGATCCGTTTTGTCCCGTCCGATCCGCTTCCTCCCACTTGTTAAGCTTTTGTTTTCAACTTCCTTCATATATTGGAGTTTCTCTTCGTTCAGCCGCTGCAGGAAAGTTAAGCGAAAGTTAAGTTAAGAGGAGGAAGAGCCCAAACTGGTTGGTGGTACTCTTAAAGTCTGAATTTATAACGAAGGAATTTGTAATTTGGGTCTTCTGGCATGTGGAGGAATCATATTTCTCCTCAGTATTTTGTTGTTTTTTATTGGACTAATACATTCGAAAATTACTCCGACGCATGTGATGACTTTAATAATTCCTCCTTTTTTGGTTATTTTTTCGGACAGCTTGGATCCTCTTCTTTATCATCCGATCGGTTTCATACATGCTCTCAAGATTCTTGCCCCACGACTAATATGGTAGTAAACAGTTGATTTCACAGTTTAATTCTTAATTCGATGGATTTTAAACTTATTTTTAAATATCTTTGCTAAATTTAACTTAAGACGTGGAGTTAATATTTTCCACTGGCGTGTACTTGATGAAAAATGTATGTCTAAAATTGTTGGCATAAAACTTGCCACGGGCAAGGCAGGAGAGTACCTGCTATATAATAATATGTTTATATGTATTTATGATTGTATGTATGTATGAATGTATGTTTGAGTGTATGTATGAAGGTATGTATGTATATGTGTATGTATGTATGTATGTTTGTGTGTGAATGTATGCATGGATTTAGCAAATGTAAACAAAGTTAAATTCAAGCAGCGCAGCAACATTTAAAAGCAACGTACTTCAAAGTGGTGCCTTACTCCTCGATTCTCATGAATTCAAGTAAGCCTGGCAGGTTTCCTTGCTATGACTATTTTATTTTTTTTTTTGTGAAAAGGTGTTGTGTTCATATAAAGGTATGTGCTTGCATATTTAATAATGTTTGTATGCAACATATGTATGTATGTATGTATATATGTATGTAAGTATGTGTTTATGGGTGTGTGTATGTATGGTATGTGTACGTATATGTGTTTGTATGAGTGTATGCAAGTATGTATGTAAGTATGTCTGCATGTATGTATGTATATATGTACATAAGTATATATGTGGATATGTATGTATGTATGTATGTATGTATTAATGTATGTATGAATGTGTGTATGTATGTATGAATGTATTTATGTATGTATGTATGTGTGTATGCATATGTGCATGTATGTGTGTACGTATGTTTGCATTATGTAGTATGGATGCATGTTTATTTGTGTGTAATTATGTATGTTAGTTTAAATGTATGCATGTATATAAGAGTTTATATATGCATTTATGTACATAAGAGTTTTTATATGTGTGCATGTATATATGCATGTATGTGTACACGTATATGTTTTGTATGTATTTATATAAGTAAATGAATGATGCATATATTTGTAAGTTTGATGCAAGACCAAGTTTATCCAAGTTTTAACTATTGAGCTGAGCTACAAATGAACAGTAAACGTATTCATAAATATTCTCTGATTCAAGTAAGGTTTGGCAAGCAACCTGCGATTTTAAGCTAATAAACATAATCTTTGCTTTTCTCTACTTTCAGTGATGTGTTTCTATAATGGCTCGTCTCCCGCCTACTGAGAGATGACGGTAAAATAATCGTTACAAATATATATTAGTTTCTATAAATAAAACTTTTCGTCCTGATTGTCCTGCTCGTCCATTCACATTTGGTATAAATTGGGGTCAAAGATTTGGGGGTGAAGTTTCGCGCTTAATTTCATTTTCACAGATCTATTTAATAAATTTAATTTAATAAACGAAAGTTTATTTTCCGGCTTCAAGATTCTCCCCACAAGACTAACATGGGCGGAAACCGTTGAATCCAACATTTGGTGCATTATTCGGTGCACATAAACTTATTTATAAATAGAAGTGGAGACCAAGATCCACGGGCGTGAACTTTGTGTAAAGGTAATATCTTCAATTTTTAGCACCAAACTTTCCACGGGCAAGGCCGGGCAATACCCGCTAGTTTTTCTATAATTCTCAGAAATTCTGATGTTTCTTCCTTCTCCTAATTTTGCATCATGATGGTATCTGATGCTAACTTTTTAAAAATTAGCCTTTTTCCGAGCTAGATATCATCCGTGGAATCGATGTCATCTCATATATGTATATTAATAAAATCAATATAAAATAATAAAATTAATATAAAATTAAGCTCGGTTAATTTTTTTATTGGATGACAGCTTTAAGGCTGAATCAATTGGACCCTAAGTCATTCGACACTTAGCTTAGCCAAGTACTTAACAGGGCGATAACATATGTTAAGCAACTCGATGTTAAATTGTGCATGCTGAAAAATGCAACCAGATGCAAGCGAGCTCTTTGAAAATGTTGCTGAGTCTGGTTGTCAGCAAGCACAACATGCATATCACGCTGATCCATTGATTTCAGTTATTTAATATGTTTAAATTAATTTGTTGCTTAGTTTGTTTATACCAGCTCTTTTTCGCCTATCGTAAATACCCTGTTCTGTCTGGGTTGATCGACCCTCTCAAGTTGTAGCACTTGAGTATTGTGCACCTGATTTTTTATTTACACACTAGGCTCGAGGACCGGAGAGCTTGGAGTATCTCGATGGACTTCTTATCAGTTGCCGATGGTATCGTCTGGCTATATATGAAGAACGATTCGTTGTAATGTAGTATATTCTCTGGTTTTGAGAGCTAGCTTCTCGGATAGTTATATCAGAGCATTCGGCGGGAAACACTTCCCGGTTCCTTACCAAATAACCTTGAAATTCGTTTAGTTTTTGAGTGCATGCTGCTCGCTTTCTCAATCCATTTCAATTCAGTTCCTCTCTCTCTCTCTCTCTCTGTCTCTCTCTCTCGCTCTTTGTGTGTATCTCTCTCTTTCTCTCCCTCCCTCTATCTGTCTTAAATATTTCCTACCCATACGATCTTCCTTAGAGCGTTTAGCATACAAAAGCAACTCCGAAAGTAAAATACGTTAGAGGCATAAATTTATTAAAATTAACAAAAAGAAAAATAAAGAAAAAAAAGGGGTTTTTAAGCTAAAAATCTTATATATCTAACAAATTATATATCTAAGGATTTTACAACTTGCTCCGTCTGGCAAAGGCCATTATCTGGGCGCGATAAGTCGGGCCGCGACGCAATGCGTCCAGCTGGTCGGACTCTGCATCCAAAGCATCTAGCAGTTGTTGGCGCCAGGGCTGCAGCAGCAGCCGCTTGGTGCTCATCAATGAGACGGTGGGCAGTCGCGAATGCTTGTCGAGGCGCGTCCAGAATTCCTGCACATTGTGCACCAGGCTGGCGATCATGCCATGACGCAGCGCCGCCTGACCGTCTAGGCGCTCGCCAAAGAGCAGCAATTCGGCGGCCTTGCTGCGGCCCAGCAACGCTGGCAGGGACCAGCTGGTGCCGCCTTCAGCGCACAGGCCCAGCTGTGAGAAGGGCAGCCAAAACTGTGCGGATTCCGTGGCATAGATAATGTCGCACAGTGCGCAAATGACCACGCCCAAGCCAATGCAATTGCCCTGGACCAGAGCGACCAGCACCTTGCGATTCATGAGCATCTTCTTCACCAGCGATTTCATCACAAAGTTCGAGGCACGAAAGTGTACATCCAGCGCCTCGTCGCCGCTCTTGCGCTGCAATGCCAGCAGATCGGTCAAGTCATTGCCCGATGTGAAGGCATTCGCATTTCCCGTCAGCACAACGATGCTGATCTGCGAATCCGCATTGGCCACGTCCAGGGCGCGCAGTAGCTCGTATATGGTGCGACGGCGCAGCGCATTCTGTACAGCTGGTCGATTGAATTGTATAATTAGCAGCCGGCCGCGTCGCTCAATTAGCAGCTCCTTAAACGTATTGAAATTGTCCGCAGCAGCAGCAGCACCTCCAGCACCAGCTTCACTCATTGCAACGTTGGAAGACAGACTAGTCGGACTCCAGAGTTCCACTTTATTTAATTGCCCCTCCACAAGAGACAACAGGCTTCGGTAAATACATAAAGACACACATACAGTGGCAGACAAAAAAATTCGGACAGGACAGAAAAGTATTTGATTTCCCTATGGAATATACAAATTGCAGTATATCCGGTTTCATGTATAAACATAAATATTTAACAAATAGTACAAAAGTAATTGTATGAATATTTTTGGCGGCCACTGTATGCCACTATGCGTACATATATGTACACAGTTTTCGATTATCAACATCGAGGAGGTCGCTCAGCTATCGCTGCTGCTGTGCGATCAAAGTGCAGCAGAAAGCAAGAGCGCTGAGTGCCATGCCCTCTTCCATCTCTGGCAAGCTGCTTGGGCCAATAACAACTTCGTGTTTACCCGAGCCACACATTTCATGAGAGAGCAGAATACATTAAAAACCAAGAAAAACGGCTATCTGCAGCACCCCAAAGAATAAATACCCTAGCAGCAATGGCTTAAAACTGAATCCATAAAAAGAGCTTCCGTTACGATCGACTGTTCCGGTAATAGCCACATAATATAGTATTGACGATTTGATCAGGTTTCGCAAATATCTGAGATGCATCGAGGAGCTCGTAATTGGTGAGCTTGGTTAAAGTATCTAGAAAGCCATACAGACACTTTAATCTCGACAGCTTTTTGTAGAGCTATATAATATAATAATCCGATGTTGATAAGATTTTGCGCATATGTAAACAGCATGGAGAATCTAGGCGCCAGATATCTTGACAAACCAAAAATATATTTTTTATAAAAGAACTCAGTTTTTGATCGAGTATTTCAATGGCAGCTAGAAAAAGAAGTGATTAAAGCTTTTAAGCTGAGAGACCAGTAGAAACAGACAGGCGGAGCTATATCGACTCGACTGTTGATTTTGATCAAGAATATATATGATATTTTATATGAAATCGGAGACGTCTCTGTCTATGCGCTACACATTTTGCGACAGCAAAATATAATACCCTACTCTACAAGTTCATCCATATAACCTGTTTAAAACTCGAGAGTTCATCCAGAGGGATTCAGCTCGTCGTTCCAATTGTATAATATGATTTTACTACTACTGTTACAGACATTTGAACAAATTGATTACACCCATTTTCAAGGAGTACATGGTATAAAAACTTGTTTGCAGAGTGTATTATAATATGATTCTAAATGTGTGGCCCAGAAAGAGAGGCAAGACTTGCCAGCCGGTTGCACGAAATAGAGATATGAACGTGTTTCACATACATCTGAGCTATGCGAGCTTGGAACGCAAACACTGATTACGGAAAAATAAAAAAAATAAAAAACTAACAGAAAAATTATGTGGGATTAAGAACTATCTTTGGCAAATATGAGCACAATACCGATTGCATCTAATAAGAAGACATGAATTATTCTTATCATTTGTTGAAACTCAAATTTGGCACTTATTTTCCACAAATAAGAAAAATACATAAGATACTCAGAATGCTAATAGGATTATGGTTCAGATTTGTTTGTCCACCTGAAACCAAAATACAAATGTATATATACATATATATATATATATATATATACGGGGTATGTAGGTACATTTATCTGAAGTCTCTAAGAGCTGACATTGATTTTAAGAGTCACGTATTAGAATGCTTATGCTAACTTTAATTTAAAACAGTTTGCTTTCAACAAGCTCTTAAATACATGCATACATGACCGAAGAGTCTCAACCGCCGACTGCAGCAGTGTTTAACACCAGCACGTTGGACAATTAGTGCTCATCCAGGTGAGAGAACTTCTTGCGTAGCTTCTCGCGTCGCTCTTTTTTAACATTGCGCCAGGGCTTGGCTGGAGCTTCGCCAGTTACCAGGTTGCCATCGTTTGCCAGACGAACATGTGGAAAGTTGGTGCGGCCCTTGACGTGCGCAACGCTCGGTTGAGCGTTAAAAAACTGCTGATCCAGCTCCTTGGACGTGCTCTTATTGATCTGTGGACAATAGCATAGGCATCAGTGGTGTGTACGCAAGCCTTTGGCGAGTGGGCAACTTACGCGCATGGCACGCTGCTGCTGTCCAGGCAGCTGGGACTCCTCCACCGGCTTGCGTTGGCGCTCCGGAAATGTGTGATACTCGGACTGAATGACAGATGGTGGGCCCAAGGCAAACAGTAGTTTGCCATTGACGTAGTCCTTGAGCACATAGCGAGCAGAGCGAGCCTGATCTGGCTGGCCATTCGAGGTCATGAAGCCGCGATTGTCTACGGGATAGATTGGTAAAGTATATTAGTGAAACGGTCTTAGGATTTAAAAGCCTGTTCTACTTACAGCCATAGGCAAGCAGCAGCTCTTCAGAGAAAGGTGGACGATCCGGATCTTCACCCTCCAGGGGCTTAGCTATCACAATGCCATACTTATCCTCGAGAATGTGGCGCGGTATGCGCTCGCAGAGCAAATTAACGGCGGGCACATGATCGCGCATTTGATCAATTGGCAGTATACCATTAAGCAACATGTCTGCCTTGGTAAGCACAAAGCTGGGCATAACCAGACCAGGACAATCACAAAGCAGAATGTCATTTTCCAGGAAGAGCGTCTGAAAGCGCTTTGTCTTGCCGGGCGTGGCCGACACCGAAACCTTCTTCACAGTCATTAAGGAGTTAATCGTGCTGCTCTTGCCCACATTCGGATAGCCCACCATACCGATGGTCACTTGCTGCGCGGTGTGTCTGGGCCCCGTGTAAATATGGCGCAGGAAGTCAATCAACTCTGTTCTGGACAGCAGATGTGCGCTGTTTTTGTCAGTGGGCAGCCTAGGCAGCTTAACATCCGTTGCGTCCGACGGCTTTGACTTCATCTTGTTCTCGATTACGTCCAGTGTTTGCTCAACAGCATCCAGCGACTGTTGAATCTCCTCGGCCGCCTCGCGCAGTTGCTTGAGTTCGAGCGCCGAGGTCGGCGATTCTGCTGCCTGCCTGGCGGCCTCAGCTTCACGCTTAAGCTCTTCCTCGACCAGCGTGGCGGAGTAAAAGGCTGTACGTATGCCCTCACAGTCAAAATATTGTGCCCAGTGCTGTCGCTGCTCCAACGTGAGCAAATCCGATTTGTTGACCAAAATCATGTTGAGTTTGTTGCTGTCAACCTCCTTAACATAACGCTCTAGATCGACGCTGCGAAAGAGCAGCGGATTACGTGCATCGACAATCTGGACAACGACATCGGAGCGTTCGACGACACGCCACAACTGGCGCCAGAACTCGAGATTCTTCTCGTAGGGCGTCATAAGAATTTCCTCGTTCTCCTGCAGGAGTGCCAAATCGCGACGCCAATTAAGAAACGCCTCGTTTTCGGCACGTTCCAAATCTTCGGCGCTAGTTTCCTTGTTCCATTTGGGGCGACGCGGAATCTTTAGCTGATCCCGATGCTCGGCGTGCTTCTGGTGCATTGTCTGCTCCTGTGTCTTGCTTAACAAGCCGACACGCTGTTTCGGATTAACAAATGTTATGTTGAGCTTCTCGGCCTGAAATTCAGTGCCTGCCAATTCTGCTGTGCGCAAGAATGCATTAAAAGACGACTCCTCAGTCACAGACGAAAGGTTTAAGCGGCCCCAGTCATACCCATCCTGCAGCTCCGTTGTGTGCAGCTGCGAATATGATAAGTGTATATGTAATTATTTACACAATATGGGAAACTATACTACGCACCATTGTGTCGTTGTCCACCTTGCGACGTGGTGTGTGACCGAAACGATCTTTGATTAGCTGGCGTCCCAGATTGGTGCCATCTTTGTTCTTTTTGCCCATTTTGGCGGAACAAAGTTGATTTTGAATAAATTCGAATTTTTTTAACAAAACACGTGCGACAATTGCAAACTCAGCTAAGAGTATTTACTGGCATATGACATGTTGACTTTGTACTTATCGATATATTGTTATTTCGATATTCACATCGTGAAATACCAAATTAATACTTCAACTGAGAGTGTTTATTGGGATAGGACGTTTCGACTTTGTACCTATCGATATATCGTTATTTTGCTATGGTACCATTGCCGGTATTTTAGAAAGGCTAGTTTTATATCGTTTATTTGAATAGGTAATAAAAGATTATTATATTTTTCAAAAACTTAAGCTTACAAGATTAAAATAATTGTTGTAGTATTTTGCATACAATTATCATTCAGTTGTCCCTGTATCATACGTGTGTAATTGTGAAATGTCTCTTTAAAAAGTGTTTAATTTTTGGTATGGCATCGCAGTTTGTTCAAAGATTCACAATATTTAAAAATAATTCTACATAAAATACACTTAACTACATAATGACATATATGAGAAATTGAGTGGCCAGAAATTGATGACTGTCACAAAAAAAAATGTTAGTAAAGTTTATCATCGTCATCATCATTCCAGACAATGGGCCAGACGGCATTGCGCGCACAATTGCCGCCCAATGCCTTACAGAATGTATTGAATGTGCTCGACTTGCTGAAACCGAGAATCTCCCGCTCCTCGTAGATGCGATAGGTGAACGTGCTCTCGTAGGTGCCCACAAAATGGCGGGCATAGGCGCAGATTAGCTGATCGACAATGGCCACGCCCCCATCCTTCAGCTGCTGCCGCTGTGCATTCGATTCCGGCGTAAAGTGCACAAACCGAAACCTATAGAAAAGCTCCTTCAGCTCGAGCAGCTCGTATGGCGTCGCATCGCTGGCCACGAACACGGTGGTCAAATTAAATGCGCGTAGCAGCTGCTTTATTTGCTGTGCCGCTGCCTTGAGTGTGGGCGTGGTTGATTCTCGAGACCTCACAAAGTCGCCGCGTCGCAGATGCGCGCACAAATAGTCGCCACCGCGTGCATCACGCTTGGGTCGCTCCAGCTCCCACATAGCAGGTCGCTGCACGCCGGCCGTGGTGTCCGTGGTGCTTAGCGAGACAAGTCGAAAGTCTGCGGCCACCCGATTTAGGAACGGAGCAAAGCGCATCGAGCGACGCGCCAGCCAAAAGTGCTCGTCGCCCCAATTGTCGTGCAGGACTGTTTCGGCGCTGAGCACCGCATAGACGCGCATGTCGTCCACATCCTCGACGCCCGCCGTATCCTCATCAATGGCCTCGCGCAGCATGCGCTCCAGTAGGCCAGCGCTGCCCTGAAAGCGTACGCAGTGATAGCGGCCGTAGCGTAGCAATCGCTGCTGCAACAGCGGACCGCCACTGATGGAGTTCTCATTGCAGGCTTCTATGCGTTGCCCATTGGCGTCATCATTGGAATTGGCAGTTATGCGCTCGTACTTGTCCCGGAAGACGCCTTGCTCCTTCATAATCTCGTAGTGCGTCAGCCGAAAAGCCTGCGAGACGTGAACGTAGGGCGGCGCCGGCATGCCAAATCTTCGGTACTCGGCGATAAACTCGTCATAGTCGAGGACGGGCGCATACCGTCTCAAGCTGTCCAAGTCAAAGAAGTTGCGCCACATCAAATCGGTCTGGCCCAGGCCGTGCGAGTGCCAGTGGTATAGTCGTGGCCAAGGAGGCAGCACTAGACGCACATTGCGAAAACGTTTGCGACGTCGCAGGCGACGCACAAAGACCGCCATGCGAATGTAGACATCGCGACGCAGATTGAAGCCCTCGGAGATGTTAACGTCGTAAAGAAGGTAAATGGTGCCGCGCAACGGTAGTATAGAGTCTGGACATGTCTGCTTGGCGGGTAGGCGCCAAAATAGCGGCCTTTGGCAGTTGCTGTTGTTCCTCAGGTGGCTGCTTTTTGCTATCGTGCTGTTATGCAGTGCTCGTCCGTTGACAGCCTCAGAAACAGCGACCAGGAGGAGAAGCAGCAGAAGCTCTGACCACTGCACTGGCCACCATTTTTGCATTATTAGCCGCTTTAAACACGAAAATAGGCGCTGGCTCAGTGCAAAACAAGAACTTGGAATGTTGATCTTCTTTCGATATCGATATATGAAAAAATTAAACTGTTGCAAAACTATCGATAGGTTTGCAAACACAGTGAACTCCAATGTTGTCAACCATACAAATTGGCTAAGCACTATGAAAAAATTATAATTAAATAAATAAATTGTGGACAAATTGAGCTAAGACTTAAAAATACATTTTTATGATTATTAATTGCCACCACAGTTAAATAAACAATAGCTAAGACCACGACACGAATAATTATACTTCTAATTTTTTCCTGTGCCTGCTTAAAACAAAATGCAAAATTAGCTATAGCACCAATTGCAACGAAGTTCCGAGTATTTGTCATTAAGATGGCAAAAAAAGCGAAATCAGTTTAAGACGCAACTGTTTTCGGCTGACGACCTCTGAAAACTAGTTAGCTAGAAAATAGCTAAAATAGGCAACACTTCTTTCATCATTTAACAAACACTCAATAGGAGACAGTATCGAAAAACGATACTTTCTGAAATTTGATAACTGCTAGAAAAGTAACCGTGAATTTATTCGTCGACTTGGACCGCTGCACGTGCCGGTGCTTCAAACTGTTTTGTTTGATTTTGTGTGTTCAGGTCGGATTAGGAAAATTCAAAGATAGAATTTTCTAAAAATTTAAATCATGAGCTCTCAAAAGCTGGAATACGATGCAAGCCTTGGCGGAGGCGTTACGCTGCCCAGCAATCTGCCGACCTATCACTATGCATCTGGAGCACTACACGAAATCAAGTCTATGATTGCGGAAGCCCAGAAGCCGGTCAGCAGTAAGCTAATCTTTCAATCATTGCCCAAGCACATGCGCCGTCGCGCCATGTCACATCATCCGAATCGCTTGCCGCGCAAATACCGCTCCGCCCACAAATGCCAAATGGCCAAGGCAGGCAATCAGCCAGTGGCACCAAAGCGCCCGTCGCGTAAGTATCGACGTCGAGCAAAGAATCTAATGCGTGAGTATATGCGCCGCCAGCGCAACCACATTTGGTTAGAGACCCATATTTGGCATGCAAAGCGCTTCCATATGATCGATCGCTGGGGATATCGGTTGGCCTATGCCAGTTGCGACAAGACCTACCGGGCATGCTATCGCGCCAGCTCCGAGCACTGCCTGGTTCAGGATATTTCATTTTACAGCTGCGTGCAGTTGGCAGGGAGCGTCGATCTGCTGCGTGTGGGTTTTGGGCGCATAACAAGTCCAGAGTGTGGCCTTGGCATTACGGCCAAGACATATATGAGCGGGCGACGCGAAGGCAGCATACAGCTTTTTGCCGATTCGAAGTATCCGTCGGCTGCCCTGCAACGCGTCCTCTTTATGTGGCGTCCCGAGGAACAGCCAGAGAATAAAACACGCCGGACCCTATGGCTCTGGCTGCATCCTGCTGGCGCTGAGGCAACCATTGCCCAACTAATCAAAGTTTTTCAGCTCAAGTCCACTAAGCAGGAAAGGCTGCCGCTATTATATGACTCAGACGCCCTGGTGCCATCAGCTGAATTGAACGAAGTGCCACTGCCGGTTGAATCGGTGGAGCAGCAACCGGATGGATCAAACAAGCAGCCGCTGCGTTTCTGGACATACACCAAGGCGTTTGAGCGCAACAGAAGTTACGCCAATGCGGACACAGATTTGCAAATGGTGCACATCAAGCACGAATTCAATCGCTTCCGTCTGACCGGACCGCGCGCCCAACGCGTGCTGGCCGCCAGTCTGCGCGCCTATCGTCAAAACCGCGAAGATAGCCCCGAGCTGCCCAAATCGGAAGATTTGCGGCTTGGCGACACTCCGGACCAAGCGCTAGAGCCGGCCGATTTCTGTGAGGCTGCACTGCAGCTGAGCTCGCCCAGCGAGCTACTTTCCAATCTGATCATCAGCGTCAATGTGGTCGATCCTCGTCTGCAGCGTCCCAGTATGCGCTGCAAGGCGGCCAGACCTGCAACATCTCTGGTCAACGCAACTCAGTTACATCTATCGCAGCCAAAGCAGCCGCCGTACAGCGATCTGTGGGACTCAGAGTTTCGCGAACGTCTCAGTAAGCAGATGATGCCGCAACATAATTATAATCAGCTGCGCTCCATGCATGCCATTGTGCCCGGCCAGCGCTGTGACTTTGAGGATCAAATGCAGCCACTGCCGCTCCTGCTGATACAGCGCCCAGGCTCCCAACAGTCACAGTACAAACGCTTGGGCTATGCTGCTGGCTGGGATGTGATTGTGCCTGCCCGTTATGGTCTGGTGCTTTGGCAGACGCTCATCATGTGGGGAGCCCGACCAGGTGGACTGCGGGAATTCGACTCGGTAGCCAGAGAGTCGGGCATTGATCATTATTTGCCGGACACTGTGGCCGGTAAGTCACTGCCCTAGCTCCTTTATAGAGCTGAATAATTGTTTGTGTGATCTTTTGGACAGGACAGCAGCAGGCATCGCAGACAGCTAAGGAGCGTCGTGCTCAATATTTTCGTCAGCCACCCAACAAACGCTGCAACTATCGCAAGCTGTCAGTGGTCAGTCCATTTATGGCGCCATGGCATTCGCTAGTGCGCGACTGGTCTGTGGAGCACTATAAGGAAACAAATGGTTATTTTGTGCTGCGCAATCGCGAGTTGTTGCAGTGCCTGGACGGATGCGTGCGCCGACGTCAGGAATTCCCGGAGACGATCTCAGAATTGTGTCTCATTCAGATTGAAGTGCGTATGCATGCGCGCGGCAAACTCAAAGACAATTCATTGATTTGCCAGCCAACCGCCCAGGACTGGGTGCGTCGTCGCCAGCAGCAGAAGCATGACGAGCATGAGCCCGTGCATACCGAGCCACTGCAGACCGACCTGAACGAAGGTTTACGCAAACAGTTGCGCCACAAACACAAGCGTCTGCTGAAACGCTTGCGCTCCCGTCGCGTGCGCGAGAAGCGTAAACTACAGGAGACAAGCACAAAGCGCGTCCACATTCGTCCGGCCAAGACAGGGCCTTTGATCTGCGAGCAGTTTGCTAAAATGTGTGACCTCTGGCTGCCCAGGGATCCAACCAAGACGCGCGACAGCGTGCGCCGTCAATGCAGTCGCGAGGTGTTCGGCTATGTGACCTGCGCCGGTTTCAGCTTCGTGGAGGCAGCCGTCTGCGGGGTGGGCTATATAACGGCTCGTGGATTGCGTCTACTGCTGGAAGTAAGGCAGCCGGGCGTGCCCCTGCTCTGCCTGGTGCGCAATGAGGACAGTCGTGACTATCGCTTCGCTCGCGTCCAAATAAATGTAAATGTCTCCGATGGAGTTTAGTTTAGAATACGCATTGTAGATATAAATGTAGATAGATAGATGTAGTTTATGTATGTTAAGTACAAATGTCATAAATATCGAATAAATATTCCTAACTGATTAATCAGCTTTTCGATTCATGATAAATCGTTAGAAATAAGTTGTACATATTTATTAAATAATTAAATTTAAAAGTACTTTGCCAATTGTTATACATTTTTATATAGTCACCTTACTCCTACACAGTTCGTGACATGCCAAATGTGAGTATATATGGAGCTTAGCCATATATAAGTAGAGTTGAATTGCAAATGACATTTACTCACTATTAAATATTATATATGCATTATTGTAATTTATTTTGTACCAAGCTTAGTTTGCTTTCTGCTGCACTGCAATAGAAAAATGACGCATTTTGAAATGCAGCCTTACTACGCGATTCTCATGAATTCACGTAAGCTCTATAGAACTGTTGTATAAAAAGCAAGTGTTTGATTTTCTCAAATCGCTCAAGAAGTACAACGCCTTATATCAAAGCACTATCTAGTTCCTTAATGGACTTAATTTATAAGCTAGATCATCATACATACGAAAAATGCGAAATTGGGAAATCTTAAGTTAAAAGAACAGTTTTTACATACTTTACCAAGTCAATCCCAATAATGGACACATATTACACATAAAGATATTTTGAATTACATGAACAGGAACATTGGCAGCTTAACGGTTCATTTGAATAGTTAAATAACATCTAGAGGACGCAAGCCACAAGATAAACCATACATAAATGCAAGAAAATAGCACTTTGACCTTAGCGTTAAAAACGTAACGCCAACAACAACGAAACTCTCGAAAAAAAAGAAACCGAAATCAAAGAAATCGCTTGATTACCATTTTAGATAGTGATTAATTATAACGATAAAGCTTCGCACCATGTGACATGTGTTGGTAAATACTGTGCCGAAAGTTCAGCTGTTAACAATTCGCCGTAACAGCGAAACGTTAACCAACACCTGAAAACTATTGATATACAAAGATATACACATACAAACAAACGCACACTTTCTTTCAACATAAAAGAAAATATTGTACTAGGGCATATACAACAGTTGCAATCAGCTTAAGCGAAATTCAAGAAAACAATCAGTAAATAAAACGCGCATATATAATTTTAACGTGGGCAGCCCTCCGCCTAACGGTGCATGCTAATAATTCATGAGAAAAAACATTCATTTTTTGTATGCACACAAATAAGAGATACTATTTATGTACACATGCGCACGCACAAAAGGCAACAGCTGGTCGCAATATTGTAAACATTAAAATTCAACTACAACCCGCAATCGAACAGCAGCTGCCCCGCTATCCCGCCACCCGCTCACTCCATAGATTTCGCTATCAACAAATATTTCATTAATTTATTACCTATTTATATGTGTGCGTGTGTATCTGTGCGCCGTCGTCTACTTGATTATCGCTGCCGCCTACTCCCAACTGGAGCATGCTGTCGTCGTAGTCAGCGTCATCAGCGTCATCGTCACATTGATTAGTAGGGGGCAAGGTTGGGGGAACAGTGGAACAGTGCGTCACGTTTGCTGATAAGCGGCGATCGATATGTCCGCAACAGTTGCCGCCGGTGAGAAGAACCTGTTGCGTGGCCTCAATAAGCTGCGCTCCCAGGGCAAGCTGACAGATGTGACGCTCATCGTGGAGGATCATCGCTTCAAGGTGCGTACAACTATTCCTGATATATCTATATATACTATAGCTGGTCTATGTTGCAGGCGCATCGTGTGGTCCTGGCGGCCAGTAGCGACTACTTTTGCGCCATGTTCGCAAACTGTGCCATGATTGAGTCGCGCAAGGAGGAGATCACACTATATGGCGTTACGGCGCGCGCTATGAGCCGCATCATAATCTTTATATACACATCGCTGCTGGAATTGAATGTGGACAATGTGGAGGAGACGCTGGCAGCAGCCACCCATGTCCAGGTCAAGGAGGTCATTGAGCGCTGCACCGTTTTTCTCGAGCAAAAGATTAGCATGGACAACTGCCTGGCCATAGCGAGCATGGCCGAGATTTATGGTCAACTGGCGCTCGCCGAGCGCGCCTTTCGCTATATATGCGCACACTTCAAGGAGTTCGCCGCCAGCAACGACTTCAAGGATGTCAAACTGGAGCAGCTGCACTTTATACTGTCCAGCAACTATCCGATTGATGTCAGCGAACCGGAGCTGGTGCGTCTGCTCTGCAGCTACGGGCTCGAACAGCAGCTGGACGATGGCGCGTTGCTCGAACTGCTCCACCTTATCAAATGGCAGTACATCAGCTGCGACGAACTGAAATCGCTGCGTCATCACAACTACTCGCTGGTCGAGGAGTATCTGGCCAAGCTGCAGGAGAGCGGCAGCGGCCAGGAGTCAAGTTCTGAGGCACTCGAGCACTGCCTGCACCAGGACCAAGGGCCCACCAATATGCGCGGCATGGAACTGAGTCTGCTCAAAATTGGCGGTTTCGAGTGGAAGGGTCTGACTAATGAGATTATGTGCTTCTCGCCAACTAAAATGAAGTGGTACGAGTTAACCTCCATACCCCATATTGATCAATGTAAGCAATAACCATTCCCAACCACACTTCCCCACTTTTCCAAACGAACTAACCTAACCGAACCTTTTTGCAGGCAATTTTGGCACTGCCGTTTTGAACAACGAACTCTTCATTGTGGGCGGTGCTTACGATGTGTGCCTTAAGGAGTATATTCATCCGTTTGGATTTCGCTACTGCCCGCTGCGCGACTCCTGGGTGACGATAGCACCCATACAGCTGGACCGCTGCCGCTTCTCGCTCAATGCTGTGGGCAAGCAGCATCTGTATGCCGTCGGTGGCATCGTTGAGCACGACGATAATTCCGAAGAGGCACTGCGTCGCATATCCAACGTGGAGCGTTATGACATTGTCAGCAATACGTGGACTTATATGCCTAGCCTGCAGGAAAATCGCAGTCAGCATGCGGGCGTCGTTGTCGGCGACAAGCTCTATATCTCGGGTAATGTATAATTTTCCCTCTTTTTTTCTTTTATGACTCAAGCACTCAAACGGAATTGGAGTTAATTCCACAGACAAAGGCGAAAGATTCGTGTAAATCTTTTGTTTAGTTATTCGTCGGGTTTGAAATTTAAATCTTAAACATATATGCAGCGATTTCCACAAATGGAAATATGGATGAAAAGCTGGCAGCTTAAATGTTAAGCCTGGTCCGGATAAATCTGGGATTTATATGATTGACTTTTATTTTTTTGAAATCAGCTCCTATTTATCTTTGTTCATATTCAATTGAGAGAAGTTTCACACTTTTCGGGAAATCCACCCATGCTTGCTAAAAACGGAGATGAAAAAATTGGTGGGTGAAATCTTTCCAAGGATCTCTATGAAAGTTCATTTGGGTCGTGTTTTAGACATTTCGTATAATCCATCCCTCTTAGATAAAAAATTAAGGGTCAAAGGTTGTATGTCGGTTGTATGTTGGATTAAGCTTTTGCTTCTTATTCAATGGACTTTAAATTCATTAAATATACAATTTTTATGTAAAATATAACTTGAGACGTGGAGTACAGGAAGATTTAATTTTCCACGGGTGGGAAACGGGTGGAGAATTGACGTCTAAAATTGGAAGAAAATGACTAGGACCATGCAAGGCTGGGAAATACCAGCAAGTTTATAAATTAGTTTAAAAATGAATATAGTTAAATTGGTTTTCAAACACTCACGGAACTGTTTTCTCGCTCTCACCGTAGGCGGCATACACTTGGCTAACATATTGTCAAGCACATGGTGCTTCGACACGAAGAGCGAACGCTGGCTGGAACTGGCGCCGATGCCGACGCCATGCTGTGACCATGTGCTGGTGGCAATTGACAACCGCATCTATGCGTGCGGCGGGTGGCACGAGACGCTGAGGGAGTCACGCGTGCTGGTTGAGCATATCTATGCGTATGATATTAAGAGCAATACGTGGAGCGTGGAAACTAAAATACCCGCACCCAAATTCTATTCGGGCGTCACCTCAATGCGTCGCACCATATTTTTTGTGGGCGGACTGGACTCAACGGAGTCCATTGACCGCGCCAGTTCGGAGACCATGGCGTACGATCTGGACACAGGCAACTGGTGGCATCGCAAGGACTCATGGGATACACCAAACGATGTCTGGGAATCGACATGTGCCGCAATTTATGTGCCCAGCTTTGACTCCTAGCAGCGTGTCCCAAACAGCGCGCTTTGGCCAACGAATTTACTCGACATCTGATTTGATAACAACGCAATGCAAATATATAAAAATGACCCCCACCCCATGCTGAAAATGCTGTTCCCATGTTACTACTGTACAGTGAAGCAATGTGCCAAGCAAGGCCACCAAAACAATTGTTAATAGCAGGTCAACCGTTCGAATATTTAACTATTAGAAAAAATCTAGAAAACGATTTAAAATAAACATTTTCTTTTTGTTAGTAATATATGAACTGTTTTATAAATTAAAATGATCTTGAAGTAATTTGTATATGTTTGTGCCTAAGCAATTTAAAGTTATGTGAAAATCTTTTGATACTTTCTTGGTATTCCATTAGATTTGATTTTAATTATTTTCCAAGGTCGCTGGGCGGAAAATAGGTGGGCTGCTTTCAGCTTAACTTTAAACTTTTAAAGCCAAAGCCAAAATTGATCGATAATCGCTTGTTGGATCGTTTCATTTGAGTGGTTGAGTGGAAAATGGGTGGGCTTGCTTTTAGCTGACTTCCGATGTGCTTTATTATTACATTAAAAGCTGAGCAATCAAAATTCATCAGCCGGTTGTTAAGCACAAGTTATGAAAATCCAGCATCGCAGGTGGAAATTGGGAGAATCCGTGATAATAGCTGTTCTATTAACAAAATCAGGGGGTATACCACGAATAAAGAAAACAAAACAGATTATTTTTAATAAAGTTTACCATATTGCGGACGTACAACCCATTGGCAAATACTTTTATATATTTTTGGTAAGCGTTTGCTATCACATACACATATGGACATCATAATATATCGTCACATACATATGCACATGCATAACACTAGACTACTTTCATAGTAAATACATATATACGTAGCAATAAAATCTTAAGAGTCAAGTTGTCAGAATGCTTACAAGCTATGCAGAAACAAGCAACACGGCTAAAACTAAGCGCTTAGGCGTAGCTAAAATATATATATGTATATATGGATCAGATCTAGGAGCTATGTCTAAAACAAAAGGAGCCTTAACTTAAGCACAGTTACAGCTACAGTTACAGTTACATGTTACAGTTATTGCTACAATTAGAGTTAAAAATTAAGTTTTTAAAGTTGAACAAATACATGTGGAAGTACACAGCTATTGGTCACATAGATTCCAGAGTGACCATGATAGAGCTATGTGTTATGATGCGGGGCTATAACGACCCAACCATCGTTCTCTACGGTGTCGCCGCTGGCGATGCCACCTGGAAGCTCTTGGCTGTTTCCGACCCCCGTTGGCTGTTGCCGCACATGAGTGTTTGCTTGGCGTGCGGCTGGCAGCTTCTCCCACTGCTGCTGCAGATTATTGTAGAGGCTTTGCAGGCCCTCCTATACAGGTGAGTGTAGAAAAAACGAGATAGTTTGAGAAAATATATAACGAGAGTGGCATAGTAGGGCTTTCTTCTGACACACCTTGTCTTTGATTTTACGCAAGAGCTCCTGTTTTTGTTCGCGCTCGAAGCGATCCATTTGCAGTATCAGCTTCTCCTTAAAGTCCTGCGCATAGTAGAGGTTCGTGTCCACGCTTAGATACTCCTTGGCCATGTGGCGATGATCGCGATAGATTGCCTGCGATTCCACATTGTTCGGTATGGGTGGCTCGGGCTGCAGTTCTGGATCCAAGATCTCGGCCAATGATTGCTCTGTGCAACCACAGCCGGCATCTACATCCGCATCTGCATCCACATCCAAATCGGCATCGACGCAATCGTTTGGATCATTAGCGTTGGGGGCGTGGCTAAGCAGTCCATTTGACAAATAGATTTCGTTGTTATTAGAATTATTGTTCTGGTTGTTATTATTGTTATTAGTGAGGTCTGTGGTGTTGTTGCTGTTGGTGCTGCTGCTGCTGGGCATGATTACCGGCTTCGTATCCGTCACTGTCAGACGTTCCCGGCCATCAGTTTTGGCTGTAACAGCAAAATATGTCAAGACACTTATATAGAACAGATATGACAACAAGAAAATAAAGAGCGATATAGTCGGCTGTGACCGACTAGAGGTTACCCTGCAGCTGAATTCAGCTCCAAGCATTTCATCTGTCTTCTATACATACACGTAATGCAGACTTAACTTCGGTGCTTATAGTCCGATTTTTATGAATATACCATATCCTTACGAAATGGTATAAAAACGGTCTTGATCCAATATTTGGCAGGTATCCAAAATGTGCAATTTCCTACCTTGGATAGCTAGGACTTAATATTTATGAGTTATGCTTAAAAACTAGATCTCGAAATCGATATAATGAAAGTGGGAGGAAATATCGACAAAAAAATATAATGAACTCTTTCTGCGTTTGGTACAGGAGAATAAAAATTTAAAATGTCAAGTCTCTAGCCCTTCTAGATCCGAGATCGACACGATTATACAGACAAATGTACTTTATAAGGTGACTGATGCGGTGGCATCATCATACACACATACATTTGCACATAACATTATAAATATGTATGCTAAATCGGCGATTGTTGGTAATATTTACGTACTATAAATGATCCAGCAACTGTGCAGATCGTTGGTCTGCTTGGTGGTGATCAGGGCGCGCGTGTCGCACATGTTGATTGTTGCAAGTTTGCTTTCGATTTGCACTAAATAGTTCCCCGAGTTGAATGATAATGTTGCCAGATTCTTACGTGCGCGGCTAGATCATTTTGTAATTTATTTTTTTAGGGGTAAGAGTGAGTTCTCGTGCATATACAACCCGAAAATGTGGCTCAAGACAATGCGAGCTCAAGATTATGTGGAGAGTGCAACAATCCTGCGATGCGATGAGCAAGTGTTGCGCCCCTCTCCCTATCTCTGGCTCTCACTCTCACTCTTACTCTTTGTCCCTTCTCTATTTGAATCGATCACTATAGGTGTGCGTAAGGTGTGTGTTTGTGTTTGTGTCTCTTCTGATGACGTATTTTCCACACAGACGTGCTGCTTGGTTGGCTTTTCTTGGTAAAATTGGAAAATCAAACTATAAACTACAGACACATCGAAAGCTAAACATTTTCTAACGAATTTTCGCGCTGCTCGTCTGATTTTCTTCTCTCCCTCTCTCTTTCTCTTGCTTATATTGTTTATTTGTTGTTGTTAAGTTTTTTTTTGCGCTTTTCTTGGTAATTTCACAGCACAATTAGTTGTTCACATATTTCCATCATTTGTTTTAGATTTTCGTAACAAATTTGACCCATGGCCGGGGCACAAGGCGTATGGGCGTGGCTAGTCAAACGCCCGGCAATGACAACAATCTCAACAAACTTTGCCGCGATGCGTTGTTGTTGTTGCTGTTGTTTTTGTTGTTGCTACTTGAAATTGCAATAACATTGCGGCACTCAAGACAGCACGGTGCCCGAACATAGACTGACCGAATGGGGATCTGTTAGCCGCCGCTGTCGAAGAACCGTATCCGCTCGACTTCGTTCGGCCCCAGAAAAAAAACAAGAGCAAGAGGAAGCAGCTGGCAAATTGTTACGAATTGATGAGCAAAAACTGTGTGCCAGGAGAGTCAACCATTATATATATATATATGTAGATGCTGTGCATATGTATCATCAGCTAGAAGTGCTGGCTCCTTATATCGAACTGATGATCATTTGATGAATAATGCGACTGGTATGCGGTTGGGAAATCTCCGCAGCGATAAATGCCAACGACGCCCCGACACAGCTCCGCCCCCACCCCATCCACCTAGGGCGTGACCTAGTCAAAGATTGCAGCGTGACTAGTTGGGTCGCTGCTGTCAATGCATTTAATGGGCACAACAACAACAACAGCAGCAACAATAACTACAACAACACACACCCACACCCACACCCATAAGGATCGGAGAATGTTTGTGTGCACTAATCTAGTCCACAATCCAAAAAGATTCATCTTCAATGATCGTTCGCTCGTGATATCCGTCCCCGTGCCCATTAAAATGAAATTTTCGCTCTTCTAGCTTTAATTGATATGTATATATATATATATATACACACATGTGTCTATATATCCAAGCATATATGTCTGCGTCTATATATATATATATATATATATACACACATTTATATATATAGATGTGCACTATATGTACGAAAATCGAAATAAAAGCCAGATGACTCACTGGTCAATACGGCCGTTGCGGGCGGGCGAGCGGCTAGGCGGGCAACAGCGGAGGCTGTGGCAGTGGGGCAGGCATTTGGCCGCCCGAGTCTGTCAGCCTCGTCATCTGTGTGTGCCGCAGCCATAATATCGGAGGGTATTATAATTTTGTCAGGGAATGTGTAACGCTTAGAAGACGACATTATAAGTGCATATATTCTTGATCGTCAAGTCGATTTACCCGTGTCCGTCTCTATCAGCTATCTGAAAGTTTTCGGAGTACGTATAGCCGGACCGAACATATAGCTTTTTGTTTGTTCAGAATGTCTTGACAAATGCTCACTAAATCTATGCCAAATCTTGCCAAAATCAGACCACTATATCATATAGATAGTACGACTTGTCAAAAATAAAGTTCTGGTTAAAAGAATTTTTGTGTTTGCCAACCAAACTTGGCTCAATGAAATACAGCTCATCAATCGAATGGAGAAGTTTACTGTTCTTCAAGATATTTTCACTAAACTCTGCAATTCTTCAAGTCCGCGAGCCAAGTGTATAAAAGGGTATTTTAACTACGGCGAGCCGTTCTTTCTTGCTTTTGTTTTATTTGAATTCATATTTTGTTGGCACTTCTTTGGCGGCGAAAGGGGCGATTGTGGTGACGGTGCATCTCATGGCTATAAATCTGCTCGAAATTGCCAGCCAGCCGGTCAGCCAGCTAGCTAGCCAATCCACACAATACTACGATAATTGTGCGCAATGTGCAACTATGAGCGATGCTCTGTACGGGTTGGGCATATTGTGTTGTTCAGGTGTTAAGCTATAGCTTTTTAAACAGACTTTCAACATTTCAACATACATAGTTGTTTCTATAATGGATTTAATTAATATAGAATATATAATAAATTTAAATGCTCAAACTAAATTCCAACGATCTGTGTGAAAATTCATCCATCGGAGAATCCAACCCTGCTTAGTGAAAATTTATGAATTAAGGTTGTAGAGGCGAAAGTTGAATATTGGTCAAACTCATTTTCAATAATCTCTATCATAAAAACAAAACACACAGGCACCCCTTTTCCATTGGAACAGGGTATAAACAATTCGTTGGGAACTAGTACCCAAACTAGAGTAATGAATGCAATGATGTCTTATACTATGATTCGTCCATATTTTTCTATTTCTATATAATCCAAATACTTTAAAGAATAACCCGTTTGAAATTTGTGTCACTTTGTAAATAATTCAATTGCCGCATTTCTTTTTAGAGCGCAGCCAAGAGGCAAAGTGTAGTCGACAGTATATTCATCAATTCAAAACTATGATTATCAGTCGTATTATCTTTAGTGCGGGTATTCATTGGCAAGCGCATTGTTGCAGTGGCAACATTTGGTGTCGACAATTTTGCTAATGCATGAGCGCATCGCATATTTATAACGCTGGCCGCCTGAGACAGTGCCAATTGCAAAATGTTTTCAAAAATGTGTTTTTGCATAATAAAAACAACGCAACGACTAATTAAACAAAAATCGAGCAATTAAAACGGACGAAAACACTGCGGTTAAAGCGAGATGGCAAACGCATTGTTTACAAAAGATTAAGTGATGGGGTGTTGTTGTTGCTCTTATTGCTGGTGGTGGTGGTGCGTCATGCTATCGACCCCAGACCACATGGCAAGCGAGACTCTGAACTGAATGCAAAGCTGACGACTCGCTAAGCTATTTGCAACAACAACGACAACAATTTATATGCCTCAATCGTGTTCATCCAAAAGAGTGTGTTAATGTGCATCTGATTTACTCGCACAAACAACCAGACGACGACAGCAACGATGACAATAGTTGCAATCAGGAACTCACCATGCGAACTGCTGCGGCTGCTCTCGTTGCGATGAGAATCAAAACCATTCTGCAAGCAGAAAGCGAAAAATAAATAAATTTATACATTTTTATATTTGCATATATAAGAAGCGTACCGGCTCAACATCCAGTGTGAGTTGCTCCATTACCCTGTTGGCCATTTGCATCATGCCGTTGCGTATGGTTTCCAAACGCTTTGATGCCTCTGCGGATGATGTTAAATTAAAACTATCATTTTGGCTCTCGCCGCTTTCTTCCTCGGGTATGGCATCCCAGCGATTGCTGCTGCTCATATGGAACAGCCCATTATTGTCAAGTTGGCCCGAATTGGTGGGCGTTCTTTCTGATGAGGTATATTCGTTGTTACTGGAGCTGGTACCACCGCCAGTGCCAGTTGCAATCTCAGTCGTAGTGCCTTGCACATTGGTGGGCGTCAGCTGTGTAGACGCCAGGCTCATATCACTGGAGCTGTAACTTTGGCCATCATATTGAGCGGCTACCGTGCCGTCGCTCTCTTTGGTCACAATCTGTAATGAATCATTGGAGTCATTGTGTTTCAGGTAAGTTCTCATTGTGTTCACCTGTTGGTTGACAAACGCGTATTCTAGCGGCTTATCGGCGCCAACATAGTCTTTGATAATCTCATTCATTACGTCCACAATATAGTTCATTGAGGGTCGATCCTCAGGCGCCGTTTTCCAGCATGCTGTCATTAGTTGCTCAATGTGCCTGGGACAGTTGTCCAGCAGTGGCGGTCGCTCACCTGTAACAGTAAAAATAACAATAACAATTAATATAATGCATTATTAACTTGAGCAAGCGCTTCCCACCCTTGTATATCTTCCACTGTATGGTGTAGGCATTGTCAATATCCTTAAAGGGCTGCCGTGACAGCACCTCCCACAGCACAATGGCCCAGCTAAAGATGTCGCACTTCTCCGTGTATTTGGAGCCCTCAAACACCTGTTGAAGAGAAGTATTACGAACAGTTTAATACAAAACATTTTCATCAAGTAAACTGCAGGGCAATATGTGTTGGGTATTTAATTTTCTTTTTTTAAAAGTGTTACTTTGCGAATACTTTTACTGAGATAGTTTACGCACGTTTTCAGATCTTTTAAATAAAATATAATTTATTTATGATTATTTTTGTGTATTGGAAATGCAAATCAATTGTCATATTATTCACTCTTTTAGAAAGCCTTGTGAACATAATTCAGAAGTAAATATTATATATAAATTTTAGAAAAGTTATTTTTAATTTGATTGCATTAAAACTCAAAAAAAGGGAATACAATTTGGGAGAAAATTCGAATATTCACGGCACAGATGAAAAATGTCTCTACATCACGTTTTACTGTTACAGCTCCCAGTTCTGACAGTACATAAATTGTGGCTTTTTAGTGGGACCCACATATTAAAACAAAGAATAAATTATGAATTTTAGTTTTGTTTTCAATTTGCAGACGTAGGACTATCACGTACATATCTAAGGAAATTATAAGTAGAAGCCCTAGACTAATATATCAAAGTTTGAGCTAAGCTCTTGGCTCACAAAAAAAACAGGACACAGCTGCAGCTACTGCATTTGCTGCGATTGAACTTGGGTTCAACTCACCTCGGGCGCCATCCAAGCAGCGCTGCCGCGATTGTTTGTCATCATGGTGGACTTGTCAGCGACAGTGCCAAAGTCACAAATCTTCAAATTGCGACCCTTATTGGTCAGCAGCAAGTTGAGTGGCTTAAGATCGCGATGTATGAGCGGCTTGGGTGCCATTCCATGCAGGTAGGCAACACCCTGAAGAAAATAATGCACATTTTACTCAATTTTTACACATTTAGAATGAATATTGATGATTACCTCCGCACATTGGCGTGCCCAGCTCATGGCATGCGCCAAGCTGTAGGCGGGCTTCACTTTGCCATGCAGAAAATTGTGCAAGGAACCGCCCTCGGCATACTCCATGATCAGATATGTGGCCTGCTGAGCCGAGGAGATGCCGTGCAGTGCAATAATGTTGGGGTGCTTAACACGCGACAGCTGTTTGACCTCCTTCTCAATGTCCTTCTGTTCGGCGCTGGCAAAGAACTCTTTGACGGCCACCAACTGATTGCGCCAGATAGCCTTGCATACAACACCGTATGATCCATGACCGACTTTCTATGGGGAAGAAGAGAAAGATTAGATTCGATATGAGCTAACCCAGTATTGTTCAAACGTTCACCTCGCCGAGCGTGATTTCGCTGAAGTCCACATTGGCAGCCAGCTGTGCATCTGGCGACGCGGTGGCCATCACCTGCTGCTGTTAAAGCTCTTCGCTGTTGCTGCTGTTGCTATTCAACACTGCTGCTCCGGTTGCAGTTGCTGCTGCCAAACTTCGTTGGGATTGCGCCGTTTACTTTTTGTTGTTGTGCTCTGTTTTGCAGCCTGCTTTGCTTATATCAACCAGCAATGAATTGCTGCGCACATCTTCCAAACGGCTAACTGCGGTTTTTGCCGTTGACCTTAACGTTACCATTGGCAGCCGGGCTAAGTAAAGTGCACTTGAGTAGTTACCTTACACTGCGATTGGTTTATTTAGTTTTTTCAACAAATAATACTCATTTTTTCGTTTTTGGACTGTTCGATTGTCGCTGTCTGGCTAGTGGTTGAGACCTGCAGAACATATATCGATGTTACCGATAGTATCGTTTTATAAAGTTTATTACCGACACACTATATCGTTACATATTTGGATGTTTACTATATCACAGCAAAACATTGTGCAATATCATAAACAAATCTTTAAAAACATTATCTTTTAATTTATTGGGGGTCTTGATTGATAATCTATTGTTATGTACAATGTCCTCAATGTATAAGTTGTTATAATAAAACACAAATGTGAATAAGCTTTATTGTTAAATTGCACTCCATTTTGATATATAGCAGATTTTCATTTGAAACAAACAATAAAATTTCCATTTCATGTGTTATGCTCTCAGTTGTTAGAAATGCTGACGATTAATTTCAGTTTGTATACATTTGCGCTCATCTCGAAATAAATATCGATGTGAGTTCGCATATCGCTTGAAAATATGTATCGCCGTCTTAAGCATCGACTCCATCGCCTTATCGACATTTTTATCCATCCCTAACTCATACGTTCAAG
Organism: Drosophila montana; assembly: GCF_035044405.1. Classification (NCBI taxonomy): domain Eukaryota; kingdom Metazoa; phylum Arthropoda; class Insecta; order Diptera; family Drosophilidae; genus Drosophila; species Drosophila montana. The sequence continues at coordinate 3,697,872 of NW_026996559.1, read as the reverse complement.
CGCTCGCTCACCAAGCGGATGCAATTTCGGACAAAAAAAGAATCATAATTTGTTATTTTTTTTTACGCTCGTATTATACACTGCAAATGCAAACAAATAAGTTAACTGTGCTTAAACATACACACATTCGTGATAACACAAATCGAATGCATCAATTACAACAAGTGTGCTGCATGCGGCCCGCGTGAATCGTAATCGAAGTTGTGCGTGTGTGAAATTTGCTTCTGTAGCAAAAAAGGCGAGTAAAAAAAGTGCGTCTAAATATATGTAAAGAAAAAATTGTGATGGTTGTTTGGGGTGGTTAGGGGAAACAGCAGTAGCCAGCAACAACAGCAGCATTTCCCCACAATTTTGCCAAAGTGTTGGAGGCGACGCCGCCAATTAATGCTCGTGTGGCCGCCTTCATCGTCGTCGTCGCCGCAGCCATTGATGCCGACGCCAGTGTCACCGCAGCAATAACAACAACAAACAGAAACAACAACAAATGCTGCAACGTGAAAGAAATGAAATGTCAAACTTCTGCAAAGTTTGCATATTGAGAAGACGCACATAAACTCGCTTTATTTTTTGGTTTGTTTTATTTTTTTATATATTGTTGATGTTTTTTTTTCTTTCTCTTGAGTTTTTCATTGAAAAAGAATAAGTTTAAGCAAAATATATAGTTACCAAAGAATAAGAAGAAGCACCAACTGCTGCTGCGACGACGTAGGAGCAAAGAATCTCAGCATCATAATCATCATACCCATCATCATTATCATCTCCATTTCGTTCACATTCTCTTCTTTTGTTTAGGATGTGTGCGTGTGTATTTTATGCGTGCGCGCCCCATGAGGAAGAGGAAGCGCTACCAAAAATTATTGTGCGGCTCATTCTCTCCCTCTTGCACTCTTTCTCACTGTTCATGTGAGTGTGAATTTTCATTGGCTTCTTCTGGCCAAGACTTCGTTTAGCGCTAATCTTGATCTAGTTAGCGGCTTTTAAATGCCTTTTAGAGGGTATTTTCGAACAAACGACGAAAGAACTAACATCCTTGGGGGACGTATGTATGTGTATGAAAGTACAGGGTATCCTGCCAGTCGCACATTGCCCGCTAACGCTAGCCCTTGTTTTATATTTAGTATAAGTCTGTTTTTGAATTTATTTTGATCTTTTGTTTATTTGTGCACTTTTTAAAACATAAACAACCAGAAGAAGCGAAAACGAATTACTTATGTACTCCACTTCACTTCACTTGACTCTCCTACTCCCGTTTTGTTGCATTTTGAGTTGCTTCAACATGATTCTTGTTGCTGTTGCTGTTGCTGCTGTTGGTATCTTTTACGTACACACACACACTAATGCACACACACACACACACACACAGCTCCAGTTGTACATAAACAGCGAAAGTTGTCTTCCTGCTTTTTTCCCATCGTTCCTCTCTGGCATTTTGAAGCTTTTGCCTCGCTCCGACGATCTTTTGTGCTCAGCTTAAGCTCAAATTCACAATTCCTGTTAGCAAGGGCATATGCAAATTTGCCTTTGCGACCTTCTGCTCTCTCTCTCTCTTTCGCTCACTTAGCCTCTCTTCCTCTTTGTAAGTAAATCTTTGATATAGGCTCCAATGTGTTCCCCGCGTTCCCATATTTTGCGTCCTAGCCAGGGCTTTCTTTACTACACAGCACACAAATAAAGAATTCAAATTTTTCTGCTAGCCGCTAGTTTTAGTGGGAAATAAAGAAATAAAGGAGGTTACTTAACATTTTTAAGCTATAAAATAATATGACTAATTTTTTACGTTTGTAACGAACATTTTTAGTATAAAAAAGCATCAAATAAATTGTTGACTGCGATCGACCGGAAAAGAAATTAAGTCATATTTATATTTTTCAAAAAGTTTACATAATTACGAAAATGATTAATATCTTTGAAGATAATATAAAAAAGTCTCGTAACCATATTTACATTTAGTTTATAACGGGAACAAGAATAGGTAAATTAAAAAATCCAACTTTGTAGCAGTCAAGTTATTATAAAAAATAAATTGTATCTTGGCGGCCCATGACTCAGAGAACAAGCCGGCGAACTCTGCTAAAAGTCATAAATAACAATGGCCTGAAAACGTCCCTTCTCTTTTCATGCTTTTGCATACTCATCTCGTAATTAGGAATACGAAATGTAACCCAAACGAATTAAAAAGCAACGTCGAATACCCCAAGACGACACGTTCTAAGAGAACATACGAGTAAATAGGTGTTCACTGTGAAAGAGTGCAGATACCTGCATATTCTTCATGCACCGCAGTTCTGCTGGGAAGTCAGTGTTCCTTTCATGTCGATGCAATTTTCATCCCATTCTGGTTGTTGTTGTTGTCGGTTGTCGCATTGACTGCAGTAATTGCCAGCGTATTCGTTTCCTATGCAGAGCTCCTTGAACCCGCGCTACAGAAACAAAAATATTGTAATTAGCAACAAGAGTGCTCCAGTCAAAAGTGACCGATTAGGAGATACCCTGAATCCCCCGCCAAGCTGCCGTCATGATATTCTATTCAGTTAAGCACGCACGCGGCTAGCTGCAAAGTTCTTTCTCCTCCAGCTACACACTATGGGAAAGCTTGCGTCCGATTCATATGCATGTATACGAATTACACAAAAGTGTGTATTGCAAAGCTTTCCCTTGAGAAATAGGTTTTCTGCTTCTTCCAATTTTGGGAGGATTGTGGGAGGGTGATAAGAAGCGAACTATTCTTAATCTTTATTCACTATTCAAGAACATATAAACTTAAATGGATATATCTAGATATTATAATTTTAGATTATGATAAACTCGTTCGGCGCATGGTGTAAGATAATATATGTTTTAAATTTCTAGTCTTTAGTTTTTACACTTTCCCATATCAACGCGACATGGCTAGATCTAGATGCTTCCTTCTACCTGTTGCATACATCTGCATGAAACCAGTATACACTTTTAGCCATTTTCAATTGGCTCAGGGTATTGAAAAGAAGGTTAATCAAGCAACTAGGCAAGTATGCCTGTTCGATCGTCCGTTGGTCTTCGGTTCAGTTCGGCTCGGGTCGTCGTTGATTCCATCAAACGGCGAAGACAGTTCCCATGCCCGTTAATCCAAGCTGTGTATAGTATGTATTATGGACTAGCTCCAAGGTTTTATGTAATTGTTAATTTTACTTTGTCGATTTTCGTTTTCGTTTATAATACCCTGTGCTCATTAAACGCGCATAATGGGTATACTAATGTTTGCAAAGACAAAAGTGAAAATGAATAGGGTTGTTTTTTAAGATATTAATAAGTAATGTTAAATGTCAAGTAATTTGTGTAATGTCTCTTTATCTGCGAGTTCAAATTGATCAATAAAAGATCAGAAACAAGCTTTAATGAGTTAGACTTTAAATAAATTTAAAAAAAATATGTTTCGTTAAAAACAGCTTTTCAGATTTTCTAACCTCACAAATTTGAATATAGCTTGGGCTTTATTATGCATATAAGGATTTATAATCTATTCGAAGCATATATTATAATTTTTAATTATATAAATTAACATTGATGAAGTTATTGCCGCATATACAACATGTACGAGCAGAGCTTTGTATAGGGTATCTACAGGTTGCAACTTGTGCAGCATTTACTCTGATTTGTTTTTATTTTGCTTCATTTGTGCTTCTTGCGTGTTGGTTGGAATCAAAACAACAATAGCAACAGTAACAATAACAACAAAAACAACAACAATAACGAAAAGGTGATTTCTTACAATCGTGATTTGTGTACATTTGTTGTTATTGTTTATACTGTTGTTGTTACTGCTGTTGAATGTGTTGTTGCCCGTGTCCGTTGTTCGCCTCACAGCTGACAGTTGATGCCGTTATTATTAAGTATTAGCCAGCTACGAACGGCCCACTGTGGCAATAATTGTAATTCTTTGCTCATTATGTGAAATGTGTAATCGACCTTTGCTGCATACCGACCCGTTGTATACCCTATTTTCAATTAAATATGTATATAAAAAGAAATAGGTGTATTGTGTAGCGATTTGTATATCTTGTCCCCTCAACATTGTTTTTGTACAACTTTAAAGAATATATATCTATATATCTGAGAAGAAAGTTATAGAAACAATAAGTCTCAAAAAGATCTACAAATTGTTACAAAAGCATACATTTATTATATACTTCCCCGGTCTTGCCCGTGGCACGTATAAAATAAATTCTTTCAAATAGATACTTTCATACAACCGTTTTCCGACAATTTACCCCTGTTGCGGGTGAAATTTCCCAAATCGCTGAAACACGTATTCATTAAGTTATTATGTACAGCTTTAAAAAAAAAGTTTGATGCAAATCGGACGAAAATTAAAACTAAAAACATCTTTGAATCGCATTTTCCACCGAGGAAGCTTGGATTCTGCGAAAAGTGCGAAATACGATTTTTCATAAACGAAATAGACGAAAAGTCACCCAACTAATCTTTGACTCCCTTTCCACCAAGAAGGAATGCACGCAACACGCACGTTCCGATATTGAACACGACTCTTTTAACAGTATTTTACTTTAATTATAGATTCTTTGCTTCATTTGTTATTAATTATATATTTAATTAATAGGTAATGCGTAACCAATAATTGCATATTGCGGTTAAATATATTTTCACATTTTTTTCATATATTAATTAAAATGGCATGCGATTGTCGCGCTATGCGCTCATTAAGATACTGCGACGTTATTTTATTAAAATAATTGTTTAATTAATGGTTATCAATGCGGCGGTGGGAAAGACTTTTGCGCTTGTAGCCGAGCTAATGGAACGTTACAATCATTTAAAATGAGGAGTATTTGGCCAAACTCCCAAATAATATTTTTATTTTCTTTTGGGATTTTAAAGTGCTCTTCAATTGATATTTCAATTTTATCTTTATTTTTTGACAATGCAACGTTTAACATTCGAAAAAGGTTAGTTTCCTTTTCGTGCTAAGTCTTGCGTGTCACGAAAAAGCACGAAACGCGCTCAGCTCTAGTCTGACACCAAGCAAGCAGCTTCTCGAGCTCATCGCCAAACAGTGACCTGTCGCCCTCTGGCGGCTGCAATTGGAACCATTTTCCAATCCAGTTGTGCATTACTCACAACTTTTTTTTTATTGTTGTTGTTGTTGCATTTGCTGGCCATTTGTCAACTGTCAGTAAATAGCGTGAAATTTACAACGTTCTATAATTTAAGTACTACAACTAACACTTTTTTTTACTGCTGCTGCTGCGATTGTTGTTGTTGTGTTGTTGTTGTTGCTGCTGCTGCTGCTGCTGCTGCTGCTGCTGCTGCCGCTGCTGTTTCTATTTCTGTTTGTGCTCGCGTTGTTTACTTGTTGTTGCATGACTGAATATCACGATAAAGGTATGATGACATAACCTCACATGCGCTTTTATACCACACCAGCACAAAAAATTGTACACATACATACATTGGCTAATATACAACAGGGCTTAGGCGCCGATAAAAAGAATTTTGATATAATGCGAAAAAAATAATAAAATATTTTGTATAACCTTATGCCATGTACTCATTGAAAATGGGCAAAGTAAAGGGTAAAATGGGTTCGGGCTAATGTATGTCACGGGCAAAATGCAGAATCTTCGACCTCGTCTATATTCTTGTGTAGTGCAGCGAGCTGACTCCATCTACATAGTCCGTCTTTCGGTCAGTGTGAACGCGTTTATCTCGGAAACAACAAGAGATGGAGAATTGGATTGTGAATTTGATATTCGCTTGTATTATATGCAGAACGCGCTTATCTTCTTCTTCGATAACTCCCCTTCTGTAGCCATAGTATCGATAAATATCGATTTAGTAACAGGGCTTTTTAAGCATTCTTAGAGAACATAAAAGCTAGAGAAACCAATCTAAAATATTTTAAGTTAGAGATAGAGACTTGAATTGTGAAATATGTACATATATATACGCCTATATTATATGCAGAATGAGCCTCTCTTATTTTTCGATACCTCCCATTCTATACAATATCGATAAATATCGATTTCTTAAGCATATCCCAGAAATCATAAGAGCTGGAGACACCAAATTTGTTATGTAGGCACTCGGATATTTCAATTTTTGGATGCCTCACTAGTTCTCCTTAAAATTTCAAATTAAAGTAATAGGTTAAAAAGATGAACAAGGATACAAAGATAAGACTTGAAAGAATGAAGTTATTTAAGAATACAGTTTCCATTGTATAGGTCAAAGGGAAGGACAAAGCACATCCTATGCATAAAGTGCGAAGTTGCTCGGCTCTGAGTACAGGGTATTTCGCATTCAGACAAGAGCACTTATGCTTTTCTAATTTATATATATTGTTTTTTTGCTGGTATTCATGTAAGTAGTTATTGTTGCTGTTGCTGGCACATTTCCGGCGATCGTCAGTTGACTGTGCATGTATATATTTGTGTGTGAGTGTGTGTGTGTGTGTCTGTTCTTTAGAGTAGCTCGATTGCCTTTCCAATCACTTGTCATGTCTTCCACTCGCCGCAGTTCCGCTCGAGCGGCTAGTTAACCAAAGTTTGTCATTTCATTAGAATTTTACCTTATCGCCAAAAGCGAAACAAAGCAAACGAATAGGAAACAATTGGAAAATAAAAAAATACGTTAATGTAAGCTAATAGGAAGAGCAACTAACTAACTCTTAAACAAGAGTTAAAGCACATATTATTTACTCGAATTAAACAAAACTCTAGTGCAAATTTCTTGCCATAAAAGGTGTTATCATTGCATTTAATATGCGTTACTCTTACGACACACACAATTATTATCATGAAATATTATCATTTTAAAATATATAATATTTCTACTTACATATATATAACTTAACGATTATTTCATCATTTGCATTTTCCTTGAGTCAGTATTTCGCGAAAGTTAGTTTTCTGTGCAACGCCTTTGCTCGGAAGCTGAAATCCTTAGAAATTCGAATTTCCTAGAAACGAAATTTGCATAGCCTTCAACCAGAGACTCAATTCTAAAGGATTTACTTTTTTTTTCAAATCTTTTGGGACTTGCACACATGATTGTGAATAGGTGCAAAGCATAAATGAAATTGTTTGTGTCCTTATTTGTGAATAGTAACATATAAAATGAATAAATAACAAAATTCGCTGTTGAATTTGAACCGGATACCTCCTTCCCCTTGTTAGTGCGACGCTCGAACATGTTTAGATGTTTTTTATACAAACTTTGCCCACCGTTTTCCCCCACTTGGAGGTAGCATTTTGCAAAAGCTCCGTCTTTGTGTTTGCTTGCGACTCGAAAGGAAGCGTCTGTACAAATTGTGTCCAGTCAGGGCAACTTATAAAGAAGAAGAGAACGCCCTTTACTTGACTGTTCTTTGTACTGACGCATTGTGTTAAGTTGGACATGTGCCTGTGTGGATGCCTCACACGGAACGTGTCAAGCTTCATGGGAATCCCATTGTGGTTGCAGTGAAACCTGTTTCCAGATAGAATCATTACATAAGAGCTGGCTACACAGCTTCCTGTTGTGTAGTCTCTTGTACGGCGGGGCCACAGGAGAAGTGAGGCAAAGGCGTCAAGTGATAAACATGGCCAAATACACAAATGGGACAAGCCAACGCAATCAACTAGCTTATCACTTGCCCAAACAAAGAATATTGCAAAAAAAATATATGCAAAATAAAAGTGAACGCATAACGACTTGGCAGGAGCATGGCCCAAAGGAGCAGGAGAAGTAGGCGGGGCAACAATGGCCTGCAATCCGAGACCTGAGCGTCACTGGGCGGACACGCACCGGTATCCGGGCGCTGGATCAAGTCAAGTCAAGTCAAGTCATGTTGAGGTTTTTGTCACCGTGATTACATTTCACGCTAGGCCGGAAGAGTCTAAAGGAAATGCAGCGGTAGCGGAGCGCAACGCAAACCGACCTTGCTCTCGCTTTCTCTCTCTCTCTCTCTGTCTCTCTCTCCGACCCTTCCTTCCTCACCTTTTCCTTGTTTCACCTTTGGCTGTGGCTTAAACTCAGCAACGTCGCTATTATCAACTCGAGCGCTGTGATTATCTGACAATTGTCAGTGAGAGCGCCCGCCATGTTCATCCAACGTTGGGCTATCAGTCGCTCTGTCGGCTGGCGGGCAGTTCTGTGGGTGGTGGGGATACACGTGTGCAGCCCGTCTGCCTGGCCACAAGTGGATAAAGCGTGAGACCGTCATATGTGAATAATAAAGCAAAAGTGAAAAGGAACCTTATCTTTCGCATGACCGCAGATTAAATACACTTACAAACAGCTGTAAGCGTAGCTAAACAGGTGATAAATGACATTTATTTTCGACTAACCGCAGATTTAATACTCCTGCAGACAGCTGTACAATCTACACAACATGCTCATTGTGATCTTAGGCAAATTTTCGATTGTTCCTTGAGCCTTGACGGATTGTTAAATGAGAGTTGCGAGATATATGTGTTATATGGAGCGATAACTAGTTCTAGTTCGAATGTTTTCGGGTCAATATTTACAAACAATATGAAAATCGTAACCAAGGTTATTTTTTTTATGGAAGAACTCAACCTTCGAGCGATATCCGCATACGACATGATAAAATCCCGAAATAAGACGAACTTATGACAAGTTTTATCTGAACTACTAGTAAATAATTGTTCTTGAGATGGATTGATTCAATGTGCTGATGTCCGGTCAAGAACATCTATATACATATATACATCTATACATATACATATATAACTGAAAACAACTTTATAAAATTAAGTAAAAAATTGGTTTGCTGATTGCCGCGATTTTGCATTTTGTGTGACTAAATCAAAATACTCTTACCATGGGTAGAGAAAACACAGTAACATCAGCGGAAAACCTGCCGACAAACACATGAACTTAACAAACAGAGATACAGAGAAAACGTCAGGTGGTTACCTGCAGAAAGTTGTGAGGGAGGGGGGGGGGGGGGGCATAGATACCAGCGAACGCAAATGCGTTAGAGGATAACACTTGAGAGCACAACAACAACAACAGCAACAACAACGACAACGACTACAATAAAAACCACTACAGTAGCGGTTGCTACTGTTAATTGTTAACTGTTAACTGCTGTTCCTCTCGGCTGACAACGAGAACGGGCAGAACGGGCACAGCAACAAGAACCACATTTGTAGTCTGAAAATGTTGGCCCTTGCCCGCCGGTAAAACATCGATCGATATTGTCGAAAGTGAAGTGGCAAAAGAGAAAATGAAAAAGCATTAAAGGAAATGAAATCGAGACATACCACCTGGGGTTAGGCTTGGGGTCAATCCACATTTTGCAGGAGCCCAAAAATTTGCATGCCTTAAAAAAAGGGAAACGCCAGATCTTAAGTGTGCTTCAATCTTCATAAAGATGAGAATAATTGATCAGATTAAACAAATTGAAAGCAGCTCTTACAAAAATGGTTAAGCGCCAAAAGGAACTGGTTCAGAGCTGTTCTTTCTTAGTATAAAGACATGACTCAGGCTACGTTGGCGACCAACACAGGTGTCTCGTTCACAAAACCCATTCTACTGTCCAATCTGTAATTAAAAACTCGTTAACCTTTGGAAAATAAAACCAGGCGTTATAGTTGATAAAATTATGCTAAAATAAACCTCTGCCAAGGACGTACCACAAGAAACCCAATTGAATTAGTTCAATAAAGTCGATTTGTGTTGCCAACTGGAACTAGAATTCAAAAGATCTACAATGATGGAAAAATGATCTAGTTAGGAGATATCCAGCGTAAAGCTGACGCACTTTCTTTTGTACATGCACACACACTCGCACAGACTTTCTTCCCTGAGCTTCGCAATTTGTAAAGTGCGTTCTTGGATAACTTAAAATCTGGAGCTGTCTATACTATACGATAGCCTACGTTCCAACTTTGATATCTCAAGCTCAAATAACATGATTTTGACATTGATATTTATCGGTTTCATGGCTTAAACTTTAAATTTATCATCTGATTCTTATATTCTCTGTGATCAACGCGTTCATACATACAGACGCAAAATACTTGGCTGTATTGTCTACTTTATAGGCCGGAAAGGACCTCCTTGCCTGATACATACAAACGCTCAAACCCGATATACCCCTTTGACTTGCGTTAAGTGCGTAAACATTAGAAGTTCCTTGACGACTATCCGCACTCAGCAAAATCTACCCAAGCAACGCAGTTGATCTCATCGACAGCCCCATCATATCCTCATCCTCGTCCACATCAACATCCTCAACCACTTTCATTTGTATTTAAAGTCAACTGCGCACAGGAAATTACTTGAAACGAATCAATAGATAAAAGCATTTTGCCAATTGCATACGGAATCCAGACGCTGGTCGGCTTTTAAAGGTTTCCCAGCACAAAAATGACTTGGCGCAAAGTCTGTTCCCGACTATCGATTCGATTCGATGCTATTCGATTTGATGCGATGCGATTGGATGCGATTCCAGTCTGACTTTGACTGTGACTTGGCATTTTATGTGCGCAATTTCCGTTGTCTGACAATGTAACAACTTCTGCCAGTTACCAACAACAATAATAGTAACAACAACAACAACAACAACTAAGTGTTGTTTGGCCAGAGGATGCAACGCGGCAATCAACGGGGGCCACTGGAACTGCTGCTGAACTCTAGATTCAAAACTAAAGCTAAAGCTGAACTTGAAGTTGCAGCTTTTTGTTGCACGTTGCTGCTGCTCCTGTTGTTGTTGTTGGTGTTGTCTGTTGCAGTTGCAGTTGCAGCATCTGCAGCGCTTTTTATGTCTTTATGAAAAATGCATTGTGTGTGTGCGTCTGTGTCTGTGTGTGTGTGTGTGTTGATGCGCGTGCGTCCTCCACAATATGCTCAATGTCTCAGTTTCTGAGCTCAACGCTTCGCTCGCAGCCGGTTTACTATGGGCCTGCCTTTGGCCTCTACCTCTTCCTTAGTCTCAGCCTCGGAGTCGGCCTGTTTTTGTGGCCTCTCTGTACCTGGTTGCCTGGTCCTTGAACTGTTTGCTCAGCTCTGGGGCAGACTGTGACTTTGCAGCCTTTTAGTCTCTGTCTCGCTAGCCCCAGTGCCAAAGTTGCTAAATACAATTGCAACAGCAGCAGCAGCAGCAGCAGCGGCAGCAGTAGCTTCTTCTTCTCACCATCAACATCATCATCGTTGTCGTCGTCGTCTTCTTCTTCTTGTTCTTCTTCTTTTTGCTGGTTATTTCTTGTGCATCCAATGTGCATCATGTGGCCGTGTGCTTCTCTCTTGAGGCTCAGCGCGCTGCAATTGCAAATTGCATTGAACCGAATGTGGCCTCGACGCTGACAGAGAGACATGGAGAGTGTTGTTGTGCGTGTGTGTGAGTCTGCAGCAGAGACACAGAGAGTGAGAGAGAGAGAGAGAGAGAGAGAATCTTAAAGTGCTCGCTTAGGTCGTACCCAATTTATCAATGCCCGCGGGCCGTGCAGACGCGTCGACTGTACCCAGCGAGAGAGAGAGAAAGAAAAAGTGAAATAGGCAGAGAGAGAGAGAGAGAGAGAGAGAGAGAGAGCGAGCGAGCGAGCGAGCGAGCGAGAGAGAGTCAACTGGCCAGCTGTTGCCCCCAGTTATGGCCAGTTTTTAAATCTAGAAGCTTATCTATTAACCGTTTTTGGGCTGATATTCCTTCGGCTGCTTCCACTGCTGAATGCGCCGCTTTAATATGCATGTGCACGCTCACTGCCAGGCCCCGGCGCTCCCTTAATCCCAAGCAAATCGCCACCGCCGCCCCCTTCAAAATATTTAATGCATTGGCAACTGCAACCCTTGTGGCTATGCCGCCAGCCCCCTCCCGTAAAACAAGTCTCGATTGCATTTTAACACTCATTATTAATGTGCTTTGCATAGGCCCAGAACGCAAGCCTAGGGATTTGGACACCGCACACCGACCGCCGCGCCACCAGCCACCCACCATCCACCATCTCCACCACCGCCACCGCTAAGAAATGAGCGCTGCTTTAAGCCACCCTTAAAAGCGCGCCACTCAAGCACCACGACCGCCTGGCGGCGCCCCCCTTCTCCATCCAGCAGGTTTGACCCACCCTGCTGGCTTTCATTCATAAATGAATTTTAAAGTGGATGCAATCCTGGCCAGCTTGGAGTTTGCCATGGATAGTTAAGCTTTGTTGGCTTGTTCCCCCACCCTGGCTAGCCACTGCGCGCCCCTGCCTGGGGGGTTGTTATATATTCAATTGGTATGAGTACTCGTATGTACTCAGGGTCTTCATTATGAAATTAAATACACATATGCACACACATATTTACATAGCTGTGCGTGTGTGTGTGTGGATGTGGGTGTGGGGGCTGTGTTAGCTACAGATTTTTATTGTGCAATGTACAGTTAACACTTGAGACAGACCCTTCCAAAGCGCACCACTTAGATAAACACAAAAAAGCGATGAAGTTTTGTGAAGATTTCTTAAATTTTAGCACCACAGAAAATCGATCTTCCAGAAATCTCTTAACTGGAACATAAAAACGAGAAGCCTTAAATAATGTAATCATGTGACAAGCCTATCTATTACAATTGTGAACTATGATTAACCATTTTCTGTGTATGCGGAATACAACCCCAATTTTCCACCCTTGACTTATTACCATATCATATTCGGTACATTAATCAAGCATTTAAACATCCATCAAATTGATCCCCAAGTGTGCAATGCTTTTAATCCTATTGGCTAACTATTTATCAGGACATGTCCTTGGGGTCTCACTGATATTTATGTAATGATATAAACGCATTAACAATGATTATATTAGATGTTTATTTTTACAATGCTTCTCACTGAGGCTGTAACCCTAAAAAGAATGTCGCTGGTTCAGTTTAATGTACGAACCAATTTCAATTTGTCGCATTCATTTGTGTGAGTAAAACACTTAATCCTATTGGCTTACTATTAATCAATCTCACCGATATTTATGTAATAATATTAACGCATTAACAATGATTAAAATAAAAATAAAGTCGCTGGTTGAGTTTAAAGTACTAACCATTTTTTGGCTTGAGGTTTGATTCGTAAGCTGCTTTTTCGCATTTCTGAACCTAGGTTTTGGTTAAAGCCTTGGTTTGTTTTATATTTTCAAAATCTTAATGAAACAATTTCTTTGAAAATTCTTTAATTGTTATTTTTTAACTGAAATTCTTACTTATTTTTTCAGGCATTTTTCAAAAGGTATCCTCCCTGAAAAGTTTTTAAAATCTTGTTCCCCAATGATGTAGTATTTTTTTTAACTAACAAAAGTTTCCAAGACTAATCAGAATTTTCTGACATAGCCCTTACATTTCACTGCTTGTGGTTCTACTTATTTCTTGTGCAATTTAATTTCAAAGAGGGTTTTTTTTTGCTTTTTGCAAATCACGCTGATTCATTCTAAATGCAATTACGTACAGCCCCCACCTTAAAGGTAAGGGACCATCTGTTCGATGTGCATTTTGTGACCCAATGCAGGGTCTCGGATTGCGTGTAGCGGCAACAACAACAACAACTATAATTACGGCAATTTTGTAATAAGTTAATCAATATTTAAATTGATTTTTGATTGAGTGTAACAAAATGTTGTGAAACAAATACTATATAGAAATTGTAAGTAATTTGTCAATTTGTCGTTCCTTATATCCTTGTGGAGGACATTTATAATTTGTGCGAAAAGAGACATCTGCTTTCGCATAGAGTGAATATATTCTTGATCAGTATCAATATTGTCGCAAAACTTTACATAGCTACGTATTTTGGCATTTACGAGTTTCAATACGCTCCTCACATATGACAGATTTTGTCTTTATATTAAACTAATATATCTCTATATATAAAACTCTTTGTCCTGACCGACTGACTAATTGACTGATTGGTGATCAAGAAACTTTTACTGTAGTTATTTTATGTGACGGTCCACGCTAAGTCGGGATTTTTGGGAAAATCCACCCGAAAGTGTGGAAAACGTTTGTATGAAACTTTTTTGCTTACCATCCGATCGGCCTCAAACTCATTTTCAAAAATCGTCGTTCGACTTCATTCGTGAAGACTTCGTGGGTGAAGATTTAAGTTTTGTCCGATTTGATTCAAACTTATTTTCAAATCCCTGAATAAGAACTTAATGAATACGTGTTTCAGCGAAAATTTCGCCCGCAACTGTGGAAATTTTGTTGAAAATCGCAACTTTTATTGTTTGCCGTCGGAATGGCTTTAAACTCATTTTCAAAGATCTTTGTGTTAATTTATGTGATACGTTTTTCGCAAAGGTCGCCCCTCTAGGAGGTCCATCCATGCGGATCAAAGTTTTAATAAACGAAAGTTTAGTTTTTGGCTTCAAGATACTTAGCACAAGGCGAAAACATTTGATTCCAACTATTAGTTCCCTTATTCGATTAAAGATTCAAGAGAGGTTGGCGGCCGGAAACTGAATCAAGTTATATTTAAAACCCTTAAGCAAGAAACCTGCTACGGGCAAGGGCGGGTAATACCCGCTAGTATATTACAAAAGTTCTTTACTGCTGTAAAATTAGATGTTATGGACATATTGACGACTCTCGACAACATGGCTACCATAGGAACAATCCGCCGGAAAGAGGCTTGTGTATAAAAGTACCTTTAAGCCTTGGCATCTCGTTTATTTTTTTATTTTTGTAAATTTACTTCAGGCCCTTTTCAGTCTCTTGTTTATTAGAGTGCAGTAATTTATTTTTTTAGGTTCTTCAATTTTCATTTTTTCGTTCAAGTGTGTGTTTGCCTATTTGAGAATTTATTGTACATGTTGCCGTTGTTGTTATTGTTGTTGTTGTATGGCATTTGTTTCTCGACATTTTCGCAGTTCACTTCAATTGAACTCGAAATCATGTCAATGGGCACAACAACAACAACAACAACAGCAATAGCAACAATAAAAGCGCATAGTAACAAACAACAAAATTGTTGTCTCTAAAGTCTGGACACGACTTCAGTTTGTTGTTTTGTTTTTTTTTTCTCTTAACTAAATTGTTCAAAGGCCTGAATAATTGCAAATTAAATGCTTTAACAAGAGCAAAAGAGATTTCTCTGGTGTGATCATTTGTTTTTTTTTTGCACACTTGCGGGGCAGGTCTTTTTAGCAGCAATATTAAATTTTTTATAATATTTCATTTTTGCTTGGTTTCGCTAGCTTCAGCTGCAATTCCCGAGCACGCTTCAAGCTTGCGCCGGGGTCGTTCCAGGGCCTTGATACTGCTGTCGCACTCGAAGCACGCAGCACGTTTAACCAGCATCCAGCAACAAGGCCCCCCGACCCGACCCGACCGCCTGGACTCGCGGTCCCGTCCCCATGGTTAACATATTTTCGTGTTGTTTTTCACATAGCTCAGGCAGCGCGCGCAGAATATCATTTTTGTTTACTCAAAAGACAAATTGTTTATTTAGCGTTTGGTGTCGTGCAATTGCTATACCCTGTACTCATAAAACTCAAAATGGGCTGGAGCTATCTAAAAATGTACATGTTCTTGTTCCCTGTACAACATACAAGAAACTGCATACCAAATTTGTTGGCGCTAGCTCTTATATTCTTCGAGATATGCTGTAAAAACCTTATTTACAAATCGTTTTTATCGGTTTTAATGGAAATGTAGGAATACATATCTCGGAGAAAAAGGACAAACTTGTGCTGCGCATGATAAATCGAAAATGTACATTTAAAATATCAAGTTTTCTGGCTCTTTTCGTTGCCGAGAGCTACGCGTTTATACGGTCAGATAGATCTGTTGAAGCATGTCTATGCTTTATGTCTTCGGGAAGGATTCCTGTTGTCTGTGACATACATTTGCATAAATTTCCATGAGAACAGGGTATTTAAGGATTTACATAAACTAGTGAACTTTACTTGAAATACCTTTGTATATAGAAACTTTTCTAAATATGAGTAAAGAATCAACATAGCATATTTAAGATTTTATTGTTTTTCCTTTTCAATAGACTTTAGAATCCAAAGAAGTATTGTTCAGGCGTCGAATAGATGTACGATTCAGTTCCACAGGGCTATAACTTGAATAAATGTAAATGTAACATGAAAATGTATGAAAATATCGAGCTGCTCGCATTGTTTACACATAATATTCAATCTTTATGTGAGTCAGAAAATCGCAAATCGTTCGTGTCAGCTCATTTTGCACATTTTTGATTTATTACGACTTCCAAATGATAATGCTCCCCATCTCCGGCTCCGGCTGCTGTGTCATGGCCGCTGGTGGAAATCCTCGCAGCTATTATTTTGTGGCCATTCGCCAGTGTTTATTTGCTTATGGCATACGTTTTTATAAATATCGCCAATTGACACATACACGCACACACGCACACACACACACACCAGTCGCATGTATACAGATAAAAGTACACAAAAAAAAACACAAATAGAAATAGAAATAGAAAAGTACAAACAAGAAAGCCGAAAACAATAGCGAATTTCTAATTGCTTCCTTGGCGCTTGCCTATCAGGTTCGTTTTTCTCGCTCTTAATACCTCGTAGCCGAAATATTGTTTTAAAGGGTGGATTAGCGTTCTGAGCATATACATTTAAAGAATTCTTTATGCTATACAAGAGTTAATTACACGCAATTGGCCGGTTCGATTGAATTATATGTGGAATATGCAAGTGTTATCAAAACTATTTGCGATATTCTTGCTAACTTTAGCCATCTTGCGGCTATGTTTTCGCCCTGTAAAGCTGGAAAGAAGAAACTCATTTCTGCTCTATTTGCTCATATTTAACTTCCTTACATATATTTTGCCTTGCCTCCATTGCAGTAAAGAAATAACTTATGTTTTAATTTATAAAAAACACAAAAAATTACAAAAAAAAAATACATATGATAGCTTTGAAGTTGACAAAACATCAAAAAAAGGAAATATTTAATACATTATTGTTAACTCCCGTTAATTTTCCATTTCCGTTGCTTTCTTTTTAAAAAAGTTTTATTTATGCTGTATTCTTTGTTAATAGGAATAAATCTAATAAGCAAATATAAAAGTATATAATTGCTGCAGCATTTGAACCAGCGATTGCTCGTTTGCCAATCCGGCGAAAGCTGAGGAAACAACCAACATAAAAGATATATTTTATACTATATATTTTATATATATTTTATATATATTTTATATATATTT
The DNA here is from genome assembly GCF_035044405.1 of Drosophila montana. Taxonomy (NCBI): domain Eukaryota; kingdom Metazoa; phylum Arthropoda; class Insecta; order Diptera; family Drosophilidae; genus Drosophila; species Drosophila montana. The sequence goes on along the minus strand of NW_026996559.1, from coordinate 3,680,719 downwards.
TATATATACATTATATATACATTATATATATTTTATATATATTTTATATATATTTTATATATATTTTATATATATTATATATGTATTTTATATATATATTCTATACAAATAGAGAAGCTGACAATTGCTACTGAATTATAGCCAGCGATCTCTCGTGTGTTGGTCCGATGCTCATGCACCTAAGTCACGCAGCTCCTAATGTCCCGTTGTTAAGCAATTCGGTATGACAGCATTCCAGTCGACAAAACAACCAATATAAAAGATCTATTATGTATTAGCTGTTATCTAATCTAATCTATTATGTATGTATAATTGTTAACTTCCATTCATTCCCCATTTCGTTAAGTTTTCTTTAAATTTATTTGTGTGTTTCCTTTGTAAATAATAAGTCAAATAAGCTAATATATGAGCTGACAATTGCTGCTGAATTTGAACCAGCGACCTCTCGTTTGTTAGTCCGATGCTAATGCATCTAAGCCACACAACGTTATCAAAGCAAACTCTTGCGAAAGCGTCGGTTTTTATGTATTTTCCTCGAGCTTTGATCGGATTTACCAAAAAATTCTTCTCATTTTCGACCCGAAATGAAGCCTCAGTAAAAGTTGCATCTTATTCTATAGTATCTTCTAGTCTGGATTTTAAATATTTGCAAAGTGTATTTTGATTTCTGAAGGTCCTACAATACGTATCTGTGCAACAAATTAAGAAATTAACGATTGTTAAAGCCTATATTTGAATTATATTTATGGGCCTATAGTTGCTCACAGACCTGATTTCCGAGCGATCACTGTATATATCTTCTTCTTTGTTTTTCTTTCTCTATTTATTTAAACATTTGATGCTGCTGATGCTATGGTGTATATATAGTAAAATCCAATAGATACAGCGCCTTGCTTTAAATATAAACCCAGTTATGCCCTCTAAAGCACTTGCAATTTCACACCCCACCCCTCCACACGCACACACACACACATGAAAACAGCACGCAAGCAACGAATGCACAACAAAACTCCCCTCCACCCACTGCACCCTGGCACCCTGTATTGCCATCAGAGTGCGACGACAAAAAGGTCGTAAAATGAGGTCAAGGTGTCTCTGGCTCTATTGATATATCTCTCACAGTTTCTCGCTCGTTCTATAGCTATTTGTGTGCGGCTAAATTTTAGCACTTGACTTATTGATTTGCCGTCAATTGTCAGAAATTTGATTATCAAGGCTCGGCTGGACCCAGTTTTAATGGTGTTGGCTCCTGGCGAATTGTGTTGCTCTTTAGTGGTAGCTGCCACACGGCCTCTTGCCCTGCGCCATGTATACAGACTCTTCCTCAAATAGAGGGAGGGGCGGGAGAAAAAAACCGCGCGAACACGAGAACATTAAATAAACAATTCGAAAATAAACGTAACAACGAAACAAATTGAAAATGTGAACCGCATGGAAGTCGAGTCGCAACGCGTACATTGCCTCGCGGTATCTGTACCCAAGTATCTGAGTATCTAAGTGTATCTGTATCTTTGTGTATCTTACTTGGCAACAAGTTGAATGGCACAGTGGAACGGGGCCCATAACACACACACACACACACATAGCCAATACAATCTCAGCCCAGTGCAGCCCCACTTCTAGGTACGGTGCCCATGCTCGCTCCTGGCAGCGTCAACACAAACGGGGCAGACATCATGTGTACATCCGTGCATATATAAATATATATATTATATATTTATATATATATATATATATATATTTCTATATAAATATATATGTATATACCTGCAAACGGGCGGAGAACTGACCGATCGACTGTTTGAGTTGTCGATAAATACTCGAGACTCGTGTTCAGGTCGGCAAATGCTTTGATGTGCTTACGAGCATTTCAATAATGTGTGTTTAATTTACCATGTGCCAAGGCGGCAATAACAATTTCGATCTATTCGTACTTGTATTATGATCAGTAAAATATACGAGCAGATGAAGACACCATCCGCTCCTGTAGCATGCAATTGGGGCTAGCAAAAGAACATTATGTTTAATATTTATCGAATCGATTTATGGAAATCCTTGCATATCAAATTTATAAGTTTTATGAAGATCGGACAATAAACATCGATTGTTCTAGAATGCATTTTACATTAGTTGCGTCCCTGAGAGAAGTCAGCACTGAGTACAGGGCATCCACCAGTCGAGCACTCTCTTCAAATATGGAGCATTTGTTACAAGTTTCTTAGCTAGTTTGTATCGAGGCTTTCTTGAGATCCTCCTCTGATGTATACCTATAAGGAACTTTCCGTTATACATATCACATATGTTCTTTCTTTTATTCAATACTGTTTCCATTCTGGGAACTCCATAAACAAAGAACCAAAACAATTAACGGCAGATACAAGATACAGATGATAATTTTATTGTGTTTTCTGTTTGTTTTGATTCAAGTTTAAAATTGTGCATTGAACGTGCACTTGCCCTATCGATTCGGACATTATCATTAATATATGTATAGATGTATGGAAAGTTTATATATAGTATATACAATCGTCGTGTAATCGTAATCGCGTTATGATAAGTGCAGCTGTAAATATTCGAAATGGAAACAAAATGGTATGCCATAAATTAATGGCCAGAATAACAAGCAAACAATATTACTAGGGGCGCCACATTTAAGGTCTGACAGCCCAGATTAAAGTTAATCTAGTTCAGTCAAGGATGCGCTTATCGCCCGGGCCCCTCACACATTGAGCTTTCGATCTGAATGAACTCTAGCCGGAACTTTATTTCAAAAAATCATTCAAAATCAAGAATAGAATTTGGTAACTTCGGAAAGAGTAATAATAATACCAGAATAAATAGCAGAAAATCGGTCTGGCTCAGTTTCTATCCATTCTGATTAACAACTATTCCAAATCAATTGTAACACTCAGCTATCTCTTGGATCCGCTCAAGAATCATTATTAATGAGAATAAAGAACCAAGAGGGGGCGGAGTGGGGAGCATAACTGTTTCGTTGTGCTCATCAGTTTTCCCGTTCTTCTGCGTGATTCGGATGATACACGTACATTTCATTTTATTACTGACCAATTTGTTTGTTATTTCGGGTTTAAGGCTTTTATTTTCTTGACTGATCACCGCCCCCTCGACGCTGTGATTGATGTAATGTGTGCGTTGTCCGTTGTTCAGGGGGGGGGGTCTATAGTTGGATACTTTGATACTTTTACCGTTTGTTCGCTCATTACACACATTTTCTCTGTGGGTCTTTGGGGCCAAGCGCTTTTGCCTTTCGGCTCATTTTCCACTCGATTTTCGATTCGTAGTGCAAAACAATCAATTTAATTGTTATCACAAGTATACGGAAGAAGAAGACACAAAAGAGAACAGAACAAATAAGAAAAAAAAAAAAACCGAGAACTTAAGAATAGTCAATAAAGCTCGCAAGCGATACGTATATTGTTGCCTCGCCTTGCCCGTGTTTTCTTTCTTTGCTTTGTTTATTTACCCATCGAATAACGGGTCGACAGACCTGGGTGATATCGAGCAAACGATCCGATCGTGCGAATATAGGCAAATCAAAGTAGCAAAGTAAACTGTGCGATTCGATCTATATATGTGAATACTTTTCGAACTAGAGTTGTTGTCATGTTATCTCTTCTAGTTTACTCTTTTCTTTTGCGAAACGATTTTCAATCGGTTTTCGAAGTTAAATGCATTTATTGGTAGACGTTAAGGAGTTAAGTCCATCCTTTGCGGTTCGATTTCCACTTGATTTTATTTGAATAGAAAAACTTCATTTGGCATGAAAGTATATCAAATACATATTTTAGTTGTTCAATTTTGACAAGTTGAACTTATTTGATTTGGCCCAAGTTCACACTTAGAAGACGTGTTGGAAAATTCCACCTGTAAGTGTGTGAAATAGGTGGAAAACAGCGGTAAAACATGTTGCGCTTAAAACTTTATATTTAAAAAAGATTTATGTAAAATGTATTTTAAGATACATTTTTATAATTGTCAATTATTTAACAATTGCGACTGCCCGAATTCGATACCGCATCAAATGCGAAACGCGTGAAATGCAAAAGCGTTTTCTAATCGAACTCGTAAATCGATAAAAATGCTAGTTATCGATTGAAATTATCAGCGATAGATTTGAAGCTTCACTACGAGCCACATATCAATTGACAGTTATGTGCAATAACTGAAACAGTAGCACGTACAGATTAGATAAATAGATTTAAATATAGTATGTAACGTGAATCGGCTGCTGACACACTTGACACACTCTTTTCATCAGTTGTTTTCATTGTTAAATCGGCTACAATTAACACTGAATTATTGTATAAACGTTGTACGCGATTTACTATAACAATGGAACAATTATAGCCCAGTGTCCGAGCGATTTGTTTTACTTATTTTTATTTTTCGTTGTTTCTCTGTTTGTAATTACACGTGTATTAATTCACGAGTTGTCATTGTTGTCGCAATTGTTGTTTAATTACTGCGCGTTACGATAAAATCAATAAAACACATACACACACACACACACACACACACACACACACACACACACACATGCGATACAATTGCTATAAAAAGGGGGCGTTGATCGGTCAAATTATCTCATCAAAAATACAAAAAACATGCAAGGAATGCATGTGTTTGTGCACTTTAAAGCTTAACAGCTCTGCCTTTGTGTCATGCACAACCTCCTCCCCCCTACCCCTTCCTCCACTATCTCCGACTCCTCTGCTAATGGCAATCCAATTCGACAGTTTGGTACACCCCCATGACAAGGCGCCAAGTCGGTGGGTCACACTGGCTTACCTTGAAAAAAGGAAAACAATAAAAAAAAATAATAATAATAATAAAACCATAAATATACTTGTGAAAGGGTATAATTACTTTGTCAAGGCAAAGAAATGACCTAGAACCGAAAGAATGTCCAAATGTTGGCAACAGATTCAAGGATATACCCAAACGCATGCCCAACTTTAAGATGCCCTACACTCTATATATAAAGTAGTTTTCTGCTCACCTTCATTCGAGCCAAAATAAATTCCAATTATAAAATATTTAATCGAATATAATTAAAACCAAATAAAACATATGCTTCTGAGCTTAAGAAAATTTGATTAATTTCAGTTGAAAAATCGTATTGCATTCGTTGCCCTCAAGATAACTGTTGAATTTTTATATAGTTCAAAGCACAAATAAAAAAAAAATGTTATGTTAATTACAATTTTTACGTCAGCTCCGACCCGAACCTTTCCGTCTGCAACGGCTTGGAGGTGCGACTGGGCGTGTTACACTTTTCAACAGCCAACACTTTAGCGGTCAATGTCCACACATTATTCGCTTTGCTTTCTTCTACTCACAATGTAAAAACGAGTATATTAGTTTTGCGCAAAGTGCGTTTGACCGCAATTGTTTTGTCACTAGAGAGACTGCAAACTTGGAATATAAGTATGTACATATATTTGCGTCAGACAAGGTGTTCAAATTGTTTGAACCACACCCATTAGGGGGCGGGCTAACCACAAAAATCGAAGTGTCCCACAGACTACTTAAGATCTCTTGAAATATTCCAGCCAAGCCAAATACCGCATTTAAGAATCGCAAACGTTTATCTCTGCAAGAGGTCATTTTTTAAACTTTTAAACTACAACCTTAAGAGACATCAAGCCTATTGGTCCAGACGACCCTTTGCAGCTGCTTTAAGCGGTATTTACAGTGTATTGCGCTGTTGATGATGCCCGCGTACGACGTGCTTAGTTGTTATTGTTTATTTTTTACGACGATTGTAATTAAAGCCGTAAAATATTGTTGGTCTTAAAGCTTTTGGGCTTTTATAGTAAAAAGCACTTAAGTAACTGTACATTGAGAGTCTAGAGTGTTACATAGTAGTTATGCCTGAGTACCATCTATTGGAAAGTACGGGCAGGCAACATGCAGAGGTTGTGCGATAATAAAACTACAAAAAAAGGCCAACTACAAAAAAAAATAAAAGGAAAACAAGAACAAATTAAAATCTGTGGCTAACTAGGGTTAATACCCTTTTGCAAGAATTTGGACTTAAGACTTACGTATGAGATAACTTAATTACGATATTTTTTATTCTCTAACCCGCCCCACACATTTTAACTTGTAAAAAAAGATTATATGAAAGTAGCTCAAACATATTCAACAGGCAGAAGGAGTCATCTTTAATCTTATAAAGTCTATACATTCTATATTCCAATCACTCAGAGATTATTATAATCCTTGATATCGCCTTTCCATATGATTTTCATGAGCTCACCTACGTCTTTTTTTTTTACTTATGTTTTTTAATATACTTCACTTATTAACTGATAATTTGAACTGGCTTTCTGCTTTCCAATCTCTGTCCTTCGGCTATTTCCGGCCAATTTAATGATCCTTTGTCTTCCTTTCACTTCAGTCGGAATACTTTATTCAAGATTGGTTCCACTTTAAATATATTTAAAAATATATATGTAGGTATATTTCTATGGGTAGGGCAAATTGTCTGGGTGTATAAGCAAAAATATATGCGTATTAGTGCAAGTCAGACCTACATACATATATACTGGTCGAACACACTTAACTGGAGACCTCTTGTTAAGGACTTGTTTCTCAAATTGTATAAAAGATCAAATAAAAATATTAACTTTTAATTTTAATAATAAAAGTAAAATTAAAAATAGTAATAAAAACAAATTTAATATAATAATAATAGGTAATAATAGTATTACCTATAATAACAGTAATAGCAATGAAAAAGTATTAATAATAGTTAATTATCACTTCTAGGTCGCAGTATTAATAGAACCAATGCGATAGGAACATTAAAAGTCTAGTGCTATGCTCCCGTGGAGCTTTACCATGGGCGTCCTGACGCCCCAAGATCGGGCCACAGAACTTTGACTTCAACCAGATCAACAGACAACAATAGCAACAACAACAACAACAACAAAAACAACAACAACAACAACCACAACAACGATAACAACAACAAGTGGACGACTTTTTTGCTCGGTGCTGAGCGCAACGTATTCCCAAACAAATGAGGGTGCAACACGTAACTAGCAAAGCAGCAGAAGCAGCCGCCAATAGCAGGTTGCCCAACTAGACATTAGCCAGCAGCAACATCTTCAGCTCCACAGCAACTCCTAGCCAGGAAGAAAAAGAGAGCCCAGCAGCAGCGGCCGCAGGCCCAAACTGGCGTTGGCGCAGAAAACCCAACCGAAAATGTTACAAAACTCGAATGCAGTAGCAGCGGTGGCAGCAGCAGCGCAGGCAGCAGCAGCGCAGGCAGCGACGCCCAGCACAGCAGTCGCTGCGGCAGCGGCAGCGAACAATGCAGCGATAGCCGCGTCATCGATACAGCCAAAGCTGGTTGTCATACGGAGGCGTCCGAATCAGGGCTTCGGCTTTACGCTGCGTCACTTTATTGCCTATCCACCGGAAGATGATGCCGCCAGCTGGCCTCAGGTAAGCGTCACAGCCTGACAGGGCGATCGCTCAAGCTCAGAGAGCGTGCAAGTTCGTATGAGAGAGCATGGGAGAGAGCGAGAGTGTAAGAGAGCCAAGAGCAATACGCATGCGCGCCAGTCCAGCAGCCAAGCAGCCGAGCATAGCCTAGTGCCTGCATCTCCAATTAGTCATCGGATTGCCTTCCCACTTTTGCTTTTTTTCATATTTTTTTTTTTTGGCGGTCTGGCAAGTCTCTGCCACAGTCACAATCGCGCAGTCGCTGCCTGCCGTTACGTGAGCGTAACGCACGCGCCGCATATTCAAATGCGCGCCGCTGCTTTCTTTTTGCCCTTGCCAGGGTAGCTGAAGTATATCTCATGCTTCAAAGAATTTGCAACGGGCGCTATAAATAAACAATAGATCATTTTAATAAACTTTTGTTTTATAGCACACACAATTAAAATTTAAATAATATATACATATATATACATACATATCCATATGAGAGATTAGTTGTGCCCGTTTATATGCATATGCGCCACAAAAGAATTTGCTGAATATAGCTAAATCTTCCAAAATAAATTCAAGAGTTATTCTCAGCTCTGATAAGATATTAATGAAAGAAATCAATTTGGCACTGATAGGTTTTCCCCAAAGTTAGTAGCAAAAATAACAAAATATTGACCGCTCAATACCGAATTTTTGATTTCTGCTAATATAAAATACAAATACCATTTTCGATGATGTAGAATATGCATTATTTACACGCTTTTAGTGTTTCATTTCCTTTTGTTGCTTAAGCGATAAACTTGACCAATGTGATTTGATTTCGTTCAACAGCCTACGATTATTCGAGTCTAGTTATATGTTCCATATCCTTATATTAGTCTAAAAGCATAAGTTTAAGTGCAAGTAAAATGTCGCTAAACAAATTCAATTTAGTTTCGAACAAATTTTTCCGTTTCATACCAAATGTAGAGCATACCAAATTCGTCGTGTTGAATTCGCCAATGTTCTGCCTGTCTCTCTTGCGCTGCCACTCTTTGACTTGATTTTTATTTTTTTTTTTTTTTGCAATTTTTGCTCACTTTACTTTTATTATATGCTCGTTGCGCTCTCCCTCTCCTGCTCTCTTTCTCTCTTTGGGGCCTTACGCTCACTGAGCCGCTCTCCTATTTGCCATTAATTATACCCTGTAATCGTTGGTAATGGCTGAGAAAAAGTATAACAGTTTTGTGGAAATATCTGAAATAGACAGAAGGAAGGATCTTCCGCCACATAAAGCATGAATATATAATGTATGGGTGAACAGACTTTCTGATCTACAAAACTAAGAGCTGGGATTTTAATTTTGAAAAGTATCTTTCCATTTTTAGGCCTTTGAGTAGATCTCGCTGATCATTAAAGTTAGGACACCAAAATAAGTTTCACGTAATGTTCAGACAGATGTAAAATATTTTACTTTTTTGCGTTCTCCGCAAAATTGAAATGCGCGTAGGGGTGAAAAATAAAAAAATAAGCCCAACTGACATATGCGTATCATGTGGATAAATTATGTAAAGAAGTAAATTAATATGCTTGTTACGGCAGCTGAACGCTTCGCACAGGGTATCTGGGTAGTCGGGCGCTCTAGACTAGAGCAGTCTTACTTGTTTTGTTGTTTATTGTTGTTGTTGCCGTTTCACGTTTTTGTGTTTTTGCTTTTTACGTTTTGTGTAGGAAGCGACAAACGTTGTCGGCGGCGGCAACGTTGGCGGCGGCAGCGGCGGTGTCGTCGGCTTGGAGCCAACGTCACCAACGTCGCTGCCGCCATACCAAGTGAAAGCGATGGAGACCATTTTCATCAAAGAGGTGCAAGCGAACGGACCGGCTCACTACGCCAATCTACAGACGGGCGACCGGGTGCTAATGGTGAACAACACGCCGATCGCTGGCATTGCCTACAGCACAATTGTGTCGATGATCAAGCAGACGCCAGCGGTGCTAACGCTGCACGTTGTGCCCAAGGAGTGCGATGTGCTGCAGATGGTGAGTGTGTCCATAAAAAAAAAAACAAAATAGAAAGAAAAAAAAAGCTTAATAAATACACTTATGTATTGTTAATATCTGATGTGATCTAAACTAGAATATCCTTTTTTAACGGTTGTCACATTATTTGATCTGGTTTCGCTGCAGCATTACACGAGCATTGCCCACACGCCGGAATCGAATCGCCTAACGATGTCCGCACAGGCGCCGCAACCGCCGCCGCCTTTGACGGCGGGCGCCCACGCCTCGCATTCGCCGGCGCTGCTGGCAAATGGGGCTGCTGCCATCAAGTCGACGTTTCCACAGCAACAGTTGATCTCATATCCCGCTGTTGTCAATAATTCGTCTTCGTCTGTGTCCTCTGTATCGCCAGCCCAGCCGCCACAGCCGCTGCATGGCGGCAGTCGGTCCGGCAGCATAACAAGCAATGCCAGCGGCAGTGGACTGCCCGGCAACAATAGCCACCACCACCAACAGTTGCAGCTACAGCAGCAGCAGCAACAGCAGCATCCGCCGCATCCGCAACGCCATCCGGCGCTCACAGGCGGCAGCAGTAGCATCGACTTCGGTGACATGGCCCATGGCCTGCGTCAGCATCAGCAGCAGCAGCATCTTTACCAGCAACATCATCATCAGCAGCTGCTGTCGAGCAGCTTCATGCGGTAAGTGTAAACTATTTCAACTCACCTGGGCCATTGACGTCATGTGTTTGTGCGTCTGTGTCTGTGTCTGTGTGTGTGTGTGCCCGTGTCCGTGTCCGTGTTCGTCTCTGTGTGTGTTGTTGCCAAAGCCAAAAAAAGTCGGGATGTGGTTGCCAGCGGGGATTGGGTGGACGAGAAGCGACAGAAACGGCTGTTAATCTTATCAGACGCCAGTCGGCAGGTTGTGACGACTCTGCTCTCTGCCCACTGGCGTTTCTCTTTCGCTAAGCGCAGCAAAAATGACAGTGTTTAGTGCAATTAGACAGGCCAGCGACCGTTGCCAAATGGCACAGTGGGGCAAATCCAACCGAATGCCCAAAATGTCTGTCTATATTAGGCCCGTATATTCTTCGCGCACCGCACCGCAAGCAGAAAGAGGCAATAGCTCTTGAAAAAGCTCCAGCAAAAGCGATCATTGTATAAAGCCACCACACAGTTGCGCACCTTAATCCACGACTTGGTCATATTATCTATAGGAATTTGCTGAAGAAAGCGAATGCAACAATTTGTTTATGCAAAAGAACTAATTTGAGTTCGGCGTATCTTGTACCTGGCTCTAATGTAACGTAAAAATTTTGTTAAATATTGAAAATTTTGGTTCAACTTTTATAGATTTACTTTTGCCAGCTGAATATGTTTTTGTTGTTTGTGGATCGGTACTATTCGAACTAAAAAATCGTAGGGCTCTAAGAAAACAGTTAAGGCTATTCATAAATTAACATAGTAGGGAAATCGAAAATAAACAAATTGACAGAAAAGCCAGCTACAGTACTCGTATATCTACAAAAAGTCAACAACAAAAAATCATTATCAAACATATTCATTCATATATTACGAAAATGACTTGACATTGCAGACAAATGAGATGATCAGAAAATTATGAATTTTGTCGGAACCTAACGAATAGAAAAAAGTATATAAAATAGATGCGGTATAATAATGATAAACCATTATTCTTTATATTAAAAAAAAATTTTCTTGCACTTATTGACTGAATAATTATTTAACGTAAGAGCTAGCTGCAACACTATGTTCAAAATTCTTGGTGACAATTCATTTAAGATGCGGAAACTTTAAAATTTCTCATGAGTGGAAAATAAGTGGAAAGTGCTCTTTTAAATTTGAAGCAAGGACATTAGTCCGCGCAAGTGCGGGTAATAAACATTAGTTATGTAATGAAAGTACGAAACGATGCTTAACGCGATTAATTTTATCATAGCTTCAGCTATTTTCTAGCTGAATTTGGCCAGTTGCATAGCTCGTCAGCCGAAAACAGTTGAATTTCTACGCAAACTTGGCTATTTTTTTGGCATCTCAAACTAAATGTATATATTTTTAGTTGTCGTCAGCCGGAAACAGTTGGAATTTTAAGCAAATGTGGCTATTTTTTGGCATCTCAATCGCAAGTAAACGTTGTCTCTTGCCAATTTGCTCATAAAGCTAATTCAGCTATTTTTAGCTAATTTTATTATTGGTTTTAGCTAATTTTTTGAAGCAGCAGTCGAAAAAGAAATTTGCAAACCAGGTATTTACGCTGTTGTGTACCACTGCCAATGCTAATAGACGTACATATGTCGGATGTTTCATAAATATTAATTCGCACTTACACACACACACACATACCCACACACACATACCCACACACACGCACATACATAAGCTCGCAAACAGCGAAACAAATTGACAGTTTACTGGCCAACAGCCTTTGGCGCCGTCGCGATTCCAATGAACTTGATCACACTGTGTGGCATTTGATTTATGGTGACATCAAGAGACTACCTACCTTTAGCTACCCTCCTTCCAATAAGTACGTGTGTGTGTGTGTGTGTATCTTATGCATATGCAAATTGTACATTATTTCACTTTCATTCAAGACACAAACAAATACAATTTGAAAGCACAAACAAAATTCAATGCCAGACAAAAAGATGCGATTCGTAATCGAATAACATGTAACTCGGGAAATGTTATAAATTTCGTATAACTATAAATTAAGTGCATGCTCTAAATAGCATTAACTAAGCTCCACATTGGCGACAACAATAATTAAAAACAATTGTAAAGTGAACTTTGTGAACAGGGTGTTTGCTCTGTCTGTCCCCCGCCCCAACTTACTCATCTTTCTCTGCGACATGGACTTTGGCTGGGGCTGAGGCTGGGGCTTCATAGCAAATGTCCAGCGCAAAGTTGTTCGCATTTGGCATAATATATGTTTTGCGCATTTTTCGCCAGACTTTTCACTGTCATTAATTTGTACGATACATATGCATACATCTATGTAGGCGCATAATGATGATGATGATGATGATGATGAGTAGTCCATGCTTGGACCAACGACAGCCTATTAAATTGTAGAACACCACATACAGCAGATAAATGTGTCCGTCGCGTCGTTCTCCGTTCTACAATGGTGATTTCATCATAATTTTAATTTTTCCCCCATTTGTATTGCCAAAGCATTTTTTGGTCATTGTTGCGTTGAATGAAATGTATTTATGAACTCATACTTATTCACCATAATCATTTTAGCAGAACGCATTGCAAATATCTACATATTGATGTTTTAATTAGCAATATAATCTGTCTTTATCTATCAATTAACTATTCGATACATGTTTTATATCTTAGTTAACACTTTCGGCTTCCATAATTCGGTTCACTTTGACATACAGTACTCGTTTATTCAACTCGATGTCAATCATCAATCCTTTTTGTAATTTTTTGTCTACGCATTGTTTTGGGGCCATATCGATACCTCATTTATATTCACAAGTCTTCTTTTAACTGGTCGATTCATATTGATATTCTATAGGAGACAGCCTCACAAAAATGTTTCTAATATACGTTTCGATTATTGAAATCTGTTTTTTGTTTCGTTACATTAGGTTTTAAGATTTGATTGGGGAGGCGACATTTAGACCTGCTAATGTATAGATATGTATATATATTTTTGTTCAGTATAAACAGTCGGGTCAATGTAGCCATGTCAGTCTGACTGTCAGAGCAAGAGACTTGATATTTTGAATGTAGGTCGTCGATAACTGGTCTCGAGACACCAAAATGGGTATATAGACTCCTTTACATCTAAATCCAGATTAATATCCAAAAAAGTATTGTTAAAGATACAGGTTGTTCTTAAGTATGTAAACACATTATGATGTTAAATTCATATCCTGAAAATTTCACAAAGATGGGACAACAAACACCCAAGTTAATCAAGAATGCATTTCCCATACATTGTCTGGGAAGAAGGGAAGAAGAAGCACAGTCGCTGCATAAACTGCGGTTGCTTTAGGAACGACGCTGGGTTCAGTTTATCCTCTAGTTGGGTACTCTCGACTATTGCTCTCTTACTTGTTTCTTACAGCGCATTTGGCGATCTTAATGGTTGCCTCGACGGGATAAAGCATCGAAATCGATTGATCGCGCCGCTTGGTTCGTGTCATATGTATACATTTTTTTATCATCATATTTTGTGTGTGGACTTTTTGACTGTGTCTTGATTTAGCAATGACGACGAATGCATTTCAACAAAAATAAACACATGCATAAAAATGCCATTGGCCATTAGCCACTGGCCGAGCTTCCTGTTTTCACTCTTTGTGTGTGTGCGGGTGTGTGTGTGTGTGTGTGTGCGCGTATGTTTATGCATAGGGCAGACAATCCTCTAGAGATATGACCCAAACGCTGGAATGCGAAATTTGTGCGCCAACGTAGACACTGCAATTGAACTGTAAAAAGTAATAAATAGTTTTTTTTAGAAAGTAGCAAAACAAAATTACTGATTCATATATCGGCCACAGTTCGTTGTAGGTCATTTGCATAACACAACAACACGAGTATGTTGAGCCGGCTGAAGTTCGTTGAAGATGCCATGGAATCTGATAACTTTTGGAATATGTTTAAGGTGCAATTGTTTGAAAATAGAGCTTTTTTTGAAGCATCCAGAATCCAACTTAGAGTTTTTTTTTAAAGTTTGTTTGACTATTGTGCCTCTTTGCTGACATATGAGCATTTAATTAATAGGTTTTACAAGTTTTTTGTTAAAGAAGTTTAAATGAAAACAAGAACTTTAAGAGATATATACACCAAAATTGATATGTAGGTTCTTGTAGAGCAGATGCAGATAGAAAATACTCACTTATTTCGTACATCTACCCATTCTTCTTAAACATTTTTGATTTTAAAGTTAAAGCCGTGTGATATGGTATATACACAATTGAAAATTCCATTTAGATCGGAATATAAACACAGAAGTTAATCACAAACGCATTTCCCATAGCGTGAAGCCAAGGGAAGAAGACGCGCAGTCGCTGCGTAAGAGCCGACCTTGGGGCGTGCGTATCTCCCAGTCGGAATTACCCCCGAAGCACTCTTGTTCTTATATAAAATATATTTTATAAGTGCTTTTGTAATATATTGATTGCCTTGAATTATGTTAAACAAACGACTGAAGTGCATTTATCGATAAGTTAAGCAAATTGCATGAATTGAAAAATTCTTACTTTTGGCTATCGATTAATATTCAGGTATAGATTTGGCAATGGCAATTGTCGTCTCTATTTGTCTATTTGTCCATTTGTTTTGCATTGCTCATTTTAGCCGTGAGCTGCATACCAAGCTCATAAATGAAGAAATGTTCGCGTCGAGAGCTCTTGAATATCATCTGAAGTTTCAGCTGAGTGGATGATTCCATGTTCACTGTATGGCACGTGTTACGGGTGCCGTGTCGAATTTGGATTATTTTTTTTTTGCTCGTTTCGTTTTTGTTTTTCTATTTATAATATTTTTACCGGTTATCGTTTCTAATTACGTGCTGGCAACTTGTTGCGAAAAACTTTCGCGTAGATAAGTTGAGGCACCACCCACTTAAATACATATGTATTTCGAATGTTTACTTACTTCTTCAATTGACTTTCTATGTATGTATGTATATGGGGCACATTTAAAAGGCAAAATACAATCTGGACCATGTCTGTCGGTCTGCCCGTTCATCGCAACGACCCGAATAAGATGTTTAACTTGGAATTTGGGTACCATCTTTTCATCGTACGTTATATCTATGGCCTTTGGTGGACGCGTCTGATTCGAAGCCAGTTTTTCCTAGCCTGGGCTATTTCACTATTCCGCCGGAAGTCATGAAAATGGCTTGGTACATGAATGCGTCACCAGACCTTAAAGAGCCAGACAATTAAAAATTCCTTCTTGAAACTATTTAGAACAGCTCAGCACATCTGCTGGTTGCTCCGTCTGTTTGCTGGGCTTTCGTCAGTTCCAAGCAATTGGTTCCAGGTCAGATTCTCGAATGTACTTGGAGGCCATTCGGAAAGAATTCCATCCAGGAAACACCTTGCCAATGGGCTGAAGGTCGTACGTTGTTTGTGCAAACTCAGAAAAAGAATCGCTAAAGCTCTTTACGTCGACAGGAGGAACTCATTCCGGCCGAATAAATTCCGTGTTCCCATCAGTCCGTAGCTTACGACGGGTCGGAATGTACTGTGACGATGTGCTGTATGTGATACATATGTGTGTGTGTATATATATGTGTATATAGGTGTGGGAGTGCACAAGCGGAGTGTAAATTATACAACAACAAAAGCAAACGTATACGAATATTTGTTAGCGCGCCATTGTTATATGATTAAGACAAATTTAATTGAACAGACACACAGTCGGACACATGCACACACAGGCGCAAAATATAAAAATAAAAATAAAAATGAAATTCAACCGCATTGAATGACAATTCAATTCATTCGCCCGCCCTGTGCAACCATGAGCTGGACGCCTCCTCGCATGTCCGCAGGGATCCCGCCCGTGTGTGTTGTGCAACTGGCCACGCCCACAGCTGAGCACTCAAAGCTGGCGAATCGCCCCACCTATTGCGACAGAGATTGAAATTGAGATTGAGATGTGTACTAGATGGCAACTGAAGATGAGCTTCAGATTGAGACTTATCCAAGTCTGAGGGCTTGAGATAATGGTCACCATGGGAATGAAGCTGAACATAATATATATATACAACTTATATATAAATTATTATATTGGCTACTTGAGCCAATGCAAGGCCTGTTATTGTATTATGTGTTGGCTCTCATGCTGATCCCAAGTCCGGAGTCATCTTCTACATAGATACAGATACACTAGTAGGCGCAGATGTACCTAAAGATAAATATGTATTGTACAAAAGATAGAATGATATAGATAAAATATATAGATATACGTGTAGTTCAAACGTTTTCTATAGTTCGGTTCACGTATCAAACGAAGGAGGCCTTCAGGTTCGGTTCTGGTTTTCTGCGAAATCTGCGAACCTTAAGCTTTGTTTCATCAAATTTCGTGTTAAATTTCAAATTTCATGTTAAATAAATATTTTAAGCATCGGCTTTAAATCGGCTCGATTCAGAATCGGTTTGGTGCCTTAATACAGGACTGGACTTAATACTGACTGACCTTTCATTTTTTGTGCATTCGAATTTGACTAACATGATTGATAGATGATTGCGACCTTGATGGTGAAAATAGAAGACAAACAACACCCGCCCACACATAATGCAGGAACAGTGGTACAACATGTTATTATCAGTGCTATATTATATCATAGAAAAGTGCCTTGTTTCTGAAGTATGTATTGGATATCCCTTTTTAATTTCGACGCACAAATTAAAGTTAGATACTTCTTCTATAAAAGTTTTTGGAAGAAATTTGAGACTTAATAAGATGAAATATTATCTTTTCATTTCATTTATCTAACAACAGGAACTTATACAAGTTTCTAGCATAAATCACAGTCTTTAAAGTATAATCCTTAAAATTCGTTTATCTTTGTATATGCCAATTGTTAATCCAATTTTCTTATAGCTAATTATTAAAGAACAGAATCTTTCTGGCATAAATCTAAATAAATATCTAATATCTAAAAAAAGATCTGCTAAAACTTTCTGGCATAAATCGGAGATTACAAGCTGCAATCCCAATTTTCGTTAATTTTTTGATATGTCATTCTTAAATTCTTTTTCTATAATGTCATCCCCAAGCACAGTCTTGCCCTTGAATTCAGCCAAATCGATTGCTTTTTGGACACTGTGCACATTCAATGTTGTGAACGGACATTCGCTGACACTGACACTGACACCCAAACAGTGGAGTTGCGTTCCCGCGAATGTCGGGGAGTGTGGCATGCGAATATCTGGTCAGCCAGATGGGTGTTATGGGGCGATATCGACGCGTGTTCGACCGAACCCCAACTATGTCATCCCCCTGCTCAAATAACCCAGCTCCTGTTGCGCACTTTGATTTAGTTCACAATCGAATCAGCTAGTTTCGTGTTGCGTATACAGCAAATCCAACTACTTGTATTGGGGAAAATATATATATATGTATATGTATATGTAAATGTTTATGTATATGTATATGTATATGTATATGTATATGTATATGTATATGTATATGTATATGTATATGTATATGTATATGTATATGTATATGTATATGTATATGTATATGTATATGTATATGTATATGTATATGTATATGTATATGTATATGTATATGTATATGTATATGTATATGTATATGTATATGTATATGTATATGTATATGTATATGTATATGTATATGTATATGTATATGTATATGTATATGTATGTGTGTATTCCATAACCATCGTCTCCCATTGCTTCGCATCCATATGCATATGTATATGTATATGTATATGTATATGTATATGTATATGTATATGCATATGTATATGTATATGTATATGTATATGTATATGTATATGTATATGTATATGTATATGTATATGTATATGTATATGTATATGTATATGTATATGTATATGTATATGTATATGTATATGTATATGTATATGTATATGTATATGTATATGTATATGCATATGTATATGTATATGTATATGTATATGTATATGTATATGTATATGTATATGTATATGTATATGTATATGTATATGTATATGTATATGTATATGTATATGTATATGTATGTGTGTATTCCATAACCATCGTCTCCCATTGCTTCGCATCCATTTACAGTGTGTGTTGTTGTTGAGTGTACAATGAAATATTTTTGCGCTATGCGCGTGGCACAATTGCTTATAAAATAAAAGAAAGAGCGTTCAGTTCTGTGGTCGTTCGGTGGTTGGGTGGGTCGATGGGTCGTCGGTGGCTTGACGGTAGGTTGTTCGACGGTTGCCCACTCAATAGCTGGGGGCTCTTTTCAATTAGCCCAGCCTGTCTCGTTGCCGCTGCTGCTGCTGCTGCCGCTGCTGCTGCTGTCGCGAGCTTAATATAAATTTCATACATGCATACAAAGTGAATTTTTTTTTTATTTTTTTTTTTTTTTATATATTTCAGTTTAGTCGCATGGACTTTGGGTTGTATTTTAGTTTAGTTGCCGATGGCGAGTGAGTGGAGCGCGTAGATTTCGCATCACAACAAATATAATAAAGCTTGAGCCCAGTGAGTTTCGAAGTGTGTCCGTGTGCGTGTGTGTGTGTGTGTACGCGAGTGTATTGCATTTAAATTTATGTTTCGAATTCGAATTCGAAACTTACTGATCGATATCATCGGGTACGAATTGTAATTGCTTTTGTTGATAACATGAAATGAGTCGTCGATATAACCCACAAATATGGCAATGAAGCTTGTGCTTGCTTGTGAGGGTGGGTGGGGTCACTTGGAAAGTTTTTGTTTTTTTTTTTTTAATAATTGCAGAGGCCTTGAAATCGATGTATTTATTGGATCATAAAGTTCAGAAGTTTTCAATCAATTTTGAGCTAAGCACAACAGCAACAAAAACAACGACTCAAAGCAACAGCTTTTCATGAGCAAATGTTGTACTAAGATTTTTCCAACAACAACAGCAGCAAAAGAAACAACAATGCGCGCTTGTCTCAATTTCTTGGCAGTTATTTGTTTGTTTGTTTTTTTCAAAATTGTTTTTTTCGTTTCTTTTTTTTTTCATTTCTTTTGAATGCGATTTTGCGTTTTGTATTTCGTTTCCGTTGCGTATGTGTTGCCCAAACAATGACACGAACGGCAGCGCTGCCGTCGTCGACGTCGAAGTCGACGCCAATGGGTGTCGCCATTGTCGCTATCGACACCGCTGGGCGCCGTCGCCACCAGCGGCGAAATCGATACCAAAAAAAACCAACAATAAATGCAATGCGAATTGCGCCGAGCAAAGGTAGTGTGAGGGGGGGAAGAGACGAGAGAGTGGGCGCAAGAGAGAGTGCGAAAGAACGGCATATATTGGAAAGGGGGCGTCGGGACGTCGGGGAGGAACGGGTGGTTAGGCACTGTTAACCATTTGGGGGCGGGCCATACTGTGAACTGTTTTTGTTGACAGGTTTCGGCCTGTAGTTTTGTGGCTTATCAAATATGTCAACATTTTTATTTATGACTTGTTAATTGCAAAAAGGCAAAAGAGTTGGCAATACGCAAATCAGACAATAGTCGACCACAACAACAACAACAACAATGAAGAGTTAGTGCATACACAACAAGCAGACAATAAAGCGCGAAATTCCACACACACACACACACACTCACACATACACAGTTTTGTAATGTGTGCATGCATGTATGTATATATCTATGCCTGATAGATACAGCTCATTTCTGTGGCTGACTCTTTACTGATAAGCAGCAGCAACAGCCACAACAACAACAACAACAGCTGCAAGAAATCAGCACAATAGAGAGTCGCGATTCGCGCGGCGTGTCGAATCACTTGTGTTAATGGATCTATGTATTTATTTTTGTACCCTTGTACACGAAGCTTATGCAAAGATAACAATACTTAGATATTAGATACTAGTACATATATGTATACTAGACTATGCCATATCTACTTCTATGTACTAAGTACATAGCTTGAAACGGAGCAGCGTTTGCATATGTACTTGCAATCAACCTTCTCTCTTGCTCTTGCTCATTTTCATGGTCAGGGAAACTGATTTCAACTCACATTCAGCAACTTGTCATCTTCCATGATCAATTGCAGCCTTGTAGAGGGTATTCGAATTTTATCATGACAAGTGCAACGCGCAGAAGGATCACATTAACTATAAACATATGTATATGTATGTACATATACTCGATCTGTGAATGCAAACGAACTCGGCCTACTATAATTTTAGTTGCCAGTCGAATGATTGTTCAGAGATTAAGTTGTATCAAACTTGACCAGACTAAGCTCTAGTGTTGTAGCTTGGTCCTCACATATAGGCAAAATCTCATCAAAATCAGATAACATTATCATAAGGGTCTTACAGAAATAATCGATCATTAGTTTTAGTATGAAAAATTTTGCTGTTTTTAAAACATCTTGAAGCAACTTAGCTCGGAAAAGCTATGCAAATCCCTTTTGCAAAGCGAAAGTATCTTATTCCTGAAGACGTCCGTTAGCCATAAATCCGTTCAAGTAATCAGTTAAAGTATCTTAAAAACACTCAGCAATGACGATCTTAACTATTCTACTAACATCTCTGCAAAACCATATCACATCGGTTTAATATTTCATATGACTCGGCAGGGAAACAATCGGTCGGAAATAAACCTTTCATCTTTGGCGTGTTTTAGTCGCAATATTTTGGTTTTTCGTGCTGATACGATTTGCTCATATGTAGTATATACTTGGAATTATATAAAGGCCAATTTCAATATTTCACTTTTATCTTAAGGATGTATGAAATATTTATGTAGAAAGTAGATTTATTGGGCGCAATTTACACTCTTTGAAAATATACACTTAGCATATTTATACTAATATATATTGCTTCTCTCCTTTTATTGCTCCTGTAGGAACAATCAGTCCAAGATAAAGTTTTTATAGGCAATTTTTTTTTTTGCTTTTTCATGATAAACTAATAAAATTGTCAAACTATGATTTCACTTTTATTCTTATTTTGGAGCCATATAATATAGCTACTATAAACACAGTATTGCCTGGAATTTGAGTTTTTGTAAATAAATATCGTATGCTAAGTGTCTGCCAGGGCATTTAATCTCCGGCATCCTGCTTTCCTTAGTACGATTAGTCTCGTTTAAGTATAAAGCACCCTTGACACATTCCCTTTAAATATGATTAAGCGCATTAATTTGATATAATTATGTATATTATTTTTATATTGCATGAATTTATAACATTTTTTCAAGTCTAAAAAAGGACATGAAAAGCCCACACTCCCCGGTTGCTTTATAGGGAGCACAATACTATATTATATTTATATAATCAGTCAGTCGGTCGGACAGACTATTTTATATATATTTCTGGGTTACTGACAACTGGAATTGGTTTTGAATTTTGTTTGAAGAGATAACTGTGTCACATTCGATATATGTAAATAGATACATTTAGTTTTTGAGTTTGAAACATTAGGAGCATTATTCAGATATTCCAAAAATAACATTTATTACGATAAATATTACTGCTGTTTGGTATTTTTTGTTGGTATAAAAATAGTATAACGTTTAATTAGAAGCTCCTCTGTAAATGGGCAACCTTGTGCCCTCTATCCGGCTTGTTAGCTCAACCAATTCAGCTTAAGTGTAGTTTCTTGTTATTGACACCGATTCTGCGAGTATCTGAAAGTGTTTTTATTTAACTTTAAGCTCGGAGAAGCTATGCAAACCCTCTGCAACGTTTGCATAGCGAAAGTATCTAATTCCTGCCGACGTCCGGCGGCCATAAATCAATTTATACTCACACCAATTTCTGCTCAACCAGGAACTTTTCATTAAAAGGCACTTAACGGCAGTAAACCTGTACTGTTGGCCTTTGCGGCGGCCGGCGGGAAGGTATTAATTGAATTTTCTGAAGTTTTCACCGATGGCCAAGGTCAGGAGCTGGGAAAGAGCTGTTACAGCTACTATTTCAGGAAAAGTTCGATGGCAAAATGTTTGCATCAAGTGCGCTAAATCAATTGGTATCGCTGGCCACTCTCGCATCAGCTCCTTTGTTGCTGTTGTTATCGTCGTCGTCGTCGTTGTTGTTGTTGTTATTGTTGTTATTGCCAGCGGGCAGCCAGGGAGTGCTCGGTTATCCTGCGCATCCTGTCACAACAAATTGAGTTATTTTAAAGGCTTCGACAGCAGCGATGCTTCTGCTGCTGCTGCTTCCAGCTAATTCAATCAAGTGTTGAGTGCGTTCAGGGTGCTGTGGTTGCAACTGCAAATGGGACACACTCACACACAGAGGGAGAGAGCGAGACACATGCCCACACGCGCAAGACTACAATTGCATTTGGCCCCAGCAGTGCCACGTGTGCAGTTGGTCATGTCACGGTCATGGCCATTAGACTACCTGACAGCCCAGAAGCTGTCCGCCCGGCTGCCCGGTTGCCCGGCTGCCTGCCTGCCACTGCCGGGCGGGCTGCATTGTTAAAACGGGCGTCGAGTTTGTATCTTGTCATGCATTAACGCTTGTGCTGCCCCAAACCTACGAACAGAATGTTCTATGCTCCGTTCTCAACCCGCTTGTCGGCCCCAGTGGCAGCTGAAAGTTTTCAGTTCGCATTTTGCAGACAACTCTTGCCCTGTTGTTGTTGTTGTTGTTGTTTTTGTTGTTGTTGTTATTTCCTGAAACTATTGAGAGTGAGCGATTATGTGCACATGCATGTGACAGGCAGAAGCAGGCAACTTTGACCCTGAAAGCAAATAATTACTTGATCAGGACGACGAGCTGAGTTGTCAAGGAAACTACAAGAGAGGCTACTAGAGGCTCCTATAGCTATTATTTCTTCGATATCTCCTCGCGCTTATCCAAAAGAATCAAATTTGAAGCATGTTTCTTTGAGCATATCTCGAAAATTTGAAGAGCTTTTTACACCAAACTCGGTATGTGGGTTCTCTCATGGTATATACAAATTAAAAGTATTTCACTTTTTGGATCACTCTTCGGTTTTTTAAAGGTGGAGTCTTTGGTATATGTACACTCATTAGGATCGGACTGTGAAATACGGAGTTAATCAGGGACGCATTTGTGGAGCATGGCCTAAGGGGAAAAGAAGCACAGCCCTTGCGTGTGCCTGTGTGTGGTTTTTGTGTGTTCAGGGTATCTACTCGTCGGGCACACCCGACTAGAGCACCCTAAGTTGTTGTTGCTACTGCTGCTGCTAAAGCTGTTACTATTATTGGACATGGCCAAGCGCACCTGTGTTCCGAGGCGACGACTGAAATATCTCTATCTGATCCGTTGCAGTCTGAAAGCTCGCGCACGGCAGCACAAAATTCTTAAACAAATACATTCGTTAATAAGCAAACAACAATAAATAACACATTCACAATCCAAACAGTCATCGCAATCAGTGGCTGGGTGGCGGCGGGGCTTGCGGGCTGTGTAGTGGGGCAGAATGGGGCGTGTCGCCCTCGCTGTTTACGCAAATTGCGCAGCTTACTCGTATTTGGCAACGGCGATGTCGTCGTCGTCTTTGTCGTGACCAGCGTATCCAAACAGCTGACGACGTCCAAGCGGATCCAGTCCACATGCCGCAGCAGAAACAAACATTGACGTTCGCGTTACCTTTGACGTCGACTTTAACGCTAACGGCACGCGCCAAAATCCCTCAGCTCCAGCGACTATATTTCGTATGGCCATCAGGTGTTATTACCTTACGCACGCACACACACACTCACACATGTATACATATTGAGTTGCTATATTTCAATATCTTCAGGTAACTTGGCCCTTAGAATCCAGATGTGTATGCCAATTGATGTAATAAATCAAGAAAACTGAATGTAAACCTCTAATGATACAACTGCCAAATGTTATATTACCTACGTGAACAGACTATAGAAGAAGCTAGTAACAAAATTAAGGTAGCTTGTTGTTTTAATCTCTAGGCTTGTTCAGCTATTTTCCGCCCTCGGCATATTTTATTTCCACCCGTTCCACCTTGAACTTCACGTCTCAAATTATATCTTACATATGTATTTTAACATGAGCTTAAAATCGATCGGCTGACATAGAAAGTGCTTCAATCGGGAATGAAGCTTCAAACAGCTCTTTAAAAATTGGTTTGAGACCGATCGTATGTTTAGCAAAAAAGTTGCATTCAACCATTTTCCACTAATTTTTCACACTAGCGGGTAGGATTTGCCATAAACCATGTCTTTGTGTGCATTTACATACATCTCATCTTCCTAGCTCTAAAGAAAAAGTTTTATATGTAAAGGCATCGATGTATGTTTATTGAGTGATTGTGATTGCTATCAATATGTTTTTTTTAGGTTAGGAATATGAACAGAATTGACAAAGATATTTAGATTATAGATTATAGAGAGCTGAATGAAGCAGCTGGCGTCTTTTTATATTTCTTAAGCGATTTAAGTATTTCCCGGAAAAAAAAACTATGACATAAATCGGATGGGGGTGATTAAATCTATAAATATAATGCACTAGTAATGGATTCTTTGAAGTGGGGCTAATTAAACGCCTACGCAATGTTAGCTGACTGCAGCCCCTTAGCCGACTGCAGCCCCTTAGCCGACTGCAGCCCCTAAGCTGGTTGCAGCCCCTAAGGATCAGATTTCGTATGTGGCCAACAATGTAGTTGTCTTTGTCTTTAGTGTTTGTGCCTCTATAATAATAATAATTGTAATTGATTTGTTGTTCTTTTCTGTTTGCAGTGCCAATCAACCGCCAAATCTAACAGTATTAGCAAGCACAACACAACCAACCACGCCCACCGGCCGCCAAACCAAATCGGTAGGGGCCATAAGCCAAGCATTGTACGCGGCGAATGCAAGTGGCGTCGGCGGCAGCGGCAGCGGCGGCGGTGTCGGCGTCGTCGTCGGCGGTGAGAACAGCGACCTAATGATACGACTGCGCGAGTCCATCAAGCAGAAGGAGGAGTTCCTCAAATCGCCGCTACCCTCCGGTGTGCTATCCGCCTCCGCATCCAACGGCAACGCATCGCAGTCATCGCCACAGAAGCAGCAGCAGCAACAACCGGCGCAGCACTTTTTCCCATCGCACACGCCACCAGGAGGCGGAGCTGTTGCACAGCGCGTGCGCCACCAAGTGCTGCACAAACAGCAACAGCAGCAACAGCAGCAGCCGCAGCAGCAGCAGCCGCAGCAGCAGCAGCAGCAGCAGCAACAGCAACAACAACACCTGCACCACCACCACCACCACCTCCACCAGCAGCAGCAGCAGCAGCAGGTTGTACTTGGCTACGACATGTACAACAGCTACGCGAGCAGCAAGCTGGCGCCACGTTCCATAGGTGCAATGCCGCCGCAGCAGCGACAGGTGGCTGTCAGCGTGGGCAGCAATAATGGCAAGTACGCGAAGGAGCTAGACTATTTTGAGACACTGCAGGAGACGGGTGTTACCAACAAGGTGTAAGTGGATCCAACCCGCATGACCTAATTGGCTCAGATTGTTTTGTTAATCCCTCTTATTCTCTCTAATAGATTTGAAAGCAAACTTGTCTCTCACATGTCCAAGGGTTTTGATCCGTTCAAGCCGTTGTCAATCAATACAAGCGCCGCCTCCGAATCGAGCAGCGCGTCGGTTGCGTTGGCAAAGAAGCAGAGCGTTCTTTACGAATCACTTCAGCAGCATCCGTTGCATCAGATGCAATCCAAGTATCAACAGAGCAACACCGCCACCAGCAGTAGCAGCACAGTAGACGGACAGTCAACCAGCCGGATGGAGTTACATAAAGCAACACTTGCAAATGCAACATTTGAGTCGGTGCCTACCAGTAAGTATCCTCCCAATCCCAACGCAACACTCGCTTAAATCACCTAACCCTGAATAAAACAAACATTTCTATGGCTAATTTCAGAATTCAGCAACGTTCCGGAGCACCAGCAGGCCACCAGTTCCTCGCACACGGTGGCCACTTTGGCGGACATTGCTGAGAGTAGCGGTAAGTGTGTCCATATCAAGTATGAACTGGCTCTTGTTGATGCTGAGTGATGTGATCAGTGTGCAGTGTAAATCGCAGATTTTAACAGATCTTTCCCAACTTAAAGTGATAGCTGCAATTAATATATAATTGAATAACGTGTGAGTGAGTCGCTTGAACATTCGAACATTTCTAGGGTAGTTCTTATTCGCAGACAAATTTCGGAGCTGGCTCCATTGGAAATGTGCATCGGTAAAATCTTTTTGTGTGCCTGCATGCAACAGTCAGGAGGAGTGGCAAGAGCTAATAAAGTGAATCGATCTAACCAGGTCCGTCTAAAGGCTTGAAGTTTGAAATATATATTCTTCTTTACCATGCGCAGAAGAAGGTTATATTTGCATACATGTGTACATTATTTTTTTTTGGAATTCACTTTCCATTTTTATAATATCGATAAATATCGATTTTGAAGCAAGGATTCGGAGCTTAGCTCGAGGATTATAAGAGCTAAATGCAGCAAACTTGGTATATGGTCACTTGTGTAGTATATAAAGATAACAAATATTTCGCTTTTTGGATCGCTCGCCGCATTCCTCAATATTTGAAAACAAAGATTTTTGTGCCCCGAATAAAGGATCGGACTGTGAAATCGAAAGTTAATCAATAGTGCAATTCTCATGCAGCAAAGTGAGCAGCTTTCGGCGCGCACTCCTCCGTGTGTATGTGTGTGTTATTGTGTATTAAAAAAGGTGTGTGGAAGGAATCTGGAATAGTTGGCACTCAGTTCAGGGCAACTCGTAAAGCACTTACTTACTTATATTTTCCAAATAATGCAAAGTATACACTTATGAGTTACTTAATTAGTGTACCTTTTCGTGTGCTTTAGATTCTCTTGTGACTATTTTTAAAAATCGAATTCACTTTTTACAGCCGCTGCCATTGTGGAAGCCGCTTCCGCGCCGGGCAACGTGGTGCGTCGCTATAAGCCGCTTTCCTCGAGCTCCTTTGACGAGGGTAAGCCGGTGCGACGCATCTCGTACTTGCGTGCCACCAACAATGAGACGGAGTATCATGCAGAGCCGCCGGCGGATGGAGCTGCAGCCAGTACAACTGCCGCAGCTGCTGTCGTTGCGGCCGCAGCCGCTGCTGCTGCTGCGGCGGCCGTTGTCGAACCGCACAAGACCAAAGCACTGGTGGAGGAGCATCCAGACCCCACGTACGATGTAATCGCTGGCACCGGCGGTGGTCATGAGTTTATCGAAACGCCCAACGGCCTCGAGGATGTACGCTTGTCCGCACATCATGGCAACCGGCGTGCCTCCATCAACAGCGATATGCGCAGCAGGTGAATAATAAACAAGCCAATTAATTACATCTTATTGTAACGGACACCATTTGCACCTAGCATCCACATTGACGCGGAGCTGAATGGCAAGTATGTGCCCAACGAGCTGGAGGCCTTTGAGACGGAGATTGAGATCAAATCCTCGTGCATCAATGGCAAGGTAAGCAGCCAATTGCCCAATTAAGTGGACCTTAACTAAGTGGACCACACAATTCTATTCCATAGCGCATGTCCGAGTACCGTTCGTGGCGTCAGGTTAAATTGGAAATCAAAGGAGATATCCTACGCATCTACTCTGGACGCCATGCCAAGTCGGAGCATAATGTAAGTGCCGCCCTTTCAAGAAGCAATTAATACAATGACCAATATAATTTAAGAGCTTGTTGTCTTTAGTCCCCAAAAACAAAAGGTATCTCTTTTATATGGAAAACAGAACATTTGTGGGACTGCCTGACATCTTAGGGGAACATTTTTTTTATATGTCCTTATTTATTATAAAATATTTGATTCTTTAGCTGGCAACAAGGCTTTGGAAGATATGCAGAATCGATTCCTCCTCTCTCTAAAGAGGGTTTTATAATGTGTAACTTATAGAAAGCGACTTCTTGGACCCATAAAGTGATCCATCTGTTTCTTTGCAAATTAGTCTCTCGGTTTACCAACAGGAAAAAGAGTCGGCAGCTTAGCTCAACATATAGTAGCTGCCATAAAAACGATCGATCAACATAAGTTGCTTGTATGAAAAGGTTATCCTTTTTTTAGATATCTTGAGCAGACTTTGCATTTACAATTTATACAAAGCGTCATACATATGAGCGTAATCTTGTCAATATCGGACTACTATATCAATTAACTTTATAGGAAGAATCGCCCGATAAATAAGTTTTCGTATGGAAAATTTTTCTGTTTTTCAAAGTATTTTGATCTTTTAATTTTTCTCATATAAAGCTATATAAAACTATATCCATATCATAGAGCTTGCGATCAGTATTTGAATATTTCTGCTTCGACTGTTGCAAACTGTAGCTGAATCCGATCTTAAAAATAGCTGAAAACAGGTGAACTAAATAAAAATTGGCTAAAAAACATAGCTAAAATAACTGCTCTACAAAATAACAAATTACTCATCCGCTTTTGCCTTTTATGAATAATAAAAAAAAAAAAAAAATGTGAAAAAGAAATAATAATAATAATAATAATAATATAAATAAATAGCCAGATAGGCGGGCAGCTAGAAATTTAAGACCTCTCAAAATAGCCAAAGTCAGCTAGAAAATAGCTGCATTGGCAACATTTATCTACAGTTATCTGGCTTGAACTTTGCTTTTCGCTGTGTGTGCGTTTGGGGGGTGGCAATAAAAATGTACACTGAGACGCAGAAAGCAATGCACATAACAGGCGAAGCAAAAATGTTGCTGCTGCTTCGACTTGCCATTCCAACGAAATTTCGGAAAATGGCGACTGTCGAAACGCAGCGCATTTCGTCAAGGATTGTTTTCCACCTTGGCTTTGGCTGCGATTTCCGGGAATTTCAGCTAGAGGCAATAAAACTTATTGAAATTTACCAACTATAACGTAAGGTATTCAATTGCCGGCATGCCAAAGATAGCTGATAGCTTTTACGCGTTGCGGTTGTGGGAGGGCTAACATCTTGGCTTGCCTATGCGCAAAACTTTCGGTTTCTATTGCCCCGATTCTGAGGAATTTCCGATGGCGTAGTGGCAAGCTGAGCGATCCCTGGAATCCAAGCCACATTTAAGATATTATTTGCATGCTCAGCGGCTGAAGACATGGCTTAGGTTAACCAGTTTTGATGCGACCATGGAGCCTGCTTGTGCACTGCTTGAATATCCAAGAATATACTGATGATGCGTCTATTCCTTGCTAGAAAAATACCCATTCAATACATATTCCATTTGGCAGGTGATAGAGCTTGATATTAGAAATTTTAAATTCTTTGACGAGTCGCTGGACAAAAAGAAGTACTTGATACGGATGCAGTCGAAGCCGAGCGCCAGCGTCGCTCATTTGGCTACGTTGGGCAACGAGCTGAATTTGGATGATGCGCACGATAAGCTGACCTCGTCGGGCAGCAGCAGCGCCGCCGAGCCGCAAACGCCGGCATTATCGGCTCCATCGTGCGGTCCCTACACCGAAATTCTATTCAAGACCAAGAGCAGCAACGAGATGAAGCGCCTCTTTGGGCTGCTGCAGTGGAAGGATAGCTTGAACTATGATGACGTTGTAAGTGGTGCTCGAAAGCCCAAAATGGCCAATCCTTTAACCCCCCTTCCTTCCTTTCCAGGAGCAGCCTGCAGGCAAACAGCTGGCGGAGCCACAGAAAACAGCTGCCACCTCCAGTTACCTGGATGATGTCGCTGGCGCAGATAGCTCGCCGGTGAGCTCGCACTCGGGCGGTGCCTTGGTGGAGGGTTCCGCTGTGGCTTCCATAGCTGCAGCTGCCACCACCAATGATGCGATATCGCCCGTGATGAAGCTGCGCAAGCCCTCCTCCCACAAGAATGTGCCCGAAAAAGATCTGGGCTCGCCCAAGTCAAAAAACTGGAAAGATTTACTATTTCGACGTGGAGGTGGCAGTGGCGGCGGGGTTGCCCATGCAGATTTGGCCTCACCCTCGGGCTGTGCCAGCAGAACAGGCGGCTCCATTGGTCAGCCCTTGCGCGCATGTCCCATGTCCAAAAGTAACGCCTATGTACCGCATCTGGTGGAGATCTGCACCAACATTGTGGAGACCAAGGGTCTGGGCGTGGTCGGTATTTATCGCATACCCGGCAACAAGGCGGCCATCTCGGAGCTGTCCGAGCTGGTCAACACGAAGGAGTTTTCGTTCGAGAGCTGCGCCACCGATGTCCGATGGGAGGATGTCAATGTCGTTAGCAGCCTGCTTAAGCTATTTATACGCAGCCTGCCGGATGCACTGATGCCGGCCAGCTTTTACATTAATTTCATTGAGGCGGACAAAAAGACGGGCATGGAGCGCATTGTGCTGCTCAAGGACATTGTCGAGTCCCTGCCGCGTCATCCGTACGAGACAATGAAGCATCTGATCAGGCATCTCTGCCGCGTCAGCGACAACTGCGAGGTGAATCGCATGGAACCTAAGAACCTGGCAATTATCTTTGGGCCATCTATTATACGCACACCCAACGACACGCTGGAAACGGCCGTCAAGGATATGAAGCATCAGTGTCGCATTGTCGAGCTGCTCGTCACACAGGTGGGTCCACAACAGCAACAATTCTGTTGACGCTTTTATCAATCGCTATCTTTAATCTGTCCACAGTACGAGTTCTTCTTCGAGGGCGGCAGTCTGCCGGATCTGGCGGACCTGACCGGCGGCGCGGCCGCGCCGAGTCCGGCCCAGCCGCAGCAGACGCAGGAGGATCAAACGAGCATGCTGCTGCACAACCTGTCCAAGATTGAGCGCATCACGGAACGGGAGACGCGCTCCTCGCGTTTCATACCGCAGCTGCGAAGACGCACCCATGGCAAACGCAGCGCCGTCAGCTCGGACACGTACTCCGGCGAGAGTGTACTGGTAAGCGGCAGTAGTCAAGCCCAGCACAATTCCCACTGCACCACAACTACCAACAACACCACCAATACAACCAATACCACAACCACCATCCGCACCACCAACCAAAGACGAATGCAACGCAAGTCTGTGCAGAGCATTTGCGATTTTGGCCTAATCCTGCCCGCTGTTCACTTTCAGTCGCTGGACTACGCCAAGGTGTCAGCGAGCAGCACGACCAGCACCAGCAGCAGCTCGACGCTGCATAGCAGCAAAACTAGCACCACCAGCAAGCTGCTCAGCTCGGCGATTGGCGGCGGCTCATCTTCCTTTGCGACATCCACCTCGTCGAGCACAGCCAAGGCGGCCGCGGCGAGCACCAAAAAGCGCGGCACTGGTGGCTTCCTCTCCAGCTCTAATTCGCGGAGCGCCCAGGCACGCAAGGCCAGCCTGGATGAGAAGGACTCGGCCAGCGTCGACTCAGCTGGCAGCGTTGGCAAGCATGAACAGCAGCGGAGCAGCGTTGACATTTCCATACTTCTCACCGACGATGATTCGAGCAGCCGTCTAAGCGATACGGGTAAGTGCAAGCACTTGAAATACCCTGTAAGACCCACTAATTACTCACTGTCAATGGGCAGGCTCCATGTCGCTGACGACCATCACGGACACGCTGGACAGCAAGCTGCGGAATTTGCGCAGCGGCTCCGAATCGAACGATGAGAACGGTTCGCCCGAATTTCCCAAGAATCGCCGGCACACACTTGGTCAGCCGTTGCACTTGCACTCCGAGAACATTCCCTATGCGGACGAGTCGCCGGAGCGACTGTTCCACAACTTTTGCCCACTGGACGCACCACACTCGTTACTTTTGAGCCGTTCCTGCACGGCCACCAATAGCATTGGCGAGGCCAAAGAGGACAAGCAGCAGCAGCTGCAGCTGCTGATGAAGCCAGCGGTGGCTCCGCTGCCGGCCAGTTTGCTCAAGGCGGCGCACAAGCTGCAGCACTCGGCCACGGTGCCCATACACCAGGGCAGCGCAACGGCGCCGGCTAGTGGCGCTGCCACGCCCACCGCTGGCACCGGCTCAAGCAGCGCCTCAACGCCGCTGGCTGGTACGCCCAGCTCGCAGACGGCCAACTCGATGCAACGCAACTCGTACGGAAGCAAGAATCTTCGGTTCAGCAGCTCGCTGGCCTACGAGCGGGGCATTGGTGGCGCCGGCTCCGAAGATGACTCGGAGGGCTCCACCACCAGTGACCCCAAGGAGAAGCTCCTTATGGCCACACCCTCGCCATCGTTTTTTCTTGAGCGCTACAATAAAAAGCGGCGCGATCATCGGCTCTTTCGCAGCGCCAGCTTCAACTGTCGCAACTACTCGACGCGACACATGAGCAGCAGCAATTCGGGCAATTCGGCAGCTGCTGCTGCTGCTGCTGCTGCCGCCGCCAACTGTTGCTCCCCCACATCGTCGTCGTTGGCGTGGGCACATGCCGCTGCCGCGCTCACCAAGGACGAAAAGACTGACATGAATCTGACCAAGAAGCGGCAGATACAAAACAAACAGAATCGCTCAATCAAGCGGCGGCACACGGTGGGCGGCCCGCACGACTATGCGGCGAACAATGCCGGTGGAGGTGTCGGTGGTAGTGGCGGTGGCGCCGCTGCCGGTCATGATCTGACCGCCATCAACTACAACCATCATAATCGGCACCATAAGCAGCAGCTCTTAAAATTGGGCAGCGCCGCCGGTGGGAGCAATGGTGGTGCAGCTGCTGAGACAACAACTACAACGACAACCACCACCACAGTGTTGCGTAGACTGGGCGCAGCTGCGGCCAGTGCAAGTGCCAGTGTGAGCGGTGTCAATGCCGAGGCCAATGTTGCGTTGCCCGTTGTCGTCTCCGGTTCCAGTTCGGGCAACAACAACAACAACAACAGCAACAACAACAACAATTCGCCGCTAAGCGATGGCAGCAATGGCAACAGCTCTGCCAGCGGCGGTGGCGGCGGCGGCGGCGGTGTCAGCGGCAGCAACAGCAACAGCAGCAGCAGCTCGTCAAGCCACAGCAGCAGTGGCGGCGGCGCTGCCGGCGGTGACCAAGTCTTGGAAGTGGGCATACGCATCAAGAACATGAACAGAGCGCGCTTCTAAATGGCAGAAGAGGAGCAGGTGCGTGTCCAAATGAGTTAAAATTCGATATAATTTAAAGCTCATTTGTGTCTCGCTTCCAGCTAAAATGAAATCAAAGGAAAAGCTCAGAGAGAAAGAGAGAGAACGAGAGCGAGAGCGAGAGAGGGAGGCAGCGCGAAAGTGTGAGAGCATATATTGGAAAACATAAGTATTAAAAGCGAAGTATATAAAACACATGCGATAGTATTTTAAAGGAAATTGTGGCTGAAGCACACACAAACAAACAAACAGACACACATGTGCATACATACACACAACCCATCCAAAACAAACCCAGGCCCACACTCACGCGACACACACGCACACACACATCGAGGGAACAATGGAAAAGCAAAAGTAACGATAGGGACAGCGCGTCTTAAAGAAAAAAGATATATATTTATATATATATTTATATACATACAAAACTATTTTGTAAAACGTATACAAACAGTACGGAATATGCTTAAACCATATACATGCATACATATATTTGCAAAATTATCATACACAGATACACACAACACACCCACAGAGAGACATACACACACATATACAAACATATTTATATACACTCATACAATTGTGCGTATATGCACGGATATGTGTAAGCTTAACTTGGGCAACATTTGATAGCCATATATAAAAATACATAGTACATACATATATATATATATATATATATATACAAAACTATATACATACACATATATATGTATATATGTTTGCATATATTTAAACGTAATCCAAACAATGTCGCCTGCCTAGAGCAGACACACAATTTAAAAGAGATAGAGACAGCGAGAAAGTGAAAGTGAAAGAGAGGGGGAGAGAGAGAGAAAGAGAGAGTTGGCACCGTCTTGTGGCAGGCAGCTGCTTTGTATGAACTGCAACGTATTTCGGCTGTATGCATGTAGTTGGTTTTTTTTTTTTTCATTGTTTGTACCTGTACCTGTCTATGCCTATGGGTAGCTTCTAGTGCGTAGATGCAACACTTGTTGGTGCCTTAATTGCTTTGCTTTAAAATTTGTTAGTGACATGATTTAGGGAATGCACTGCCCGAGGGCCCAGCTGGCCACATCGGTGCTCAATTGCCAATTGGCAGCAAGTATATGTATGCTATATATATATTTATTTATGTGTGTACATATCTATGCGTTTGGTGCTCACGTGTCATTAGTTTAAGAGTCGGCCATACTTCGTCATATGTTAACCGTCAGTTAGGCCCAACATCAGTGGGCCTAACTAAGCCGGGCTCAATGCAGCTGCCTGTTTGCCAACAGAAGTACGCAGTCGTTAGTGAGTGGCAGGCGACAAAAAAACAGGTGCACATAAGCAGAATACGCAACAATTTAAACATTTCGTTCAAATAATCCTTTTGACAAACAAACAAATTACTAAAATTATATACACATATATTTCAACAATTCAGCAATTAGTATAAAAGGGCATTACGTATACATTTTAATGTATGTCAAATATTAAAATGTTATCGTAGAAGACGTTTGGTATTAGGTCAAAACGCATACAAGTATCCATTATAATTAAAATATACACACACACATATATACATACACACGTTTACACACATACACACACACACACACACACATATTTTTTGTATTATTTTAAGTTGAATTCAACGCAAAAAAATATACATGCATATATAATAATTAAGTGAATGTAGTCTAGAGTTGTATGTAGTTTTATATATACACACGCACACATACATGCACACATGTGTATATATTTAGAAATATATCTATATATATATATATATTTACATAAATATATCCATATTGTATAGTTTTTTTTTTGTATATACCAATTATCTTTTATTTTACTTGATTTGATTCTAATTTCTGAATTCTGATTTTTTTTCAACATACAATTTTAAATATACATATATATATATATATATAAATACATTAACGTATAGTTTTTTTTGTAACCCTACTTTTATTTATATATATTATGTTTTGTTATCGCAAAAACTGAAAAAAAATTGTTGCAAAATGTTAGAAATTCAAGCGCGTAACGTTGCTATATATATTATATTATATATTATTAATATTTTTTATTAGTTTTAGGTAGTTATTTTTTAAAATTGTATTTTTTTTTTTAAATAAATGTGAAATTATAAAAGCAACAATGACGACACAATAAAAAAAATCATAAGAGTACTTATAGAGCTAATTAATCACTCTAAACTTTTCATATAGCTTAAAATCGGGGTACAAAAATGAATCTGCAATTACTCGAGTGAAAGAATATACACCTAACCTCTTATTCGCTTTATGTTGGGTATATACAAGGGCTGCAAAACCAAAATTTGGCTGGCTCGGTTCATGGTTCACCCACACCCTGTCTTCAGGTTCGCGTTGTAAGCCCAGGATTTGGCACAAACCTTGTTTTCTTTTAATGTGACAACATATTGTTATATCCAAAATTTCTATAATAAAAAGTTAATTTACAATTAGCCCTGTGTTCTGAAATTATTGCAAGCCGTGCATATTTTTATATACAAAATGCGGGCTATGTTAGATTTCTAGCCAAAATTGACATTTATCTAATATTAAGGTTCAGTTCGTAGTGTAAATATATTGAAATTCAGGGTTTGAACTGGTTTAGCTCGAAACTGGGTTTCAATCTGCCGAATTCCATAATTTTTGAATTACCTTAAATCAAGGAGTTAAAATTGATAATCTTTAAAAGCCCAAAAAAAAGTTTTCTCTTTGAATTGGAATACTTAATATATGTTTAACATCTATAAATACTTAAAATATATTACAATATATAAATATAAACGATGGATGCAAGTACACAGCTATTTACAGAAAGTATTACATCATCTGCCATATGGAATGCCTTAGAGCTTGGCTTGTGGGCCCGTGCCCGATATTTTGTACACGAACGAGTGAGCGACATCGTAATGCGGATTGCAGCTATGCCGCACGCGCTTCAACCAGGCGCGAATCTTGGGATACTTGATGCGCACATCATAATCGGCCATTCCTATGGAGAGGATTGGGAGTGAGCAATCCAATTATATAGGATTAGACAATTGACTTACGTGTCTGTTCAATTTCGCAGGCTGCGAATATGTCGGCAACGGTGAGCGCTGGTCCGGTGAGGAACTCACTCTTGGCCAGCCACACCTCCTCAATGATGTCCAGATTGCGCTCCATGTGCATGCGCAGCGTCTCAATCTTCGCCTCTGTGGGTGAACGTCCCGTCAGCAGCGGGTCAAGCCAGATGGTGCGAAAGTACAGGGCGCAAGTGACGCGCAGCGTCATATGCTGCCATTCGAGGAACTCATCAACGCGCGCCTGCTCTACAAAATACTTGGGATACAGCTGCTCCGGTATCTTGCCCTTGGCGCTAAGGTAACGCAATATGGCCACGCTCTCCGCCAGCTTATAGCCATTGTCATTGATGCAGGGTACACGCTGGAAGCGATTAATATTCTGCTTGAACTCTTCTGTCAGATGCTCGCCTGCCATGTGCAAAGTCCCATTATTAAAGAAATTCATTCCACTTTAAAGATAAGTTTAAACGAGCACCCACCATTACGCAGCGCCACGATGCAATCCTCAAACTGCATGCCACTCAGCCGGAAGATGATGAACAGCGCCCGCGAGGGCTGCGACATCAGATCGTAATAGAACCGCAGCGGAGAAGTCATCGTCTTGCTTTCCAGCTTTGTTACCTTGCGTTTTGCAACTGTAAATATATTTGGCTATATAAACAACAATTCCCTGGCAACAGCTGATCAGCTAAGCCCACCGCCCAATAGCCGGTACAAAGATCACGTCGCACACTACGCACCTTTGATCGGAGATCCAACAACAAACAACCTACCGAGACGCAAAGAAAGAGCGACCTGTTAGCTACGAGCACATCTGACAACTGGTTAGCACTCGCGAGCACGCATTAAACGAAAGCACAAAAGCTTCCGCTCGAAGAGAGTTTTCTAAGCTTTCCAATGTGCACTTTCAAAATCAAATATTTGCCTGTAGTTGCAAGCTCTCTGCGAACTTGTTGATAAAAGTTTGAATTCACCAATAATCTGTCTTGCTCTCTGAGTATAGAGTACTTTACGGCTTGTACAGGCTATTAAAGTTCGCGTTATGTATGTGTATGTGTCGGCATATAACGGCTTTAGCTCAAGCTTTTAACTTTGCTTTTCACGCCCCCGCTCGCTACTGCAAATCGAATAAGTCTTGATATCTCTCGGAACTTGTAAATTTCTCTCAAAGATAAGCTTAAGTACACAATACTAATCGAAGATTTTTATTGCTTTTTTTTAAATTTGTTTTGAGCTTTCAGTATATCTGGAATCAGGCTATTTGTTTACTCTTCGAATTATTTGAACGAATCGAACGAATCGATTTACAAAAACCTGCAATTTGCAAGGATCTATTGCATACATGTAGTATGTGCCTAGTTGTATATTTCTCAGAATCCTGAAATGGACGTTATCAATTTTCCTATACTTGGTAGTTCCTAGAGACTCCTAAAAAGGTTTCGATATGTTGGAAACTTTGAGAGGAAAAACTTTGTTTTACAAAAACCATTCTTTCACTAGTAATGAAAATTGAATTTAAGCAAATATTGTTGATATGCATATTTTTTAATTGGTTCACTGCGCTTTAACTGAATTTCATTGATAAATAATATCTGAATATAACTTCCAGCACACAATCTGAGAGTGTGCCTTGGCCACGTTTTGAATGATAGAGGCAGTCATGCCATCCGGATTTTTTATCATAACTGATTGGTTATATACGTAGTCTTTTATTTTTCACGCTAACTAATCAAATTTGAATAGTCTTCAAATGATATAACTTACCCTGTGCGGTACTTCCTTTATTGAATGGAATATTTGGCGGATCCTCATTGTTGCAGAGACCTAGTAAACTGGCCAATTCCGACGACATGTTATGAATGAGCTAAGAACTGGAAACTCTTTGTATCGATTGCAGCTGCACACTTTTATACACGATGCCCGGCGATCCATTGATACGAAATGCGAATCTGAGGCAAATAAACAATAACAAAAGAATATAGTATACAACTACATAAGTGGCTATATGGGGAGCTACCAGGCAAGATAACGCAAAAACAGTTACGGCTTGGGCGTTGGCAACCCGTACTGGATTACGTATGCTTGTATTATTAGTACTAAATATAAACCTTCTGCTTATCGTATTAGAAGTAGTTGCATACGATTATATGAGCAACATATGAGGATGTATGTGCTCAGATTCGAAATTTATTATTGCTTGGCGCTGGATCAGCAGATGGATTGGTATATAGTATACATATTCCTAAGCTGATTAAATAGATTTACTTTTTACTCTTGCTCTTCAAAACGATTTATGGCCAAATGCAAATAGTTTAATACATTTACTAAGCTAAGTAAATGTTGTTTTTTTTCCAAGCTATTGATTCTATGATATCTGTCATATAATAACAGGCGGAAGGACCCATCTTGGAGCCCTTAATTTACATAAACTTGGACATATCTAAAGGTCACTCGAGTAAAAGCGCAATGATCATGGCGATTATAAAGGCTACTACGATAACTTTTCTTTAAATTTTCTTTAAATATCAATAAGTTTTAAAGTCCAACATTAAGATCAAATTTATGCTAGTGCGATTAGGAACTGACTACAGGGTATATTCTGGTCAAGCAGTTTCCTACAGCCCACATTTGGTTTGCTTAACTATTCGGTGTCAAGTATCTGTGAACGGTAACTTAAGTAAATCAAACATGGCTGTTCTAAATAATATACCATTTGTAAACACATAATCTGTCAGTCGATTGATAGATACGTATTTATATAATGTGTGCATAAGAATATATAGAAACTCTATTAATCAAGAATTTAATCAGCAATCAAGCATAAATGGCCATGTTTACTTACCGCTGCGCAGCAAATTAAAGAAAAGTCGTCTCTGCAAATGTCGCCCTACTACGCGATTCTCATAGTTTCAAGTAAGCCCCAGAGGTTTTCATGCTTTGGTATTGTTTCCTTTTTTTAGTAAATAGTTGTGTTCTCTGCCTATTTAACATTTTGTTTCGGTATGTACGTATGTATAAATGTATGCTTGTGTATATGTATGAATGCAAGTGTATGTCTGTATGAATGTCAATTTATGTATTTTTGTATGATTGTGTGTGTGTCTGTATGCATGTTTGTATATTCTGCCCAACGCATACAAAGCTTACTTCCCGCCGTGCTGCGAATTAAATATATAACGTTTTTGTAAATGTGGCCCTACTACGCGATTCTTATAAAGTCAGATAAGTGCTAAATTAAAAAGTTGTGTTGGCAATCTAATAAACTTAATCTCTGTTCTCAATATAATATCTAAATAAAATAGTCGCTTGCACTCTCTCCCTCTCTCTCTCTCTCTCTCTCTCTCTCTCTTTGTCTCTCTGGTTATCCCTCTCACTTTGTTTCATTTTCATTCACCTGCTCTTACTCTAACTAACTAAAATAAAATGTACCCAATGTTCGAACCAGACCCTAGCTGCATATAAAGAAAATGCTCAAGATGACGTTCAGTTTAATATTTATAATTTTAGCAAAGATAGTTTCGAAATACATACATATGTAATATATATTGTACAAACTTCGGTATGTGTATATGGGCGGGGCAAAGGTAAATAAATAACGCCAAAACCAAAACGAAACGATACCGCAAAAACAATGGGATTGGTCAACAATTGTAATATGTTTTTGGTAAATCGGCTACAGTTTCGAATTGGATTTTGAATAAGTTCAGATCAGCAAGGTTAGGTGTACGGTATCATTCCCTGATTTAAATACCAGAACGGTATACATATAGTACTTGCAACAGTATTTGCACTTATTATTAACTGTTTGGGTTTTTGATTTTCGCCTTTCGCAGAAGGAAAATTCAGATTGGTACAGATATATGTTAATTTTGAATACTTTTTGATTACTTTTTACATGCAGACACATACATTTGTATACACCGACACACACACACACACATATATATATATATATGTTGTAGTATATAGAGTTGTACATACATATTGTGTACAATATTTGTATATATTATTATATTTTCATATAATCTCTTGATATTTTTAGTTTAATTGCACTCTAATTT
The DNA here is from genome assembly GCF_035044405.1 of Drosophila montana. Lineage (NCBI taxonomy): Eukaryota > Metazoa > Arthropoda > Insecta > Diptera > Drosophilidae > Drosophila > Drosophila montana. The sequence goes on along the minus strand of NW_026996559.1, from coordinate 3,640,444 downwards.
ACTACATATACATTAAATAAATTTTCATGTTAGTGATAGTTTTAGGTTGAAAAAAAAATACGCCTGTTACTAATATTATTTGTACGATATAAAGTTTGAAATGCTGCTTTCTTTTGATACAGTTTGTCAGATTCACTTTATATAGTCTTTTATGTTTTCGGCCCCAGTTTTTGGTTTTACGGAGATGTGGGTATAACATTAACAAACATTTACATAAAAGATATATAATAACAGTCACAGTTACAGTTACAATTAGAGTCAAAGTTTCGGGTTACATCTTAGTACATATTTATTGTATACATCCATTTGGGGTAAGGGTATTCTTTTGTGCCTACTTGGGAAATTCTGTGGCTTTCAGGTTTTTGGCAAAACATAGATTAAACATCTATAACTACTATATAAGCATTTTTACTACTTAATTTCTCTTATAAATCGATCTACTTGTTCTCAATAATCATCTGAAGCTGCAGGACCAGACTTCGCGCCAGCTGGAGCACCGCTTGGGCATTATGCCGTTCGGCCATTTCTGAAATATATGTATAGAAAATGATGTAAGTAAATATATAAGAGTACTACACTATGTGAACTCTACCATTAAAGAACTTGATGACATCTGTAAAGTCCATGCTGTTGGACAAAATGATATCGCGATAGGTTTCGAGCAGCGCCAGCGCCAGGAAGAGCACAAAATGCCCGGAGGCAATATGTTTGGCTGCCCAGATGACCTCCCAGGTGGCAAAGACATCGTCATAGATGAGCTCGCGCTTAAAATCCAAGAGGAACCAGCGGTAACAGAAGTAGAAGTGGGTGTAATCGCCATTCGAGTCCATCAGGTCGTACATCTCCGAGTCGAGTATTTGGATGAGCGAGCTGGAAGAAATCAGGCAAAGGCCAGGTCAGTATCAGTTAAAGATGGCATAGATAGACAGATATATACCGCATGTTGGCGAAATGCATGTCCATGGCACCACCGCTGGGAAAGTTCTCGATCATGCGCTCCATGAGCTTGCAGAAGCAGCTGTAGCTGAGCGACTCATCATCGAAGATGACCAGCAAGGGAGCGACCAGATCGCACATGCCCTGCATGTAGCCCACGTCCAGATGCTCCCACACGTACGTCGATATCACATTGCGTAGCTTGTCCAGATTCTCGCTAGCAAAGTACCAATAATTTCGATCGCAGCGCTGTACATCCTTCTCGATCCGATGCAGATTTAGACCAAACTGTTCCAGCAGCTCGCTCTGTCAACAAATAATAGCAATAATAGGTTGAAAGGGGGTGTGACTTCGTGACAGCGCAAGGACTTACGCTGTAAACACCACCATTGGAGCTGGCAGGTGAGGCGCAGCTAGATTTTGGCTGCTGCAGTGCATCCAGATTGGGCGCATTGGCGCCGCTCTCAAATTGTTCGTTTAGCGGCGGCATCTGACTGTTGGCGCCAGCCTTGGGACTGCGCTCCCAGTTGGCAATGTCCACAGAAGCATTCGTAATGATGACTTCAGCTGCCTGCTGTGGCTGTACGGCTTCATCGTCGTCGGGCAGCTGGGCCTGGAGATCATCGGCGCTGAGATACTCTGGGCTGAGTACGCTGCGGGTGTCGCCTGGCTGCGGTGCGCCACCAACGGTCTCATACGAGGATGTGGTTGAGTTTGAGCAGCTTGCCTGTGCCTCCTTCTCCTGCGACTGGGCTGTGATCTTCTTGTCAGCTACCGACATGTTTGCTGTCATTTCCTGTTTCTCTTCTTGCTTGTTTTTCATTTTCATTTTCTCCCGCTGCTGCTGCTCTTCCTTTTCCTCCTCCTCTTCGTCTAGATCATCTAGGCCCTCGTCGACATGACCGGAATCCGTGCTGGTTTTCATGGCACGGGGAATGGGCTTCACGCTCAGATGTGTGACACTGACGCCGGCCATCTCCTGCTGCAGCTGCTGCCGTTGCTCGTCATCAAACTCAAGATCACCCGGATCGGATATATCCGAAATGTCTTCAAACACCTCGTTCTCTAGCTCGCCGCCAGCATCCAGATCAGCGGCGCGTACCGTGCGCTCGTTGCCGCTATTACTGCCGGAGCTGAGCTTGGCCACTGCCCGCGCCGTCTTCTCCTTCTCCCGCTGCTGAACAATGGCATCCACGGCCAGCCACTCGCTCATTGTGGTCTCATAGTAGTGTTTGCACGTCTCATCCTGCTTGGTTCGCTCCTCCTGTGTTGTGCCAAATGCATAGTGGCCAAGAAGATACGGCCATACCTCCTTGCGCAGTTCCGGCTGCACCCCGCCAAAGTAGATCAGGCGATAAAACTCCGTAGAGTTATTCAGCATGCCGTCCGTATTGAGCAGCTCCCAGCGCTCCTTAGTCAGGCCCTCCTCGTCGGCTTTCACTTTTGATTGGAAAAAAGTGCACCAAAGTTAACAATGCTTACAAAAAGTTCTATGAAAAAATGCATTATCATAAAAAGATAATACTTATTTATTAAAAAGACTTCGGATTATCTATGCGTTGGTTATTCCTGCGGTCCATTTGACCGACCCAACTTTAACTTGGCAGCCGAATCTTTTAGCAATATTATCTTTTGTGCTGTACACACTAAGTTGGAAAATTCCACCAGCAAGTGTGGAATATAAGTGGAAAACGGTTGTATAATACTTTTTGCTTAACCACTCGATCGGCTTCAAACATAAATAATACTTGGCTAATTTAATGTTAGAAAATTTGAACAAAATATTTTATATTATGCAAATATTTAATATATACAATTAATTAAATTGCTTAAACTGATTTCGGTTTGTCTATATGCATATACAAAACTTGTCATTTTCACCGTCTTATTAACTCCCCAGTAATTTGACTGGCAGCGGAAACTTTATACCATAATTACCTTATGTGGTGTACACATGGGAACTCTAAATGGGCGAATCTGAAAGTGCCAGCCGCAAGTGTGGAATATAAGTGGAAAACATTTGTATACATTTTTATTTACCATCAAATCGGCTTTAGACTCATTCCTAAAGATTTTTATGAACATATATTTGAGACGTGGCTTGCATTTTCTTGGAAAGTTGGGTACCAAGGCATTATTATTAATTTCGTTTGAAAATGTATGGACACGTGTTTTGCCGACTAGCGAAACATGGCCAGAAAACACTTGATGCTAACTTTTTGTGTTTCACCCGAACGACTTTGAACGTATTTCAGTTTAAAAATAGTTTCTTTGCTGGAAACAGGGAAAGTAAAGTTTTTAGCTTTCACTTTTATCCTCTCAGTTTTTCCCAAAAGTTTTTTTTTTTTTTTTTTAAAAAAATGCGCACAACCTGTACGAGTGCATAAAATGCAACAAACCATTCCCCATCTTTTTAGATGGATAAAGAGTTTTCAACAAAAAGGCAAGCCAAATCTTGGAAGAATTTTAAAGAACAAGATTTTAAGTTTCCATGTTTGAGACATTGAAAAAATCGGATCTATCCCAAAGAATAATGAATATTTCCCTAGATATATTGCTAAGAATTTCAGTTCGATTTTTGTTACATAACTCAACTAGTGGTTAGGTTAGGCAGTTAAAAACTCACTCTCTGGTGTTATGCGTCCGTGGACCAAGCCCGACAGGTGCGTCCGTACGGTGGATAAATGACGACAGTAGGCCAGCCAGCCGTAGAAGGCGCGCGAGATAATCTGACGACGCATCGTGGAGCAGACCATTTCGATGCTGGCGTTTTGGTTGTGCTGCTGCAGCAATGGGGATTCCATCGGATACTGATCAATGGATAAGCTCTTATTGGAACAGTCGCTGCTGCCCGTAGTGGAGCAGCTGCTCAGTTGAGCACGCCTTGGAGTGCTGCGGACAAAATCCAGAATGGAATGCGTAGCAGCTGAAAAATAATCGAGAAAGAAACAAAGAAGTCAGGAGAATCAAATTTAATGAGCCTGAAACCTACCAAACTCCTCGTGTCGACTCTTGCTGACAATGCGAAAGACATAATCAATGGGCGTCTCATCCACCGACTCCATTACCGAGGGCAGAATGCGCCGGCGCATGCTTTTGGGCCAAATAAACATTTTGCCAATGCCGCGCTGCGACCAGAGTGGCGGGTCGAGCTGGCCATGTGGCAGCAGACCCGTTTCCAAGCAGCTGAGAAACTGCTGCATATGCCCGCCCTCCGGAAAATGGATGGGCGGACGCTGTACGCCGTCCTGACCCACCAGTATAACTGTGCCGCCGCTGTCCTCGCCGCGACTCTGATGACAGTGCACATAGACAATCTCGTCTACACTGATGTTGAGCGCATATGCCCAGAAGGCCTCCTTGTCGATCTCCTCCTCCTCGGTGTCATTGTAGCCGTTCATTAGCTGATTTGGAGTCCACTTGATGGTCAACGTTTGGATGTGCTGGTGCAGACTCAAATATCCGGGCATCAGCTCAGACACATCCTTGGGCAGCACATGCACATTGTTCTTGCCATAGAGTAGCGTGGCCTTCGCATTCTGATGCAGTGACTCCACATAATCCTTGGCCACCGTGGCTGAAGAAATCGATTTAAATGAACAGCTGCTGGCATCGTCCGAGCTGGTGTTCAGGCTACGTTTAAAGTTTATTATCGCTGGCCGCGAACAGGTGGAAGAAGAGCGACGACAGCTGATCCTATGACGTTGCACCTGGAACGCCAATCGGTTGAGAGTTATACGATATACATAAAGATCAGTATGAGATCTGATCTATACCAGCTCATCGGCATGCGGATCGGTCCAATAGTGATCGGCAGTTTTGGCGCGCGTAAAGTCCAGGGCGCAGGGACCCACCAGCAGGGAGCTAAGTATGGAACCATAATCCGGATCGGCCACCAACGAATCGCGATCATAATAGCTCTGCGCGTTGCTCACCAGATACTCGATGATCTTGGTCAGACGCTTCTCATACAAAGCCAAGCGTATCCATAGATATCTGCAAGAAGACATTAGCAAAGAGACAGAGAGAGAGAGAGAGAGAGAGATAGGAAGACATATAGAGAAAAAGAGAGTGGAGAACAAGATAGTGAAAAAAATATAGAGAGAAAGAGAGAAATGGAGGTAAAATAACAGAGAGAGGGAGAGAGAAAGAGGCAGAGGAAAAAAAGGAAATAGAGAAATATAAGGAAAGTGAGGGAGTTGAGGGAGAATCAGAAAAAAAAGATAAAGGGAGAGGAATAGAAATGAGATAATGATATTAAATAGAGGAAGAGAGAAGAAGAAGGGGAGAGAGAAAGAGGGTGATGGAAAAACAGAAGGAGAGAGAGAGAGGGAGTTGGAGAATCATAAAGAAAGAGAAAGGGTGATTTAGAGAGAGAGAGTTACCGAGTGCGGGAATTGCTACTCACTTCATGGTGACCAACGACATGCTCGAGGTGCTGGCGCTGACCGACACCGATGCCGTTGCCGAGGCGGATGTGGAGCCGGATGCGGTTGATGTGGTTGTATTGGTGGTCGACATGGAGTTGCTGCTGCTCTTCTTGAGCATGGGCGGCCGGTTGAAGCTGTCGCTGCTCGACGAAGAACGCTTGTTGGGATCGCTGGCTTCGATCTCCTGGACCAGCTTGCTGATATGCTCCGCCTCGGCACAGGTCTTGGCTATCTTGTGCAGCAGCGCGGTTGTTGATGAGGTCTTGAACAGGCCCAGGGCACGACGGCGCAGTCCCTGGCTGAGGCAGGCCTCGACAGCGGCACAGAGCGATGTCACGGAGCTGCTGTCCTCGTGCACATACTTCTTGGTGACCGCCTCCTCCATCAGTTGCTTCACCTCCTTCTTAACGCTGGCAATGAGCCGCTCCTTATAGTCGACGCCATCTGTAAATGCCATCAGGCAAAAGAGTCAACATTAACGTTCGACTCCCAACTGTGCATGCCACGCGAATCTCATAAAAGTAAACCCCGCGGGGCCTTAAAACGAAATCACAGCACTGATGCCCCTTCCCAGCACCCCACTCGCCCATCCGCGTGCCCATTGTCGCCATTACGCTCTGTAACTCAATATGCTCAACATGCGTTGACAGCCGGCAGCGGGTAGCGGACAGCGGGCAGTGAACAACGGGCAACGGGCAACGGTCACCCAGCAAACACCCTACATTAAATTAAAACAGACGACCCATGTGCCCAGCCGCTAGGCAGACTACAGCCACACCTAACTAACACCACGCTGATGGCGGACATCCAGTGCCCGGCAAATGCTAATGGCGTTTGCACTCAAAATTCATGATGGCTTCCGGCTACGTATAATTTAATTTTCATTAATTGTTTTCCATTTCCCCCACCTACAGCACCAAATGCAAATGCCAGCCAGTGCGACCAAAGCTACCGAGATACAAACACTGAATCTGTTTGCCGTATCTGCACTGAGCAAGAAAAGGGAGCAGCTTCTTAAATATAGAACATAAATCCACCTGTCAAATCTGAGTTAATCCTATTCAAAATCATTGAAATTTCTCTATGGACAGAATCCGCCGTGTCCTTAAGTCTGCCTCGGAATCAATTTAATACTTTTAGAAAACCCATTCAAATTAGAATTGCAAACTATACCAAAAAAGATGTTAAAAATGATATAATAATAATACTCTATGGAAGTTATAATGCTTTTTGATTAACATTTACGAAGTTCGAATTCAAATTAAATAGAAATCATAGAAAAACTTATGGACATATTTAAAATAAAATGCATATTATTTATTTTAATATGATGTTAAATCTAAAAAGCTTTAAATATTGCAATTTATGATAGGTTTTTAAAAAATATTTCGAGTAAAATTTATAACATTAGACAAAATTTATAACATTAGAATTTATCTGGAATATGAGAAAACATTTAACATTTAAAAATTTCAAAAGATATTTCAAATTAGACACATTTGATTCATATTGAAATGGAGATCTTTCCGTAATGCATAGAAGAAAAATGTTCTGATTCCTTAAAGTTTATATATGTTTTTATACATATGTATATGCCCTATCAACATTAACAGCCGAGTCGATTAGGCGATTCGTCAACCGTCTGTCAGTTTCTATGCAAACAAGTCTCTCAGCTCTGAGGTCTGAGGATCGACACGAAACTATGCGTTGTTTCGTCGAATCACTATATCATAAAGCTGACATAGTTCCTTAATGTAAACCTTTTTTGTTGCTTACAAACTTCACATATAAGAGTTCAACCATGTTCCTACGATATCAACTAGCCCTATAGGATAAATGGGTTGAATAATAAGTTTTTGTATGGATAATCTTTAGAATTTTCCAGTTAATCGAGAACTTGGCAATGACGACCTTCACAATTGTCCTAACTTATCTGCAAAACTATATGCCGCATGTTTGCAAGAGTATTTAATCTTTCTTCTTAATCTTTCTTTTTGTTTTCTATTATTGCTTTCAGTGTGGACAGGCTGAAGAGAAACGGTCAGGTGAAACAATCAAGAGATTAACTGCTGAAGGATGCAGTTTCAGCAGCCGTAATATAATCTATATAATTTACACTAAGACGTAGCAGAGGCTGTGCGTAATAAAAAAGTGCGAAATGAAATTTCGCACTGCAGAAATTAGAGCAGACATAAATGGGGCGAGCGGCATGCGGCAGCAATGCAGCAGCTGCTGCTTTGCAAGTGTCTAAATAAATCGCCACAACAAACGCTGTGCAACATGCTTATGCATATATTTGCTAAACATTTCGCACTTATTAAGCGGACAGCACAGACGGCATGCAACTTCCACAAGTACAAAGTACAGAGTTAAAGCTGCGTCTGGGGGCAGCCATGTGTTGGGACGCCAGTGGGACACTGCCAGCAGGGTGTTGTGGCTATTATGTGCCGGTCTGGCGACACTACCCTGTCTGGTAAGCAATGGAGCAGGGACAGGGCAGGGCAGTCAAGTCCGTGCCACATGCTGAAATGAAATGCGTACACGAACGCCATGAGTGCAACATGCTGCTAACTGGCTGGCTGGCTAGCTGGCTGGCTGGCTGGCGTCATTCTATCATAAAAGAAACGGAGGGCGAGAGTGGAAGTGCGTGGGTGGTTATTTAATTGCTGCTCTTTTGTTGCACCATCCACATTTGCAACAATTTCTATCACGCGTAATTACTATTTAAATGAAGGACACCAAAGGACAAAGTTTTGATAAACTTATTTTTAGTAAATGGCAAGCATTGTCACATAGAGTGTGGGGGGAAAGTGCGGACGAAGTTAAGAGTCGGGTCAAAGATCAACTTTTGCTACAGTTCGCATTGCTTGTATTTGTTTTTTATTTTATTTCCTTGTGTACTGCCTGCTCTGTGGTTTGCTTTTATTTGTTTATTTGCTAACTGTTTGCGCATCAAATGAATGTAAATAACAAATAGATAATTGTCGGGAAGCCGAATGTCATGTGCACATCTTGTTATGACGACATTCGCACGAGGGCAAACAAAACTTACCACAGCGCCTGGCCCTTGGACTAGGGGCGACACTGCCAGGTGCCTAAGTCCAAGCCCAAGCCCAATCCCAATGGACAGCACGGGGCGTATGCGTAATGTCGAAAACATGAAGGCAAGCTCTTAAACTAAACAATCTGTTCGCATAAAAGCAGCACAAACTTAAATTTAAGGCCAGCTCTTAAGAGTCCAGAATCTGCGCATTTCAATTGCAAATCGAGCCAAATATCAATTTAACTAGTAGTCATCGTAAATTCATTAGGCCACCGCACAAAATGGCAAATTAATGGCTCAAATGGCTCAACCGCATTTGCGAGCCTGCGGCGAGGAATTTAATTGGCGCACGGACACGAGCATGCCAAATTTAAAAATAAACCCGCATATTTCTATATTAATGCGCGTTAGCGCTATTTTCCTTTTTTTTTTTATTAATTTTTTATTTTGTTCTCTTTATTTTTTGGTTTTGGTTTTGTTTGTTTTTTTGTAGCCAGCAGCAAGGAGCAGGCGGCTGCTTTGGCGTTTTATTTTGGGCTGCTGCGCATTGTCGTCGCAAATGATTTGACCCTTGAATGTCATGACCCGACTCACAGACCTTGCCAGCTGCGCAGGCAAATAACGTTTCACTGGCCAAAATGCTGAACAATTAGCAGATGACATCAAATTGTTGGCAAATTAAAATCGAATATTAAATGGATGTCTGATATTTTATACATATACATATATGTATTATCCATAAAATAACTCTAACTAACTTCGAATATGGCTTTCCTAGTTAAACCAACCGTTTTATTGCAATATTAACAGCAGACAAATCCCAAAATCAAACTTGAACTTTAATCAATCGTCGTATAAAATCATTAAACATTTTTAAGTAAATTAAATTATATTGAATTTCTTCGTATTTTCATCATTTAATAGAGTCATTTTTTTTCAATTCCACCCAAAGCAAGTTTTAGAAAGCCACATATAGAAAAAGTAGTGGGAAACCGAATGGTAGATAGTCAAAAAAATGCTTTACACTTGGAGAAGTGTTTACGCAAAAATGATGCCAAGCTTTAAATACTATAATATATTTAATAAAATAAAAATGGTTGAAATTTATTGACTCCCCTCTCCAAAAAAATTAATAATAAAAGCATTGAAAAATCAAAACATTTTTTTTATAATTTTAACAGTTCGCTGGCAAAATATGTAATTTTTTGTTATTTACATATCTTATTTCTATTTTTGTAATTGTTTAATTTTTTTGTAAATTTAAAAATCCAAATCATTTAAAATTTAAGTACTTTAATGTATATTCTGCATCTTGCTGCTTAGCTTAAGCATTTTTTATGTAACTAACCAGAATTTATTTTAATAAATATAAATTGTTTAATTAGAATTAAGTTAGCTGAACTTAAGCTGATTTGAATCCTCTCTTTTTTATCCATTAAGAATAATATTAAGTAAAAAAGTTAAAGTGTTTAACTGACAACAACAGAAGTTATCTTAACTTAAGTTGTTTTTAGTCTCTCTTTTTGTCTTTTAAAAACAATAATAAATAATACAAATGTGTTGAAGTATTATCAACAGATTTGGGAATAACTGCAGCTGATGGTAGCTTTGCTTTTTTTAATAATAAATAATAACATTAATGTGTTTAAATAATATTAACAAGTTTTGCCTTAACTTCATTTAATGATAGCCATATTTTTTTGTCTTTAAAGAAAAATAATGAGTAATAAAAACAAATGTGTTTAAATAATCTCAATAGATCTTGGCATTAGTACAGCAGACGCTGTCACTCTATTATTTTTCTTTTAAAAATAATAATAAATAAAAGACATAAAGTGTTTAACTAAAATCAACAGATGTTGGCTAAGCCACGGTTCTATCAGCAATTCGTAATGATTTCTAGACTCTTTAGTTCAGTGTGTATGATAATGTAATATATAATAATGTAATATATAATAATGTAACGTATATATACATGTCTGGATTTGTATCTATATAGATGTATGTTTGTTATACACATTCAGTACTGGCGAATAACATTATCTGTTTATTTGCGTGTGCTATGTGCCCCGTGAGTTTTATCAAACTGCCAACTATTTTTATAGAATTAAGATAAACACTTAATTAGGCACAAACTGGCGCAGGCGTGGACCCAAGGCCGTGCTCCGGAACTGTGTGCGGGTCCCGGGTCCGGGACAACTGTTGCTCTCTGTTATTGGTTTTGTTGTTGTTGTTGCTTTTGTTGTTGTTGTTGTTGTTGTTGTTGCTGCTGTTTTTATCGCTAATGTCTGCGACACTGTTTATGCTGTACGTTTGCCAAATGAGTTTTTGCTGCCCAATGCTATGAACAGCTCTAGCAACCGCAATAAGCCCACCCGCATGAAAATTACGCACTCTGGCAACACGCACACACAAACGCGACTGTGCGTGTGTGCGCACATTAATTGGAGGCCCAAAGTACATGGCATGTGAATAAGGTTTATATAAATATGTACATAAACAAGCGGGCTTTGGTCGAAAGTGCTCGACTAGTTGATACCCTGAGCCCAGCATCAGCATCCTTTTAGCTTCCTTCACACACACACACACACACACACTCACAATTATACTTCCTCTACCAGCCACACTCTATGGGCAATGCAATATATACTATATATCTCTGGTACTTACTGATTACCAATTGTGTGTATATATCAAAGCGCAAAGCTCTTCCTTTACAAATGAGTCTTTTATCAATTTTGGGGGGATGCGGTTAGGCAACCAAAAAGTGAAATCTTCCTAATGAGTGTATACCATACAAGAACCTTTAAATTATGTTTGGTACAATTTTCGAGCTTCGCTTTGATATTATAAAATTGGGAGAGATGTCGAAAAGCCGTGATAAACTTGTTCTGCGCATGGTATAGGAGAAATTGTATTTCAAACTTCATGTCTATAGCTTTCCTAGCTTTCTAGATTAATGTATTCACATAGATGGACAGACAGATGGCCATGGCTAAATCGACTCAGCTCGTTCACTTGAATAAGATCAAAAAATGATATTAACATTTCCAAGAGTCAGGAAGGCTTCGCTCTGCCTGTAAGCAGTATACCCATTCTTTCCACTCTTATTGGGTTCGAGCTATAAATATGGCTGTAATTACACATATATATGCATGGATGTAATTACACATTTATATAGATGCATGCATATACCATATACTGCATTAGCATTTGCGCAGATGAAAGCGCAAGAAATGTTGCCTACTTATTTGGGCAAGAATGTAATCAATTCCTTTGATAGTTCCCGGCTGTCAGCTATTATAGATAAATGTCAGATATTTGCTTTAGCTGCTCATCATCATCAGCAGCAGCATCATCATCATCATTACCAACATCATCATCATCAGCAGCAGCAACAACAACAACAGCAACAGCGGCGACCCACGCATATTTTCAACTGCATTTTTGCTGTGATTTTCATGCTCATTTCCATTTCATTTCGCATTTTCACTGTTTGTTTGGCTTAATTAGAAATTCAGTTTTCCCTCTGCATTTGTGTCTGTGTGCGTCTGTGTATTTGTGTTGGCGTATTTGTACGCTCGTGTGCGCTAGCTGCAATTACAATTTCATTTAGAATGCTGCACAATATGGCATCTGGATTAAGCATTTCAAAGCAGTTGCCAGACATAAGACTGCCATTTAAAATATATTTTATGGGGTATTATGCTGCAGGTTTTTGCTTTTATATATGCAGCTTATAGGTCAAAGTGCAGTATGAATTCCAGCGTAAAGATATTTCATTATGTGCATATTTTGCTCAAAATTGAAAATGCAAATCAATTGCAATTTTTTGCGAAAATATCATAAATATCATGCGTATCTCTCGTGTGTACAATACAACAAATATTTGATTATATTTGAAATTCTAAGAACATGCAAATAATATTTTGCCTGCTGCTTACTACAATATTATTTGCCCTCACTTTAAGCTCAGCACCAATAACAACTCCCCCTCCGAGCAGAATATTCATATAACACTCGAGCATTAAAAAATTTTACTTTGATATGTTCACCTTGAACTTGAGACACTAAGCGCGCTGGCAAAATTTCTTGGAAGCCGCACTTATATGTTGTAAAATTCTCTTTTCAATATGAAAATACTACAACAATGAAATACATTTTCAAGAAAATCGTAGAATAATCTATCAAACGCGAAGCCCTTCTGGTACACCATTGTGTGGGTTAACGTCAACGTGTGTGCTCGTATACCATATAGTTTGAAAGGTACTAATCCACGTACTTTTGAAGCGTGTGCAAATGTTCACTGGGGCAGCATATGTATTCAGTCGAGTTCTTTAATAAAGAGCATTGGCAACTATGGCCAAAGGCCAAAGCCAGGACAATATTACCCGCACCTCATTGTACCTTAATCAAGGCTGCAAGCCCAAAGAAAATAGTTGCTAATTCGGGCCAGCTCAATAACTTAAGCAATTCGACTAGTCAGCCCGGTTTTGATTTATTTTTTAATGAAACAACTCAAGTTTTAGTTAACAATTGCCCTGCCATGTATATTTGCATGTACAGGATGCGGGCTAAATTTGATCTCTACAAAAATGGATAAATGCAATGTTTGGGACCAAAGTAATTTAAGCATTGGGGCTTGAGCTCTCTTTAAAGTTATGTTTAAATAAATTATACCTATGTTGGGAAATGACGCCCTCGAATCGTTTCGCTTCACAGCAGGTTGGCAGCTTTGACAGCTTTGATATAAAAGAAGATGAACCTCTATAATCTGCAAAAGATATTTGTATATTGCGAACAATATGCAAGCATGCTGTATCAATATCCATTGTCTGTCTACCCTGGAGCACGCTTAATTGTTATTTTGTTTTCTCTTCTGCTTGGACACACGCTGCAAGGCAGCTGTCAGCGGAGCAGTTAAATTAATGATAGCCAGACATTGAACATTTAATTTTGAATAGCTTGAAGCGTTCGGCATCATTTTAAACGTCATCGACGGGTACTGGAGTTGACAGGACATGTGAGTCGGCGGCACACGTAAGAAAGAATGACGACAGTAAGACCATATTTTTACGCTGCCTTTTTATGGGCTGTTGGACGCACACGCGCCACAAATCATGCCAACGTCTCCGAAATCCCCAACCCCAACCAAACCATTTGCCTCATATTAGCTTTGTGCTCTGTAACTGTCAGCTGGGGTCCTGCCTGCATGAATACACACCAAAGGAGCGTAGCATGACAAAATGTATATACCGAGATGATGTGTGGAATGTCAGCATATGCATGTTGGCAAAATTGGCATCATATAATAATGGGATTATAGTACAGGCATGAAGAATTTTCTGGCTAAAATTATTCGATAAGAGTCTAGTAGGTAGTAGGCCGGCAATTCATGCGAATATTTCGATATGTAGTAAAGGCTCCCTGCTGTTCAGCACATGGAGAGCCCGCAGTGCAGTTGAAATACTTTTTAGCATGCTCAAGATACTCTTTACGAAATATTTCACAAACAAAAACCAATTTGGGACTTTTATGCAATAGTTGTCCCTGTTTTATCTCTATTATCATTCTTATTATTTTGGTAAACTAAGCGAAAGGCTGTTTAAGGGCCAACTACACGGTAGAATAAGTTTGTTTTTGAGTTAGATCAAGATCAAGAAACTTCGTTGTCGAAGCAATTGGTCCTGCGGCAGATACATGATATTTTAGTTTGATGTCAATAAGTTTCATTTTTCAGCACGTTTGAAGCAAAAAAAAGCGCTTAATTGACGAAGTTGATTATGATTTCTTGATAAAGAAAAGAATATAGAAAGTTTCATAAGAGACTAAACATTAAACTTGATATATAGATAGACTGACAGAAAGACAAACAGACAGATAGACGGACGGACAGACATACGGAAGGACGGACAGATAGAGGGACAGAGAGACAGACAGACTAGTAGATGGACAGCCAGATATGGGTATATCAATAGAGCTTTTCGTCCTAACCATATTTACTTATGCCAGCCTCAATGCGTTGCATATCTCGTGATGATTTATAACAGCCTCTTCAATGATTTCTGCTGCTGACTATTGACGCAGGTCGTCGCTGTGGAATGCGTCTGACGCTAACAAGAAAGAAAAGACAAGAAATATGTCAAATACATGCCTGACTGCACGCACCGACACGACAGTTGGTAGGGCAACATTTTTATTAAAGTATTTCCCCCTAATTTAGCGAAGGCAGCAAAGTGGACTAACTGCAGCTAAGCTCAGCTGTTTGGCTTTTCAGCTGCTGTGCCAGTGTGTGTGTGTGTGTAAGTGTGTGTAAGTGTGTAAGTTGTCGGCGTTTTCTGCTGCCCTTGTAGTGACACCCACGGCCGTGAGTTGAGTGGAAACATAAACAAACGCCCACATGCAGTTGGCTGCTCGTATTTTAGCTCAATTATGCTGCCAATTGGCTTCCCATTCATAAAAGTTTTCCGCATTCAGGATTTAATCTTGCACTTAAGCAGCTTTGGCTTAAGGCGCTATTCGCTGCCTAGTCCCAAAAGATTGCCGAGTGCAACCAGCTTCACACTGGACCAGTTCACAGCCAGTGCCCACGCCAAGCTCTTGACGGATTATTTTCTGCATCCCGCGGATGCCGGAAATGGTGGCCAATTAAATGCTACAACCGATCCGATTGCACTGCGCTATTAATACCCTTGTCGAGGGCATTACATCCGTGTTTGTCACGGAATGCGTCTAAAGAAGGAGACTATCACATCTCAAAAGGTACTTATATTGCTGATCCATCTCTTTGTTCCTATGCAAACTTGTCGCCCAGTTTTTAAGCTCACGTCATGAAACTTTATGTTGCAGGCAATACATATGACGGAATCGCAGGAATCGGATACAACTGCCATAGGAATAATTGGACAAACATAAAGTTATGGTTTGAAAACTAGTTGCCGTATGCAAACAAAATCGTATCAACTTCGGACTACTATAGCCAGTTGTTCTATAGAACGAATCGGGCAAAACCAGGTATTACAACTATTTCTATACTTTCACAATATCATAATCAAGCTTTATTATTTTAAACTTCATTCGGCCTACTATACTGTATGGCTGCTATTGGAGTAATCGATCGGTAACTAAGATCTAGAAGGGTATTAAATCTTCGGCGTGCTAAAGATTGCCGTTCTCTCAAGCTACTCAATAGATAGATGACAGATAGGTGTCACCTCCAATTTTACTTTTATGTGCATTTAATGTGTAAATAACCTTAATACTATTATTAATGCCCAATTTTCTATATTTATGGTCATGGTAACATCCTTTTAGCCAGTTGCTTGGGATGTAATTATAATTTAAGGGTTTTTTTTTTTGTATTAAAGTAATAGCGCTATTAATATGTGAAAATATGTGGACCAAAAAATGTAAGCACTTTGTCTGACGCGTAAGCGAGTTTTGCTGCAATTGCGTTCACATTGCAATTAACGAATATACCCATTTTCACTTGGAGAGCACAGTAAAAAAATTAAAAAAAAAGAGATTCGCGTTGCTATGGCTAATAATGCGAACAGAACTGCCCCAAGCTTAGCGCCAGTGCACACAAAAATGACAAACCATTTACAGGCTCGACTCAGCTGCAGGCGTTGCAGCATATTAAAAATAATGTTGCCTACACACAGGCGCAGCGCAGAAATATTAAGCCACTCGAGAAAAAACGGTGGCTTGTTACTGCTGCTGCTCCAATTAAGTGGACTTAAATCAACGACTCTAGCAAACAAGCTCAAGGCAAACTACATTGAAGAAGCGTATATACGTCTATTGAATGAATAATAATAAGGGAACAATTGCGCCAATTGTAGATTGATGCCATATAAATATATGCATATGTATATATATATATAAGCTATTTATCATATAGCTATACTTATTTGCTGTACAATTGTATATAAATATTGGTTATGTTTATGAATATTATGAATTTATCTCGTTTAAGTACCTGCAGTTGTTTGCACCATTTTGCCAGCACCCAAAGCTGTGAAGCTTTTAACGTTTACACACGCGCGCGTAATGTATATATGTATTTATATATATATATATATAATTGTATATATGTATATATATCTAGGTGTACGGTTTGTATGTTATGTAGTCTGTCTGATTGTTGGTTTCTGTAGCTGTTGCTGTTATTGTGTGTGCGGTTTCCGTCTAGGGCTAACGCTGCGTATACGCAATTTCTTGGTAACTGCCTTCTGTTTACAATAAAATAATGCTAGTCTTTTCACTTTCGCTTTCACTTTCACTCGTTCAAGTCGGCTGGCTTATTTACTAGTTGCTGGCTGACTGCGTTTTATAAATAATTTGGCATGCTGCCGCTAGGGAGCAACGCTCGCTGCTGCTGCTTTTCCTGTTGCTGTTGATGTTGCTGTTGCTGCCATTGCCCGATACCAGTGCCCCCGAGCAAAGAGCTGTGGTCGGAGGTTTGAGGCGCTAGAGCAAGAGCTTAACTAAATGACTTGACTACTGTTTGATGAAAACTTCTGAATTCTTCTTATTACTGTGTGTGCTAGCGTCCGTCTCTCTGTGAGTGTGTGTGCGTGTGCGTGTGTGTGTGTCTATGTGATATATGTGATAATAATTTCTAGCGAAAGCGTGACGTCTGCACGCGACCAGCTCAAAAATTAAACTGAAAGCTAGCATTCGTCGCGTTCCACAAATCCACGAAGCTGTTACTACTCACATTGCTGTTACTGTTACCGTTACTGTTGCTGTTACCGTTACCGTTACTGTTACTGTTGCCTGCCTACATATATCGACATGCCGTGCCAGCCAGCTACTGCACCATGGGCCAGGTAATGACGAACTTTGAGCAGAACTAAACAGCAACAAAAATGTTAAAAAAATAAAAATAAGTACAAAAAAAAAAATTTATAATCGAAGAATTTTTTATATCAATTAAATTAACAATATGTAGAAATTTGTTTAGAATTAACTTCTCTAAAAGTTTCTTAAACATTTTCAGATTTGCTAATTTGGTGGGTTAATTTAGAGACTTGAAATTTTGAATGTAGGCGATAGGAGTGTTTCCAAATACCACAAATTTCCTTATCTTGTGAATTTTGTATAATGTATAAATGGATCTTATCGTTTGACTTTCCATTGGTGTAAAGCTTTATGTAATCGATTGAGATTTACGAAAGTTACGCAAAAATGTCAGCAAAAAAAAACATTTTAAATTTTTTTTTTTTTTTTAAAAAAACCTTGATTCCAAAAAGTTTTTAACAATCCGTTTCGCATTTCGGGAGCCCCAAATCTTTAAAAAAATTACCGTTTTATTAAATTCGGTTGCAATAAATATATTTATGTTGTATAGTTTTATCAAAAAATTGTTAATTTTCGTTTAGGATTATCTTGAAATTAAAGACATTGTCGATGGAGAGTGCTAGTTATGCCTAATGCTCAGCGTGCAATGCTACCAGAGACTACTCACAGTGCTGTCTGCTGATGTCGAATATTGTAAGGAGTATAGTTTGTAAAGTTCAGTATTTAATGTATTTAATTGAAAGGTGCAGCTGCTTGTAGAAATGTCAGGGCCTTGGCCGAAAAATTTAATTTCTGGCCCATGGTCCAACTGGGAGCAATTAAGGTTCTGCTGGAGCGTCAGCCCTTCGGCCCTCCATCACTTTCTACGTTGCTTTGAAGCTTTTTGAAATCGCTGCCCTTTGGCCCTTGCCGTCTCGCTTGCACGTGTGGAATACTGTTGGGTATCTGTATGCGTTTCTGTTATTGTTTAATGTTGTGTGTGTGTGTATATATGTGAATGTGTATGTGTGTGTGCTTGTGTATGTATGTTGTGCGTTGCTGACGTCGAACGCTGTTTGACACATCTTGCCACAAGCAACAGGACAAGCTACCCGGCTCTGGTCCTGGCCCTGTTCACTTCCTGCCCCAAATTCGGCAGCTGCTGCTACTGTTGCTTCGCATTTGGCGAGTTTGCGCGCTGCGCTTACCCCAACCCGTAACGCCCCTGATCCTACTCGGGCTCCTGCTCCTGTTGCTTGCTGTGGCGTCACTGGCCCCGGATGCCTAACCTGCCCAACTCTGGTTTCGTGTGTGCCCAAAATCCAATCTGGCCCCCAAAAGTAACCACAATTGTCATCAGAATGTTTCAAGCGCTGTGCGAAATTCTAGCTGTCAGCCTATTAGCTGCAACTATTATCGATTTACAGAGAAAATTTCAAGTTTTCAAAAAAATCAAACTACGAAACATATAAGGTTTACGCTATTCTTCTAGATCAACAAGCCGATGACTCGCCTGTGCTGTACTGATCCACTACTGTTAAATATGCCAAGGGTTAGAGTTTTGATTTATACATACACATAACGTACAAATTATAATATATATATATCATAAATATAGGTCAACGTAAAGAACATAAAAATGTGTAAAAAATATAGGCCAAACAAAAGAACAAGAAAATGTATTTGGCGTGTATTTACCGCAGTAGAGCTGCCAGCTACATTTTCGTTGTAAAATAAAACCGCAAATCTCCGTTGCGCTGAATTTTACTCAAATTTGTGCGTAATTTTTGTAAAGTTGTAACATATAACCATTTAATGCATTTATAATAGAAAAAAATGTGTGTATATATACATAAATTACTTAAATACTTAACAACAACAAAATAATAATGAAAATTTTGAGTTTTTCATACAAAATAATAATTTTATTTCATACGAAGATTGCTTAATTTCTTACTTTACAGAAATATTATTTTTTTTTTTTTTCTTTTGATAACATACATAAATATAATAAAATATTTCTTTGATTTTTTAAGTCCAGCTTAATAGTCATAAATGAAATAAGAAAATAAAAAAAACAAGTAGGAGGTTCTAGTCGGGAGCCCCCGACTAGGGGATACCCTGAACCCTCGTCTTCCAACAGGCGATAGCTATAAAATGAAAGATACTTGATATATGTACTATTCTAGAAGCTACATGTCAAGTTTGGTTGGTTTTTTATCGATTACTTGGAAACGGGGCAAGTTATCGAATATCGATCTCGATCTGCGCGGGGACTAGGAGGACCTACAGCTAAAATTTCAAGTCTCTAGCTCTTATAGGTTCTGAGATACTTGCGTTCATATATACGGACGGACGGACGGGCGGACGGACGGGCGGACGGACGGACAGACAGACGGACGTGGCTAGATCGACTCGGCTATTGATGCTGATCAAGAATATATATACTTCATGGGGTCGGAGATGCTTCCGTCTGCCTGTTACATACATTTGCACAAATACATTATACCCTTTTTACCCATTTTTAATGGGTTCAGGGTATAAAAATAATAGATATATATATACATGTAAAATATGTATGCATTTGATTTAAAAAAGTTTTATAAAAGCTTTAGAAAAACTTTAACTATGTTTCTGATGGATTTTATAAATTTCTACTTAACTACTGAAAATTTAATTAAATGTTAATTCGATTTAAAAAAAGTTTTATAAAAGCTTTAGAAGAACTTAATCTATGTTCCTAAGGGATTTTATAAAATTCTACTCAGCTACTGAAAATTTAATTTAATGTTAGCGTTTTACCAATATTTTTTCTAAAAATTAAGAGAAAACTTTTTATTTGTTGTATGTACAAAAAATGTATGCTATTTTTGATGCAATAAAAAAAAATTGTATATACTGATTTAAGTTTAGTGCGATTTGTTTCCTCAAAAAAATGTATACAATCAAGTGAAGAATATTTTAAACAGGCATTGCATTTTTCTGCCATTTATACTTACCAAAGGATCTATTGAATCCATGCAGCTTGTCTGCGGTATTTAGTTAATTGAACACTTCACTTTGAAATTAACACAATTTATTTGTTTGGTGTTGTAAACAATTTTGCATATTTCACATTTATTTGTATCATTTTTCAATTGTTTGTTATGTTTTTAAATAAATGTATGTATGTATGCATGTCTGTGTGTTCTGTAAATGTGAATATACATATATTAATTTTCACTCCCAGCTATATATAATGGCATTCTGCTAACTTTTTTTCATTGTATGCTTGTAGTGGTACATTTTGGAGTACACATACATGCATGCACATGTGTATGTAGACACATGTGTGTATGTATGTGCGCATATGTATGTATTAACGAGTAAATGCTCAGAGCTTTGGTTATGCTCTAGCTGCTAAACTTAACATAATATTCATGTATATATTGACTTATATGCGTGTATATATTTTAGTATATATTTATATGTTTACATGTGTGTATTAATGCTCTCTACATATGTATATGTATATGTATATATATAGCTAGTTCAGGTAATACTCAAATAATAACGCGATAGACCTAAGAGTTGTTTGTTTTGCAATTTCCGCTCGTCTAATATGTGTATCAAAAGTTTTAACAAATTTTGAAATCATTTGCTTCTCGTATTCTAGGCATTATTCAAACTCTTACCCGAACCTCGCCCTATGCGACTTTTATATTTTGTATAAATTATAATTGTATCAATTTAAGTAACATATAATTTCATTAGCGCTTACAAAAATATCAATATTTAAAGAAGCAACAAGAAATCACATTAAGTTTTTTTTTATATTTTTTTGTTTGTTTGTTTGTCCTTTGGTTGAGGGGAAGGGTGTTTCTATACACAAAAAGCGTGCGTTTCGCATTTACTTAATTGGGTTCATAGTATATGTATATATAAGTATATGCACTACATGAGTGTTAACATCAATCCTTTTAGCCCAATGGAGGGAGTTTTTGGTGCGCCTGCACAACAAAAATAATAAACAAATATGTGCTCTAGTCGTGTGTGCTCGACTAGCATATACCCTGTACCGTACATCGGTGTAACTGTTGCAATTCGTTCCTTTAAATCTTGTATCATATTTCTATGTTACAAAATTGCATAGCTACGTATTAAACCTTCTTTTTCTTCTTCTATTTTTGTTAAGGAATTTCAAAGGTAGGATATCCAAACATTTTAAGTACGACTTTTCATTGTGCTGTGGTCATATTTTTCGGTATTATAATCGGACTCACATCGGAAAGATTTATCTATGTGCAATTTGATCAATTGAATGGGTACAGGGTAGAAGTATGCCTGAGAGTATTTCCATCGAAATCGGCGGAAAGAATTTTAAGTTGTTTTGATTATTGAAAACATTTTTTTGCTTTTGCTTGGTTATAACAATTTTTATAAATACACATGCAAATACATATTCCTAATATGTATATGTTTATTTGTTGTATATTATGACAGGCATTCCATCGATCCGTCATTATCATTATATCAATATATCATACATTATTGTAACTAGCAAACAACATATTCGTAACACTTCATAAAACACTACAGTTGTTCGAACTAAACCAAGCTGCATTATCTATTCGCATTGGCCGCAATGCTACCCCCATCCCCCCCTCTCTCTCTCTAGATCTAGTTAAAAATGTGTTTTATGTGGGTAGCTAGGTCAATGTTAACTGGCGGCCCGTTCTTAAGTACAAAAGCTCAGCACCAAACCAATCAATTGCCTTGCCCCGCAAACAATTGAAACATTTAGTACTTGTTATATATGTATATGTTATATATATATATATATATATATATATATATATATATATATATATATATATATATATATGTATATATGTGTGTAGTACATGTAAGTGTGTGTATGTATATTGTGTGTGTGTGTGTGTGTGTGTGTGTATTGGTTGATCTATGACAAACCCTAACATACTAATTATGTTAACAATAATGGAAACAGTAGCTGCTTCGTCTAAAACCCGCCCCAAAATCCCGCACAGCATTGCAGTTGGTGCTTATGTATGCTTGTTTAATGTATGTGTATATATATATATATATAATGCGTATTTATGTATATACAATACAATATTCTCATCTCTGAATATACAAAACGTATAAATATGCATTGTAACTGCCTCTAAATAGGTATGTATTAATATAAATATATATGTATATAGCTTTATATATATATATATATTTATGTATATATTGTATAAGTATAAATATAATATGTTTTGTTTTTGTTAACAGCATGTTTAGCGCTTTTTATGTTCAGGTCACTACATTTCTTTACGGCTTAGTTTTTTTCTTTTGCATTTGTCTTTGACTTAATATAGTGTATTTTATATAAGTTTTCTGTTTTGTTTTTTTGTTTCATTCTTGCTTACAACTGAGCTGAGTTGATGCGCTTCTAAAACGATTCCCAGCCACTTATTCAAAAATTGCAAAACAGCCCGTCAACTGGGCAAAAACTGGTTCAATTCTACACAATCGCAGTGTTCGTAAATAACTGATAAGCGATAACCGATAATCGATAACTAACTAACAACTGCCCCAAGAGCGTTCGGTGTCCTAACGGTGCATTTCATACAGCTACAGCTACAGTTAATTTTCTATATATATATATATATATATATGTATTTACATATATATATATAAATATTCAACCAAATAGTTTATTAGCAGCTACATCCTTAATTTTTTGAGTTGCAACCAGAATCTACATTAGTATGCGATAGTTAAGTTCTCACTACTACATATATGTATATATAACTCCAATACTGTTTCAGGAAGTACGGATGCTATGTATTGCATGTGACTGAGGAACGAGAGCTAACCAATTTGTTAAGCCTACTATGTGCTAGCTTATAAACGTTTGGGACCGCACTTAACTACACTCACGCTGACACACACACACACACACACACACACACACACACACACACACACACACACACACACACACACACACACACACACACACACACACACACACACACACACACACACACACACACACACACACACACACACACACACACACACACACACACACACACACACACACACACACACACAAACACACAAACACACAAACACACAAACACACATACACACACACACACACACACACACACACACACACACACACACACACACACACACAAACACACAAACACACAAACACACAAACACACAAACACACATACACACACACACACATACGCATGCAGGCACACTCTCACAAGCAAAGCCAACACTCAAACACACGCACACTCAAAAATTACACACATGCAACTAGGTGAGCTACAAAGCCAGTTCCAGTTCCAGCTTTCACTTTCTTTCCAGTTTCATTTTAAGTGAGTTGCTCCAAATTGTGTTCCCCTGTGAAACTTATTTGTTCTCAATTATTGTCTGCAATTGCAGGACGAGACTGCGAGATAGCTGCAGTATCGACTGGGCATTATGACGCTCGGCCATTTCTGAAATTAAAAACAATATGCACAAATATTTATGAAAATATGTATATACAAAACAAATTTACGTCTGCCCGTACTATTTTAGAGTTAACTTTTACATAGATAAATAAAAAATAGTTCGTTGTCTATCGAATGAAGAAAACGTCTCAAATGGACTTTCATATGAATCCCTGAAAATGGGTTTCAATCCGAAACTTTACCCACCAATTTGACCCCCATTTCACCCATGGATTTTAAGAATAGAATAGAACCACCTCTCAAATGAATTTAAACAAAGATCTTTAAAATTAAATTTAAAGCCGATCGAATTAGAAACACGTCTCAAATAAATTTTCATATACATCCTTGGAAGTGAGTTTTGAACCCGAAACTTCACCCACAAAGTCGTTGACCCCCAATTCCAACAAGGACGGATGGATTTCCCAAAAAAGTGAAATTCCCCTGAAGTGAATTTGAACAAAGAGTAAATGAGTTTGAGCTCGATAAAGCTACATTCAACCGTTAAGGGATTGCTACGGGGTTGTAACTACAGTAAAAATCTCAACTTTAAACTGTGCTTTGATCACCAGTCAGTCAGTCAGGACAAACAGTATGAAATATATAAATATAAATGACTCTACCATTAAAGAACTTGATGACATCTGTAAAGTCCATGCTGTTGGACAAAATGATATCGCGATAGGTTTCGAGCAGCGCCAGCGCCAGGAAGAGCACAAAATGCCCGGAGGCAATATGTTTGGCTGCCCAGATGACCTCCCAGGTGGCAAAGACATCGTCATAGATGAGCTCGCGCTTAAAATCCAAGAGGAACCAGCGGTAACAGAAGTAGAAGTGGGTGTAATCGCCATTCGAGTCCATCAGGTCGTACATCTCCGAGTCGAGTATTTGGATGAGCGAGCTGGAAGAAATCAGGCAAAGGTCAGGTCAATATCAGTTAAAGATGGCATAGATAGACAGATATATACCGCATGTTGGCGAAATGCATGTCCATGGCACCACCGCTGGGAAAGTTCTCGATCATGCGCTCCATGAGCTTGCAGAAGCAGCTGTAGCTGAGCGACTCATCATCGAAGATGACCAGCAAGGGAGCGACCAGATCGCACATGCCCTGCATGTAGCCCACGTCCAGATGCTCCCACACGTACGTCGATATCACATTGCGTAGCTTGTCCAGATTCTCGCTAGCAAAGTACCAATAATTTCGATCGCAGCGCTGTACATCCTTCTCGATCCGATGCAGATTTAGACCAAACTGTTCCAGCAGCTCGACACTGTAGACGCCGCCATTGGAGCTGGCGGGCGAGACGCAGGCGGACTTTGGCTCCTGCAGGGCATCCAGTGAGGCGACCACGGTGATGTCCTCGTTTAGGGGCGACATGAGGCTGGTCTTGCGTGAGGTGAACTCTTCGGTGGGTTCGTCGTCATTGCATTGGACATCGAGGTCATCCAGCGAGGCGGCTTCTGTAATGATGACTGCCGTTGCTGGATGCTCCTCATCGTGGCGCACATCATCGGCGCTGTGAAATTTGCTCAACTGACCGTAGGGCTCCGCGTCCATATCCACAGCTATTTCCGCCTCGTCCAGGACTTTGACATCTGCCAGATCGGTGAACTCGTTGCCAACCGTCTCGTAGCTGCTGGTGGAGGGTGAACTCTTTATACTGAGCAACAGTATATTGCCACTGCCATCCAAGCCCAGATCGCCCTCAGCTTCGGAGTCACCAAAACAGTTATCCTGCAAACGCAGTGGTTCCAGGCCATCAATGTTTTGCGACTCCAAGAGTAACTGCTCGCTTAGCTGTGGTGCCACGGGCAACAGGTCCGATGACTCCTTTTCATTTTCCACTGTCTCCTCCTGTGCCTGTGCCAGTTCTTCTTCCAAAAGTGGATGCTCCTCATTTAAAGGCTGCTCATCGTACTCGTCACCCGGATCGGATATGTCCGAGAAATCGTTGTCATCAAATACATCGTTCTCGCCCTCGGCCTGCTCGCCATTGTCCAGCTCAAGCTGCCCCCCACCATTCGACAGCAGATCATCCGAAGTGAGGGCATTTGCATTGGCTGCCAGTCGTGCCTGCTCGGCACTCATCTTGGCCACAGCCAGGGCCGTCTTCTCCTTTTCGCGCTGTCGCACGATCGCCTCCACGGCCAGCCACTCGCTCATTGTGGTCTCATAGTAGTGTTTGCAGGTCTCGTCCTGCTTTTGCCGCTCCTCCGGCGTCGATCCGAACGCGTAGTGACCAAGCAGATACGGCCACACCTCCTTACGCAGCTCGTGCTCTACGCCACCAAAATAGACCAGACGATAGAGCTCCAATTCGCCGGTAACAATGCCATCTACATTCATTGCCTGCCACTTCTGGCTGGTAAGCCCCTGCTCGTCAGCGGCCACTGCAAGGAAGGAATAAAAACATGTTTTGGCAGATTATTTTAATTAACCGACGTTCACGTACAATCTGGGGTAATGCGACCATTGACCAGACCGGAGAGATGGGTGCGAACCGTGGACAAATGCCGACAGTAGGCGAGCCAGCCGTAGAAGGCGCGCGAGATTATCTGGCGACGCATTGTGGAGCAGACCAGCTCAATGCTGGCCGTTTGGCTGGCCTGTATCAATGGCGGATCTGGGTTGCTGCTCTGGTCAATCGACAAGCTCTTGCTGGAGCAATCGCTGCTGCCGGTGGTCGAGCAGCTGCCCAGATGCTTGCGCCGCGGACTAGAGCGACCAAGCTCCAGTATGGGATGTGTAGCCACTATATGGAATCAGCAGAGATATTAAACAAATACATTCGTAACGCTGAAAGATCTTACAGAACTCCTCGTGCTGGCTTTTGCTGACTACACGAAAGACATAATCAATGGGTGTCTCATCGCTGGATGACTCCATGACCGAGGGCAGGATATGCCGACGCACGCTTTTCGGCCAGGGAAAGAGCTTTCCAATGCCACGCTGCGACCAGAGTGGCGGATCGAGCTGGCCATGCGGCAGCAGACCCGTTTCCAAGCAGCTGAGGAACGCCTGCAGGTGCCCGCCCTCCGGGAAATGTATGGGCGGGCGTTGTACGCCATCCTGGCCAACTAGAATGATGGTGCCGCCCGTGTCACCGCCGCGATTCTGATGGCAATGCACATAGACAATCTCATCCACATTGATGTTAAGCGCGTAGCCCCAGTAAAAGCTCTTGTCGCTGCCATCGCCATCGTTGTACCCGTTCATCAATTGATTGGGCGTCCATTTGATGGTCAGGGACTGGATGCTCTGGTGCAGACTGAGGTAGCCCGGCATCGGTTCTGCCACATCTTTGGGCAGCACAAGCACATTGTTTTTGCCATAGAGTAGGGTGGTCCGTGAATTTTGATGCAGCGACTCCACATAGTCCTTCGCCACGCTCGCCGGCGAGCAGGCCTTGAAGCTGCCGCTGCTCGTGTCCTCCGAGCTGGTGTGCAGGCTGCGCTTGAAATTGATAATGGGCCGATGACAGGTGGGTGGCGTCCGATTGCCCGAACTGATGCGATGGCGCTGCACCTGTAAGCAGATCAGATCAGATGAAAAAGAGAAGAGCTTAGACAGTTACATATTGATGCAGAAGCATTTGGGATTACCAGCTCATCGGCGCAGGGATCGGACCAGTAGTGGTCGGCAGTCTTGGCACGTGTAAACTCCAGAGCACAGGGGCCCACCAGCAGGGAGCTGAGTATGGAACCATAATCGGGATCGGCGACCAGCGCCTCGCGATCGTAATAGCTCTGAGCATTACCCACCAGATGCTCAATAATCTTGGCCAAACGTTTTTCGTAGAGCGCCAAGCGTATCCACAGATATTTGCCCAGCGGCGCCGCCGCACCATTGGCACCCACCGAGGCGACAACCGTATTAATGGTGGTCACCGAGCTGCTGCTGCCGCTACCCTTGCTGAGCAGCTTCGGCTTGATGATGCTGTCACTGCTAGAGGAGGAGCGCTTGCCGCTAACTGCATGGCTCTCCTGGGCCAACTCTAGCTCCAACAGACGACGGCTCACATAGTCCGCCTCCGGGCAGATCTTTGCTATCTTCTGTATTAGCGCTGTCGTCGATGAGGTCTTGAACAAGCCCAGGGCACGCCGCCGCAGGCCGTGGCTGAGACAGGCCTCGACAGCGGCACAAAGCGACGTCACCGAGCTGCTCTCCTCGTGCACATACTTCTTGGTGACCGCCTCCTCCATCAGTTGCTTTACCTCCTTCTTAACGCTCGCAATCAGGCGCTCCTTCAGCTCGCATTCTGCAAAAACCAGCACAAGGTTGTCCAAATTAATGTGGGGAAGCTAGTCCTAAAATTTTGCATAACTCTATTCCAATGCCGGTCCTTAAGCCCTATATCGACTGACATGACAGAAGCTGCTTCATGTGTAGCTTAGACTCATTTTTATATTCTCGCCCCGACCCTCGGATTGCATTTGAACTTGAGGCCAGACCGCTGTCAATCATTTTGCCATCACTGTCAATTTCGTTCTAGCACAAATCGTTGTTATCAACATGAATCTATTTATGTATGTATACTATTCATGGATGTATTTACAAATATGCAAATGGCATACGAAAAGGAACCCAAAAGGAGCGCTTCTAATTAGAATGCAAATAGAATGGAAAGGATTTGGCCCAGCGGCTACGTGACATGGCAACCCAATTGCGTATTCCATCTCTAAGCGCATCTCAAATATTTTGACCAGACTCTAAAGCGGCTTTCTTTTTGTTTGCTTTTACAACAGCAAAACCAACGCTTGAACTTTAAAGGCTATTTTCAAGCATTCCGAATTATATTTAAGAAAAGAAGTTTTTCATTTCATCTAGATTGCGACTTTACAGTAAAGACACACATGAAACACATTCACCTGAAATATTATCTGACAAGATTCTTAATAGATGATTTTAAGATATATGTCTAAATCATATATACATATATTGAAATCGTCTACAAAAGAATCCTGTCAGATATTAAAGTGTTAACTGGTATAACCCAGCCCTAGTGTATGTCTCCAAACCGGTTTTCACTGATTTTCCGATAAAAGAGGTGAAATTGGTAAACTTTGATGACGATGATGAAATGAGTTTAAACGTAATATAATATTATAGAGAATCCTAAGTATCAGTGCAAACTTCCAAACACCGTTTCAATCCAGTAACTTAGTACTTTGTTTCTTTCTAGAGTTTTTATATATTTTTAACATTTTAATAAAAACAATGCAAACTTTAATCTATAACGAATCAGCCCTTTTTGTGTTTTCACAAACAATTAAAATATTGTATGTCTAAGAAGTCCAAATATATTGGTTTTATCTTAAAAATTGCCCGTCTGACTGAAAATATTCCAAGCTGTATATACTTTGATATACAAGCTACGAGCTAAATTTGATTCCTACCCAAAATGGCATCCATCAAGTACAAGCCGGTAGATGCAATGATTGGGTACTGAGATATTTGGCGCTGGATCTGCCTCAAACGACTTTATCTTGAACACAAATATTTTTTTGGGGTTTTGGTTCGGCTTTTTTGGAAAATTGATTCGGTTCATAATGAAAATAGTTCAGTTCAAAACTTGCTTGCAGCCTTGTTAAATAGTTTAAAATGTTCTTGTTTAAGCCTTAATATTGTAAAGGTCATGAAGTTGATTATTATTGGGCATGGATTTTGTTTTGTATCATAGTTTGATAAGCATTCTAACTGGTAACGGTTCCATGAGAGGACTGAACATACATAGTTAGTAATATGGAATGTATTGCCATATATGCATACATACGTTCGTATTTAGTTAAGAGCGATTTAGTAGCTGCGGTCTGCTCAGTTGGCGTCCATTTGAATTATGCATTAAACAATTCAATTAAAAAGAAACCAAGACGCCTGCCACTACGCAGAGCCGCCAGCCGGGCTGGATCTGGTAACCTTGACTCGCCAATGGCAATGGAACAGAGGAAACAGAAGAAGAAGAAGAAACAAACAACAAAGAAATAATGAAAAAGCAAATCGAAGAAAAGCTTGCGTAAATCGTAAACTAGACAATGTGTGTACCTAGCGTAGGGTGTATCGTTGGCCTCGCCGGGAACGAAGGGTTGGTGTAGGGGTGGGTCTGGATGTGGGTGCGTGCTGTTAGCTACACCTGCGACGCACACTCTTGACCCTGAACAACATAAAACAGCTGATGACAGGCAAACACAAAGCACGCGTGGGTGCGAGCGAGACGACGACTAACACACAGCGCAGAATGCGAGGCGAAAGAGCAGGACAACTTATGGCACAATGAGAAAGAGTGGGAGAGGGAGAATGCCACGTGAGGAGGGATGACAAACATGAGGATTGTGCCTTGCCTTTGGTCGTGCTCCTTTAATTTGCTGTTAGCTTCAACCCCGCCGCGCTCTACAGGCGTCCCATGCCATTTGACCGCGCCATATTGTAAATGGAAGCTGGACCCAAACATATGTTTGCCACCCATTGGAAACAGAATTATACACGCACACACACACACACACACACGAGCACACTCATGGGGGAACTGGGGAGGCTAGATGCGTTCAGACAATCGCAACTTTGAAGCATTGCCGGCAAATCAGGCTGACTCCAACTATTTTTTCAACTTACTTGATCCCTATCTAAAATTCTGTAGCTAAATAGGACTATCTGTCAGAGAAGGATCAGAGGTTAAGGCAGACAAGTTGGCTGAAGGATTCAGTAATGGAAAGCAATAAACCAACTTAATATATTTATGGCAATTCAAGGATTGCGCTCCTGTTACTCATACTTTAGAAAAACAGAAGAAACCTTAAACCTTAAATCTTTTCAAACCATTTTCAAAAATTTTTTTAAATATTTTTTTAGTATTCCTCCTATTTTTACTAAATGATTTTTATTTAATGCTCCCCATACTAATTCCAAAAAATCTATGTGAAATTGATTTTGCAATGTGCTTCAGCGATTTTACCTAACCCGCAAGCGAAATTTTAACTTTCTCCTGTGATTTTTTTGTTGTACATACAAAAACGGTGGAAAAGCTCTTAGTTGAAATTTTATATAAAACATTTGGCCTGTTCGAAGGCGGCTATTATTTTCAGCTTGTGTTTTTTGTAAAATAATCTGAACGCAGACAGGCGAGCAGCGCAAATGCATGTGCCGCTCTGCGAA
Organism: Drosophila montana; assembly: GCF_035044405.1. Taxonomy (NCBI): domain Eukaryota; kingdom Metazoa; phylum Arthropoda; class Insecta; order Diptera; family Drosophilidae; genus Drosophila; species Drosophila montana. Next base: position 3,609,592 of record NW_026996559.1, on the reverse strand, counting down.
CTAGTCATTAAAAACCGATATTTACTCAATTAGCGCGACAAAGGCAGCGGCCGGGAACGCAGTTAGTCCTCAGACTGGCAGGGACAGCCGGACAGACAGTGCGGAGCTGCGTTCAACAGGCCACGCGCCACAACACGCCAGCTCGTGGAAGTGATGAATGCAAATTTACCCGGGTGGCCCTGAACTTTTGCTTTATACTTTGGCTCCGCAGCGAACTAAACGTCAGGTGCGTTATTTAATTGGCCGCAACATTAAGCGGCCAGGTAATGGGGGTGGGCGTCGGTGCAGGCGCACGTGCGCCGGCATGGCTTGTCAGATAAAGCATCCTGTTCAAAGTGCATTTAAGCAATCGATGCCAATTAGTGGCCAATTTGCATTTTGAATTGCGAGAACGACTAAGTAGCGGATTGCAGGCTCCAATAACTGGCAGGTAAATGCAGGCACACAAACAAGTAGGCGGATTAAAGAGCACTTAGTATGTCATTATTATACTGCCTTTAAGAAAAGAAGCTATAAAGGGGGACCCAAGAGGACACGTCTATCTCAACGAGAGCGCACAGTACAGGCAGACCATCTTTTTATATATGTTTATTAAACATTATATGGGATCTTATTTAAGGAATAGACTGCTCGATGAGAAAACAAATAAATATAATTCGAAAACCGCGTACTTCGTGCCACCTTTAAGGCATTCTTTAATTAGTTGTCTGTATGGTAATAACAAATGTGAGCTCATTTACGATAATAAAGATAATTCGGTTCTTCAGATTCATGTTCTTACTTATCGCCAAGCTAGCGCTTATATTCATCGCTGTCACTCTAATGTGCTTACAACTGGGACACATTAAGTAGTAAGGAGGTACGAACACATTCTTTGTGAATGTCCAGCTTAGTTCTGGGAAAGGAGGCAGTAATCAGAGGTAATGAGTCTGCAACGCCTGCCCGGATTAGGACCGCCTCGACAAAAGACCTGTTTACCTTCATTAGGCAAATGGAGTTGCTTTTGTCCTCGTAGGGAGCTTTTGTACCAAAAGACCTTTTTAGGGTCGTAGTGCCCCCACCTCTTCCCTATTGTGTGACTGCCTTTTGTTTAAAAACTAAGGATTGTAATATATTAACGCCGGTAGGAAATGCAACATTAAACGGTAATAGTAATATTTAATTTTTAAGCATGTTTTCTACATGGTGAAAAAATGCCGCGAAACTCTCGCCTTGCAAGTTATGAAGAAAAGCTATATTAAAAAAACGCCAAGCTCTTTATAATGAAACTTTTTACATCCCAATAATATTAATTAATTTATGTATTCCGTTAGCATATCAATAATCCGTTAATTCAATGAATGTGTAGTTACTTTTTCCCATGCCCACAAAAGTATGCTACACAAAAACCCACCCAGTATCAATACGGCATGGGAATTGAAGTTCCGAGCCCTGACTACATATCATGCTAACACATATACATACACACACGTATACACACAAGCACACGCATACACTCACACACACACAAACACAGACAGACAGACAGACAGCCCACAAGAATTACAAAAGTTCTGTTCTAAAAGTTTCGATAAACTCCGCATTTGTCTTGCAGAACGTAAAATTATTTCATTTTCTCACCTTCAGCTGCGACGCTTTCTAATCATCGAGAGCACGCACAGACACGCACACACATAAATACATACATAAGTTTCTTGTTTTGTTTAGACATACATACAGAGTTACGTATTATACATACATATGTAATTGCCATAGCTATCTCTCTTGTTGTCATTGTTGTTGTTCTTTCTGCTGTTGCGGCTTGGGACGCAGGGAAAAACCTGAAAAACTTTTTCGCACTCACCGCTGGTGGCATCGCTGTTGGCATTGGAGGCGCCACCGCCGCTGAAACTGTGTAGCATATTCATTTTTGGACGGTCGTGGTACGTGCCTCGCTGTGAAGCAGGCTCCCGACTGCTGCTGCTGCTTGCTGCTATTTGCTGCTGTTTTTGTTGTTCTGTTCCGTTTGCTCTTCACTTTCTGGAATATATGTGTATGGCTGTATTCGTGTTATTCTTTGGGCAAATATTTTCAGTTTCAGTTTTGTTTATGCGTCGTCGTTGTTAGTTTCTCTTCTCGCTTTATCATTCGCGCTGCGATATGCGTTCTCCTTCTCTCTCTCTCTCTTTTGATACACTCTCTCAATTGCGTTCTTTCGTTGTCCCAGCTGCTGTTGTTTTTTTTATGTATATATATATTTATATATATATAATTGTTGTATTTATGGTTATATTAATATATTAGATTTATTATGCAGAAAAACAAGTTGTATAAAAATTTATGTTCGTTGTATTTGAATTCGTCCAAGACTTCATGTTATTTGTTTGGCTGTGGTATAAAGTTGTACTACGCACACACACACACGGAGGCGCACGCATGCAAATACATGTATGTATGCATATACATACATATGTTGCTGTTGCTCTGCTAGCTGCCGTTACTTTAGTTGTTTTTGTTGGTGTTGTTATTGCAAAAGCGTTGTCAACCATGAATTACGCATTTTGGCATATGTGCATATATGCATGTGTGTGTACATATGTATTTGTGTATTTACATATGTATGTGCACATAGACAACACTTAACTCTGATGCTTTACATTTCAACTGTTTGCGCGTTGTCGCTGTTATTGTCGCTCTTCAATTTGTTGTTGCCACAATTAACGGGCGAATATTTTGCTGGCGGCCCGTTATGCACAGTCCTTTGTGTTGCATACTTTCTTGGGCTCTCACACCATTTTGCCTCCACACTGTGTGCATGCGTTTGTGTGTGTGTGTGTGTGTGTGCCCGCTTCCGCCTGTTTGCTGTTCTCGTCCGTTTCCCAGCAGCTCCGTTTGTGTACTAACGGCACCTTATTGACATTCACGACGCCAAGCCGCTGCTGTTGTCGCTGCCAGGCATCCCACAGGCACCGTATATCGATAAGTGTCGATACATACATATATCTAAAGTGGCGGCTTAGTGCTGAATAACGCGGCTTTTGAATAATTCAAAATATTTTTAATTTTAGACAAATCTCGAAGATTTTTAAGATCTCATTAATATTTTTGTATGTTTTTACTCTGGGATATATTTGCAATTTACTATACTTTACTTCTTGAATGTAACTTCCATATCCTTGTAAAGCTATTAATATTTTTTTCCGTGCTTTAATAACTCATCGTTTGTAATGGTAATCAACTTGAATAGATTAGTATCGAAGTTTTAAAATGCTCTATCGAAATAACTAAAATCACAGACGAGAGCGAGTAAGTGAAAGGGCGCAATGAGAGTGAGTGAGGAGATTGACAGAAATAGAGACAGAAAGACCAGGTGAAAGGGAAAAGGAGGGAGAAAGTAAATAAACTTATAGAAGAAAGAGAAATATACAGTGTGCAAGAGAGAAAAATGACTTGTATTACTTGTATTGTTTATACAAGTCGCGGCGACCCGAATGTAGCACTCTTGTTGAGATTATTTATATCAAGACTCGAATAACAGTAGACAGTTTTCATGAAAAATTCGAATATATTTCAAAGAAAACAATCCTAATGTAAACAAGATACATTTCCTACCGATAAAATATCCACATTTCAGTATAACTTATAGTTATATAATGCTGGCAAGCTAACAGGCGGTATACAATTACTTTTGTACTTTAACATGTCTTTTGGAATGTATGTATATGATGTAGATTTCAAATAATAATATAATTTAAATAACTAACAAATTCAAATGACTAACTAACAACAATGGCATCTCCACAAGCCAATTGCTGCTTCTGTTTGCCATCCGATTCACTGGGTACACGCGAAATGTAGATGCCGAACCTCATCTTGCCGCTCTGCATGCGGGCGATGGTCGTGAGCGTCTCTGGAGAACGCTCGCCGGTGCGCTGGTTGATGCAGATCATGTCACAGCGCTGACAGGGTCCATCCACCTGGAAGAGGATATCGCCAATACGCAGCTGCGCGTACGCCAGCTCTTCGAATGGCATGCCAGTGTCAATGACAATGTTGGCACGGAATCGATCGACAGTCTCGTCCAGCGCCTCCTCGAACTGCAGTGAACGCACCGAGGCGCGATTGACGAGCAGAAACTGAGCTTGATTGACCAAACTGAGTTGCTGCTGCTGCGAGCCCGGTGCGCTGCGCTGCGCCGATTGGCGCAGCAGGCGAAGCCCATCCAGTCCGAGCTGCTGGCTTAGCCAAGTGGCCACCTCATCACCGCAATCGTACCCCTCAATGGGCTGACGGCAGACCTTGCTGCGACAGCGTGCCGAGTTGGCGGCCTGAACGCTCAGCGAGAGGGGCACGGAGCAAAAGGACTCTGAATCCGCGCCACAGAAGTGCAGCTGCAGTTGATCCGCAACGAGGCGTGGCTGTATCAGGCAGAGATCCGTGCAGCGTTTTTGGGTTAGCGCCATGCCATTAATGTCCACAATCATCCACTCGCGATCGTACTGCAGTCCCTGATCAGTTAAGGGCCAACAACCGGCGTCCTGCTCGATCTTGAAAGCGGCACATGACTTGACCGGGTAAATGGCCAACTGCAGCAAACGTGGCCGCAAACGCTGTGCCCGCTGTTGCAGCACCTTGGGTAGCAGCTCCGCCTGCTGCTCAATGAAGCTGAAACGCTGCTGCGGCTTGCTGTGTATATAGCTGGCGCGCAGCATCTGCAGCAAGCGCTCAACATCTTGTAGACGTGTCATGTAGCCAAAGGAGACGCGTACCGCACCCGTCGGCTGTCCATCCAGCAGATCATAGTAATCGCCGCAGATACGGCCGGCGCGCTTATAAATGGCATCCATTGTATCCTCTTTCAGTTGCAAAAAGTGCTGGCAGGCACCCAAATTGCAGAAGCAGCCCGTGCGCAACAGTATGCGATGCAGTGCAGCCACGCAAGCCACCTCACCGAAGCCCACATAATCGCTAGCGTCGGTGCGCACGTTGAAGGCCACAATGCCGCCCTGCTTGGCGCGATCACCATAGCCCGCATGGTTGTACAGCGTGACGAGCGGTGCGCCGTTGGGATGCTGCAGCTGCTTCAGCTGCTGCTCACAGTAGCGCGCCAAGCCATGCACATGCCGTGAAATGCGCTCCATACTGCGGCCGGGCACCAGGCGCTCCAGCGTACGAAAGCCTTGCAGCAGCTCTACAATGGAGAGAAAGGGTAGCGTTCCATCTTCGAAACGTTCGTGAAATGTGCTGCGCAACTGATGCTCCATGGTATGTGGATAAGCGTAGTTGATGGTGCCGCCGCCATAAAAACGCTTGCGCAGCACATCCGCACCGCGCTGACTTACCAACAAGGCACCCACGCCCGTCGGATAGCCAAAGATCTTGTAAAAGCTAAGGCACACAAAGTCCGGTCGATGGCGTTGCAAATCGAGCGGGCTGCTGGCGGCAAAGGAGGCGGCATCCAGGCACACATAATAATTGTTGTTGTTGGTGTTATTCACGCGTTCCCCTGCCGGTTCTGTCCAGATGCACTTGCCCAGCTGCTGCATGCCACCACTCTGTATCTTTTCGATGACAGTCAGCGGCAGCTTGTAGCCACTGAAATTGCACTGAGCCGAGAACACGACCAGCGAGTTGCCATGTGCTGCTCCGGTCGCTGAAGCTGGAGCTGGAGCTACTGGCTGCTCCACATCGTTAAGCACAATGCTGTCTTTGTTTAGTACATAGATGCGCTTGGCCTTTACCAGCTGACGCATGCCCAGCACCGAGGTATGATTCTCCTGGCAGTAGTGAAAGTTTCCATCTTTGCCAAAGTCAAAATGTTCGGCCACCAGACGCAGTGCAGCCGTCGCGTTCGCTGTGAAAACTACGTGATAGTCATCGGCGTTGGTATTGAAAAACTCCAAGATTCTGCATGAGCATATCAATAGCTTAATAAATAGTATGCCCTTTAAAAATAACCTTACCTGTAGCGCACCTGATCCACATAGTCGCCGGTGGCGCGGCAGGTGTGCGGATTGCAGATTACATCGCGTTGCAGTTGTTGGGCCGCAGCTGACACTTGGCTTTCGGCATAGAGGGTTGTGCCCGCATGGTCGAGGTAGGTGCTATCTGGTTGAGTGCATGACGTAGATTTCAATTAGATTCTTATCAGTTGCATTGGTTCCTATTTCACCACATACCCGCAAGTCTGGAAAACTCTTTATCGATCAGCGCCTGCTCTGCAGCACTGAACTCCGCCGTGTACTCGCTCATTATTGCGCATTGGTTAATAGCTTCAGCGGTATTTATGGCCGGCCACAACTTGAAAAGCAACCGGTAATTATTTATCAACAAGATGTCGCACGACTCCGATATCACATATACATATCGATGTATTACACATCGATACATTACAACATTGTCACATGTTTGTGCAGTAGAGGTTGTCACTATGTAGTATCACTAACCAAATAACATATAGACCGGACAAACCGTACTTTTGAGGGTGACATTCGATATTTCTGCGGCTGGTCCAAACTCGCCTTCGTTTTTGTTCGGGTTCGAGACATGCCCGCATGCTCTCAGAAGCAAGAGAGTAAGAATACATATGGCCTGTGTCGGGGAACGGCAACGCTGTCTTTTTACTCGCTCACTCTACAAGAAACTGCTGTGGCTTACTCTCATCCATATGATTTGTGCGATAGACCGGCATCGCTGTTTTTTATCTCGCTCCCACTACAGGAAACTGCTCTAGCTTACTCTCAATGCTCTTTCAATTTGTCTATGTACCGTTTAAATGTTTGTGTGTGTATTTGTCCGCACAAGCAAAAATGCCGAGAAATTCAATTTTTCTCAAAAGTCGGTGGCATATCTTCCCTTTTGACGGGACGAGTAATATGAAATAATGAAAGGGTTTGCCAAGTCGATGCGAAATTCTTTCTTTTTAGCTCGTTCTTTTTCGAAAGGGTACCTAAGCGTTGGCATGTGTGCATTTAAAAGTTTTTGGACTTGCTATTCACGCATACTAACATATTTTGTATATGAATAGAAGCATTTATGCGCATGTGTGCCTGTTGGTCCCTGCCTGCCTGTCCGATCCAAATTTGACAATATTTTTGGACTTCTGAATTTCGAGCTCTACACACACACACAGAGACACAAATGTGTGTGAATGGGCTGATCATGGGCGCAAAATTTAAAAATATCATTATTGGCACGCGTCTGACGCGCGCTCTTCTTTTTATGATTTAGGGCTTGAATTGATGAATGAATGTTGACCCCTTATTAATTGCAGCAGCCCGTTGGGCCGAAAGGGTCAACTTTTGGCAAACACCTGCACCTGCATATGTAGGTCAAGTGACTGATCACTTAACTAATTTTAGGAGCAATTATATATTGATAGTATTAATAATTTTATTGTCTTAAAATATTTAGCTTTTTCATATATGAATTTGATCTACAGGTAATGAGGGGTCAACATTCATTCATCAATTCAAGCCCTAAATCATAAAAAGAAGAGCGCGCGTCAGACGCGTGCCAATAATGATATTTTTAAATTTTGCGCCCATGATCAGCCCATTCACACACATTTGTGTCTCTGTGTGTGTGTGTGTAGAGCTCGAAATTCAGAAGTCCAAAAATATTGTCAAATTTGGATCGGACAGGCAGGCAGGGACCAACAGGCACACATGCGCATAAATGCTTCTATTCATATACAAAATATGTTAGTATGCGTGAATAGCAAGTCCAAAAACTTTTAAATGCACACATGCCAACGCTTAGGTACCCTTTCGAAAAAGAACGAGCTAAAAAGAAAGAATTTCGCATCGACTTGGCAAACCCTTTCATTATTTCATATTACTCGTCCCGTCAAAAGGGAAGATATGCCACCGACTTTTGAGAAAAATTGAATTTCTCGGCATTTTTGCTTGTGCGGACAAATACACACACAAACATTTAAACGGTACATAGACAAATTGAAAGAGCATTGAGAGTAAGCTAGAGCAGTTTCCTGTAGTGGGAGCGAGATAAAAAACAGCGATGCCGGTCTATCGCACAAATCATATGGATGAGAGTAAGCCACAGCAGTTTCTTGTAGAGTGAGCGAGTAAAAAGACAGCGTTGCCGTTCCCCGACACAGGCCATATGTATTCTTACTCTCTTGCTTCTGAGAGCATGCGGGCATGTCTCGAACCCGAACAAAAACGAAGGCGAGTTTGGACCAGCCGCAGAAATATCGAATGTCACCCTCAAAAGTACGGTTTGTCCAGTCTATATGTTATTTGGTTAGTGGTAGTATTAAATAAAAACCAAAAACAACTGCAATCCATGCATCTAATACGTGAATGGTATAAATGTAGCACCCAATGTGCCGCAAGTGTTTTTTATATAAATGAAGGTCCCCATAAACAGTCCCATTTGTTTTTAATTTGCGTAAATTTACAGCGTCACGATATCAGCTTCGTACATATTTTGAATATTAATATATTTGTTGCCGCTCAATGGTGAGTGTTGGTTATTGAACACATAACATGCTTGCATAGTGTAATCGATAGTATCGATAAGAAGCAGCTGCTGCTTTCTCATCATCACAAAGACCACCGCAATCTAAACACCATAAGTATTGCTTTTTTGTAGTTTATTGCAAACGTTTAACATTTTGGTGCCCAATTATGCCCAAGGAAAAATCGCGACGTCGCAGTCGCAGTCGTAGCAAGGACAGGAAAAGCTCGCGGGCTCACAGTTCTAAACACAAGCACAAACGTAGCCAAGACAAGCATCAGGACACATCCACAAGTGGGCTAGAACGTGGGCGGGAGAAGGAACGGGAACAAGAGCGAGATAGGAATTACCACAAGCGAAGAGAGCACCGCAGCAGAAGTCGCGATCGAAGCAGCAGGCGGCATAAAGAGCAGAAGCAGCCAAGACGCAAAGAGCATCGGACACGGTCTTCCTCATCCTCAAGCTCGTCCACGTCCACATCAGATTCGTCGTCCTCGTCAGAGCCTAAGCAGCGGGCTCGCGCTGCAAGCGAAAGGGCAGGAGGTAAACGCAGTCCCGAAATGAATTCAATAAAGCTGCTGCAAACGCTGGAGGAGCGCCGCTTGAGGGAGCAGCAGGAGCGCCAGCGCTTAAAGGAGCAGCTGAAGGCCAAGGAGACGCCCGAGGAGAAGCGTGCACGTCGTCTGCGCGAAAAGCAGGCCAAAGAGCAGCGACGACGCCAGCGCATGGGCTGGGACAACGAGTACCAAACGTATTCCAACGAGGACAATCCATTCGGTGACTCTAACCTGACCTCCACCTTCCACTGGGGCAAAAAACTCGAGGTCGAGGGTCTGTCCAATCTATCCAGCAAGACAGTAGAAGTGCTGTCGCTGCAGAAGCAGATGGAGAATCGTCGCGAACTGGAGAAGGTCAAAAAGCTGCGCCAAGAGCGCGAACTGGAGCGGCAGTCGCGCGAGGACGACGCCATGCAACAGCAGCGTGCCAAGGAAGCGGTTCAATTCCGCGAGTGGCAGCGTCATGAGGATCAGTTCCATCTTGAGCAGGCGCGTCTGCGCAGCGAGATTCGCATACGCGACGGACGTGCTAAACCAATCGATCTGTTGGCCCAGTACGTATCCGCTACCAACACAGAGACTGAATTGGAGGATGCCCTGGAGATGCAAATGCACGAGCCATACATGCTGCTGCACGGTCTGAACATAGACGAGCTGGAGGATCTGCTAGTCGACATCAAGGTGTACGAGGAGCTGGAGCAGGGCAAGCACATGGACTTCTGGAACGATATGGTCACCATTGTGCAGGATGAGCTACAGAAGCAGCACAAGATTCAGCAGAGCGAGGCGAATTCGTTGAACCAGCGTCGCGATGGCATACACCAGAGCGTTGTCAAGGATGTGGCGGACATCTTTCGCGGAAAGAACGCCAAACAGCTGGAGGAGATGCGCGCCCGCATCGAGGCGAAGATAAGCGGTCGTGCCGATGGCGTTGACATCAGCTATTGGGAGAGCCTACTCTCGCAGCTGAAGGCGCACATGGCACGTGCCCGTCTGCGGGATTGCCACCAGGCGCTGCTGCGCGAGAAGCTGCAGCTTTTGAAGCGCGAGAACGACCCACCAAATGTCGTTGAGATAGTCTCACCATCAGCCTCGTTGTCTTTAAAGCAAGAGTCGGACCAAGAGGAGGAGGTGGAAGAGGATGGCCAGCAACAGGAGACGTCAGAGGCGGATGAGCACAACTTTGATAGCCCGCTCAGGGAGCTGGAGAACTCGTGCCAAATTTACAAACAGCTCAACTATAGTCCCGTCTATATACCCGAGGAGGAGTTCAGTGGACGCCGTCTGACCGCAGCCGATGAGGACAACATCGATGGCGGCCTGTACGCGGACAGCGATGATGAGCGGCGCGTGCAGCGCCAGCGTTTGCTGTTCGTGCATCCGGAGCGCGTAGACCTGGCACTGCTGACGCCGCAAGAGCTACGCATGCGCGGCGAGGCGCGCAAGGGCATGCAGGGCGACGAGGCTGAGTTCAGTGTGGAGACCACACTGGATGCAGTGCCGCAGCTTGCCACCGATAAGTATCGGCCGCGCAAGCCGCGCTACTTTAATCGCGTGCATACGGGCTTTGAGTGGAACAAATACAATCAGACGCATTACGATATGGACAATCCGCCACCAAAGATTGTGCAGGGCTACAAGTTTAACATATTCTATCCGGATCTCATGGACAAATCGCAGACGCCGCAATACTTTCTCACCCCCTGTGCGGACAATGCTGACTTTGCGGTGCTCCGCTTCCACACGGGTCCACCCTACGAAGACATCGCCTTCAAGATCGTCAACCGCGAGTGGGAGTTCAGCTACAAGCGCGGTTTCCGTTGCCAGTTCCACAACAACATCTTTCAGCTGTGGTTCCACTTCAAGCGATATCGCTATAGACGCTAAACCATCTTTATTGAGTTGTCCTTCAGCTGATTATTTTTATAATAAAATAAACATATATGTCTCTAAAAATTAATTTGCTCCGCATTCTTCTCAAGCTACATCACTGTGCAATCCTTGATGGGCGCCGCCTGCACTGATTCGAGTGGCTCGCCGCGCTCCGCCCGCTGCACCTGGTCGAGCACGCTCTGATGCTGCGGAAAGGCCAAGCTGGCCAGCTTGGAGTGCACCAGCTGATCGTCTATGGTCACCTCAAAGGAGCCGCGTCGTCCCTGACGGCAGGACACCTGCACGCCCGGCGCCGCATCCACCAGAAACTGCCGCAGCAGCTGGCACTGCAGCGAAAAGTTACAGGCTCCACTGTGAAAATGTGGAAAACGTGGATTAAGTACACATACAGGCCATATAAGGGGTCTGATCCTGCGCTAACCAGTATTCTACGTCCACATTGACCATTGCATAAATGCACCAAACATATGTGAAGGACAACAAATTACAAATTATGGGTATTCCGCCAACTGATAAAAAGAATTGGTGTACAGGCAATACTGTAAATTTCGCAATATGAAGGTTTTACTTTGTTGCTACAATTTCATATACAAAATAATGACAAATGACTTTTCTCTATTTGTACTAAACGCTAATAAGAACGCTTTAAATTCTTATTTGTATTGTATAAAATACGATATTTGAAAAGTTTAATATTTTGCAATAACAATTTTATGAATTCTTTAAAACAACAAGAAAAATTTCCAAAATAAGAATTTTGATTGGAAACGCATGGGAGATTAATTCTTATATAATTTTAATCTACATGCTTTGAAATCTGTTCTTGCACTAATATTCAGTAGTTCGTACTGTTTATCTTTGCATACAATCAGACCATCAGGCACAACTAAGTTTTATAATATAATTTACTACAGCAAAATATTTATTATTTCATTAATATTTTTTTTTATTATCCAAAATCGTTTATATCGATGATAACAGATAACAATTATATGCAAGTATTTGAGTAATTGAGAAACAACATTTACGTAATATTTTTTAAAAGCATTGCTTTAGCTTGTTTGCCAATTTAACTGCCAAGCAAAATTATTCCTTTCGATATGACAACAAATATTCAATAAGCTATTTCAATTTCAGCTGGAATACCTTTAATACAAAATGTTACGATTGCACTTATCGATGTTTTAACCCATACCCAAGCGATAATAACGGCAATGCGATTTTGGAAACTTTTGAATTTAAATGCAAAAAACGTTTTTACAATACAATTTCATTAGAATGTAAAATGTTAATAGGATTCCATGTAGTTAATTTTTGAATTAAAGTTCAACCTTTGACGGCGCGTGCACGGAGCATTGTTTTGCAGGCGGCGTTGTGCGTCTTAAGCGGCAGCTCATCTGGAAAGCGGGAGAGGTTTAGGTATTGGTAGCGTTATCCTGTGTGGAGTACTTACAGATCTTGTGCTCGCCCTGCACTGGCAGCAATAGTGGCAACTGTTCCGGTTTGGTGCACACAAACACATAGGGACTGTCGGATTCGCCCTGGGGATAGAGATCACGGTATTCCTCCTGGGGCAAACAGCTCTCCACATTCACACAGCCCAACAGACTACTTGTGGGATAGTGGGTTGGGAACTTCAGATTATCATCTGGAAATGGCAAACGTTACCAATAAATTTGATCTCTGCATGCTTAGCGACCTCACCATTGTACAGCACACGATAAAACTGCTCCATTTGGGCAATGTCATCGGCGTGTGGCTCCTTGGCGGTGGAGGCAATCCATAGACGACCGCGATGCTCGCTGTACCATACGCGGCCTTCGTGCCTGGATAAAAGTAAAGTGATTACAAACATTGTGAAAAGCTTTGAGCACATTTCACGTAATCCGCCAAAGGGCATACTTTTTAATGCCTGCCACCAGGAGGGATGCCCAGGGCTGGTGCATAGACAGGCACTGGCGCATGTCCTGCATTTCGAGCAGCTCCTTATCCTGCACCCGATTGTAGATGCGCTCCAGCCCGTCATTGGCAGGTTGTGCGGGCCACGCTTTTTGCTCCTTGCTCGCCTTGAATACGGGCGGCTTGGCCACACCCAGATTGGGCGCCAGCGCAAGCGCGGAATGACCGGTTAGCGAGCTGCCCTGGTCTATGGCTGCAGCCTTGCTGACAGCAGCCAGCTGGCGCAGCACCTGCTGCTCGTACTCCTTGCTGACCTGCGATTCGTCGGGCAGCTCCCGTCCAGCAAAGTCCACCTTGATCTTGCGCTTCAGCCGGCTGCCGTGCTTCAGTTCTTGCATCTCGCTCTTTAGCTGTTCGTACTTCTCGCGCTCGGCATCGGTTAACCAAACGGAGTTCTCCTGGAAGTAGTCCAGCTCATCATCGATGACGGTCGTGCGCTTCTCGCTGTTCCGGTCGTACTCCAGCAGACGATCGCGCTGTGCCAGCGCCTGCTGCAGCGAGGCTTCCTTGTTGGACTTGCCGGCTGTTGCAATCGGCTGCTTCTTCATCGCCTTGGCCTGGCCCTTATTATTGGCACGCGTGGTCGCTGCGGCCTTCGCCATTTGCTGTTCCTCCTCGGTGGTGTAGACCGGTTCACCGCAGTAGAGGCACGGCCCGCTACCCTCCTGCTCGCACACAATGCGCCCGCAGCCCAGGCAATTGTTGATGAGATTGTGCTCCGCCGCCTGACAGTCGCAGCTGCGTCGCCCCTTCAGCAGAATGGTGTCGCCCATGAGTTTACCATCGCCGGCATACATATTCACAAATTTACCCTGCTTCTTGGCCGCCCCGCCGCCGGCTCGTTGGGCGGGCGGCGCTGTTGTGGTAACGGGCGACTTGTTTTTGGCATTGCTACGTGGTTGCTTGCCGCTGAGTAGCATACGGCGGCAGTTGTGTAGAAACAGGCGATGCTCCTCGATGTCCTCACTCAGCAGATTGCCAAAGTAGTTGTCGAACTCCTGGTCATCTTTGATCGCCAAAATGGTGCTGAATATGAAAACGGACAATTTGATTTAAATTTAAAAAATATTCACTCGGATAACATCTGGGCACACCCACGACATCATTTGATCCGTGACCACACAGTCCAGGCACTTGGATAATGTTTCACTCAGCCACTTTTCCATGATCGCAGCTGGGGGATTGACACACTTTACAAACGTCAGCTCAAAGCAAAACAATAACAAAAGCCTGTACCGACTGCCAATATTGTGTCTATCGATAGAGGAGCTATCGATAAATAATGTACGCAAAAACGCCATAGCGCGTTAACATTTGAATAAAATAGTTGAATTGGCCGAAATCAATAAAAAATATTCAGGCTTTTCGTTAAAACTAACTGTTAATAACACCCGTTATGAAACTAAGCTTATAGTAAAGTAGTAGCATTTAAATGTTAAAAGTTTTTAAGTTGAGCTAAATAGCTGTACATTAAAAACTTGTGAGAGCGCTTGGTGACGTCACTAACTTAAGAGGCTGCCGAATGCATGTTGCGTGAAACGCGTGACAAGAAACAGTGCTGGACAGCGTCTATATGGCCAGATAGAAATTATAAAATCTGGTAACGCCGTGACAACAAAAATATGCGAAATGCAAGTATAAAACAAAATACAATAAATATTCGTGAAAGGAATGGAAACATTTTAAACGCTCTGCCGCTCCCGTTCGTGTTATGTTGCTGTTCCGACTGTGATCTAATGAATATTAAATTAAATATTGTGCGAGTTTAATTGTAATATAAGACAAAGACGCGTTGTTTATTTAATTGGTTTGTGTGCCTGTGTGTGTGCTTGTATGTGTGTTTAAATTGTTGTAAACAACAAATCATAAGTGCCAGGTTATAACAATATCCGTGCTTGTCTTTTTCAAATAGAAAGTGCTGCCGACACAGCAACAATAACTACGGCGACAAAAACAACAGCAACAAAAGTCATTTGCAAAAAAAAAATCAAAGCAGACGTCAACGCTAGCGCTGGCGACGGCAACGGCGGCGTTAGCAGCGGCGGGTACGCCTCAGTCTACGTCCAGACAGTTTTAGCAGCAGAAGCAGCAGAAGCAGCAGCCACCCTCATTCGCATTCGCATTCACATTCGCACAGCTGTAACATTTGTCACACGCCCCTTCGCTTTGGGGAAACTTTTCGCATCTTTGGCGCTCTCCGTACGGTACATTCGCGTTAACGGTATTCTGTAATAACTAGAGCCGCTAATATTGTTGCTGTTGCTGATTACAAATTGCGTGCGTCTCTGCTTGCGAACCTCGCTCGCTCGCACGCTCTCTCTCTATCTCTGTCGCTCGTATAGTTAATCGCCACGCCGTCGTTGTCGTCGTCGCAGTTTGTAAGCGACGGCGCTGCGCTTCGATTTATTTGCTAGTAATTTTTTTTGGATTGTATTTAGTAGTTTTCCGCCTGCGCTTACGTGTCATATGATTTGCCAAAAATAGCCAAGTAATACAAAAAAGAGAAAACAATGACAAAAATGCAGCTGCAGCATTAAAAACTTCTGCCTGCGCCTGCGTCATTGTGTGTATGTGTGCGTGTGTTTCGTTGCTTATGTGCGTGAATGTGTTTTAAAGCCGGCATTACGGTAGTGCGGTCAAACAGCTGGGAAGCAGCTACAAACACACCAAACAACTGCATACAACAATACAAAAGGCGAAAATGTATCGAATCGGTCCAATTGGACGCAAATCCAACTTCCATTCGCGCGAGAAATGTCTGATTGGACTCGTGCTAGCTACTTTGTGCTTCCTCTGCTTTGGCGGCATTTTCCTGCTGCCAGACAACTTTGGCAGCGAGCGCGTGCTGCGCGTCTACAAGCACTTCCAGAAGGCCGGTCCCGAGATCTTTATTCCGGCTCCACCGCTGGCCGCGCATGCGCCGCGCGACGAAGATCCCCACTTTATGGGTGATCGCCAGCGCCTGCAGCAGAAGATCATCGCCGAACTGGGCGACATTTTCGATGAGCCGCAGGCGGCAGCCGATGCGGTTGGACAGGCGCCGTTGCCGGCTGCCCAACAGGAGCAGCCCATGGAACAGGAGGCACCGCCAGAAATGGCAGCTCATCATCGAGTGTCCATGCCAGCATCCGATGACACAACCCTAAACAACAACAACAACCATCTCCATGGCGAACAACAGCTTAAGCTACCAATGGGCATGGGCAGAGAGCTAGCGGCAGAGCATGCTGATGCCGGCATAAAGGAGAAGCGTCTAAAAGTCAAAGAGGTGAGTAAATTCATATGTATGTATGCATGTATGTATTTCGTAATACCGAACAAAAAACTTGTGTGGGGCTTTCTCTGGCTCTCTCCCTCTCTCACTCCCTCACGCGCAGTCTGCTCAGCGCTGATAAGCACAAATTGCGCGGTCTCTCTTTTGCACTAATGGCAGATCTGTTGTATCTCTCGCTTATTAAAATACATTTTTGGCCCGTGCTTCTCTATCAGCGGCGGCGGCCTCGTGTCTTATGCTTCCTCTTCTGCACATTTGTGCACTTCCGCTGTCAGCGACACTGACGTTGACGGATGCTGTGACGCCGCCGTTGACGCCGATAACTCTTTGCGAATACATAAACATACATACATATGTTCATATACTTTTTCGCGGACTGCTGCTCTTACGGCTGCGAAAGCTGGTATTACGGTAAATACGATGACATCTTCAAATTCTCGACGATATGTCGCACAGCCAACTTCGGGCTTTCGAACAAACACGAGCCAAACGCTGCCGCGGCAATGATTGTAAGTTGCCGGAAGATATAAAGAGAGAGAGAGAAAGAGAAAGAGAGAGAGAGAAAGAGAGCGAGAGCGAAAATGCATTAAGAATAAATTCAGCGTTGACAACAATAACAAAAGCTGCTGTTGCCGATCACAAACACATTCTAAAGTAGCGAATCGTACATGTGTGTTGGTCGCGTGCTCTCTTTAGCTTGCGTTTAAAGGTTAGGTTAAGCAAGGTGAATTTTGTTTTCGGATGCATGGGTTGCATCAACATACCAATCGAGAGAAAATATTTCATCTATATTGGAACCCTGATCATAAAAAAGGATACATATGCATATGTATAAATGGGATGTACAAGTGGGTAGGGTTTTTCTTTAATGTGAATTGTCAGTCTTTGATTCAGTTTTTCCGAAATCTTTGGCCAATCTTCATACCCTTACTACATACTGTTGAACCTCGATTATCCGACATTTTTCTAACCGTGAACGTTTGTTAACCGGGACGCTGATAGATTAATTTTTTACCTCTATTAACCTTGATTTACGCCGAATATCAGTAAGCGTTCTCTTTGGACAATAGAAGTAATAGAGGTAATCACGGTTAATAGAGGTATCAAATCAAACACATACTAGACTACCTTTTTTAGAATAAAATGAGATATCTATTTATATTCGGATATCTGTTTATAGTTGCATATACATGTCATTAAAGCGTTGAATTTGACAATTCTTCAGTTTGGTCTGTACGTCAAATGCACATTTTTTAGTACATTAGTATGAAGTTTTGATGTCTGCAGTAATCGATAACTTTGTACTTCACTTAGCAAATTTTAACCAGATTGTTTCGCTGCCCACCTTCCGTCCATCCATCCATCATCTACATGTTTTTCATTTTACACCTAATAGGATGTTTTATATTTCCAAAATGGAATTCATGGGTACATCCACACGAACTCGTGTAGCTACACATGTTTGCAATTAAAGTAGAATGGGAGCAGTATTTTTTGTTGCCGATAAAAGTGAAAATATACAGAACATACATAAATGTATAACATGAATTTAAATGAACTGCTCAACAACTGTTTGGGAACAGCTCAGCTGTCAGAACTTAAAGACATATTGTGCTACCTCTTGCCTCTATTTAATGCCAAGTTGCCGACATAACATATTTGATTTTGATGTGCTTTCACTTTGTTACTCATTATTACAATTTTTTGTTGCTTACCCCTTTCCACTTTACCACTCGGCATATTTATACTTTTTTCCTCTGGTTTCTTATTCCACTGACCCAGAATTCTACTAGGCGCTAAACTCTATTAAGTAAGAAAAAAAGTTCTTAATCATTATGAACTGATTCAGCAATCTAAGCAACAACAATAAAAACAACAACAACAACAACGACAACCGCAAAGATCGCGAACATAGCAACAATGGCACATTGACTTGGACTTTGTTTTTATACCCTGTGCCCATTCAATAGGGCAGCATAAACTAGTGCAAACGTATCAGGCAAAGTTAAAATCGTAGACCCCATTAAGTGCCTAGATCTTGTCGATCAGGACTGCGAGCTGAGTTGAAAACGCCATGATTAGAAAGCTAATCTATTATTTTATTTCTTGAGATTCAGTTGGGCACAGGGTACCGCCTAGTCGGTCAGTCTCTCCCCTCGCACTTTTTCTTGTTCTTTGTTTTGCTCAAGCGTTCGCACAATACATGTCCCAGCATTCCTATAGAAACCGAATCTTGCGATATTCTCATAGGTATTAATTAAAAGCGATTCTGTTCGTGTTTTTTTTTTCCTTCTTTTTATCATCTTGCTCAGACGACCGACGACCACGATAGACACAAAAGAAACGCCTGTGTTCTTACCTTTACTTATCTATGAGAGCCTTGTTCTGTACACTTGTGCATTAAACCACATCCGCATTCAGTTTTCATTGGTTTCGCTTTCTAATAGACGTAGCGAAACAAAACCCGTTATCGACCTTGCCTTGGGCTATTTGCTCTATCTATCTCTCTCTCTCTCTCTGGCTTATTTATTGTGCGAAACTCTTTTTCGCTAAATGAATGTGCAATTTTGATCCCCTGATATTCATTTTAAAATCTGTGAGTACGAGACAAGCCTCTGCGAAATGTACAAGAATAGCTATTAGATCCTTGGGATTCTATATGTATGTATATATGCCAAACATTTTAAGGACTCTGTCCATTTTGCGTTGATCCAACGATCTTTAAACAGGAAATAAAGAACTTCATACACGAATTTTAGCCTGTTTTATATTATTTAACCAAATAAACATAGTTAGACAGCATATATTATATAGTAGACTGTCAACCTCTATATATAAAACTGTTTGTCCTGACTGACGGACTGATTGGTGATCAACGCATAGCCCAAACCGTAAGACCTAGGAAGCTGAAATTTTCAATGTAGTTAACGTTTGTGATGAAAATGCAAGTTAAGACGGGGTTTCGGGAAATTCAAGCCGCATGTGTGGAAAAATCGCGAAAAACGTTTGTATGAAACTTTTTTGTTCACCATCCGATCGGTCTCAAACTCATTTTCAAATTCATTTGCGGCGTGTTTCGCACTTTTTGGAAAATCCATCCTTCCTTGGTGGAAATGGGAGTCAAAGATTTGGTGGGTGACGTTTCGCGCTCAAATTCATTTCCAAGGATCTATATGAAAAATCATTTGAGACGTGTTTCACACTTTTCGCAAAATCAAAGCTTCCTCGGTGGAAGGTGCGATTCAAAGATTTTTTAGGCGAAGTTTTAAGTTTTGTCCGATTTGCTTCAAACTTATTTCAAAGGTCTATATAAGAACTTAATGAATTCGCATTTCATCGATTTCGGATATTTCACCCGCAAAAGTGGTAAATTGGCGGAAAACGGTTGTATGCAAGTTTTTTGTTTACCTTCCGATCAGTTTCAAACTCATTTTCAAAGATCTTTGAGAGAATTTATTTTATACGTGCCAAGGGCAAGGCCGTGGTATACCCGCTAGCAGAAAATAAAGTTACTTATCATTTGATTATGAGGCAACGCCACGTCGGTTAGATGGCAGCTCTCTGCAAATAGCAGAGCGATTTTAAAGCTGGCTTTAAATTATGCGGCAAGTTAAAAATTTAGTTGTTAAGTTAAGCAAATAATGTAAGTAAAAAAGAAAGTTATTTGTTAGATCTAGTTGGTATACCGAATATATTGGGATCGCCAATATGAGGAAAGTCTATATTGAAGTTTGTATGAATGGGCATTTCGTATTCTTATGAAAAGTGCACCTGCCTTTTAGCTAAGATGGCAACGCTGAAATTATGTTTGTCGTTGCCAAATAGATGAATTCAATTTGACAGATTGAAAACTTTGCCATTACTCTTGTTTCTATATTTACTACTCGTCGCGTTGTAACTTGTTGTAATTCGCAACAAGTTGAAACCTTGTGGGATAGACAAGCTGTTTGCATATTGAGAGTTGATGGAAATCTTTGCTTGGATCTTGGATCATTCCGCTATCTATTGGGGTTAAACTAAAGAGTTCACTAGTCCACACTTACATGCTACAATATATGGTTTAGCTTATCCCACTTATTCCGCTATATGACACACGTGAACCAATTCAATTTGCACTGCACATTTCTCACTTTAGGATGTCCCAGTTCGTCTCAGGCTTGTCACGTAACTATTTTTTCAATATTAGCGATATAAAAAAGCCTCCCAATTGACTTAATTTATCGTTCTCTTGCGAATGCGAGCTTTAAATTAGACTTAAACCAGTTTGCCGGCCGTTGATCACGATCAGGCAATTTATTGTTAGAAACTGATCAATTGTTTGATTCTGCACACATCTGTTTAAAATCGCTTAAGGTTCGTTTAAATGGATTTGTTTGTTATATATTTGTATACTTAAGTGTTTGGGAAATAGAAAATGGTTGTGGAGCAAAAGTGCGGTCAGAGTTTTGTATGAAACACATCAAAGAAATTTGGAAGCATAGTATAAAAGTTATATATTTGTGAAGTTGAGGCGAATGACATTCGGTAACATTTGCATTTTCAATCCGGCGATGACGGGGCAAAGTCTGGTCGCGAAATGCTCAAACTTTAAAAATTGGCATTCTACCAATTTGCTTACACCTGTTCTTTCATTACCATAAAATATCTTTAAAGCTACTTAATGTAAATTTTTTTAATTCTTACAACAAAAACCATCATAAATTTGGTATTCCCTGCAGGTAAAATAATTATTTGAATATCAATGAATATTTAGTTGGCCTCTTAAAATTCTACATTTGGCATTTGAATACCAAATTTCATGTTTATAGCTCTTAGGATTTTTTAAAAACGTCCCACAGAGCATACAAACTTATAAAATTGTTAATAAATTATAAAATGTACAAATTGCAATATAAAATTTAAAGGTTAATTTGTGCTTTTTTTATTGACTAAAATTATAATAATTATAATAAGTACGTTTATCACATAACTCACGACAAAACTAAAATACCCTCGGCAAGGGTATGCAATTACCTGTGTACAGATTGTTTCTTTTTTTTTTTTTTTTTTTTGTTTTTTTATTGTATTGAATCAAAAATAGCATACATTTTTATTACAACACAGTTGGCTTAGGTGATATTACGCCAAGCCTGGTTGGGTCCTCAGGCTTTATCGTGGACAAACGTCAAAGGCGGCTTTTTGAGTAAGGCTGCATCGTCACGTAGGTAGTCGGGGGACTCTGGGGCGTCTCCTATGTCGTGGTTGGAGGAGGTCCTTGAACGATCTTCTCTTGAGCCTCCTGATTACACACCTCCCAGCGAGGTCTCTTGCTACCCGGCTGCAGTGTCGCTGCAAGCGTTCGCTGTACCGGCTGGCGAATGCTCCGACTTGGCTGTCTATGGTCTCCATTTTGAGGTCTCTGTGCAAGGTAGAATTTCTGACGTACCAGTCAGCACCCGTAATTCGGCGCAAGGCCAAGTTTTGGAGTGTCTGAATCCGTCTTCGATTTGTCCGAGATGCGATGCCCCAAACCTGAATACCGTATCTCCAAGTTGGTGCCACCACGACGTTGTAGACTGCCCGTTTGCAGCGAAGTGGCAATGGGCTGTTGGGGTTTAGTAGCCAGTTGGCCTTGGCCATCTTATAGCGGCACTGCTTAAGAAGGCCGTCGATGTGCGCCCGAAAACTAAGCCTCTTATCCAGTACAATTCCAAGATACCTGGCGCTTCTGCCAGGGTGGAGGGGGCTACCGTCTATCCAGACTGCTGGAGCCTTGCCACGCCTCAGTGTGTAGTTGACCGCCTGGCATTTGGAGGCATTGAGCTTGATGTTCCACCTGCGTGTCCAGCTCTCAAGCAAGTGAATGTATTCCTGGGCACCGTCAGTGGCTTCGTACTCGCAGTGGGCTGAGTAAAATATTGCCACGTCATCGGCAAATGTAGCCATCAAGTATTTGCCTGGGGTGGCAAACTCGTGTAGTTCATCCGGAGTGGGGATGTCTGCCGTGTACAAGTTGTAGAGAAAGGGGCCCAGTACGCTGCCTTGGGGGACACCCGCCTTCATTTTGCGGGCAGGAGAGATTGCTGCTCTAACTTTGACTTCAAACTTTCGCTCCATTAGATAAGAGCGCAGAAGTAGAAAGAAGGGGGCGGGAAGACTCATCTTGATTTTCTGGAGCAATCCATCAATCCAGACTCGGTCAGAGGCCTGCTTAACGAGATTGTTTCTATCGAATATTATTGATCGTTTAGAGCAGCT
Organism: Drosophila montana; assembly: GCF_035044405.1. Classification (NCBI taxonomy): domain Eukaryota; kingdom Metazoa; phylum Arthropoda; class Insecta; order Diptera; family Drosophilidae; genus Drosophila; species Drosophila montana. Next base: position 3,587,212 of record NW_026996559.1, on the reverse strand, counting down.
CTGTATTTATATAGTAATTTGATCCGCTAGATGACGAGTTATGTATATACAAATATTTTTTATTGACTGCAATATTCATTTTAATGTGAAATTCGATCCAAAAACATCAATTTTAAAATTGGTCAGCTACAAGTACTTTGCACTCTGTTTCCCCACCTCATCAGCAGATAGGTCAACGAAACTTTCAAATAAATAAAAAAAACAACACTCAAATGAACACAACATATAATTAAGCGATTTGTGGTAGAACTATCATCCGTAATTTTAGCTGCCCATTACAAGTTTAACGACCATTTCAAGCCAACTTGAGCATAAAATGCTCCCGACTTTAATTTATTTATTTCCTGTTATCTAGCAACTTTTAGCAGAGAGAGGATCGGAGGGTTAATAGTTTAACAATAGTTTTGGTTGAAAGTAGCTTAGTTTAGTTAGTTAGATATGTACAGGTTGTTGCTTAGACTAGTCTAGGTTCTAGTTTGTTTGGCTGAGGACCTGCATGCTGACACTAAAGGCATCGATCGACTAGATCTTATGGGTAGGTTCTTTTAAGTCTTCATAGTCTCTGCTTCCTTAGCAGGTTGCTTGCCAGGTCATTAGGATGAATGTGAAGCTTAGCTAGGTAGCTCGCAGCTTGTCCGTTGACAACGTCGCCTATTATTGGTCATTCAGCTGCAGACATTTTTCCCAAATTCTTGGCCTGAATGATGCGAACTTTGTACAGGTTTGTTTTTGCGGCTATACCATAGACTTGGAGCCCATATCGCCGCGCAGGGGTAAGGTTTAGCTGATAGATGACTGTGCCACTAAGCATATGTATAAACAGGGTATTTCCTAGTCGATAAAGCGAAGTTGTAACTGCTCACGTCAACTAGCCCAAAGTTAAGCAGCCTGAATAGTATTTTTTTGGGGTTCACTGGGCTTTATTCAATAACTAATCAGGGATTTGGTGGGGCCAATGGTGATTTTTTGTTGTCATCCCAGTTGCTATTTCTGCGACTCATCGTGGTCGCCCTTTCCCGATTTGTGGGCTATCCAAAGTTAATTTAGTCATTGCGTACATTTACACAAACACACACGCACGTGCAGCATTGGGCTCAATGAGAATTGTTGTCTGCTTTGGGCTGTTGGTGACATTTAATTGGCCAAGTGCGAGCGGCGGGTTTGGCTTTCACAAATAGCGCTCAACAATTTCGTGTGCTATTCGTGCCATGCATGCAGATAAATACAAACAAATAAAAAAGAAGTTTGATGACTGCACGCCGAAGATTAAATACCCTTTAGACAGATGGCGGCAGATTGCTGAGTTTGCTGGAGATATCATGATTCTTCCTATTGATATAGTAGTCCGATGTTGATATAATGACATTTGGCTCATACGCGGGGTGCTTGGTAAAACTCGTAAATGCCAAGTTTAGTCAAGCTATTTTGATAACAACTTTATGATATAGTTTTCCAAGCGTTACATAACGCGCGATAATATTATAGTACCCTCCACAAGTGTATAAATAGACCTAGAAACAGCAACAATAGCAACAACATAGACTGTCCGGCGTTGTCAGGCGATGTGTGTCAATAACCAGCAGCAACATCATTCAAACACGACTTGCCACAAACAATTGCATTGTAAGTAGATGTGTATTTGTATACATCCACATATATATGTATTACAAATGTAAATTAGAAGAGTTTACAAAGCTCAATTGTTGAAGAGAGTTTCTTTGAAAGCCATGGAATCAGAAATGGATGCAAATGTATAGATGTAGATGTAGATGAATATATGTGTATAGGTATATTTGTTTTTGTGCCAACTGATAGATCGCTGCATAATAGAGCTACGAGTAAAACTGAACAATAGAACAATGGATTTTAAACAAATTCCACATACGAGGGTGGAAAACGTGTGAAAAACTATTGCATAAAACTTTTTTACTTTTGATCTAGCTGTACGGATTTTCAAAGATCTATTTGGAAAGGTATCCATTCGATTTCGAAAAAAAAATGGATACAAACTGGGGCTTTAAGTTGTCGGCTTCAGAATTACATTCAAAAAGCTTTCTATACAAATTAAACCGATCATCGTCTCAGCAAAATTTTTATGCAGTTTAAGAAAAAACAAAGGCAAGAATAGTTTAGAAAAACTTGAGATGCACGAGATATATGCTTATCCTTAATAATATTCTATTTTATAGGGTAAAGGTTGTATTCTATTGTCATATATGTAAGCGTTTCATTTCATGTTGAGAACATCTGATGATTGAAATCTTAACTGATCGCTAGATTGGCTTGTGTGTTGGTTTCCATGTCTATGTGGAGGCGAGGCTTAACCACACTAATTTGTATTGCAAATAACCCCAAGTGGCGTCTAACCCTTGGGTATGCGCCCACGCCGTTTGCCGCTTGCCGTCTTCCACATGCCATATGACCTTTTCCCGGCTGCCGCTCAAATCGCAGACATGCAATCCCCCTCAGTCACAAAGCCCACAGACAGTGGGATTCAATCCCACGCACAGCTGCACAGCCAGCCGTCAGCTAAGCTGAGTCAACCGCTCCGAAGTACGGCGACGAGGCAACTGAGCAAGAAGCTTCTGCATTGATGGAACATTAGCCCGTTCCAATGCCAAATCATTCCGTCGCATCGTCGGCAACGCAGGCAACCTGAAAGCTATAGAAAAAAGCTTGTTGCGGCAGCTTTAACAAGCGCATATTTTTTTGGCGCCAAATACTCGCGCGCAGCCAACTTAATTTGAGGGTTTGGGGGAAAGCTCAAAGGCAATTTTCACGGGTATATCGACTATGTTAACTGATTGGATGCGTTCATATCAAATATTCGACAGCTAGAGAAAACAATTCAAAATTATTTATTTACAGCATAATACAGTAAAATACATTGCAGCTAACTTATTTTAAAAGTTTTATTCTTAACTCAAATTGCTTGATTTTTATATAATTATCGGAATATTGTTTTAGTTGAATTGGTTTGTTTGTAATAGAAGAATTTGAAAAAAATGTTACTAAATATACATTTAAATTTATATTAAAACTAATATTTATAAAATGTAATTTTGAAAAAATGTTCGACCCACACATTATTTATATGCCTATAATATACAAAAATTATGTTTACAACAATTTTGTAATTTTACGCCACAGATATGTGCGTTAAGCAACTAAATTCCATTGAAAGCTATTTTAAAAAGGTATATTTAAGTATTTCAAATGATGTATTATTTAGCTGCCTTTTGGGGCATTTGAGCTGTATTATATAATTAAAATAATTCTTTCCACATCTTTGTTGCTGCTTCATAGGGTATTCGAGCTGCGGTATGCACGCGTAGCTTGTTTCCCATTCGACAAACAGCAACTCGTTGCGACTCGCCTCTCGACTCAATACGTTTCGACACGAAGGCCGCTCGGCTCCGAACCGAACGGCGCTCGGCTGAAGCTGTTCGGCGTCCAGCGTTGGCCCCAAATGGCGCCGTTTGGCCGCCTGGCTGCCTGGCTGTACGGCTGTATGGCCGTATGGCCGGTCCGTCTGTTTGCTTCGCTGGCTTCTTGTGTTGATGTTTTGCTCTGGCGCGTTTAATGTCTCGTCTGCACTGAAAGCGTCAACTCCACGCAACATTCGCACGCGCGCGCGTCTCGATGTCAATCGGGCAACTTTTCGCAACTATCGTCGACGTTGTCGTTGTCGTTGTTATTGGCGTTGTCTGCGCCCGTGTTGCGTTCAAGGCTACCTGCAGCATCAGCAGCTTCCTGCTTCGCACCTGAACCAAATATGAACGGCTGTAACTGAAACAGAAAGCGTTGTGCAGCAAGAATCAGAAACCAGGAAATCCCCGGACAGACTTTCCGCTGTTAACGCGTTCATTAACCGCCCTGGTCTGTGCATCGTCTTAATGCCGCCACTCGAGGCGACTCGGCCGGCTTGAAGCGCGTAAATAAACAATAACAATGCGCTGAGGAGCATTGTGCTTCAGCCCGACGCTGCGCGTTGCCAATGCGGGCTCCATTGTTTGGCTGGTATTAATTGTGGTTGGCCGTGCAGGTTGCATGGCTGCCGCTGTCTGCGGGCGGAAACGGATGTGCAATGTGTTGATGACGCCATGTTGGGCAGTCCTTACTTCCGTTTTACTTGTGTCTTGTGTCTGTGTTGTTTTTTTTCTTATTTTTGTTCTTGTTACTTGTTTATTCTCAGTGTTAACATTTTATTGAGTGAATGACAAAAGCAATTAGAAAAGTGTGCCCAGTTGTCGAGTCGACAATGTTCAACATGTTCATCCAATTAAGTGGAACATAAATATTAGTAACTACTTGATAGAATCTTAAGCTTAAAAGTTTTTAATATATATAGGCATTTGTAACATTTTTATCTTTATTATACGCAGCAGCTGATCGCATTACCTTGAGTATCTTTAGGCCGTGTAATGTTTGGGTGAATTTGGCGATTCACTTATCAATATCAGAAACTATTATAGAAATACAAATCTTGTGTTCTGCGAAAAGTTCTGTGCAAAGTTCTCTATGTTCTGCAGCCCCTAGACCTTGTTTTTCTCTTTTTCAATGCAAATATGCCACAATTCGTTTTGAGAGCCAACATCAGAGACTCATTAATGCATACAAAGTCCTTGCTAGCTTAAATAAATAAATAATAATTTGAAAAATCAAATATAATGCGCATAAGTAAATACAAGCAAAAATCACGAATAAAAGAAATCGTGCTAGCATTATATGAAATATAAGTGCAACTTGCCTGCACTGCCATGATTCCCCCCGGGGACACAAACCGAGCTATCAACAAAATTCATATTCGCGCACAGTATGCTAGCAAAATGCCCCACACAAATTTTGTTTTAAATATACAAGAAAAAAATTATATAAAAAAGCGTGTTCGAGAGAGCTCAACTAGGATATACCCTGTACTTAGTGTTGGATACGGTAGGACATAGCCTCTAAACGAGAAAAAATACATTCTGAAGAACTCTGCGTAGATTGCGGGCAAATATTGTCGGTGTGTTGATGCACGCTTCGAACCAGCTTTCTGCCTTTAAGTTCGGCTTAGGAAGCAGGTCTTTCCTATCTTTGAATCCTGGCTTTGCTTCAAAGTAAGGTTTTTCGTATATTTACAAAATGTTATTAAAACAATGTCATTTTATCGTATTTTCATAGAAGTTGGTGGGCTTGCATTGAGCTCTACCCAAAATTGGCATCTATAACAAATGGCTAGATAAGCGCAATGTTTGGGTCAAAGGTTTTTGTGCCTTGTTGCTGCAGCTACCTTAATCTTTTTTATTTTCAGCCAGTTTTCGGTTCTACTATTTATTAGACACCTTTTTTGGTTTTAGGTTCGTTTCTTAGTTGCAATATAAATTGCAGTTCCGAACTCGAGACTGTTCGATGCCAAATCTTTATAAGATTTTTAGCGATTAAAGATAACATTCAAATATGTATTGATACTCTGCCTCTCCTCATTCTTGCCTGTTACATAGACTTGCACAGCATTTGCATGCCCCTTTTAACCATATTAAAAAAGGGTACAGGGTATACAAAACAGTAAAAAAGAAATCTGAAAAAAACGTACAAATTTGCACGTAAAAATCGGTGGCATAGACAACTTTTGTACATGTGCGTAGGTGTGTTAGATTCAAGGGCTTACATTTTACTAAATTCAAATAAACACAGACTCGCACACACACACACACACACACACACACACACATATACACATGAACTGCACATGGATAAGCACACACAGTAAAAAACAGTGCGTCATATTTCATTTGAGCAGCATAATAAATACATAATAATAAATACAGATGCCTCGAACTGCCTGCTGCTGCTGCTGCAGGTTGATGCTGATGCTGAATTTGAAGCTGAAACCAAAGCTCTAAAGTAGAGCCAAAGTTGAAAAGCGGAAACAAACAGCCTTACGGCCTCGCAGCGAATACACATCCCTTGCCGCATCCTGTTGAGCGTAGCACACACACAAAAAAAAAAGCGTATCATGTCTGCCATTCCAAAACCAGTCTCGTCCCTCTGTGGTTACGCCCACAGCTCGCGCTTAGAGGCGCGTGTGTGTTCACAGGCAACTCAAGTGCACTTAAGCGCTGGAAGTAAGCCAGGCTAAGCCGATGGCGGGATGTTGATGTTGTTGCCGTTGCCGTTGTTGTTGTTGTTGTTGTTGCTGCTGGTGGTCCATGCCGCGTCACATCCACTTGATGGTGGCATGCAACAAATGCAGGCCTCGTCTGCTTAGTATCTCTACGTGCGCTATCAGCAACAACAACACAAACACCAAAATCAACACCGACACCGACACCGACATGAACAACATTACAAACCGGGGTCGGTTTGTTATGTTTTTGATAGTGTTTGAGATCAATTTCGATTGCCGTTTGGGTGCCCAATTCATAATGTAGCTAATTAATTGAATTAAATTGGATTGTTGTTACTTTTTCGATATCCTTTTGATGTTTTGATGGTTAGGAATCAATACTTTTGATGAAATTATGTTGCATTTTAATTCGCAAAATTTATATACATTAATTTGTTGGCATATCGTTATCGATATCTTTCGAACTGACATTGTTTTTAAATCGATATATTTAAAAGGTAAATTTAGCCTAAATTAAATTGGAAAAATTCGATTCTTTTTTGATGGTAAGCTGGCCCTGATTTGGAATCGATACTTTTAGTATTTTGATTAAAATTAGATTCATTTAAATTGCAGTAATTTTTATATATATTTTTTTGAGAACCTATTTTGATATCTCCTTGACTGAATTATAAAGTACTAGCGGGTATAACCCGGCCTTGCCCGTGGCACGTATGTTATAAAATCAAAAAAGCTTTAAAAATGATTGCAAAACTGATCGGACGGGAATCAAACAACTTTTATGCAAATCGGAAAACTCTTAAAATTCACCAAAAAATCTAAAAAATGCATTTTCCACCGAAGGAGTTTAGATTTTGCGAGAAATGTGAAACACGTCTCTAATGATTTTGTTATAGATCTTTGGAAATAAATTTGAACACAAAACGTCATCCACCAAATCTTGCACCAAGGAGGGATGGATTTTTCAAAAAGTGTGAAACACCCCTCAAATGAATTTGAATATAGATCTTTGAAAATTAGTTTGGGGCCGATCGGATGGTAAACAAAAAACTTTGATACAACCGTTTTCCGCCAATTTACCACTCTTGCGGGTGGAATTTTCCAAATCGTCGAAATACGTATTCATTAAGTTCTTATTGAGAGCTTTGAAAATAAGTTTGAAGCAAATCGGACACAACTTAAAACTTCGCACAAAAAATCTTTAAATCGCATTCCCCACGAAGAAGTTTGAATTCTGCGAAAAGTGTGAAACACGTCTCAAATGATTTTTCTAATAGATCTCTGGAAATGAATTTGAGTGCGAAACGTCACCCACCAAATCTTTGACCTCCATTTCCACCAAGGAGGAACGGATTTTTCAAAAAGTGTGAAACACCCCTTAAATGAATTTAAACATAGATCTTTAAATATGAATTTGGGGCCGATCGGATGGTAAACAAAAAACTTTCATACAACCTTTTTCCGCCAATTTACCACTGTTGCGGGTGGAATTTTCCAAATCGCTGAAATACGTACTTATTAAGTTGTTATGAAGAGCTTTAAAAATAAGTTTGAAGCAAATCGGACACAACTTAAAACGCCACCCAAAAAATCTTTAAATCGCATTCCCCCCGAAGAAGTTTGAATTCTGCGAAAAGTGAGAAACACGTCTCAAATGATTTTTCATATAGATCACTGGAAATGAATTTGAGAGCGAGACGTTACCCACCAAATCTTTGACCTCCATTTCCACCAAGGAGGAATGGGTTTTCCGAAAAGTGCGAAACACCCCTCAAATGAATTTGAACAAAGATCTTTGAAAATAAGTTTGGGGCCGATCGGATGGTAAACAAAAAAGTTACATACAAACGTTTTTCGCGATTTTTCCACACTTGCGAGTGGAATTTCCCGAAACCCCGTCTTAACGTGCACCTACATCACATAAGGTAACTACAGTGAAATTTTCAGCTTCCTAGCTCTTACGGTTTGGGCTGTGCGTTGATCACCAATCAGTCAGTCAGTCAGTCAGTCAGTCAGGACAAACAGTTTTATATATAGAGATTGATAAAATTGATGGTAAAAAAATCAGTCTGATTCATTGCATTAAACAACTAATTTCAAATCGATATTTTTAGTATTTTATTAATATTGGCAAAATTTATATGGAAATAATTTATATATATATTTCTTGAGAGACTTTTCTGTTATCTCTTTGATGGTAGAGAAATCAATCTCTAATGCATTTATTGATGCATGAAATAACTGATTTGGAATAAGTAATTTAATCAAATCATTTAATCAGAATCAGCTTAAAAGAAGTAAGAATATTTTGGTCGGCTTCGCTATACTCTAGGTACAATCTAGTTAGCCTTAAAGCCAAACTGTTAAGCCAAAGAGAAGACTTTTTGGTTATTGCCTTTGTGACTTTAAGACTGTAAACCCAAATCAGTGTCATTTAAACTGTGACTTTAGATAATATCGAGGTTGCGCATGGCTGTGATCGAAATTTCTTTGGCAGGGTCTTTATACAAAGACATGAGTAGACTACCTGCCAAATTGACGGACTTTTCCTCCAAAACTGCTGACCTCTCTTTAGTGAGTGTGCCCCACAACATTATGCATTTTATCCAAAAAATTTTGAAAATAATGAATACGATATTAATATATCTGTAAAATATATGAATTTTAATTAAATGTTTTTTAAACGTATATAAATTCTTTAAAAAAGATAGAAATTCAGATTCCAGAAATAATGTTTATATAATCACGTTACGTAAACTCTTGAAGCACTGGCTTCACCCTCATTATTGTGGCTAATATATATACATATATTTTCTCTATAATTTCTATTTAAACGGCTGCCGCTTAAGCTTACTCAATCCACGTCGGAGCTCGACAGAATGACCGTTATGCTTATTAATAGAATTGTATTGTAAACACTTCAAACCCTCATTATTATGGCTAATATATATTTTCTCTTAAGCTGCTGATGTGCATGGCTCTCTATAAGAATGCGCCCATTTCAAACGAGGCTAAATAAGTTCCTTCCGAAAAAAAATAATAAAAAATCGTTAAGCAGGCATTCTTGCAGTCTATAAGGCCCACAATACAAATGGCTAACGTTTGTCTTACGTGTACATTTATATATATATATATATATATTTTTAAATTGCTTTCGCTGGAATTTTGAAGACAACCCATTTATATACGCACATGTGTCCCCAACTGCCGACTGCTGTCTGCCATTGACCTGGTTGCAAAATAAAAAGACACGTAATAAAAACCATTCATCGACTGAGGAGGAGTATATGTGGCCACGTGGCCTGCTCCTAGCCACGTGTTTCCGTGCTCGGGACTAAGTTTGACACGTCTGATTTGATGTCAACACAAATTTACATTTATTGTAGTTTTTTGGTTTGGCCTGCTTCGGTTTTCGTGTGGTTTACCTTAGAAGCCTTTTGCATTTTATTGACTTTCAATTTGGTGGGTTCTGCCCGCAGCTCGGCCAGTTTCTGCGAGTGCGACTGCGACTTTGGTTACGTTATTAATAATTCATTGCGCTTTCCACGCCTTTTTGTCACCCGGTCATAATTCTTGCCGCTCCGCCTCAAAGTATGCAATAAAAATTGGGTCAACAATAAAGGAAAAACAAGCAAGAAAGCAGATATCTTAGGCGTGCCGAAGATTAAATTCCCTTACAGACATAAATCAGTGGTGCGTTTTCAAACAATGCAGTTCAATTTAAGGCCGAGGGCAACTCTATGTTAAATTAATAAATTGTAGCTTTCAGGAGCATAGAAACGTTCGTTTTTGCCAAGTTATGTTGTGTTTCAGTCAAAAATGACAAATTTGTTACACATTTCGTGGCGAAAATATAATAGACCCTGTAAGGATATGAAAAAGGAAACCAGCCTCGACAATTTATCAGCGCACAATATCAGTCTTTTTTCTGTGTTTTTAATAAATTTTTTACCTGGTTTTCGTTTCGTTTTATTTTATTACATTTTATTATTTTCGCTGCAGCCTGCCAACTTCTGTTACAATTTTTGTGTGTTTCTGTTTTTATATACCCTGTACCCAGTGATTGCTAAAAAGGGTGTTATGGTTTTGTGCAAAAAAAAAGAGGGAAACAGCTGCGATCCAACGTCTGATCAGGACGACAAGCTGAGTCGATCTAGTCTGTATATACTAACACGACAAAACTTGAAAAGGGAACAGATACTGTTTATTTTCTTCATAAGCAGGGTATCCCGTGGTCGGGAACACTTGCTGCCTTGCTAATTTTATTGTCCTTTGCTGTTTGTCATGCAATTCGCTTATTTATTTTTTTACTGCAGCGGACAACAAGTTGTAAAAATCATTCGCTGACTTTTTGGCCAGACTTTTGGTCTATTTTCTTGAATGCTTTTTTGGCAATACGTATCTGGGTGCATTTTAATTGCCAAGTTCTATTTTATTCTATTTTGTGGTGGCTGCTCTCGCAGCTGTCCCTTGCCATCAGTTGGTGCAACAAACTGATGCCTGGTTTTGGCCTGCCAGTTGCAGCCTGTAACAAATCCTTTTACTCGAGTCATCCAAAAGGGATAAATGGCGAGAGATGGGCAGCCATGTCAAGCGAAATGTACTGGAAACACAATATTTGTATGCCAAACAAAATCAAATTTAAATCAAAATTTTAAATAAATTTAATTGAGTTTTGTTCGCGACTTGATAAAGAACATTTTTAACTTTATTTTTGCGTTTTTTTAGCTGATCCGATTAAAATCGATAAGTTTTGTATTAAAATTCTCTTCTTTACAATCATATTCCAATATTATATTATATTCCATATTCCATATTAAAATAAGTTATTGCCTAGATTGTTGAAAATGAACTTTAAGTCGGTCAGATCATATACAATGAATTCTGTGTAGTCCCTTTTCACAAATTTTCCACGCTTGTAGGTGAAATTTTCTAAAGCCTCGTGTTGTCATTAGCTCGGAGAGCGACAAACGTGGCTCCCTTGAGTCGATATGTTTAAAGATTTAACATGATATTAGATTTAAGGTATATATTTAAGGAATACCAAATCCTTCGTATCATATTTTCATAAATTAATTGGCTTCCGTTCGAAAGATAAATTATTGGAACCCTCGAAAAAAGTAAATTGTACTTGTCTTGGCTTTTGCTTCATTTTAAAATTGTACATTCAAATTCATATTAACTTATTTTACTTATGCTTATTTCTATAAATATTACACAATAAAGTTTGCTCTACGCTTTACCGACTGTAACGTAGGATGCGCCTAATGAAAATTGGCTAGATATACACTTTCACCTTTCGCTCCAACAGTCTGCCCATAAACACGGTAAGCTGCAACATTTGCTTATCACCTAACTGGTGGTCATGCATTCATTTCCTTGAATCAATATCTATCCAAATCTTTGCCACTTGTGCGGATATGGGTAAAAAAAAAAAACACCCGTACAGGTGAAGGCGTTTATGAATAGAAATACATGCACAGTATATATAGCTGCTGCACCTGTACCTATATAGTATATATGTTCGCAAACATCGAGCATGTATTGCCCACAAGCTGTAACGCTTCTTCGTTTTCCTCTCCGTGTTAACGTTTAATGCGATTTTGCTTCGGTATCCGTTTGACAGTCGCCAAATACCCAGCAGCAAATGGAAGTATGGCAAAGCCACGGCAAACAACATCCTTTCAGTCTTTGCTGTGCTGTGTAAACACAGGACATATAGTGAAATATTGAATTGCCAAACTTGCCATACCGTTAACAAACACAATTCCATATTATCTCCTGTTTTCTTTGGGCTCTTGCTGCTATTAAACCTTACAAGCAGTTCAGTTATGGTGTTTTATTTGAATGTACCTCGATTTGTTGCGCAATATGCTGTGCATGATGTTGCATACAAGACATGGTTTACTCGTGTTTCGGCAGGGGTACGTTGCAGTCCATAGGTAGGCTACAGTGCCCAGAACAAAAATATGCAAATGTGACACTCAAAGGGTTAAGAGTGAGAGCGAGACTCAGCGGAACGGACAAGGCAGATACATGGACTGAAAGGCTTGTCAGACATGTCTGGCACTTTGCCCGCTCGGAGCTGAGACTCAACTGTCTACTTTAAATGCCGGCCACACTTACAGCGGATAATTTTTATCAATTTTATATGAACTGAGCCCTTTTCAAATGTGTATCACGGGGTATACTGGTTTTTGCCAAATGTATGTAATAGTTGGAAGAAAGTTTCTCCAATACCTTAAAGCATATCCATTCTCAATCAGCATCAAAAAACGAATCGATTAAGCAATATTTGGAAGTAAGGTTCTCCTAAAGCAGGCGCCGAGCTCCCCAGCTCTCACCATTATTAAAAATGTCCTTTATGCAGGTAAAGTCTAGATCTAGATATACCTACACAAAAACTTTGATGACATATTTATGCTATGAAAAATGCATATTCCATGCATTCGTAGGATGTTACTGAGAGAAGAAGAAGGACAAGTGCAGGAGTGTAAGTGAAAAGGAAGTCAACTGCTGCTCGATGCTGGGTACAGGATAACTCATAGTTGGGCACTCTCGACTAGAGCACTCCTGTCTTTTTTTCTCTAAATATTTAATTTGTTTTATTTTGCTGCTTTTAACGGTTGCCAATGTGCTTTGACCTTGACAGTGACTAATTAAGCGCTGCGCTTTATTTTGGTTTTATATCGATTTTGATTGGACCAACATCGACGCACATCTTTTGTTGCCAACTTTGACCTTTGTGCAAGGCCTGCAACTGCACTGGATAGTTGAATAGTTGGATGGTTGGATGGTTGGATAGTTGGGAGGTGGCTGTCGAAGCCGAATTAGGTTGAACAAAATATCGTATTTGCTAATGCAGAGCAAACCAAATGCGCAGCACAGCAGGGCAGCAGAACAGCTGCAGCACAGCAGGACAATTGAATGCAGGACACATGACAGAAGAACATGCACAAACCTTACTTGAGTTTGGGTCTTTCCACTTCTTCTTCTTCTTCTTCTTCTCGTTGTTGTAATTGTTGCCTGTGCTGTTCCTATAGCTTTTTATTGTTTCGTGCTGTGCTGCCCTGCTTTGGTGCAGTTTTAATAATTCAAAGTGCTGCAATAGACTGCTGACTGCCAGCTAGCTGTTAGCTGCTAGCTGCACAGCTACAGCTCCCTGTCGCATTAAATGTTCTTTTGTTTTGTATTTACACCGACCGCACTGAATGTGCGCACGTTACGTATACGCAATGCAAGGCAACAGAATGTCCCCTCAAGCGAAGCGTATGCACCTCAAACTCGACCGCATAAGCAGCTGTCAACATGGCAGAGCAACGAGTCTATGTGTCATTGTATACCCTATATGCTAAACTATGTGCGAAAAGGAAATATATATGTATATTCTTCTCACGAAACTTGATATGTATTGAATTAATTCTGCATGTGTTTAGCAAATGCACCTAATGAATGTTAGGGTATGCGTTATTTCTAAGTCAAATACTTAATGTGTAAAGGATATCGTAATGTATATAGAATATATATATAGTTGATTTAACACTCTTTGTTTATAGGGGTTTCCACAACTCAAGCAATCTCTGGTTAAGTTATATCTTTTGCTTATGCACTCACTGCTTATAGGGTATATCATAGTCAATATTCCCTGTATATCTTATAGTATGTGAATCCCTGTGTTTATGATATCTCAAAGTCATGCATGCAATATGTTTAGGAAATTTCTCTGGTTACAGGGTATCGGCCAGTTGAACACAGTTTAAATATAGGGGCTTTTTACTATTCAAGCGAAGTCTGGGTAAATTATATCTTCGGGTTAGGCACTAACTGCTTCTAGGGTATCTCTAATTAAAGTTTTTATAGATACAGAATATCTTCTATTGTAATACTGTTTTGATATCTCAAAATCAGACACGCTATGAATAGTATTTTTCTCTGGTTTTAGGGTATCTGCAAGTTAGACACTCTTTGGATATAGAGGTTTCGATTACTCAAGCAATCTCTAGTTAAATTATATCGTTAGCTGCACTCACTGAGTCTAGGTTGTCTCCAAGACAAGATCTCTCGGGTAATAGGCTATCTCCCAGTCAGGCTTAAGGTTGAACAATTAAGGGTTTGATCAGATAACTATATCCCACGGATAGCCGTTATTTCTGCTTATCGAAGATATCGCTATTCTTCAGATTTCAATAGCATTAAGCGCTTAACTATGCTTTTAACGATTTTGGCTTAGAAGCCAGATCTCTTAAAAACTAAAGCAGTATATGTAGGGTAATTACTTTACTTTTCTCTGCTTTTCACATGTCAAATTTGTCAGTTCTACTTTAACGGGGCTGCTTTATATATATTTTGACCTAGAAAGAGGATCAAAGCAGTAGCTTTTACAAAAATTATTTTGATGTTTTTATAGTTGGTTTTTCTTCCTGCGACCTTAAGTCAAATTTGTCAGTTTTACTTAAAAGCGGTAGCTTTAGATTGCACTTTAACAGAGACGAGAGCTCTTCTATGCCCAACTGGCTGTTACGTCTACGTAAATTGGGTCTTACGTTATCACGGCATAGAAACTGGGACACAGCAGCAGCTTTTTGGAAAATCTTTTTGATGTCTTTATTGTTTTTTCCTTTCCTCCTAGCCACATGTCAAATTTGTCAGTTAACTTTTAAAGAGGTTGCCTTAGATTTTATTTTTAGCAGGCACTTTAGCAGGGACCAATGCGCTTCTATGCCTAGCTGGCAGTTACGACTATGTAAATTGGGTTATCAAGGCCCAGAAACTGGAACGCAGCAGTACATTTTGGGAAAATCTGTTTTAATGTTTATTCTCTAACTACGTGTCAAATTTGTCAGTTAACTTTTAAAGAGGTTGCCTTAGATTTTATTTTTAACTGGCACTTAAACAGGGAAAAAGGAGAGAAGAAAATTGGGTCTTACATTATCAAGACCCTTAAAGAACTCTTACTAGTTTTTTTTTTTTTTTTTTTTTTTTGCCATCTTTATCACGTTCCATGTGTTTCATTTTGCAGTAGCTGCTGCTGCTGCTGCCGCCTGAACGCATTATTTTGCCATTTTGCATTTTGGCAGTGGATATTCGTTGGCATTTCATTTTGGCCTCGTCTGTAGCGGCTGCATCAGTTCCGTTTAGGCTTAGGGCCGCTTTTGGCTTGTGTTTAGCAGATGTTTCCCATTTTTGGTGCGCTGATTTACATCCAAGGCTGCACACTCACGACACGTCCTTGGCTATTTGCAGTCCCTGCTCGAGAATCCAAATGCGAATACAAATGCCACTTTATATCAGGGCTTCGAATTTCTCTGAAGCCAACGCAACATAAACACAGCTATGGAAATAGCCTTATGCTTAAAACGTAGCTCTAATTAGTGGAGCTTCACGTTGCCTCTGGCAAAAGCTCTTTGGGTGTTGCACTTGGCCGCAATCTTAGGCGGCTGACACAGTTTCTCGAGAGCTGCGGCATCCACACAGCATAATAATTATAATGAGGCTTCAGATGTTGTCAATACGCCTAGCACGAATAGGAACAAAATGTCAAGAAAATTGCCCTGCATAAATATTGTCTCGTCTATTTCTATATGGACTCAAATAGCTTGCAGATTCTAGGTATTTCTTGAAAGGCTGAACTCCTTTTGAGATATTTAATATAAACAATGATTTAGCTATTAGTTTATTTAATAAGTGTGCATTGCAAAGCATCCTTTCCGGTACTTCGTGTTGGGCTTGTATTAATTTGGATTCCTGGCTCTTAATTAAAGCAACACAATTTGGTAGCACCTTCAACCTGATATAAAATTGTTAATTTCTCAATAGTTTGAATGTGATTGTGTGCCTATGTTGTTTCTATATGAGTCATATGCTAAATCAGCCAGATTTGAAACAGATATGCATGACAGGATATAGTGGAATGTAGATGAGTCTGTTCGGGATATCCTGAAATAGTTTATCATAGAAGAACCGATTATCCGATTCAGCCGACTTAAACATAGTTACCGAACCTTTGGAAAGTTTCCTGTCGATAGCTATAAAACAGAGAGACTAGTTTGCATAAATACAGACAGACGAACATTGCTTTATCATATCGACTTATGATACTGATCAAGAATATATATAATTTATCTGGTTAGCTATGTCTCCTTATGTGCGTTTTAAGAGTATTGTGCCAGTAAATTAAGATTCCCTTTGCAAGCGTAGATGGAATGTGAAAGTCAATGGCAAAAAAACCGAATAAAGCTCGCCAGATGATATTGTTATCTTAACGTTTGAATTGCTTAAAGTAAGATTTGAAAATACATTTGAATTGAATTGAATAATAAAACTCCGAATTAATGTGTTCCGAATTAAAGATATGAAATTTCCAGGTCGTAAATTAGAATTCACTGAGCAAGAAATTGCGAATATAAAGTTCTCAATGTTGAAATTGTTGTTTCATTCTTTTTAGCACTGGCTGCTGCTCACTTCGTATAATTAACGACATTTACTTGCGGACAGGATTTATAAATATTTATTGACAAACTTGGTTTGCGTCTAGTTGTTGTAGCTCATCTGTTTGCTTTGTTGCTGCTAATGAAAAAGACATCAGTTAGTTAATTATTAAATAATTAATAATAATCTAACGTGCTTGTGATATGTCAGCCCTGATGACAGTCGTCGGCCAAACACGAAAGCTGAGCCACGTTTTGTGTTTGCCTTTGCCAAAGGGCACATTTGTATCAGCCTGGAGTGTGGGGTTCCTTTGTTTGATTATCTTTTGTATCTTCAGCAATGAAAGGAACATTTTCTTTTGCACTCGGAAGCCCACCAAGTTAAAATAAAAAATAACGTTAGTAAAAAGAAAAAGTTTCAAAATAAAATTTCAAATTATAAGCTAAATTGGTTTTGTTGATAAATCACTTTCAACTTGTTGCTTTACTGAAAGAACTTTTCACTTTTGATAGAGTTAGGAAAGTTTTTCGTAAATATTTTATATAGATATTTAGTAGTTTGATCTAAAGGGACGATATATGCCTAAGAGTTCCTTAAATACATGAGATAGATTTCAACTTGTTTTGTTAAACAAATATCTTTTTTTGATTAATTTTATTTGATAACATGCCGTGTTTAGTTCATTAGCAGGGAAATAAATCTGGCTTTAATCAAAATTATAAATGGTCTATAAATTAGTGATAATATTATTAGCTTAATACAACTTTTACTGAAGTAATTTAACTGAAGGCTTCGAAGTGTCCTTTGGGTATTTCGCTGAGAAATTGCTGCGGCGTGACCATCGAATGGCGGACGCAGAAAAGTGTGCTATGCAAAATTGCAATTTACTTGCGCTAATTTAATAAAGCTGCCGCACACACACACATACATACATACACACTGCCTCAGCTTAAATGCACAACAACTTATTCTTCTACTTTTGTGCTTGCTGTTGTCAAATCAGCAGCGCCAGCGGATGGGCATCTCGTGGTTGCTTGGAATTTATGTCTTGTAATGCAATCTGTTTGCTGGTCTGTCGCCTTGAGCTGCGCCAGCGAAAAGCTGTTGAAAATAATTACTTTAAAGTCGAGCGCAGCTTTCATGCCTGCCGCACAAAGCCGAGTCTCAGTCGTCGCAGCACGTTTAACGGGAGGGCCTGATATGATGATATATGTATGTGCTTCAATCTGAGAGCCTTTCAGTTCTATCATGCATTGTCAAATTAAATGGTTCAGATGCGCATAAGTATTTGCCTAAGTACATATATACATGCATATATATGTATAAGAATAATCAGAAAATGAATTAAATGCTTCTTAAAAGTACTTAAACTCAAAGCTCTTTGTCTTCTACGTGTGCTTAAACGGTCGCATTTACAAATAGCAGTTAAAAATAATATTGTAATGTGGCGAAATGTGTGTCTTGGACAGATAAAACGGACAGATTCGTATCGACAACAAAAGCATTTTTTGTGCAACAGTTTTTCATCCAATTTCCACACTGGGCTGTGAATTTCTTTGAGACGACGCTTATATATATATATATATATATATATGTATATAAAGAACAAACTGTGTATATTTATTATATATATATGGTAAGACAGTGTGCATTTATATATATAAGAGTTGGTCCTGACAGCTTTAATGACAAGTGCTAGCATGCTGACATTTTGACAGGTGCTCTCTTCTACGATAAACACAAGCACTAAAACTGGTTTGTGGAATTTCTGACAGTTAAAATTTTAAATGAAAATGTTTATTTCTTTATTATTGCTTCTATATAATTTAAAAATGTTGAGGGGTTCATTTAAAGAGGAAATCCATGAAAGCATCCTGTTCTGGTCGAGGATATCAGTTTTTTTCGCTATGTTATTAAACAACCTCTGCTGAGATAATATGCATTATATTACATTGTTCGCGTGATTATTGTGTCTGGAAAATAAACTTTTTTTTTGGAATAAGTTCTTGAAAATAAGTAATAACTTTTTCTTATTTTTTTGGCGTGTCGTCCTATCAACTTGCTGCTGTTGTATAAACGTAATACCATTTATCCAACTTTTTCAAATCCGTGACCTTCACCTTCTTCAGTCTTTTGTTCTGGCTCAGCGTTCATATTATTTTCATGGGATCAGCACACGCGCTTGGGCTTTCTTCTTCTCTCCGCCCGAGAGCCTCAGTTGTGGAATTGAAGTTGGATTCATGTGGCTTTCGGCAATATTTGTGGTTGGGGCATACTTGGGGATTTAATTGAGCGGCATGCGAGAGCTTTGACACGCTTCCACACGCACGAATGTATCATTCCAACCACAACACAGGCATACTCGCACGCATACACACACACACATACGCACACACACACACACATAACGCAAAGAATTTCGCTTAATTGAATATTAACGCCTGTTGACTAGGCGAAATATTTTCGAGCGAACGACATCGACGAGCAATAAAAACGTTGCTCCCTCAGCTTCCCCGTTAACCCGCCCCCCTTCTACCCCATTCCATACACGCACCCACTTCACCCAGTTTTCTCACGTTCTACTCGTCCGGCTTGTGTCGCAATCTCCAATTTTTCTATTTATTTCAATTAATGAAGCTGCGTCTTCGTTGTTTAATTAATTTGAAAGAAAGAGCCCTTCAATAGTGGTCAAACATGGCTTGTGTGCTTGTATACCCTATACCCAAACAAGAAACAATTGATGGTCATGTAGTTTTTCACATGTAAAACTATTATTTCAATTAGATATTACAAAACGTTCATTTTACCCAAGATAAAGGTAAAATTAAAGAATTAGTTTCCGATGAGATGGTCTTATCCGGTTTTGATCCGGATTAAGAGCGTATCTGCAATTTTGTTTTCTACTCATTTTCCACTCTAAAGGGGGACATATTTTTCTACAAAAACTTGTATATCGATCGGAGAAACTTAGCCTTGAAGTGCTACTGTCATCTCAAGGACTAATCACAAAAGAAAACAACTGTGAAATTTACAGCTTATCAGCGTTAACAGTTTGATCAGTCAATAGAAACAGCTTTACTTTTGTATTTGGGTTAGAAAGAAACAGATTTGACTCATATAGGGTACCTGCCAGTCGACTACTCATGAGTTGATTACTTTTATTTTGGAAATCAACTGCGCGGCCCAGCTTGAAGTATGTGCGGCAACTGCGCGTTTCGGGAATTAACGGATTACATTTTCAATGCAACATACTAACGGCACTTTAATTAGTGTGTATTCACTGATTAATTAGTTTGCATGTAATATGCTTGATATATGTATGTACGATTGACTTGAGCTTGGTGTACACAGTGCTTAAAGCTGAATTGGGCTATTTTCAGATGAGAGCTTTTTATGGCAGGGCATTTAAATGTTCTTCGAACAATAATTTGAATTCCTTTGGCCCGCTCATTTCTTGGCACACCCCGAAACGCAGTCAGCAAGCCAAACGATATTTTGGCTCCTTCTTTTTGGGGTCTTTTTATGTATGTTTAATTTATTACCTTACTTTTTGCGCATTTCGCTTTGTTTGCTGCCTTTGGCAGGAGACGCAACTAAAATAAAACAATAAAACCGAACACACAAAGAAAAACCAATGCGCCGCTGTGCAAAGCATAAACGAACTAATTACAAAGACAATAACAATACCAACAGCTAAATATAATCTAAAACAACAACAAGCAGAAAAAGGCAACAACAACAAGAAGAACAACAGCAACAACAACAGTAACGTCATGCAAGCTTACTTGGCGCAGCGCGCAGCTGCGACGGCTGTGCCGCTAACGCCAACGCCACCGGCAGCAGCAGCAGCGCCGGCGCCAAGGTGAACGTGCAGCAGCTGAAGCTATCGCAATAGAGAGCGAGAGTAAGAGAGCGCGCACTCTAGAGCAGCAAAGAGCGAAACGGTGTCAAAGCAATGCGCAGAGTTCAGCAGCGCCGCTGCAGTTGCATTCGAGTTTCAGCAGCGCAACGCAGCAGACGTTGACGACCGCGGGCGGCAGAGAGCGAAAGCGAATCAAAGCGAAGCGAACTTAAAACCAAAGTCAAGCCCCAGCCGAGCCGAGTCAAGCCAAATACGATCGCAGGCGACGGGGCCAAAGTGCGAATAACAAAAGACAAAAGAAAAAAACCTGTGCTTAACTTGAAATAACCAGACACATATCGCATGTGTTTTCGGCGATAACAATTACGATAACAGCCAATCGATAAACGATAAACTTCAATTATAGCTACAGAGTGTGTGCTCAGACAAAATGTGTAACCGAAAATGTTTCCGCATGCCCACGTTAGTCATCTGCGGCGTCTTGCTGACCATCGTGCTGGTCTGCATTACAGGCATTACCCTAACCAACAGCATAAACATATCGAATATCGTCAAATTGCGCGAAAAGGTCGCCAGCGACTCGGCGGCTGCCAATGGCGGCCATCAGGCTGCCCAAACACGCGCCGCGCTCGTTGAGCAGCAATACTCGACATTGCAGCAGCATCATATGTCCAAAAGCGATCTGAACTACATATCAGCGGCTACGCATCCAAAGAATCTACAGCGCTTCCTAGCGACAGCGCAGCCCCACCAGCAGTCGGCGCAGGCCAACAAGATTGTTATCGAGATCGGTTTACGAAGCAACAGCGGGGGCAGCAGCAGCGGCAACATCAAGGACAGTGGCTCCACGGCTGGTGGCGCCGCCGGCTTAATGCCCATGCCGCATATGCTGCAGGCGGCGGATGCGCTCATGGAGGGCAATGTTGATTCCATATCTCTGCCAGCAGCAGCGCCAGCTACAACACAGACACCGACTACAGCAACAACAACTACAACTACAGCAGCAACAACAACAATGAGACCCACAATAACAACAACAACATCAACAGCTGGCACGACTCTCGTCTTGGGCATTGCCGATCATAATCCAGCGGGGATTCAATTTGAGCGCCGTGCACATGTCAAACAGGTAAAGTCAAAGTCCGCCTCCGCCACACGGCACGCCCCCTCCGATGGGAAGATTTACTATCTATAGCTTCCATTTAGCATTGTTCGTTGATTTTGCCGGCAATTTTAATTTTCAATTTTCTGATGCGCCCTTTGTTTGACTCGCGATATTGTTGTTTGTCGTTGTTATAGCTGTTGTTGTTGTTGCTTCGCTAATCATCACCAATGCATTGTCATGTCAACAACAACAACAACAGCAGAAGCGAACGCGATAAACAACAGAACCATATTCTATAAGCAACTATTTACAGCTGCATATAAGCATTAAAATTATTTATGGCTTAGCTAATGTACAGTTATTATAGAGTAACGGCACAAAACGGCAGTTCTTAAACAAGTTAGCAAAGTTTCAGCCGACTTGTTGTATCTAATCGTTTTATTTGTTAAATAGTCGTGACAAAACTTAACTGAGCTGAAATTCGAGCCGAAAAACTAGAACGTTACAGTCGGATGCAACCGACTGCGCAATACTCTGTTCACAGTGTTCAAAAATAAAAAATATTTATTTTGTCGCGAGTATACATTCGGTTTTTTGGAGTTCCTGTGGATAGACACCAAGTCCGTCATTGGAAGTTATCCAATATTCCCTGTGTTACTTGCTACACTTGATTCTTGAAAGCAAATATTGAGATTTTAATTTCCCTCATGCATGAAAAACAATAAATATTACAACAGAATGTTGATTTTTATAAGGACACATCCCCTAAGATCTTCCCGGTGCATAGATAATATTCTTTGTGTAAGTATTAACCCTTAGATATCTTAGGGAGTGTTTCCTTATAAAAATCAACATTCTCTTGGAACATTTATATATACATATATATATGCATTCTAGGCGAGCTTCTGTTTAGCCAAATCGGATGATATTAGAATTGACCATAGCAGAAATTACTTTATTATTCAGTTCTTGTTTGAATTAACTCATTATAGCAAAAACAATTAAAAAAATATTTCGGAAATCAAGCTTCCTTTTAAAAAAAACTATTTTGGTCAAGATAAATGATATAAGAAATATTATAAAATGAGCTATATCTTGACCAAATCAACTGATCACAAATTATACAATGCTGCTCAAATTTTTGCGAAATTAAGGTCAGTAAAAAGTTAAGAGATTTAGGAAACTTGACCTGAGTTACCCATTACGGTTTCTCATATATGAAGTTCGCATAGGAAAATCAGAAAATTAGGTTGCAATAAAAACATCGTCCCGTCAAAAAAGTATTTAATCTTCGTGAGCATATTTTCTTGCGTATTTTTGTGTAACAACTCAATGAACTAAACAAATACCGAGTTATTATTTATATATGCATTGCATATTTATTAGTGAATAAAATAAAAGTTGAAAACAAATGCAAACGGTTTTGCAAGTGCTTTGAACCGATCGCTGATCGAGAACAGCTATGTAATTCTCAAACGGTTCACGCTCCGCCCACCGCACACCGCCAGAGAACCAGTTCACTGGAATCGTTCTACTAAAAAGTTTTGCACAGCGCAATTCATGCTGTCAATTACAAAATCAACAGCAAAAATAAATTAACTCTCTATAAATGATATACGAGCCTCCCTAGCTCTCGTTCTCGCTCTCCTCATCTTTGTGGCTGATTACAATAATTAACATAGTTTTAATGACACTTGGCAAAAAGTAAATGGGAAAAAAAATAGCAAAAAAAAAAAAAAAAAAAAAAGAAAAACAAAACAAACGTCAATTGCATTCTAGTTGCACGACCACAAAATCTCTCTTAAATCGCAAATTTTTCCAAAGCTACTAATGCGATTGCTTCGAGAAAGTTGCATCTCTCTATCCAACCATCTCGCTCTCTCTACCTCTCTCTCTCTCTCCCTCTGCTCTCTGCTGCTCTTTGTTGGCGCTATGGCAAAGTTCAGACTGAAGCTTTTGCTGCTGCCAATGCAATTGCAAATGCAAAGTTAAGTGCAGCAAGAGAGGCGACAGGCGCGAGGCTAGGCGAGGCGAGGCGAAGAGCGAGTGCATTTTGTTGAATGTTTAATGTGAAAAAGCTTAACGCTGCGAACCGTACTGTTGCCTTTGCTCAACCCCCCGCGACCCCTCTAACCGATCCGACTGTCAGCCGGGCAGGCAGTCAGTCAAAAGCCAACGCTAAGCCAATTAACTTTGCAAACTTATTCCGTGTGAAATTAATTACTTGAATTTTTGTTTTAACGTATGGCTGTGCGGCTGCCTTTTGCTGTTGTTGTTGTTGTTGGTGTTGTTTTTTGTTGTGTCAAGAGGGAGAAGATACACAAACAAATTAAACTGATGAATTTTTGATGGGTTATTTATTAATGTACGCGCACTAATTTTAACGCTTCCGTTTCCTTACTTAGATTGCCCTCAATAAGTCAGTCGCACAATTAAATTCCTTGAGTTCCAAAAGTCTGATTGCGAGTTGCAATAATATTTAATGCAAATTTTGTTTCACGACTTTCAAGTAATTCTCATAAGGAAAATGGGGTGCATCTAGTGCCTCATATCCGCTTAAAGTTGTCTTCAATCCTTTTTTAAATAGGCTATCAGTTTAACCTTTGATTGCCAAGTTTTATGTAGTTTGAGAGGTTTCCAAAAAATTCGATACATGTATTCAATTAAATTTTTCATAGATCTTTGAAAACGAGTTTGAAGCCGACCGCTTGATAAAACAAAATAATTTAATAAGTTAGTTTTCCGCCCTTCTTCCATCCGTTGGGCGAATTTTTTCATATTTATTAAAACATGCATAATTTAATTTTTGTATACAATATGCAAAAAGTTTTAAAAATTTGATTGAACAAAAATGGAGCATTAGTCCATACACTTGGACTACCATTTTCCACGCAAAGAGGTGGATTTTTTCGAAAAACGTGAAAGAAATTCTCCAATAATTTTACACAAATGTGAAAATAAACATGAAACCTAGCTTCAAGCGAATCGTATGTCAAGCAAAAAAATTTTAACCAACCATTTTCCGCCAATTTTCCACTCATGCGGGTGGAATATTTTAAAATGTGAATTTTTAAAAAAGGGGCTTGAACCGATTTGATGACAACCAAAATGTTTCATGAAATCGTTTTCCACCAATTTTCCACTCTTGCGTGTGGAATTTTTTAGTACCCGTCCTTCCGTGCATTAACTTCCTAGCTCTTATGGTTAAGTCTGTGCGCTGTTCACCAATCAATCATTTTGTCAGTCAGTCAGTCAGCCAGTTTGGAGAAATAGTTATTTGTATACAGGCATAATAGGGGCTTTCATAATTCTCATAACCCCTGTACCGACTTTCTCGCTATATTTTATTTAATATGCTCGTTTTTCATACAAAGTTTAGCCCATTAAATTATATTGTATGTGTTTCTGACTAGCCCCGCAATTAAATTGAGGCGCGGTCGACTTTCTCTGTGCCGTGAGGGCTTGTAAAAGTTTCTTAATAATAAATTGCTTAACTTTTAGGTATACAAAATCACACTGTAGCCCAAGGGGGTTGTGTTCAAAGCTTTGCCGGGCACTCCTTAACGCTCTCAACACGCCGTCGGCTCGTCACGTGCTAATTCAGGTGGGAGGGGGAGAAATGAACTAAACGATGATCCTGTTATTTAAATTAAAATTATGCCCGGAATTAGCGAACGCATCTCCTTTTCGCATGCCTTTCCAATTCAAGGGGCAGCTTTCTTACGCAATTGATATTTAAGCGCTTGTAATGAGAGAGGAAATAAATATTAATAATTGCATTTATTAAAACCCCGGTATTTAACAGTCAGCAAAACTAGTTTTAAATTATATAATTGAATATATATTTTATCAACAATAAGCTATGTAATATACATATGAGCTTTTATTCTAAAACTATCTTTGAGAGCTATTAAATATAAAGTTAAATATTTTGTACATTTAAAGGAAAAATATTCATTTAATTAAAGAACAAGTAAGAGGCTCTAGTCGGGGGTTCTCGTCTATGGGATATCCTAAACCCTCTTTTATGCGATAGCCATACAATACTTGATATATATATACATACTATTTTTAAAACCTAAGAGATTTGCTCAAAAACAGAATTTAAATATCGATTATTATCGATTGCTTTGAAACGGGTCAAGTTGTCGATTATTGGAAACAAACTCGTGCTGCGCGGGCACTGGGAGGACCTCCGTTCATGTCTCTAACTCTTATAGTTTTTGAGATCCTGGCGTTCATACATACGAACGGACGGATATTGATGCTGATTATAAATATATACTTTATGGGGTCGGAGATGCTTTCTTCTGCCTGTTACATACACTTACACAAATACATTATACGCATTTTACCCATTTTCCATGGGTTCAGGGTATACAAATCACTATGATTACTTTTAATTAGTATGTTAAATAATCGATACCCAAAATCGCAGAGCGTACAATCGATAATAACAGCTTAGTCAGCTATTGATCGGAACTATCGATCGTGCTGCAAGCGAAACCTTAGAAAATCTCAAATATATATATATATATTTTTATTATAGTCGTGTTATATGTTTAAACCATGTTCCCAGTGCATGTTCGTCTTACCGATACTTTGTACCGTTAGCCGTTTTCCCGTTTGCTGTTTCCTGTTTCATTGCCGCCATTTTTCTGTTTGCCCCATCAGTTCGGAAGCCATCCGCATCCGTCATTCCTGAGTATAATTTATAACAACAATTGCAATGTAAAACAGCCTTTTTAAATGTAAAACACGCGCCCGCTTACCGAACCGAATCGAACTGAATCCTTATTTTGTCTGATGATTTTCTTTCTTCTGTTTCTCTTTCCTTGCAGGTGAGTTGCAACCGCGTCTTGTGAAGCGGAAAATGTGGCATAAGTAAAAGCTTCCTGGAATGTTTCGGCATCTCTCTGATAACAAGCGTCACCTTTAGTGCACTATCGTGGCAGGTAGGTGGGGATTGGTATTGGGTAAATCTGGCCATGCTGGGGCAGCGGAAATTGGAGCTCATGCCACTGACGGTTGGTATAATAAGCTTCAATTTGGCACAAAGCGGATATTGCAAGAACACTGACGCTCCAATGTCAAGGAGAGGTGCCATCCTAGGTAACCAAATGACAAAACTCGGTTTCTTTCTGCCATTGATTAATGCGTTAGCTAACGCCCCAACGCTTTCAATTATGCTGATAGACAGCAGCTTGTGACTACTCAAAAAAAATTAGGATATGGCGTTTGTAAGGATTTACCATCTTTGACAAGCATTTGGCTTAGGGAAAAAACTTTTGTGAATTTATGACAAGAACTGCGACGAGAGTCTAAATTCGGACGAAGGACGAACTGAGTAGAGGCGAAATAAGTAAGAGCTTCTGGTACTGTAGTCCTAGCGGCAATAACTATTTCTGTGTGCTGCCAAATAATCGATAGTTTACCATATCCAGAGTCGATTCCATCTGGAGTATGTGCAATATAAAGAGTTCTGTAGTTCAGAAAGCCCAATTAGAAGAACATTATAAACTAAACTTAAACTGAAGCAGTGAAATAAGATATGATCGATTATAATCGATAACTTTTGATAATTATCAATAACTAAACAGCTTATACTTCGATGCCTAATCGAAAAATTATTTCGTTATTTGATAAAAATTAAGAGAAAAAAATAGGGTAATTTCCTACGTACTATGTTTTTATGCGATAGTCGGCTCAACCGATAAACGCGAATATCAATAATATCGATAGTTATGCAGAAATTTAGCTTAGAAATTAAATATATGATATTTTCGACTTATCTTTCATTCGCGAGCTACATTAAATCGGATTTGGCATATGTTCCAAATTGTGCGACTCGTCGTCTTGATCTGGAATATATATTGCAGTGTATATAGATATATATCTATCTATTATTTATGAGGTCGTCGCACAATTCATGCCACAATGCAAGCCGAATCAATTTTGTTGCACATTGCTTTGGCGCTTGTGTCTCTCTCGCCTGTTGTCTTAGTCTGTGGGTGGGGTAGTTCGGGGGCCGAAAGTAATCATTGTTCGATACCGGAAACTATTCAATTTCCGCATGACATGAAGCGTGTACAAAACAGGCCAGAGAGCTGAATACTGAGAACTGAAAACAGAAAACAGACAGCCGGCACGAAATGTCCTTAAGGACAGCGGACGCCGAAAGCCAACAAGAACGTGGCACATCGGACGTTGACGACAACACAACTGAAAGGCGGAACGAAGATGAGACCAACAGCTGCTGCTGTTGCTGCCTCCAATGATGGCATATATATGCCCCAATGCGGAGCACTTTTGTGCCGTGGCTGCGGCTACATTTTGTTCCATTTCTAGTGCACGCATTTGAACACTGATTGGTTTGGGTTGAAATGTTTCATGGAAATATCGCACTACGGCTGCAACACATTTTCAGCAGCAGCAGTAAAACGCAAAAGATTCAAGCTCTAAGCAAACAAAATTGGGTGCACTGAAAATGAAAATACAAAAGCAAATTCACAATGAATTGAACGTTTTTAAATGCAAATGAATGAATAGCGACATTCACAAACTCAAATGCTTGCAATTCTCCTGTCTGGGTCTCTGTCTCTATCTCTCTCGCTCTCTCATTTAATAGTTCTTATCCCATAAGATGAAAACTATCTATAGCTATGCGCATGTATAGTTGACCGCTTAAGTCTCAACTTTTGATATGTTTCTGCCAAAGCTCAGTTCATATTGCTGCAGCCTGTTTGGCAGCTCCTCCAGGTCAGCTGAGCTGCTGCGCATTTTTATTTTTACCTTGTGGTAGTCGAAGATGCTGCTCACACCTGACCAGGTAGTCAGTGCTGCGTGTAAATTGGCTAGTTTTAGGAAAATTCTTTTTCTAAATTCTAAAAAAATGTGATTGAAAGTGAAAACGGGTATACTGTTTCTGTGCAATTGACAGAGGTTAGAGAAATTGCAAATCCGAAAAGTCAATAACTAAGACCTAGTCCCATAATTCAGCAGGTCGATAACTCATGTTCGCCTTCAAGGTTTTTTGCGAATAAATATCGATCTGGCCAAAAGGCTCTGTCTAAGTACGTCGGTCTCACATATAGGTTGAAACTTTCGATTTCGAATGTAAGTTTCCCCTTATATCATATGCATAAAAAGTTCCATATATCATTTGGTGTCTTCTCCCACTGTGCCATTATCGATAAATATCGATTGCAAAATTCAAAACCCATTGTAAAGAAAGCTGGCAACACTGCTGCTCAGTGCAAGTCCAAAGCAAAAGTTAAGGGCAAAAGTCGAATACCTTTACCTAATGCTGCTGCCGCTGCCTTCCTTAGGGACAGGTCTTTTGCTATGGGATTTGAAGTGCAGCATATCAAGCACTGGCTCAATATTGGGATGTGCCCTGAGGCAGCTGAAAGTGCAACTGCAATTTGTGTGACTGTGCTGCATTCTCAGGCAAACACACACGCCGACACACCTTCACACACATGGCGAAGGATGTGTGGCTTTAGGTATTTCTTACCTGTTACGCTTCGTTAACTATTTGGTAGCATAAAAAGCTTTTGGCTATCAATCAAGTGGCCCTCCCTTTCACTCAATTATTTAGTACAGTTTGTCCGGGAGTTACGCTCAGCTGTTGGAATGTTGAATGTTGAAGTTTGTGCCTGGATGACAACATGGTACGCCCAAGGCAGCTGTTTGAATCTCGGTCATGATGTTAAAAAAAATGAAACAAGTCAGAGTAGATTGTAACCTTCGACAAAATACCCTGCTCACTTGACGTCGCGGTTATGCTTCTTCTTTTAGCTCCATTCTATGGAAAATACGTTGTTGACTATCTTGGTTGTTTATTGTCTGATCTTTTTAAAAATTTTCAGAGAATATACATATATGATACCCATATGTGTGTAGATACTATAGTCTAAGACTGCACTCGTTTAAGATGTGCCATTTCTATATTGTGGGGAATTAGAGCAAGTATCCAAAAAGTGAACTATTCTGGATCTTTCTATATTATCTCTTATTATCTTCGGGCTATGGCTAAAAAACAATATTGTAAAATCAATATTTATCGATATTATGAAAATGCTATAGGGGCTATAGCTAAATAGCTAAATGCTAAATATGCATTTATAATGTTATTTTTGAGATCGACGCGTTTTCCCAGACGGACAGATGACAGATTTGATCCTGATCAAAGTATTTATACTCTCTGGTATACTCTCCCTCATACCCTTAGCTGGCCCATGTAATGGCTTAGATCCGACCGTGGTATAACTCATGTGCAATCTGAGGCAATTTCTCAATTCACTGCCAGAACACTTCTCATTCATCATTCAAGGCAACCATGCCACAAACATGCATCATTCAAACAGATAACCGAAACTTTTCATATGATTTTTACTTACAAATTACGCTGCAATTGATGGCCGAAAGGACAAAAGCAACAAAAATGGAATAACATTTGGCTGTCGTTTTCTTTACGACTGTTTCTAATTGCCAGCTGCTGGTCGAAAGGGCCCCCTGATGTCCCCATTAGAGATGGGGGATTTTTTGAACACACGGTCACAAATTTCGATCAACTCGTCACGACACTCTCGACCTTTTATTTTATTTTTAATATAACTAAACTAAATATCCATGTATAAATAGGGCATTATTTTTACAGTTGTGTGATCAAAACTATAAGCTTAAAAATAAGTAATTTTATCATTAGATAAATATAATCGAATCTAGAATTGCTAGTTTATAATAATAAAGAACTATACAGTATTTATTTTACTAAGTTTTATAATTTTAGGGAACGAAATGTTATAAAATTATATAGTCTCTAACATTTATTGCTTCGATTGTACTTTCAACATAGTTTAATCAAGTTGTGCTTAATAATTTGTCATTTGCATGTTCAAGTATGTATATATTTATATATTCTTGATCAGCATCTTTCAATAACTCGCACCGATTCCATTTATATATACATTAAGCGCTAGTTCTTAAGTTTTCTGTGAGGAATACAGAATTCGTATGATAAAAGAGCTAGATATACCAAATTTCGTATTTCGGCTAATCGACTTATCTTTAATTATGATATTTTATATCTGTTAACCTTAACATCGATAGGCGTACATTGAAATACTTCCCACCAAAAATTGAATTGCTACTCGCTTACTAAAGATTAGGACCTTGATATGGTCATGCCTGCTTCGTGTCACGATGAAAAACACGACAAGCGCTCCGCTCTAGAGCCAATACGCTCCAAACGACGGAGGCTAAGTAAAGCGCTCGCACTTAAATTATTGGTCCCGGCCAGAATCGGACAGTTTGAGTTCCGTTCGTGTTTAGCACAAGGGAAATTGCCATCGATAAAAAGAAATGTTTTATGGTCTCGAGTTGCCAATGACTGCGGCATAGAAACGACATGGCGCACCTCTTTGGCCTGCAAGAACTGCCTATGAATTGGCCATAAAAGCCGAAAGGCTGGCTGACTGGCAGCCTGGCTGGCAGTTTCTTAAAGGCCCAGCACTTAAAGCCCAAGAGCTGACGACGAGCTAATCAATTGAGTTTGCTCTTGTGCTGAAACTTTGAATATCCTGCCGTGCCATGATTTCAATTCAGTTACAAAAATGCTAAGTGAACTGCCCTCCGCGCCACCCGTTTCTGCCGCCAAACTCCGCTTCAAAGTCATTGCAAAAAACACATATATATTATTTGAGCACCAGCTGAGCTCCGCTCGACAAGTACTTCTCACGATTGCCTAGCCAAAAATGTCCAATTAGACCCCACACTCTGGGATCTGGCGAACAGCTGCTGCGATTTGCCGGGCTCCAGCACAATATTTTTACAACATTCAGTGCAAATACTTATAACACATGTCGAAGCGAGTCTATAAAAGTGCGACACGCCCACTCGCTTGAAAGCCGGCCTCATAGCAATCTCTGGATTCTCGTAAAAAGCGTGTCGCCTTCATAAATATGTGATGAGACTTCTAAAAATCGAGACACGATAACTGACTCTGAAACGGACAAAAACAAAAAATAAAACACAAGGGCGGTCGGGTCTACTGTTAACCGCAACATCAGCACCGCAATTCGAATCCATTTTGTCCGATTTAACAACTCGAATGCCCCGAAAGCTGACAAGTTGATCAAACTATTAATTTACCAAACCTCACCAAAACAAGATAAATGGCATACCGAAGTTTAAATACCCTTGCAGAGATGTGGCTTTAAAGGGTTGCGCTAAAATGACTTTACTTTCGGCCGATTTTTCATATAGAGCTGAATAAAATATTCGTCCAATGTGGATGTTATTGAGTACATCCTTTTCCGATTGGCTTGTCTGTGCTTTGATGCACATTCGTACGTATGTTTACCCTATAAATCTCTACACTATAGAGCTCAGTGCAGGGTATTTGCTTGTCGAGTACTCCCAATTACAATACCTTTAAGACGGTTGCATGTACCTTATTTTATGTTTCAAATATTCAAAAGAATACGATTGTTAATTGGAATAACTATATAACATCAGACTTGTTAAATACAGGGTTACTGCTAGTCGAGTTCCACTCTTAGCATACTCTTTGCATGTGTAGCAATTAACTGTATATTAGATTGTTCATTTTTAATCAATATATTTATGTATATTGGAATATAGGGCATTTGCTAGTCGTGTCCACGCATAGAAAACACACTTCAATAAGCCCATTTTGATCGCTTTGGAATTTCGTTTACGGGCGCCACTTGAACAGCTGCTGCTGCTGCTTTTGTCGAAAAATCTCTTCCTTTCTCTCTCCCTCTCCTCTATCGCTGAAAAACTTTGAGATACAGCAACAACAATTGGGATACTGAGAACTTTGAAGTTTTTATTCAAGAAATGCC
This sequence comes from Drosophila montana, assembly GCF_035044405.1. NCBI lineage: Eukaryota > Metazoa > Arthropoda > Insecta > Diptera > Drosophilidae > Drosophila > Drosophila montana. The sequence goes on along the minus strand of NW_026996559.1, from coordinate 3,554,834 downwards.
ACGCATTGCAGACAACAATTCAGTAGTTGTTGTTGTTGTTGTTTTTGTTGTTGTCTCGTGCTGCCGAAAACTTTTCGTAGTGAAGTGTTTATGTCTGGTTTTGTGGTTGTTCGCTGCAGCAACAACAACAACAACAGCAACAAGAGCAACAACAACAATCACAACTTTTGGGCTCTGGCAGCAGCAGCGCCCGCATGTCAATGAAAATACCAACAATATCCTTTTACCCCCGGCGTGCCATTCCCCACCCCTTGCTGCCCAATTGCTCTATCAAGCAAATATTTGTTTTGCGTTCAGCGGCTGTTTAATTTTTAGTTTATGTTGCATAATTTTAGGCTGCGAAGGTCAGCTGCGGCCTGATAAGCGTGGACGCCGACTGCGTGGTTGCAGTGGGCTGAGGGGAGCAGGCGGCAGGCTAAGCGTAAGAGGTTGGCTCAGTGATAATTTTGTGCTGACAGCATCGTTGAAAGCGCCCAGCCAGGAGGTTCCGGGATAAGGACGATGATTCGTGTTATCTGGGAATCTTTTTGCTTACGTCCGGCTGCCCAAACGCCAAATCAAGGAGCGGAAGGAAGCGCAGTGGCAGTAGCAATAGAGGAGCAAGAAGAAGAGCTAACCATGGGAATGGTTGTTAGTGTGTGTGTGTGTGTGGGTCTGGGTGGGTGTGTGTCTAGTGTTGCCTGTCTTGGGTTGGAGGCTAGATGCTCAATCACTTGATTGACAAGACAACACACAACCAGAAACTGGCTGACAAACATTTGGGCTTCGACGTTGTTATTAACAACATACACACACGCCCACATACACACACACACGCTCATTACTTATATCAGGCATAGTGGAACCTGCGATGACAAAGGCAATATTTGAATACACAACAAACTGAGTTCGTTATCATATATCTTTATAAGTGCGCTATTTATGGACTTAGTACAGTGATCCCTCGGAAATTAAAACGTTTCTTAAGGTATACTTTTAATGGAAAGCGGAGTATGTTGAGTACATAAAGACTCCAAGCCTGGCATATACATATAAGTATATCAAGTCATGTCAGAAATGGTATTCCTGTTTTGGTAAGAGAGTATTCGAACAGTCGAGAGATTCCAATTTGTTTGTTTGTTTCCTTTTTATGGATCGAGAATATTCATCAGAAAATCAAAAAAATAAAAGTTTGCATGAATTTAGCTTATATTTTTAAGTGTAACATTTTTAAAAATAAATAAATGTCAATATAAATTATAATTTTATAGCGTAAGGCTGTGAGCAAGAAAATATTATTAATTTTACTCTTTATTTCTGTTTAATTTTTTATTTTATTATCTTCTGTTTTAAAGAGGTATGATTAATTTTTCGCGAGGATAATTTGATTAAATTTAATTTACCATTGATTTAAACATATCTTTATATTTTCCAACATTATTTTTGTTATCGAATACTCGCATGAATTGCATATAAAATTAACATTGACTAAAACTCGTAACATTTGTGCATTGCAATATTAGAACATTTAGGAATTCGAATGATTCGCGAACGCAGAGCAACTATTGTGCCTCGATTACTCGAAATAGCGCAGATAATTAATGACATAATCGTTGGGCCAAATCGCAATTCATTTCCCCGACCATAAGTTACATGCAATAATGCTTTTGTGCACCTGCAATCTCTGACGTTTTGTAGTTGGGTAACTGGCATTTTGGCCAAGTTGGTCAGCGGATCGCATGTAATGCGAAATGTAATCGCTGGCTGGCAACAACAGCATTATGCAACGGCAATGATATAAATTGAATTACATGTCCTGTCGCCGCAGCAGCAGCAGCAGCTCGACTACCCTGTGTGCCCCGTGTTATTGTTGTCTGCACCTGCCATATGGAGGAAACATATTCATAATGCCGCTGCCTGGTCCAGGCGGATATGAAAATTTTGAATATGGCTGGCAGCTGGTCGCTTGGCTGCCGAGCGACATGGCCCGCTCTGGCCCTGTCCACAGCTCGATTCTGTGCTTTAATGAGCGAAATAACATGCGATATTATTCATTAATGTCTGTCGTTGCTTGTCTTTCGTCTGGCTGCCTTTGGCCAGCTGGACAACAGCTTGGGCCATACGCTGCAATTAGAAATTTCATATGCAAATGCATGGATAGCTGTAGCGCAATAAATCAGATTCATAGCTTTTCAGGCGAGCGAGCATTCAATTTGCATGGCTCTTGCACAGGTTCTTGCTGTCGTTTGCGACGGCATATCAAGCCAATACGGTTTCAGATCTATTTCATTATCCAGACACCTCAACAATAGAAGAAACCTTTAGAAATTTGGGATTAATACTGAGTAAATTTCAATTGAGCTTCATTAAAAACAGCTATTTTGTTGCACTTTAAACAATGTAAAACTAAATGTAACTTTAATTAAAAGGCAAAACATACATTTGCACAAATACATTATACCCCTTTTAATGGCTTCAGGGTATAACAAAACAATGCATTTAAAAATTCGTATTTAAATCATCAAAGATGAAATATAAATTCAAGTGCACAATGCAAAATGCATTTAAATTGCTTTAAAACTCTAAGTTAAATTATTTTTATTCTATTTATTTATTTTACATTTGTTTTATCCGAAATTTTCCTGAAATATGAATGGAAAGTTGAAAGTTTGCCGAAAACTTCAGCGCAGTCGTAAATGTCAATGTCTGCCCTTTTCGACAGATATTTTATTTGTTGCCAGGCTAAAACATTTCCCCAACTAGTTTTAGCCACATGGCAAAACGCTTGCCACATGCAAAATGGAAGAAAGAAAGTGCACGAAATGTTACAATAAATCAGTTTTTATGTTCAATGCATGCTGTACAGAAATGCAGATGACATAAATAGAGGACCAGCTAAAACTATGGGCGTTTGTGCATTTTTATTTATTTTCTCTTATTTCAATTTATTGGCTCGAACCAGTTCCTGCCCTTGGATACGGCTTGTAAAACTGGCTTTCTCTCGTCTATTTTCAATCTTCTAATGAAACAGTTCAGCTCATAATTTATAACAAATTATTTTCTCATTGTTACAAGAGGAATTTAAATTTCTTTTAACTTAAACTTTGCAAGCTGTACAGATTTTCACTAGTAATTATTTTATATATAACTTAATATATGTAATATATTAAATATTAAATATATGTAATATATTAAATATGCTTACAATCAATCATTTGCAGAATTACGATGATTCGTTTTTAAAATATCTGTTAATTATTAATTATTTACATGCTGCAGGCCATTTATTAACTCACATAAAACAGTCTCTCGCTTGCTCGTTTTTTGTTATTAATATTTGTATTTGTTCAACCTACAATCAGACACCATAAAAATGTCAAAAATGTGCTAAAGATATATGACAAAAAAAGAGAAAGAAAAAAACTGTTAAAGAACAACTGAAGTGCAGTGAATTGAAATGTTCGATTGCGCACACAAATAATATGGGGCTATTTACCAGTCAGTATCTAGTTTGCAATTACGCTGGTTTTTATACCCTGTACCCATTGAAAATGGGTAGAAAAGGGTAAAATGGTTTTGTGCACACTTATGTAACGGGCAGAAGGAATCTTTTAAAGCATAAATTCTTTGTCGGAGCGACAAGCTAAATCGATCTAGCCATGTCCCTTCTTCTTTCTGTTATGAAAGCTAGAGAGCAGAGAAATTTTAAATATATATCATACACAAAACGTATCCAATCTTTTTTTTTCGATATTACCTCCCATTTTCATATAAGTATAGCATAACTTGCAAACAAAAAGTGATGGATACACTAAACTTGGTATTCTCTCAAAATAATCAGAGATGAAGAATACAAAATAATAATGATAGTAATAATAATTTCATAAAAATCAGACTATAAGCACCGTAGTCAAACAAGAATATATATCTCATACATAGTCTTAGGCAAATGCAAGAAAAAGCACAGCCGCTGCGTAAGGTGCGCAGTACAGGGTATCTTCCTGTCATCACTCCCGACAAGCACCACTTTCTGCCTTCTTTTTCAGTGCGCGATATTCCTTTTACTTTACGACGTGCAATTTCGAGATGAATGAGTGCAAAGCCTAATTTAATTTTAACAATAAGTTGACAGCAGTTTCTTAAGCAATATGAAACAGTAGCAGGAGCAGAGCTGCTGGAACCGGCAACAGGTTGCCAATATAGCGAGTGCCTGGCATGTGCACGTCCTGTGCGCGCAAGGACTCATCGGACAAGGCGCTGGCACTGGCGCTGGCACTGGCACTGGCTGGTTGGCAGTGAAATGAGCGCATTTGATGTGCGGTAACTTCATAAGTTTATTGAATTTAGCAGCCGCCCCTCCCCAACCCCCAACCCCCACCCCCCCTTCCCAACACACACACACACTGCCTTTTGTTGCTGTTCGTGCCCCGCTCCAGAGCTCTTTTGCTGAGACACATAAATTAAGTTTGACTTTGAGTTTGATGCCAGTATAAAAGACATTACGCGGCATATGGGTGTGTGTGCAGGTGGGTGGATGGGTGGAACGATACAAATGCCAGAGTGGAAATTACGTATACGCAGCGTATGCTGTTAACATATTAAAGACTGAAACTGCGCGCTAAAAAATCGCAAAATCGCTGGGCGTGAAATCTATTTTCTTTTGTCAATTCATTTTAAATCGCATATTAACACGCTTTAATGGGCTGTCCCCGCGCTGCAACACCCCTCCGCACTAGACCAGACTTAAAACATATTTTTATTTATGACAGCGCATAAAAAATAATACGCAAAAGTTTATGGCTCGCCGGGCACAAAATGAAAAATTGGCTTTACACGCCAGCCACGCCACAACAACAAAAGCTGCAACAACAAATATACAGATGATAATAAAGCCGATGATAATGATGATTCAAATGATAATGCGGGCCCCGGTACATACATATATCTAACATCGCATGCGGGAGGCGAGTTTTGTTGGTGGAGTTGGGAAGCTGCACGCCAATGCCCACACGGGCACGAATTATGGCCAGCCGCCAGGCCCGACAATAATGTCGCACACACACACACACACACACACACGCTGGCAATTCAATCGATAGACGATAGGCGATAGAACGACTCAAACACTGCCATTCGAGTAAGCTTCAGCCCCATTTGAATAGCGCTGAGTGTTTGTAAGTTAATGCTAATGGCAATTGCGTGTTGCAATTTCTGGAAACTTATCGACTTGCATAAATTATAACGATTAATTTAATTCTCAACAACATTGCTTCAATCATTTTTTATCAATTATTGCTGCATTGGTTCGGTTGAACTTCCAATCAATGCTCAAGTTCTAGGTTCGGTTCGTGAACCTTTTGGACCTTTTGTTAATATAAGTAAGATCTTTCAAAGCAAACATATTTATCTTTGACCAAATTTATGAACCGAGTCGAAAAAGCCCTTGTTATATGTATGTCTGTATAATTGCTGTATACTTATGTATATATAGAGAAAGTGAAATATTTTTCCTCTACCTACAAAATTTGGTGTTTAAAGCTCGCAAAGTCTCCGAGTTATGCTTAAAACCACTTCTTACAAAATCCATATTGATCGATACACAAAAATTTAAAGAGGAGGGCAAATGTAGCCTTTTTGTATTCTCTTGTACTGAGAAATTCCATTTATTTAATATAAACGAAATATTAAAAGCAAAAGCAATTACATAAAAATATGAATAAAGCTTTTGGGATAATTCCCTTAAATCTTAAAGGGCAAAAAAAAATAAATTCCTGTCTGCTCTAAAGTTTGCCACAGAATTCATAGAAATGATTTTATTTTATGGCTACGCTTTTCTGAGAATTTCTAAATTGAATTTGGTAATGTGGCGCTGTCAAAAGAGTACTAAATATTTGCGTGTGCATATATACATACATATATACATATTTATAAATAGTGGCTAGCACTAAGTTTAGAATACTTTGTTTGCAATTTCAATTAGCGAATGCGAGAAATCAGAATGTTTTATGTTAGTTTCTACAGCGGATTGCATCAATAAGCGTGGCAATTAGCAGTTTGCCGGCTGAAACGCTCAACACTTGTCTGTGCGATGTTTGGCGGGGAAAGGGGTATGATAAGGGGCAGTAGACCTTGGGCAAAGAGTAAACGCTATGATTTTTCGTATGGCTGCTCTAATTGCATGGCCAGTGCTGTGTGGATGTGTGTGTGTGTGTGTGTGTGTGTGTGTGTGTGTGTGGCAACAGACTTCCTTGGTTCAGCTTTTGGCCTAGAGCTTGGTAATTAGATTTGGATGCCCTGGTTGCGTCTAACGAACCTTGTGAAAAACTTTAACCAATACAACGCCAAACCAACCGTCCCCCAAATCTCTGTCAAATTCCCCTCGCTCGCCCACGGTATAGCCTGGCCCTGGCGCTGGCATCTGGGCAGAAACCAGGCCCCGGCAATAATTCTCCGCAGTCATAACCGTAATCGCAATCATGAGCACAATTTCATTCGAGAGTTTTCCTCGCTAGCCAAGTTTTTCGAGGACTGTGCGTTTAATGAGGCTAATAAAGTGAATGCTGCCACGCCTCCTCGCCCACTCGAGAATACCCATGATTTTGGGCTCCATGTGTTGGCATACCATTACAATAGCTCGTTTTTAATGAGCTTATTGCATAAGAACCGATTTTGATTATGGCCCGATTTAGTCAATTGGCCGCTGCCGATGCTGAGATCCCGCACATATGTCGCATATGTCCCGCGGCCAGAGCGTCCTGCTGCATCCCTCACATGCATTAAGTGCCCCGTAATATGTGTACAATATATAAAGCGATTGCTAAAAAGTTTACGCAACTGTTCAGTTTGCAATGCACTCAGCTTCAGTAAATTTTATAAAATCAGATTGTGTCCCTTTGTTTTGGACTTGGTGCTTGCTTCCCTTGGCCAAGCAGCAGTTAGCGAGAAACTGCATTTGCCATATTTCACATGCCAACACACACACACACACACATCCAGACATCAGCAATGTGGCCGTTGGGCGTGGCTGTGTGGCTGGCCAAATGGCGCCTGGAGTGGGCATAATGTTTAGTGCTTTTTGTTGTAAAGTTTTTTTTCTTTTTTTTTTTGCCCGGACCATAAATTTAATGTGTGTGTAATATGCAGCAGCACACAGGCATGCTGCTGTAAAGGATGGAGCAAGGAATGGCGGAGGGGGGGGGGGGGTATGAGAAGGGAAGGGCGTAGACGTGAAGTATTGGCCTGTACAGTGGTCATGCGGGATTTCAATTGTAAAGCAGACAATTGAAGTTGCGAAATACGAAAAGCAGTTAATTATAGCATAAAGTAAGTCTCTATATAAAAAACTGTTTGTCCTGACTGACTGAATGACTGACTGAAAGACGGACTAAATGACTGACTGAATAACTGACTGAATGACTGACTTATTGACTGATTGGTGATCAACGCACAGCCCAAACCGTAAGACCTAGGAAGCTGATATTTTCACTGTAGTTACCTTATCTGATGAAGGTGCACGTTGAGACGGGGTATCGGGAAATTCCACCCGCATGTGAGAAAAAATCGCGAAAAACGATTGTATGAAACATTTTTGTTTACCATCCGATCGGCCTCAAGCTCACTTTTTTTTAAAGATCTTTGTTCAAATTCAATTGTGGCGTGTTTCGCACTTTTTGGAAAATGCATCCCTCCTTGGTGGAAATGGGTGTGTGACGTTTCCCGCTCAAATTCATTTCCAAGGATCTACATGAAAAATTATTTGAGGCGTTTTTCACACTTTTCGCAGATTCCAAGCTTCCTCGGTGGCGATTCAGCAAATTTTTGGGCTAAGTTTTAAGTTGTGTCCGATTTTCATCAAACTTAACATATTTTCAAAGCTTTACATAAGAGCTTAATGAATACATGTTTCGACGATTTGAGATATTTCACCCGCACCAGTGGTAAATTGGGGTAAAACGTTTGTTTGAAAGTTTTATTTTTACCATTCGATCGTTTTCAAATAATTTTCAAAGATCTTTGAGAGAATTTATTTTATACGTGCCACGGGCACGTAGCTAGGAGAAGCGAGCACAGCGCCGCCTTCTTTGCCATAGCCACAAAACACATTCGAAAAACTATTTTTGCCTTTTGGTGAAATTATATAACTCAATATTGTTTCTCTTAGGGTTACTATTATAATTATTATTATTATTAAAGTTTTCTCTCTCTTGGAGAATAAATATTTTAAAACAAAATTGTTTTAATTTTTACAATTTTGTTTTTAACAAAATTGATCGCCGGACCTCGAGACAGCAAATACAATATTTTAACTGTAAAAATGTAGCCAAAATCAAGATTATATTCTTCTTATTATTATTTTTTGTTATTATTATTATTATTGAACTGCCAACTTTATAAGTAAAATGACAGTTAAGTATATATTAACTGATGCCAGTCGTGAGTTTCGAACAGGGAGAGCAGCCCAATTCTGTAATAAATATGCCTGTGAGGGAAATAATTAAATTAAAATAATAATTAAACAAAGTAACATAAGCAATGCACATAACCATAATAATATTAAGTTTAAAAACAGGGTTAATTCAATAAATCAATGACAATTATATGACTTCACATTGAACTGCAAACATTGCGCCTTGAATATTCCATGCTTGGTTTCCTTCAGAATTCCTCTTCTCGCTCCATGCTCCAGCAACATTTTGCAGCCACTGTGCTGTGTTGCACGTTATCAATGAAGAGCATAATGTAAACATTTTAAAAATTCATAAATACTTTCAACACATGCAGGTGGCAAGGCAGTTGCCGTTGTCATTGTTGCTGCTGCTGTTGTTGTCGTTGTTGTTGTTCCTCCTGCCTAGAAATGCGACTTCATAAAATGTCGAAATTTATTTGCGAGCCGGAGATATCCGTTTAAGATGACGCCACGTGCCGGCTTCATAATACGCCTGGTTTGTCTTTGCAATATTGCGTATACGCCACTTTGCGCTTTGGGGCCAAGCACGAGTTCATATTATTTCATTTGCCTATTGGCGAACTTTGACATAGATGGGCGTGACTATGGGCCTGGACGTGTCACAATATTTCCCCAGTGACCTCTATAGTTAATTGTACTGCAGTCCAGCGGCTAAACCGCCAGCATAGCCACGCCCTCTCTCTGAGCACTTAATTGCAATTTACCTTCACCGCAAATAACTGGAATGTGGCTTATCTCGAGGACTGCGGGCAATATCACGCTTTTAACCGCATTATATCTGATTCGCATGGGATTAACTGGACTTGATATGCCCATGAACCTAAAGAAAATTTAGTCATATTATCAATGAAAACTTTTTTAAACATATATACTATATATCTTTGTACTATAGATATAGATAGAACTTTTTATGAACTGTAAAGGGAATTAATTATGCTCTATCAGTTAAACATAGCTCTTAATCTTTTTATTCGCAGAATATTTTAAATTTCTCGAAATATGAATTTTTACATACTTTTAGCTCAATAAGAGCCTTTTTAATTTCACGTAAAAATGCATTTTTAAAAGCTTCTTTTTAAAAGTTTGTTCGTTTTTATTTCGTAGATAATTGAAGTCCTGGCAAGCCAGCGAGCTGTAAAGTTCATGTCTCTTCCCATTATTTCTATGGGTTAATGGAAAAGTTTTAATACCTCATGCAAGGTTATTATTTAAAATTACTTTTTATACTCTGCATTCATTGGAAAAAATATACAATATAAGGACATAATGCTTTTGTGCAAGTGTATGGCAGAAGGCAGAAGGAGGTATCTCCAATCCTATGGGGTATATAGTATTAAGCATAGTCTTAATAAGGACGACAAGGTGCGTCAATCTAGACATTTCCGTCTGTACGAACAAAAAAATATTTGAAATTTATTGGATTTACAGATTATGGTTCCAGGATCCAATTTTGGATGCCCCCATCCATTTCTACCACAAGTAGAGCTCTTTTTTTAAATTTCTTTCAGGCTTGGATAACCTGATGAAAGATGCGACTTTAAACATCGTTGTTATTCAAGAATGCAATTCCCAAAAATAATAAGCAAATTTGATTGTATAGGTATAGGGTATCTCCATGTAAGGCACCCCCGACAGATGCACTCTTGTTCTTTAATGTTCATCAAATTTTATGAAGATTGCAAATGCTTCGTTAAGATGCGGGGCTTTAAGGTCATGGTAAAAGCATTTCCTTTGCCTTTAGAGTGGACGGCGAAGTGCATTGGATTGTGCCCCTCACACACCCTCCCCATCGCCCCTCTCGCCGGTCCACTCAGAGCGTCACAAGCAACAAATTGCCATTTCCTTTTCATAATCGCTGCCGTCGCCAGCTAATTAACTGTTTTTATTCTGGCGCCATTGTTTGCGGTAACGGCTCACAAAGGCAAAAGGATACGAACAGGCCCTTCCATGGTAACTGCTACAGACCACGCCCACCCCCCCCCCCCCCCTACTTCCCTACCTATCCTTTCTGTACGCATTTTATTGTCGTTAGTCGCGTTACGCCCTCTAATATCTAACATTGCAGCCTCCGTTCAGTTTGGTTTTGTTCTTTTCTTTTCTTCTCACCATATAAAAACACTTGTTGTTGTGCTTGTTGTGATTGTTGTTGTTGTTGTTGTAGTTGCTTTTGTCATCGTTACCTTTTTTATTAAAAAACTGAGACAACAATTCAAGAGTGGAAACATCGAAAAAAAAAAGCAGCTACAACAAATTTAGAATACGCCGCTCGAGAGTAGTCGTCCAGTTTATACCCTGTGACAAGGTAGTGTGACATAACTTGTATCAAAGATGTCTTTTTAAGGTGAGAGCATTTGAAATTCATGCGTCGACATTTTTTTTTTCATCTTGCCGATTCCTTTGCAAAATATGCCAGGAACTTTTTCTTTAAGTATTCCTCAACGACTCGGCCGGTGACATGTCGCAGAGTGCGTCACATATGCCTCTGACATAGCATTGAAGGCGTTGTGAACATGTCTTCAAACCTTTCTATGGATAGTTAAATGAGAACCTCGATACATTAACAAGTGATATAGTTATTGAAATTGAACTCAAATTGCAAGAGCCAATGTGTCAAAAATAATATCTGCTTCCAACGCGGAATCGGTGCGCTTTTTTGTGGCAGTGAAAAATTTTATCACTTTAAAGAAAACCATTTGCAATACAGTTAAATATCCGGAAACATGGGAAATTTCAGTTAACCGGGATGCGGAGTGGTTTTTTTTAAACCAAAATAAACGGGATTTGTCTTCATTTCCAGTAGCTTGCTCTTCAACCTACGGATAATAATTACGGATAATAATGTTTAACAGAGGTATAAAATCAACCACTGATATATATCTTTATTCATTTGTATATTTATGGTCGCAGATGAGTCTTTTTTTAAAAACAACAAAATAATATTTTATACATTTTTCAATGCTTAACTGTGTCGTTTTTTCAATCGAGATTTTCGCTTATCCGTATAGTTCGAAAAATCAAGGTTCAACTGAATGTACGTACGTGCACACACTGCTTTTTGATACCCTGCCTTTTAAAGCATTTAATGGCAACAGGGCTACAAAAAAGAAATATAAAAATGTATAACTGTATACATATAAATATATATATATACATATGTGTATATATATATTACGCTGTTGTTGTTGGGTTAGTTATGTTGTGTATAGGTTTTTCAGGCCTTCCGCACTCCCCACAGCGCCGCCAGAATGTAAGCATATTTGACAACAACAATAACGATTCGCATATTATCCGGGAAAGCAGCTACAGTTGTTTTCGTGTTCCTCATTGTTGTTGCTATTGTTGTTGTTGTTGCTGGTGTTGTTTTTGCTGTTGTTGGCATTGTTATGGTTGTTTATTGTCTTACTTTGTGCCATGTTTGCCTTTGTCATGTCCTCGTCAGCTGTCAGCTGAAAGGCACCGAAGCGCAAAGCAAGTGACAAGTGCAAGAATCCTTCGTACTTACTTACTTAACGGCCCAGGCTTATTTTTGGCAGCGAAGCGCCCGCAATAACAACAGTTAGCATCCTTTACGCCAGCGTCTTCTGCTTTGCAAAAAAATATAAAAAAAAGGGAAAAATGAATGTGATAATGATGCCTTAAGGTATTTTTCTTGTTGCGAAAGGCTTTAGCTAGAAGTCAGTGCCTGACTGAATGCAAATGGAGTAATTTTGCTGGCGAAAAAAAATTCAAACATAAAAGAAACACGAGTAGCTACATTAGAAAGAACACAAGGTGAAGGTAGACAGAGCGTTAGAAAGAGAGAGATCGAATCATCTTAAAACAAGCTTCAAAACAGTTGTTAGTTGAAAAACAATCAGATTAATATTTGTGCCAAAAGAGATTTTGTTTTTTTTTTTTTCTTCTTCGTGACAAACAAATGCCTAGCTTCTCTTGTCAAGCTCGTGCTTTACAACATTTAAACACGTCTGAGCACGATAATCCAAATAAAGGGAAACACCTTGATATCGATGCTTAGTCTTCTACTATCGATATTCGTATCTTGTGCTAGTCTTGAGAAGACAAGCGTATCGATAGAGTTAGAAGTAACCAGCTTCGATGGCTTCAGAAGGTATACATCAAAGCAGGTCACTTTTGAAATGACCAGCCCTAGCGTTTTAATATCGCGAAAAAAAAGTATTTTAAATGTACTTCATAAAATATTTACAAAAATTACGTATACGCTGCACACTTTTATAGGCTATTTACACTGAATCCACAAGCGGTAATTCAAAAGGAGCTGCTGATTTAATTGTGAGCATGCGTTTGACTTACAAATTTTAAAATTTTCTAAAATGAAGATTACTCAGAAGTAATGCGAATAAAACTCTTTATTAAAGCGCACTTAGCATTTACTTTTACAAATCCCTTGTTTTTGCTTTAATGGTATCGACACCCAAAAGAAAAAACACCCCAAAGTTACCGAGCTTTTGCAAAATAATATATCGGTCAGCCATGACAACATTTTATTGCCAGAACTTTCGCCTATTGGGAACTCAACTGTCATATTTTTGCATGGGTTGCGACGCAAATAGAGGCTAATGCAAGAAATTTTTGCTTGCGACGACGTTCGACGTTGCGACTTCAGTGTAAATGGCGTATTAGGAGCTATTTTGTCATGTGTTATAATTTGATTTTTGCTCATAAAACGACACGCGACCATTTACAGCTATTTGAAATTCTGCAGTGAAATGCTCTTGAGCCATTAAAACTTAAGTGATATTACAGCGAAATGCTTATAGGGCTTATACTAATTTGCGCATTAGTTATTTGTCCAAGTAATGCTTACTATATAAATTAATGAAAAATACTTATTGATTTAGCAACTGCTTTAATAACAATTATTGCCAAATAATGCTAATTATTATGTGCAATTACAACAACTGATTAAATGCACTACCCACTAAATTCCAAGTAAACTATGTATTTAATGAAAAGATACGTTTGTTATGCCACAATCAAATACAAATTGATTGTTCCTAAAGTTGTGTACTTGTGAAAAGCTGGCAAATTAATTTTGTTGTTCATTTAATCTGTGCAATTACTCAATTATTTTAATTGTTTGCAATTCAAAGTATTTAATTGCAGGATATGCTTGGCCCGATTAAAAGTTAAACTTGATGCAGTTGCAAAGGCTTAGCGGGCTCTCTTCATTCACTCAACACACACGCACACACACACGCACGCAAGCACACACACTGCGTATACTTGATCCACATTTACCGTTGCCTTTTAAGTCGCCCTTTGCTGCTCGCCATTAATTAGGCATAATTAAAATGTAAATGGAGCAGCAAAAAAAAACGCACACACACACGCGCACACTCAATGCAATTGTTTTTTTTTTTGCATTGCTCCTTGACTTGCATTCATGTATGAATTGTTTGCCGTTGTTCCTGCTGTTGTCGTTGTTGTTGTTGTTTGCATTTGTATTCACTTACTCATGTAAATGATTGAAACTCATTTGTTCCTCATTTCGCTTACGTCGACGCACTCTCGCTCGTTCAATGGATCGCATTGCTGATCCTGTTGTTGTTTCGCGCACGTTTCAATTTTTTCTCAAGGCTAACGCAAGTGCAACTTTTGCTTATTCCCGATGCACAGCCACAGCCACAGCCGACCCGACCCGACCAAACCCCAACCCTGCCCGCCAACCCCACTTAAGGGAGCTTTTACAGTGGCAAGCGTTTCGTTTTTCGGTTTGTTGCTGCTCTGTTTTGGTGTTTCTTCTAATTCCATTACGTTCCGCACTCACGCTCTTTGTGCTTGCACGCTCAACTCACGGGGTTTCACCCCGTTTCGTTTCCTTTCGTTTCAATCTATGCTTTTCGCTGCCCTCTCATTGGCAAATCCCATTGCCGTTGTTCTGCCACAGTTGGACAGTTGGCTCCACTTACCGCACTCGCCTGTTGTCTGCTCAGCTATGGCCACGCGTTGCTCGCAACAACAACAAAAACAATAACATAACGAAACATTCGCAATGTGAAACAATAATAAAGAAATACGCACATAAAATAAAAGTAAACACGCGCATCACGCCGTATTTTGTTTAATAATTGATATTGTCTAAAACAGCTGTAGAGGACAGCAACACAAACAAAAAACACATGTATACAATTTTATTTATACCAAGTTTAAAGTTTGCTTAAGTATGTGTGTGTGTGTGTCTGTGTGTGGGTGTATGGGTGTACGCGCAACAGTTCAACGAGGTGGCATAAAATTCCATACACATTTTTTTTTTATGCACAACACAAACTAATCAACAACAGCAGCAGCAGCAGCGACAACAGCAGCAGCAACAGCAACAACAACAACAACAACAGTAAACTCATATTTTGCATGAGCAGCCCCTAAGGTGCGCTAGCAACGTGCTACGTAGTAGGGGGTGTAAAGTGAAGGTGGGACTTCTAGTGTTGGCTTTAAGCACATGGGCCGCTTGACACGTTTCTTCTGCATTCCCAAAGCATTGGCCGTTGACGCACAGCCTCCTGGGCAAGTTGTGTGTATGCGTGTGTGTGTGTGTGTGCGCGCGCGTGTATGTGTGTGTGTGTGCGCGTGTGAGTTTGTCTGTTTATATTTTATTTGCGTTTCGTTATTTTATATTTTTATACCTAGAACCCATTCAGAAAGGGGTATAATCGTTGTGTGCAATTAAATGTAACGGGTAAAAACTATAAGCTATATATATTCTTGGTCAGTCGAGTCTATGTGCCTATTCCGTTGGCGTGTGAACAAGTCAATATCAGAGATTTTAAAAAGCTAGATGTTCCAAATCGATAAGTATCGATGACAACTTCATTTGTTTTGAGAACATCTCGTGAGTATGCAGAAGCATATTTGAACAGATAGACTCAGATATATATATATATATTCGTGTGACCTTTTAGAGCTCAAAGAGTTTCGACTGCTCGAAATCGATAAATATCGATAACAAAAAGAGAGAGCTAGAGTCGCCGAATTGGCGTATATACGCAGTATATGCTCGTATTTTATCATTTTTGGTTGCCCTGGGTACAGGGCATCTAATAATCGGGCACACCCGACTGGAGCACGTTTGCTTGTTTTCTTTTAATTGCCGCATAGTCATGTCCTTGAGCATTTAGCCAGCATCTCGCCCAGTGTTTATATTTAAACGCATCTCTCGAGAGTTGAGCGCAATAAAAAAAGCAAAGACAAGAAAATACTCGTGAGCAGCAGCACAAATCTCACATGCACATACATTTACTTTGAAATTCAGCTGTTTGCGCGAACTGACAATATCTCAAGCAGGCAAACATACCCGCTCCTCTCCTACTCCTCCTCCCCCCCCCCCCCCCCCTTTGGCCCTGTCTACGAATTGCGTGCCACATTTTGATATGAATTGATGTGAATTGAATTAAAGCAAACGATTGGCGCGGCGATTGCCGATTGCCGATTGCCGCTACCCATTTGCCGACTGTCTGCCACATAAATGAAATACAATTGTGTTCAGAGCTGCGGCTTTTACTTTTGACAGATGTTGCTTTTACGAAGTCAAAATACTACTTGATTTGATGATGACTCATAACTCGTCCTGAGTTATCCATAATGACAGTAGGCCCTAAAACTCTTAACCCGCTCCCTCAGTCAGTAAACTATAGAGTCACAAGTTCATGTGGCGCCTCAATCCTCAATTGGCAGCAAATTACAGCTCTGCTGCATAAATGATGCGTATACGCAAGATCTGTGGCGACATTTTTGCGCTTGCTCTGCCAATTGCATAGAGTAGGAATGGGGCATGGAAATAATATTTACTACTATGTAATATCAAATAATGTGTACTTTTATTATGAAGCCGAGCACATAGAGTCAGCCAAGCTATTGATTATTTGAATAAAAGTGCAGTTGTGGAAACTGGACTCAAACAAACGCATCCACACACAAAGTACTTATACTTAATGGTGTGCGTCTGTGTCTTCGAGTCTGAGCGTGCTTCAAGAATTTGTTCTAACATCTATAAAAACGGAAACAATCGCTAAAGTTCATCAATTCAAAAAATGGGCACAAAAATGTCATCAATTGAACAGAAGCGCGACTCTCTCTCCCTCCCTCTTTTTCTCTCTCCCACCCTCTTTCTCTCGCTTTCATCTGGGCTTTGTACAAATAGGACAACTATCCTTTCTGCTGCCCAGAGTGGGTGTTAAGCTGCCCATTATGACCGTCAGACAGTCACGACGCGTCAGCGTCCTTCAAACGCCAATGGCATTCTGTAGGGCCAGACAATAGTCCACTGTCACGTAACAATTATAAAGCAATAAATAAAAAAGAAAAAAAATTATATATATATATATTATATATATATATTATATATATATTATATATATAAATACTACTTGAAAACCAGATACACTTCAATTTAAAATCCAGTTTTCCACGTTCTCCCAGCGCTTGGAAAGTTAAAAACCACTTTAACATGTTGTCAACTTTGATGTTTTAATGTTCATGTTCGTGTTCGTCTTATTATTAATCGTCGCTGTCCCTGCTAAATATTTGATAAGAAGCTTATATTACAACAATATTTTATTCTACTTACATGTCTTAAATTAGTTTGGCATTATGGCCAACTTTGGCTGAGAAGTTTTCAACTTATTTTCAACATTTGCAAATCATCATAAGTATTCCGCCAACGAGCAACGAAATTGAACTAACTTTGAATTTGATTAAAAGAAAAGCAAGCGGGGCATGAAGCATTTAAAACAATAACAAAACTATTAATCAGAAAGACTGCATTCCATTTTGTGACTTTCACCAAGACATTGCAGCTATGAACAATTCTTAGAAATGTGCACATTATTATTTTTAAGTTGTAAAGCGTTTTAATTACAGTAAACGCCAAGCGCACAATCTAAATTGAGTCACGATTCGGTATTCAGAAAACACAGTCAATAAAAAAATATCTAGAATGTATATCCATATATATGTGTGTACATATATGTATATATATTCAACTCTTATCGAGTGTTTGGAGATTATGCACACGAAACAAAATGTTTGACAGTAGACAAGAAATGGCTGCATTTCAGTATAGACAACCCCTGAGAGGGACGTCCAATATTGCATAGCGAAAGCTAAATATTCAGCTTAAAACTCATTAGAAACAAAAAAAAGGAAAATAACCAATATAATCCACCGCTACGGTCGGAAAATGAGCGGAGAGCTGTTATGTCAATGTCAACCGAAGCTTTTTCGCGGATTCCATAATAGAATTGGGAAAGTGGGAAAGAAACATTGACTCTTGTTTCAGCGATTTGACAAAATCCACCGTCACAGGCGTAAAATGGGTGGAACAGTTCACAGTGATTATCTGTATTTAATAAAATAATACCTAGTAATACCTATCCTGAGTTGCGGAATATGCTAACTGCTGAAAGGGGCCCAGCTGCTGTCCCTTAAACTGCGCCAAATATATTTTACTCCATCGCATTGAACTGTTGCCTACACTCAAGACTGTATCTGTGCGTGATTGTATGTGTCTATATTTGTGTGTGTGTGTGTGTGTGTGTGTGTGTGTATGCGCGTGCTTGTCTCGTGCCGCAATGTTTCAGCTCAATTAAGGAATAATTAAAATAAATCAATAGAAGTCCCCCGACGCGACCATGTGATGGCCGCAGCGCCAAAGACAATTCGATAAAAAGGGAAAGCTGTGAAAATTGTGAATACGTGAATTATTTAAATCGCAACATCTGTGCGAGATGTGCCCAAAGACGTCGAAAACGACGCCCCTGTTGCTGATCGGCGGCATCGTGTTCGTCATCATACTGGTGGCCATCACGGGCGTCACCCTGATCAACAACATTAATTTGTCCAACATAATACGGCTGAACGAGAAGGTGGCCAGCGACAGCGTCAGTGCCAACGATAATCAGATCAAGGAGCTCAACTACGTCAACAATCATCCAAAGAACTTGCTTGCCAAGCTACCAAATGCCACGCCCACCAACAACGAAGCTAACGAGGCGGGCGATAGTCGCAGCTCTGACCAAATACGGCATGAGATGTCCTCCGTTGTGCCAGAGCCCAAACTGTCGGCGGTCATCTGGCGAGATGGCCAAAAGTCTCAATTTCTCGACGAGCCCATGAAGTCGCCAACGCTGGCATTGCCCTTGGGCGGTGCAACGGTCACGCCCGGCGGCGAGGCGGTGAGCTTGATTGATTACGAAAAACGCGCCCAAATCGTCAAGGTGAGTTACGCGGGCTGGGTGTATGTGTGTCCGGGGGGAAGGTGGGGGCTGAACTCCAATTGCGTATCAATTTCAAATGTCGGACCTTTGGGGGCCTGTCACATCCCCAAGGCAATGTGGCAGCTGTTGATGCCACACGGACTGACACAAGCTTGTGGCATGCCTGCCTAGGGCTGGGTGATTCATTTACCATAAAACGAAAACGTGTAGATTCAAAAGCGAAACAACAATAAAAAAAAAACCCTGATAAAACAAATTAAATCAGCCAGTGAAGCCCTTAACGCAAAATTGATTTAAATTAGAAATTCTTATCGTAATTGCAATCGTTAAATAAAATTTGTGAGTGTAAGATTCGTCGTTTAAAAATAGCTGGCAACTAATTGATATCTTCCTGTAAATCTGATGTACAAAATTAATGGACCAGTAAAAGACAGATACTATAGTCAAAGACCAAAACATAGCCGAAAACGTATGTCTATTCCGGTCTCTTTAAAGTTTGCAATGTCACCTTTCTATGCGATTTTCATAGATTCATGTATTCCTTATAGATTGTTTTTTTGTGCTTGTGAATAAGCAAACGTGGAGGTTACAGTGCAGGGTACTGATAAAAAAAAAAAAGTAAGCAAAAGGGCATGAATAGAACGTGTATAAAAAACCAATTTATGTAAGACAGTGACAGAGAAAGAGAGCAAGGGAGGCAGCGAGGCATAGAGAAGGAGCCGACAACAAACTTTCATCTCCCCATTGTATTTCATTTTCAATTCTGTTCTATATATTGTTTATATGACTGCCATTTGCTTATCCTTTATTATCTAGTATAATTAAAATCAACATAAGGATGGGAACTTGAGCTGAACTAAGGAGAGTGCGAGTTATATTTAGACAGAGAAAGAACGTCGAAGGCATATTCAGTTAAGACAAAAACAGAGTTTCCTTTATAAAAATGACATGTAACTTAAAATATAATGACAATTTTGTCTTACTGAAATTCATGATAATCGCATAGAAAGGTGATGCACACTAAGCTTGAGATAACCTAAGAAGACTTCATATCATACGTACGAAGGAGGAAGAGAGTCAAAGCTATATTTAGCTGTGCCAAAAAGAGAGTTCCCTATATACAATTTACATGTCACATAAAATGACAATTTTGTTTCACTTTAATTCATGAAAATCGCATAGAAAGGCGATCCGTATTAAGAAGATAATCTGTGTTTTAAAGTTTATATACAAGGAATTGTATCCAGATGCGAATAGTTTTGTCTTATTGCATTGTATTCAATTTCTTATCAGAGATTATGTTTGAGACTAGATTTAGTCTGTTCACCTAATGAAAGCTTGTGGATCTCATTCGATGTAATGCACGACTAGGTGCTATATGATCTGGCAATACATAACAATAATAGTTATTGTTGTCTGAAGTGATAATCGCCACGACATAGTTGAAGAACAAAGGCCTAAACAACAGCAGCAGCAGAAACACTGCTAAAATGGCTCTGTCTACAGTTTGTGGTCTAAATCTTGACGTTTATTACGCTTACTTGGCTAACCGGGTGCTCGGAACCGGCAAAGGCCTACGAGCAGACAGTCAACAGCCTGTCCCAGGACAGGCTTGTTGCCCCATTGCAATGGCAATTGGGGGCATGGCGAGGGGCGTCTCCGGGATGCGGAAGGCCCTCAATTGCTTTACGCTTTCACGGCTCGAGTGCCGTGTTGGGACCTTGGCGCAACGAGGCGCTAAAGAAATTGCAATTGCAATTGCAACAAGAACCAGCAACCAGCTACTTGCAACCTGCAACAATAACAATTACAATAACAATAAATAACCGCATTGCCAGGATACGCGAAAGCGATTTATTTTCTGTCCAGCATTTGGCTTTTATGACCGCAACAAACAATTTCAAATATTTGCCTCTGCACCCTCTCTCTCCCTCTCTCTCTCTCTCTCTCTCTCTCTCTCTCTCTCTCTCTCTCTCCCTCTCTCTCTCTCTCTCTCCCTCTCTCTTTTGCCCCTTTGATCCCTTGCAGCAGTCGTAGTTGGCTCGCAATTTTATTAATTAATACTTTCTTCGCAAACTGAAAAAGGAGCATATGATATACACACAGCTTTAGAGAAATATATAATTTGAAATATATATCATTATTTTTGGCATCAGATAAAGTGTAAGGATTTCAGGCAACAGCCTGTAGAAGGCAGATATAAATATAATAATTAATTGTATATATAATATAATTAAATATATAATTGTATAAAAGAAGGCCTAACTTCGGCACGCCGCAGATTTAATACCCTTGCAGGCTGAACCTTTTCATAATGCTTTGCCCGTATCTAAGAAGCACAGGGAAAATAGTTAATGCCGATTATGGCTAAGATATCTTGAAAAACAAAAAAGTTTTCCATGGAACAATTAAATTTTCGACCGATCGTTCCTATGGCAGCTATTTGATATAGTGGTCCGCAGAAAGAAGAACTTCTGCAAATTTTCTTGACGATAGTTTCGAAACTGAGAGACTAGTTCGCATGGAAACAGACAGACGGACATGGCTATATCGACTCGGCTGTTGATACTGATTAAGAATATATATACTTAATGGGGTCGGAGATGTCTCCTTCTATGCGTTACACATTTCGACACAAAATTATAATACCCTCTTGAATATTCTCAACAATTACGAGCTTTCAAATCGGGCTGCTTTATAGATCCTATAGGAGAAATCAATCGGAAATAAAGCGTTTGTTTAAAATCATTTGAAAACTACGTGTGTCGTGCCTCAAACAGCCTTTTTTTTTTTGTTTCATATATTTATATAAAGTTGTCAATTCAGATGTAAATATTTGTAATCCAATATTTTTTCATTCATATTATTAATAATAATAATTAAACTGAAAATAATATAATTGATATCAAACCGTGAAATATGCAGAATTTCGTTTTTATCAAACAACTTTATGTTTCGATTAGCTTTAAGTTCGGAGAACTGAAACCTTACAAAACGTAATACATGTTATATTTACATATACTTATATATTTGTGCAGCAATATTTATATAGTTTGTATAAACAAGAGTATAAAAAGAGCGAATGTTCTATCATTCAGATGAAACAATATTTAATTTAGGAACAAAAGTATACATAAATGCTAACAAGCTGAGCTAATAATGACTTTCAAGCTGTCAATATCTATTCAAATTTAAAAGTCTGTAAGTGTTATTGTTCTTGAAAGCCCTTCGTTCAAGTCTTTGGCCAACTTGACTTTAAAGCCGAGCTAAATTCGCAAATCAATTTAATATCGACTAAATATCAATACTTGAATGTCAACAAAATGTAATTCCATTTGTTGACTGAACGCACACACACGCAAACACACACACATACGCCCAAAATTGTAGTAGCTGCAGGTAATTCGGCCCTCGAATTTGAATATATTCATTTGTTTATTCAATTGCGAATGCGTACAAGATTCATGAATGTTCATGTTCAAACATTGGAAACGCCTCACATTTCACATGCCACATTTGGGGGGATCGTAGGGCAGCAGCAGTTTGTTGAATGTGGCTCATTTAATGTAATGGCATACCCTGCCGTTAGCAACGCACCAGCCCCTCCTGTCCCCTCCAACTACCCCTACGCTGAGCTGCGTAACTTCGATTGTTGTTGTCAGCACTTAAGATGTATGGCTAAACCTAACTGCCAGTTAAAATGGCAAACGCAGCTACACGAAATTGCCAAACACTTCAACAGCCAATTCCAGTACCTATACAACTGGGTTAAGGTAATAGTAAGTTAATCAGCACGTTTGCCAGGAAGGTGAGAGGGGGGGTTGGGGGCTCACATTGATAATGGGTTTGGGTTGAAACCTCGTTGCAAACATGCTCGGAACTAATAATCGAATTTCATTCATTCAATCTGTCAGTCGTTGAGTCATTCGCTGCTTCAACTATGTTTCGTTCTTTTTTTTCCTTTCTTTTTTTTCTTTTCTTTCTTGTTGATTTATTTTACACCTGTGGGGCAATCGCTTTTACATTCCACGACAACAACGGATGTCAAGTTTTCCTCAATGCTGCGCATTGTTCTCGCCCAACCTGCAGTCCAAACGGGCATCAAATTCAAGGTAAACCACTTTAGCTGGCCGCCAAAAAGTGCAACAACTAACAATAACAATAATTTGAACAGTGGTCGCTTCCAACCCCACAGAGAAGCCAGCCAAAGGTTCACGGCTCGAACCAGCACGCTGTCTCTAGTTTCGGTACGTAAAGCTGGCCTGTCACATCCTTGAAGCCTGGCTTTGGATCAAAACTATTTTTATCATACATTTTCAAAATTTGTATTCAATTTAAAAATAATAATTGCCCATTGTACTGAAAATGTTGCAAGCCGTAGATACTACTACTCACAAATTGCATCTAACAAATATGTTTAGATAAATGGTTGGTTATCCCCTCCTATGCTTTGAATACCCCATTAAAGTGTTTATATTCAAAGTTTAGTGGGTTTGAACTAGCTTGGTTTAAAACATGTTGCCAGCCTTGATAAAAATTCAATCTAAAATTCCAGGGCTTCGGACCAAAGTTAAATTTGATTTTGTTATAAATCTCCGATGAAAGTTTTTTATAGTTAAGCTTTTAAGGTTTAGTTAAAAAGTAAATTCGAATATTGGGTTTGAACCAGCTCGGTTCAAAATAGACTTTTTAAATGGAACTGCAATTTTTGTGGGCCATATGCAGGTTTGCCAAACTGCTGAAAGCTGGCACCACTGTGCAGCCAATGTCGCATTCGTCAATGCAATACCGTGGAGCGGCAACAAGAACAACATTGACGCTGACGCTGACGTTGACAATAACCCACTTTTTGGATGTTGTTTTTGTTTGGTCAACGCTGTTGACCGTTTGCCAGTTCGCCCGGTTTCATTGTCAATGGACGCCCAAGTCCGAGTCTGGGTGGGCCCAAAACGGCCATCGACGCGGCTTGGCATTGTCACGGGATTGGGAATGCGTCAATGCGTAGAACGTGGTATTAACTCAACGGCCAGCACATACATATGTAGCATAGCACGCCAGGCACATTCTACTGCAGATTAGTTTACAGTTTATTCAAAAATGTATGTACAAATAGTCCGGATTATAATCTAGTAAGCATGAGAGACCTCATAAGAACCAGCCTGTGCATCTGAAATTAAATTAGATAGAATATACAAATTCTGTCAGATATTTCTAGGGAAGCATGAGCTGATGCTAGCTTAATATTTACATATTTTACTTTGAATAAAGCTTTCAAAATCATAACTTATATCTATTTAAAGCAGAATTATAATAAAAATGAAGGCCTCCAGCTCTTGGAATCTAAATATTATATTTTAATCAGAAAAATGCGTCTGCCAATAAATAGTTTTCAGTGTGTGTATGAGGGAATTCATTCAATTTGTGAGGTCTCACGTGTAAATGCATTATTTTTATCAGTCTTTAACAACAGTGTTGAGCAACCAACGATAATTTAAAGAATGCGATACTATCGATATAAATGTTACAATATTATTTTCCTTTTGTTATATAAATAACTTTTTTATTTATTAAATGATTGTCCCCGACTAAAACAAATGAAGAATGAAGTGCAATCTTTCGTTTGAATTCGCCTATAATTCTCAAAACGTTAAAGCGAAACAGGGGCAAGGTGTTTGGAGTTGATGGCACAGTAAGCGGATGACAGAACCGGAAGGTTCCTGAAATAGCTAGAGCTAATACCTAATTGTATGCGTGGGTTTTGTGCATGCAAAAATATTTATATAGTATATTTTATTATATATAAATAGTTAACATTGACCTTTAGTGTCAGCCAAGCTTCATATTAATGTCACACTGAAAATGTCACTCAACCCATGTGACATTTGCATTTATTTTGTTTATTATTGTATAGTTATTTATTTCTAAAAAAGTCTTCTGAATAGTGCTGCTATTCAAAGTGAATTTTATGCAAGATGCGTTTATATATATATATATATATATATATATATATATATATATATATATATATTCTTATTAGAAAACTCAATATCTTTGGTATTCTTTAACAATCTTTGTTGTTTTGAATCACACATAAAGGCGGCGGGTTTGCTTTTGTGGAGTTTTTGCTGTGCTCTCGTATTGGTATGTTTTGTTTTTCTACAGAAATCCGATGCTCAATCTGTAGTTCATGACACTCTTAGTTGGTATTTCCATTTGGAAAACTTTGTCCCTGTTCTTTCAATACAATCTCATATTTTCTTAATAGTTTGGCAGTTCCTCTTTGCTTCCTGTCACACACGCACACACTCACACACACACACACAAACGCAGAGATACACACAAAGTTGTTGCTGCTCATTTTTTCAGTCAAGTTCGACTTCTTCTCCTGTAAGGCATGCACAATTCCCTGAATCAGGCAAATAGTTGGACTGAGTGTGTGTGTGTGCTTCTCTCTTCTTTCTTCTTCTTCTGCAGGATATTCAACAGCAGCGACGTCGTCTTTTGCATTATTTTATGGCCTTAAGCAAATTATATTCCCTTAGCTTCGGCCAAAGAGTTAGCCAAAAACTTTTGTGCGAACTGCAGGCGTGTGTGTGTGTGTGTGTGCTTGTTGTTGGTGTTTGCATAATTTTAAAAAAAATTTCAAAGTTATCCGCTTGCTCTGCTCCTCACATCCTCAGCCCATCCATGCTGTCCTTTTTGCCATCGGTTCCTTTTATTTAGTTCGCTGCCATTTGCATTGTTTTGCGGCCCTGCGGCATTAAGCGGCAAAGTTTTTGACAAAAACTTTTTCTGCTGTTAAAGCTGCATTTAAAATTTGCATTAAATTAAGCACACACGCGCACACACACACACACATACGCACTCACACACCCGTGACACCCATGGCCCGCTGGCTGCTGCGCTTTTCGAGTCAATCTGAAATTTTCGCTGAAATCGCAGCGACATCGTCTGTTTAGAAGTGGCAAATAAAGGCTGATCAAATTAATGACAGTGCCACCTGCCACGTGACACCAACTTTGCACAGCTGCATCCGCTGCAGCAGCCGCAGACACAGTCGCAGCCGCATGGACTTTGCCCGGTCAAGTTCAAAATCAGCCATAAAAGCCGAAAAAACAATTCTCAACGTTCACGTTCGCTCGCCTAATAATGGGCCTGAAGGAGGAGTGGAGGAGGTGGAGCTGTTTGCTGTGTGGCCTGTGCCATGTGGCATGCGGAAGGATGCAACTGCTATGTGCGGCATTTGAGGCATTTGGGGCATGTGTGACATATGACGAAGTGCGCCTCATTGATCTGCACGTTTTCACGTTGCGTTCCGGGAAAATGATGTTTAACACGCACAATCACACACATACACCAACCGCACACCAAAACGCACACACACACACAGGCAAAACAAAACTACTTACACACGTTTAGCGCGGCACGTTTTGTGCGACGTTTGCACATTTCAAGGATGTAACTAAATTCGTAATGAAGACGTGCAAACTGAAACTACGTGCGTGCATGTGTGTGTTGGTGTGTGCTTAACTCCATTTTGCCTGCCACATTGGCAAGAACATTCAATCAATCAGTCAAATCCGTCGAGAAATTTTCGTTAAATTAGTCAAGCTGATTATTTACTGCTGCTGCCCTCGTGTGGGGCAGGTCATGTTGAGGTCGCACACAAGCCATTACCACCCTCCCTTTCTCCAGTTCCATTTAATTGTGGCTAGTTAAACTGCGGAATTGGCTAAATAAACATAAAGAAATCGCCCCAACTTAGTTTACCGTCCAGCTTGTAATTAGATGCGACTCATTAAGCACCCAGGAATAAAATGCGACAAAACTACACTGAGCGAAATCGTTAGTGCTGTTTCGCACTGCACCAAAAAAAAAAAGGAAACCGAATAGAGCTAAATTCAAGGCACTTTTTTGATTCTGTTCCAAAAATGTCACACAAAATAAGAATTACAAATACAGCAGAGGATTAGAAAGGTATCGATAGTGCCTGCACCACTATCGATACTCTTTAATTAGTTCACCCTGCTCTCAATGAACAAGGTTAAAACCGGGCATATTAGTTTTGTAAACGAGATATACATATAACCGGCTTTAGCAGAGAGTATATAAGCAAGAGTATCCAAGTTCAAATTGTTTTCCTACCAGCACGCGAACTATCCACAATACCCCCATTTTTCAGAAGTCGATAAGTTATAAATCTATATCTTATTTGAGCAGATCTCCTTAAGTTGACGAGCTTATCAAATTTAAGAGCTAGCTCGGCGCTGGGTACTCTCTATCTCTTTTAATTTATATTCTCTCTCTCTTTCTGTTCTCCTCTCTCTCTCTCGTTTAATTTATATTCTCTTTCTCTCTTTCATTTCTCCCCTCTCTCTCTCTCTTTTATTTCTTTCTCACCTCTCTCTCTTTATCTTCTCTCTTTTACCACGACATCTATCGAACACTTTTGGCACTTTAACATTAATGATGCAATTGTTGATAATTATATACATATATTAATGAAGAGAGCTATAGCAAATATTTTCCAATCGAAAATGGGAAATCTCTTCAAGAATTTGCTGAGTAGTTTTTGCTTAAGGTTTGCATTGGGCAATTCGATAGGCTCCCTCCATTAATTGTATGTCTTGAGCCAACAAATTGTTTGTGCCATTTGCATTTGATATTCTTTCTGGATTGCGTTATAGACTATATGTGTGTGTAGTATTTCGGCTAAGATATTGAAAGTGTTTGGCAGCTACAACAACAGCTGGGGACTTGCCACAGTGTTCGCTGACAATGGGCGGCTGGCCTTGAACTCCTTGTTGGCCGCCCAAAACCAACTAGAACGAGTTATGCGAATGTGTCCGACTTTAATTAATTACCGGAATACTGTTAATATTTGCATTGCCTTCAAAGCGCCGCAACCGAACCGACCGAACCAGCAGATCCGCTGAGCAAACACAAAGAGCGCAACGAGGCCCAGAAAGCGACGCGAGGTGCCACCAAATGGCCGCCAAGCGGCGCGCTGCCATGGCAAATCGGTGCAGCCCCCAGCAGGCATACACAAGGATTTTTACATTTATATACCCTGTAAGCAGGCAAACCAGCATTGGGAGTATCTCAAGCACTGGAGCTCTTGAGAGCAGACCAAATATATATAAAAGTTCTCTTTTGCTCGATAAAATGTTATATATACATATAGCAAATATATCAGAAAGAAAATATATGTATAAAACATAGATATCAGATATCAGTACCAACATCAAATGCTCACAGGATCACAGTATCCATGCAAAGTATCCTTAGAAAGATGAAGCATCAATCGAAAGTATGGATATTGGTGGAAAGTATTCAATTCACAGTATGCCAACTGTAGGATATCTGTTAGTTGGTCACGCTCGTCTCGAGCGTTTCTTATATATTCTCCATTTTATTTTTGCTCCCTTCATTTTTCCATATTTTGGTCGTGTTTCTCGTAATTTAATTTCTCAAAAAAAATGCGCTCAAAAG
Source organism: Drosophila montana (assembly GCF_035044405.1). NCBI lineage: Eukaryota > Metazoa > Arthropoda > Insecta > Diptera > Drosophilidae > Drosophila > Drosophila montana. Next base: position 3,526,664 of record NW_026996559.1, on the reverse strand, counting down.
TATGCAATGCCAAATTATGTTGTGCTGGTGCCGCCGCGCACAGGCCTCCGGGGGGTGCTGCATGCGGCATGTGGCATGTGGCACGGTGCAGGCGTCGAAAAACGTGTAGGTAGTGCAACGCCAGGCAAAGGTAGCGCTATTTTGGGCTGAAAATAAACAGACGGCCAACAACGTTCGCGTTGTCCATTTTATTAACATTTTTCCAACGATGCCTTACACGTGTGTGTGTATGTGTGTGTGTCTGTGTCCGATTTCCATTGCATTGGTTAGCTGAAAATTCTAAAAATATATAAAATTCCGAGCCAAGTTCGTGCAGTCGCTTTAAATGCAAACTGGAAACGCAATGCACTCAGAAAATTTAACAAATCTTATGCCCTATCCAAAGATAACGCTGGCTGGTCAGAAGTCGGCGCGAAATTGATGTATGTATTTAGCTTCACTTCAAACTACATAAAAATATCACAATTATAGCGTTTGATCCATGAATAGCTTTCAATATGCATCGAACTTCTGAATTGTCGTACAGCTATAAAGTTTTAAAAGTCATCGTTGCGATTGGCCAGCGAACAATTGGCTTTATTTATCCAGTTGGCAATGTGCTGATATCTACACGCGCCCTGCGTGAAACTTGGTATCCATTAGAAAAGCGCTGCGCGGACGGAGGATCAACTTACCTGCTCGGTGAAAACGTTTCGCTCGGCTGGTTGGAGCGTGTGCCATATCTTGACGGCAAAAGAGATCGCTTCTTTGCCCCACAGATCGGGGCGCAGTTCCCGGAATTCGGTCAAAAAGTTAAGAAACCCGCTGTGAGTGATTTGCCTCCGTTGACAACGCATGCTCTCGACGCTATCATTATCTATCTTGCCCGACAATTTTGGCAAAAGGTCCATAGGAAAAAATTTGTAAAAAAAAAAACAAAAAAAAACAAGAAAGAACTATGTAAAATGTACAAAGGATGTTTTATTAAATTTTTGATTGCTTTTTTTTTAAGCTTATTTGCTCACTACGAATTTTAGACTGTGGCTGGAGAAATGATTATACGAAACGTTATGAAACGCCAAGTGAAGCTATTTTACCAGGTTACTAAGCTCCTATCAAATGTAAATATAATGTCTGTACAAATTGATGTATATTTATGCATACATGCCACGCCTAATAGGTGTCTAGATAAACACTATGCTCTTTGATTACCGTCTTAGCGTCACCAAAACAATAAACGGAAAGAATTATTATTTTAACAGAGTATTGAGCAGTCGGTTGAACCCGACTGCACTGTTCTTACTCCTTTCTTATGCTATAAAAAGAACAACAAACCAAAGTTTAACCACGAAAGAGAAGGTTTACCCAAAGAAAAGAAACAGCAAACTATCGGAGCTTGAACTTGTTGCGAATTACAAAGCAACGTTAAACAGAGTTCGCTTTCTGTGTGGCATTGAACTGTTGTAAGTGCACTTAATAATTGTAATAATAATGTAAAGGAAGTCTAACAGTAGACAGGAAAGCAGCACTGCGACCGAGACGGTCTATTGTGCTTGGGGCTGGAAGGGGGCTGGGGGCGAACTCTTTGACTATATGCTGCCTCCTATTCAAAGAAACCTGTGTTCAGCAGCTAGTTGCAACCTAGCTGTCATTATTCAATACTAAAATGCTTTCCGTATCAATCTACCTTTTTTCAGATGATGGAGCACGCCTGGCACAACTATAAATTGTATGCTTGGGGCAAGAACGAGCTGCGTCCATTGTCGCAGCGTCCGCACTCGGGCAGCATATTTGGATCATATGATTTGGGCGCCACAATTGTGGATGGCCTGGACACGCTCTACATAATGGGCCTGGAGAAGGAGTACAAGGAGGGACGCGACTGGATTGAGCGCAGATTCTCGCTGGACAACATCAGCGCCGAGTTGTCCGTGTTCGAGACAAATATACGCTTCGTGGGCGGCATGCTGACACTGTACGCCTTCACCGGGGATCCACTGTACAAGGAGAAGGCGCAGCATATTGCCGATAAGCTGCTGCCCGCTTTTCAGACGCCCACGGGCATACCCTATGCGCTGGTCAACACCAAAACAGGCATGGCCAAGAACTATGGCTGGGCATCCGGTGGTAGCTCGATTCTCTCCGAGTTTGGTACACTGCATCTGGAGTTTGCCTATTTAAGCGATATAACTGGCAATCCGCTGTACCGGGAGCGCGTGCAGACCATACGCCAGGTGCTAAAGGAGATTGAGAAGCCCAAGGGACTCTATCCCAACTTCCTAAATCCCAAGACGGGCAAATGGGGCCAGCGTAAGTAGTTCGATCTGTTTCCGAAAAGCAACATTTTGACCCAACTCCTGTGACAATTGCAGAGCACATGTCGTTGGGCGCCCTGGGAGACAGCTATTACGAGTATTTACTCAAGGCATGGCTTCAGTCCGGCCAGACGGACGAGGAGGCACGCGAAATGTACGACGAGGCTATGCTGGCCATTATGGACAAAATGGTGCGCACCAGCCCCAATGGGCTGACCTATGTATCTGATCTGAAGTTTGATCGATTGGAGCATAAAATGGATCATCTTGCCTGCTTCTCGGGTAAGTTTTTGCATATATTTGACAATTGCGCTCGTTAGACCGACGCTCGAATTTTCCGAAACCGCATTTCACTTTCCACCCGAAATAATGCTTCAGTAAATGTGTCAGCGTTGAGCCCCCGACAGGAGAAACTCTTTTATGAATATTTATACAGACATATTTAATATCCAAATTCAATTCGCAGGCGGACTTTTTGCGCTGGGCGCTGCAACGCGCCAGAACCAGCACACGGACAAGTACATGGAAGTGGGCAAGGGCATTACCAACACCTGCCACGAGAGCTATATACGCGCGCCCACCCAGCTGGGACCGGAGGCATTCCGGTTAGTATTCAGTTCAGGCAATTCCATTAATTTATATATTAATCCTTCTGGAGTTGTGGTATCTTTTAGCTTCAGCGATGCGGCAGAGGCGCGTGCGCTGCGCTCGCAGGAGAAGTACTATATACTCAGGCCGGAGACATTTGAGAGTTACTTCGTGCTTTGGCGCCTCACGCACGACCAAAAGTATCGCGACTGGGGCTGGGAGGCGGTACTGGCGCTGGAGAAGCATTGCCGTACACCGCACGGCTATTGCGGCCTGCGCAATGTCTATCAGCAGGAGCCCCAAAAGGACGATGTGCAGCAGAGCTTCTTCCTGGCTGAAACACTCAAGGTATTTAGCTGATAGTATGGGAATTTAACTTGGAAACAATTAACGAAAACGTTTTTCTTATGCCCTAGTACCTGTACTTGCTGTTCTCCGACGACTCCGTACTGCCCCTGGACGAATGGGTCTTCAACACCGAGGCGCATCCATTGCCCATCAAGGGTGCCAACATTTATTACCGCAAGGCTCCGGTGCCGCTGCCCGCATCGAATGCCTCATAAGCAGTTGGGCGCAGTTTGTTGACCGCGTCATTTTAATTGACTATATATCATTTAATATTATGATTATTATTTAAATATTGTAATGTTTTTTTTTTTTTTATTATTATTATTTGTCTGTTGCTTTAGTTAGTTTCTATTTTAATGTGTGTATGCTTATATTATTTGATTGCACAATGACAACAACTATATAATTTGATCTTTAGTTCGCCGGGCAATCAACGGACGACCATATTCTATGTAACATATTTATGCAACTCTTATTAACGATAGCAACAAGAACCCCTAAGTAGTTAATATATGGTAACCATCCTCTAGCTCGTATTCAATACACAATTTGCACAATTTTTCAAATCAAGCCAAAAGGCAAAACAATTTTTCACACCAATTTGTAGGCTGCACTTGGCTAATTACAGTTTGAGGTGTTTGAAAAAAAAAGGAAAAACCAACCAATTATATGGTATATATAGACAAACACACACACACACACACACACACACACACACAAATGATTTATATAAGTAAACTCAGGTGTTCGAATTATGATTTCTTGCATTGTATCCGTTAACGGAATCAACTTGAAAACTCTTCAACTTGCATTCTCAATATCGTTCTGTCTAACTCTCTCAGACTCACACTCTCTATATCTCTATCTCAATCTCTATCTCTAGTACTAGATCTATCTATCTACATAGCATATTTGTGTAGAGCACCCTGTATGTAACTTAATAACTTGCATTTTGAATATGAATATGACACAACTCTCAACATTCGGTGGCACATTCTGGGATCGACATATTTAAGAGCTTTGTTTTGTAAATATTTCCCTAGCGACAAAATGAAGGCATCAATGAGAAGGTTTACAAACCAAGTAATTGTCAAGTTATTGTTTATGTTGTAGTTTAAATATAATAATTAAAATTTATTGTAATAGCACCTAGCATACTTTAAACAAATGTAACGCATATTACTTTACATCAGCATCAAGCGAAACGAATCTTAAATATATATATTACACATAAAAAACAACAAAACAAACAAACAAAATAAAAAACAACACATAAACAAATATATGTAGGCAATTGTTTAAACAAAATATTTATACAATTATACAACAAGCGAAATAATTTTATTTTTAACAATGTAAAGGGTTTTTTTTTATAATCCTAAGCGTAAGATATGATGATAATTATGATATTAATATTAAATAAAAACCATATATAAATAACAAGAAAACAAAAACAAAGTCGAAAATGTTAAATTTGTGTAATCTTCAGCGCTTTGTATCAGCTCTCGAGCTGTGAGAAGTCATATTAGAAATATACGTACATACACATAAAATATAAAAATAATGAAGAGCATTACAAAAATATACATTTTCTAAGGTGAACACATAGTTTTATCATTATATAAATTATATATATATATAAATATCTATATACATATAAATATATTTTTTTTTTTATGTTATATCAAATTACTTGTAAGACAGAACGTGAATATTGTATAATTGTGAGTCTAATAAAATTGTAAATGCATGATAGATGAACACGACGAAGTGGGCAACTCTCCCTAGGGACAGTGCAAGTGGATATTAAGAAATGCTTAAACATAACTGTATTGGACTAACCCATAAGTATAATAAAAACCTAATGAATAACATTAAAACAAATGCGATCTGTTTTGCGACATTTTTGAAAAGGTTAATGAGCTTAAGTTTTGTACGGTGTCTGGAATACTTAATCGATTTTATATTGAATATACTCATATTACATGTACACCTATTCGAAAATGGTATACATGTATGTTCATTCTGCATTTTTTACCCGAACCGACTTAAATGTTAAATCCATTTTATTTTACGTCCAAAATCGTACAGCTACAAGTCCCAATCTGATGATGGGTAAGGAATTTGAATATTCTTCATTTAATTATTGTTGTAGAAGATTCTTAAAAACTGCTCTAAAAGTGCAAACTTGATTAGTTTCTAAGCTATCTTCACGAGATTTCGTATAGACACGTCATTTTGTTGCAGGTAGTACAGACAAACTTTACTCGAAACCAAAAATTGAGTTTTCTATGAAATTGTCTTTTGTTTTTCGTTCATGGGAAAAGTCTTTTATTGATGGGACTACTCGAGGATATTGCTCCCGTAAAAGCAGATGGACTGAAAGTATGCATATATTTGTAAAAATAACAAAAACAGCGTGGGCAATAATAGTCGCTTATTGCTGTTAATTATATTTTTAGTCTTCAAAACATGACAGTTTTTGGCAAAAAAAACATATTTAAGTTTTCCATATCCCCTACTCCCATTTTTGTCTGCTCCTTCTGAGATGAACATTTGCTTATAATTTGAAAATCTTAAAGTAAAATTTGTACCTAATTTTACATATGCATGGAAAATAACGAGTGGTCTATTCCAAATAAGTTGTATGTACATATGTATTAATTTCAATTAACTGCCGGTCTGCATAATGATTTTTGCCCCGCTACAATTCCTTTCCAGGCATGACAAACAATTGAGCAGCTCTATTAAAATATATGTATGTACATATAAGTACTTGCACAAGGCGAACAAAGCGCTCTGAGGTTAACAACATTTCTCACCCAAACTCACACTTGGCGGAGAACCCGGAACGGGAACGCCAATTCCAGCTTGCAATGCGAGCGGGCAAAGTCCGAAGCGCATAGCATAAGAGACTGCAAACGGCTGGGCAAACAAAGCATAACCATAAAACGAACAAGAAGCCCACCCGACGCTAGTTGCCGCCCACTTATAAAAAAATTAAGGAAAAACAAAAAACAAGAGTGTATAAGACTTTAGATTCAAAAGTCATTCCACCCGCGGAGCGCAAACAAAGACAACTCTGCGCTTGCAGTCAAAGCCATTCACTGGCTGTTGCTCTCTCTCTCTCTCTCTGTCTCTTTCTCTCTCCCGTTCTACCGCTCTTTTCGCGCTCTCTTTTGTTCTTGTTGTTCGCATTACTCCTGCTGCTTCTGCTGCTTCTTCTTTGCTGGCTAGACGAGCCCGCCAGACCAGCTGAGTTGCTTTTTGCCGGTCGCAGCGACTGCGTTCATTGATTTTTGTTGTTGTTATGCCCTAACCTACTCAGACTACTGCAGCTACTTGCAGATGTATTGCCATTTTGTACATTGTTAAATATAAATAAAATTTTATTTATATTCATTAACCTAATATGAAGAATAAAAAGCGGATTATATACCAATTTCTCATGAATTCCCTTATACATAAAAATAAATAATTAAATTTAAGTAATGCGTATGAATATAACATTTTAAAATATCACATGCATCGATATATTACAAATTCATTTGAAAACGGCTCAATCAATTACATCAACATATAGAGTATACAGTCGTCGAGCTGGCTTTAAGCTTTGCCTTTGTGTTTTTGTTTTGGTCGTTGACGTTCGCGGCCTCGCTTCAAGCAACCGCACAGTTGCCTGCGAGTTTTCAAGCGAGTCGGAGCGTCGATGCAGCAGCAGCGCCAGTAGCTCCAGCAGTTGCATTCAGTTAAAGTCTATAGCTGTGTGTTCTTCTCTACATCTATTTTTTGTTGTGGTTTCGCAAGTGCCGTGTCAGTGCCAGAGCTCCATGATGCCGTTCCCCATACATCCACCCAAGCAAATGCCCTGCCCACACTGGCAGCACTTTCCCATTAGCCCGGTCGATAGTAAACCGAATCCATTTGGCAGCAGCAACAACGATGCGGTTGCGCCAGTTACCAAGCCACCGGAGCCGGTGTCCTATCGCTACTGTGTCCACTGCAAGGCAGCTGGCAAGGATGTGGGCGACATCAGAAAGGATTGAATGGAGCTACCAATTGCACGCATTTTTCACCTTAGCGATGACATGGGCCACGCATTTACTCCACCCATTCCACATACACTCGTCACCCACTCACGAATCCACATAAACATCACCAACCACACCGAACCACTCACAATGACAGTGGAACTCCCAACTAATCTCAAGTGGGCCCGCCGCGATGAGTGCAGCTTATAAATATATCGAATTAAAATTTGATTTGTATTCTTATAGGAACTTCGTATGTGTTTGCCTTCTGCTCGTCATTTGCTTTGCGTTTTTGTTTCATGTGCCAATCATAATGATACCATCTACATATATACTATATCTTTGTATAAAAATATACGTATATTTTTTTTACATTTGAAATGCTTAAGCTAAGATTTTTCTACACATGTATTTTTTAGATTCGAGAACTAAATTTGGTATAAAAAAACACAAAAAACACAAAAAAAAACATAAACATAACAAAATAAACGCACGACGCATATGTATAAAAAACGAGTTTATTTTACACACACAGATCCATACATTCGCATATGTACACGCACAAATATGAGCAAATGCATCGATGTATGTGTGGTTTGTTTTCATAAGCGGCACACTTTTTTGGGACTTGTTTGTTGCCTGCTGCTGTACGCTGCTGCTGTTGTTGTTGTTGTTTTTGTTGTTCCGGATCGTGCGCTGCTTTTTATCAGTTTCCAAGGTCAGTAGACAGCAACAAAAGCAACAGCATTAAAAATTCAAGCATACCCGCGATAAGCATGAAACGAAACAGAACAATCCAGCAGAATTCCGTATTTAATCCAGCATTTTCGGTTTTCAATTTGGGTCTTACGCTGTTTTATTCATGTAGTTTCTTTTTTATTTTTTGTTACTTCTATCGTGTGGCCACCAATGGGTTAATTAGCTCGCTTGTCGCACGCAACTGCAATGCAAGAGAATTGTCTGAGGATGGGTGACAAAGTTCAACAAACTGCTTAAGTGCAAAAATAAATACGCACTCTCAGTTACAAACATACATACATATGTATGTACATATGTATGTGCATAAATACATACATACATATGTACGTGCCGGCATGCATGCTTACGTATGTATATGTATTTCGAACTACCGCTAGTCGCTGCTAGAAGGAGCGGTAAAAGTATCACACCTTATCACACAAACAAAACAATCGAGCTCTCTACACTACAGATGCAAATACATAAGAACACGTGCATACAAGCATACATAGTATATGAACATGTGTATGTATATCAGGCTGTATATATGTATGTATGTACATCATTTTGTTCTTATCGTTTTGGGTGCGCAAAACTGAAAGTAATATCGCTAGACTAGGTTTGCTGTCGTATCTACATACATACATACATACACATATTCCATCGTATCTTTATAAATAGTACCGATGCACACATACCATTATGTTAGAAATTGCTTATTATATTAGAAATTGGTAGGTATTGCCCTAATTAAAAGTTATGGCCGCTGTTTCTACCGCGATTACCCTTCATATACATACATAAACATATAAGCATTGCGATATCGAGAAGCCCCACAACTACCCTCATAAACATTCTAACTAATAAGAACTTTATTTAACTGAATACACACAGCATAATTCAAATATTATTAATCGCTATAGAGCAAGAATCTATAATATTGTATACATACATATGTCTATTATTCTAAGAAGGATATTTTTATATTTGTACTCTTAAGACAAACCAACTTTAAATCAACTAAAATGGTTAGGCTTATATTTTTCTCGGTTGGATCATCGTAAATATACATACATACATATGTATACCCCGTAGGAAACAAGGGAAAATTAAACTATCCGTGAAATTGAATTTTTTGAAGGTGTGTAGGATCCGTTGTGTATATAAGTAACATGTTTTCAAGTTTTTAACACCTGTAGATGAATCTCTCCAAATCCGATTAACAGATGTTTCCCGTAATTTTAGCAATTAAATATATTTAACGTGCATTAGTGTTGCAGACTTGCAACACTTTTAGTAGTCAAAGGTCTGGGTCTCGCAATGTTGCAGCAAACTTTTCAGTCTTGCTGTTGCAAAGTCTTGCAAATTTAGCACCCCATAAATATCTATATATATTTATGGCTATGACCTTTTGTGCTTAAGCTTGCTTACCCTAGTTTAAGTAAAAAAAAACGGTGTCATTTTCTTATCATTACATATACAAAATATTATCCTATGAAATACTTCTATATTAATAAATTAACATATAGGTACATATATTGCAAACTTAAATAAACCCGTTTTTTAAGTCTGCACAGATTTATTTTTAAGCAAAGTTAAGTTTTCAGATATAAAAAGTGAAAATTGCATCTAATGTTTTGTCATACATATGTGCATTTATTTTTTAAACAAACAGTCTGGCAGCACTGGCAGGCAAGAAAAAAACGGTTAGGCTACATATACGAACCGAACGCAATGCAGTGGAAACGTGACGAATGGAACCAGTACACAAAACTATCGCCGGCTAGTGTTGAAGCCCTTGGAACGACTGGTTCGCAATGAACCATGTCGTCGCTTCGGAATAGTGAACATTAAAATGAAACTTACTTTTCAAAAGCTGAGCTGAGAAGAGATCTACTTAGTTGGAAAGCTGCTGCAAGCAGGTGCAACTACTGAAGTACGTGGCCCAGTTAACTGTTTTGTAAACGTGTAGCTGAACGGCCGGCAAATAAAAGAGTCAGCAAGTGAACGGCGCAACATGGACTATCAGTACTACGACGAGCCAGACTATGCAGATGAGGATGAGGACGGCAGCGGCGGCAGCGACGTTGTCTACGTTGACCAAGAGTCCACGAAGCGTCAGTCCAACAATGATTTCGATGACGCTGATTTCGAGAGTGTGGCGAATCGTTTGTGGGACAGCTACGAGCACTGCATACTGCCCTCGCTGACCCAGGTGACAAGTTACATTGTTCCCCTGCTGCTGGGCTGTTTGCTGTGCCGGCTGCTTAGCACGCTCTATGCACGCCGCGCACGACTCATGACCAGCTCCAGCTCCAGCTGCAGCTGGCAAGAGGCGAACAGTCTAAAGCTGGCGCCGCTGCACATCATCAATGCGCTGTGCGGCGCTGGTGTGCTATACGCGACACTGGGCCAGAAGATGCTGATCCTGCTGTTGCTTAGCGGCATCAGCTTTGTGCTGCTGCAGCTGGTGCGCCTGGGCAAAGGGCAGCGCGGCGCCTTGGCCATTGCTGTGCTCAGCATTGGCAGTCAATTCCTCTACGAGCTGGCCATTTGGCAGAAGCGCGACGACTGGCCGCAGCTGCGCGGACTGCAGATGGTGACCAACATGAAGGTCATATCGCTGGCCTTCGACTTGACGGCGACTGGCGCGCCAGGACTACGCATGCCGAGCATTCCCGCCTACCTGGGCTACATTTTAAATCCGGCCAGCTGTGCGTTGGGGCCCTGGCTAAGCTACGCCCGCTACTTGGACTCGCTGCACAACAAGCCGCCCTTGCGGCGCAATCTGTTCCATATGATGGTCAACGTGCTGCTCAGCCTGGTGGCGCTGGTCATCTCCAATTGCATTGCGCCCGCCCTGGGCGAGTTGCATGTGGCGGAGGAGGAGTACACGACGCGCCACAGTGCCGTCTCACACTGGCTGCTCATGTACACGGGCGCGATGAGCGTGCGGAACAGCCACTATTTTGTGAGCTTTCTCAGCCAAGCGCAGCTGGCGGCAGCCGGTCAGCAGCTGGACACAACAACGACGGCGCACAGCAGCTCCAAGGAGCTGCTCGGTGAGCTGGTCGTGCGTCCGTGGAACATTGAATGGCCGCGCTCCCTGAGTGCCCTGGTGCGCTGCTGGAATGTGCCCATGCACGAGTGGCTCAAGCGCTACGTGTACTCGACATCCAAGCTGGAGCAGGGCTCCCGCCAAAACACCATAGTGGCCGTCTTCTGCACATACGTGGTGTCGTCACTGCTGCACGGCATGGACTTCCGCATCTATCTGGTGCTACTCTCGCTGGCCACCTTTGCCGAGGGCGAGACAATGTTGCGTCGTCATCTGGCCAGGCTTTTCAATGCCTGCGTCGCTGCCAATCCCTGCCCCGGCGCCGAACGCTGTCGCTATGCCCACTGCCCGCAGCAACGTGGCTGGCTCTGTTTGAGCTCCTGGCTGGTTGGGCTTACCAATTTGGCCTTTACACTACTCGCAATATTCCATCTGGCCTATCTGGGCGTCGTGCTGCTGAACGAGACTCTCGTCATGGAATCGGAGAACGAGCTGCCCTTCCTCTTCCACTGGTCATCGGCGGGCTATCTCAGCCACTACGTTGGCATCGGCATGTTTGTGCTGTATTTGTTCATATCGTAAACTGGACCCAGTCCATTTAAAGACTGCCTGAGAGAGACTGCATCCCCCCTTGCTCCTCGCTCCCGACGCTGTCCACTGTCTGCACTGGCAGCTGCTCCATGTGATTACACTATTAACATATATATGTATATATTAACATATATATATATATATATGTATGTATATATAAAAATGCATCCGCTCCAGTCGCACACGGTTTCTGTGTGGCTTTTTGTGGAGCTGGCAATAGGAAAAACGGAACTGATTTAACAACTGTGAATCTCTTTATAAACTGTATTTGTATTTTTAACACGTAGTTGTGACCAATTGGCTATTATTTATACACATATATGTAACATTTGTATGTCTGAGCGTCTGTACTTAATAAATGTAAACTACACGTTTTTATATACATATATAAAGCAACGAGTTTTTACTTGGATCTGTCAGAAATGCTTCCCCCGTACCCCTGTGGAAACTGGGTAATTAAAACTGCAGAAGCTAAAGTCTTCAAATATGAAATGTATACTTTCGTATATTCGTCCATTTTCATAAAATCGATACATATCGATTTGGGGAAATGGTTCCTTACGCATAGCTCGAATAGTATAAGATAAACTATAGAAGAAGGTTCTCGTATTGCATACACAGATTAAGAATATTTCACTTTTTACCCAAACAAAAAAAATTTCCTTCAATTACTTTATATAACTAATTATTCAAAATAAAAATTCACATATATTCAAATATATATATTTTTTCGTAAAAGAGTCAACCTATATAGTTTGAGAACAATCTTTTCAATTTTTTATTTAAACTAAGACAGGTTTATAATGTATTTGCCATATAAAATGGCTATTACTTTTTCATCCTTGTATATTCATATATCTCTTGGTTACAATGTTTTTCTGTGATAATTAGAAAGGATTTAATGTTTTTCATGCACAAATAAAAATTCTTTTAATATTGATATCTTTGTATGATATTTTAATAGCATTAAAAGTACCAATTTCCCAAAAAATTGTACAAATAAAAAATAGATTGAATATTGAATATTCTTTTTTTGTAAACGTTTTTTTTAAGAAAATATTGTATATATGTGGCAATATTTTCTGTTGCTTAACATTTTTGGATACCTTTCTGTTGAACGAAATGTCCTATGCAAAGTAGCCGCATGTGGTACAAAGCTGTTTCTTCAATAGTACACCTGAAAGAATATATATATATATATATATATATATATGTTTTATATATATATATGTATATTATATAGCATATAGTATTTACGCCTGGGTATTTTGAATGCAATTTGTTTTTTTTATTATTAATGTTTATTCCATTGGATCAAAAAAACATTGTTATTTATAACAGCATAGTTAGCTTAGATAATGTTGCACCAAGCCTCAGGCTGAATCGTCATCTTTGGAGCAGGTCCTTTAACCATCCTTGCTTGAGCCTTCTCACTACACAGCTCCACACGAGATCTCTTGCTGTCCGGATTGAATGGAATTTGTGAATTTACTTTAGTTTATTTAATAATGCACTAACAAAGCAAAAGTCACTAATTTGTAAGCTATTGTAATAAATAAATATGCAAGCACGTGGTAAAGATAAAAAAATTTTATAGAAAAATGAACTAATTTTTAAACTATAGTGTTTAATATGCAAGCAAATAGAAATTTTCGACTAAACACTCTATATATGGAGACAAATATTGAAATATTTTGTTTAACAAAAAGAATTTAGGCATTCTTCATTAGAAAATCAGAAGAAAAAAAAACAATATATGCATCTCTTCCTGTCATAAGAGAAGCTTTTTAAAATGTGATATTATCACAAAGACCACTCAGTATAAAAAACGTTTGCCCTTTTAACATTATCGCAGCTATTTGAAGATTAGGAACAAGAATTATTCCCTTTTCTAAAGTGGTTTCCTTTTGTGATCCACAAAACGAGCCTTGGGCTCCGTTCTTATGAACAATTTACACAATTCTTAAATCGGGCAAAGCCGGGTAATGTCAGCTAGTTTTTACTTTTCTTAACCACAATTCACGAAGTTCAGTTATGGTAAAGGAATAAAAGTCGAAATAAAATTTTATTTTTTTATTGGTTTTTTATGTAGGTTTTTTTGTTGTTTGTTTTTTGTTGTTTGTTTTTTTTTTTTTGTTTGTTTGTTTGTTGTTTCTTCTCATTGAGACAAATATTTATAACAATATTGTAACTACTACTTTGTTGATTTTTGTTTTGTTTTGTTTTTGCATTTGCTTATTTGCATTTGTTTTCGGTTTTCAGTTTTATTTGTTTTGTCGCTTATGTTTTAAATATTAAAATTACTACCTTAAAAATTATGCAATGACAATAAAAATATTTGTTTTGCAATTTTCGCCTGGTTGTAATTACACCACGTTGATGAACTGCTAAAAAGTTGCGCTGTTTTTTTTTCTTTTTTTTTTTGTTTGTTTGTTTTGTCCCCCATTTTATATTCAGAAAAGTTGTTGCACATTTGATTTGACATCAAAAATAGATAGATATATACATATATATATATTTATGTGTGTGTGTGTGTCTGTTTGGGTGTATATATATATATATATATATATATCGACTCGTGTATATATTGTATATACAAATATATCGATGCAATTTAAAGTGTTTATGTATATTTTATATGTATCTAATTTGTTGTTTTTTGTTTTTTTTTTTTTGCTGTGTTTGACATTGTTTCCGTTTCCATTCCTTATGCATCTCGACATAGTTATTTGTTATTCATATATATATAAAAAAAAGTTGCATGCTATAACTCATGCTGCCCGCATTTATATATTTTGAATATTTTTTCTCTGCCTGCGCCTATTTTTTTTGTTTTTTAATCATTTTTCATTCATAACAACAACTGAGTTGATCACAAGAGATAACGAGAGTTTTTGCTTTATATGTATGTTTTTTGTTTTGTTTTGTTTTGTTTTGTTTACATTTTCATAGTCGCTTCTGTTGCACTTCTTTTTACATTTACAAAATATGTTGAAGCTTTCGTTGATTTTTCTTTTCTGTATTTGTTTCATAATTTTGTGTTGGGTTTTTGTTTGTTTGTTTGTTTGTTTGTTTGTTTTGCTGCCTTGGCCTATGCGAAGCGCTTCAAAAAACTTATAGAATAATTGTTTTTGCAGTATTTAAATTTTCGTTTAATTTTTTTTCAATTACTTCTTAACGTAAAGTGAAAATACAAATAGTGTACAAATATTCGCTAACTACATATTACATATCTATATATATACTTATATATATATATAAATATATATATATATATAGATATATATCGCGTGCGCACAAAGGAAACAAATTGTGTAGCATATGCTAAGGATGAAGGGAGTGGGGGGGGGGGTCGGGGTTAGGGTTTGATTTAGACAGATTGTTGTTGTTTTTTGTTTATTTCAAACGGCCATATCTAAAATTATGTAACAAAACATAAAAAATGTTCATATAATCGATACACATGTATATATATATACATACATATATACATATATATATATATACATATATATGCTACTCTTCTACAAATTTTAAAACTTAATTTTAATTATGTTTTTGTTTTTGCTTTTGTTTTTCTTTTTCTGTTACAAGTTGCAGGCTGTTGAGAGAATTTTGCTAGATGCTGTTTTAAAATTTAGCTAAACACATTTTCATATAGTATAACTTTCTGTTTACTTTTTTTCGCACAATGCACTAAATTCAAGAATTTTCTCCTTAATATATAACAAAGTAGTATATAAAAGAAAAAAAAAACACAAAAAAAAATGGTATAAGAGAAAAATTTAAAATACAAATAATAATTAATAAACAGTAAAAATTACTGTGTAGCATAATTTAATTAGCAAATACAACTAAAGCATAAACATAAGCTTTAAAATAATATTACACATTTAAATTATAAACATAATTACATTGTGTGTTGGTCTGTCTGTGTTGTGTGCGTGCGTGTGTGTGTGTCGTCAGTGTGTGTGTGTTGAGTGTCGTGTTTTTGTTTTTTTTGCTGTTTCCTGTTGTGTCGCAAATGTTGTGCAGAACATTTCGCCAACAAGCTAGCAGTTCACACTAACAGTACTCGCTATGAATGTGTCTGTGCGTCTGTATTAGGTGTGTGTGTTTGTGTGTGTGTTATGGCAACAACAACAACAACAACAACATGATCATTGTATATAAATTATACTACATATAGCGTTTTTGTTTTTGTTATGAATGTAAACCATGATATGCGGCTGGCTGCATTCGTCACCGTAAATGTCGTTGTCTCAGTCCGTGTCCGTGTCCGTGTCCTTGTGCTTGTGCCCGTCATCGTTCTCGTCCGCGTCCTTGCCCTCGTCCTTGTCCCCGTCCTGCATCCAGCAGCATTGTCGTCCGCGTCATTGTCATTGCCAGGCCAGTGTAGACTTAAAGCTACTGCTGCCGCTGCCGCCGCCGCTGCTGCTGCTGTTGCTGCCGCCGCCGCTGTTGTTGCTGCCAGAACCAACCGCCGCTGCTGCCCATTCCAGCATCGGGGCCACGTTCAATCGTTCTTGGTCTGACAGTAAAGCTCTTTTAGCGACTTGAGCTCCTCGATGAGCGCTTTGTTTTGGTTCTCTAGCACCGCCACACGATTCTCCAGGCACTTAATGTACTCCTTCTTCTTGCGCCGGCATTCGCGCGCCGCTTCCCGATTCTTTTGCAGTCGAATCTCTCGCTTGCGTGTCTGATCCTCCGCAATGCCGCTGTTATCTACATGTATAAGAGAACGACAGAGAGAGAGAGAGAGAGAGGGAGAGAGAGAGAGAGAGAAAATTGGAGAATTAGTATGGTTTTTGCTTGGATTTGTGGCCTGTTGTTGCATTTACTGGCATTGTATGCTATCCGATTGGATAAATAGAAGGCCGAGTCCGGCGCCATGTGCAGCAAGGGACTGCTTGATGTGTTGCCGCCGCCGCCGCCACCCCCCGCCCCGCTACCCAGCTGTGAGCTGAGTACGTTGCCGTCGGGCATTTGCAGTGCTCCACCCGCTGCCATCACCAGGAGATTTATCGAGTTTCGGGTTTTCGGTTTTGAATTATATATTTGGGATTATGGTTGTAGGGGGTTGGGGGGTTGTTGTTGAGTTGTTGTTGTTGTCATTTGATTTTCGTTGCGTGATTTTATTGGATTTTTTAATTTTTCGCGGGCAGTCAAAAAGAAAACGAAAAAAAAACAATAAAAATTATAAGAGATCACATTTCTGTTTTGTTTTTCGGACTTTTGTCTGTTTGTACATTTGTGAGTGTCTGTGTGAGTGCGAGTGAGCGAGCGAGCGAACGATCGAACGAACGAACGAGCGAGAGAGAGAGAGAGAGAGAGAGGCGATATTTGGTTAGTTTGGACAACAGCAACGGCGACGGCAACGGGCGACGTTTGTTATATAAGTACATATGTATATGAGCGATGGGTGGGTGGGTGGAGGGGGCAGCAGGGTGGTGTAGTCGTGGTGTTTGTTGTGCGTTTGTATTTTTACCTAGACGATGTGCAGCGGCAACAACAACAACATCAATAATAATAGCAATAGCAACAACAGCAGCAGCAGCAGCAACAACAGCAAAAAAAAAATAAGAGACGCGCGATAAAAACAAACGAATAAAATATGCAAAATGCATTTGTGTGTGTGTGTGAAGTTACAGTTACAGTATTTCAAGTATAACAAGACAAAAAGAAAGGAAAAATAGAAGAGGAAAATATACGAAGGATTCGCGTTATCTTCAACATCCTTAGCAACAATTTGCATATGGCATATTTAATTTAATTATTAAGAAACTTATTGAATTTAGTTTTCTCTTATGTGTGAAGCAACAACAACAACAACGACAACACTAATGAGAAATGTACATGAGAAAGACAGAGAGAGAGAGGAAGAGACAGAGACAGATATGGAGATAGTTATCTAGGAAAACAGAGTCTAAGCAACTGCTTAACCACGCTCAAAGCCCGTGTATGTGTGTGTGTGTGTGTGTGTGTGTGTGTGTGTGTGTTTGAATGTTGATGATGTTTATACATAAACACAAAGAAGAACAAAAGCAACAACTAACACAACAGCAACTTTGTATGCTTAAAGCTTTGATGAAAAATGGATGTATGCTTATTTATTAGCATATGCGTGTATCAGGAATATGTGGAATAAGTGAGGGGAAAACTCCATTTTGGAAGGAATAATATGACATGGTCGTAAAACTTTTACAACAAAGCAACACTTAAACAAGTGTGTTCTAGTCGGGAGTGCCCGACTAGGAGATACCCTGAAGCCAGCGTCGAGTTTCCTTCCATGCATACATGCCCAACTTTCTTCTGTGCCTTTTCTTATCATCCCACACTATGTATAACAAATGCATTCTTTATTAACTTCGGTGATTAGAGTCTGATCTTGATCGAAATTGTTGGGGCTTGAAAATGGACAACAGAAGTGTGTATATACCAAAGCGCAGGACTCTTCCTTTCAACATGATTTATTATCAATCTTAGGGGGCATGGGGTGAGGTATCCAAAAGGTGAAATATTGTCTGCATGCGTATATATATCAGAACCTGCGTACCAAGTTTGATGTGGTTCTTGGCTCTTTTAACTATCGAGTTGTGCTTAAAAAACCATGTCTCAAAATCAAACTTTATCGACATCATGAAAAGGGGACGAGCTATTAAAAGTAAGTAAATTATATACTTTATGTAAATTTTAAATTTCAAGTCTTTAGATCTTGCAGTTTCTGAGATTGAAGCGTTTACACAGACGGACATGGCTAGAAAGACTCAGCTTCTCGCCCGGATCAAGGCTGTATATACTTTATGGGATAGTAGCAGCTTTCTTCTACCTGTTACATAGATTTGCACAAAAAACTGCACACTTTTTACCAATTCTTAATGGGCGAAGGGTATAAAAACGCAGGTGCAAAACTCAAGTACTTCAATCAAGAAATACAATGTTTGTTCAAAGGTCTAGGTTTTAAATAAACTATCTCTGGGATCTACTTGTTCAGCTGGTAATGATATTTAAGAATCAGAGGGAAAATGTATAAGAATACAACGATACCAAACTGAATATCTTATGCATTGCCTGCATAAAAGAAGCGCACGGTTCGTTGTGATTCGGAGTATATCCAAGTTAAGAAAACGAATATTTATAGTGCTGCCTGTTGCATACATTTGCATTACTTTATCATGCCACTTGTTAAGCACTTTAAATGGGTATAGGGTATAAAGTTAGCATTACGCTAACATTATGTTAACGTTGAGCTGGTTTTGTGACATTTCAAGTATGTTATTTTACATAAATATTTCTTAAAATTGATCTATATCATTGTGCGTGTGTGTATGTGTGCTGCTGTGTGTGTATCTGTAGCGCTATCGAGAATTTATTGAAAACGAACTGCAAAAGAGTCCAAATAGAACTCAACTATGCTTGACAGGATGTACAGGACATGAATATAGCGAGAGAAGAGATATAGAGCAGGAGTACAGAACAGAGATAGATATATGTAGATACAAAGTCTGAGATAGGAAGGCTTGGCAGTTATGGCGTTCTAGATTGTTGCTAACAAACAAATTACCGCTTATGTCGGGTCCACTGATTTCGGTGAAAATCTTATTGTACGATGGCCTTCGTGTCAGATTACTGCGATGATGCTGTGAATCATCGTCTGATAAACTCTCATCGCTATCCTCCGGATGCTGGGTATTCGGTTCGGGTTTGATCTTACATTGAAAATTTGGAGGGATCTGCAACATGTAAAATCGGTTAGCATAACGAATAGTCTCATATATATACATAATGTATTTATGAATGTGTGTGTGTGAGTCTGATTGTGTATATACATTTATACATATGGATTTGTTAGCGACTGCTACGCACTTTGTTACGCACTTGCACTGCATTGCTCGTGGTCGTATGAATGACCGTCGTATTTGCCGGCTTGGTCATATAGACGACGCCGCTGCCGCCCTTGTGCATCGCCGATGCGGCGGCCAGCGCCTGCTGCTGTTGCTGCTGTTGTGTTCCGATAGCGGTTTGTATGACACCCGAGTGATTGGCCGCCTGTATCACGGATTGTACCTGTGATGCGAAAATAAAAAAAGTTTTAGTCACTACAAATCAAAATACGAAAGCACGCAGCAAATGGACTCCCGTTGCCTGGCGCTTACAATTCTCAACAAGTTAAAACGACGCAAGGCGTTTTCCTAGAGTCGATAGCTAAGTCTGCTGATGCTAAAACCGGGAGGTTCTTGAAATAACTAAACAGACTATTTGATAAGTTTTTGATGTTCATTGTTTGATGGTTAATATTAAAATTTAAAAAATGACCTTGCGGTAACTACAACCAATTTTCATTAGAGAGAAAATTACCGGCGAAAATTTTGCATTTCTTCAAATGAAAGCCAATTTGAATTTTATAGAGCCTCTCAAACAAACAGTACTCCCAGTCTAATTGCGCCAATTTCGTGCATAAATAAATTATTTGTATCGATAATACCAGCTGGTTATTATCGAGCAAAGTTCAAACAAACTACCATATTAAATATGGAACAGAAAAACGTTTACGAATGCAAAACAAAAGGCAAATCGAAACACGAAATACTCTCGCCAGGGCAGGTCATTTGCCTGTGTGCCTGTGTGTCTGTGAGCTATGCACACGAAACTCCTTTCGATAGATGTTCTCCAAGGAAGGAGACATCTTGGTAGCCTTTCAGGATGTATATTATGTTGATTCCTATTGAAAGCAGAGTCAACATAATCATAGCTGTTGCTATACAAAACATCAAGTTTTTGGTTTTCCATTAGTTTGGAGCTTGGGTCAAATACCAAGTAACATCGGACTAGCATAGAATATACATAACTAAGAACTGGTGGATATTTAGGTGGATTATCCTGCTATATGTCCTGTCAAGTGATCTAGCGAAATTGCGTATAAGTCGACTCGGAGCTTACCTGTAGGCCGTGCTGTGTTAGGATAGGGTATTGTATATTACAATTGGCGGCTGTGGTCAACACAGAGGCCGTGCCGCTGGCATTGTTCGTGTTAACTGTCGCTGGGACGCCGCTCGTTGTACTTTGCTGGTTCTGTTGTAATTGCTGCTGCTGCTGCTGTTGGCCGCCTGTTGCTGCCACTGATGCTGCCGCCGCGGCAGAGGCGACGGCGGTGGCTGCTGCGATGTCAACATCATTGACATTACCGCTGGAGGCCGAGTTGCCGTTCTCCTCGACGATGCTGTCCATTTTAGCGATTTTCAGCAGCACCGTTACGCTCTCCGATAAGTGCTTCAGTTTGGCGACTTTTCCGTTTTAGTTTTGCCAGTTTGAAGTTAAATGATGCTGGACGATGACTGCTGCTGCTGCTGCACCACAATCGTGCGACGCACAAGCGAGCGGGACAGGCGGGTGGACGAGCGGATGAGCGGCCGGACGGTCGGTTGGCAAGCAATGAAAGAGATGGGCCGCGCGCGCACACACACAGTGAGAATAGAGACAGGCACAGAAAATGAAATATAGGGAGAGAGAGAGAGAGAGAGAAAGAGAGATGTGCACAAAATTGGTTTCATTGGTTTTTGGTTACAATATTGCTTGATTGGTAATTGCTAATTGTTAATTGTTCGTTCCAACAACAACTCACAAACATCAACAACAACAACAACAAAAACAAACGCGCGCGCACACACACACACACACACTCCCGCTGACTGTCACTGTCACTGCTGCTGCTGCTGCTGCCTCTACAACTGTTGTTTGGTTTGTTTTGTTTGCTTGCTACAAAAATGACGACGACGATGACAACGACAAAGCAACAACAACAGCAACAACCATACTGTCTCAACTGTTGTGTGTATTTTTATGAAATGACGTCATGACAACGTTGTGCTATAGGCAAACAAAACAAAAAAAAGGCAAACTTACTTTCTGATGACATCACTAAAACGTTGCTGCTCCTCTTGTTGTTGTTTTTGCCGTTTCGGTTTCCCTTCTCTCTGCGCGCGCTTGCTTGCGTTTGTGTGCATATATTTCTGTGTATGAGTCTGTGTCTGTGTACGTGTGTTTGTGTCGCGTTGCGCGCTGTGCTGGCAACTTGTTGAAAAATTCAACTGTACGTACGCCACACACAAGAGCAGAGCAGAGAGCTAGCTCCGTTTGCTTCACGCTACTACGTAGCTGATTGCTGCTGGGGCATCGCTTGTGGCCGCGAATTTGGTCCTAATTCTCCACAGAGGCCAATGATTTGTTATTGGACTCGATTGGTTGGCGGTAGAGGTGGTGACAGCGGCAGGCAGGCGGTATAAAAGGCAAAACACTTTTTACACAGTTGGCAGCACGCGCGCACAGCACACCAAAATTTTCTGCTGTTATCGTTGCTTACGTTCTTTTTTCAGAGCAGCGCTGAGCGATTTGTTTGTTAGCTGCCTTGGCCAATGGCAGACTGTAAGGACACAATTTGTTTATTTCTGGTCTAGCACACGCGTTTTGGGTCACATTCAACTTTAACTACAATTTATTGATCAGGTTCTTGGCCCTTTTTGCGCAAAATTTTATTTTGTATTGCTCGCTCGCTCGCTCGCGCTGCTTCACTGCCTCAGTACTGGCGCAAACATACACAAGCTCACCTACAGCACACAACACGCACACAAACACATAGAGAACACGCACTATGAAACACACATATGAATGCGCACGCAGCGACGACAACCCGTTTTACAGTCGAGCGTTGCCAGATAGTTTCCATACAAATTGGGCATTGATAATTGCCCTATTTGCTTAAACAAAACAAGCCAAAACAAAATACAAAGGAATAAAACAAAAATAATGTTTAATGTGTGTGTTAATTGAATAAAGTTTGAATAAATAAGACAATCCGATAATTGCATAAAAAAAGCGCGCGACGAGTATGCCTAGAGCTGGCAGCACGGCAAACAGCTGTTCGGTCGTGCGACACTGCTGGCACCAGGGCTGGAATGTCAAGCCATTCTGGCGGTCGATTAATCAGTTTTAAATAACGATTATTCATAAAGTATTTAAGCAAATAGTTGTCGGTAACCAGCTGCCAGTAAATTAGTAATTTATGTATGTGTATGTAATTACTAAAAGTAAATGCCAGAAAGTTGCTTAAGCCGTTATTGTTCGAAACACGAGTGTTTTTTTAATGCTGTTATTAACTCTTCTGGAGCTCTCTGCTGCTCAAAGCTTAAAATTGCCAAAATAAAGAAGAAACTAAACCGCAAATCATTTAGCTAACAACAAGAAGTGCAAGTCTAGAATTACAATAGGACAAATATTCTATTGCCACTAATTGCGGCGTTGCACGCATTACTTTGGTACATCCCACTGTGACTCTCGCTTCATTTACCCAGCCCAACCACAACGCCGTGCTGTCTGCACGAGTCAGGGCCAGAATGAGCAAGAGAGAGAGAGAGAGAGAGAGAGAGAGAGAGAGAGAGAGAGAGAGATAAAATAAGAGAGAGAGAGGGAGCGAGTGACGAGTGGGTGAGAAGAAGAGAGAGGGGCAGCGCCCAACCGACTGACTGACTCAATGCAAGCCTTTTTGTTGTTACCGTTGTTGTTTTTGTTGTTGCCTGGTCAACTGGTCAACAACACGAACGAAATTGGCGCCGCTTGTTCAAAAAACTTTAAACAAGTAAATACCCAATTGACAAATACAGCAAATATATTTGTATGGGTGTGTACGTTTGCATTACTTTAATTATTATTATTATTATTATTTTGTACAGGCTATAGCTGAACATTTTAAGCCTAACCTATGAATAGCACCGGCTACTGGGGCCAAACCTTGGCTGAGTTTTGAGCACGGACTTGCCTTGTTAGTCACCATTACAGCCATTACCGACGACATCTATACTCTTCTTAGTAAATTGTGTTATGTGAAAATTGGTTTCGAGAAACGAACTAGACGTCACGCCCTAAACGTAATTGTAAATTAATTTAATAACACACTTTCAATTAGCTGAATCAATCCTATAAAATAGCTATTAGACTGAAAGCTGTGCATCGAAACAAAACCAATGACTCTTACGATGAATAATGGATATCTAAAGATTTCGTAAATTATTATTATAGCACGAGTCATGACTCGTTTTTCAGTTTGAAAAATATCGCCAAAGATGAATAACATGCAAAGCTGATTCTGAAAATGTCGATAGCTCGCTTTCAACAGTTAATTTGAATTGATGCTTGCGATTTTTGTTGACAATTCAAAGAAACTGTCAGCACCAGCCAAGTGCAAATGATTCAAATTTTAGAAGTATTTGCAAGTTGAATAAGGTTTGCATTTAAAGAGGGGACCATGCATACAGCATATGTTTGTGTGCATGATAGGTAAAATCATACATGCATGACCAACACCAATGCCAATGATTGGCAATTAAAATGCATGGATACACTGCAATTCGATTGTTTTAGTAGCTGTTGTCCTTCGCTTGTCGCCATGCTGTTAAAGCGAGCTTCAAGGAAACGTTTTCACACCCTGCGCCAATTGAGAATGGGTAAAAACGGGTATAATATTTTGAGTATCTGACAGGCATAAGGCGTTACGTCTATTGCACGTGCACATAAAGTTTAGTTCAAACCATCAATAATTCGACTGTTATCGATTTTCAGATTAGGTTATTAAAGCTAACTGTCAAGAAGCAGCATTGTCGCTGCGTATGCGGCGCGCGTGCCTGTGTGTTTGTATGTGTGTTTTATTCTGTATGCATGCATGTGTAAAAGAATGTTTGTGTCTGCATCTACATGCAGTACAGGGTATCTGCAAGAGGGCCACTCCTGACTAAATCACTGTTACTTGCTATTGTTCGCAGCTGATTAAAACTGCGTTGTTGTTGCTATTAAATTTTGTGTGTTTGTTGCACTGCACCCGCTCTGCAGGCAGACAGCATAAAACATTGAGCACAGTGACGCTGCAGTTAAAATACTGGCAAATTTAACGATGCTGTGCGTGAAAGAGAGAGGTGCGCTGATTCACTCCAAACTGATTGTTCGCAATGTTTGGGATGAGCGCGTGACACGCACGCAACCTTAAAGTGTGGGGCGAGCCGCAACAATTTTACTACGCTTTAAATTTAAATGTAATTTCAAAATCGCGAATGTGTTGAGCAACTCTTGGGTGACCTTTAAGTCGTCTATTGGCTATGCTATAATAATTATTTTCACCAGAGAAAAGTAGGTATTATGTTCATGAGCATATATTTTCATAGTATTCTTTTTCTGTTTTGATACTTTGATCTTATTTAATTGAATGGCATAACGAATTATAGTTGTTTGCGCTCTTGTCAGAATTAACAGCCCCATTTTGACAAGAAACAATTTCGTTTTATATTTTTTTTTTTCGGCGAACTTCTCTCTGCTTAAATGTAGCAGGTAGTAAATTTATCTATTAGATATTTAGCTAGCTGTAGACACAACACAGATTCCATTTAAAAGTTAAATATTACATTTAACGACTTCGCAAGTACTAAACGAAATTTAATTTCTTGTTAACCAGCATTTGCTTTAATGATCCCATGCGAAAACAGAATTCATCACTTTAAGGCTTGCGTGAGCTTCACGTGCTCATCGCGAATAACAGTAATATCGCAGTGAAATGGCGCTACTTTCTCTTTTTTTTTTGTCATACAGCTTTGTTAATTCTGTGCAGTTTCATGACCTTGCGAAAAATCTCTGGAGCCGAATGGTATATTCGCACACGAGACATCGCAAAGGACCTTAAGGTTCCTATGGTAGGAGACGTTATGAACAATCAAGCAACAAGCTACCTATTTAAGCTCCGCAACCACCCTAACGTCCTGGCAAGGAACCTGCTAAGGAGGCGAAGAAGAAGGAGGCTTAAAAAGTCATATCCGATAGACCTGGCCAAACGCCGCCTTTAATGAAGCAAAATAACATGTACATAAACATACACTATGTAAATATTTAATTTAAGCTATCATTAACCAAAGCACACGCTGATAAAAGTTGCTAAGCAAGAGTAACAGAAGATTAGCCGTTAATAAAATAATATTAACACAAAAAAAAAAAAAAAAAAGGGTCATGTGTCGAGCATGACAGAGCGAATAAATAACTATTAACTAGTGGTTTAGGCAGTAAATTTAAGCTTTTGATCTTTTCACTTCAAAATGTTTACTTTAATTGTCGTGATCGCGCCCGATAGTCACGCGATCATCACTATACACCGTAGGTTGTCAGCCCGAGCAAGTGAGGCTGTGCCTGTCGCTGCAGTTGCTGCTGCTGTTGCTTCATGCCTCCACCACCCACCCGCTGTACAATCACTTCACCCCACCTACACAAGCTCGCCTTTTTTTTAATATTATTTTTTGTGTTGTGCTTATCATCACTGCGTAAGCGCAACTTAAAAATACTTGTGGTGACCGTTCAGAAAGGTAATTGACACCGAAAAGCTAAACAGTGGGAGTGAGAGAGGCAGGGCGAAAGAGAGAGGGAAAGACACTGGCGAGGACGGTGGATAGGCAGAATGACGAAAGTGTACAAAGTCACAAAGTCAAAAAGCAGAAAGCATAAATAAAAATCTGGCAACGTCATGAACGTCATTGACATCATCGCGGCTTATGGTTGCGCGAGTCCAAAAACCAAAACATGCGCCACATCAAATTATGTCGTTGGCTTTATTGTTGTTGCTGTTTCCTTTGACATTAGCAGTAAGTCGCAACGAAGACAAGCCGTAGCAATAGCAACGGGAACGGCAACATTTGTTTGCTGCATTTTAATCAATTCCAATCAGTCGCACTTCGCATTTCGCTTTTGAGCTTTTGCTCTGCCTCTGCCTTTGAGTGCGACTGCGACTCTGGCTGGGGCCGTCTCCTTCTTAGCGTCTCGCGCTCGTTCATACGCAAAATGTGACGTCAGCATTATTTATTTTTAAATCGCCTCATGCACTGCATTTAACGCGAATGCTGCTGTATTTGACTGTATTTATTAAAGCTAAAATGAGAGCGCTACAGCACAACAATCGCAACAATAGCTATCATAAGCGAAAACAGTTAATACCTGAGAACGGCAACGGGAACGAGAAATGAACCGGGAATGCGAATGCGAACGGTTATGTGTGTGCCACTGTGAGTGCGTGGGAGATAGGCGTGGCAGGTGTCGCTGTTAAAAAAAAAACTATAAACCAATTGTTTGGGGGAAACAATTGCTGCCAGAATCTGTTGCACATGGCCACCGTCCTCCTCTGCCAGCATAGTAGCTACCCACCCACTGATTTCAGCAGCCACTTAACAGTTTTGTGCGGATTATTAGCTAGCAGTAATTCGATAATACAACCGTTTGGCGGCTACATATAAATGGGTCTATATATGTATGTATGTATGTACATATACATATATAAGACTGCAAATTGGCGTTGAACGGTTCGAGCCAGTTGTTTCAATTTCGAACAAAAACTGGGTTCATGAATATGAAAAACCCGGTTCACAAATCGAACCTAATGGTGGGGTGTTAGTTTGAACCGTGAACCGATTTGTGTTTGCTTGTGCAGCCCTGGTACATACATATAAATGCATAAGTTTATATATGTATATGCATGGATGTTTGTTATCAGTTTGGGGGGCCCGTTATCAGCGTTGTGTTGTATTTGGTTCGGTGGGGAAAACAGCTTAACTTCGCAGCTTAATTGGTGCTGGGAATAAGGGACTAACATGATGCGACCCCAGCATGTAAATAACTCTCACACATACATATATTTTCAATGATGTATGCATGTACATCAATTACTGTTAACCAGATGCAGCACTAGATAGGGCTCCGATAAGAAATGTTGGAAATTACGAAAGGACTAGCTGACTGACGAACTGATGATTACGGTAGAGCTCAAACCGTTCGTAATTCCAAGGTGAGGCTTGGCTCAAAAAAAGCTGGCAACAGGATGGAAAATGGGAAACTGCTGTAAGCAACTTTTCAATCTGAATTTTAATATATTTAATAAAGTTTTGACCTATAAACTTGCGTTAAATTAAAAGGAGGGGCCATACTGAATAGGTAAATGTTAAATTTTCGCGAAAATCCCAAAAAAATGTCAAGCTTTTATGACCTCTCCAACGTTTTAAGAATCTTGTAAAGTCCTCCCTAGAGGCTGGACAACCGATGGATCGAACTTTACTAAACATACTTGAGCCGAATAAAATAGCCCTATAGTACCATGTAATTTTAGGGAAAGCTATAAAATAATTATATATATCTTATATGGAGCTTTCATAAATGAATGAAATGTTGTAATTAGTTTTTGTGCTTAAGTATAGAATGATGAAAGAAATTGCCCGACGTTGCTGGGGGTCAAATGAACAATGTTGAAAATGCAAGTGCTACCAAAATTCCAAAGTCGAACAAAATGTCACAACGGGTCTAAGCATTCGCCCAAAAATCACATGCAACGCACTGGATCCTCCTCCCCCCCCCCCCCCTTCCCAACCACCCGACCAATCGACAGAGGGGCGCACTCGTGCAGCGTACAACAAGAAGTCGCAAAGTACAAAAACTAATAGAAACTAAAAATACAGACTATGACAAAAAAAGAAAGTTTAGAACAAGAGATTTAATGCGAGGCAGAGAAGACCCCCAACGGAATACACTGTCATGCTTATTGTAATTGTCAGAGAGAACCCGAAATGGTTCATGGTAGATACATTAGTTAGTTTAATAACATTTAAGAGATAACTTTATCTGATATAGTACAGTTACGTGTGCGTCTAGTAGGGACAGCGAACTTTATTTGGCTAGTCAGCAGAGTCGATTTGGACTATATTTATTAATTGATGAATAAACATTACACTAAACAGAATGCAACGATTATTTAAAGAGCGGAAATTGAGCATCGCACTTTAAGCAACAGGAGCCCAGTTTCATCCACGTAGTAAGTATCCTAATAGCAAAAACTGTTGCAATGCTGTCTTGATGAATTGAATATTGTGCGGACCAGACACATGAGACAAGCTCAGGAATGAAACGGACAAGAGATATAAAAAGGCTTTGGCTCAAATTAA
This sequence comes from Drosophila montana, assembly GCF_035044405.1. Classification (NCBI taxonomy): domain Eukaryota; kingdom Metazoa; phylum Arthropoda; class Insecta; order Diptera; family Drosophilidae; genus Drosophila; species Drosophila montana. Next base: position 3,498,010 of record NW_026996559.1, on the reverse strand, counting down.
AATTGAAAATACACACACATATATATATATATATGTATATATATATATCTTGTCTTCCGTTGTCTCGGGTGCTTGGACACTGAACTTCGTGGTCAGTGGGTTGCCTCTTAGCCCACTTCGCTACGCAAGCAATTGCCTGGGGTTTGTCAGGATACATTTGACAGCATTGTAGTTGATAAAACAACCAATTCCAAAGCGGGATATATATGTTTTTTGTTAGTAGCTATTCATTTTCCATTTCTTAGACATTTTTTAGACTTTATTATTCAGTTTTTTTGTGTATAATAGCAAAGTAATTAGACAAATATAACAACAAACTAAATAAACAAATTTGAACCGACGACCTTCCGCTTGTTAGTTCGACGCTCAGATACTCAAGCCTTGCAGGCTCTTGATGTCACATTCACACCGCGTTGTTGATGTATTTAATACAAACTTTAGCCCAGTCTTATTCGACCCAGAAGGAAGTCTCAGTAAAAATTTCAGCTACGTAGCTCTAACGTTTGAGACTGTGCGCTGATCAAGCCAATATATAGGTATAGATATATGGGATCAGTCAATTAATTTGATGCCCAAACGACGTGAAGCGTAATCTCCACAATTGGTTCATCCATTGCTTAATTAAGCATATCAGTAGTATCGCAAAGACAATGAAAAATCTCAGTCGAATGATATCAAGAAAGTTATCTCCAGCTGTACATATCCATGTATGTATTACCTCTATTAACTAATTAACTTCTAATGGAAATGCACTTCAATAAAAATCACAATTGTAGTCTTTGCCTTATTTTGTAATCGTTTTCCTCATTGTCATATTGCTTTTCTGGCTAGTAGCTCTGCTTGGGTAGATAGAATAGAAGGAATATCTGAGACCTTTCGATAAGGTCTTGAATTTGCACGCTTTTATGGTTGTGTCTCGATTGGGACCTAGTACTAGGCATGACTAATGCAGAGTGTGGGTCATAAATAGTACAATAAGCTCCACACTTATCAGGAATACTGAAAAAGCAATTATCTGCATTTAAGGGGGCTCATTTGAGGGAACACCTCTCGCTCTCTATGGACAACAATCCGCTTGATGTACATTCCGGAATATTTTAATGTCCATGCTATTATTATAGTCTTACGCAATATTTAAATTCAAATCGAAGCTGAAAACCAATCCGAAACATAAAATAAGTTGCTTTATGACCTTTTAAATACTACATATATATATATACATATGCATGAATTATTTAACTCGAAAAGAATATATAATAAATAATTGATAATTCCCTAATTTTGTGGAACCTTTCTTCAGTTTTAAATCAAGCCTTATTAAGATTGACAACACAGATTAAAGTTTACATTTGATTGTAAAAAACATGATTGAAAATTGAATGGCTCAAAAATTGTTTCACAGGTTGGGAAAGATAATCTTGACAATAAAGAAATGTGAAAATTATAATGTTTTAAGTTTGTATTATTATAGAAATGAACGTTCTACGTTAGCTTTTTATTTAGTATCTTCAAATTACCCTCACTTACTCCTCGATACTCACTTTACGTCAAAAATCGTTAAAACAACTTCAAAAGTTTAAAATTTAGAACATGACGCAATACAAATACTAATTACAGCCTTCCAGACGCGTTTTACACCCCATATGGGTGGATTTGGCGAAAAGTGTGAAATGCAGCTTAAGTGAATTTTCAAAAAATATATGAAAATAAGTTCAAAGCCAATCGGCAGGTAAACAGAAAAATTAAGACAAGCGAGTTTTCCAAAATGGGAAAGAAATTAAAAAAAAAAAAAACGATTTGAGTGTGTTTTTTATCAGATAGAAGTTAGCTTTTTAATATTGGACTAATTTTTTCGATTGAATTTTTTAAAATTGTGTTAATATTGAATAACCGTTTCCGAGTGCAGTTTTTACAATTTTGATTTTTAATATTGGATAACTTTTTCCGAGTGCAGTTTTCAAAATGACGATGTTGCTGAAGAAGGCATCTAAATGGAAAATCAAGTACAGGTGTTGCGAAAACTTTTGAAAAATTTTTAAGTTTTAGCACATATGTAATTGATTATCTATTAGTTTCCAATGTGCATTTGCTTGTGTGAATGACCTTCTGCTTAGCTCTTCCGGGGTATTTTTCTTGTTTTTGTTTTGTTTTTTGTTTTAGCTGTTGTGTGCATTAAATATGCGTTAACACCTACGAAGAGGGTCATTAAGTGCACACTTCTGTCTAGTGCTCGTGCCACACCCTCGCCCGCCTCTAATCATATCTTACCCGCTGCTGACGATGGCGGTTGTTGTTGTTGGCGTCGCTGTTGTTGTTGTTTTTGTTGTCGTTGTGTTTGTTGCTGCTGCTGACTAATAACAATGAAATTCACCACGAAGAAGGCAATAACAAATTTCGCGTAACGGCTAAAAATTTGTAGTTTTTGCAAGCCGCTTAATGAGATGTTTTAACAACAATATAACATCACTAAATAAAAAAAGCAAAGACAAAAACAAAAACAAAAAAAAGGGGGTAAAAGAAAACAAACAGCTTTTGCTGTTGTTGTTGTTGCTTGCTTTTATGAGCGCAGTCGTTTTTTGTTTTTGTTGTTGATTTTTATTTTTTTTTTCGTTTTTCGTTTTCTTTTCGTTGTGTTGCGATTACGTCAAGATTTTTGTTGTTTAGCCGATTTGATTACAATACATTATACGCGTATACATATGTGCATACATAGATATTATATACACAAATATACATACATATATGTATATAAATATTTATGTACATTGGCATATACATATAAATATACATGTGCTGTTGTTTTTTTTGTTAACCGTTTGGCGCTCTCCCACTCAGGCGTAAGTGCCAGTCACCGAGAGAGACGAAAAGAGAGAGCGCGGCTATAATTACTTGCTTAATTTCGTACACAAATATTTTACACATTAAAAGCGCGCAAATATTGTATTAAAAAAATGTCACTCACACACACTCACACATACATTGAAACACTAGTGCCTGAGTAGTAGTTGTTGTTGTTGATGTTGTTGCTGATTTGATATTCTGATACGGTTATAATAATTTTTTTGGCGCCCAAAATTTGTGTGCGCTGCTTCGTATTCTTTAGTGGGCTGCAATCGTCACCTTTTGTCGTTGTTGTAGTTATAGTTGTGGTTGTGGTTGTAGTTGTTGCTGTTGCTGCCGGCGCTCGATGACGCGACGACGCCGCAACCGACAATTAACTGAGTGTTGTTGCTGCTAATTGCGATCGCTATTGTTGTTGCTGCTTTGGGGGCCGTTGCTCGTCGCTGCTGCTGCCTCTGACGCCGCTTTACGTAGCCAAACTGAAAAGCAATACTGACGCCGCTGACTGACTAAGCGGCCACGACGCGACTACGCCGACGACCATGTACAAACGTCGACGTCGAAGTCGCCGCAGCACACGTCACCAGCAGCAGCGGCAGCAGACGGTTAGCGATGTGCGCGTGCCTGCACATTAAATTGAATTACTTTCGTGTTGCGCCACTCACGAAATAAATATTGTTAAAAACTTTATAAGTTGATCACTCGAAAACTAACACGCCCGTTTTCCACACTTGAAATAAATAGATTGGCAACTCAATTTTTGGAATAAAATAAATTATTATTATCATACATTAAAATAAGAGTGCACTAATCGGGCGTGCCCGACTAGTAGATACCCTGAACCCTACGCCGCAAGATGCCCAGCTTAAGCTGCGGCTATGCTTCTTTTCCTCTAAGCCCCAAACTATTGGATATTCTATCGTAATGAGTCCTGGGTTTTTCTGAACCCTATGAACTTTCAGGACAATAATATGGCATCCATTTGTAAATACCAACGCCCAAGACTGCATCACGAAAAATAAAATTAGTCCAATTTGGAGGAAAACAAGGGAATGTATACAATCAGTAGTAGTAAATATTCTGGCCGTGTTCCTACTCTGAGATTTCTTATATCCCAAATTTTATATCTTAGCTCCGAGATATGGCAGAAAAACAGGAGAATGGGGTGAGTTATCGTGAGAACGTAGTGACTTATCGGTAATTTAAAAAAAAAAACTATAGTTTTTCGTGCTCTAGGAGGACTTAAGTTCAATTAAAAGTCTCTATCTCGTCTAATTTCTGAGCAACTGATTCGATAATCCAAAAAATACACTAGACTCTTAAATATGCGACAAAGAACAAAATCGTTTAAAGTGTAATAAAATAAAATCAACCTAATTTTTGGCGTTTTCCTAACATAATATTTCAATGTACACATATTTGAATAGCAGACACAGTAGGTAACAGTAGTATGTAGACCCAACATATGTATTATAAGTAAAACATTTACGGATACCATACAAAACAATAAATTGAGAGCTCAGTGCGAGAGATGGGTGCAGCACATACACTATGCAGCAGGTAATATGTAATTCTGCATGCGAGTGAGTCACGTACTCGGCAACAGATTTTCATGGCGTGTCGCCCATGGTATATGTATGTTTTAATGTGTATAAAAATATATATATATTATATAATTGATAGGCAAATTAAATGCCAGAATTTTTATGTTTATTCCGATGGCAAACATACATATTTATGTATGCACATGATATGTATCAGATGTTAGACAGTGCTTCAATTTGGAGCAGGTTGATGTCTTTGAGTCGTGCTTAGAATATTGTGACAGCTACTGATACGTACATATGTATGTTTATTTGTATGTTTGCACTCATGTATGTACATGCAGACGCGTTCATGTATGCAAAGATGCATGTGTTTGTGTGGTCCCTTGGCTGTTTCGTAATTATTGTGCTTTGCTGTGTGCTCTGCTCAACTGTAGCAGAAGCAGCTTCTTGTAGTGCAGCGGCAGCAACAATTAAAGCCACACAAACAATAATAGCAAAACAAGAGCGTTAAACGTTATCGTCGCCACGTCAAAGTCACGGTGTCTGACGCTGACGTCGATGTCGATGCCGATGTCGATGCCGATGCCGGCGTTTCCAACATTAACACTCACCTTTCTCAATATTTTGCTTTCTGTCTCCCGCTCTCGCTCACGCCTGGTAGCTTGGGCGCTTACTCAGGCAAAGCAACACTAGTGCACATGGTTGAAATATTTTTAAATGCCCAACGCAAAAGTCAAGTTCCACATACAAGCATACATATGCATATGTATGCAAACTTGTGTTGGTCATTTACACTTGGACACGACACAGAGGCACACAGAAGCGAGCACATACAAGCCCAAAGAAAGAGAGACACATCCACAACTGAGAACGCGGCGACGTTTGGCGCTGCTTTTATGTTTGGCCGTGCCGTTGCGTACCGTTCGTTATTTTTGTTCTCGTTATGACGTGCGACGCAGCAGAGACGCGACGCAACGGTGACGTAGCATGCCGACTTGCTTGCACACACACTCACTAATCGCGCCTAGCTCGCTCGCACATGCGTGTGAAATGGCAGCTGACTGTCAAACAGAAATCTGTTGCATACGTTCAGGCTGTCAATTAACGGTTGATTAGTTGGCAAAAATCTGACCCGGTTTAACCGTAGCACCGACTCACACCCAACAAACAAGAAGAGTAAATACCCTTACGAATAGAAGCTTAAAAGGCTTAGAAGGGTATTTATAACAACACTTTATTTCCGATTGATTGTACATATAGGATTATATTTGTAATTAAGTGCGTCGATGTGGAGGGGCATAGTGAATCATGTAGATGCCAATATTATGAAAAACAATAAAGTTTATCAGGCATGAATTTAATATTCGACCGATCATTCCGTTGGCATTTATATGATATATGTATGTAAAGTTCAAATCAGCGACAGCGACACATGTGCTGTCAGCAAAAAAAAACTTGCAAAGAATATATATACTTTATGGTGTGGCCATCTAAGTGTTACTCATTTCACGACAAAAGTGTAATACCCTATGTAAGGGTTGATAAAAAAAAGTGCCCTGTCGACCGCAAACCACGAAGCTAAGTATCCAATTCGACAACTTGGCGTATGCGTAATATAACAATCACAGCCATCGCATACACGCCCTGTTACGCCCAAATTTATGTAACCAAGCTGACTGCTGCTTCAGTTGACAAAGATACATTGAGCATTTGGCAGAGACGCGTTTGTGCATGGCTCATGTGGCGTATGCTTCATACACGTTGCATAAATTACGAATACGCCTTGTGTTGCGTGTTATGGCTAACGTGGCGTGAGCAGCTGACAGCGCCAGCCGCAGCACCAAAATTAAGCTGAAAAACGACCGCCAAGCCGAGTCCTAGTTTCGCACTACCAACAAAACCCCCCCTGCCACCCCTGGCCCTCAATTTCACCACTCCACCATTTACTGCTCATCTGCGGCAGTAATGTGATTTGAAAGTGAACTGCTTCGGGCATTTATTAAATAAGAAATGCGCAGGGGCGCGTAAAGCACTGTACGTAATACATTTATAACCGAAAGCTGGCACAAGCGTCAAGTCCCAAGTCCCAAGACCCAACCACCCGCTGCCCAGCGCCCACGCATTTATCAGGTTGACATGCCATGGACATTCATGATGGCCTGACGTGGGCCGCCTACCAGCCCAAACAAACCTGCTAACCCGGAGTGGAATCAGCACCAGACCCGGCGGCACAGGGTAGCCAGAACAACAGCTCAACGGCAATGCACGGCTTCGATTATACTCTTTTTCTAGTCTTAAATCTATAAGCTAGGTTTGGTAAATAATTATAGCTCAATACTTTAAGTCTTTGCGGAAACTTATAATCAATTGGGTACACGCAGAATTGTGACTGCAAAACTGTGGGAGCTATTAAAAGTATACATTTAACTTAATGTTGATTGACAATAACATTTAAAGACATTTAAGTTATTAATATGATAATTAATTAAAAGCTGAGGCCACCCTCAGCTCTAAATATAAGTTGATCTACAGATTTAGTTACCTTTGGGTTCGATTTATCAAGAACTCTTCTTCTGTCCACTGAAATGCTCGCCTCTATTCAAGGGAAACAGAGTGTCAACAACTGACGTATAGTCAACTTCTGTGTATGTGCGTGTGTGTCTGTTACGTGCAGGAAGTGAGGTATTTATTGAATAAAAATTGTGTGCAGCACAGGTCAGTGGAGGGCTCAAGCTGTGTGTGTGTGACAGTTATATGCACACATGTACACAGGTACACATGGAAAAAGCCAGCAGGCGGCGGCCCACAGTCAGATACGTTCACAAAGAAATCAAAGCTAGTGCATAAGCCCCCTGACTGTGCATTGGCCAGCGGGGATCGGGAGGGAGAGGCTTTGGTTAACATAATAAAAACCAACTCTTTGGTCAAACTAAACTCTCAACTTTATAAAATGCTCTGTTTATACTGTTGCCTAGCGTAGATATTATATTATTGCCATTGTGCACTTCTTAGAATTCGTAAAATTTTCAATTACGCTTTTCGATCGGGCAGTAAAAATTTATTCACTTATTTTTTTTACCTATTCGTAACGTTTTCGTGGGCGTCACAAAGGACCTCTTCTTTTACACAGGTTGTTGCTTATATCACGTCTAGGCCACGTTTATGCCGTGAATATTACATAAGCTTTTCTGCTAAACTACTTTTGTATATATAAATTATAATTTTTTTCTCTTGCAGTATGCAATACATTAAGTCATTTACAAAAAGACAAAATTATGTCACAAAGAATAAAATACATTACATGAATATTCTTGCTCATACCTTGTATTTATAATGGTTTTTCAAATATGCGTGGAGAATTGGGGGATTGGCTGTGGCGAAGGCATCTTGAAGAACTGAAAAAATTTCCATAAAAAAACTCACTTTAATCTGACATTGTTTCTAAAGACCTTTCGGATATTGTAATCTGATGCTGATAAGATATTGCTCATGTATAAGGAACATAGTAGAACTCGTTAATGCCAGATATCTGTAGTCTGATCCGATCGGTTTCGATATATGTGCTGCTTGCAACTTTAATATGGATCTATGCAATGTTTTATTAAGAATAAGTTTGGGCTTGTCGTTGATGCCGATCAAGAATAACGCATAACTTGTCTCATTTCCAAGAAATCGATACAAATCGAGATCAAATCCATTTTGTTAGGCGAATCTTGTTGCCTTTCAGAGCTAGTCTCCACATTTTAGAATAGTATACACAGATCAATTATCTTTGATTTTATAGCTACACCCCCCTTGCGCGAGCTGCATTTGTTGTTGTTAGGAGAAGGTTAAGGGTATACCCGAGTCGGGCATTCCCGACTAGAGCTTTCTTACTTGTGCAATAAAGCTGTGATCCCTTTGAAATTAAATGGTATACTGATGATGTATATTTCGAAATTTACCTGTGTAAAAATGGGTTTAACGATTGACTAAGGTATTTCCAACAGAACAAACTCAATAAAAATTTAAGAAAGAATAATGAATAAGTTTTTGTTAATGAAAGCAGGCCAAATAACGCTTATGAAATAACGTTGACATGGATATGTTTATTATTTTTTTAATTTATTTATTTATTTAATATTTTTGAATATTCCCACTAGCCGAGTATGGACTGAAGAGACACCTATTTAGGGGACTCGACCCTTCTCTCTGTTTGCAAAAAAGTTAACTATCTTAATAACAAGAGCCGCTGTCCAGATCTCTTACAAGGCAAGTGTTGCGAAAATATTTATACACGTCTTGGGCAAAGAAAACATTTTGACTGGGGCTCATTTGTGATTTGATTATCACGCATAGTCGCCATGCATAAACCAAGCCATGAGTACACATGACACGCGCACACATATGTGCGTTCCGCTCTAGCTGGCATCCGCTTGGGTAAACAAGTCTTGTGGCAAACACGGTGCAAAAATTGAGTTGACGCCTGGCAAAAGCAAACTTAAGCTGTCATACACATGCACAGCCCGAGCTGGAGTGTAGGCAGCGGGTAGGTGGTAGGTGGTAGGGTTTAGGGGCTAGTGTGTCGCGTGTTGGAGCAGAGGCGTGTGTGGTGGGTCTTTGCACAACGTTGCCATGCGACAACTTGTTGCACGACTCATTAAAGAGTCGACGAGCAGCTAAAGGAGGTGACAGGCAACCAGGCGCAGCGGGGCCCGTATTTGGTCTGATAATTACGCAGACAGCAAGTGGATGTACGCAAAGAAACTTGCCACCCGTGCGCCCACGCAAAAACAACAACAACAAAAAAAGGAAAAAGAGTAGATATTTATTTGGTCCAATCGCAATTTGTTTAATTAGCAAAGTTTAGCTTCACAGGCGAACAAACTTGACCAGCTTGCGACTGGTCTTGCGCAGCAGAACCTTGCCCAGCGGCTGGCCGAATCCCTCGTACTGCTGATAGACATGAAGGCCGCGCACCACCGTGGCATGCACCACACCGCTCAGTCTCTGGCCGGCGTAGGGGGTTGACGCTTTGTGGGCCGCGAACAGATCCTCGGACGTGACGGTGAACTGCTCGTCGGGCTGCCAGATGCAAAAGTCGGCATCGTAGCCCTCGGCAATGCGCCCCTTGAAACTGGACAGGCCGCAGAGCTGCGCCGGCTGCCAGCACATCAGGCGATGCACCTCGGCCACGCTGAGGGGCTGCTCCTCCTGCTGGCCGCGCGTCCACACCACGGGCAGGCTCAGCTGCAGCGAACTGATGCCCGGCCAGGCGTTCATGAAATTGCCACGCCCGCGTCCATAGGTCAGACAGCGGGCGCCGGGCGTGGCCGAGGAGTGATCGCTGGCGATCAGCTGCAGCGCCGCGTCCGGTTGCCGCAGCGCCTGCCACAGCATCGCCTGATTGGCGCGCTCTCTGATGGGCGGCCAGGTCTTGAACTCGGTGCCGCATTCGGGCACCTCTTCCGCACTGAGTGCCACATAATGTGGACACGTCTCCGCCGTCAGCTGCGCCCCCGCCTGTCGCCGGCTCGCTGCCAGCACGGGCAGCGTCTCGGCGCAGCAAAGATTCATAATGTGAAAGCGTTGCTCTGGATGTTGTGCGGCCACCCGGCAGATTAGCTCCACCGCCGACAGCTCCATGCTGGCGGGTCGTGTGCGCAGATAATTCGCATAACATTTGCACGAGTCGTCATCCGGGAACACCAGCGCCTCACTGGGTGGCAGCTCGGCGTGGAACTGTAAGGACAAATTTATTTGATCTAGTTTGACATATATTTATGCATATAGTATATATATATCTGTATCACGGCTGCTAACAAGTTTCCATTTGGTTTAAAATTAAGTGTGAGCACTCTTTCTAGGAAACAAATCAGAATGCTCCAATCGGGAGATGCCCTGCACCCAGCACCAAACTGCCGTAACAAACATTCTTGTGGAAAACAAGCCTTGAATATGCCACCCAAATGAGTGTACATACCAAAGTGCAAGACTATACCGTGTGGAAATGGTGGCTGAAGATATCCAAGAAGTTAAATATTCGAAATATCTTATATAAATATTTACTATACGCCTTCATTCAAAATTTGGAGTCTCTGGCTATTATAAGCTCTGAAATATGTTTAAATAATAGAATCCCAATTTGGATTTTAATCGATTTTCCGGAAGCAAGGGAAGTTGTCGCTAATTTAATATATGTTTGCTATACGAGAGCTTTTTTTATACCAATTTAAGGTTGTATAAGTCAAAAAAGCCCCGAACTTTACTCAGAAAAACAAATTCCCGATATCGATTTTTATCGATTTCGATATTTTTGTGCGCTAGGAGGATCTACGTTCAAAATTTAAATATTCTAGGTATTAAAGTCTCCGAGATAAACGCGTTCGTACATACGGACAGTTGGACGGCCGGACAGACGAGACATAGTCAAATAACAGAATGTCGATATTACTTCTTATCGATCTTGCGAAAACGTGGCTGGTTATCGACGAATTTATTCGCATGTACTATACGAGAACCTATATACCAATTTTGGCTTTTATAGCTATTGTAATGTGAAGATCGTTAAAAATACTGAAGTATTAGATTTAAGCGATGCTTTCGTGCGTCCTTTCTCCGGTGAGTAAGTAGGCAAGCTGATATAGAGGGCTCGGAGAGAGCAGCATAGAGAAAATCATAAGGAGGAGCATATAGACAAACATGCAAATGACAACAAAGACAATTGCCGAATGACCTTATTACCATATCGTAGTGTCTTAGAACCTGCATGGCTTAGGCCTTGGGCTATTAGTGTAAACAAAGTAGTATCCGCTAGTATGGTAATCGAGGTAGATTTTTATTGTTAGGTCTGCCGAATGTAAAGATCTAAATATATACTCAAGTATTAAGCGATGTATGTATCGATATAAAAATAAGCTATGTAAGCAACAAAATAGGAATAAGTGATTTGAATCGATTTGGAATTGTGAGGACAAGATCGATACTACGAGCTTCGATATTAAACTGACTTTTAAGCGGTTGGTCGGAGCGAATGGATTGTGGAGTGTTGAAATAAAGATATAGAAAAGATAAGGAAAGACTGCGCACTTTACAATAAAGTCCGAGATATGGTCCAAACAACAGAATATCAGATTCGATTTATATCGATTCCTCGGAAACGTAGCTAGTTATCGATGATTTAATCTGCGCGCACTATACGAGAGCCTATTATCCGATTTTGGCGTCTATAACTATTTAAAGCTGTAAGAAATGGTCAATGAACAGAATACCGATATCGATTTTGATTGATTTTGATCGATTTTGCGGAAACGGGGCTAGTTAGCGCTATACGGGAACTCATATACCAACTTTTTCTTCTATTATAAACTCTGAGATATGGTCGATATTTTTGTGCACCACGAGGATCTACGTTCAAAATGTGAATATTCTAGAATTGAAAGTTTTCGAAATTGACGTTCATCAACACACGTGTAAACTGACAGACAGTCAAATAGACAGGCATGGCCACATTAAGTCAGCTGGGATCGGAGAATGATCTGCTTGTTACAGACATTGCCTCAGAATGGCAGGGAGATGATTTACGAGCCGTTAATCGAATCAGTTATAATTTGTTTTTTGGGCTTGCAGCCCTGATAGTTATATGTATATAGAGTGGTGTAAACATATAAGTAGCTACCGCTATGACCGCATCCGTTACTTGCTCCTTGCTTAGCTGATTGAGCGCCTCGACGAGCTGGGCCTCGTTGATCGCTGCGAACTCCTCGCCGACAGGCGGTGCGCTGCCACAGAGTGTGCACTGTAGTCCCACCACGCCGGCCGCGAGCTGCGGCGCCAGCTGATCGACGTTGCCGGGCACCAGACCGCCCCAGAAGCCGACGTCCACGTAAATTTTGCCGCGTGCTGTTGAGGTTTTTGCTTTGAGCGCCGGCACGCTCACTGTGGTGGGCGTGGCATTGCTGCGGGCATTGAACTGTATAAAGGTTTGTAGGAACTCCAGCAACCAGGCGCCAGCCACAATCTGGCAGTTACTCACGTGGGCCGATTGATGATGGTGGTAAACCCGCCGGCGGCTGCCGCCTTAGTCGCCGACACGAATCCCTCCCAGTCTGTGCGGCCTGGCTCGCTGATGTGCACGTTTGTATCAATTAGACCCGGCATCAGCAGAAGATCCCCAAAATCATAGACAGCTTCCGATTCCGTATTATATAGATAGGTGTTCACCTCTTGCGCTGTGCGTAGGACTGAAAGGAAATGTAATATGAACATGAGATAGAGCGAGAGAGCGGCGCACGAGAGAGATGGCCTAAAGATTTTTTTTAATTTAATGTAATATACAATATTCCGATATTTCCCACAATATATAGTGTAAGCAAATAGCTTTTCAATCTGCAATATATGAAAATTTGTCTAACGTGATTTCAAAACAGATTCGGGGAAGATCAAATTTCTCAAAAGCCCAAATTCTTTGTACTTTTTGCTTGGCATCGAATTGATTTACTTTCAGAATCCTTTATGAAATGTAATTCATTTAACACGATTTTATGCGTTTGAGCACGTTTCATCAAATTTGAAGTTTACATTTGGCAAAAACAAAAATTTTCAATTAGTTTTGTGTATTTTTTCTTGAAGTATGTACGTCAGTCTAGGGGTATTCCCTCGCTGTGGCTGCAAGTAATATTAACTTGTCGGAGAAATTGGAATTGGTTTTTATTTTGTGAATTTTCAATGCAAATGGACGAGCTTAGCAATGAATTTTGCTATTGGCACAAAAAATATTTCACTTTAATGGATTAGGATAAAAGCCGTGAGTAAGCTTTATTTTTTTATTCATGCAGTTTTACATTTCGATTTTTTATGCATCACTGTATTACATTTTTGTTTTTAGATCCTCAAATTGTGATGCTCTTTATTTACTTTACTTCAATCTAAGAGTGCATACCTTTTTTTTACTAAATAAACAGTGCATGAATGTGCATAAACAATCAATTTGTGATTAAATCAAATAGACGACTACATAAAATCTATTTATTTGATTTGAATAGGTTTCAGAGATATGTAGCCGAGCTATTTTTCCATTAAATCAATGTCAGGAGCGCATTTACATAAAAACAGGTTGACTAAAAACTGAACAAATTTAAAATAGAAGGACTGAACACAGGACAACATTTGCTACCTATTATACTATATTATATTATATTATTAATAATAATATATTTATCTATTATACTCGCAGGTACTCCGCGGCCTTTCCCGTGGCAATTTTGTGAGTACCCTTTTAAATATAACCTGTTTCACCTTGCAGTCGAGAAATAAACTTTCGTGCATTAAACCTTTGCGAATGTTTTTCATCCAGGAGCAGTGCATATCGAGAAAAGCGAATCAAAAAAGTTTTAATTAAGTTGCATACAAAAGTTGTCCACTAAATTTCCACAGTTGCGGGTGGAATTTACAAAATCGCTGAAACACGCATTCATAAAGTTCTTATGTAGGCCTTTGAAAGTGAGTTCGAAGCCGATCGGTCAAAACTTAATCTTCGCTCAAAAATCTTTGGTCTGCATTTTCATCCGAGGAAGCCTGGATTCTGCAAAAAGTGTGAAACACGTCTCAAATGATTTTTCATAAAGATCTTTGGAAATGATAGAAACGCGAAGCCTTACCCACCAAATCTTTGACCCTCATTTCCACAAAGGAAGAATGCATTTTCCGAGAAGTGTGAAAATGAGTTTTTAGAACGAGCAGATGGTAAACATAAAAGTCAAATACAAAACGTTGTTCGTTGGAATTCGCCAAATCCCGTCTCGGATCTTCACCATATAGGGTAATTACAGTAAACATTTCATATAAATAGCTTTTACAGTTAGGGCTGTTCGTTGTCAGTCAGTCAGTCAGTCAGTCAGTCAATCAGTCAGTCAGTCAGTTTGTCAATAAGTGAGTCAGTCAGTCAGTCCGTCAGTCAGTCTGTCAGTCAGTCAGTCAGTCAGTCAGTCAGTCAGTCCCTCAATCATTGAGTCAGTAACTCAATCAGTCAGTCAGTGAGTCAGTGAGTCTATAAGTCAGTCAGTCACTCAGTCAGTCAGTTAGTCAGTCAGTCAGTCAGTCAGTCAGTCAGTCAGTTGGTCTGTCTGTCAGTCACTCATTGAGACAGTCAGTAGGTCAGTCACTCAGTCAGTCAGTGAGTCTGTAAGTCCGTCAGTCATTTAGTCAGTCAATCAGGACAAACAGTTTTATATATAGAGATTGATTGCTATAATAAGTATTATGGCTGTTTTATGGCTGCAACAATAATCTAATGGTTCTCTATCTATCTGCTGCATAGACATTTTATTTATATTTCCCTTTTTATATAAACAAAATTCCATATTCAAAATTGAATATTTTCACTAAAGCTTTTATTTAAAAAGATAAAACTGCGTTAACGTCTGTGTTTTTTCAGATAATTCTGCAATATTGTGTATACCATACGAGCGCCTTTAGCCTATTATATAGTCCCCAAGATATGGTCAAAAACTTAAATCAAAAAGGGGTTAAGCTGTGACAACGTGGAGTGAACTTAATCTGCTCGGAAAGTTAAAGCAGATCTGAGATCAATGAGTTCAGCTATTGATGCTGATAACAAATATGTGAAACTAATAGAGATGCCTACTTCTGCTTGGGACCTAACACCCTTTTATACATTGATGGAGTGTGAAGTTCCTTTACTAACACATTTCCATGTACATTAGGGTTAAACACACAGAGAATGAGATGTTGCTTTCCTTCCGTTTCGCTGCTTCATGCTTTACAATTCGCAACCAGTTTAGGCTGTGAGCGAGTGGCACTTTGTTTGCGAGCCTGGAGATGATAGCATTCGAACTGGAAGTGAACGAAATGAATAATAAATAAATTCTATTCATGAGCTGGTTCTATAAACACAAACAATTTTAGCTCTCTCTGCATTCCCACTCTCTATAGCTTTTTGGCAGTCAAGAGAAACCTAAAATTAAATAAAACCAAACAAGTGTCATACTTAACACAAACATCTGCCTATGAGTATATAAATAAGTATTTTTTCCACCTTATAATGGGCAAAAGGTTGCGAGATTGAGCCGTTCCTCTTACCGCGTCTGATGATGCCGCCCGTGTCCACAATGATGCCACCGTTGAGGGGCAACTCGTGGCTGCCATCGCCCAAATAAATGCACCGGCTAAGGAAAAGCAAATCCATAGATCTTCTCTAAACGAAAGTCCAAAGACAACTGAAAATTTGAACAACTTGTCGGTTTATTTCTGTACGAAATGCAGAGATCACGACAAAGGGGATTATTTGTTGCTCATGCACTCACCTAATGCCAAACTCTCTCATATCCTATCTCTGTTCTCTTGTTCTCTGTTCATTTGCATAAAATAATTACAAGCAAAGTGCTGGCAAAAAATTTGAGAAGAGAAAGCAAAAACAATTCAATTGTGGCCAAAATTTGGCCTTATCAAATCTCAAGTGCATGTGTGAGTGTGTTTACAGCTTTTTATGCTTTTCATACCCTGTACACATTGAAATTCACTCAAAAGGGTAGTCTGGTTTTGTGTGAGTGAATGTAACAGGCGGAAGGAAGCAACTCCGACCGCTTGAAGTATATATATTCTTGGTGAACATCCATGGCCGAGGCGATTGTCTTCCTGTCTGTCCGCCCGTCTATCTGTCCGTCAGTTTATCCGTACGTATGAAAGTGTCTAATTCAGGAACTATAATTAAAGAGCCTTACCATTTGAACAATGGCCCCTCAAGAGCACGAAACGTTTGAGTTTAGAACATATCATCGTTAGCCCAGCCTATTTGCACGGAATCATAAGACAGATAGACCAAGTTTGGTATGAAGGATGTTAGGATTGCCCTTTCCGTTCAGCACAAAATTAAAAGTTAACTCATTTTTCGAGGCACTTTCCTTGTCCTTGGAACTTACACGCATTTGAATGCTACCTGAAAATTTCATAAAGATCGGACAATAAGCACCGAGCTTAATCAAGAAAGCTTTTTCCACAGCATCGGGCTAAGGCATTGAGTAATAAATATATATATATATTTATTATTTATTTAGTTATAGCTCAATGGGGCCAAGGAAAGAATAAGCACAACCGGAGCATAAAGTTGAGTGCCAGCGGCGTGCTTCTATGGGTGTGTGTGCATGTGTGAGTGTGTGTATGTATCCATAGAGAGGAGCTAGAATATTTTTAACGGCAGCTCGGCGCAGGCGGTTCAGGGTATCTTATAGTCGGGCACTCTCGGCTAGAGTACTATTAGTTGTATTTGTTTGGTTTTTAAGTTTTTTGACTGCTTTGACTGAGGCGTGCTTAAGCTGGTGGCGCCACCCAGCGGAAGCTTTTTGGCTGTTTTGCCAAATTGTGCTTTCTGCATTTTCTGTTATTGGGTTCTTGTTGTAAAAATGAAGGTAAAGCGAAGCGGAAACCGAAAACGATTCGCATAGAGCGAATACACAAAATACGAATGTCCGTGTGTGTGTGTGTGTGTGGGCGTGTGTGCGTGTGCGTGTGCGCTTTGCCGAATGCACAAAGCCAAAGCCGAATGGCCAAATGTAGTTCCACTTGTTGTTGCTGGCGCTGCCGCCGCTTAGGGCTCGACGGCGACGTCGGCACTGTTGCGTCTCTGCTGGCAGATACACACGCACAGGATACGACCATGTCCTTAACACCAACACTAGCATGCTGATGAGGCTGCAGCAATTGCGCGCCGCCGCCGCCGCCGGCCCCCAGCACAGGCCATGCCGTGCCATGCCCGTGTCATCAAACTGAAATTGAAGCGATTTGAGTTCGAGACGCCATCCTCGAGCCGCCTTCTCGTGCCCCTCATCGTCGTCGTGTTCGGCCTCGTCTGCGTCCTCGTACTCGCACTTCGTCCTCGCCCTCATCCTCGTCCTCGTCCTCGTCCGCGTTCACGTCCTCGACAGTCCCGTCGTTTGGCATCGTCCTCGCCATCGTCGGCTGACTCGTTGGCTCGTATAGCCGTGGCCATCGTTGGTCGCGTCATTCTCGTGCACATCGTCGTCGCTGCTGGCC
Source organism: Drosophila montana (assembly GCF_035044405.1). Classification (NCBI taxonomy): domain Eukaryota; kingdom Metazoa; phylum Arthropoda; class Insecta; order Diptera; family Drosophilidae; genus Drosophila; species Drosophila montana. Next base: position 3,480,593 of record NW_026996559.1, on the reverse strand, counting down.
ACAGAAACCAGAGTTGGCGCTGCCGTGCAGCATATTCAACACTTCACTCCGCTTCGAGCAGCCTCGCGACAACCAGTTGAAATTTTTCGTTAGGAACAGAATCCAACAATCAAACACACACACACACACTAAATCAAATCACAAAAAAAAAATAGAAAAAAAAAGAAATTAATTCAAATCTTAACGTAAAGTTAATTAACATAATTAATTGAATTATTTCAAAAGAATTACTTTTTTACCCGCACAAAACCAACACAACATTTCCCAAGTCGACTTTTCCAGTGTGCAATTTGAGTTTAACGGTTAATCTCGCAGTGAATTGAATCTAACGGTGAGCGCAACATTTTCAAATTGCATTTTTTTTTAAATGTGTTAAAAAATATATGTTTTTTTAAATTTTTTTTAATGCTGGCAAGGCAATAAATTAAGCGAACGCATAAATAAAATGCCAAGTGATAAAAACAAATAAATCAAGTTGATAAATGCAAAAAGAAAAGAAAAGCAAAAAAAGAAGATTGAAAAAAACATAAAAAATTCAAAGATTTGATTTATATGGGATTCAGGATATACTTTTTTTTTAATCCAAATAAGTTTCTATAGTATTTTTTTTAAGAAGCTGTGAATTTTAAACTCAATAAAAAAACATAAAAATCATGTATATTTGCACATTTCGATATTGAATAATAACATTATTGAAGCTGTTTTTTAAAAAGTGTTTTTACTAAGATATATTTTCCAACAATTTTTGAGTTTTAAGCTTTCACATGATGTTCGTTTCGGTTAAATATATTGTCCACAGCTTAGCGCTCATGAAGTTTTATACTTAAGTCAGCCACTAGTTAGCTAATCAAAGAAATTTCAAGAGAAATTTGGGAGCAATCCAACTCTTCCGATTTCTTGATCTTTTGATCTTCTGTTTATAGATCTGTTTCTATACGGAAGGTATTTTAACAAATTAAAAATATATTTAAATAGGAAAAAGCTATTCAACTAATACGAAATGTAAAAGAAGATTTAGAGGAACGTTTATTAACTTGTTCTTTGTTAAACTTTGTTTGGGGCTCAAACAAATTGTTAACTGCATAGCTGGGCAGCTCTCTTAAGGACTTCCTTAGAAAGGAGTTCATCCATGTGGCTTGCAACTTCTTCAAGTTTTTCTTTTAAAGCTGAATATACTGATTATTCTATATATCATTATGATATATCATTATTCCTAGTTAAGCGTTCAGATAGTTACATAATGTGTACCCAAGTCTGTCTGAACTAGCTTTGGATGCCAGTTCTTATGTTCTTTGGTTCTTTGGCTAGGATTTTGGTCTTATTAGGCTGGGCTTCGAGTTCGCATCCTTGTTGTTCCGCTGCCCAAAGAACTTTCTCGTACAAACAGCTCATCTGGAATCCATCCGGGTCTGCCATTCTGCTCCATGCTTCTGCATTTGGCATAATTATTGAAATTGTATCCTCAATGAAAGCAATCATTTTTTGTGCCAATTAATACTTTCGCCATTTTTTACGTTTCGAATTTTTTATTTAATATTCGATACTTAATCAAAGCAACAATTTTTCTTTTACTATCATATCTGATTTCTCGGTAAATATTTTGTACAGTTTTTATTCTGAAATACCGTCAACTATATTCATATGCCTAATTATGGCAAAAATGTTTCTTTTGCGTTGATTTCTTTGTGAAAGTAAATACTTGGCATAGTTTTGATACTGAAATACCGTACAATATTTGATTTATTCAATTAAAGCAATTCAAGCGAAATTCCAAACGATTTTTTTTTCATCCTTAATGAGTGCAGGAATTTTCTTCATAATTATCTTCATTAACATAGAAATTGATTTTTACTAATTGCAAAGGCTCCCAGGAGAAAAAAAATAATATTTACATGCAAATTGGGCAAAGTGAACGAAAATAAAATAAATTGCAACAAAAGTCAATTAGTTTTGAGTTCTTTTGCAATTAATCGCTTTCACATAGTTGAGGTATACGATAACTGGTGGGAAGTATAACCAGGTCTTATAACTAATCCATTAGCAGCATTTTCCGAGTTTTTCTTAAGGCTAGTTCTTTAGTTTTCACCTCCTTTCAATTTACAGTTTTTTTCCTTAAAGCTAGTTCTTTAGTTTTCATCTCTTTTCAATTGAAATGCAGAAGAGCTTTTGGCTGGCAGGATTTGGGTAGCTGGTTTTTCACCTCCATGAACTCAGGCTTTGGGTAAGACTCTATTTTTTTATGTAATTTCAAAATTTTAGTGAAGGAAGCCAACTTTTTTTTTGCCTATTGCAGCCCGCTTTGCTGAAAGTATTGCAAGTTAAAGATATTTTCATATACAAGATGCGGGCTAAATTAGATTTCAACCCAAAAATTGGCATCTACCAAATTTGGTTAGATACAAGGGTTCGGGCCAAAGTTGTTTGAACTTTAGGGTTCGATCTGCCTTCAAAAGTTTTGTGTAGACTTTCGTTTCGAATGTTTTCAGGGCAATTTATTTGTTTTAAGAAGCGGTTTCCAGTTAAAGCTAAATTATAATGCCGCAGCCTGGATTGAAACATGATCTTTGCTTCCGTTTGAGAAACTTCGAACCGAGACTAAAGCGGAAGCTGACTACGGAACGGGTTCTGTTTATTTTTTTTAACCGGATGGCCAAACAGTTTATGGCTAAGAAACTATAGAAAAAAAACGTTTATTAAAAAAATCGTGCAAGGGAAAAGTTGAAGGGCAAGCATAATGTGCAGCTGGCAAGAAAATTTTAAATTTATTTAAATGAAAATTGGGCTGCGTGTTGGTGCGCTGATAAGCTCCCAGACTTATAGCATACATATGCACATCTATTTTTTTGTTTTTTTTGGTTTGAAATGAAATCGCGGATTAATTGTTTGCTGAATTGAAACTTATTTTGCCCTTAGCTCTACCCGATGCACACTTAATGGTATTTTATTGCGCTGCCAAAAAGTATGAAATACGCACACAAGCTCATAACAGTGTGTATGTGTGTGTGCGTGTGTTGGCGTGTGTGTGTGTGTGTGTGGGCGTGTGTGAATGTATGTGCAAGTGGTCGAAAGTGATTTATAAACGATTTAATGCGTTGCTGCTGTTGTCGCTTTCTTTGTTGTCGTTGTTGTTGGCAGCTGTTGCAGTGGTTGCTGCTGCTGCTGCTGCGGCTGCTGCTGTTGTGATTTACCATAAAATTAATTGCCTGTTAAACATTTTGCAACATTTTGAAAGTACCCAAAAGCCAATTGACTGGGCTTCGGGCTGCGTGGTAAATACATTTTACAAGCCAGGCAAAAAATAAATAATAATCATACAAAAAAAAAAACAACAACAGAAGCTGAACCTGAACGTCACCAGCAGCAGCATCGCATATAAATAATAATAAACAAAAATAAAAGCAGCGTAAAGTAATAAAAATAAAGAAAAGAGAAAAGAGAAAGAGAAAGAGCAAAGCTGCTAAAGAGCGAGAGCGGCGAGCCACACGGCCAGGCAAGGAAGCCAAAGTGTCAAGTAAGCAAACATTTAATTTTGATTTATTATTAATTTTCACGCAGCACGCACACAAATAGACGAGCCCCAAAACAAGTTGCCGCCCCAGAGCCAACCCCCCCCCCCCCCCCCCTCTCTCCATCCCACCCAATGGGGGACGTTGACTCGTTTAAAACCATAATAGCTTTATGTTTATTTTGTTTTGTTTGCTTTTGGTTTGTTTGTTTGTATTTTTGCATTTTTTGTTCTTGTTCTTATTTTTTATGCACATTTTTAATGCCAAAAAGCCAGAAATAGATGGAGGCTTAAAAGCAGTCACAAAATTATTGTAATTACTATTTTCCATTAGTTCAGAATTTGGCAACAACAAGTCAAACAGGAAGCCCAACAAAAGCACACACACACACACACATGCACATACGCGCGAGCGAAGAGACAAAAAGTGTAGCATATAAAAAAGGGGCAACAAAAAAAAAAAAAGCGAAACAAAATGAAAGTGGCGCAAAGTTGTGCAAAAACGTGCGTTTATTTGCGTAAAAACTTGCCATGCTTCACTTCTGCTCCCGCCCCTCACACACACACGCACACACACAGCGTGCTCAAGTCCTCCCCCTTGCAGCCGCTGCCTTTATTGCCCCTGCCCTAGGATTTGGTGTGCGCATTTTGTAGGATTTTTTGTTTGTGCCATAGATAAGGGGTGTGCGCGGGTGCGTTACTTGAGCTTCTCTACCTTCACCCCCTCACTCTCTCTCTCTCTCTCTCTCTCTCTTTCCCACTCGCTCTCTAGTGTATGTGTGGCTTAAATTTTGGTTGCTAGAAAAAAGTTTTAATCCCGCTTTTGTATCTCTCTCAGGCGGACAGCTATAGAGACTCGCCCAACAAGTTTTGTCTCTTGCCTGGCTGCCTTTTATCGCTGTTGCTTTTTTCTTTTGTTTTGTTTTTATTTTTTTTTTTTCTGTTTTAATGTTTATTTTTGTTATCGTCATTGTCGTCTTTGCCGTTGTCTCTTTCTCTTTGTCTTGGCAGTTCTTTTAATGATGTTCGCAGTCTAGATCCAAGGCTTTAATTGTATTGATTAAATGCTAAATTGGGCTGCGTAACAGACAAAAAAAAATATATATATATATGTATGTGTATAAAAAAGCAAGAGCTAGAACAATAACAAAATAAAAGCAGAAGGCAACATTTAATTGTTAATAACAAGCGCACCAACAATTACTATGATTAAAAACGAAATGCCACGAATGGACATTCACAATAATTAGCACGATGGACGCTCAGGTGTTTAATTAAAACTAATAGAAACGACCGGAGACAGCAGCGAGTGGCCGCCCGGCAGAAGATAGCCAAGAAGCGTAGACAATTTCAACGTGAAACAATTAACGGTTCTGACATAAAAGCCAAGGCGACAGCAGCAGAAGCAGCAGCAGCAGCAACTGCGAAAAGTACATGACAATGGCAATGCACCAGTAACAGTAAAAGCAGCAGTAAAAGCAACAGCAACAGCAGCAATAACAAGAAAGAACAACAGCTATATTCGACACGTCAAAGTTGAAATACCCTAGCAGACATTGGCTTGGAAGTGATTTATTCAAGAGCCTTACTTTCGAGCATATAGACGCCATATGATATAGTGTTCCGTTGTTAAAAAGATTTTGCTCATATGTATTGGGCTTTTAAATGCACAGTTTTGTCAAGATATTTTGAAGAACAAAAAAGCTTTTTGTTGGAAAACTTGCTTCCCAAAATTCATCCGCCTGATGTAGATAATTTTGCTCGTACATAAGCTATATTCCGTAATTTTCTCAAACCCTTAAGTGCCAAGCTTCGCCAAGAAATCTTCAAAGTTCAAATACTTATTCATTGAAAAACTTCATTTTCGACCGATCAATCCTGTGTCAGCTATATGATATAGTGTTCAGTTGTTGATTAGATTTTTTTTAATGTATTGGGCTCTTAATCAGCCAGTTTTGTCAAGATATTTTTAATAATAAACAAGCGCCCCGTCGGAAAACTTATGTTCCACAAATCCATCCCTTAAATCTTTATGATAAAATAGTCTGATAAAGATAAGATTTTGCTCATATTTAAGAAACATAGTGAAACTCTTAAGTGCCATGCTTCGTCAAGATATCTTCAAAGTTGAACTACATATTTAGAACTGCATATACTAGAACTGCATATTCGACCGATCAATCCTATGACAACTATATAACATAGTGATCCGATGTTGATAAGAATATTCCTATGTGTTTGGAGCCCTCAAATGCAAAATAAGCTTTCTGGCGGCAAAGTTATGTTCTAAAATCCATCCCTAAAATCTATATAATAAATTAGCCTGTGTAGGGTAGATTAAGTTCATATATAAGAAACATATCTATGTTTTTTTTGGAACTCTTAATTAAAATTAAAAAAACTTGTTCATATAACAACTCAATTTTCCACCGATTGTTCCTACGCCAGCTGTAAGATATAATGGGCCGATTTGGCAAATATGTATTGCCTTCAACAGAAAAGTTATACGCAGTTTAGTGCTGATGACTTTAAAACGGAGTGGATTTGATTTTAAAGAAATATACTGATCTGGAATATATATAATTTATGGGGTCCCTTCTATAGTTTCACATTTTGCTAAAAAATTCTAATAAAATCTACAAGCATTTAGCAACGTCTAGGCGACAACAGCGCCATACAATAACAATGGGAGCAACAACAATAACATTAGCTTTTTAGTCTTGCTCAAGATTTAACAGCCGTTGACAATTTATTAAGTGCGGCAAATGGCTGCTTGGGGCTTTTTCTTATTCTCTCTTTTACGCAATACTCTTCTGTTCCGTTCTATCTTCTGGGACAGCTGTGCGCTACCGTGTGACAACACAGCTGCCAGGCGGCGTCCTCCTTAATATAATTGGGCTTAAGCATCTTTAATATTCGCATTTACACTAAGATACTATATTTGAGCTACAAGCTTTGAGTAATTAAAAATGTTTAGCTTCTTAATTCTCTTTAATTAATAGAATTTAACTCTTCATTCAATTGAAACACATCAATTATAATTCCTTAAGGTGTACTTAATTGTGTTTAAATAACGAAATTAATTTTGCTCGCTTTTTAATGCTTGACTTTAAGATTACTCAACAGCGGGGTACTTGAAAAATTTGCTCTATAGATTAATATTAACATTAACATTAACATTAACAAAAACATTAACAAAAACATTAACATTAACATTACCATTAACATTACCATTAACATTAACATTAACATTAACATTAACATTAACATTAACATTAACATTACCATTAACATTAACATTAACATTAACATTAACATTAACATTAACATTAACATTAACATTAACATTAACATTAACATTAACATTAACATTAACATTAACATTAACATTAACATTAACATTAACATTAACATTAACATTAACATTAACATTAACATTAACATTAACATTAACATTAACATTAACATTAACATTAACATTAACATTAACATTAACATTAACATTAACATTAACATTAACATTAACATTAACATTAACATTAACATTAACATTAACATTAACATTAACATTAACATTAACATTAACATTAACATTAACATTAACATTAACATTAACATTAACATTAACATTAACATTAACATTAACATTAACATTAACATTAACATTAACATTAACATTAACATTAACATTAACATTAACATTAACATTAACATTAACATTAACATTAACATTAACATTAACATTAACATTAACATCAATGTTTTAACTTTTATCGAGTCGTTTCTGGGTACGCTTGGCTTACCCCCCGATCCCAGAGCAACAAATGGCATTTTAATCAAGCTGGCAACTTGTGGCAGCAACCACACTTAATTCCCACCTCCCAACATGCAACATGCAACTCGCAACTGACCATTGAATGTACATAAATCTTAGGGACAGGGATTGCAGTTGCCATTGCCACAACCAGGGACAATGCCACAAAACACAAAGCTGACACAAAATCTCATTACGTTACGTAATGTCACATCAGGCGTGTGCTACGTGTCAACCAGGCAACATGACATTGTCGACAGTGTCTATCGATGTCGCCGGCGTCTTTCACATGCGTGCCGTCGAAAAATTTCCTTTGTAACATTCCTACTTCTCATTTTCAACACTGAGTTCCATTCCTTTTCATCTGTAATATCCTGTTTTAAAATGTCGTAATGAAGTTGTGCGAATGTGCGCAACAGTAAAGTTAGATCGAACAGTAGTTTGGGTGGCCAGGCTGCAAACCAATGCAACATAAATGAGCTTCGGTTCAGTTGAGCGTTGAACCAATGAACCGCCTTAAAGTTCGGATCGTGAACTTAGTTACAGCCTGGTTCTCACAGTTTTCACATTTTTTGAACAACCCCGTTTTTTCAAATCGAAAGTAGTTAGTTATTAACAATGTCCAAAAAATAAAAATTTTAATGTTTTTATGTTTTTAAAAGCAGTGGCTTGGTATAGTTTTTGTAGTTGTTGTATTTTGTACTGTTTAAGGTTCGGCTTATAACAAAGTGGAAGTTGAAGCCTGTTTTATAGTCATGTAAAAAAGTAGGCTGCACGTATGTATGTATTCCTGATATATGTTCCAAAATGTAACTCCTAAATTACAAGAGTAAGGAACACCCACATTTTTTATCCAAGATCTCTTTTAGCAAGCACAGATCTTTGGGTATAGCGATGCATTCAATTATGAAGATAATATATATAATATACTAGTTCGTTTGCGCGAACGTTTCCCTCGCTTCTCAATAACATCAATACAAATCTATATCAAGATTCGGTTATTGACCATATATTGGAGCTCATGCAAGGCTCTTGATTAGTATATGGATATTGTTTTAGTATATTTCAGTTTTTGGATACCTGCACAAACACAGATCTTTGGGAATGGCGATTATATTTTAGATAATGAATATGAATATCAGAATATAGAATGTTAAGTTTTCAAAGTAAAAACCCACATGTACATATATATCTTGCCGAGCTATAAAGCCGATGAATTTTCAGCTCAAAATGCAATACAAAATGTTAACAAACATTTAACAGAGCAAAGTTCAATTTATCAACATCTGAGTGAAACTCATAGAGCACAAGACCCCATTCGTTGAATTAAAAACTAGAGCTTATTTTATATATTAAATTCTTAGTATTACATAGCTCGTAATTTTGTACTATCTCCAACTCCCTGCTGAGTGCTGCAAGCAACATCATCAATGTAATTATTACCCATGGGGGGTTTTCTAATTAAGTTGAGTTATTTGGTATAAAATCTTATTTGAAGGATGGTCGTTAAAACAGTTTTGCGTATTTTTGTTATATAAGGTTCTCTATGTAAGTACTCTGTTCTTGTGATAAAATCATAATTTTAATTAAACATTTTTGTTAATGTTTTTTTTTTTGTTATTGTGTTATTTTCTAAAAAACAAAACCAATATTTGAAGTATTTGGATTTAGTTTTTGCAGTAAAAGTGAAAATGTTTGTTGGCAGAATTTGGGTTCGAGCTGCTGCACTTCCAGCTAAAACACGCTTATTTGTGTTATTTGTATTATTACTTCTGTTTCACTTCCTTATTTTTATTTTGTGTGTTGTTTTTAATTGTGTTTTCTTGCCTTTTTGGCGCTCCTCTCATAAGCCAATAAGCTCATATTAAACTTAAGCTCACTCGGTTGAGCAGTAACTGTGTTAAAGGGTGTCGGTTGCTGTGGATGGTGCTGGGTGGTGTTGGGTGGTGTGCGGTGGTTATTCTCATTGGCCTTCTCCATTCGAATTGGCTTTGGCTGGTGCTGGGAATTTGCTAAATTACGAGCGATTTATTAAGCTGTCGTTCTTGTGCATCTTCTTGTTGTTGCGGACTATTAACTCGCCCGAATTGCGCGCAGTAAGCACAGCAGAGCACAGCAAAGGGCGCTGGGAATGGCCACAACCCTAATAGACAAATACAAATACAATGCAATTATTTGTTTTGCCACCCAACGCCCGCCCCTGCCGGCTGGGCTGCTTCTGGGCTGGGGAGTGGAGCCGTCTCAGGTGTTGGCGTATAAAAATAACATAAAATAAAATGTGAGCTGGCGCGCGAATCAGGTTAGCAATTGTTTTTTTTTTTTCATCGCAATTGAAACACGAGTAAAAGTTAAAAATTAATTAATATTATTAATTGTTAACAGATTCCATTCAGTCAAGTCCTGAGAAGTTAATTGTTTTCGCTCTTGTGTTCGTAAGCGAATTGCCGTCGTTGTATTAAAGCTGCTGAAAATCGAAGAAAATTCAATTTTCCTTGCATGACTTGAATTTCGGATACGAATTTTTAGTGTAAAACGTAACAGCTGGCGAAAGTGCTATCAAAGGTATTATTCTAATGAAATTTATTGTACCCTAAGCCCATTGACAATGCCTAAAAGGGGTATAATGCTTTTGTGTTATGTATGTAACAGGCAGAACAGCTAAGTCGATTTAGCCATGTCCGTCCAATGCGTTGATCTTAGAGCTTATGGGAGCTCGTGACTTAAAATTGAAATTGAAACGTAGCTCCTAATATTCCCCGCGTAGATAAACTTGTCCCCTTTTCAATAAAATCTACACAAATCGATATCAAGATTCTGCTTTTGACTATGTATTGAAGCCAAACGAGACTCTCGTGTAGAATATAGATAAAGTTGCAGAATATTTCACTTTTTGGATACCTGCTCACGTTTCCTCCTTTAAATGAATTCATTTTTTAAGATAGCATATTGGGCTTTAGTATTTATACACATTTCGATAACATATTTATTTCCTGAAAGTTTCATAAAAATCGCCCAATAAAAGCCGAAGTTAATAAAGGTAGCATATGCCATAGTGTGTGGCAAAAGGGAAGTAGCACACAGTTGCATTAATGCTTGACCTGCTGTGTGTGTGTGTGTGCTTGTGTGAGTGTGCTTATGTGTGTATGCATTTACGGTGTTGTACACGCATTTAAAGAGGAAATCTGGTATGCTTGCAAGAGCAGCTCGACGCTGGGGTCAGGGTATCTGCTAGTCAACTAAAGCGTTCTAAATTGTTTCCTATATCATTTGGAAAAATGATTCTTCTTTAATTTTCTTTAAACAATTCGTTATATTCGAATTTTCCTTAACAATTTACTAAAGATTTGGTTTACATAATTTTTCATCTTTTGCCAGTTGCTTGGTTTTGGTCTGTTTGGATTTGATTGTAATTATTTTGTCATATAAGAAAAGATTTCAAGGCATAACAAAAGCATTATGTGTTTCCAGTTTGTTTTTCTTTAAAAAACATGACAAAAAGTGACTTAAATCGATAAAGAAATAAGTTTCAATTTACAGCAATTTAATTAAATTGACAATTTAGATTAGCTGAAAATACGTTAAGATAAAATTCTTGATAGTCGTTAAACAATCGTTTTTAGTTTTATTATAAAAAGAAAAATAATTATGAAAATGCTTTCAAGCATTTATATCAAGTTGAAAAGAACAAGTGATTTTGTTTAGGTAAATGATGTTATTTTCATTCAATTTATTGCTGATAATTAATCCCGAATTGCTTGTAGTCATATAAAAAGCATCGAATGATGGTTAAAACAATAAGTTAACCTACATCTCTGTAGGTTAACAGTGTTAAATTCCATAGATTACTCCGCACATCTATACCTATATATATATATATATATGTATATATATACAACCAAGTGTATATATGTATATACCATTTTTCCATGACTGTTGGTGGTCTTTTTTGGGTCATGCCCGGTTACTGACTTTGAATTCTTTGGTGGAATTCCTCGCACAATATGCGGCATTAAAGTAACACGTTTAACTCTGGACAACAGCCACTGGTGTTCACGCAAACACACACACACACACACACACACATGTAAAGGTGTGTATATGTATACACACCTAGCTACACACACGCACAGCTGGAAGTCCGGCGGCGCCATTATTGGCAACGTAGTCGTCGACTTGTTGCGCGTTTTTTCTCTCTCGCAGACGTCGCGACGCCGTCGTGCACTTAAAGGCATACACATACACACACTTATACACACCCGTATACACACACACACACACACATAAGCACAGGCGTATTCATAAATGCTAATAAAGCGCAGAGAGGCGGGGTCACGCTGTTGCCCATCTGGCATATTTGTTAGCCCCTGGTTTGTGGCGGCTTAAAAGCATTCGCGCCGCTTAGATTTGAGGCACGTTTAATTAAGCAGTTTCACATGCGCTTATGGCATGCATCTAAAGCTGGGGCTGCGGCCTGTGCTGGTAGCCCAGTGTCCACATGTTTGAAAGCAATTAATGTAGAGCAGCTGCTGGGCGCGGTTTTATTTGGACGTTGCGTATACGCAGCATAAAACGCGCCAGTCAACTGGAGAAATTGCGCTTCGCTTAACTTTTACTGTGAGCCAGCCGTTTAATTTAAGCTCGAATTTGACAGCTATTTGACAGGCGAACAGGCTGGCAGGCTGGCAGGCGGCCTAGCAAACTTGGCTTGTGGCTGCAGTTTTGAGGCTAGCCGAGCAGCGACAAGTAATAAGGATGCGCAGTGAGCAGCAAGTGTCCTGGCCAAAGTTGCCGAGCAGAGCGGCCTTGACTTAATAATATGCGAAGCCAACCAAGGTCCACAGTTGACTTCAACTTGGCCAATCCATGGCAATAGTAGCTGCTTAGAAACACACACGGTTGAATGCTCAAGTATGGGTATATTATACAGGCTAATAGGTTGGGCAAGGTTAACCCTTTTATGTGTATGTGTGTATGAGCTTCCGAACATGAATCATTAATAACCATTTTGACATGAAGTTAAGTGCAAGTACAAATGTTAAACTGGTTAAGACACATGTGAATACATGTTGCATTTGTAAGGATGTGTTTATTTTGAATGCTTAAGCTTATGTGTAATATTTAGTAAGTACATTTAATTGCGTAAATGTTCTCGACGTTTATAGTACTTAATTTTGATAATAAGCATTCATTGTATAATATAAACTCACTCTTGCTTATTTCTGTTTTTATTTTTTACTCACTCGTTGTTCTACTTATTCTCGCTTCTCACTAGTCACTCATTCAGCCCCCCTCAATTACGCGCTTTCTCTCTCTCCCACTCAAATTTTAATATAATAATTTTTAGTTCATGAAAAGGTGATCTACCTCTCATTGCGCGTCTCGCTGACTCTATTTGCATCTCTCTTTCATATTCTCTTCCTCTCACATTTGTTAGCTCCGTCTTTTTTATATCGCCTTTCTATGCGATTCTCATTAAGTTAAATAATGCTCATGCATATAATTATTGTCTTACTGATGGACATATATTAAAATATATGTCTGTCTTGATGATAACATAATAAGCCGACAGTTATACTTAAGGTCTTACGTTTACTCCCGAAAATGAGAATCAATATATTTTGCATTGTTAAAAATGATGAAGAACTGCTTTCTGTCTACTGTGTCTTTCTATTTTTAGATGGTAGTAAAGAAAGTTTGTACATGCTGTATATTTTGAAAATAATTCAAACGTGATGACATGGGGTAGACTTGGTAAACTGTCAAATTTTTGGTGGTCGAGCTAAAAGTATATTTATCTGTCATTTATTCACAGTACTTGTGGAAATATTATGTGGCAAATGTGAATGGAAAAGCAAGGGCTAACGATATAGCGCATTATCGATTTGCGCGTAGTCATGTGGTTAATTTAATTTTGTTGCTCGCACAATTTAACGTGAATTGTTCGCTGTCATATTGTGGATTATAACAATGCAACAATTTTAGTAACTCTGACGCGGAACTGACAAAAACGAGCAACAAACCTATCTACGGCTGTCAATTGCAGTTGCGTTTTGAGTGCGCACTTTAACATGCGCCCTATCTCCCAGTATCTCCCTCTCTCGCTCTTAGTTACTTACTTTGTCACGCCTTTTAAAGAGACATTTCTTGGTCACGCTTTTCGTGTGTATATGTATTTGCCTGGGCTTTGCTTCAACTGTGACACGGCAAAAAGAGGCCTCTCATCCTCATCCTCATCCTCCTCCACCTCCTCCTCACCCGCCGTCGCGCGAGCTAGCCCTAAAGAGCTGAAGAAACAGAAGAAATGAGAAAAAAATACGAAAAGTTGGCAAAGCAACAAGCTGCGATGGTGACGATGATGAGAATGAAAGAAATTTGTGGGCTACGGCAATGGCTTTACATGGTCACAGTTGCCTGGGGTTTCCTCTCTCACTCCCTTCCTCCCCTTTCTCTAGCTCTGTCCCTGTCTTGCTGCCGTTCATACTCTTTTTGTTGTTTTGCTGTGTGCATGTGTCTCAGTTGTGTTGCCTGTCAGCCTGTTGCGCCTTTTGCGTGTCGCTTTGTGTGCGCGGCTCAGTTGCTTACAGTTTCAGTCTGCCGGGCAGGCGGGCAAGTAGGAGACGTGCCGGTACGGCTTGTTGGCAGGGGTGGGCGGGGCTCGGCCTGCCAAAATGTCTCGTTCTGCCTTTTATAACAACCCCGTTAGCAGCTATAACCAGACCTGCACACACTTTATCAATAACACCCCCTACCCCCCCACCAGCCTAAGCCCCTGCCCTAACCAAAATGAAAAAAAATTCTGCCCGACTGTCTGCCTAGTTGTCCAAGTGACGTCTCTTCTATTGCCTCGTTGTGTTTGCTGCTGTGGCAACAATTTGAGAAATAACTCCGGCAATGGCAATGGCGCAACTTTTGCGACCCCCTCGTCAAAAAAAAAAATTGTACACACACACACACACACACACATACACACACACGTACAGGCACACGCTGCCGCACACCAATGCCAATGGGGAGCAATACCAATAGAAGTTGCGGCACTGAGCGCCATGGCGTAACAGATACACAAACTTAACTTAACTGAGTGTGTAAGCAATACACGAAGCGACGAGCTGAAAATTGTAAGAAAACGCAACTGTAATACAAGACCTAGGGTGTAGTAGAGGTGTGCCTGTGCGTATGCCTGTATAAGTGTATGCGTTGGCGCGCGCGTGTATGTGTGTGTTTGTGTGTAGAAGGGGCTTTTCGGTGTAGCCCATTATCGCTGCCCCAGCGCCCAGCTGCGTTTCAACTTAAGTAACATTCCACGTTGCGAGGTCGACTTCGCCGTTGCTGAGAAGTTTGCATACATATGTATGTATTTATTGTGCGTATGTGTGTGTGTGTGTATAATACCTAAAGCATACAGTGCGGGCGGATTGAATATGGACAATGTGATTTTGTAGATGAACGAAAACGGTTCCGAAAGTGTTATACAAACCAAAGCTGCGCGCCCAATAAGCATTTCCAGTAGTTCTCTCCTTAGGATTCGATTCGTGAACCAAGCTTGGCACATTTGTAAACTCTGGTCTTAGTTTGCTATATATCAATATAAATCAAATTAAAATATTGGGAGCTCTAAAACTATCGTTGGGGCAATGTCAAAGATTAAAACATTTGAAACCCACTAACAAGTAATTTTCCATTTGAGGCTCGTGTCATCAATCATCGTACTCTTGCTCGTTTAGACTCGAGTCAGATGATGTTGAGATATATCGGCTACGCCATTCAGTTAGCGGGTAAATCCCGATCACAGTATTCAGTTGTGCTCGATAGCATTGTATCTTCAGTGCCGCATGCCGATTTTGAACTGAACCGTGCACCAAGTCCTAAGCCGGATTAGCTGGATAAAAAACTGGGTAAAAATGGTTTGGAGCAAAATTCTTTTATTTTTTTCGGCTAGTTCGGTTTTTCGATAGCAAAGTTAATTCGTTTTAGTTCTTGTTTTAAAAATTACAAAATTTAAATTAATTTAAATTATATATATAATATTATATATTATATTATATCATAGAACCTTTTGTAAAAAAGTGAGAAGCTGGCTTCAAAGCAAAAATTGGACTCATAGATGGATGGCTAATTAAGTTCACTAGCCGAACATTAAGGTGAGGTACAGGTTCCAATTGTGAACCGACTGTTTTGTGGCTTGTGGCTTGCAGCCCTGGTTCTTATTTGGTCAACGCTGCGTTTGTTCGTTTGTTTAACTTTAGATTTTGTTCTATTTAATAAGTACCCAGTTATTGGTTTAGCTGATCAAGGTTTCTCTCGAATCATTTTTGGCCGAACTGCATGTATGTGAACTTGTGCTAGAAAATATTGAAGTCCTTGCCCATTATTATTTGTATTCATAAAATATTGCGAATGCTATGTTAAAAGATAATTACATTTTGTTTATTTAGATTTAAGAATTTTAGGCCCACACAAGTCCGCGCGTTCATTAGCCAATTCTTTTTATGTGAACTCTTTTTGTTTTGATTTTTTTTTGCCTTCCCCCAATTTGGCAGATTTGCTTCCATTCAATTGTGTGGCACTGTGTATATACTTAGCATTACGTTTGCTTATGTGTGTGTCTAAGTATTTGCAGTTGTGTGCGTTTGTGTAAGTATGTGTGTGTGCTCTACTCAAAAGCTGCCTTTTGTGATTTCTTCTTGCGCGCGCCATGCCGCTTACAATCATCAAAATTTATAAGCAAAGTTAAGCAAGGCAAAGGCAAATATTTTTCAAACTTGGCCCCGCGCTCAATTCGCGTCTCGCAACTCGCAAACTAAATCAACCTAAAGCCAGTCATTGGGTTCGCTTGGGTGGGTTGATGGGGGGTTGGGGGGGGGGGGGTGGCTTGGGTTTCGGTTCGTTTGGGTTAAGATGGTCTGGGTTGGGTGTTTGGCTGGGCAGCTTGCCTTGCGGTTGTTTCATTATTACTAAAACCCTAAAAGCAAAGTCTGGCTGCGATGATTATAATGATGAGGATGATGTTGGCGATAATGACGATGATGGGGCTGGGCCTGATGATGGTGGCGACGTCGTCTGTCGAACTACAAAATTTTTGATAAAATTTTCAACAGATTTGCTGAAAGTTTCTTTTTTTTTTTTTTTTGGTTTTGCAATTATTTTTAGGGATCAATAAAATAAGTTTAAAAATAGCTAACTGTGTGAAGAGAGATAGAGAGAGAGAGAGAGAGAGAGAGAGACACTTTGACAGAGATAGCTAAAGCAATAAAGAGGCTGTTGTTGCCTTTTGAGGGCCGCCGGGCAAGGTCAGTCACAAAAATCAGCAGGCTGCTAAAGAAAAATCAAGTTTAGGCAACTTTATTTACTCAATTAGTTGTTTTTGTTATTTGCTGGTTCGCTGGCTTCGTTAAGGCGACTTGATGACCATCCAGACACAGAAAGGGGCAAGCATTAGGGCCGGCAAGGGGGTGAAGTGGATTGGGTGAACTACCACACTAATTGGCTTAGAGCGACAAGCGAAAATTAACTTTTATTTTCAGTTGAGCTGCCTTCGCAATAATGTAAAATAAAATTTTCCATGCCCATCAAGCAAAAAGTTAACAAAGCCAAAAAGTTGCCCACAGCAACGGCAACGGCAGCGGCAGCGGCACCGACTGTGGCATCAGCAGTCGGACGGTGAGAAGCGTGGGGAGGAGGGGGGGGGGGTGCGACTAGGGTGGGAGAGAGCGAGAGAAATCGGTAAAATCAACAAAACACACGCAAGATAAACACGACCGCAGCCACAGAGCTAAGAACACAAAAGCAGCGCCACATTGCGTATACGACCTGTTGGCTGTTTCCTCGCTTGACTGGGCTGGCTGGCCGGCCTCATATAACTGCCACTTGGCAATGAGCACTGGCCCCTGGTCACTCTGGCTTGAGTAAGCTTCAATTTATGTCGGCTAAATTGCAATATCAATAAGCAGAGCGTTAGAGCGAGGTTGAAGGCAAGAAGTTGCCTTTAAGTGAGTCGTAAGGCCAAGTATTAATGCGCCAAATGCGAGTAATGCAAACGGAAAGCGACCTTTACGACTCAAGTGCTGCCCGTGCCAATTTTAGTTCAAATGCATATTCATATTACGCACATACATATATCATTTGCTTGTGCCTGTCTGTGTGTGTGCGCGTGTGTCTGTCTGTCTGAGTCTGGTGAGCACATGGAAAACACCTGTTTGCTGATATATGAGCGTCAGCCAATACAAATTCTCAAGTAAACATATTAAAATTGAGCTGTTGGCACGGCAAACATTAAAGTAATACCACACCTCACTGTGGGCGTAGGGGTGCCATACACACGCAGGCCCACAGCAGCAATCGACTGCACAATACTCTGTTCACGTTGTTATTTATTGCTGATTTAATCCGTTGAAAAGAGTTTTTCTGCTCGTTGCCTGGTAACACTAAGACTGTGGCCACAAAGCAGTCACTTTTAAGCTCTTGCCTTAAGGAAATAGTGATTTTTGCTGCTTTTACTTATATTATAGAGGAAGAAATCAGACTTTTCTTTTTTTCAATTCAATTGGTTTTATTATGCGCTGCGATTAGTACCTGATTCTGATTTCTGCCAAGCTGAAAGCCTGTGAAAGAATGTTATAGTTACAATGTCTTGTAGCTTCTAGGGGTATTCACATTGAGGGGTATTTACAATTGAGGAGGATTCTGTAAGGGATTTAAATGAAGCGAACCATAAGCCAAACGAGCTGCCCAAAAAAAGTCATAGATTAAACCCGAATCGGAACTTAATTTTCTTCAAGAACAGTTTGGTTCAAAAAATATAAGTTACTTTGACTCCAATTTTCGGACTTGTCTAAATTGATTTGATTTAAATTATGTCCGCCTTTTACATATGAAAAGACGTACGACTTGCACTGTTCTCAGCAGAAAGACGAATTTAAATCAAAATAAAATTGTTTCAATGTAATAATATATAACAAACCAAGTTTAAAACCAAGTCCTGGATTCATGCAAGTGGAAAGCCAGTTTCACAAGCTGATTCTTGATATAAGTATATAGATTTTCCTTGAGCTTCAATAGTGGTTCGTTCGGGCAGATGTGCAGCAAAATAGAAATCGCAGAAAACTAATATACTCGCTTACATCTCCCGAGCCGAGCATAACTACGCAAGTGTGCGCGAAACACCTACACAACAGCATTGGGATAACTTATTTTCCCCAATCATTCCCGTGTCGTGAGCATTTTATCCAGCTATCGATTTATGGTTTATAAATTTATTGAAATCTACAAGACTGCATAGCTTAGGTCCGTGCCTTTAAAAAGTTAGTTCCTACAAATTTATTAGTTAGTTTAATCAGACTTTATGTTGATTTTTTAACAAATATTTCCTACTAGCGGGTATAACCCGGCCTTGCCCGTGGCACGTATGTTATAAAATCAAAAAAGCTTTGAAAATGATTTTGAAACTGATCGGACGGGAATCAAACAACCTTTATGCAAATCGGAAAACTCTTAAAATTCACCAAAAAAATCTTAAAAATGCATTTTCCACCGAAGGAGTTTAGATTTTGCGAGAAATGTGAAACACGTCTCTAATGATTTTTCTTATAGATCTTTGGAAATAAATTTGAACACAAAACGTCATCCACAAAATCTTCGACCCCCATTTGCACCAAGGAGGGATGGAGTTTTCAAAAAGTGTGAAACACCCCTCAAATGAATTTGAATATAGATCTTTGAAAATGAGTTTGGGGCCGATCGGATGGTAAACAAAAAACTTTCATACAACCGTTTTCCGCCAATATACCACTGTTGCGGGTCGAATTTTCCAAATCGTCGAAATACATATTCATTAAGTTCTTATTGAGAGCTTTGAAAATAAGTTTTAAGCAAATCGGACACAACTTAAAACTTCGCCCAAAAAATCTTTAAATCGCATTCCCCACGAAGAAGTTTGAATTCTGCGAAAAGTGAGAAACACGTCTCAAATGATTTTTCATATAGATCACTGGAAATGAATTTGAGCTCGAAACGTCACCCACCAAATCTTTGACCTCCATTTCCACCAAGGAGGAACGGATTTTTCGAAAAGTGTGATACACCCCTCAAATGAATTTGAACAAAGATCTTTGAAAATAAGTTTGGGGCCGATGGGATGGTAAACAAAAAAGTTACATACAAACGTTTTTCGCGATTTTTCCACACTTGCGAGTGGAATTACCCGAAACCCCGTCTTAACGTGCACCTACACCACATAAGGTAACTACAGTGAAAATTTCAGCTTCCTAGCTCATACGGTTTGAGCTGTGCGTTGATCACCAATCAGTCAGTCAGTCAGTCAGTCAGTCAGTCAGGACAAACAGTTTTATATATAGAGATTAAAAGCTGGACTATATCGGAGGGAGGGTTTAATTTTAGCAAGTTGGTATTAAAACATTAACAACTGTGCGGAAGCCAACATTTGCTGCAAAATGTTGAGAAAAAGTTATTCCATAATCAGCTTAGTAAGTAAAATGGAATAAAATCGATCTCAAATCCAACTATGATTATTATTAATATTTATGCTCGAATGTGAAAGTGCATTGAAATGCAAAGAACTGTTGAGTTCTGTGAAAAAGCAATATATCGATAAGGGAAGCACTATAAAAGAACTATTGCATTCAGTTGCCTAACACAGAGTTCTATAAAAAATTTTGCGGCTCGTGAACCTGTGGCATGGTTGTGCACTTCTCCAATGCATTGTTTGCTTGTGGGCCTCAGCCATTGTATTAAATGAAAATGTTCTATAAAAATCTATTCCAAAATGCTGTTTGCAAACGGAGCACATAAAGGTGCCTCGTGCCGTCATGCAAAGCAGCTGTTTCTAGCTACTCGATTAGAGAGGGAGAGAGGGAGCGGGAAGGAGGGAGAGGCAGTGGTGCTCTTGCCATTCTGCATCGCCTGGATGCCATACTATCCAAAGAGCCGCACGTGCTGAAACAGTTCACACTGTGTCTACTGTTGCCAGTTGCTAGTTGCCCCTGCAACGTTTGCTGTAATTTTGTATCCTGGGCCGGGCCACCAGACTTGGAGTTTGTTTGCCTCTTGCTGCTGACAAGTGAGTGTGGCTCAGCTCAAGTGCGTTTGCGTGTGCGTGTGTGGGCGTTTGTGGGCGTTTGTGGGCGTTTGTGGGCGTGTGCTTATGAGCCGTGTAAACAAGCAGCGCTCGTTATTCTCTGAATAGTGTTTGTAATCGTAGTAGCCAAGTACCAAAGAATTCCTGAAACACATTTCGCCTCAGCGAATTATTCAGAACAAAATACACGTTGAATATCAATTAAGCTAGATTTCTTTTTAATGTATAAAAATTTGTTTTCGGGTACTTTTGGTTCTCTAAACAGACTCTGCTTTGCATTGACAAATAAACTAAGCACACGGGAGTGCCTGACTTTGGGAAACGAGAGTCTTGATAGCAAATTTGGTGTCTCTAGTTTCATGTGATTAGCTCTTAAAATCTCCGAGAACGACACATTCATAAATACGGACGTGATGGACGGACATGGCCAGATTGACTAATCAAGAACATATGTACTTCATGAAGAGTTCTCCTTCTTCCTGTGAAATTTGCGCAAAACCATTAAACACTTCTCAGCCATTTTCAATGGGTTCAGGGTATACAAATAAGTAGATAGCAATAATGGCAATTATGTAAAGGGATTTTCACAAATAAGAGAAAGGGTGCGGCACTGCAACCGAGACGGTCTGACATGCCTGGGGCTCCCTAAGTGCCCAGGATATGCTCAACCTCCTTGATGAAGGGGAGCCGTACTCTTGCTGCGAAAGCCCCGATCTGAGCTGGGAAGACAAAAACTTTGCTCAGATGCCAACAACTATACCAACAAACAGAACCTATTCAAGCCGTGAATCGAACCAGCGATCATGTTTAACTCTAATTTTTGGTATTATTATTATAATTATTATTATTATTATTATTATTATTATTATTATTATTATTATTATTATTATTATTATTATTATTATTATTATTATTATTATTATTATTATTATTATTATTATTATTATTATTATTATTATTATTATTATTATTATTATTATTATTATTATTATTATTATTATTATTATTATTATTATTATTATTATTATTATTATTATTATTATTATTATTATTATTATTATTATTATTATTATTATTATTATTATTATTATTATTATTATTATTATTATTATTATTATTATTATTATTATTATTATTATTATTATTATTATTATTATTATTATTACTATTGCAATTGTTATAACCTTTATTGAAATATCTCGATTTTTCTGTCACGCACTGGCTACGAAAGGTTGAAAGGTTTGAGGCAAAAGCAATTCCATTTGGACTCAAATAAAAGTTTGCGAGATTGTGACGGAATAGCCATAACAATTGTCTGGCTGGGCGAAAGTGTGTTGAACTCGCGGCCAAATCGATTGCGAGAACATGCGAGTGCGCAATTGTGCAACATGGCGACTTATTGATATGGCAAACTGATTTTCGCAATTACTTTTAATGAAAGCGGATGGGTAGGCAAGTTAAATGGAAACGCGCGTGCGAAATGTGAAACGCGAAAAGTGTATGTGAAATGCAAGCACATGGAAAATGGCCTAGCAGTCAATGGCTGTGGGCGAATTCCCCCAAGTCATCAGCAGCAACATTTCCTGCTGTGGCCGCACACCCTCTCTCTCGGTGCCCCTTTTTAGTTCGCCACTCGTACTCCATGTTTCCCTCTTGTTTTCTTTGTCAGCTGCTGTTTGATTGGGGGTTTTCAGCCCATGTTACGCCCTGACTGCATTTGGGTCAAGGCTGGCGCTGCAAAGTTTGCTCGCTATTTTTTTATTTTGTTTTGTGCAAATGCTAAATCGCTGCCAATGCCAAGAGCTGCCAGCATCAAACTGACATCAAGATCAAGGCCAACTATGGTCAGCAATTCTTTTTATTGCATTTCCATGTCAGTTCGAAGTGCAAAAAGTGTAGCATACTTTTCTGCAGATGCCGTTGTTGCCGCAGCTGCGTGGATTAACAAGTTAAATTACTGCTGCTTTGTTTTCAGCCCACGCACACACACACACACACACACACACACACACACACACACACACACACACACACACACACACACACACACACACACACACACACACACATACACTCACACACCGACCTTCACACACGCACATAGAAATCCCAGTCTAAGTCCAGTTTCAAGTTCAGGCCATGGCATTTTGTACACTCCGCCGCTTTACTTCCTTTCAAGAGCATCATTCCAGAGTATCCTATGTGTGCGTTTGCTGCTGCGTTTCCCTGGCCGGGATTGTCCAGGTATGGGCCTGACTGAGGGCTTATCAGCTGGGGCACAGCGCATAGCGCCGGCGCCTAATGATCATTCAATGTTCTTCATCCTCTTTGCTGGCGCGGCTAATGCCCATTTAATGGCCCAATCCATGTTCTGTTAATTATGCGCTCTCTTTGTTTTTATTTTTTTATATATATATTTTTTTTTTGGACCCAGTTATTTGGGCAGCGGTTTTTAATGGCCTACACCCCGCCGAGCACACTGTGGTCGTTTACCTTTGTTGAGCCCGCAATTGCTCTGTGCTTTATTGATGGCTTTGTGACAGCTAAGCTTCAGGCTTCCACATGTAATGGTCGTGTTTGGTGCGGCCCCTAAATGTTGTGCCTTCACGCATCTACGCCGGCTCTGGCGGTTGGTCCTTTTTGGGTGCTTGGCTCTTACGCATTCGGCCGCAGGCCAATGTCAATTTGGCTTTCTAGCAGCTTTGAACGAGATGCTGTATGCCAACGGCGCGTCGCATAACTTGATTTATGTCCAGGCCAAGCGTCAAGTGGGGGAGACGCGACCACAAAGATGGACTGTCCTCGGCTGTGCGGAACTCAAGTGGACTTTTACTTGTTTATGCAAATGCAAGGATTGCTGCTGGTATGCAGCCTCAGACATATTTATAATCCCCCCCCTTTCACGGTTACCACTCGACTCGGTGGCTTAGCACTGGCTAATGCTTCAAGGGTTTGCATACTGGACAAATGCCAACGTTCTTTCAACATTAGTGCCAACTCTTTGAGCATACATATATTTTGTGATATCTCTTTTTGCTGTGGCAAACCTCTATAAAAATGTAATTAATTGTGCTTCATAAATGAAATGCTTTTACATTTCTGAAATTATTTACACTTTGTTTACAGCTTATATTTATCTTCTTTTTTTTTACTATTTCTTGACTTCACAAGGGGCCCAAAGAATGCTTGGTTTTTATTTATTTTCATTTTTCTTTCTTTAACTTACTTATTTTAAGTTATCTTTTATGTCAAGCTTACATTTTCCTTCCTTTTATATACTTAGGATATTCTCTCTCTAATGTATTTTTTTTCAAAGCTCACAATTTTTCCTCATTTATTTCTTACTTGAAGTCTTTTATTTGTACGTTACCTTGATTTTTGCTTCTTTTGCTCATATTTTGTCGCTCACCTGTTCGAGCTACAGCGGTAATTCCGGGAACTTTTCATAAATCTTCATGTTATGTTCCCTTTTTTTTTACAGTTGTCTTTCGCCTCATTTTGCTTGCTCTTTTATGCTGTATTCTTTTTGCCTGCAACCTATACCAAATATCATCCTCTTATCTGCTTCTGCTTGCCCTCCGCCCCTATCCCCTATCCATGGAGCGACTAGAGTTCTTTACAACCAGCTGGTAAAGTTACCACGCCAATCAAAAGCTCAAATATTCAAATTGCTCAATGAAACGTTAATTATGCGCTTTGCCATGCCATAAGTACCCAACCCCATGGGCCAACGCCAATTTGCAACCCCTTCCGGTTGCCGTGCCCCCATGTCATTTCTGTCCTTTGCTATCTGATTCTATTACATTCACATTTCCATGCCGCTCGTTATGCCATTTACCATGCCAAATTTTTCGATATATGCGCATAATTAAGATCCATAAAAAAAATCAACATTCAACTATACGATAAGGGCATGACAAAGGGGTTGCAACCGGGCACTGGGCGACTGTCCTCAGTTACTTGGCTCTAATTCGAAATCACTTAATACAAACGTTTACAAAAATGCATATGTATATGAGTGGGTGTGTGCGTCTATGTGTGTGTGCCTGTGTGTGTGTGCGTGTGCTGCTTACATAATAGACACTTTATTACCATTAACTCAATTTACATTTTATACAAATGCGGCGCGAGTGAAGTGGCAAACGAGTAAAAGGGTAAAAGCCTCATTGTGTGTTATGTGTGTGGGTGTCTCTGTGTGAGTGTCTCTCTCTCTCTCTCTCTCTGTCTCTATCTTTGTGTGTGTGGGTGCTTTAGTGTGAAACAGTCTTTGTGCGCACTCTGGGGTTAGGTATAGTGTCATTTATACAGTCGCCTTTTTAGTAGGCACTTATAAGTACATTAATCTATAAAAAATGCAAAATAATAATAAGCTTTATAATTATATAAGCAATACAGAAAGTTGCAATCGGCTGTAACCGACGCAGCGTGTTCTCAGATTTTTTTAATGAAAAGAATCCTTTTGTTAAGGGGTTTGTTAGCTTGGTTTTGGTTTCCTTTGGTATTCATTATAGTAGAACATTTTTAAGCTGTTCACAGAGAAAACAGGCGTATATTAACTTTATGCTTTTTTTGTCCTTCCGTCTCTCCGAATGAGAGCATATATTCCACGCTGACTGCTCTATATGAAAAAATCAAGCGTATTTCGCATATCAATCTGGAAGATATTCCACAGAATTGTGTTTCGCTAGTATTGAGATTATTTTCTAATTGAATAAAACTTAAACATTTCGAGGGGCTTCAAGGCCTTCCAAAAGGTAATTGTGAAGAGTTTTCCAAATAACTTTTAAAATCAATATAAGAGTTCAATTAGAAAACTTAAAGCTCTTGCTGCTTAACTCTGGATTGGATTGGATGTTGTTAGAGTTTTTGTGATTTGAAGAATGCATTTTGATATTTGTCAGCTGCATATATACCCCACTTAGTAGCTTCTAAGCACACGGGTAAGCAATTCGCATAAATTCTGTTTCAAAATTTCAATTTGTGTGCCCTGCAGTTTGTTATTTTTGTTGTTGCAGCAGCAACAGCTGTGGGGTGAATATCGCGCGCTAATCTGATAATGAGTGTATATTTATGATTATGTACATGCATTTAATGGAGCACGCCCAGTCGCCCAGCCGCCCAACCATTCACACGCCAAAGAGGCATTAGCCTGCCCCGCCTCCTCGCAGCTTATCGCATGCAAATTGAGACACTTGTGTGTGCAGCAAACCAGGCAAAAAGAGTGGTGGAGAGGGGTGTGTGTGTGGGTGTGTGTGAGTGTGTGTGTGTGTGTGGAGCATGCTGACACGCCTCTGGGGATAACATTTTTTATGCGCTCAGGGCCAGGTTCGGGGACAACGACGTCGCGATGCCTGGCATCAGCACTCGATGATTCTGTCAATTTGAGTAAATCTTTTTAATGGATCGCAAAAAATTAATCGTGTGGAATATTTTTGAAAGCATGCAACGCATCCCCAACTCGCTTTCTCACTCTCACTCACCCTCACACTCTCTCTCTCTTCCTCCCTCTCTGTTACTCTCACTCGAATTTCGTCTGTCTGTCTGCATGCATGAAATTGGCCCACACATAGTTATGTATGGAGTTTGGCCAATCTCATGAGCGAGTCCGTTCATAAGTTCGTGAGCTGATATACAAAACGGCCACTTAAGTTATTTGTCAAGCGGAAATCGATTTTAGTTTTCGAACAGCGCCCAATACACATGCCATCCAACCATTGAGGATGAGGGGCGGGACTGAGATTCAGTTGCTGGGTCATAAACTTTATTGCGCAGCATAATAAATAAATTAATATATGTTTATATTTATTTTATATTTATATAATTGTATGTGTGTGCGTGTGTGTGCGTGTGTGTGTGGGGCTGGTGCGTGCGCTCGTCCGTTCAGCAATTTATTATTATTCACAATATGCGCTCTCAATTTTAATTTTACTCTGCTTTTCCTTTCAACTGTCATCATAATGTTTCATTTTGCAATTCAAGTGCTTGCCTTGCGACAAGTGCTACTCCTTGTGAGTGCAAACGAGCGAGAGACAGAGCGAGATGGAAAAGAGAGAGAGAGAGAGAGAGAGAGAGAGACTGAGACTGACCGAGAGGACCCAAAGAAATTGGTCTGTATTGGACTTTTGTTTCGGGCTTTGGCTTACCAAGCTGATGAAACTGATTGTGGACATTGAGAATTGAGGCAATTTACCCACTGAAGGACCGTCTACTTGAGTCATAAAACGATGAGCTTGAAATTGAAATCATTGCATTAAGATTCGGACATACAAATACATAATATATCAGCTTCATAGAAGCGTGAACATAAATCAAATTAAATCACATTTTTTGTGAATCAAATATGCAATGACAAGTTGAGTTTATTAAATCACATGGTTACATTTCTATAAATAGTGTTATTTGAAAGTTCCTTTGAGTAAATTCATGAAATCAAGTTGAATTACAACAAAAAATAGTTTAATAATCTTTTCATACTCGGTACACTTCTCGGCATTCACACGCAGTTAAGCACTTTTCATCATAAATGAAGCCTTAATTGCTTTGCTTATACTTTACATTAAATTACTATTATCCGTATGTACCGCAAGGAGCAGAATAAACTAAAAACAGCTCACGCTTCACTTTGTTGTATCGCAAAATTTAATAAGAAACAAGTGAGACTTTACTCTATCTAAATATATTATGCTAGCAGATAGACAGTGTGGAAGTCTTAATCGCCTCAAGAAACACATATTCTTATTTATATATAAATAAGGGAAAATTCATATCTAAATGTGTACTTGCTCAACAATTCACGTACACATTAGTAGATGACCAAATAGAGTAAAGAGCGAGTTAGCTTAAGAACAGGAAAAAGAAAGAGGTATACAATTTTAAAGAGAAAGGGGAAGAGAGGAAAAATGAAATTGCAAGAGAGAGTATTATATAATGTTCTGTATGCCTTACATGAATTCATGAGAATTGCATAGAAAGGCTATATTTAAAGTGAGTGGGAGGGAAAGAAAAGCATATTGCAAGAAGAAGGGAAATTATAAAAGATTATAACACTTATAATATAAGCGTGAAATTCTGAATTTGCTATGTTTAGATAGTGAGAGAGGGGAAAAAAGATATTGCCAGAAATGAAACTATATAAGATTATAACACTTATAATCTAAGCGTGAAATTTATATATAAAGGCTATAATTAAATATACATTTTTGTTTGATGCGAAAAGTGCGAAACTCGTCTCAAGAGAATTTTTATGAAGAAGCAACTTTTATACAACAGTTTTAGATATGTACAGATTAAAAAATATATACCAAAATAGATGCGTGTTGCAGATTACACATTCTTACTCCAGTAAGATTGGTTAAAAGTAATCTTAGCTTGATGCTAGAGAGATTATGGCAAATATATACCGCTTATACAAAAACATGTTAAAATTTCACATATTCTAATGTTCTATATGATTCACTTTTATCTAGATAAGTTTGGTAAATGGCTTTATCTGAAATATCTCCCTATAGATTGGGGCTGCACAAAAAGGCATCGAATCTTAGCTCGAGCAGAGCTATAGGTATTTAAAAAAATGGATGGGTTGAAGAAATTTCGTTTATATTCATATTTTGTAGTTTTTGTAATTTTAAAGTACTTAAAATATTCTACTATCTTGTTAAAGAGGTAACTTATTTTGATAGCTTGTGCAAATATAACGAAATATTCCTAGAACTCTCTGCTATAATATTCGTATACTTCCAGATACTTTTGAGGGGTCACGACATTTACTTTGGACAGAGTTGCGGGCAAATCTAGTATATGAAATGCATGTTGCGGACCATTATGGTCGGAGCCAGTGAGAAGCTCGTTCATTTAGCGGGTGTAACATTTGGCATTTGCCTAGCGCCTGGGAAGCTGCTTAAGCTAATGTGTCTGGGCCACAGTGTTGGGGGCGTTCTTTGTGCAGCATATCGTGTTTGCAACGGCGAAAGATTAATTTGGAAAATATTTGAGGCATGTGGAAAATAAACTTTTCTTGTTGCCCCAAGCCGGATCGGGGGCAGCTCCCAAATGATTGCCAACTTAGTTTATGGCTTCTGGCTGTCATTTCTTATTAATGGGATTGGCGAAACTGGAATTCTTTCAAAATTTAATAATAATGATTGCGATTGCACAAATAAAACTGAATCAGCTGCGGTCGCATCTTTAAACTTTTGCTCAATTGAGGAACCAAAGCCATTTTCATTTCATTCTTGGCTTTATTTGTTTGCATTTTGCCATAAATCTTTGAGCTTATTGCATACAAATACAGCGTTTGAGGAATTGTATAGAAAGTTTGAGAAACGTTATGCGTCAGGGCATCTGTTGGTCATCCAGCAGAGCTGGGGCACATCGAGGGCCTCGAAGCCAATTCTAGGCACTAGCACTGCTGTAATATTCAACAAATTTATTTTATGCTCTCACATTTTTGTACGCCGGCTTGGAAAATGCTTTCTCCTTGCCAAACTTCGTAAAACGTTAAAAAGAATTCAATAAAAAAAAATATTGCAATTCAAATCATTTTTGCAAAGAAAACTTCAAATTGATAAATCCTTTCAACGTATTTTCGCTAAAAACTTTGTTGAATTTGCAGTCTAGTTAACTCAAGCTCACAGAAATATAGCTGGCTTTCGATCTATATGTTATTTTATAGCTGACTCTTATATACTTTAAGACCATATCGGATGGGCTCATGCTAGTACATACAAGGCTGCAATCCGGGCTTGAACCGAACTGGTTCGTGGCCGGAATTCTCATCTATTGATATGAACCTTAACCAAAAAATGATTTGCTTTCTAAAGAAGGCTTAGTTCAAAACAGAAAACTTTTAAGGCAGACCCAGTCATAGATACCGTTAATCCCAACTATCGTATTTATCTAACTAACGGGCAATAATAAATTAAGAATTATATTTTACCTCAGATATTTTAGTAATATATAAAATAC
The DNA here is from genome assembly GCF_035044405.1 of Drosophila montana. Taxonomy (NCBI): domain Eukaryota; kingdom Metazoa; phylum Arthropoda; class Insecta; order Diptera; family Drosophilidae; genus Drosophila; species Drosophila montana. Next base: position 3,451,217 of record NW_026996559.1, on the reverse strand, counting down.
CAAATCTTGGATTTAACGATGTGGAATACCCGGCCTGCTAGCCAAAGGCGAGTTGGTTCGAACTGTTTACCGTACCAGCTCCAATTTTAGCCAGGCTTACAGCCATGATTTAATACGCACCTCTTGTCGATTTGAGTGGAATCAAAAGATTCAAGTTTAAAATTCAACAAATGAAAACTGATTCATAAATTGTTCAATCGATTTGTGAAAGAGAGACCAGGCGAATGTGTGATGAAAACGTTTTGCGGAAGTACACAAAATCAACTTTCACATTTGTACTCGTATGTACACATGCGCTTGCCCCTTTCACCATCCAAAATGGGAGTGGGCTATAACCCATGGGGTGTTGTAGTGTGCGTGTGTGTGTGTGCGTGTGTGCTGGTTCTGGTGTTGGGTTAGCAAATTTCTATTATTATGTATTTGTTTTGCTTTTGCGCTTGCTACGGAGCAAACAGAACAAAATAATGTTGATTTTTTGCAGCTTTCACTCTAAATGTCTAAATGTCAATCAAGGCGCTGTGTGTAGAAGCGTAAGAGAGTGTAAGCGAGAGAGAGAGAGAGAGGGAGCGAGAGAGAGAGGGGGTAACAACAAGCACTGGTTGCCCGCTCAAGGGGACGTAATACATTTTTAATTAAATGAAAGCAGTCAGAATTCTAACCGGCGATGCGAGAGCACTGCGCCAAGGCCAAGAAGCAGCCACATCCGCAGCACACCACAGCCGGCGGAAGTGTTGCGGCTTGCAACGTGCTACAGACGTAGGAAGTTGGTTATTTAGAAATTCATCTTGCCAATTTTCAGTATTGCTGCTCAGGTGATGCTGCAGCGGCGGCCGGATAAGGGCAGCAGAGGCTGCTGATTAATTATAATTAATTACAATGTCATATGTCATATTTATGCATTGAACAATGCTTGTAATTTGACGCAAAGACCATACACCAATAAATAATAAATACTACTTTGTTTATTGACGACAATTAATTGATAAATTATGCATTTAGCTGGGCATTTGAATTTAATGAACATGCAAAATTATTTCATTACAATTTATTATTTATTTATGCATTCGCATTTCTGCATTTATTGTTGTTTTTTCTTTCATCCATTTATTGTTTTTTCATCTTGATAAATATCATTAACATTTTATTACGTCCGCTATTTGCACTTGCTTTTATTTGGTTAATTAATTTTGATGAGCCGCACATTACGCACACAACATGAAATATTCGCAAAATCAAATAACAATGCGGTAGGTAAAAAATACTATTTGCTATTAACATTTTAATACACTGTTTACAAAGTAAAAACCTCGGATATATATTGCGAAATGTGTTCAATTGAGAAAATAATCCCAAACACACGCACACATAAGCGAGAGCGAAATTTGCATTTTAAAATACAAATTCCGTGGGGGGGGGGGGGGGGGGAGTGGGAATTGTTATCCAAAAAGTGGGGTATATGCGGCTGATACAGAATTCTCTGTCAAGCAAATTCCAAACCCAATCCAATTCTTGCTGATACGAAAATTTAGTTTGGTTGGGCTTAAGCTTTCAGCATTTTGTCAAGTCAACAAAAACTGATGCAGAAAATATATCAAATAAAGCCAATGTCTAGCAAAAAGAGAATATTGATTCTCTAGGTGGAATTGGGTAGTCTAAGCTGTCCCCTAAGCCATCCGCTCACAATGCTGCCAACTTTCTATAAATTCTTTTCAAATTTTTTATAGTTTTTGTTTTATTTAATTAATTAATGACTCGATTTGGAGTGTATTTTATATAAATTAAATTGTTAAAATTGACAATTGAATCGGTTGGTAAACTTAATCTCTCTTTGTCGCCGTTGGTTTTCTTGAGAGATTTTTAAGCACATCCTTTCCAAAAACTCTAAAGATTGCTGTCTACCTTTTATAAGCTCTGAAAAATGCTAACAAATTAAGCCAGGCAACTTTTGCAAAGGAGCTCAAGAGATATAAGCATGTCCTTAATCGGAAGGAGGTCGGAAGATGGCAACCCCTTTGGGATCTGAGAAAATAGCTATAAAGTGGCATAAATAAACATGTGGGCTCCTAATTTATTATATTACAATTTATTATTATTATTTTGAACTATTATTACTATTTGTATAAGCCATGCTGACATGCATTTCATAGCTGGCTTATTATGCGTAGTATTGCAAAAATAAATTGTACCGACAGTTGCTTAAATTGATCTGCTTTAATGGAGAGAAGGCTGTTCATCAGCTGGTTTATGGCTTCGCAGAAGCATCAAAAGCTGACATTCAATCTCATGTGTTCTTTGTGTACACACAAGTGTATATATATTATTATTTTTTCTATATTAAGAGAGGATATAATAATGTGGTTGCGACGCTTGCAACATGCAGCTTGGAGCACATCTACGCTCATGTTCATGCCGACCCAAACCCCCACGACTACGTTCAGCCCACTCACACGCATGTGAAGCCCACGCACGTTGATGGCATGTGTGTGGCGCATGTAATTGATTGATCAAAAAAAAAAAGGAAAGAAAAGTTGGCAAAGCGACTTTAATTAAAACTGAAATATAATATTCAGTGATATAATGCCATAAAGGCATTGAGCATCCAAAAGTGCTGTCAAATCGCAATTCATGCATGCGACTAGTATGTGTAGGCTAATGACGAGCATCATCAAGGAAAAGGACAGGAGCCAGAGGCAGAGCCAGAGACAGAGGCAGCGGGATGTCCAAATGCCAAATGTTAAATGCGAAATGCGAAATGCGAACTGCTAAATGCGTATACGCAGCATTGCACATACGCAGCGTTGCCTGGCATTGGGCCAGACAATGGAGCACTGAATAAGCCCGAAAGGCGGTCACCAACTATGGCACTGTCAGGCAGTCCGCAGCCCGCATTGTTTGGCGTTTAAGCGGCTTACACAGTGGTGTCGACGGTGCTAGTGGTACCAGCGACAAAACCTGTGAACAAACCGGTTGACCATGCGTATGCCAGCAGCTGAATTTTTAATTACCAGCCAGGTTTAATTAACAAAAGGATAGAGCTGAAAAATGCCACGACAAATGTGAATGCCAGCCAAATGATGGACAGCTCTGACAGGCTTATGCTCTCTTCTTCTCTTCTTGATGCGGTTCAGTTCAGTTCCGTTTAGTTCGGTTTAATTCGCTTCGGTTCGGCTTGGAACTCGACACGGCTTCTGTGAAATTAAAATTATTTTTAGCCATAATCTGCTAAATTCAATGAACAACATGCGAATTCAATTGAATTCAATTTGATTCAATTGAATGCAGCTTCCGTGGGCCAGAGAAGGCGAACCAATACCAATACCAATACCAATACCAATACCAATACCAATACCAATACCAATGCCAATACCTATCCCAATACCAATACCAATACCAATACCAATACCAATACCAATACCAATACCAATACCAATGCCAATACCTATCCCAATACCAATACCAATACCAATACCAATACCAATACTAATACCAATACCAATACCAATACCAATACCAATACCAATACCAACACCAATGTCAATGCCGACGTCAACTCAATGGCAGCGAATTTGTATGTTCTGATCTGTTCGGGTTGGCTCTGTTTGGGTTTGGGGGTGGCTGTTAACGATTCAAAGCCAGAGTCAGGGCCTGGCCAGCAAGTCCCTCCACTGCGTCTAATATAGAAGCATAGTGAGCGATAGAGATAGGGATAGAATGGCTGCCGGAAAAGAGAACGAGATGGGACAGTGAATGGCAGTTTGGAGTACTACAATTTTGCACTGGGGCCTGGCCAAATGCATGCAACTGGCTTGCCATAGACGTGACTCAGATTGATGACTCTGCAAAATGCTTATGCTATCGAAGTGCATGGCAATGGTGTAATTTGATGAGTTTTCCGCTGGCTATTCCAGTAATAGTAGCAACTTGCCAATTAATGAAATGGCATGTGTGCATCTGTTAAAATAACATTGGTTCAGCACTCTATATATTTTTAAAAATTTTCCTATCCCCTTACGATCTTATATTTCTACTCTTCTTTAAACTCTATATGCAATCTAATTGTGGTATTCCCTTGCCATTTTATATTTCTATATCTCTCTTAGCTCGATATGCAATCTTATTGTGATATACAATCTAATTGCGATCTTATGTATTTTCATTTCTCTTACCTCGATATACAATCTAATTGTGGTATTTCTTGACGATCTTATATTTCTACATTTCTCTTAACTTGATAAACTAATTGTGGTATTCCCTTCACTCGATATAGAATATACAATAGATAAATGACTTTATGTAAAATAGTATCATATTTATGGGTCACATTCTCTTCCGCTTTTATAAACTTTTTGACAATATATTATCTATATTTAAGGTTTGAACAGCAAAATCTGATTTTTTTTCGAGTGAGTCCCAATCGATTCGCATCTTTCTCGAATCATTTTGGTTCCTAATCGATAGCATTTTTTAGGTAAAACAGCTGATTTCCATTCATTTGTTTGGTGATTAATTGAAAGAAATAGAAGTTACAACGGTGAAGGCTGCAATTGCTTCCGCATGTAATGAATAGGAGAATACAAATTATTTTGATGACAACTTAAATATATATTTTGGTTTATTTTGCCAATTACCTTGCATGCAGACAACTCATAGGAAGTCTTTTGAAAAAAAGAAAAACAAAAAATACTTGATGGGAAACGAAGTTTAGCACGAAATTTATAAATAAATATATTTCGAGATAAAGTAAATTGAGAACTGGACTCGTTTGTTGCTTATATACATATGTGCGAGATTTATTTTACAATAATTTCTAAGCATTTGCAATATAAGAAGTGAAACATAAAGTCGATAGAGGCATCTTTTACACGTGCTCAAAATTCATGGGCAAGAGCATTTGAGCTTCTTCTCCGACCTGTATAACTTTTAGCTATATTTTTTTTTTCCTCTTTATTTATAGCCAGTTTCTGCTGCTGCTGCTGCTGGTGCTGCTGCTGCTGCAGTTCCTGTTGCTGCCTGTGTCAAATGCATTTACTTGTTAATTCGTTCAACGGCAAACCAACTTTGAAGGTGTGTTGCGTGTGGGTGTGTGTATGCATGTTGGTTGGTTAGTTGATGCTGCTCTGCCATGTGCTGCAATTCAGTTAAGTTTTGATTGCTATTTTCGCTTCGCTTCCTGCCAGCGGCTTCCTTCGCCCCTGACGCCATCAACGCCGTCTCCAGTGAGGCCTCGGAACATTGTTGCCAACAGCAGCAAATGTGTGACATATCCGTTTCCGCTTGCCGCGCTAATGTATTAGTGCTGCCACACACCCACACCCACACCCCCACACACACACAAACACCTTTAAATCAAATAACACACAGTTGCAACTATTTACAGCAACTTTTTGTTCCCAGTTATAAATTGTGGTTGCTTTGTATTACGCGAGAAAACAATGCAACTCACCAAAAGCATAAAATGCAAATGTAATGCAGACTGCTACTGCATAGAAGATTGGGCTTGTGTGCCCTTCTAGGCGCGTGGGCATGCCCAGATAACATTGTTGTGCAACCGAAAAAAAAAAACAGAAAAAAATTGCAATGAACTCAACGGTTGCAGAGGTCTGCAGCTGGCTTTCTTTGGCTTTGTTTATCAAATGCAACGTGAGAGCGCGTGCTGTAAAAGCCACTTCCAATCCGATTCTGGTCAGTTCTGGAATGCAGCTCAATGCCAGGGCCAGCAGCAAGCCACTGTCATTGCCATTGCCATTGCCATTGTTCGTGTCCTTGCCACAGCAGTTGCTTTCAAATCAAATAATAAATGTGATAAAATTTTTTTAGTGACCTGCTTTAGAGTAAACTAAATTCGAAGCTGGCTGGCTCGTGGTGCATGCACAATAGAGTTGTCTATCGTTTAGTTCAGACCAAGTTCGACTGAGCGAATCTTTCAAATGAACTACTGAACTTATTACGTGATAAGTGAACCAAATCAGTCGTTTTATTCAATCGTTCTGTTCTTCAGTCGATTGATTTTGCTGACTTATTCGGGGTTTTAGATGTTCAAAAAGAGAAATGAGAGAGCACTGAGAGGTAGCCAAAGCAGCTGCCTGTAGTGCGGGCGAAACGAAGTTCAGCGATGCCGTTCTATCACACAAAGCGTATGGCTTTCCAATTCTCCCTGATGAAGTGAGCGTGTTATGGACCCCAACAAAAACGAATTCGATGTGGGACCAAACGCACAAAAAATGAATGGCTTACTTTTTTCTGTTCTAGCTGTCCCATTCAAGTTGCATAGTTAATGATTCTATCGAGCCTATGAATTAATTAAATCATTGCGATTGAAATAATCAAATGTTGAAGTTCAAATTTATTACATAAACAAAGTTTTAATAATTCTATTAAATTGGTATTAAAGGAGTTACACCATTCATATATGAAATAAAGAAACAAATTTGAAATAAATAAATAAATAATTAATTAAGATTTATTATTATTTATGAGCCGTTCACTGATGAAAATGATTCGCTTATGACAGACTGCATAACAGCACAATGAACGAGTACGCAGTATAACGTTCATGAGTAACTGAACGAGTAAACCTTAATGAACGATTTAGCTTACAACTTTGAAATGAACTAATGAACTTGTTCACCAAAGTGAGCTAAAAGTCTCCACTCTAAACTACCATAACAAGGTATAAGCACAAAAAGTGAACAGTTTGTCTGTACAGCTAATTTAAGAACCGTCCGATTCTATCTATATTTTTTTTGTATTGTTTTATTTTAACAAGTGCCAATCAGAACTCAAGAGTGTTTTAAAATGCGCTTCGAATCAAGATTGGTATCGCCAGGTTTGTATAAAAAACAGTATTAAGAATAAGGAGATCCATAAGAAGTCGTAATGATGACCTCCTGGACGACTCCCTCGTGGAAGAAGGCCAAAGTGGCGCCTTTTGAGCCGCCGGATAGGTGTAGCTGTAGCCAGGGATCTGGCTAAGCGATTGCTGTGAACCAACAGTCAATTTTTCTCCTGAAATACCATGGACAATCCGTGATTGGGCGTAATGCTTTATTTTGCATGACTTGCACTGTCTTACGTTGAGACTTGGCAGCAATTCCCCAGATCGGAATGCCGTACATCCATACGGGGGCAATAATCTGCAAGTACACTGTGCGCTTATTGTTGAGAAAAAGCTTGCTCTTCTTGTTCAGTAGCCAATATAGGCTGGCGATGTTGGTTCGGCAATTATTAACCCCTGATGTGATGTGGAGTCTGAAAGTTAGTCGCTGGTCGAAGAGCAATCCTAGATATTTAACTTGATTCCTCTGTGGGACGGTGTCGCCGCAGAGCTGCACAGCTGGAGGCACAATTTTCCTGAGGGTGAAGCTGACTTTTGTGCATTTGGAGCTGTTTATTTTAATATTGCACCTTTTAGCCCAGTTGTCTAGAAGGTGAAGGTACTCCTCGATACCGTCTACAGCTTCGTACTCGCTGTGGGACCGATTCTATCAACAGCAGACTTTGCCATTGACTCTAGGGTTAGCCTCTCAAAGCTATAACCCCAACAAACTAGTAGCCGGTAGTTTAATTTAAGTGGGCAAATATGTATGAGTAAAGGATATAATTGATTTTAAAAGATCTAAAGCTTTCATCTGATTATATATAAGCCTGAACTTATCATGTGATTTGTGCATTACACAAATTAAAATATTCTTTATTATTATACGCACAATTCTGAATTTTGGTTTGCTTCAAAACTATTTATTTACAAAGAAAAAAGCTTTTGAGGTAGACCCAGAACCAAAGTATCAATTACTTTCGACCCAACCTTTGCATTTATCTAACCATATTTGTGGGGCATCATATTTGGATAGAGCCCAATTTGGCGTGCAGAAACATTCACTACAACTGACAATTGTCGGCTTAAATTAAAATTGTTTCATTTTAATTCTGAAAATACCTGACACATCAAGGTTTGAATGTGTGAATAACTGAAATTTGGCTATAATATACTACAAAGCTTGCTAAAAATACTTGAAATATGTAAAAGTTATTAAAAGTAAATGTTTTTACAGCCTTACCTCTGACAATTAAATTCTCATGGGTTATGACATAAGCCGATTAAAAAACAAACAAGAGTGCTTCAGCCGGAAGTTACCCACTGGGATATACCCTCAGCCCAGCGCAAAACTACCGTGAGAAGCATTTTAGCTTAATTTTTTTTTTGGCATACACTATCTCGTATTTCTCGGCCTTGCCCGGCTTAAGTTTTTTGCTTCAAATTTTGGACACGATTTGTCTACTCATTTTTCAGGCACCTGCCAAAATTCAATCTACCTAGAGAATTTAAAAAAAAATCGTTGAATATGCGCACCTCATGATGCGGCTGTGCTTCTGTTTTGCTATGCCTTACACTATGTATAGTAAATGCATTCTTGACTCACTTCGATGTTTACAGTCCGATCTATCTTAAATTGTTGGTGCTTAAGTATGGCAAGCGTATATAACAAAGCGCAATCTTTTAAAACTATTATTTTTTTCTCGGGAAATAATTCAAATGATTGTAATTAATTGTTCTTAATCTGTGTATACTAAACGAGAACTCACATGGCAAGTGTGGTGCATCTAGCTCATATAATGTTTGAGTTATGCTCTAAGCAATATGTCTGGAATCGATATTTATAGAAACTAAGAAAGAGGAAGGACTGAATATACATTTACCCATTTTCATTGGGTGCAGGCAGTAAATACATGGGCTTATTAAATGCAATGTGCTGAAGCTTTGAGGCTGATGCTAAAGACATTTACCTAATTTAAAATCGGCTCTAAAATGGTTCAAAAGCCACACTCATATGCGTAAGTCTACCTTTATATAGATATAATCGGCTTAAAGTTTCTTTGCGAAAATCAGAGAATTAGGGTCGGCTCCGTTAGCCGTCTTAAGACGGCTAGTTGCATTTGCTTTGGCCGAGGCCCGTCGACAGCAGCATTATAATGAACACGACCAAAAGCTGTCTATGCGTGTGTCTGTATCTGTGTAGGCGTGTGCTCTCATTAAAGCTGTCATGCTTGTTGCTGTCGAGTGTTTTTCAAGAGGATTGTGCATGCAGAGGGCATAGGGAGAGTGTGTGTGTATGTGAGGGGGGTTTGCGGTTGCATGGCAAGGGCTGGCTGTTGCTAAATACTATAGAGTTGTTGATGCGGTTGCTCCAACTCCCAACTGCATGCCATAGTCAGTGGGGAAAGCCGCAATTAGGTGAGCTTAGTGACTCCATCGACAACAACGCCCACTAACACAGCAGCCTCACACGCTCGAGGATTTTGAAATTAGTAAAATATTTTCGCAGGTGCAAAATGCAGAAGAGCGAAACAAACAGAATTTCTGTGCACAATGATCTGGGCGAGCACCAGCAGCAGCAGCAACAGCAGGTGATATCTATTGGACAACATATATACATGTATCCGTGAGTGATTACTTTTTTTTCTACCTCAACAAAGCTGCAGCCTGTTTGGCAAATTGTCGAGAAAATTGCTCAACCCGAAACTAGCAGCAGCCGCAGAGCCAGAGCCAGAGTGACTGTGACCACCTGATAGCCAGAAAACCCAGTTAACGATGACTTAAAAGCTGGATGTACTTGAAAGTTTTTGTTGTCCCCAACGTACCAAAAAACCATGCTGACTCTCACAGACTCTGTGGTCGAACCAAATTTTTCCGGCATTTCAATTGTCATGGCTATGCGAAATTGCGAAACGGAAAGACCTTAACTGACTTTCTATGCATGTGGCTGTGTGGGTGTGGCTGTGGGTGCGTGTGTGTGGGCATGTAGGCATGTGTGGGCGTTATTTTTGGTGATGCACGCATGACATCAGCTTGATAAATGTTGATAACTGGTCTTAGATTTGTATACCATGAACCCATTAAAAATGGATAATAAGGGTATAATGTATTTGTGCAAATGTATGTAACAGGCAGAAGGAAACATCTCCGACCCCATAAAGAATATATATTCCTGATCAGCATCAGCAATCGAGTCGATCTAGCCATATCCGTCTGTCTGTCTGTCCGTCCGTCCGTCCGTCCGTCCGTCCGTATGTATGAACGCAAGGATATCAGAACCTATAAGAGCTAGAGACTTGAAATTTGGACCGTAGGTCCTCCTAGTGCCTGCGCAGTACGTTTCCAAGTAATCGATCAAAATCGATATCGAAATCGTGTTTTTTTGCAAATCTCTAAGTTTCAAGAGCTAGAGTCAATTAAGTTGACATGTGGCTTCTAGAATAGTATATATATATCAAGCATCTTTCATTTTATAGCTGTCGCCACCACCCCGCTATCACCACATAGCTATAAATCAAGTAAAAACTCCAACTTGTATTGCCCACCAGCTTAAGGCACAATTTTAATGAAATTTGAATTTTATAGTACAATAAGATCTACTGCTGAAATTTTCATCAAGATTGGTCAAGAAACACAAAAGTTATTAAAGAAAATGTGTTTTGGCTGGCCTCGTGCTTGCAGCTAGCGCAAATTGCAAGTATTTCTGTATAGATGTACACACACACACATTCATGCGCGTCTTCTTTGAACTCGATCAACAGCATTGCAATTGCGATTGTATTGTTTTCTGTGCTGCTATTTTAATCCGTTTCTCATTAAGACTCGTTTCTTGGTGTGGCTGTTGAGTAGAGGCGTTTGCAAATAGTGCAGTCAGTTACGAGTCCGAGACCTACCGAGGAATCAGTTTATTTTTTGCACATTTATTTGTATTACTGCTGAAGCAAACGAAGCAAACGCGTCGCGTGCTCTGAATTTGGTGTTGGTAGAAGAGGGTTCAGGGTATTATCTATTTAATAAATACCAATGTGGAATTCCACAATTCTAACCTTTTTCTTTGAGTTAATTAACAATTGAGCATATGTGAGACACATACCTTAAATATCAAAAGTTTTCAAAATTCCAACTCTTGCTGTTGCTTCCAGTTTAATTAACTTCCAGTTTGAAATCTTGGATCTCGTTTTCCTTTGAACTCGAACTGCATAAGTTTGAATTATATTCCGGGAAATGTCAGACAATTAGCTACGTTTTCTTTAAATATTGTTTGCAGCACAAAATAATTATAAACAAAAATCCTTTATGACTCCTTTAGAAACGATCCTACTCTATAGTGATTTTGTCTTTAAAGACTGAATTTTTATGGATACATGTGAAGTACAATATTTAGTAGCTTGGAGCCAAGAGCTGTAGCTTTATTACGAATTTTGTTTGCCAAATCACATCAAAGTATTTCCACTGATTCAATTGTGCCATAAAATATAAAATATTGAAAGTATTTGGGTACATGTCTATTGCTGCTCACTACTGGGAACTATAAATTCTGCGGAAGAGCTGCCGGGTAATTAAGTAGATAATTTAATTGAAACACTCAATGAATAAAAAGTGAATTCCGGCTCTATTTTTGGGCTAAAAGTCAACAAAAGTGTCTCAAATTGAATTGTAAATGGCAAAGGGCAAAACAATGTGTGCATGGCCTTTAATAAATTCAAGAGATATTGTTCTTGGCAACTGCTTAGAATCGTTGAACATTCCAACAGAAATTCATTTTTATTTCATTATGTAAATAACCCACTATGCAATATAAAAAGTGGGTCGGAAAGAGATGTTTATTCTGGCAGGTAGCTGCCTATGCGGACGTAGTTGCCATCATCTTCACGGAAATATCTTCGGACGCTGTGGGGCCCGATGACAGGAAAACCAATGCAATTGGCCAACTGAACTGCTAAGTGCGGTCTAGGGGTCAATACTGCAAAAAAGAAACTTGTTCTTTTCACAAGAAAATACAAGAAATACTTGAGACTTGCAACTGAATAGGAGTCTAAACACTCAGAAATAGTGTAAAAAGACAACGATTGTCCTCTACAGATGTATAACAGCCATAAAGTTAAGTTACGTGTTCCTAGTTTCGTTTGAATTAGTTTGCCCTAGCAGTTAAATAGAGCATACGGAATGTCAAAGCTAAGTATCACAGGAGCTTTGTGCAGTATGCATCCAATCTCTAGAACATTATAGCAAATAACTGGCCACGCTGGCAGCGATTCGCTGCAGAGACTTTGACCACGGGAAATAAAATCACAAAGAGCACTCGTCCATTCTGAAGCACAACAGCATTTTTCCGGCGAAAACTGATTGCTGCATTCATTGATACACACATTTCTCGAAAGATGACTGGGCTTGCAACATTCCAGGCCATTCCATAGTCAGGGCTTTTTACACCGACATCCAAACTATATAGCCGAGTGTTTACTCCACGCAGCTCAATTTTCGATCATAATTTAGGCTGCCAGATCATAGCAGCATCTCCCTGGTCGCAGTACTTGACTTCAATGAAGTCCTCAGACTGTTTTAAAATCAGTACATGTTTAAAGTGAGTCGCCAGCAGTAATAACCAAATCTGTAGAAGCGGCGACAACTACGTTGTTAACTGCCACTAATCTTTACGCGAGATGGCTAAGCAGTAAAACATCTGAGTGCCTGGCCACCACGGATAACTGCATAACGGAGTTAGTTAGCTGGACTAGGCAGTACTGAAACCCTTCTTCCAGATAAAGATGGGTGCCCTTGGCAACTGCTTAGCTCCTTCTTTAAACACATTTCAAAGTTATAGGCAGAATACACCATGCTATCGCATGGCACGACAAACTAGGTCCTATATAAAGTAAGGCCCTATCTAACAGGCCACTGGATAATATAAATACATGCTCCGAGACTTAAAGCCACACACAACGAGTTTTGCCGCAGCTGCAGAGATGACGAAGAAGAAGGAAGTGTCTTACGCTTGGTGACAGAAGATATAGTCTGCTTAAAAGTCCTGTCCCTAACAAATTAAAAGAACTAGTCGAGGTTAGTCCGAGCTTAATTCGACCAATTATCAAATTGGACCCCTTCTGATGTCGGCATCTGTATTTAGTGGTAGGGTTTTTTGCAGTTGGCTTTTCCCCGCTAGGAGCAGGACTTTGGACTATTTTTAGTTCAGTGTGATTTTATGAGCCCAACTGTTTCGATAAATTAGCTCGGCTGCCTGTTAACTGCAGTTTTCTAGCAGTTTTTTTAAGTACAGCCACATTACACATTCTTTCTGTTTTAATTTCTGTGTGCAGAACACACAGCTAATGCCATCCCATAAAGGACTTATCGGTAATTCATACGAAGTGGTTTCTACTCCCTTTCACATTTTAACTGGTTGTCAAAGTGATTTGTAAACTTTTTGCAAAGTCCATTAAATAAAGCTTAAATAAAATTCTGTGGGCGGACGGGTAGTCAACCAGGATGCAGCAGGTCAGCAAAAACGCAAGCAGAGGCACAAGGAGAACAGCAGAGAAAAGAACAAAACAGGGCAAAGCGGAGAACAGCTCAGAGCACTCGATTCGGGTGTGCTCGACTAGAAGTTACGCTAAACTTTAGTGAATGCACTCATCCACCGTTATACAATCTTATACTATTCGCAGAAATTACTAAGCATAGCCTCGAATCTTAACCCCACACCAACTGATTGATTATGTTGGACAAAAGACGGAGAAGCAGACGGATAGTTGGACGGACTGTATCTGATTGACTCAGTTTGTCGTCCTGCTTCCTACTGCTTTTTACATACATTTGCACAAAACCATCATACCCGCTTTAGCAAGTTTCAGTGGGCACAGGGTACAGGGAACGGAACAGCATGGGACATGCAACTGCTGTCACAGCTGCGTCAATCTGTCAACACAGCGTCAATCTGTCCATCTGACAATCGGTCAATCGGTCAATCGGTCACATCGGCTTGTCTGACATCAACGAGTCAATCACTCACTCAATCAATCGGAATACTATTCGACGGAACCGACTAAATACACATGCAAATGGCGCTTGATTCGTCGAGGAAACTGGGCAAATGGTGGTGGAAAGCAGAGTTCACTGAAGCGGGCAAGGAACTTTTCGACATTTAGTATCTAATAAGGATCAGAGGGCCTGTCACGCGCCTCCGGGCCAAAGCAATGGATGTGCCATTCAGTGGACCCACAAAAAAAAAACCGCCAGCCGCCCACACCACTCCAAAAATATTTTGCCCAACATTTTTTTTTGCAGTGGAGCCCATTGAAAATGGTCAAAAAGCGTAGACTGGTTTTGTGGAAATGTATACAGCAGGCAGTAACAAAGCATCTCCGACCGGATTAATATATATATATATATATATATATATATATATGCTTGATCAGGACGACAAGCTTAGCCGACTTGGTCCGTGTCTATGTCCAGTTCCATGCGGTCTGACATCGCTAACAGCTCAGGACTCGATATCTTTCTCCATAATAAAGCAATTTTAGTGCCATATTTGGGCCAGGAAATTTTCCATATAGTGTGGAGCAGAGGAGAGAAGTGTACCCCCTGGTCGGGCACTCGCGCCTAGAGCCCTCTTAGTTGTTTATTAAAGCCTTTGTGTGTACACATGGACCACCGCATCGCATGGAATTACAATGGAGTCATGCATTCGGTGTGGTACACACAATAGAGCCCACAGGACCCGCTTGTCAATTGGCCGTTGTCCAAAGGTCGCTGGTGAATTTGTTGTGGGCGTATTTGCATACAACCACAGCACTTGTCAATTCCATTGACGCCCTTATTGAGTTTAGCTTTTACACAAAGCGAACACTTTGGTGTTGATTGACAATTTAGGAGCCTAATGAAAACGCGACTGAGCGACAAGTTGACGGGCGACCTACGAATGCAGGGAGCTAAATGATAAACTAGTCCGATGTTAAACAAATTCCTTTGAATCTGTTACGATTGTTACGTTAGCAACACATATTTTTGGGTTTTTTTTTATGAGAAAGCAAGGCTTAAAAGATGTGAGCAGCCAGGTTCACAAGCCGAATCTTAAACCACGGCTCGAACTTAAAATTTGTTGGACTTGCGGCCCTGTTTAGCAAATGTTTCTTCTGTGCGTAACAGATTTCGTGACAACATTATTATATCTTCAGCAAGGGTATAAAACTTGGTTGGCCACACCTGGAACGTGTGTATGTCAGTTAAATGGAACAAATTGGAAATTGCAGTTTTAGACGAAAAAGTGGTAAAAGTTGAACGTTAAGCAAACAATTTGCAATAGAATCATTGCGAAAGTCTTTGCTAAAAAGTTTCTGTTTAATTATGTAAAAGCTTTCTTGTGCCAGTTGCAGACTTTTCAAAGAACAGTAGGTGCGTTTGTTATGTCAATCGTGACAAAAAAATAAGAGCTTCAATTAATTAATTAAAGATTAAATAACTTGACAGGAGCAACACCCTGCAAGGGGATGTCAACTGGAGATTTTAAAAATTATATATGACATACAAGCGCACATTGCCTTGGGTCATTTGAGTGGACTTGCACTTTTCGGATTCATTTATTATTTAAATGGTCTGAATTAAATTAAATGGTCTGAAATTTAAATTTAAATTACCAGCTTAACAAATATAAATAAGATGTTAGTTAGACATATTGATATAGCGGATATTACCCAGCTTTGCTCGGAGCAATTTGTTTGCTTCAAATTAAATATTTCACTCCCATGCATTATTTAAAGCCTGCTCGGACTGGTCTCAACACTTATTCACAAAGATATTAGAAAGTATTTCACATATCCGTCGGATGAAAAAAAGGATGTGACAATCAGCCGTTTTTTTTTGCCGTAGCGTGGGTTTTTATAAATCGATTCATTAATTTCCAATGATGATTTGCTGTTGCGAAACAAGTCTTAAATCTATTTTCCATAAATATTTTTAGAAATTAGTTATCATTGATTTGGATGGCAAACAAAAAAGTTTTGTATAATCGTTTCCTATCCTATAATGACTGTGATCAGAACCAGTTAGTCAATCGCTCAGTCAGTCAGCTAGTAAGCCAATCAATCAGTCAATAAGGCAGTGAATTAGTTAGTCATTCAATCAGTCTGTCAATCACTCAGTCAGTCTTTTAGTGACTCAATTAGTCAATAAGTGAGCCAGTCAATCAGTCAATAAGACATTTAGTCAATCACTCAGTCAGTTAGTTAATTACAGTATTTATCACCAGCCAGTTATTCAGTCAATCACTCAGTCAGTCAATGAATCAAGCAGTCAGTCCATCAGTTAGTCAGCCAATTAGCCAATCAATCAGTCAATAAGTCAGTCAGTTAGTCACTTAATCACTCAGTCAGGGTGTTAGTCAGTCAATCAGTCAGACATTTAGTCAATCAGACAATATGAAAGTGAGTCAGTCAGTCAGTCTATCACTCAGTCAGTCCATCAGTTACTTAATCAGTCACTCAATCACTCAGTCAATCAGTTGACATAATCCTTGTAATTTTTTAAAAGTTAGTTTCTCGAGTTTTTCCATTCTATTTTCCCAGAAATCAAAGGTCGTTAATTTGGTGTTAGTTGTAAAAGGTAATTTGTTGAATTTTCTCACTCTGTCGCTCAAGTGCCTAAAACACTATAAACTTTATAATTATTTAAGCGCGTTGTCATATTTACACCTGCTGCGGCATCCACAACAGAGTCCAGTTACAGCTGCCAACTGACATGCCCCAAATTGCCATCATGGTCGTTGCCGCTGAAAACTCGTGTCAAAGCGAAAGTTCCTGTGGGTGATAAGTGGGTACAGGTACAGTGTGCGGGTGGTCATAGGGAAGAGCGGGGGGTTGAGATGGTTTAGCCAACTGGGAAGCCGGTTGACTGAGGTATGAAAATGGGCGGATTGCCAACAGTTGTCCATGGCGCAGAGCAACGTAAATGCAAACTCTTGCGGTATTTGAGTAACAGCACAATTTCATTTTAACTTTCGCATAATTTTATGCTCATTATGGCCAATGTGTGTGTGCCCACGCATACACACACGCGCAGAGAGACACACTATGTGACGTTGTTGTGGCAAGCGGGAGCCAGCTATAGCTGTATAACATATAGCAGCAGATATAGCAAAATGTCAAATCCCAAGATAGCGGCAATGGCTATGTTGATGGCGTCGCAAAAGCTTTAATTACTTTGATGCATGATTTTCCTGCCATTTGCAATTTGTAGCAAGGATAATGAACAGGCTGGCTTTATTTAACCTGCTGCACGCACACACACACACACGCAAACAAACGCACACTAAGTCAGAATCTTGTGCACACATTTGTATAACATACTTATTTGATGCGTGGCTTCTTTCTCTTGATTTGCAGCTAGGACACGCACACAGGACGAGCGTATTCCCAACTGGCTACCAATTGAGCAGTTGTGAGAAATGGGTAAGTGTGCGAACTGAACTAAATAGAAGAACGCTAAGGACAACGACGATCACAGCACACTTTTGCACGTCCATGTGGGATTCACGGATTCACCTTTAATTTGGCAACTGTTTCTCTTTTGATACAGATGCGCTACGCTTGCGTGGTTCGCCATTTGTACGCTTCGGCGGTGGCGCTGGCCATGGGCCAGGACTTCCACATCCACATCCGCATCCACAGGTGCATGCCGTACACAGCGTTCAGCAGGAGCCGCTTATTGTTGTCGAGGAATCAAATTTGCCCGAAGAACTGGAGCCGGAGAGCTCAGAGACATTCTCGAATCGTGCCAGTCTGGACATCGACTCGCCCGTGAATCCGTATTTGCTATCGCCATGGCGTGATCCGCGCGAGGCCCGCAAGCATTCTCTGCCCTCACAACAGGTCACCGACGGCATCACCGCCAGTCAGGTGCGTCGTCTCTCCGAGCGCGGCGGCGAGGGCTCCGGCCCATCGCCCAAAGAGGCCGCATTTTTGGCAACACTCTCACAGGCCCCAGCTCCATCTGGCCGTCGGCACTCGGTCGTCACCATCTCCAAGGTGCCCACCACACTTTTTGGACGCTCTCGGCGTGAATCTGTCGCCGCATATTCGTCAACCAATGGGTAAGTCGGCCTGGCTTCGAGCCAGGTAGAAGTTTTTCCTTTTTCCATTCGGCGACACGCATGTTCTGTGGGAAGCTTAACAAGGCGCAGAGGTAAAGTTTGCAAAGGTTTTTGGGGAACAGGAAACATGCCCTTTCCACCTTTGACCCTGGAGCAGTAAAGGAAAACCTGGTTTGGGGTGAAAAACTTTTGAAATCTTCCGTTTAGCTTCACATATCTTTGTAAAATACTTGTTACTTGTAACTTTTTGCATATGACTCTGGTAGTAGAATATAAATATTTTATATTATTTTATATCCCTTCAAGAACTGCCGAAATGAAAGGAAAGAGGAGCTTGTAGAGCACTTCGTATTTGCACTCCTGGCACTTAGTAAGAGGAGGCTAAAATTCCGAGAAGTTCCCTTTCCTATAACTATCTAGCTTTTGTTGGTCTTAACTTATTTTCGCATGGTATATAGATAAAACTCCGGATCAGGGAAAGTAGAGATCTCCGTTTGATCCCAATGATCAAAAAAGTCCAGTTGTTGAAGGCAACCTTAGCTAAGCCGGACTTTACTGGAATACATAGGAAGCGATTCTTGTCGAGGAGTCCCTTGATGTGATTTAGGTCTCCATAAGACAAGTATTTTGATAATGCGAATCAGGAAGGCCTTAGCCTCGATTGTTGCTCTCGGTGGGATTCGGTTCCAGTTGTTGACCATTCCATTTGATTATTGCAGCAGCAGCCGTGTATTGAACTCGCGTCGGGAGAGCAACACAGGACCTCCATCGACAGATCCGATTGGGAGCATACACAATTTGCAGCTGGACATTATGGATGACATTTATTTGCAGTCGCGCAAGGCTCGCTTGAAGCTTTGGACATCGAGCAACGAGAAAGTTTGCGAGGTGCAGACGGTCGATGAGGTGGGCGCTGGGGCACCAGGCAGACGATATACCAATCGACGGTATTCAGAGTGCCCCCAGCCGGGCGTAGGTGGCATTGGCACCTTGCGTCGTGGCTCGGAGCATCCGCAGCCGCAGCCGCCGAGTGTCTCGCCGCAGCCGCCATCGGCACGTGCATCGATGCGACGCAAGAAGTCCGGCAGCGGCCTCGGTTTGCTGGGCAGCCGGACGGATATAGCCAGCATATTTGGCTCGATAACCGGTTCGGGCAGCGGCTCGATCATTGATACGTACAGACCAGATCCGGATGGCGGTTCGTCTAGCTCGTCGGGGGCAACTGGGAACAGTGCTACCAGTCCCTTCTTGAGCAATACGTTCCAACAGGCAGCTCGCGGTCGCACTACCAGCGCGACACCCACACCCAGTGGCGCGCAGTCATCGGGCCTGCTGCTGGATCCGAACGCAGGCCGCTCGACACGCTCCAACAGCTTTGACGTATCCATTTTGAACAATGCCAAGCAGCTAGTGACCGAGGCACAGGACAACAGCTCGGCAGCCATATCGGGCTGGTTTGGCAAACGGCAGACGCCACTCACGCGTAAGAAGAGCATGCGCAGCAAGAGTAGTGCCGTTGCTCTGTCAAAGGATATGCTGGAGCGGCTGCAGAAGAAGGATCCGCTTGCCGGCGACTCTGGCAAGCCGAAGTTAAAGCCACGCAGCAAGCAGAAGAAGAGCTGGGCAGATGCCACCAAGGCGAACATTGTGGATGCCACCATGTTGGGCTCGGCCATCGAGGGATTTCTGCGTAAGAGCTCCAATGCCAGCATGAGTGGTGCAACCAGTGCCGCCGGCGCTTCAACATCCACTTCTGGCAGTCGTTCAGGCAACGCCAGTGGCAGCGGCAAGGGGGCTATACCCAAGGACTCGGGCGCCAGCAGCAGCAGTGCCAGCTCTGGAGGGGCACGACGCACTCGTCAGTCTGCTGCGAGCTCTGCTCAGTCGCAGGCCGGACGCGCCATGCGCTCCACGCTCAACTGGTTTAGCAAGGGCGACGAGGATGATTCCAAAGATACGTGCGATGCCTCTCTGTGCGCCACCCTTAAGGATCTCTTTGTCAAATAGATCGGGGGTACGAGACGCAAGTAAACGGGCAGCGACGACGATTAGAATTGGGCATGGGAGGCAGGCAGAGGCGATCAGAAGAATAGAAGGTGAGGAGTCTTTAAAATGCAATTTTCCATTATTATTATCAAGTTTTCATTGCTAATATAAGAATAATAATAGTATTTATCTTTTTTGTAGTTCTGAATATTATTTTTATATATTATCTAATACATTTTATCTTCTATCATATATCTTAAACCTTTTCAGTGGGCTACTTGCATCTCTAATACCACTAAAACAATAAAACGAAATCATAAGCACAGGAAACACATGAAAAACAAAACTAAACAAACGAAATAAAAGGAAAAACGTACAACAATAGTAATTTGAAACAATAAAGGTAATAGTAACGGTAAATAGTAACGGTAAATAGTAATGGTAAATAGTAATGGTAAATAGTAACGGTAAATAGTAACGGTAAATAGTAACGGTGACTGGTAGTAGTAACGATAGTTGGTAGCAATACCAGAGAAACGATAACGATAACGATTACAATATTAAGGCAACATTGCAGGTGAGTTTTGTGATTATCGAAGGGCAGGGAAAAGGTAGCGAAGGCAAACCGAATGACAAATTACCTACAAATAGTGACCTAAAGACATACAAACATATAAAACGTACATATTTCGAAAACAATATATTTACATATGACCTTTGGACAGAATACATATAAACATACAAACATATTTCGATAACTATTTAAATATATACATATACAAAGCGTATCTACATTTTTATCCGTCATAAACCAAAGAAATAATAAAAAAAAATTAAATTTAATACAAATTGAAGATGAAGGGCAGATGAAGAGACAGTATTGAGAAATGGAAAAAAGGAAAAAACCCAAATCAAACCAGTTTTTTTAGGTGTGGAATCATTTTTGAGAACATCAGCCAATATGCATGTGTCAACTAACTATAAATAAAGTAAATGGCTATAAATAAACAATTTTTTTTGTATACAATAATAAATAAAGTATTAAGAATATACGAAGCAAATGTTCCCAACTGCTTCTAATTATGTAATGTACAAATTGAGTTGCCCATATCAAACTATACAAGATCCGATACATATATACGCAACTGGGAATGAATACATATGAAGTAAGGCACGAACACAATCGAATATGGTGGGTTGAGGTAAAAGAAAATATTAATCTATTATATCATGGTTATAAATGTTATATAAATGTGCAGTTAACTTTGTAAAGCATCTCCAATTGGGGATCAATTAAGATTTTAGTTGTAGTTTTTTTTTTCTGCGCCCATAATTGGTGCAACTCGTCAATGCAGAATCTTTGATCCATGCAAGGAGATATTAGGAGACGGTTTTAAGGTTCCATAATATGTAATAATATTAATAATAATATTAATAATAATAATACTAATACTTATAATATAAAGCTTCTTGTAAGGTATTCAACACTATTGAAAATGCCACCCGGGCGTTTTGCGAGCAATGTTGTAAGTGCAACAATAACTTTAACTAATCTGCATGTACTTACAAATTGATTTAAGTGGTAACTACATATGTGCAATTTGAGCTTAAAAAAAACTGAATGCTAATTAACATCTAATTATAATAATAATAATGCAACTATGTTATATATTGATGTTCAAATTATTTTCGTACATGTACTAAATGTACATGCGTGCAAACTTTTATGTGTATGTTTATGTGTGTGACGCAAAACACAAACACAAACTCAAACTTGAGTTCAACTTCGTAATGACAGCAAATTGCGTGAAAAACTTTGCTAATTGAATTGTGCGGAATGTGGCAGGAAAATAAAAACGGAAAAATAAATTTGAGAGCTTTAAAAAAAAGTAAAATGGCAATTCGGCAGCAAAGATTCAGCAATCAGTCAATATTGCAATCAATCAAGTATGCTTCAATCAAGTATTCTAATAAGTCTACAATATACTTGCATGAATATACATATATATACATATATATATATATATATATATATATGTGCATGTGTGTAGTTATATGGCATTTGTCAATGTCAATTCACAATCTGCTCGCTTAATGTTATTAAATGAATGCTTAACACTGTATGTTGTTGAACGTTGCACAGCACTGTCGATAACGTTGACATAACTGTCAAGCTAGATGATCCCGATAGCCGTGTGCATCTATTCCACTCACATACATATTTATCTACTCTTGTATGTGGCGTATTTTTACAATAAATATACATAAATATATATTTATCCATATACGACCGTATATGTATATGCTGCATATTACCATATATGTACTACATGTATATCTCAATGTGCCCAATTAACGTATATCGATTTCCAATGTGTGTTTCAATAATACTCGAAATCTGTGCGGTAACCCAAAGTTAACTTTCACTTTCAATGCTTAATGTACATAAATATATATGCAAATATATTAAATATTAGTCTTATTCAATATACATACAATATATCTATATAGATATACATGTCTATGAATACGTATTTATATATATATGTGTGTATATGTAATATGCATACATTTGAATGGTATTTCAACTATTTACAAGTCAATGCGACCGTTATTGGTCCCAATAAAGAAATAAATAAAAATACAAAATATAAATAAATATATATACATATATATCTAGCAAATAAATGTTGTTCTAGTTTTTTACATGTCCATTTTTGCTCGTGTTAGTTGCAACTGTTGTTGTCAATGTTGTTGTCGTTGTTCTTGTTGTTGCTGTTGTTGCTGTGTTGTGTTGTTTTTTTTCTCTCTTAAATCTTTCTGCGCGGCAACAACATTCAATATCATTTACATGCATTGAGTATGTACAACAAAAACAAGAATAAATAAATAAAAAAAAAAAATAAACAAGAAAATTCTTAAATATACAAAATAAAGTAAAATTGATAAACTAAAAAAAAAACGAACATAAAAACGTACACCAAAAATGTTAAACAAATTGCTAAAAACTCGTAAAAAGAAAACCAACAACAAAAAAACTAAACGTAAAGTTCTCTTTGTTCTATTTTTGATAGTAGTATACTGTATTTTAAATATATAACACATACCTATATAAATACCTATGTATGCCCAACAATAAATGTGTTTTCTGTTGCCCACCATGAAATGCAATCAATGTGCATAAATTTATAAAATGTTAACTCAAGACTAAGCTTGCAACTCTTAACTATCCAATGATAATAAATCCAAACTACAATTATTTACAAACTGACAAGCTACAACAAAAACAAAAAGCAGTTAAATGAAAAAAAAGCAGCTCAAAAGTATGTAAACAACTTTTTTAATACTCTGTTCCCTTCAGCTGTTAATCCGTTGTGAACGGACTATTACGCCGTCGGTTGCATCCGACTGCAAAGTTTTCATTTGTGTTTTCAAATTAGCTGGGAAAACTTGTCATATTTATACATCATATTTTACAGGCTATTTAAAACATTTTTTCTCAATGAATTCTTCAACTGTGCTTGGCAGTAAGCAAATTATGTGCCCGTTAGCCACAATAGAAAAGGGTCCAGCAGCAAAAGCATAAAAATTAAGCCTAAAAGTTTCCTCTGGTCAAGCATGCCGAAATGAGAGACACCCTCTACGGACTCTACGCACCCCTGCTTTACACCTATGCAAATCCTAAATAACTTCTGTGCTTTATCCGATCGCATAAAATTTGAATGGCACAAAACTGACATAGACATGTTTACAATTTCAAAAGAGATATCTATCTGTGAGCTATATATTAAAGACAGCGCTGTTTATCGATAATTATCAATACTTGGCAAGATATTTGAATACTTTGATCTGCATATGATATATTCCATATTGTAAAATGTAACTTTTATATCAAATAGCATCTGAGATCAAGAACATATACAAATTTGAGCTTGTAACTATGTCTTATGTCAAATGGGTTAGAAGGGTCACAACAACTGTGCGTGTTACATAACCTGTCACATATCTATCAAGGACTCTTCAAGACATTTGCTGGGTGCTGTGTGTGCAAACCAACGAAAAATCATGTTGACAAAAGTTTCCAAAGATTTGACAGTCGTTAGTTTGGTCAGCTAAATGACTTAAATAAATATATTCAAACGATTTCAAAATGTAAATGAGGCCAGCATTTTTATGTTCTTGCCAATTCTGTTGACCCAAATGAGGACTAGCACGCAATCGATTCAATTTAAATTTCCATTTACTTCTTGTGTGCCCCGTTCCGTTTGCTGTTGTCATCTAATTGTTGTTGTTTTACTGTTGTTTTAAACTAAGACTAAGGTTAAGACTACATCAAGCAAGCGGTTACCACCGACTAAATGTACTTTAGTAGTGTTAACTGAACATACTCAAAATAATCCCGGAGCTGCACATAAATCCATAAGCACTTGGCTGCAATACGCTCCGTTTCTAATTCGATTGCTGGCAATGCAAATACATATGACAATTACTTTACAAATGTCGTTTTTATTTGGCAAAAATGTTCAACCATCGAGAACAAATGCATTTCAACGCATTGCATTATGTCTATACATATATATATATGTGTGTGTGTGTGTGTGCGCGCCAGTATAAACAATGCTATGAATATATGGCATTCTTTTGGGCGCGTGTGAAAGCAATATTTGTGAGCGCTTGGAGTAGATGAGAAAACAAAGGAAACTCAGTGCAAACTCAAGTTAGGGCGAATCGAATCTGTGCGCAGCTAAGGAAAAACGAATACGAAAGCAAAATACATCCAATGAAAGCAGGTCAAAATTGTAAATTGTTGAAAGGGTACGGGGCTAAAGAAAAGTCTTCCGCCTCGAGTAGTCAAATTTTGTTGTATATTAATTTTCTTTTTTTTCTCAATTATTTTTAGTTATTTTTTGAAGGTGTTGGCACCCGGGGGAAAAGTGGGCAAAACTACGCATAATTTAGTGTATAAAACGGTGAGAGCAAGGTCAAGAAATGCAAATTAAGAGTCTATGGTATATAGATAATTGTACATGTATGTACGTACCTATATACAAGCACACATGTATGTATATATATGTACTTTGAAATGTAAATAACGTTGAAAATATGTAAAAGAGAGCAAGCAGCTATATTATCATATGTTTATAAAATATACCCATAAGTATGTGAAAAAAGGATTAAGAGATCGAGAGATCTAGAGAGAGCAAGAGAAAGCGAAAGAGAGATGCAAAATATTTGTATGCACAAATCAAACAAGTTTCGATAAAAAAATATTTAAAAAAATCAAGAAAAGAAAACCAAGAAACAATTTCAAGATGCAACTGAATGTAACAATCATATGATGACACATAATGGATTAAACCAGTAAACAATACAAAGATACAACTATATATATACACATATATATGTCTATATATGTATACATATACATATATATACACATATATATATATGAATGTATATACATATATAAATATATATACCATATATACAAAACCTTTAAATAGAATGTGTACACATACTTATACATATAAATTATATATACCTACATATACACATATATATGTCAGCTCCCCGAACAACCCAAATTATGTATGTATGTAAATGCTCACACACATGTGTATGTACCCAAATACCATATGCATCTGGATGTGTGTATCTGTGCTCAGCATTATCGCATGCATTAATGTCCCGTGGGAAGCAGTTCTTTAACTGTCACATTTACATACATGCAAGTACATATGCTATATATATATATATACCAATAAATAGTTATGTGTATGTGTTTTGCTTTTTAATGCTGGCTGATGGGGCGGGCACGGGGAGCGATTGGATGGGTAAGGTGGATAAGTTTGCTGCTCAAATCTCTTTTAGTCTGCCTGTGGGCAAATTCTATGGATAAGGATTGATAGCTGTTTTATGATCTGTTAACAAATTATCTAATAACAGTCCTCGGTATTACAGTGCTATTGACAATAATAATAATATAGCAAATGATTAACTACGTTCCTTATGGACCTACCTTTAGGCGCTTTTCAGCTCATAAAATGCAATCCAATTTTGAATATGATGGATAAATATGGTCGATAAATATAATTAAACCTGTTTTTTTTTCGTGCACTTGCAGTAACATTTCTAGTATCTGAGAGCGAGGCATTCATGCATATGGCCAGACATACCATGCTTTATTATTAATTACATTCAAAACAAATCCAGGCATTGGTTTCCCCAAAGACTTAAACATAGGAAGGCTAAATTCGGTCCATACTTCACTAATTGCTGACTTGAAGTCCTTCAGACTGTTCTATTGTTTTCCATTTGCATAAACTCTGTGAGACAGAATGCCCCCGAGGTTTTAAACGTTTGTCTGATTTACTTATTTCGCATACCTCACCTGACATGAGTTGTAAATTGGTGCATGAAAGGACTCTGGCCAAAATCCTAACTAAAGTGCAATTTGTGTATTTAAGGAACTGCAGCTTTCTGGATTATCCGACTAATTGAGTTATCTTCTTATGGGTCCAAAACGTGCTGGAGCGCTCACTTTTTTTTTGAGTTTGTGAGCATGAACAATGAATAATTGAGGAATGCCGAGAATGCAGAAGCAGCTGCCACAAATTGCCTGCACTTGCCCCCATCTATTCCAATGGCCGACGGTCGTATAGATGTATGTGCAAGTGTGAAAAGCAGCAGGTCATAAATCAAACAAGAACTGAACTATGTAAGCTAAATCGGCAAAGGGAACTCGGAAGTTGTAGAGCAAAAAACCAAGCAACAGTATTAAATACGATGGCGAATAGCATTTTGCATTTGGAATTTGGCAGTCAACATTAAAGAGCAGCAGCAGCACCCAACTGTGCAGCCAGCGGGTGCAGAGCACAAAGAGCCAGGCATCTAATTGTACTGGGCGGAAGCCGCTGCTGCCCCTTCGACTCATCTGGGGCACGTTGTGGGGGCACATGCAAATGGTTGGCTTATTAGAGGCATTGCAACCCGATACTTCAATGTGAACCGACTGATGTTGGCAACTGTTGCTTGCAAATCGTAAATCAATTGGCGGCAATAATGAATAACAAGTAATTACTGTCCATTGTAGTTGTCTGAAAAATAATAGATTGACGGACAAACACGGTAGGCATCATATCCACGATGAACGAGGGGGGCAACCAAAAACAATTCCTAATCTGTGCATGCATAAATCATTTTTTGTATATGTGTATGTATATGTATGTGTATATGTATATGTATATGTATATGTATATGTATATGTATATGTATATGTATATGTATATGTATATGTATATGTATATGTATATGTATATGTATATGTATATGTATATGTATATGTATATGTATATGTATATGTATATGTATATGTATATGTATATGTATATGTATATGTATATGTATATGTATATGTATATGTATATGTATATGTATATGTATATGTATATGTATATGTATATGTATATGTATGTATATGTATATGTATATGTATATATATGTATGTATATGTATATGTATATAAATCAGCTATGTTAAAGTTGGTTCACACAGCAAACTTTAAGAAGAGTCGTTAGCTCGAGCCGTAAATCGAAATCTGAATAAATTTATGGGTATATTTTACATTTCTTCTGGCTAAGTCAGTTGAAATAGGGTAAGATTTGCCTGGAACAAACATTGATACAGACGGCTATATCTAAATCGGTAAGAATGTAGCCCCTTGATTTGGTCGGAGATGCTTCATTCTGCCTGTTACATGTATTTACACAAAACAAGTATGCCCCTTTTACCCATTGTCAATGGGTGACGGCCATTATATGCTAAGCATTGGATGCTCTGGATGCTTTGGATTTGCTAAGGTGTCCCCCTTCGAGCCTTTTTGATTTGTGTCCACTAATTGGTGCTTTAAAAGTAAAGTTCGTCACAGAAACAAAGCGAAGTCCAAGTGAGAAATCGGCTTTAACTGCAAAGCTCAGTCGAGACACAGGCCGGAGTATAGCGTCAAAAGCGTTTAGCAGGAACACACACCCGCAACAGTAGCGTCCACACATTGCTGGCCGGCCTCGTTTAATACGTACACATGAGAAAAATATATAAATATTTGTTCTTTTCTACAGATTTATCGGCAAAATATTTTCTAGGAACTGCTAGGAATCGTGAGATTCCGCGGCGAACGTGATAATCTGGCAGAATTGCATACACATTTAGTTGTAACTTGGTATTGATTTTCTCACAAAGAAATGCGTTTCGATTTACTTTACTGCTGTAAGTTTGTGGTTGGTATCTGACCCTCTTAGAAGCCGCCTCGTAGGCACCGCTTGATGCGTTTTTAGTTCGGTTGAGTCGCTTGTCATTGTCGGTCGCACATTCCCAGAGGCTCGCTAGCTACGAAATTTGTTTAAATCAACTGAAATTACCTCCTTTCTGTCCCAACTACAAATCATTTTTCGATAATTTGATAACAAAAAAGAAAAGAGAAAAAATTTTGGCTCTCGTGTTCTTGACAAACGTGGTCTTTTTTTCGGTCCGTGTTTGTGTGTTGCGCGATCTTAAACCGATTGTATTGTGTTTAAAACAGCTGTCGGCAAAGGTGAGTCCGCAAGCAGGCGGCGTTCGCTCAGAGCGAAAGCTGTACGCACATGCTCAAAACATATCCAAATGAGAAGAGCACACCATGCGGTGGCGTTCTAGAAAATGTTAGCCAGCGAAAAGTGTTAGGAAAAACAAAACAAGAGGGAAGGGCTATCTTCGATACGCTGAAGATTAAATACTATTTGCAGATATATCTTTGATATTTCGAACGAGTATTCCTATATAAAATATAATATATATTAGCTTATGGAACTTGGTAAATGCCCTTTGTAGATATAACTTTAAGTTTTCGAGCAATTCTTCCTATATAAAATATATATATCAAATTTTGGATCTTGGTAAAAGCTTAGTTAATATTTACAGCTTATTTGATTTGCAGCAAACTTTACGTATATTCAAATATTTACTCATGTTCGTTAAAAATATTTGATATAAAATAACAAATTGCTAACACACAAGAAATTTGGAATCTCATTAAAGTATTTTTTGCGTATTAGAGAGTCTTACAACACTGAACGCTGGACTTCGCAGCACTACCTACCATTACGAGACGTTTGCTATATGACAGTTTATCATACTTGTATTAATTGTGCGCTGGCTAGAATCAAGAACAGTGCATAATTTATTTTTCAAATTATCATTTTCAAACTATAGAGTACCTTCAAAGATAAGATACGAAGATACAAATGTTCGCACAGCCACAAGCGCAAATGCCAAAGCAATATGTGAGGTCCCTATCTCAGCTGAAATGAGAACATGTTAACGTGTACGTTTCGTGGAATGACCCACCTCTCCAAGTACAAGTAGCAGAATATTTAGATCATCTCAAGTCACATCATTCTGTCATGTTTACAATTCGAATGTTTGTCGCAGAATGTTTAATATTTAAAACAAAGATGTTAATTGAAGAATAAGGGGACGGCTCAACTATGGCAGAGGCTTTCATTCAAATCGTTTCAGCGTTCGCTCTTACCAACTGTATTTTAAAGTCTGTGCAGAGCAGCAAGCTGTCGAGAATTCTCATGCATATAACAAATTGATTCGAATTGTTACTCATACAAGCTTTTGGCGTTGGGCTCCGAGCTTTTTCCCACATTCTTCAAATTAACCAATAAAAAAACCTTAAACAAATGAGCTGCGTGACAAAAGGCCATAGAGCGTATTCATTCAGAGAAATTGACCAGAAATGCACACAAATATATGTATGCATATGTTTTTTCATATTTGTATATATATATTGTATATACAACCACCTAAATGTAATTATCGTAGTAACAATAAAATTACCTTATATCAAAGTGGGAAGCTTTCGTACCTTTTGTTTGTACTTAAACGAAAATTCAATGCCATCTATAAGCAGAAGAGAGACAGATTTTTATATATTCACACCATTAAAGGTACGAAAAGGCAGAGTAGATGATAAGAAAAAGAATAAAACTGTATTGATAAAGAGATAATGGACAGCAGAGTATCTTATAGTCAGGTTATGGCAGAGATAAAATTTATTAGATTGCCAACAAAACTTATTTATATAACACTTATAATTTAAACGTTAAACTCTGTAAGGCTTACTAGAATTCATGAGAATCACAGAGTAGGGCAATGTCATAAGACACCTTCTTTGTTTTTTAATAATAGTGCAATAGGAAGTATTTTTGGTTAACATTTGGTGAAAAAGAACACACACATATTCATGCAGACATATTACATTTATACGTACATACACACATGTGTGCACACACACATATATAAATGTATATATACATATATGTATACACACAATCATGCCTGCATACAAATATACATATAAACATAAAAATGAAGTTTATTGGATTGTAAAAACTTATCAAAAGCATTTGTAAGACTTACTAGAATTCATGAGAATCGCAGAGTAGGGCAATGTTATTGCATGAGAAAAACCATTTTGTTTAAAATCTGTCTTACTTTGAACATTTTTTAAATTTGTTCGTGGGTTCTTAGCAGGGTGTGTTTCATTTGTAGTGATTTCTCATTGTAAATAATGTGTGGTGGGTGCGGGTGTAATTAGATTAAGTGGTCTGGTCCATTGGTAGTAACTACAACATAAAGATCAACTAAGGGCCTGGCCATGGGATGAAGCACGCATCTATTTAATTTTATGTAGATCTACTTAAGTAAATTAAATGGTCGTCCATATTACCTGATCCGTAGACGTATTTAGGGCGGTGAAATTTGCAAGCACATACGTTTCAATTGAGTTGATCCTAGATTTCTGAAAATGAATTAAGCGACCTAAAAACAAACAGATTGCAATTGAAGCCAACTGACTCTTGCAACGGACTCAAATGAATGAGTAATGACTGTCTCGCTGAGACATACGGCCCGCACAACATTCAAAAGGTAAATGTTCGAGCAAACAATGTGAATTCCCTATTTAGCCAAGTTTTCTACCAAAGCTCACACGCGGGTATTTTCAGCTGGCGCACAAAAGTATGCAGCATAAACTTTTTTCAGACTGCCAGTAGCAACGCGCACCAACAACATTATAAATTATTTAAATTGCAAAGAATATATATATATTACAGACGAAGTCGAATATATATATATATATATGTATATATTCTAATACAGACGAAGTCGAAAGAGACGCAAAGTAGCCCACTCAGTTAAAAACATCCATGACAAGGCCAGACAATATTACCTTATTAATCTACCTCAAACTGGCTGCTTGAGGACAGGTGTATCAAAATTTAATTTTTTGCAGGGCGACTTTTAAGTTTTTTTTTAGCAATTACCTCCAATTAAATCAATAAGAAGAATATTCGACCGGCTTGAGGTTCTTTTTCAAAAGGTTCTTATACTTTTCCACGAAATGTAAAATGAAATGTGTGTTTGTAAATTCTTAATCGATATCAGCAACCGAGTCGAACTGGCTATGTCTGTTTCTATGTAATCTAGGCTCTCACTATATCAAATAGCCGCCATAAGAATGATCGCTGGAAAATTATGTTTTTGTATTAACGTCTTTTTGTTCTCAAGATATCTTGATATGACTTTATCATTCACCTTACATGTGAGCAAAATCTTATAAAAATCAAACTACTTATTGTAAAGTTCTATAGGAAGCATTACGAGCCTTTCTTTTTTCCACACATATCTATTAAGCCGTATCGAATCGTCCTATTCTATTATATGGCTCCTGTAGGAACTGTAATAAAGCATTCGTATAAAATCAGTTTCAAGTCAGGGGTATTTCAACTTCGGCGTGTCGCAGATTGCAGATTTTTTGTTTGTTCTCAAGTGATCTTAATCTCATATTTTTATATTTTACGATCCTCAACCATTTTAACTATATACTTTATTATATACTACATTAATATAATTGGATGGATTTTAGATCCCATATTTTTTATTTAGAATAATTTCACACAATTTTGTTTTATTTCTTTAACTGTCATACATCTCGGCAGGCTGTTTAGTCCTAGGTAGCGACGTGTTTTTGTTTTTTAATAAACGCAATTTTAAAATATGTTTGCAATAAATATGATCAGCAAGGGTATTTAATATTCGGCATCGCGTAGCTAGCCAGGCATTGACAATGTCATGAAAGTCTCGTTGCAGCAGAGTAAATATTTGATTAAGTCTCGTCGTGTAGCATGTGCATTTGTGCACAAAATGAAAGATGAATGAATTTGTAGTTAGCATTTAAGTTAGCCCAACTCACTTATATTGCCTTATATTGCCATTAATCATTTTGTGCCCGACTGCTTTATTCAGTTGATTAGCTAACTCAAAATCGATATGTTTACTTCTCAATTCCAGCAAGCACATCTCAGCCCAAACCGATCGGCGTGCCGTTTTGTAAGGTAAGTTAACCTGAACTTTTACTGGCTTTGAGTACAGCGTGTCGTATGCGTAATATGCCAGAATAAGTTAGTATTACATACACGAGCAATTTCATGAATTCGAAAATGCGTCATGACATGAACAGAAAAAGAAAAAGAAAAAAAATAACCAACCAGAAAAAATAGCGTTGAATTCTCGCTCTCTCGGAACGCTTTGGTGCGATGCCGTCTATTTTATTTCCCTTAACCAGTAAATATGTTTGCGGTGTAAACAGCTCGGGTTCCCCATGGCTGGGCATAATATCCGAAGCGAACGATGTACCCGGCTAGAGCTAGTTCCAAAAATAAAAGCTGTCTTCATCCCACCAGAGATGGGCTCGACTATATGAGGCTCGTGTGGCACTTAACAATTGTTCGGCTTTAATTCGGATTTTGGCAACGTCACATATGCGAAAGTACTTCCCAAGCCCCCATTCCTAATGCCATCGGCAAACAATTGAGTGTGTCAGTTACTGTTTAATGATACCTACATGCTTACATATGATGTTGCTGATGACGAAGAGTCGCTCGGCGAATCCAATCCGGGATTGGATAGTATACACTATCAAATACCCATTATGTTAGGCATTGGGCAGGGGTGAGGAAAACCATAATTCACAATGATTTTTCTCATCAACTCTTAAACTGTAAACTGTAAACTGTTTATAAACATACGTCAATACACTTTGCTCACTTGCAGAGCATGATTCATTGCTGATGTCTGATTCACATAGTTGCTGACTTTAGCAAATGTAGGGCACAATATTTACTATATAGAGCAATATGCATGAGTGTGGATGCAACTACTGAGCACACAGCATTATCCAATTGGCTTATTCCGATTCCGATTTCGATTTGTCATAAAAATTTCCCCATTTCAATCACATTTCAAATGCGCTTTGTTTTATGGGAAATGTTTTATAGCTAATTTTTATATGAACATAATAACTCATAGAAGGTTAAATTAACGTATAAAAGGAATATTTAATTATTATTTGTGCTACATTTAAGAAAATCACCTTTACATGGAAGTTTTTCTTAACTGCGGAACATTTTCTCGATTTAAGGGAAATTTGAAAAAATGCTTTTATAAAAAGAATACAATTTTTTATTTATATTTGCTTATGTTTATTTAAGCCATAAAAATATTTTGAGCTTTTGAATCAGCCAATAAAATACCGAAAAACACCAAACAAGAAAAGAAAATTAAGAAAAAATAAAGAAAAAAGAATTGTTAATTTTACGGGGATTTTCTAGAGATTGTGGTAAATGAGTTTATATTCTTATTAATATTTAATTTTCAAAAAATTCCAAGTCATTTGATTTATTTCAATAGCAATCAAATAAAAACCCAAGTATGCGGCAATTGATTTTAAGATTTAAAGAAAACACTTAAATGTTTGAAGTCTTATTATTTTAATAAAAACCATTATTAAAACCGAATGAATTCGTACAAAATGTAATATCTGAAAATTGTCGAAATTATATCAAGAAACATTAATGCTAGATTTACCACAACAAAAATAAAAATTGATAGATTCGGGCATTAGATTTAGATTAGTTTGATAAAACTTGCTATTTCTCGCTTGGGGTACAGGGTATAACAACTAAACGCAAAAACAAATATTGAGCTTTGAGTTTCTCGCTCGGTGATTTACCAGAGCTGGAACCTGTCGGCCGCCGGCGGTCAGCTGCCAGCGGCTAACGGCCAGCTGCCAGTCAGTAGCTTTGCCGCCTGACTTGTCTGTGGTCAGTTAGTCGAGCTAGTCGAGCTGGTCGAGACGAGCCGGGATCAAGAGATCCGCTGTTCGAGCTCTGAGCGAGAGCTTTGCTTTTGGGGTATTTCCACATGGCGCGGCAATTGAATTGAAGTTTTATTTTCGTGCCATGATTTTGGCAGGTGATGCACAAGCTCCGTGTGTCTCTGGCCGTCAGCTGGTTGGATTTGGGGCCGTTGTTGCTTGTTTGCTAAAAGCCAACTGACCGTTTAGTGATAGCCCCCCGCACCCCCTCCTGCTGGGGCTTAGGCCAAAACAAGCAGCTCTCGCCAGAATCGGTCGATTGATCACCGGCCAGGGCAGCATCCGCCTACAGTAGTTAGCCTCTTCAGCTCAAATTATAAAACACACAAGCGCAGAATCGTGTGTGCCTATCGCAACGTCAGCCTCAACGTCAGCCTCAACGTCAGCCTCAACGTCAGCCTCAACGTCAACGCCAACGCCAACACATCGAGTCTGTCATTGACACACAGTCAAAGGGGCTGATAAGAAATCAATTCCATAGCCTGTTTATAAAAATAAATAACTGACAACAGGAACAGCAAAGCATATAAATAAAAACGGAAATGCAACAAAAGGTGCTCAGTTAATCAAACAATTTAAGATTTATTTTATTTCGTTTTTTATTTGCCCACAACAAATTGCTATCAATTGATTTGCAATTTTATTGAATCGATAACGAGTTTTATTATAAAATATTCAAAAAACTACAGCTATCTTGAATTTTGAAAAATAAAAGTAGAGCAGTTGTTGACCATTGCTAGCATATTTGTTTAATTAATGCCAAAGTTAAATAGCCCTTGCGGACATATTTTCTATATTTTCTTTATATAATAGACGTGTATATATTGCTAATGCAAGAAATGTGAGGAGAAGAGGAAAGCTGAGTTTGCTCTAGACTTTTTGTAAAACAGTAATAATTTCTATACAAAAACATTCTTTTCAACCGTTGTTGATAACATATTGCTCATGTGTGAGGAGTATGAAAAAAGTGTTAAAGGCCAAGTTTGTTACAAATGTCTCAAAAAAAAAAGAAGAACTTAATCTAAGTATATCTTTTGAAAATGAGTTGGAAACCGATCGGACGCCAAAAAAATCTTGTATACAAGCGTTTTCCGCCAATTTCGCTGAAATACGTATTCATTAAGTTCTTATGTAGGCTTTGAAAATAAGTTTGAAGCAAATCGGACAAAACTTCACGTGAAACACATCCCAAATGATGTTTCATATAGATCCTTGGAAATAAATTTGAGCGCAAAACGTCACCCACCAAATCTTTGACACCCATTTCCATCAAGAAGTGATGGATTTTCCAAAAACTGTGAAACACTCATCAGATGAATTTTGACAAAAATCTTTGAAAATGTTTTTGAAGCCGATCGGATGGTTAAAAGAAAAGTTTCATATGTAACCCCGTCTTAACGTGCACCTTCATCACATAAAGTAACTACAGAAAAAGTTCAGCTTCCTAGCTCTTACGGTATGGGCTGTGCGTTGATCGTCAATCAGTCAGTCAATAAGTCAGTCAGTCAGAGCAATCAGTTTTACATATAGAGATATCTAAAGATATACAAATTTTAAACGATTTATGGCCGTGGGGATCGATTTGGCAATAAATAGAGGGATCAATGGAAACTGAAAGTAGCGATAGCCTTACAACTGTGAGACTAGCTTCCATGGAAACAGCCGGATATGATCAAGACTATATATATATATATATATATATTATATATTATATTATATATATATCATATATATATATACTCTATGGGACAATAAAAGCCAAGGCTGCAAACACTTTTAAGCTTTTGAACATATGCTGACAATAGTTTCAGATATCTCAATATGAAAGATAAATTAATTTAACAAACAAATATATAAGCAAATGTTATAAATAATAAATGGAAATGGGATCTGTAAAAAGCCGGCTTCACCAACCGAACGTTAAGGTCAGGCTCCGTTTGAACCGAACCATCATAAACGTTTGCTGGGACTGAGTTCTTGATGTCCGCGTACGCTCGGAAAACTATAGTTATATACGGAATATCGATGGTTAAACTCATTTAAATATGCACATAGTTGTCAAATTTATATAAACATTCTGACGAACTGGACATAAACCTTTTGGACATTTGAATGCCGAATGTATAAAATAGTTGATTTGATTTCAATAAAACTTTTCCCAGCATTTGATTTGATCAGAATATAACTATATATATTTAACAAAGCTGTTAAAATAGATTTGTAATATTATAAACCGGATTTGACCGACTCCTGCTCCTGCTTTGAAAATGAGGCTGTACTTATGCTTGGGAACGAACTGGTTTGAGACAGGAATTCAATTTAATTTTCATCCGCCGCACCTAAAACCAAAACAGTTACTCATAAAACGGGTCTACTTAAAGCCGAACCGATGTATATAGTTTTGTCAAAAATGATTTAGATTTCATGTATTTACCTAACCATTTTTCTTAGATACAATGTTTGTTTAGAGATCAAATTTAGGTCGCATCTTGTAAATAAAATATTGATCGAAAAAAATTACAAATTTAATTGGTTGCTTTATGATTCATGGATGTGGAAAACCAGGCTCTAAGGCCACGAACAGACAGGGACTAAACCGAATCACCAACAGTTTATTTTGTTGCTCGCAGCCTCGACTAGCACTATATCCATATCCATATATCTATTCTATAGACATTAAATGGCCTATGACAAATTTCTGATCAATACTGGCGGTCAACCTTGATCAATGCTATACGCCGAGATAAGAATACATATGAATTCGCTGATGATATTCTTGTCGATTATGTCGCACAGTGCAACCTAAGTTTGTTTTCAATTTACCAACACTGTTCGCCGATCAAACTTGATAAGCCGTCGCAATCTGAAGATATGATCACATGCATATATTTAATTGCTGATGATATTCTCATCAATTATGTCGCACAGTGCAATCTTAATTTGTTTTCCAGTTACCATCACTGTTCGCCTGATAAACCGTCGTTATCATGATAAGATCACTTTTAAGTATTTGCTGATGATATTCTTATCGATTATATCGCATCGTGCAAATATCTTGCCAGATTGCAAAGAATATGTTATCAGATGAGCATTAAGGGTCAGTTTTCTGTTATCAGCTTGGGGATTCGGATTGTTTTTGAAAGTGAACACACTAAGCCACTTTACACATAAAATCTGAGACAAATACCCAACAAACATGACTAATGCTAAAAAAACATAACATGATTTATAGTTCATTGGCAATGAGATTAATCTGAAAGTTAGCTGGGACAGGGTCGGGAACGGGCACGGGCACGGAATAGATATTGCAATACTTCGGCGGCTGATAAATTGATGAATGCCTTGTGAGTGCTTGTAGCTACTATTTCCCTTTATTGATGATCGCCGTCAACCATTCATAAATTGTAAGCATTATAATAGGCGGATGTTAGATGAAATTTTGGAGACGTCACTACGCAATGTACAGATCATTTCTAAATAAGTAACACTCGCTATGAAGAGCACCCCTAACAAGCTTTCAGCGTCAGCTGGCAACTTCTTTGTGCCACTTGACGGCCGCAACAACTGGCTATACACAGATGCACACATATACAGCTAGATGTATAGATAAACTTGGGAGCGAGATAAGTTGGTGTCGTTGTCGTTTCACACCGCATGTGCGAAAATTAGCAGCCGCAGTTTGTGCAATGTCATTGCCGTAACCGAGCTAGCGATACCTCACGGAAGAAAGGGGTGCGCAGGGAGCGCGGGCTTGGGGTTTGGGGTTTGGGCTAGGGGTAGGGTCAGAAGTAGCTGCGTGGGTAAATAACAGCGCCAGCTCTTGCTAGTCATACACACAAACAAAAATAGCAATGAAAATGCACAGCTTCTCGGCCATTTAATGGCATATTTTCCAGATAATATACAGGTGCTTTATCTGCAAGCTGGCAATGAAAAGTGCAAAAAAATTTCATCGAGCTTATTTCGCATGAATTGTAGTTTTTTAGACATTCCATATGATGGAATATAAAATATAAATAATGCCTGTTAATAAATATATATATGGGTTTTCATCGTCCAGACAACACGGAGAAGTATGAAACCCATATATTTACAGAGTTTATATTTTATCATGAAATTTATGTATGTATTCTCTTTGACCAAGCCTCATAAAGCTATATACTTAAAGAATTTCTGAAATTACCTAGCTTACGTAGAGTTTTTCCTCAAATGTAGCAATTATATATTCTACTAGCGGATATAACCCGGCCTTGCCCGTGGCACGTATGTTATAAAATCAATGTTCTCAAAAAAATTTAAAATGATTTTGAAACTGATCGGACGGTAAACAAATAACTTTCATACAAACGTTTTCCGCCAATTTACCACTGTTGCGAGTGGAATTTCCCAAATCGCTGAAAGACGCATTCATTACATTCTTATGTAGAGCTTTGAAAAAAGGTTTGAAGCAAATCGGACACAATATAAAACTTCGCACAAAAAATCTTTGAGTCGCATTCCACCCGAAAAAGTTTCGATTCTGCGAAAAGTGTGAAACACGTCTCAAATGATTTTTCTTATAGATCTCTGGAAATGAATTTGAGCGCGAAACGTCACCTACCAAATCTTTGACCTCCATTTCCACCAAGGAGGAACGTATTTTTCGAAAAGTGTGAAACACCCCTTAAATGAATTTGAACAAAGATCTTTGAAAATAAGTTTGGGGCCGATCGGATGGTAAACAAAAAACTTCCATACAACCGTTTTCCGCCAATTTACCACTGTTGCGGGTGGAATTTCCCAAATCGCTGAAATACGTATTTATTAAGTTCTTATGTAGAGCTTTGAAAATAAGTTTGAAGCAAATCGGACACAACTTAAAACTTCGCCCAAAAAATCTTTAAATCGCATTCCCCCCGAAGAAGTTTGAATTCTGCGAAAAGTGTGAAACACGTATCAAATGATTCTTCTTATAGATCTCTGGAAATGAATTTGAGCGCGAAACGTCACCCACCAAATCTTTGACCTCCATTTCCACCGAGGAGGAACGTATTTTTCGAAAAGTGTGAAACATCCCTTAAATGAATTTGAACAAAGATCTTTGAAAATAAGTTTGAGGCCGATCCGATGGTAAACAAAAAGTTACATGCAAACGTTTTTCGCGATTTTGCCACACTTTCGGGTGGAATTTCCTGACACCCCGTCTTAACGTGCACCTACATCACATAAGGTAACTACAGTGAAAATTTCAGCTTCCTAGCTCTTACGGCTTGGGCTGTGCGTTGATCACCAATCAGTCAGTCAGTCAGTCAGTCAGTCAGGACAAACAGTTTTATATATAGAGATATTCGGAAAAAATCTGGCAAATAACTGCAAAAATGCAATACAACAAAAAAAAAGAAACGAGACATATTCCGATAAGTTTTTACACTTAAAGGACAATTACTTTAAATCTGAAATAGATTTTTATTTTATTTATAAAACATAATTATTATATATCTAGTTATCTCCGACCGCATAAGCATATATATTCTTGCTCAGCATCAACAGCCGGGTGGATCTATCCTTCCGTCCATCTGTCCGTGTGCATGAGCGTTTCGAACTTTAGGAAGTAGAAAAATTTAGAAAAGGGCTACTTTTGATGGGCGCACAGATCAAGTGTATCTTAAAACATCGGTAACTTGCCGAATTAACAGCCATTAACGTATGTGAAAAGCCAGGTCCACAAACCGATCCTCGGGCAAGAGAGTTCCAAGAGAACTCGGAGTTGCAGAGGGCGATGGCTTCTGCTCCGGCTGTGCGTATGAGTAATATGTAGTAACATTTTATAGAAGAGTCGATTGGAGTGGAATCAAATCGAAACGCCGATTGCCGGGCTGCGAGTCTCTTATACTATGCAGCTGGCATTGTCTTCTCTCTCTTTGTTCTTCTTCTTCTTCATGCCCACTTTACATACATATCTCAATATTGGCGTTTGCCAATTGCCGACTGTTGTTTGGTTTGCAGTTTGCACGCACAGTAATACCGCGCGGATCGGAAATGCCAAAGCGGCTGAAGGCAATGCATAAGCAATAAATAGCGGCAAAAACAACAACAACATAAACATAAAAACAATAACCAAGAGTATTGAATGAGTGCGAAAAAAAAGTAAATTAAAGATGAATGTACAAATATTTCACTGAACACCTACATACCTGTGTACGTGTGTTCAGATGTGTCTGCATTCGCTTATATGTAAATTACAATACAATGCACATAATGTGTAAAGCAAAAATAATATGTAAATATGTTGCTTGGGTCGTGTGAATGTCATGGACCTTAATTTTCGGCCAGCAAAAACAAATGTTTCCGGCTTCTGGTTTAGGTTAATGGAAATGGAAAATACGAGTTAGTATTTAAACAAATTATTAAACAATTTAAGAAATTTAATAAACACTTGGTCATAGAGCTTATCAGACCAGGATACAGGGTATCTGATGGTCAAAACACAGAGACACGATACAAAAAAACCCAGGTAAATAGTTGAACGGAAGTACGGAAGTGCAACAAAGTGGTTAGAATGTTATGCGGCAAGCGGCAGCGGCAACAACAACAATAATAAATACAGCAGGCTAACTAACTAAGAATCAAAGAAATCAACATGCAGCAAAAACATTGAAAAATGCAATGTCACATCCGTTTTGGGACATGAAGTGTGCGCATAAATTAAAACGCTCCTAAAGAAAAGGAAGAAACTAAGCAACCACAACATTAACAACAACAGCGACTGTGGCACTGTGGCGCTGTTGAGTCACATTGATGCGACAGCGGCGTCAACAGCGTCTTGCTTAAGATTTAACCCTAAGCATAGCCCTCTGCCAGCGCTTAAGCTTTTGCTGTCGCGTGCCAAAAATAGAGCCGCAGCAAGGGCGGGCAAAGTCAAAGTCGGGCAGGCGATGCGTCAAATACATACATACCAGCTCTCTCCGTCTCTCTCATTCACCCATCACTGTATGTCGATTATGTATGTCGTGAATAACAGTCGCAATCGCAGTCGCAGTCGCTGCTTTAAAGTTTCAATAAAGCGCGTGCGGCTGGCAGCAGCCGGACATCGCGTCGTGTAGTCTGCGACGGCGCTGCTTGCTTGCCTGCTTTCTTACTCACACTCACAAGCGCGTGCTCACACTCGCCGCACTCCATACTCCACACTCACACTTATACTTACTCTCACTCGCTCTCGCCCTCGCTCTGTCTGTTTTGGCGCACTGCGCCTGTGTGTGGGTGAGTGTGCCCCACTCGTGTGCTAAGCGAACAACGGCCTCTCGGCTGGATTCGTCGTGTATTGTTTTTGATGCCCGCAAGTCTGCGCGTGTGTATGTGTGGTCGCTTTGCTTACATATGATTGGCTGGTAATTACACTTCGCCTAAATTGTCGTCATCACTTGTTGCCGTCACTTGTCGCCGTTGATGTTGCTGTTGTTGTTGTTGTTGTTGTTGCCCAAGATGCTTTTGTGTGTGTGTTTCGAGCTTTGCGTTCGGGCAGCGGCTCTCGCACGTTATTTATATGCTGCGCGCGCCACGAAATATTAAATAAGTAACAGATCTTGAAGAGTTAACTTGTGCCGGGTGCCCCGTCCACTCCAGTCCAACAGCAATTGTAACAGTAAACCATACAAAATACAATAACAAGACTCGCCAATAGTTCAAGTACTCGCGTTTCACTTGCGAATTCGTTCGGGAATTTCTTAATACTGTGTGTGAATAAAATGCCCAAAGCAACAACAGCAGCAACAACAATGACAACAAAGTTAAGCACATGCGGCGGCTTCGTAACGCGCCGTATTAGCCAAATGCAAGCCAGAAACGAGCACAGCTCGTCTATTGCCACCGCTAGTCCAGTGTCCTTCAGCAGTTGCCTGCGGCACGACCCCGTCTCGGTTGCAGCAACAGTTGAAGCGCCAACAACAACCGCTACAACAACTGCAACAGTTGCCTGCCAGCGTATATGCGGCATACAGCCCTGCAGTCGAATGTGTAAGTTTGTGCCACGGCACGTGCTGCCTGTTGCAACAGTTGCAACAATTGTTGCGCTGCATCCA
Organism: Drosophila montana; assembly: GCF_035044405.1. Classification (NCBI taxonomy): domain Eukaryota; kingdom Metazoa; phylum Arthropoda; class Insecta; order Diptera; family Drosophilidae; genus Drosophila; species Drosophila montana. Next base: position 3,409,017 of record NW_026996559.1, on the reverse strand, counting down.
AACACAGCGCCAGTCACAGTGATTCACCCACCCAGCACTGTGCTGTTTTCTAATCAGATTTAATCATCATTTAATCGCTACGTACGTCTATCTCTATGTGTGTGTGTGTGTGTGCGTGTGTGCTTGTGATATGACAGTTTATTTATTGGACTTCGCCGTAAAAGTGTCACGGCAGCCTTTGTTGCCATAGGTTTCGCTTAGGGTAAGGGTAAGGTAAGGGCAGTCGATGCTGCCATTTTTATATAGGTCAGGGTTTGTTTTCCCCTAATTCCAATTGGAAAGTGCACGTGCACCAATTAGTCAAGCTAATTAGATAACGAGAAAACTAGGATAAACAGAAGGATAGTTGAACTACATTTGATTTGCTTATATTTTGTCTAATTAAATTTATTATTATCTGAAAAATACATTCTGAGGAATTAATAAGTACGAATCTTGGTAGGTTCCTTTGAGTCTGTTGCAGGATATATGACTAAATCTGATGCTGCTTAAGCAGTTGGACTTGACGCTATAATGATGTTCTGAAAGCATTATAAAGTAATTAATTATGAATATTTTCCAAGGAAACAACAACAATTTTGGACCCATCTTTAGAGTTTTGCCTCCTTGACGTGGGATCGAAAATAATTATGTATTATTAAATATGCGAAGCAATAGATATTATTTAATTTAAATTTAAATATAAATAGTTCGTATTTCATGCGTAATCGAAATGGAAGCTTCGTTAAGAATTTCATTGGGGTTTCAAGCTTTGGATCTTCTAAGTAACAATTTCTTGCTGCACTCTGCTTTGTGCTTATTTCTGTTTTTTTTTTTTTTTTTATGGGCTACAAAATAAAAACAATGCCCATGCTTTTTATTTGCATAGTATGCGATTCCGGTTAAGATTCCTATAGCTTTTCGCATGATACAAAAAGCTAATATTACAATTTTTGTCGCCTTAAGCTTAAGTTTATGCATTGACAATTCCACAAGTTGTTAAACATATATGTATTTGAATTTTCAATTGCAGCTAGTGGCAACTATTGGGTACTTGGTGCACTGCTGATAATACTGACCGCCAGCTGTCTGCCGAGCTCGATCGCGTCGCCCCGTCGCATGGTTGGTCGACACTTGATACTGCCGCATCGTCATCACGTGCATCTGCGCTCCGCGGAACAGGAACACCATCTGCCACCAAAGGAATCTGTGAACTGCACGGTGAAAATGAATGTGACCGAGGCAACAACCGCGCATGCCATAAATGTCAGCGAGACGACACGTGATGCCACCATTGCGCTGCTGAAGAACTGGGTGAGTAGACTTATCGCTGTGGAGTCAGGAGTACGGCCCGCTAACTGGTTCTCCAATCTGTTCGTCCTCTTCCCGGTACAGCTGAAGTTGAAAGGCTTCAACTCGACGGAAGAAGCCCAGCGGCAATATATACTGCATGATCTCGATCTGGAGTATCCGCTCAAGGAAGCTGCCAACAATAGTGAGTACGACGGCGAGGACAGCGGGTCAGCGGAAGAAGAGCTCTTCAAAATACTCGACTCGCTAACCAAATTGAGTCAGTTGATGAACCACAACAATAAATCCTTGCTCAAGGATTGGTACGAATGCTACTTTAAACACTTTGAGGACAAGCTGGAACACAACATGTTCGTGGCCGCGCACATGATGGGCAGGGAAAATTGCACCATGGAGACCACGAATAAGGTGCCCGATCACAATGAAAAGCATCCGCTGCTGGAGTTTGCCATTGTCCACGAGATGACCCGGCTGCTGAATGTGCTGGAGAAAAAGTATAGGGTCATGCACCGACGTGTGACGGAGGCTGCGAATGCCTAAAACTCTGTTACAGACGAAGCCCTAAAAACGTACAAGAAAATGCCAAAAAAGAAGAAGAAGGAGGAGAAAACTAATCTAAACTAAGCAGCAAATCGAATTCTAACGTAATTTCTGTGCCTTACATTATTATTATTATTTTTTAATCCTGCATGCCATCTACGTTTACTAATAGCTTGTATTAGTTAATTATGAACCCTCTCACCGCTTACGTTGATTATTTATTTATTAATATATATATTTTATGCGTATAGTATATTCGATATAGTTATTTGTCAATTTTCATCAATTGTTATTATTTATGTATTCATTTAATCGTCTGAAAAATTGTATTTATTATGTTTAATTAATTTATTCATTTAAAATTTCGATTGTTACTCGAAATCGCCTTGAATCTTATAATTTTTTTGTTCTGTCGATTTTCTTTCTGTCAGCTATAAGCCCCAAGTATTATAAAATAATAAACGCAATTTGCGACTTTACTATAAATTGAATTTTGATATGATGTGCAGAAGTGGGAATCATTTATTATATATTAGGTTCGTAAAGGGGTCTAAGATGACCCAATATGATGGTTAGTATACCATACAAATTTACCTTGTCATTGAACTGCATTTGCTTAGAGCACGGGACAATGTATGGATCAATTCTGATGAAAATTTCAGAGAATTGAACGCAAAGAATGAACGAATGGACAGGACTTTAGATTAAAGATATTTTTGCAAAATAAAAGCTGATATTGGTTAATAAGTAGCAGATCTTAAAAATTTTATGAAATCAAATTAATGTTTTAATAAAGCTACATCTTACATCGATATAAACTAGTTCTCAACAGCTCGACAATTGCTAACAGTAAGGACAGTTGCGAAAGACGAAATCGAATTCGCAACGACAAATAAGTTTATTTAATATTGCACAATTTTAGGGCTTGCAATGACACATTTATGTTTAAAATGGAATTTCCGTATTCGCATTTCTCTGAAAGCTGCTGAGTTGTTGTCGTTTCTGTTGCTTACTTATTATGCATATGCTTAGAGTTGCTTCAAGTATTTTTAAGTGTTTCAATTGCTTGTCAAAAGAACTTCGGAAAAATTCACGATCGCGAGAAGCTTAATTGAAAATCTATGGTGAACTGTAGTAAGACTCGCAGCCGCAGCTAATATTTCCGGTTTGCTGTTGATATTCATACTCCATTTGCCTGGCAAGAGTTGTTGCTAAAAAATTGGCGACAAATCAACGGCAATTGCCTTGACCCACCCAAGCGCGAGCAATGTGTTACAAAGCGCAGGCACGTTCCATTGATAGAAATGAAATAGACATACATATACACAGACAAATGCCAGTGTACGTGTGTGTGGATTGCCCGTGAAAAACCCCGAACGGTATGAGCAGGTGAGTCAGTGGGCTATTATAATACTAAAATTGCGCGGGGAAGTGGAGTAGGCAGAGCTGGCCCCAAAAGTTCTGCGATTGTATACGCACACACACATACACAAACACACGCACACCCACATACAGCAACGCACACACAGTTGGACTAGCGCCGGCGCCATTGGCTCAGACTGTCATTGATTTACCGTTGCGCTGGTCACACTTCGCTGGCTTCACAGACTGGATTCTGTCTGGGCATCCTGTGCATTGGGCTGTATCGCTTCAATCGGTAATCGGATCGATCTGCGGTTGGCCGTTGCGCGTGGCTGTCGGCGTCTACGTAACCGCTGCCAAATCGCAGCCACGCTCTCATCTCTCGTCGCTCGCCACTCGAGTGTCTCTCTTCGGCTAATTAGAGCTAACTGTTTACCCAAGCGCGTGCCCATTGAGTCAGCAGCGGCAGCGACGCAAACGCTGGCAGCGCTGGCTGGCCCTCGTTTTATGAATGAATTCAACGAGCCGCAAGCTGCAATGTGGCAGCGACGCCGGCAGCGGCAACAGCGGCAACAGCAGCAAGGGCAACAGGTGAGCACAAAACGTGAGCGCACGTAAACAGAAAGCAGGTTCTTTCCACTTTTCCACTCACTCACATTTTGAATCGTTCTCATTGTCGCCGCCACGCGGCTCTTGCGCTCACTGAGAGCGGCCGACTGAGCGCGCTGCGAGTGCTGTCATTGGTCCGCTTGGCTGCCGTTAATATATCAGCTGAGCGCAATTCGTACTGTCTGCCCACCAATAGGCAAGGCGACCCACACAAATACAGTTACTAACTACACGCACACACACAAGTATACAGGGGCCACTGTACAGTTGCTCGCTCTCCCTCTCTCTCTCTCTCTCTCTCTCTCTCTCTCTCTCTCTCTCTCTCTCTCTCTGTCTTGCTCGTTTTGACGCCCCAAATGCAGGCTCTTGCTGCATGGGATCTGACTCAAGTTTAATTATTGGAATTAAGCTGGGAATTTCAATGCGGCCAATTTGAACGTTTCGTGCGGGCTACAAAAACAAAACACTTCTATATTTTTATCGTATCTGACTCCAATGGATTTTCCAGTCTTTGCCACTACGTTAAAGGGTTAGCTATACTCCTTAGGGAGCGCACTTTCAGCTGTTAAAACCCCAGCTAGTAGTTTTATTTGGAACAACAAGCTCTTGAAGTAGACTGATTAGCCCGATTAGAACGTTGTGTTAATTAGCTGCAATAATTATGAGAAATTCGTCGTGTCTTAGATTTGAAACATTTTAATAAAATTTTACTCAATCAATTTTAATCAAACTATAAATTCAGACGTCGGGCTAACAAACAATTGACGAAAGATTTATAAAAATATTTTAATAAACAGATCATTTCAGATCAGTTCAAAGTGTAACTCCTCGCAATCGTTTTTAAATTGGATTCCTATTTAAGCATTTTCGTAATCATTTCAGACTCATCCGCAACGAATTCCAATTGCAACGCTAATTTGGCAAAACAAACAGCAGCGATAACAACAACAACAACAACAACGAAAACAAACAAACAAGCCAATCGACTAACCAACCGTTTCAAGCCATTGCCGCCTGTACAGGACACCTGAAGCATGGACTCGATGTGAGAATTGCAGTAAAAATCATGATAAAGCGAAACGATTTTACGCATAATCAAAACAGCACTAGCCTCTAAAAACTCACACCTCGCTGCAGTTGTTGCACACCCACAAATTTACACACACACGCAGTTAGCATAGAAAATGCCACGAAGTAAGGCAAAGCCTGAGGGTTGGGCTCGGGATCGGTTTTGGTTTCGGTTACCGATTTGGTCGGTCTCTGTGTTTGGGACAGGAGCTAAGCAGCGTGTAATGATTATACCCTACCACAGCGCTTGCAACGGGTCGATAAGTGCATGTGCAACAGGTAACAGGACAACGCTTGAGCTCTAGACTGAACGTCTCTGTTGTCCACGAGAAACTATGTATGTTAATAAATAAATTATTGCATAATAATAATAATAATAATTATAAATACAAAATACATTAGAGACGAGACTCAAATAAACTTGTATATGCATTAGATATAAGGAATATTTAAAATGTAGATATATGTGTTTTTTAAAAATATACAAACATAAAAAAGTATCATATGTTTAAGCTATAAAATAATAATATTCAATGAAATTGAAAGATAAATAAGATATAGAAATATATTTTAAATAAAATGTAAGAAAAATTAGGAGTCAAACATAAAAAAGTCAAATTTAAAAAATAATATAAAATATGAAATTGATAAGATATATACAACATATTGGACACATTAAAATAATAAAGATGTATCAAAATACATATAGTTTTATGAGAAACATCTTGACAATTTTAGGGATAATTTAAATATAAAATAATAAAAGTATAATATAATATAATATAAAAGAAAAATAGATATGTTTAAAAATTATAGAAACATATGAAATATATTTAAAAAAAAAAAAAACAATGAATATAAATAATCAAATAACATAACACATTAAATTAAAATTGTATCAAAACTTCCTGATAAATTTGGGAAAAATATTAAATAATAGATATAGAAATATAATATAATATAAGTTAATAGAAAACTAAGATATGTTCAAAAATCATAAAAACATAAATTATATTCAAAAATTAAAATAAAAGTAATGTTAAAGGGCCCATAATATAAAACATTAAATTAAAATTAAAAAATTTAATATAATATACTTTAACATAATATATAATATAAATTAATATAATAGAAAAAGAAGACATATCTAAAAATCATAGAAACATATAATATATAACAAAAGTATATTCAATCGCCATAAGTGGCAGTAACAATTACAGGGCATAAATTAGTCAAGCATTGCGCACTGAGCTCGTGTTCGGTTAACCATTGACTGGTCAGCCCCGACCGGTGCGAGGTCGAGGAAGGTGATCGCCGCTTGGCGTTGTCTGTGGCAATTTGAGCGTATCCTTTCGATTAGATACGGCCGGTAAAAAAAAATTACAGCATGACAGCGGACCAGGGACCGGGGACCGCACACAACAGCTCAATTTTGTAGCAAAATATTTTGTTGTCCAGAACGAATCGCAACTAAAACAGTGTGAGCGACTGCGGCGAGGTCAGCACGGGGATGGGAATGGCAATGGCAATTGCATTGGGAATGGGAATTGGTATGGGCATTGCACACGGACTCATTGGCAGCCGTCGGATCCTTTCGACGGGGCGTCCTGCCGCGCCTGCGCACTCTCTGTGTGCAGACAGCAGCAGCAGGAGCTCATCAATGCAATAATCGTGTTTGTTGTCCATGTAGATGAAGATGTTTTTGGTGCGAATTGGACACATTCAGACACTGATACAAGCATAGATATGTGCATAGATGCACCCAAGGGACGGCATACAAAGGCCGCTGCCGTCTTGATATATGTACCTCGCAGCGAGTCCTGCGAGGGCTGTGTGTGTGTGCGAGTCCTCTGTGTGGCGCGCGGCGAAAATCAAGGTGAGTGCCCCCGCTGCGCGACACGGCTGCTTCCTGATGCTGCTGCGCGGCCAAGTCAACAATTGCACTTACGGTTAGACGCAGGACTCTCTGGCCCTCTGGCTCTCGCCGGCTCCCGGCCATAGGCCCAGCAGCCATGGCCTGTACAGCTGTTCGGGCAAACAATGTGGACATAATTTTATAACAAAGTCGCACAAAACAAAACAAAACAGCAACTAAATTTAATTAGCTCGTCAATTGTCCCGCTTCGCTCGTGATTTTCCAAGTGCCCGAGGTAGATGGGGCAGAACCCTCGAGTCCAGGTCAGTTTTGAATTAGGCGACCGCCCAACAATTCAGCTACCAGGTACCGCCACTAAGGTGGGGCGTTTGCCCTAGGTAACAGCAAGATTTGCAGCTAACCAGAAAATTGACCTGCTGCCATTTGCAGCTGAGAAATTGGCCAAACAGCTGTTGAGCATCAGATATAAATATGCAAAGCGTGGGTTAAATCAATCAGTGCACTCTAAACTGTTGATTCGAGGTGAGTTGAGTTGCCAGTTGCACGAATTCGCTTAGGAATACCTCAGCGAAAACTGAAGAAAAATATTTCTCTGTGAAGTGAATATCCTTTTTTTTTTTTAGCTATGAACATATTTTGGGAAGAAAACTAAATTTGGCTTCTAGGAAATTTCTTTAAACCATATAAACAAGGTACATAAAAGTTGAATGCATAATATGATTTTTGATTCTAACTATTCCAGCTATATAGTTATTTGTATTGATCCTATATTTATATAACTCAAATGATGATTAGATATGTATATGTATATATAGATAAGATATGTATATATAGGTCAGTTATTTTATAGTCAGTTATTTTCAGAGATTTTTCTTTCACTTAGTTCTTTAAGACATATTCTAATATTATTATATTTAAGTATTGATTGATCAGATGATATACATTTTGAGCTTGAAGTTTAAATAAGTAGGCCTCATTTTAATTATACTTATTATTTATATATTAGTAATTGTGCCTATATACATATTTGTTCGCAATATTATCACACCAGATAATTATTATTATATACATCAGATCAGACACATTCTGACTTAATAAATAGGTTTTATTGCTATTCTATTACTTATATATGTTAGTTAATAATAGTAACAGCAAGATAATTTTCGAGGAACATCGAAATATATTGGGGAACAAAAAGATAAATGATCTCTCAACTAAGGCACATAAAATCCCGGACCTAGAGGCGGCCGACGTCCACAAATCGTATACAAATAAAAAATGGATCAGCATATCTAAACAGGTTTTATTTTTTTACTATATTAAAATAACCTATTATTATTATATATATATATATATTTATCCCTTAATGCTTTCATATTCTATGTTAACATATATATTTTATGGTATTCTATCATATATGACAAAATCTTAGCCTAAAGAGAAAGCAAACTAGTCGAATCTTATTTCGAAATATTACATTAAGATAATATACAATTTATAAATAGAATTTAGATAATCTCAGTATAATAAGGAGCATAATATTTTTATTTTCACATACAAATATCTAACTTGACTTAAAAGACCTGTTGAATATTGATTAAACAAGGAACAACTTTCAGCTTTCTTAGACTATTTTTACAGTTTTACATTTGGCGAATAAGGTATATTGATATTTTGGCCGAATTCATGTATTTTATAATTTGTTAACTCTATTTATTTGAATCCAGGAAGTCATAAGGTTGTAGCTGCGAAATTGAGAGAGTTTGCTGAAAATGAAACTCTTCAGACAAAAAAGTGTACGGACACAGAGGGCAAACGAGGCGAGCTCTGCATACTTTGCGGCGTCAAGGCTTCAGCTGTTGCTTAAGCTCTGGCTTATGGGCAGGTAAGTCAGCTTTAGCCCAGTTAAGAGCTTCGTTTACTTGGCAGGCCAAGGTCGTCAGAGAGATAGAGCGGAGTATATCTTGCTGGAGAGTGTGGCAGAGACAGAAAGAAAGCAATAGAGAGTGAGAAAGAGAGCTGCGTATCGAAACAGGGAGAGAGAGAGAGAGCGTGATGCAAAAAGAGATGGAGTAAAAGAGAGAGAGAGAGAGAGAGCTGTTACCTTGGGGCAGGCGTACGGCCAGGTACATTGCCTGATTACTATGAGAGCGCTTTGAGTGAAATCTTTTCATTGGATAAGTAGAAAATGAGCCTGGTGCCTATCAACACAGCGATGGCGACACGCACATACACATACACACACACACACACACGCACACACAGGCGAGCGACCGAGCAGGGACCGGCATAAAAAGTGCTCGACTAGCTGGTTGGTCTGCCATTCGTTGCAAATGTGTGTGCGTGTGTGTGTGTAGGCTGGATATCAGGTACACACAGGCACAGTCATTGGTAAAGAGCGGGGCAGGTCCCGACAACACTCGATCAGGCCTGACAGGCAGGCAGACAAATGGAAATGGACTACCAGGCAGCGCTCCTCACGCACACACACACATGCAGGCACACACAGAGTCAGAGGCCCGACCCGACTCTCGACCCGGCCGGCCCGGGCCGGGTCTTCATTCTTCAGTTTTCTTTTACGTACCGTTCGTTTTTCACATGGTCTTTTGGCTCTGGCTCCGACTGACGTCGCGTCGGTCGCTTCGGTTTCGGTTATCGGGTCTCTGGTGTCTGGTCTGTGGCTGCTGCTGCTGCTGCTGCTGCTCAACAAAGAAAGCTGGTCGAATTTAGCGCAACTTTTGGTTCAGTTCGGTTTTGTGCCTGGACGTGAACAGTAGTGCCCGCGAGAAGTGTTCTTCAGTCTCTACAAAGGAAACTCACAGCCAGACAACGACATCAGCAGCGGCATAACGTATATGAAAAACCATATAGAAACTTTTGCGTCAAACATTTCTTTTTGTTCAAGTGATTTTTCGTGTGTTAAACCCAAGTGCAACAATATAAAATACAAATAATAACAAGAAACAAACAACAAAACTGGATTATACTGCAAATTGTTAATAACAATTTCGCCTGATCAACTTTTTAACTATAATGCGGTGTGTGTATTAGTTTTGTTTTTATATCAATATCTATATCTATATATATTTATTTAGCAAAAATTAACCCTTTTAACAGATGTTTTAAGAACTTAACTCGAAATGGCATTTGGAAAAAGTTGTTAAGTTTCTGTTTTTAAAATATCTTTTGCAATTGCCAGACTTTAAATTTACAAAATTAATTTTTATATTGTTTTTCAAAAAGAAATTCGTAATTTCTCGAATAGCTACGACATGAAAATTGCGCATGCGCAGCGCGCAAGCAATTGCAGAATCGCGTAGAACGCATTGAAAAATCGCAAAATATTTTGAAATATCTCAAAAAAAAAAAATAAAGCAATAACAGCACAGAACGAACAAATGTGTGTAGCTGGCCGGTTTTGAGATTCCATTCAATATTGTCGCTTTAAGAATTGAGTTAGCTGTTATAAATTCAAAGTTTTTGTAAAATATAAAAAGCGGAACATTTGAACGCACCAAAAAAATAAAAAAAAAATGTTACAAATTCTAACAAAATTTTTGAGATACAAGCAAGTTGCATTGCTGTTGCATTTGCATTGTTGAAGGATCGATAATAAAAACGTCCTGTTTCAATATTATATAACCCAGCGACAAAAATTCTTGCCATGTTAATCACTTGATATTCATTGTGTGTGTGTTTATTTTTTCCTCTTTCTGTTCTCTTTTGCATTTTTGCCCAAAAACACAATATTTTTTTTTTATTTTGCTTTTGGAATTTACTGTTACGAAACGCTTTTGCATTTTGGCAATAAACCTTTTTTGGCCCATTGAACACACACGATCAAAAATCCCAATAAAATCATAAAATCTTAAAATTATTAAATATTCATACAAATCATAATAATAACGCAACAAAAATATATATTGTTATATCTACCAAATAGTTGGTTGCCATTGCGCTGCAACCAAAGTTAAAGGCACCAAGACGGCATCGCCAACGGCAATCACCACAAGGACAAAGCCAGCAACGGCAGCAGCGCCCCGTATCAGGCAAAGACTTCAGCGTATTGCGCGGCAGGACAATGCGGATATGTGGTCCACTCTGCTGTTGCCACTGCTGCTGCTCCATTTCATCTATATGCATGCCGCTCTGGCTATGGCCACGGCCAGCGGCGGTCTGACTGTAATCGAGGGCGCCAGCACCAGCAGCAGCACCAGCTCCACCACCACCACCACTAGCACCACCAGCGCCACCAGCAGCATGGCCCTCTCCACGGCAACCGCTGTGGCCGCCTCTGGTCAGCGGAAGCGGCATCGCAAGCGGAACAGCAGCTGGTATGATTATCGCAATTACAACGAGAACACTACCGCGCTCGAGTGGATGAATCCTTGCGGCGGCTCCTACTATACATCATCCGCCACAGAGCGACGTCGAGCCCAGCGGCCCAAGCAGGTAACTAACATTTGGCTAACCGCAGCTCCAAACTTCATTACTCAACATCTCTCTCTATCTCTATCTTTGTCTCACTCTCGCTTAGATCTTCAATCAGTTGAAGCGCGCCGCCGGCACCGAGTACCGCGAGCTGAACAGCACGCAGGAGCAGAAGGGCATCGATATTGGGGACATGCAAGTGTGGTCGCTCCACAAATACAACTATAAATTTCTGCCCAAACTGAAGCCCAATTCAACGGTATGTATCTCTCACTCCCTCTTGCTATCAACCCCACTCTCTCCCCCTTATATCACGAAGCTCGCTCATGCGCCATGTTCTCTTTTTTTCTTCATCGCTCTCTCTCTCTCTCTGTCTCTCTCGTAGATCGCCCTAAAGCGCTGGTACCGCAACATGCAGACCTATGTGGCAAGCTTTGCCTATTTGCGGCGCGTTCAAGTCAATTGGGATCGGCAGTTTTTGAAGCGAGAGTCGTCTGTCGCCAAGGAGCTGAAGAAGCTGCTGCTCAGCTCGCGCAGCATGCTCTGCGAGCTGGAGACGGCGGTAAATCGCACCTATCCGGCTCCGGTGGCAGCTCCTGGCCGTGGGGCAGCCAAACAGCGCCGCTTGATGCAGCTGCCACAGATCTCGCGCAACGACATGAACAGGCGGCTCAAGTTGCGCAGCAAGCGTCGACACGGTGCAGCGGCCGAGACAACGACTGAGGCGGCATCAGCAGAGGCAGCGGCAGCAACTACAATCGGTGAGGCGGACTCCATGGACATGCGCTTTGTGAAGCATCATTATTACGAGTTTCTGCGCACCATGTGGCAGCTGCTGCGGCGCGACAGCAAACGGGAGCGCCAGCAGCGGCGTCAGCGACGCCAGCGGCGCCAGCAGCGGCAGCGACAGCAGCAGTCGCCGTTGCAACAGCAACAGCACCAGCAGCGACAGCGACAGCGCCAATGGCAGCAACAGCAGGAACTGCAGCAACAGCAGGAACTGCAGCAACCGCGGCTGCAGCTATCGCTGGCCATGGCTGGCAATCGAAGGGAGTTCAATGAGGTCTCCAAGCCCCAACTCGATGTGCCCAGAGGTGTCAACGGGCGGCGCGGCAAGCGCCAGCAGCCGCCGCACTCAGCATCAGCGTCAACGTCTGCGTCAGCGTCAGCGTCAACGTCAGCAGCAGCAGCAACAGCAGCAGCAAACCAGCGACCACAGCGCCGCGTGCTGCGCACGTGAAAACTCCACAATAATATTATGTATATTAATCCTAAATGCAACCCTTAGCTCGCCTAGTTTAAGTAAATTATTTGATGGAGTTTGCAAACAAGTTTCTCCAGCTCTTTCTGTAGACCCACACACGCTCTTTCTCTCTCTCTCTCTCTCTCGCTCTCGCTCTCTCTCTATCTTTGTGTTTGTTTTAAGTTTTATTAGTTTATGCCCAAAAGTTATTTATTTATTGAAATTCAAATTCAAATTCACGGCTTATGTTTAAATATAAGATAGTCCTAAGTCCTAGGCTCTCTAGACTCTCACCCTCTCTCTCTCTCTCTATGTCTCTCTCACCAGCTCAGCAGTTGCCGTTCTAGTCACATATGAGCAACCGCAGCAAAGCAAGCACATTCCATATACATTCCTGATCCTAACATTCGTTCTTTAGCTATACGATTATCAAACCCCATTTGACATCCAAACCAGATCGAAAGTATTACAAAGTGTTTTCTCCACTTTTTTTTGATTATTATTTTTTTTTAGTTTTTAAGCTAAATTATATATATATATATATTTTTATATACTTAGTTAGTGTACACACTTTTTTTTCTTAGCTATAGATCTTGTTTAACTGTGATATAGTCGTGAGTGTTAATCGCAAAATGTTTTGCTAGTTTGTATCTTTTTTTGAATATGAGCATATGAATATGTAAATAGATAAGTTAAAACACACACACACATACCATTTTTTTTCTATCTAAAAACATGATTTGATAAGTTGCGACAGAAAGCAAATAATAAATGCAAAAATTAAAAGAATAATAAAAGTGGAGTTTTGCTGGAACTTGATGAACAATTTTTGAATAGTGTAATATAAATAAAACCCATTTTATACTCTTTCTCTTTGAATCAAGGATCGAAAAACTTGATGTTCAACTCGCTGGGGACCAAATTGTGTGTCGCCTCAGATCATATATAATGATTTATAAAATGGAGAGGTCGCCAAAACCAGCAATAAGGATACAAAATAATGAAATATACCAATTTTTCTAGATTCGAAATAACAAATTTACAAGGATCAATTAAAGTAAGTTTCTTTCTCTGATACAGGGTTATGTGAATGAGAAATTTATGATTTTTTTACTAATCTAACTAATCTAATTTTGGAAGCTACTAGGTTTTGATCGATCTGTTGTTTCTATGAGGTTATTAACAAAGAAACAAAATGGAATAAAAGGGATTTACTGAAGTTAGAACAAATATGTTTGGATGCACGTTATACAAAATGCAAAAGTTTTAAAAAGATTTATTATTTCTATTATTTTTTTTAATTTGAATTGATAAGAATCGGCCAGAAATTTTGGCTATAACAAGACAATGGACAACGTTTAAAAAATTTTAGTATTCGTTTTAATTATTAGGTAAAAGCGCTGACTTCGAGGCCTTTCGCTCAAGATTTAACTGCTAAAAACTAATATTTAGCTGGCCGGCTCCAGATCAATGTTAGTTTTTGTCCCTACACCCTGTTTGAAGCTTTAACTTGTTGAGAATTGCAAGCGTCAAGCACCAACAAAAAGGCAATTGTCGATTTTTTAAAAGTTTACATGTTTTGAAGTTGTTAAACGTTTTATTATAATTAATAATTATATTATAATCATATTATTATTAAGCATGGAAAATGGCTACTTATTACTACATCGAATTTTGATTTAGACAAAGCCACATCCATACACTAGACAGGGGCTGGAACCCCACACATCGTTGCCTCTGCAGTCCCGGCTTGCACTGCGCTCGAAATTCTCGATCATTTTCGAAACCTATCGATTGTTCTAGCAAGAAATCAGTCGAGCTTCAATCGCAAGTTGTATAGTTAATATGTTAATAGTAGATCGTAGTAGATTGGTTTGGCTGCCTGTTTCTATTTGGCTTCCTTTTGCGCTCTACTTATTTTATGATCATGCCGTATTCTGTAGCGTCTGTAGCGCCCTTTTAATATTTATGCGGGGTCCACTGATCGTTTGTCTTTATGGCAGCACTCTGCAACGGCCAAACGTTGCAGAGAGAAGCCTTCCAATTGTGCACAGTTCGGAGTTTTATGATCTTTGGCAGCGGCGTCAAACTATTAGCACTTGGTGCTCAGCACGCGCACCCGGCGGGACAGGCAGCTGCATGGAGTCGGAGTCGGAGTCGTAGTTAGAGTCAGCTTGCCGTCCATCGCCTCCACCTGCCTACCTGGCCGCTGTACATTTGTCGATTGGCGGGCAGGTGAGCTCAACGAAAACGTCAGCGTCTCATTGGCCTTGAGCTGGGCCACAAGTACAGACAGCATCAATGAGCCATTTGAGGGCAGCAGATCTTGTGGCTCACAGTAGCTTAGTTGATCTGAGCCAACTAACTCAATGAACTTTGGCAAGTGCTTGGGCTGAGCTGCCGTTTAGCTGGGCTAAGTAGCCCACAAAGTAAGTGCTCACTGTACACTCGCTGGCACTTGTTGCAGCTCCTTGCTGTCGATATACATAGATATACTATATTTATATATGTGCATATGTGTGTGCAATAAAATATAATCCATGCTTTGTTTAAAAAGCGGCTTTACGCAAATTTACTTTTTAATACCTTGGCTTATTGAGCCTAGTATTGAGCCAAGCTTCGTTTAGGGCGCTTAGTGGCACCTTTGAGGCCAAGATCCTATGCGGGGATTAGCGCGGCCAAAACGGAAGCTGGTTCGACTGCCACCAACAGCAGTTGCTGCTGCTACGGCTGCGGCTGCGGCTGCTGCTGCTGCTGCTGCTGCTGCTCATGTTCTGCTGACCAGGGCCAACTGTTGACATACAAATGGATTACAGACCGGACCTGCAACACACTCACACACATACGCAGCAAAAATATTTGAATATTATGATGCTGCCGCTGTGGCTAAGCCGTTTATTGATTGCAATCGAGCGGACTGAGGACAGCGGACAGCGGGCAGCGGAGAGAGCAGGCAGCGGCCAGGAAGCTGGCCGTGTTAGTTAAGCCAGGAGCAGAGGCCCTAAGCCGAGCTGTGCTCAGTGTCAAGTGTCCCCGCTCTTGACCGTTGGCCCAAAAGGGTCTCGGGGCCTAAAGTAGGTGTTGTTATGTTTTTAGCTGTCATAAATATTGTAAAACTTCGTAAATATTTAAACAGCGTGCACAATAAAGGCAAATGACAGAGGCTCGCTCGGGTTTATGGGTTCGGGCTCGGTTTCGAGCTCGGGCTCGGGTTTTGGGTTCGTGTTCAGTTGGCTTGGCTGCGACTCCTGGCAGTCTATTGTCCTAGCCTGGCCATAACGGTGGTTGCTTTGTGGCCGTCACGCAGCAAGCGTGCGAGCGAGCGAGAGAGAGAGAGAGGGTGCAACAGAGACTTGCTACCTGTATATGTGTGTATGTGTGTGTGTTTGTTTTACTTACCTCTGAAATTTGAATATGTCCAGAACCGGGGCCGGTGCTAAAGATTAACAACATTTAATAACCCATCATTTCTCGGTGCATTTTTCGGCTCGTACCGATCCATTCGGTGCCTTTGTGCAAACATTTTTAGCCATAATGCAGATAAATGCATTTTGTGTGTCGTCTTGGCCCGGCCTTTGTTTCCACATTCTGTGTGCCATGTTCTCTGCAACTTTTTGCCATTGTCCTTTTTATTTTACAATTTTATTATTTCTCTTCTCTTTTTTTATTGTCTTCCTGCGCCTATTTCCTAGAAGAGTCCACTGTTTTGGCCCGCACCGAAATTAAGAGCGCTGCCCGAGACAGCGCGTGTGACAGTCTCAGATAGCTGCATCCTTGTGGCTGCCAGCCACTGGCAACAATATGCTTCTCTTTTTTTTTTGACAACCACGCGAAACAATTCAATTAATTTGCTGTTCTTTTTTGGTAATTATACTTGATAAAGAGCGTAATTTTATTGCAATTTTTACATTTGCTACTATTTATGTAATTTCTTATAAAATTGAATAAATTTTGAAAGATTCATTTTTGGTTGTTTTTGACAACCACGCGAAACTTTATAATTACTTTTTTTATACTCACATTTTCTACTCAATATGCCATTTTTTTTATGGTATTAAATATGTTCATTTGAAAATAAATAATTTAATATCAATTATACATTAGAAACTTTTTTTGACATCCACGCTAAACACTTCTAGGAATTTATTTTACAATTATTTTTATTATTTTTAGTTAAATATTTTATTTTTTTTATAAATGGTTAAGGGCGTTTTTTTTAATTGCCAATTTTTCTATTATAAATGTAATTTTTTAATAATATTGAATACATTTTGAAAATATTTAAATTTTAAAAGCAACTATCTTTGGGTTAAAAACTCGAAAAGAATTAAAATCCACAAATTTGTTATTGTTTTAAATAATTAATTAATTATTTTTTAATTTTGTTATTATTAATAATATCAACTATTAATATTAATATTATTGTTTTCATAATTATTCTTATTATTATTAACAATTAATAAATTTATTATTTGTGTATATAATATCAATTTCGACATTATTATTCTTATTATTATTCTTACAACATTAAAAAAAAATACTTTCAATTGGATATTTGAAAATATTAATATATTTATATTTTAAATTTTATATTTTATGTTTTATATTTTGTATTTTATATTTTATATTTTAAATTGTAGATTTGATATTTGTAATATTATATTTTGTCTTATACATACAAAATCGTTCCTGAATACTTTCATTAACATTTTGCACTTCATTGACGTTGCTTGACTTTATTTCGCGTTAATTATGTGATGCACTTAAGTTATTTCCATCATTCAAGCCTAAACAATATGAAATACTTGTAGGGAGACTTTCAACATTTATTCCGATATCTATATTCATAGACCGTGCTGAAAGCTAATTTCAATTGGTTAAATAAGCGGCGATGTTTACAAACAGCTTCAATTAATTTGTCAAATTGCGCGTGTGATATGCATTTTAAAGTGCTGGCATTCTTTTAATTGTTATTGTTAGTGCTCTTATTGTTGTTATTATTTACGTATTCTGATACCCAGTACACAATGAGAGTGCCAAAGTGAAGAATCCAACGAAAATACTCTTTATTGATTGATATAATTTTAAGTACTTTCCTTTTTTGTTGTTTACCTTTATAGCTGGAGTTTGAATACCTAATGCAGATTAATAATAATAATAATAATAATAATAATAATAATAATAATAATAATAATAATAATAATAATAATAATAATAATAATAATAATAGTAATAATAATAATAATAATAATAATAATAATAATAATAATAATAATAATAATAATAATAATAATAATAATAATAATATCAAATGTTTAACCTATTCAGATGACAAAGTCAAAAGAGAGTATGTTTTCAGCAAATCGCAGGGTATGTGCTAGTCAATTATTCGAAAGCTTGGCTAATCTAGTTGTTATTGTTAATGTTATTGTGAGGGCAGCCGGCCGGCTTAAAATATCCCGACTTTGATTGCCAGACGTGACACAGTTGTATATGTTGTTGTTGCTTGTTGCTGTTGTTGTTGTTAGCTGGTGTTGATTGAAAAGCCAAATGGAGAGTGGAATATCAGAAGCCGTGCTTGAATGTTTTGGGCGTCATCCGACTCTGAAAAGCGTATCGAATGGTTGCGCGTGTGAATAATCGATATATTTACAATTAAATAATAAACATATGTGTACATTTTGTTGTTGTTTATAATTTGTTAGCTTTAGCGTCAGTTTCATGTGGTTCCGGTCTCGAGTTGAGAATGTAAATCACGCAACTTCTCTGTTGCCGTGGCTGTCGCAGCATCTAATTATATAATTTGTGTGTGTTTCTGGTTTTTTTTTTTTTTGTTTTTTATTCGGTTGGCTTTTGTTTTTATTAACACACATTTTTATGGTCATTTATGTAATTTCATAGAGTGCGGCAACATAAATCCCAAAGCGAGTTCTCATTTAAGCGGCTGGGCTCTGGGATTGGGATGGGGCTTGGACTGCGAGTCTTTTTTTTGGGGCCCAGGGCCCAGGGCTGGGGGCTTGTGTCTCTTCTGGAGCTGGGAGACCTAACAAATTTTGCGTATGGCTTAATAAACATGTCGTTGAACTGTCGCCAACAGCACTTTTGTTAAGTTTATGGCGCAGACGCGCCTGCCTAGTAGCCCGCTGTTGTTGATGTTGTTGTTGGGCTTTTAAGCACCTCAAAACACTTTTTAATTGTTTAAAATAGTTTTTTTCCGTCTTCTTGTGCTGTGCACATTGAACTTGAGACGACAGCAAAAATAAAAGCAAAACACAGCGCAGCACAAAAATTGTAATTACCATGAGTAATATTTTATTACACTTTGACACTGAAGGAAAAACTTCACAAGAACAACGGCTGAAAAACAAAGAAAGAAATCAAGCTAAAAAAATATCATGAGTAAAAGAAGAGCCGAGCAGCAAAGAAAAGCCAGCTTAACGAGTAGAACGACGTTCAAATGCTCTGTAAAATACTTGAACCACTTTTGGGCCATCGCCTAAGTTTAAGTTTCAGTTTGGCAACGATTTTGCGATACATTCCCGACAACGACGTTTCAATGCTCTCTCAATATTTTGAACACTGTCTTACCAAAATATCATTTACCCAAGCACTGACAGAGCAACAATAATTGAGACTCGACTTGGCATAATATCATATGTGCCCAATTCAAAAAGACCCGACTCTCTAACGCAGCTGCAATCCGAGCTAAAATAGAATTGCTGAGTCGTTTAAGCTGATGGAAAGTGGAAGAGTTTTTGTACAGGGTATTAAACAACAAAAACTTTGCACTGAGTAGTGAAAATCACTCAATAAAAAGTGCAACAAATTCGTAAATCTGCGCAGTGCTTCGCGCGCAGCCACAGCAGCAAGGCGCACCTCAAGAGCAACAGCAACTCGGAATAGTGCGCAAGTCGACAATATGGGACTGGCAGATACCCTGTACACCACATCAAGATGCCGTCACAATCATTCGGGCTTCCTTCCTTCACATATCGATTCATGCAAGCCCGCCAGCCGCAGACTGTGCAATTGACACAACGGCTGTGCTTCTTCTCTCAGACCCTCTATATGAAAAATCTGTTCCTGAATAACTAAGATGTTTTAAGACCAATCTTAATGGAGTTTTCAGTTTGTAGATATGGCAATCAATTGTCAGCACATACCAAAGCCCAATGCTATACCACAAGAAATTCGTTTTCTCTTATGGAGGAAGCTAGCAAAATGTTCCCTTCTCTGTGTATACTCTGCGATAGCCTCTCTCTCCCTCTCTTGTTCTCTCTCTCTCTCTCTCTCTAGCTCTTTGAAGCGCTGCGATACATATCGATTTTCGAGAAACATCGCTAATTTTGATAATTTAAGCTTTTGAAATTTGACTGCAGACGGAGGGACGCATCTTCTACTGATGGTGACCAGGCAAATATGTGCTTGATGAGATTGTAGATGCCTCCGGCTGCCTGTTATATACTTATGCACAAAAACATAATACCCTTTCTGAGCCGTATTCAATGTGAACAGGGTATAACAACGCTGGCAACTAACTTAAGTAGCGGTAGCAACAGGCTACTAACATGTTTATGCTACTTTTATGAGGTGGCAATAAAATCGAACCAAGTACGAAAATAAAAATGAAGAAGGCAAAGGCAAAACGGGCGTCGGTTAATATGCGCTCACCCACTCGCACTCGCTGTCGTAGGCGCTGCGCCTCAATGTGGCTCCTTTTCACACACACACACACGCGCGGCTGGCCGGCCTGGCTGACTGGCCGGCAGGATAGCCGCTCACACAATGACTTCATCGATTTATAGCGGTCACGAGTGACGACGACTTGGTCTTGGTTTGGGTTTGCGTTTTGGGTTTTGGGTTTTGAGCTGGGCCTGGCAGGCCGGACACTGGGCACTGGGCACTGGGCAGTGGCCAGTGGGCATCGGTGCCTAAGATTGCCTTGGTTTTGGTTTTGGTTTTTGGTTCGCTCTCGGATATGGGCGACTTGCGCTGCGTTTTTATGATGATATTGTTTTGCATTTTGCACATAGGACTTTTGTTTTTCGCACTCGGTTTCGTTTTCGTTTGCGTTCGGTGCGTGCGCTGCGTGGATTAAGCCCACGTCTAGGACCGTACACTGCTGTACAGGGTCTGGCGAAATGCGTATTCCTGGAAGCCACCGCCAGAGCCGCTGCATAACTCGCGACGCGCTCTGCGGTCTCATCCACGGCTGCATTTTATGGTCTGTCGTCATAATCACCGGCGCAGCATCTCCATCTCCATCTCCAGCTTGGCAGCATCGACTCTCGCTCTGGCTCTAACTTTGGCTCTAACTTTGGCTCTGTCTGTCTCTGTGGCACCAGTGAAACACTCAACACGGCGTCAGCGTCGTTGTTGTCACTTGATTTATGTTTCTCGGCGATTTGGAAAAACGCAGCCTCCTTAGCTCAGCCCACCCTCTAACATGCCCGCCTGTCGGCCTCATTAGGGGTGCTGCCTCTCGCTGATCTTAACTGTTCAAGATATAATGCTTTTCACCTTAAAGATATTCAAAGATACTACTAATTACATTTACTTGCAGAAACTTTGATTATTCTTGCATGGTTTTGAATCTTTATTAATTATTAATATATGTTGAAATTGCGTTATTAAGTCAATTTTTTAACAAAACATTAACAAAATATTATTATACTTAGTTATAATTATTTTTATTAATATAACCATATAAAAATATTTTGTGAAGTCGATTTTTATATTTAACAATATATTGTTGTTAATATATTTTTTCACAACTATGTATTATATTCTAAAAATATTTTGAAATTAAATTAACTTATGGACTGCCTCTTCTATTTCTTTTTTTAATTTTAAATTCATTTCAAATTCTAATATCATGTAAAATAGTTTCGTTCCAAAAATAAAATTCCTAAAAAATATATATGGCTAATTGAACTTAATTACATGTAATATAAAAAAGCTTATACAAATTGAAATTTATTATGTGTATATTCTATAAAGCAATTGTAATAAATTTTTAATTTCAATGTACTACCATAAAGGAATTAATAATATTCTAGAAAAGATTGCTGAATAGTTTTTTTAGCTATTATTTGGATGTTTCGAGTAGTTTTCGTGAAAGAAGCACCGTTAACACTTCCGTTATGTCGTTGCCTAGGGCCAGTGTTTGCTCCCACATTGGCATTTGGCGGTGCCATTGTTATTAAGGTGTGTGTATGTTGTTGTTGCGGCTGTTGTTGTTGCTGAATGTTGCCTGTGTTGTCTGAGGTCCTTTGTTGCTGCTTCTGTTGTCAACTGAGCAAAACAAATATCAGGAAATGTCATCATTTTGTAAGGCAGAACTAAGCATTGAAAAGGACTTGCCAAAGGAAATTGAATTGAAGAAAATTGACTGAAAGAGCTGCCGACCGAGCGAGGGACGGAGAAAGACAGATAAAGGGAGAGAGAGAGAGAGAGCGCGCACGCAGGACACCATAGGCGAGCCACACATGGCGCAAGTGCCGGAGAGAGCAGAGAGCTGCCTGCTATGACACTCACACAAGCGCAGCGCTTCGCACAAAATGTCAGCTGCGCAGCTGTGCAGTCGCCATCGACGTCGACATCGAGACGTGCCGAGCCGATACGCAGCGCAGCATCTTTCCCTCAATTTTCCCCCCTAGTGCTGTTGTTGTTGTTGCTTTTGACTCGTTTGTTGTATCAGCGTCTTTTCTACTCTTGTCTTGTTTGCATTGTTCTCGCTCAACAGATTTGATCAGTTTTTAATGAACTTCATTCATGTTTGAATGACTTTGATCAGTTCCGCTTTGGCCTCGCCTTGCCTTACCCCTGCCCCTGCCCCTGCCCCTACCCATTGCCGTTGCCGTTGCCTTTGCCCTTCATCTCCTCTTTGGCTCTGGTAAACAATAGCAAATACACAAACCTTTTAAACGCGTGCGCCGATTGTCGCTTACATGTTGTTGCTGTTGCTGTTGTTGTTGTTGCTGTTGCTGTTGCTGTTGTTGCTGTAGGTGTTGCTAGTATTGTGACAGTGACAAGAAGATGCACGCACAATGTGTTTTCTGTGTGTGGGTGTGTCGCTGTCTCCGAGTTAGAAAGTCGCAATGGCGCACGCGGCGTATGTGCAATGCCGACATTCCGCTCAGTCCAGGCTAATCCCGCCAAGCGTCTAAGCCGCTTTGCCCAACATCATCGAAAGTCGACAACGTCAACCTCCAAGCGCATCATCATCATCAGCATCATCTGCATCAGCATCATGCGTCAAGATCAACGAGGCGTACAAAATACTTATTTTCACCAAGTGCCGGCCGACGATGTGGCCCAAAAGAACAACCAACAACAACAATAAACAGTGCCACTTTTAGTTTTGATTGTGCCACAGCAAGAGAGAGAGAAAGACAACAAGAACAAAACTCCGCTCAGAAAGAGACAGACAGCATGAGAGCGAGCGAGCTAGAGGGAGGCAGGTGGTGGCACATCATTGATTGAGGGTCCTTAAAAGGGTACAAATAATCAGAAAATTGTATTAAATGTCCCACATAATGAAATGAAAAAAGCAACCAGCGCAACAGCCAAGCCGAACCGCGACCCGCGACCCGCCACCCGCGACCCCCGCACCCCGAGCCCCGCTTCATAAGCGTCATATAAAAATTGTTATTGTTGCATGTCAGAATCCGCAGCTGGGTCCGACAAATATGTGTTCTGTTAAGACGACGCGCTGAGCGTGATGATGATGATTATCATTATTGAGGCACTCTTGCTTTGATCTCTGGCAACACACATGCGCACACACACACAAGCACACACACTTGCGCCCAGCCCAGCCTTTGGCTAGGCCTCTGGCAGCGCTGCATCCATGGGCGCAGCAAGTGCAGTCGCCGCCAAAGTTGACGCGTTGTGTCATTGTCAAGTGTTGTGCCGTGTGTGGAATCTGCCTCTGCTCTATTTGTATTCATTTGATTTGTGATTAATGCTGGAGTGTGTGGCAGACTGTGAGACTTTAAGAGAGTGCGGCCCTGTGTGTGCGTGTGTGTGTTTATCTTATCCCTACCTGCGTTCCATCTTGACAAAAAATGTGTGTGACGGCATTACACAGCTATTTACAGGGTATCTGCCAGTAAAACACTCGCGACTAGAGAACTGCTTGGCATTTCAAAAGCTAACTAAAGTCTTATCATATTAGCAAATGCACTTTTATGCCGTTCGCATACACGCTGGAGTTAGAATCCCGAACTTCGCTAGCGGCTTCAAAGCTAGAGAGGCCTTGTCTAATTAATAGAGCTGCTGAGATTGACATTTGAGTCAGGCTAATAACAAAAGGCAAACTAAATAATGCTATCCCATTGCGTATACGCCACGTGAGACGTTGTCCAAAGAGATAAAACATTTTAATTTGGGCGATTTGCAATGGTCAATAGTCAACGCTTGAATAGGACACCTGGCGCAGTGGGAGTTAATTGATGCATTGACCAATTGACAAACCTGAGCGACATGTACGTCTGCCTCTCCGCCTGGATGACAGTCTGTAGGTTGCACTGTTGCCTGGTTGGCTGCACAGTTGCCCTTTTTTTTTTTTTGCTGCGGCTGCTGCTCGGCTTGGCTGGGTGGTCCTAGACATGACACTTCAGACATTTTGTCGTTGCCTTGCAAATTGTGCGTAAGACTGAGACACAGGGGCGGCGGGGGCGTGCCGTGCACAGCTGGTCGCTGGCCGCTCGTTGCCGTTGCCGTTGCCAACGCCGACGCCGCCGCCGCCGCTTGTGTAAATATTTCCTCATTTTATTTGTGGCACACAAAAGAAGGAAAAAGCAAATGTGCAGGCGGCCTGGTCATATTGTTTTAACACATTAGCAGCGCAATGCAACAAATAATTTCCATAAAATGCTGCCACGCACGTTGGTCGTGCCCGTAAATGGAGCGGCAACGGCAACGGCAATGGCAACGGCGGCGGCGACGCTAGCTGCGCTGCCAATAGACTTGAAGTCAATTTCAATGCATGAAAGAGATATGTCACAGGAAGAAAATATTAGTCTTTGTCATTAGGCAAAACAAAACAAAACAAAAAGCAAAAAACAGACACAAAAAACACAACAGGCCTCAAAGCAATCCATGGATGGTTGGGTTACAGCTTTGGATGCCGCGCTTCGGGGCGGCCGCCATGGCCCAGAGTCCACGGGCACAGAGAGTGCCAGCTAGAGGCTAGAGCCTGAGGCATCAGGGGTCTGTATGTGGTATGTTTGCCTGATGTTTGCCCACCAACAAAGTTAACACACTGGAAATGTCCAAGAGCCGTTGTTGCCACATTCACATGATTTAAGCAGCAACAACAACAACAACGCCAACAACAACAACCTGAGACAAACTGTTTCCCATCATAAAAACTTCTTCGTCTTCATCTTCATAAAGAGTCCAAAAGTCCAAAAGCGAAGAAAAGAAAAAACGAAAAATAAAAAATAAACCGACTTTAGACAAAGCAAACGAAATTAAAAACGGTTCAAATGCTTTGCTTGTGTAAGCAATTGGCTTGTACACGCCCCGCCCCGCCACGCCCCAACCCCTCTCCGTCCGGGCCATATCGGGTCTCTCTCTCTCTCTCTCTCTCTCTATCTGGCTGTCTCGCCTAGACTTCGGCTACGGAAATGCCACGGGCCTTGGAGCGGGGCTTTCGGACACATTTATAGAGCTGCCAGATCAGCAGCTGTTTAGGATTTTCTACGTACTCGCTTTGTACGTACCCATCCAATAAATGATTGGGAAAATATTGTGATTTTTATTTTGTATTTAGCTTTTTTTTTTGGAAGGGGGCTGCAGCGTGTGGGTGGCCGGTGTGGCAAATCCCCAGCGTCAACTTATGTTAATTGGCATTGTCTGATGCCGTTCGTTGCATATAAATTGACGTATTAGCAAATAACAATTGAAACTGTGCATCTTTTTGGGGCGTGGCACCGTGGGAATCACAGGATGGCAACACTTCGCGTACACAAACTGATTGATGTGAGTTCAGACGCTCGAGTTGTCAAGTACTTAAATGCAATTGTTCTTTTCGTATATTCAATTTATGAATTTTAAGTGCATTACCTTCCGGGGACTCACCCAAAGATATTCAGAGATCAAAACACATGATACTAATTGATTAATCCAAGTAAACAAACTATAAAGTTCAAAAACAGATATTTAAGATGTGTACAGATATATTATGGAAGAAGTCCGTGGAGTATATAGAGAGAATGTATATAAACAACAGCCGAGATCATCTAGCTTTGCTCGGAGACTTTAATATAGCTATTTTAGGGTTATGTACATATATATAAGGGAAGAAGCCCGTAGAGTACATAAAGTGAATATGCTTTGACAGAAGCCAAGTTCATCTATATATACTCGGAGACATAAATATAGCTTTTTTAAGACTGGGAAGTAGCCCGTCAAGTTTGGAAAGTTGTGCCTACTATAACCCGATTAAAAAAAGGAAATCGACGGAATCGATTGAACACGTCCGGGAACCCATTGTCTACGCCCAGCTATGGGTAGAAGCATAGCTTGCCGGGTAGGCTAAAAATTTCCCCCATCGGGTCATTGATTTCCCATCTCAATCTCCTTACCCTATCTACTTAAGATTCTATATTCTATTAACAATTTCCTTACTCTTTTAGATAACTCTTCTCCCGCTTTTCTCATTTATTATAAACTTTTAATTCATATAGCTAATAGGGATTATTTTTAATTGCTACTTAAGAGTACTTTTTCTCACTGACGCCCTCCTTCTTAGCTATAGACTTCAGTTAAGTCACTGACAAAACAAACAAGCAAACGGGCACATAAAGTACCTCCATCGTCATGTCGGTGATGATATTTGAAAATTTTGTATTCAGATGAGGCTCTTAGCTTTTAATTTTTCTTAAGTAACAAATACTTGGGTTGATACTCGTTTTGTTGACCATTAATAAATAAATAAATATGTGTCGCATAATAAGTATCATTATTATTATTATTATTAGGATTAACTACAATACATTCATATTATAAATAATACTATAATTAATTACTACAAAAGAGCTCTAGCGTCCAGGCCTTCAGCTTATAATAAATATAAATATATATAACATAATTTGTTATGCTTATGTCTCGATCTGGCGAGAATATTTCAATTTTTTTAATACCAACTCTTACTCTCCCACATAAAATTGCATTTAAAGAGGTAGAGCCTTGGTCTTTGATTTATGGCTACTATGTTTTTGTAATAAAAAAATCTAAAATGTCACTCTTTAAGCATGGAATTTAAATAAGAATGCATTTACATAGTGTGGTGCTGGGGTAAACTGTATTTGTGCATAGAAGAAAGAACATTATGTTTTCAATGAAAGATCGCTTACAGTTGGGTACGGGGCAACTCATAGTCGAGCACGCTCAGCCTTACAGTAAAAACTGTCTTGGTCGGGCGACGAGCGTTGAGTAGGGAATGGATAGGTGGTTAAATTTACAAAATTTTTTTATATTTAATATTTATAAATACTCGTGTGAGGGAGATCTACTTTAAAGAGGAAAATTACGAAATTATTCTTTCATCATATGTACATATATATGTACATGTACATAATCACACATATGTACAAGTCTTACATAGTTAAATGGATAAAAAAAAAGAAGAATTAAAAGACAACATTTCTGCACCCGTTAAGCACATTTCACAGAAGATGAACAATACTTAAAGCATAGATTTATTAGCTAAAAATATAAATCATAGCTTTAAAAAATCCAAATTGGGAGATTGACGTCGATTTTTGATGCTCTTTTAATACTCTTTAAAAAGTCTGTTTTGCATAAAGTTAAATGAATCGTTTTTCCAAAAAAGGTAAAATTCTAGTTCTAGAGAAAATGTCCGCCCAAGAGGGTTAATCGCCTAAGAGGAGTGTCCGTTAGGAGAGTGTTGACTTTATGTTTACTCGCCTGATCGTTATATTGCCTGCATTTAAGCAACTTAATTCCCTGGCATTTCCTTTTCAATTTTATTAAGATATTTGATTATTTATTTATTCATTTTAGTCTAAATATCCAAATGACTTTCTTCTGTTTTAATATTGATTGATGTATAAATCACACATAAGAATATTTATCCAGAATGTTTATAATAATATTTTATAGATATTTCTAACACAATTGTCTACTTGCCACTTGCCAGCAAAGAGTGGAAAGACTTCGAAAGTAACTGACCTGTTCGTCAGTTGGAGTTGGGGCGTCTTCGGCGCGAACACATTTCCAAGGAAATGGCTAAATGAATGCTGAAATACATATTTGTACAGCGCGAGTGCCTAGGGAGACATTGGCGATAAGATTAGGCATTCAAGGAGTATTCCAGCTAAATCTAGTTCATAAATTCGGCTGACAGTTCGATCAGTAGACGAATTTTTTCAAGTTCTGGGTGCCATATCGAGCGTGTGTTTGCCAAGTGAGACTGATGAATGTCCGGAGTGGTGGTAGCCCACATAATTATGCGGAAACGCTACGAATGTTAGCAAATATTATTGCCCGATAAATTTGCCAACCAATACTTTGACACACATATTTACGTATGTTATTGCACAAATCTGACGGCATACCAAATTTAAATATCTTTTTTTTTTTTTTTTCATTAATTCCCGATTCTTTGACGTAAGTAACAGGGTTTTTTTATAACTTTTTGTTTTTTATATTTTCGCGAAGTTTATTTATATTATTTATTTATATAACGGAAATGCTTGGACACGATTGTCGCAATGTTTCGGCATGTTTTTACACCGGAATTCAGTTTTTTACACACATATGTGCTTTTGATAAGCGCCGATCAAAGGTCAAGTATCTGTTGTACATCAAACGGCGAAAGACACTTTCGATATGGTTTTTCCAGCTGCAGTTAGAAAAAACTTGGATAGATCAACTCAACTGAAAGCTATTGCTGGTATAGGGTATATCCATTCCATGGCTGGAAGCGCTAGACAAATATCTGCTGTACATCAAATGGCAGCAGTGTAAGATATATTCATTCTGTGAGCTAGACAAAATCTTATGCTCATTAGTTGATAGATAAATTGTTGTTATATTGCCTTATATCAAGGAGTATAATATTATCAGAAAATCAATACAAATATAAGTCAGAAAAATCTTAAAATATGAAGAATACTTTTCTAAAGGAATTTAAGGAATAAATGAATAAACTCGAAGATGGCAAACACATTTTCATTTGACAACCTTTTAAGGAATACAAACTGCGCATAATTTACATATTTGCTTAGTAGTTGAGAAAGGCAAGAGTTTGGCTAACATCTACAGTCGAGATATAGTATGGGCATATAAGAAACGCATCACTAAAATCGGCAGCATCAAAAAGAGCCAAAAAAATTTGGCTGCCCGCGTAAATGTGAGGACAAAAGAGTTGAAGATTCAGCAACTGGTGCAATGCATAGGTGACATTCCCTCTAAATTATTATGTTAATTGTCACAACTTTGAGTAGTCTTAGCCATAACTGATCTCAGCTGCGGCTGAAGGCCAAGGCTTGTGTATTTTTCGGGCATTTATTTACTTTATTTTAGCTGACTTACATATTTTTTGTTTTGGTGCTGCGACCAAAAATATTTTGGCCACGTTTTTGGAGTGCCAGCGAGGCGCCCTTAACCAGCTTGAGCGGCGACAGCGACAACAACTTTAAGCTTACTGGCAGTTAATTTTTCTGAGAAAAACGCCAGAGTTTCTCGCAATTTTATGATCAATTCATTGAATTTTTCGCTGTTTTTTTTTTGCAGAGAAATCTCGTCCACATGTCAATGGCAACAGCCGCAACCGCAACAACAGCAGCAACAACAACAACAAATGGGTTTTTATTAGCTCTGCGACCTGGCGCAACAACAACGATGACAACCACAATAAAAATAGCCACATACAAAGCAAAGACGACGTCATTGATAAGAGTCTGTGCCGACGTCATAGTTAGGCATACATATGTATGTATGCTTGTGCATACGGTGCCTACGACAGAGCCAGCATCGAGCTTATCGCTGACGTAATGAAATGGCATGGCGGGTATCAGGCGGCAGCTGAAGTGCTTGCACAACCTCCTTGTGCCGCCGAGCTGTGCCACAAAGCAAATACATAAATAAAATAAAGCTATAAATACATAAAAATTAATGTTAGTGAAAGATGCTTAACATTTTCATTGAGTCAGCAACAGCAGCAGTGGGCAGGCGAGCAGGCGAGCAGCTTGGAGCTGCCACTGCGACTGCGACTGGGACGGGACTTGGGCCTGGAGATGGGCCTGGACTTGGGCCTGGGCTTGGGCTTGGGCTTGGCAACCGCCAGACGAAGACAAGGGCTGCAGTCAAATGCCTGCGGCACGTTGCCTTGCACAGTGCAACGAAAGGTAACAAAAAGGTTTCCTTAAACCAAAGCTATTCAAATGGGACTTATTTGTTATATTTAATATTTTATTAATCTAAATGATATAGGCCAGAGTTTTGTTTCAAATAACTGATTGACGGCGAGATGATCAATGCACTACAAGGCGGATATTTGTACTGAAGCTTTCTTTTGGTTCGAAAGTGAGCACTAAGACTAAGTTTTTAAAGTATTGTGTGAAGAACATCGCAAAGAACGTAGCAATTGAAATGCGAGCCTGTAAAGCTTAGCTGACGTAGCGTCGAACTAACAAGCGAGAGGTTGTCGGTTCAATATCCTATTATTAACAAAAAAACAAAGAAAAAAGCAATCATAACAAACTAAAAAAAAAAACAGTAAACAAATTAAAATGTAAGAGGAATAAACAAATATAGTTAAAATATTGCTGAGTCCCCTTGTGAATACATTTCTCAAGAACAGATTTGTTATCTAAAAATTTTATAAAAACACCGATTTGTTCGATTGATGTACAACCGTTGGTTTCTTGTCCAAAGCTTAATCTGCATATTTTCATTACACATTTTTAAATTGCTTTGAAATTGCAATGTAGATTAACGCTGCTCTGGGCATACCTCAGAAGAACCTTATCTCTGAAGATAATTGCATAACTGCCTTATCTACATTATTGTTGTCCTTAGTTTTGTCTACTAAGTATATCGCGTCTCGTACAATTAATGTAAGTTTCTGCTCTGGATTTATGGATTAATCAGGGAAATCACCAACTTAATCATAAATATATATTGTTCTCGTCCGGTCAAAACGGGGTCTGTGCAGAGAGGTAAAATAATGCCTAATATAAGTGTGCGTTAGCAGAGTTTTCGTTGTATTAAAGCTGGTAATCGATTTTAATCCCAGCCGGCACACAAATGTTTTCTTTAGCAGGAATCAAACCATGAAAAAAACGACAGCCTAGGTTCAAGAATGTGGCAAACGAAACAAACCCAAAGGCGGGGATTTGCTTCTAGCCGTGATCCTAACCAAAGACAATTTTATTTAGGTTTGCTGTCAGTTCAATATATCATTGATATTCAAAGCGTTTTGTTAACTAGCTTAAAGTATAAAGTTGTTTTAATGTGTTTGACATAAGTATTTTGAGTATTTTTCATTAGCTGATGGCATCTGCTACTGCCCCTGATCAGATCAAGCGCATACTGCTTGCAACCACTGTACGTTGCGTCTGCGACTTGAGCTCAGCCTTCGAAGGCGACCGCGACGGAGGCCGAGTCTCGGCCTGGTGTCAGCTCCGTCATCCTGTTGATTTGTGTTAAGGAAGCAAGTGCTTATGTCCATAGGAGTGTGAGTGTTGGTGTGTGTTATGAATGACGGCGGACCTACTTAGCCAGGGCGCTGTTGATGCTGCTGCTGATGCGGCTGCTGATGCTGATGCTGCTGGTGATGCTGCTGATGATGATCGGGGGCCTGATGATCATGATGGTGCTGTAGCGCTTAGATGGATGGCCACGAAAATTTATCATCAAGCGCGCCAGAAGACAAAGTAGCGGCCAAGCGGCCAAGCTTCCAAAAGCGTTCCATGGCGCATGCGCAAGGATCTAAAGAGCAGAGGCAAGTCTCAGTCGGGGTGCACAATTAAAATGTGTGCGCGCAGATGCAGATGCCTCGGATGCTTCACTATTTTGGCTCTGCTGCTCAGTCGCAGCCGCAGTCGCGGTCGCGGTCGCAGTCGCAGTCGCCGTCTGGGCTCGTTGCGGCTCGTTTCGAGTGTTGAAAAGTAAGGAAGCTTTAACAAATTACCGCCCAGTTGCCGGCACAACGAGATGTTTATAAAAGTTGTAAAAATTTGCCAAGCCAACACCAAGACGTTGGCCAAAAAGCCCAGACATACATCTCCATGTCGGCTGCAGTGCCTAGCGGCAAACTTGGGCGCACACAGCATGAGCGACAGCGGCAAGGAGTGCGACGGGCTGTGACGGGGTGCGAGGGGCACAGAGACGAAGGCGGCTGGCATTAAAGGAGTTTCAGGCTCTGCACTTGGCGCAGGCGCATCGCACTGCCAGACAATGCCAGCCACTGGCCAAGCACAGGCTGTGGCTATGGCTGTGGCTGCCGCTGCCGCTGAGCCCGGACCTGGTCCAGCATCGCGCCTGGTTGCCTTATAAAGTGAGCGTTGAGCGTCGAGCAAAGTTACTCATGTCATGACAGCAAACGAGCAAGCAGCAAACTTATGACTGAGTAATTGCTGGTGATATTTATGCGACGAAGCGTCCGAGGATGTGGCGGCAGCGGTGGCAGCGGCTGCGGTGACGGAAACTGCGTCGAAGCTGCCGCCGGATCTTTTGCAGTGCTTGCTGCTTATTATCATCGCTTGCCACACAGTGCATATCCCATGGCATATTGATTGGCCGCATCAGCAAAATTGAGACAGTCAAGTTTTTCACTCGCATCGATTTAAATACGATTTTCGATTTATCGGAATCAAAACTGAAAGATATCTGAATTAATTATTGAAATTTTGTTAAAATACGTAAGATTAATTTAATTATTATTTTAAGTTTCCTTAAAGACTGTTTTTTTTTTAATATTGTCTTCATTTTTGTTATTTGCCATCAAAAATATATAGAACTATGAAGACTTTTTTATCTCGATTTATTTGAATGAATGAACATAACATTTTAAAAAGAAGGAATACGCAAAATTGATTTGAATATATAAAACTAGAATTCAAATAACTTAAGTAAATATAAGTAAATCATTTTCAAATTTGGTTTTTTCAAAATTATTGTATAAGCATTCAATCAACATAATTGGCGTAGCACATTTTACAGCTTCAGATTTAAAAAAATATATTTTATATTATATATTATGTATTCCATATTCCATATTAAATATTAAACATAAAATTGCAATCTCTTCTATGTGATCTTTTATTTTAATATCCTGAACCCAAAATGGATATAAGGGTTATTATGTTTATTTTTTGACCTTTTTAAGTTTTTAGTTTTTAGAACAGCACACACATTTTAAAATGTCGTAATGCTAGTTGCTATTTGATGAATTAAACCTAGAAGCTACACAGAAAATCAATATAGAATAAAAAAAAAAAATAATAGTATAATTATAGTTGGGTATAACAAATACGTATCAAAGTGTGTCTATATCAAAATCTGTTTCATTAAAAATATAGACTACCTGTTTAAGGTGCGAATAGACGCCGAAAAGCGTGCGAGAAGTAATGAACAACAAAGGCCTAAACAAACCATTTATAAAAGCCAATTATCAAAGCTTACAATAATAATAATGGTAACGATAAATGATAATAATAAAATGTAATATTAGCTGCGAAAAAAATCAAACGAATATGTATGTCATTTCATGAATAATGTTTATAATTTCTTAAATAATATTTGTGGCTCCTTCGATTTCTAGGTCCGACTTCTACAACTCTTACAGCTATATTTTGGTTAAACATGGAAAAGTGTAGGTGATTTACACATTCGTTGGGCCTGTAATATTTTCAGTCCATTTGTGCTTGAAGCGTTGTGGAGCACACACACACACACACGCACGACAACTTACACACATGCGTATGCGTGTTTTTCGTTTGTTTTAGTGGTTGTTGTTGTTGTTGCTGCTGTTGTTGCCGCTGCTCGCATAACATCACATACTGCAAAACAGTGTGTTTGCTGTCTTTTGGAATGTAAATCATTCGCTAAGTACGCTTGATTTAGGCGACCATCACACTACATTCTTCGACCGAGTCATGCACTGAGCCGAGATGGAGCTTGGAGTTGGAGTTGGACTTGGACTTGGAGTTGGAGTCTCGGCCAGTCACTGGCATACTGACAGATGGCTGCTCGTACGTCTGCCTGGGCTGGCTGGCTGGCTGGTTGGCTGGCTGGCTGACTGACTGGCTGGCTGGCTGGCTGACTGACTGTCTGAATGTTTGGATGTTACAATGCAGATACATGAGTACTTTCGAAGCTGCGACGGTGACGGCAATGATGACGATGTTGACGAGGCTGTGGCCTGACGACGAAAGCAATACGCCATACATAACTCATCGCACATAATGAGACTGCAATAATTCACTTGCTCTGCATGCTCGTGATCCTCGCGGCGGCCAGTGCATATAAAGACACAAGCCAGCCGAGGCACTGTTATAACAACAACAACAACAACAACCCGACCAAGACGGCGGCCAAGACCAAGACCAAGACCGAGACCAAGACCGAGACCAAGAGCGAAACTGAAACGGAGCTGGCAGAGCTGCAGCCGCTTGGATTCTCCACGATCGTCCGCAGTTGGAAATCTTCATGCACTCCTAGTTTTCTGTAATTAAGTGTAATGAGCGTAATTGCTAATGTGTGTGGAGCGCACGCTGCCACAGAGATCTGCTTACTGGATGCTGCCAACTGCCTACTGCCAAGTGCCTACTGGTTGCTGGCCAGGTCTGTGTGCGATTGCGTTTGCGATTTAGTTATAGCCTCGTTCACTTTGCCGGGCCGTCTTCGAGCTGGAGCTGGAGTTGCACTTGATCTTGGCTTGGCTGGGCTTGGCTTGGCTTGGCTCGGCTTGGCTTGGTGTGGACTGGCTTTGGCTTTTGTATTGGCATTGCTATTGGTATCGGCTCGATTTCGTTTCATTTCGCTTAGCCTGGCCAGCACGGCCCGGCTTGGCCCGACTCGCATCGTGTGTGCACAACAAGTGAAATTAAAATGTATGACAAAGTGCGTGCAATAATTCGTGCAAGTTTAATGAGTCTCCGCAATGTGGACATTTGTCGTCGTCTAATTGTACTAGATATGGATATTTTAATTGAATGAGAACGATGTCTTATTAGTTGCGGGCAATTAGTCTATTTGTGCCTCGCTCCGCAGACTACAGACAGCAGACTGTCTCCACACTTGGTCTTTTGCCCGTCCACTTGCCTCTAGCCTTAACATTTGTTTATCAAATTGCGAGCTTGATGGCCAAGCATATGGACAATTGCAGCTGCAATAAATCAATAAAAAATACATTTTTATTACTCTGCAAATACATTTTTATGTTTCTAAATATAAGCTTAATACTCAAGGCAATTGATATACAAAATTGTAAAAATTAAAACATTAAGGAATTTCAAGGCAACATTTTTATATACATAAAAATAAATGAAATTGTTTGTAAAGTTTGCAAATAAAGCCAATGAAAAATTCTTAAAATAAGAATGATAGGAAAAATTCTTATACAAAAATAATAAATTATAAATTAATTGAAATTCATAATATATTATTTAAATATTATTTTATTTTGCTTAAGCAAATATTTTTTCAATACCATCCCCAAAATAGGTTTAATAAAATTATAAAAATGTTATTTACAACAAATAATAAATTATTACTTTATTTATTATTATTTTAGAATAAAATTTAATATTTTTTTAAGAAAATGAAAAGTGTAATACTTAAAATAAATAAATATTTTTTTTATTATTATTTTTAAAAATTTTATTAAAATCGATTTTTAAAATTTTTAAAAATGTATTCAAAAATAATATATATATTTTACATTTTTTTTATATTTATTTTTTATTTATACACCATTTTTAATTTTTTAATTTTTCAAGTGAAATAAAATTACTTAAAATAAAACTGTATTAAATGAAAAAACAAAAAAGAAGCAACATTTATTACGCAATCGCAAAATTGTATTTGTTAACATTTCCAAGCTTTCGCATTGGCTAAAGTAGAACCGCAAATGGTAGGGGAGTAGGTGATTATAGAGTCGACTTAGATCAATCGACATGATCATTAAAATTGTCATCCTTGCACTTGCACTTGCATTTTAATGCCCATTTAGGGATTGATCTAGTTCGGCTTAGACAACTGGCGATAGTTTATTGAACTGGCAGGACTCTCGTCCGGTTGGCAGGTTAAGAGGCAAGTTAACAAGCTAACAAGATCATAAGATAACACCACATTCCAATTGTTGGCCAGCAACTCGACTCGGGCCTGACCCAATGCAAATGTGAAATATATTATTGTGTTTGTGCATCGCATTTGTTTGTAAAGTTGTTCGCACGTTCCCATCCAGGCAAAAGGATTGTGTCAATGTTTGCGCAGCCACTTGTGAGGCACGTTCTGACGTCTCCCGCCTCGGCTGTCCCCTCAACCTCTCACTCCACATCCCACACTCCTCGCCGCTCACTCCTTAGCAGGGGAAACATGTGCATGCCCATTGACTGATTGCTTTGGCTGTTTTGACCGATTGGCTGAACGCGGTTCGGTTCGCTGTTTGTTTGTTTGATTGTTTGTTTGTTTATTTGTTCGGACGATGCAAAGTTGTGATAAGGCGGTTCTCGAAAGGATATCGAGGGCGCACGTCCATCAATTCTCATTGCCTGGTTTCCTGTGCGCATTTCAAAAATATGGCACAAAACAGAAAACATATAAATATCAATACACAAATCCCAGATGCAAAGTTCGGATTTGGTTCACAGGCCTCGCAATGCCGCAGTTGCGTTCTTGATCGGGTCGTCGTAGCTCAGACGCTGGCGCCAACCTGGCCATTAATTATAACGATGCCATGCATTGTCATACGCACACACACACACACACGCGCGCGCGCGCACAGTATTTGTATACAATACACGCATACTCCCAAACACGTACAAGTCGAAAATTTATCGCCGCTCGGGTCGAGCATTCCTCACCTGGGTGGTGGGCAATTTTTTTCACCTTTTGAAGCGCAGAACTGCACACGGCAATTGCACAATAACAGCAACGAGACAAAAACAAAACAAAACACCAACAACAACAAATCGCTGGACTGCCGCAAAAGGTCAAGGGTCCGGATCGGTTAGGTTCGGTTCGCTTCGCTTCGGTCTGGTCTGTTCTGTTCTGGCCATGCCGCATTCATTGACAATTAAAAACATTTTGCTGGTATTGATCACTTTATTGTCCAGCTCTGGCCTGTACTGTCCTGTCCACTCCTGTCCCGTCCTATCCTGTGCGCTCTCAGCTGCCGCTGTGTGCCCTCTTGCCCTTGTGCCCTCTGATTCTTTTGTGCGCTCTCAATTGAATTAAATGCAATTGTCGTGTTATGGAATTTTGAAGTGGGCGCGTCACCTTTGATGTTTGGCGTGTCCTCTCGACATTCTTTCATAATTTTTGTCACTTTATGTTGCTGCTGCCGCTGCCAATCGGCCAGCACAATGGGCCAACTGCTATTGTTTTGCAATTGAAGCACCTTTTACCTTATTAAGCGGAAAAACTGCACACAATAACCTATACGCCCCGACTGATCCGCATTGTTAACTGTGCATAATTTATATGGGCCACGGCGACGCACTGGCGGCCCAATCGCTGCACCAACGTGGCCCAATCCCTGGCCGAGAGTGTGAAAATTCCGTGCCAGCCAAAAACCGAAATCGAATCAGCCATTGCTAGTTTTCAGTTGCCCCAAATCTGGTCTGCAGCGGTTACAGAAAACAACTGAATAGGCCCTAATTAAGGCCATTTTGAGAGTTGTAAAGGGAAATTTTATCTTGAACCTATTTATGTATTGCTTCAAAGGCAGCATACGAGCTCATCTAGGTATACAAGTTAACTTCTCTGTACTATTTTTAACTTTAAACTTATATATCTGGTAGACTTAATAGCACCTGCCACAAAATTTATAATTTTATATATCATTTTATTTTAATAGATAACTAACTTCGGTTCTTCAAAATCTTTGGCATTGGGCTAACTTTTGAACATTTATAAATTCATTGATAGGACACTTGTATGATGTTTTTCGGGAAATTCCCTTTTAGAGGTGAAAGATTGGGGCTTTCAACATTCGGTGCATAGGCGAACTTACTTTTAAATACATTAAAACTGAGTTAATACTT
Source organism: Drosophila montana (assembly GCF_035044405.1). NCBI lineage: Eukaryota > Metazoa > Arthropoda > Insecta > Diptera > Drosophilidae > Drosophila > Drosophila montana. The sequence goes on along the minus strand of NW_026996559.1, from coordinate 3,371,348 downwards.
TTTGCTTTTAGAAAGCCCAACTCGCGGTAAAAAGATGATTGAATATATACTTTTTTTTGTCAGTTCAAATCTCAAATTCATTTTCACAGTTTCCTATTAAATGTTATCTACGACTTTAGGTTCAAGGTGGAACAGGAAAATTGTAATCTGTCGCCTAGCGGAAAGTTGGAAAAGACAAGTCCGGGAAATATATAATAAAATATAATATAATATACATATATACTATGCAAAATAAAAATAATAATAAATTATAAGCGCTCTTATAAAAATTATAAATTGATTAATGTAAGTAAACAATTAATTTAATACAAATGCAAATTCATTTGAGGGGTGTTTCACACTTTTAGGAAAATCCATTCCTCCTTGGTGGAAATGGAGGTCAAAGATTTGGTGGGTGACGTTCGCGCTCAAATTCATTTCCAGAGATCTATAAGAAAAATCATTTGAGACGTGTTTCACACTTTTCGCAGAATCCAAACTTTTACGGGTGGAATGCGACTCAACGATTTTTTGGGCGAAGTTTTAAGTTGTGTCCGATTTGCTTCAAACTTATTTTCAAAGCTCTACATAAGAACTTAATAAATACGTATTTTAGCGATTTGGGAAATTCCACTCGCAACATTGGTAAATTGGCGGAAAACGTTTCTATGAAAATTGTTTGTTTACCGTCCGAAAAGTTTCAAAATCATTTTCAAAGCATTTTGAGAACGTTGATTTTTAACATACGTTCCACGGGCAAGGCCGGGTTATACCCGCTAGTATATATATATATATTTTTTTTATTTTTTATTATAATGTATTATTATTACATCAAATAATATTTTATTAATTATTAATTTAGTTTTATTTTATTTACTTTGTTTAATTTTTTTAAGGCCATCTTGAAATAATAAATTAAAGACATAAGCAAGTGTATTTACTTATTCGACCAAGGTAATCTCTATCTCTAATGTTGTTTTGTTCTGAACACCTTGTTTTGTTGCCTTAGTTAAGTTTAGGATGATGTGTCAGCGAAATGCGCTCACTCTCTTTAAGCTCAATCTATATAAGTATATATATATATAAATGCACACGATATGCACACAGATACAAATGTATTTGAATGCTGAATCTTTGATTTGATTGCTTCACAGCTGCGAAGAGGGCTTTGATTCTGTGAAAGGAGAAACTGCTGAGCCGGCGCAAAGAATTGAGAGATTTCAACACCTATTCCCAGGCGTCCAAGAAGTGTCAAAAGCTGAGGCAGCGCTTTCCGGGCATTTGTCGTGAGATTGTTAAAAAATATAAACAAAAATCGCAAACGAAACACAAAACAACAACGTTTTGCAATTTGTTTCACTGAGGGTAAAAATTACAAAATCAAATCACAAATGTGACGAGCAGAAGGCGGCGAGGCAGTAAAGGGGCGGGTCTTGGTCTTTGGTGGCCAAGCTGAGCTGCATTTGGTGTTCATTTTTTTGTTTTCATTTTTTTGGTTTGGCTGGGCTTGGGTTCACTTTTGTGGTCCTACTGTTGGCTTAGTCGCATTTAGGGCCCATAAATGTAACGCGATTATCTATAAATCTGCAGCGGAAAACATAACTCAAAAATAACAAAACAAGCTAACACACAGAACATAAACGAAATAAGATATTTTTAATTAATTGTCACTGAAAAAAAATACACATACAACAGCAAATACACTTTATGAGAAGCTGCACGTGACCGCCGGCAAAACAGCAACAAAAAAAATAAAACAAAAAAAAAAAATAAAAAACAAAAAAAATATAAACTAAAAAAGAAACCAAATAAACATTTAGATTAAATCAGTTCCAGTCGCTGTCCAAGACCCAGGCGCAAGTTCATTGAGGAACACACAAGGCCAGAAAGGTTCCACACACACACACACACACACACACACACACACACACACACACACACCACTCACATACACAGACACCCGAAACGGGCCTAAAAGTACCCACCAAAAGCGGAGACAACAATTTAGACATTTCTCATAGAAAGACATAATTTTCAATTTAATAAAGGCCATCGCATAAATACGCTCGTAAAAACCTATCAAAACTTAAGATAGATGAGCGCTACGTGCACTTGCAGGAAAGTCCATTAAAAACAAGACGGCGCTATGGCCAGAAAGGATTGTTCTCGAGTGCGGCGGCGGGCTGGCAATACGCTCGCCCAGCGGCTGATCAACATAGGGCCTTCGTGTGGGCAAGGGCAGTGCGGGGGGAGGGAGCAGAGCTGAGCGGCAATGAATTTTTTGGTGAATGGTGCGCCGACGCATAGTTGCATGTCTCTCGCCGGGGCTGTGCGGGGCCGCGCGGGGCCGTGCAGAAAGGGGATGGCAAGAGGCTGCATCGGAGCCACAATAAAATCAAAACGATAAGCATCTTTAGTGTCCCAGGGGCACTGAGATGATCGCCCCTGGCCTGGCCTGGTCTGGCCTGGCCTGGTCTGGCCTGAGACTCGGCCAGGTCTGGCGTTGGCTGCAGACGCTGCTGCTGCATATTAAATTGTTGAATCAGTCACTGAGAATTCAAGAGACAAATCGGAGCACGTACACAGCGTCCGAAATTAATGACAATTGCTGATTGTGTGAGATAAACGGACGCAGGCGCAGGGCAATTGGTGGAAACCGCGACAAACTCACACGCACACGCACACACACACACATGCGCACAGGCACACACAATGAGATGAAAGACATTAGTAACACACAAAAGGAAGCCCTGAACACACATCGGAGCACATCGAAACCTCAGTTTTTGACCATGGGCCATGCTCCGTGGACCCCGAGCCGGGTCCAAGTCCAGGGTGTGCGTAGATTCCTGTGCCCCGATAAGACCAAAAGAATCAGCGCGCCCAAAAAAACTAAAAAAAAGACAAAAATATGCCGAACCAACTCCAGCACACACACACACACACACACACAACAACAACAACAAAATTGTCGCTTAGCTGATGTCGTAAAAATGGTCGAGAAGGAACCCAACTGCAACAACAACAACTGCAACAACAACAACAACTGGAATTATTATATGGCTCATAAAATATTTGTACAAGTCTATAAATGCCGCGTAATTTACTTCTGGCTGCAATTAAAAAGAATCTCCAACAATTCGAAATGAAATTGTTTCGGCATTTTATATTCGTGTATACCCTGTATGCGCACAACGGGTATATCGGTTGGTTGTCTAAGGTCAGTAAATTCAGATTCAGCTGATTTATTATTGTCATAATTATTATTAATATTATTATTTTTATAATTATTATCATTATTTTTATTTTTCAATTATTATTTTCATCATTATCATCAATCATTATCATGCCCTTTTGGGCATTTTTGCAAGGCATACACCGAATTGCAGCTCTTCAGCTCGTTTATGGTCCGATTTTGTTTGTCTCGCATTCTCAATACTGATCGCATTGCAATTGGGCGCACGCTGCGTATGCGCAATACAGTTGCTGCCAAGAGCTGTGAGAATGGATTTCGAGGTTCTGTAACTGATACGGCGCTACATAAATAAAGTCGGACTGTTAACTGTATAGAAATAAATTTGTGCACTTTAATCTGTACACATTTAATTTGAGCTTGTGTTCGGAACACTTTAAAATCGATTTGTTTATTTAAGTTGTTTACAAATGCAAGTGCATCAAATTCAGCATGTGCCGGAAAATGTCGCAAATTACTTATAAGGATTCGAGGATTATAAGGATTGGACCAACCTATCAGGATAGTGCTAATGGTACCATCAGTCAAAGGTTGAGTTATATGATTAGGATCTGAATGTTGAATTTTTGGCTATCCAAGGAAACACAATTTTAGACTTTACGAAGGATACACTGCCACTCTAACTCTACTTGGAGTATAGTAGAACATAATGTTTCTTGGATTATGATTAACTTTGTTATGGAAATAGATCTACATCCTAGATCTTAGTCAAGCCAATGAATGAATTTTATTATTACACAATATTATATCTACAACTATTTGCATTTATACCCGGAAATTGCCTAGAAGAGTGCGCAAGACATCGCCAGATTGCACAGTTGTGCACCCAAACCGAGAGAGAAGATAAAGGAAGAAAACTAAAAATGCAGCTCGAGCTTGAAATTGTGTCATATACATGTAATTAATACAAACAAGCTAAAAAGGTCTCGTCTGGCACGTGTTGGACTCAAGTATATTCGATTTTCCCTAGACCTGGATTTTGTACTCCTTTCCTATAGCAGAAATGTATTCCGTAAAACCGAGCTAAAATAGTTATAAAAAGTTTAAATATTTTTCATCTAGCTGGGCTAAAAGAAATATATAAATAAATAAAGAAAAAGAAAAATGGGAATCTTATTTGTTTATTCCTAAAATAAAAACTCCAAATAATGTCAGTTTGTACTTTAAATTTTTGTACAATATATTGAATCATAAAAAAAAAATATAGAGCTTACAAAAATTGTATTAAAAAACATACAAGTACCAAATGCGTACACTAAATTACATATAAATATATTTATATTTATATTTATTAATTTATATACTTAGTTTGCGTACAAAGGTATTTCCGATCATCATAGCAACTGGGCGAGATATTTGCGTTCCACTTAAAAGAGCACATACGCAATATTGGATGGGCGTCGTGTATTAACTAGTATCTATTATCACAGTATTGTAATACAAGGCAAAGTCGTGTCGTATCGTAGGGAATATTTGTAACTTAGGCTCTAGCGAATGTGCGATTTTGCATGGGTGAGGAATGTTGTGCAAATAAATAATACGGTGAGGGCTAATTACAATAATAGTAATAGTAATAGTTATATTATTGGGGAGTCTCACAAGAGTAGGGTTTGGGTCGAAAAAGAGCTGCTTGACCTCCTGTTGAATGCCTTTCGAGGCTATCTCCTTTTCCGAGGAGAGAGAGGTAAAAGTTAAAACTAGCAAAAAAAAAAAAAAAAGAATCCCTATATTATAATTATAAATGAAAATTAAATGTAAACTAATTAAATCCATAATTATGATTGTCATGCTGATAATAAATAGTTAATGTAGTTGCTGAACATATTCAGGGCTCGATTTCAAACTTGTCATTCGGATTCGGATTCGGTATCGAATGTTATAGCCGACTTTGAGAGTGGGTTTTCAGTACAGTGGGCAGAGTGTGGGATGGGCGTGAGTCCTTTTGGCGGAACTGGTTCTTTGTCATAGGTGCTCAAAGGGAATTCGAAACGGAACTGGAACTGGAACTGGTGCGGAACGGGTTGCTGAGTGTGGTTGGCACTACGCAGCCTGTTGCTGCCTTTGTTGCGATTTTGGCCGCGTTGCCAGCTGTTGTTGACTGCTCGTGCAGTTCCGTTTGCGCTGTTTGGCCAGCAGCTGTGTCATGTGCTTCAGGTAGTCCATGTACTGGAACTTAAGGAACAGCGCATCCAAATGATGCGGCTTGCTGGGCTCAGCTGCTGGCTGGTTGCGAGCGGCCAGCACCGCCTGGCGATGCAGCTCCACGAGCGGCGTCTTAAACTTCTGCAGTCGCTTCTCCATGGGCTCTCGCGGCACCGTCTTGATCTGGTGAAGCGACAGCTTCTTGTGCCGCTGATGCTTCTGCGGGCTGGGCGCATACAGGCGGCTGCTGCCATTGATTGCCTCCTCGACGATGCAGAGGACGGTGCGTGCGCTGCTCCGATAGCGCAGCAGTTCGGCGGACAGCACGCTCTGCTTTTGCAGGTTCTCGTAGTCCCAGTGCAGCTGGGCGTGCCGCAGATAGCTGAACGCGGCCACATAGAATTGCAGATCGTGATGTGCACGACGCAAAGCCAGCTGAAAGGAAAACAATAAGAAAACATAGAGATTTGTGGCGTTAGAGTTAGTTAGAGAAAAATCAGAAGCCGGTTTGAAAGCGTATGAGTGTTATTTGAGCTTGAGCGAGACAAAATGGATCTTGTTTGGTTTGCTTTGATTTGGTTTGGCTTAGTTCGGTTTGGCGGCTGGGCTTGGCTTGGTTTGTGTGGCATAGATCGGTTCGATATCCGTTTTGATAAGCAACTCTGCTGCCGGCTGTAATCACATTTGTGCAGCAAACCGGTTTGTGTTTGCCAATAAAACCGGTTGGCAACAGCTACCCTGCACGCCCACAGCCACGCCCACCGGCAGGTTGAGTGAACTCTCTGTAGCAGCGTCGCACTTAGCTGAGCTGATTAATAATCAAAATCAATCATACGACACGTTGCCTGAAAGTGAAAAGCAAGCGATTCGCTCATACGCCAATTCGCCGCACCGCACCGCATCGCATCGCACCGCTCTTCACCGCATTGTTCTGCTCCCCAACCTATCTCTCTCTCAGTCACTCGCTCACTTTAGCTTGCTTAATTGTGCTATCGGTTTCGCAACGCATTTCGCGGCCGCTTGTGACGTCGGCTCGTCGGCGCGTCGTCGTCGTCGTAGTCGTTGTTGTTGTTGTTCGCTTGTCGGCTGTCGGTCGTCATCGTCATCTTCTTCGCCTATCGCGGCGTTCGTTTCATTCATGCCGCTGCTGGGGGAATCCACGGCTCGCTCATTCGCATGATTCACGCGCGCGCGCGCGCTCGCTCCGTGTCTCGCGCTGTCTCTCTATCGTTCTGTCTCTGGCTCTGTGTGTGAGTGTGTGCGTGTATGCGTGTGTGTGTCATTTACAATATGTGAGTGCTTAGATTGCTCAAACATATCACTCCGCCTACCCCCTTTAGACCGTTCGCAGCGGCACATTTATTTTAAATATGTGCAAAATGCCTTGCTGTTAGCTTTTCAGTGACGTCAAAAGGCCGCGTGAGCTGCAGGTTCTTAGGAAAAGTGTGCGTTTGAGCTCAAGCTGTCGTTGTCGATGTTGCGATTTATATTTATGTGATTTACGCAAGCTATACTCATAACACATATACATGCATGCATACATACAAGTCTGTCCGGAGGGCATTTTATAAATAGCTACGATTAGCTATCCACACAGTGCCACACTTCCTGCGACGACGTCATCGTTATTACAAGAGCAACGGGCAACACCGCATTGTTGTTGGGTGTGTTTTTGTTTTTGTGAGTACATCACACAATAACAACATTATAAACGGTTAGCATGTCATCGATTGACGTCGCTTGGGTCAACATCATTTGCGGAGTTATTGCCAAATGCTTTTAACAATTTCAGTTGCTAACCTTATTTTTTGTTGATGTTGTTGTTGTTGTTTTTGTTATTTTTTTGGGTTTTTTTCCTATGCCCGGCTCCAGTGACGCCAATGAGAAATTCAGCGAAAGCCGCACATTGTTATGCCATTATTAAACACACACACACACAATTGCATGATAATGATTTTGATGATGATGTTAGCCGTCTAAGTATAGAACATAGCACAACAGCAGCATCATCTGGGAATTAGCCAACAACGGCAGCTAAGCTCTGCCGAGACAACCACAGAGAGAAAGACAGGTGCTTAACTAAGCCGAGAGACTGGGACAGATAGAGAGAGAGAGAGAGAGAGAGAGAGAGAGAGAGATGCTTTACGCAGGTGTCAAAGTCGAACCACACACTGAAGTTCGGTCAATCAAAGTACATTTCACATCTTATTGCACTGGTGCAATCGGGCTAACATTTTTTTTAGCTCTTCAGATATTTCAGCATAATTTGCATATGTGCCTACTCATTATTGGCTCAATATACAATGTTTGTAAAATACAAAACAAAGCAAGAAATTAGCTTTTTGAAGTGTTCTCAGAACTTTCGAATGCATTTTGTGGCTACGTTAATTAAATATTGAGCTATATGCTATATAAAACTGCAAATATCTAGATATTTATGTAGAATTTTTTTAGATTATTCCAAACACACAAAAACAATTACCAGACTCTCGAGGGCGCTTTTAAAAATATTTGTTGTTTATCTCAACTTTACGTAGATTTGCAATACAATTTTAAACAGAAACTCTCGCAAAAGTTGGATCTGGATTCGCGTCAGCTAATCAAACATGGGTTATATGGAAAGCGAATTGGTTTGCGGTATTACATTGCATATTGCCAAGTTTATTTAATCTTTAGAACTAGCAGATATCTCTTTCTTCTCGTCTGATATTATTCTTTTGTATTTGCATAAAAGTTTGCAGCTACTTAGCTTGTTATTTGACAAGCCAAAATCTACGTACTTCCATTTTCTGATGTGGATAGGCATTCCAGATAAGCCCCAACGTAGAGCTGCCCGACTGCTGCCTTTTCTTCTAGTGACACACTAACTGGGCAGGCAATTATTATATTATTCATAAAGCTAACGCTCTTATCTGCCAGTCAGAATGCCCACTCTAGCATGTTGGCAGTCGTACGATCGTAAGAATCTATACATATATATATATATCTTTATATGTACCTATATTTGTATATATGTGGATTTGTCAAAATACGCTTGACTTTTGTTTTTGTTTTTTATTATATCGCGTGACGGTCGCTGCTTTTAGCTTTTAGCGCATCATTAGTTTTTACGAGTGCATATCAAGATCCGATTCGGAATTATGGGACAGCAGCAATGGCAGATACAAGAACTGGAGGGCAGCTCCTGACTGTCAGCGATGCAATATTAGAAAAACATACGCAAAGACATGCGAATTATATGTTTACGATCGGGTTTCGATCAGCGTGTCCATTAACCATTCCATTCCGGGCGCGTGTCTGAGTTGTTTGTTGTTTTGTTTACTTGGCTCGATTGAGCTTGATTGTTTTCCCAACAAATTAGCCGCCGTACGAAGTGGAGCTCCGATTCTTTGGGCTCTAATAAAGCGTGCACAGAGCTTCTACCCAAGGCTGACATTGAGCAAAGTCGCGTGCGCCCACAATTTGCATATGTTTTTCTCGAATACTATTTTTGGTTCAGCGCTAGAATGTGCCCTAATCTATTTGATAAATTCATTATAAATATGCATTTAATTTATTATTTAATTGTTTTTCTTGTTTTCGTTATATATTAATATCTGCTAACTGTTGAACTGCCCTCGGTAAAATACGCAGGTACCTATTGCCAACCCGTACGTTGGCCGAAACTCATATGACTGACTCGCGCTTTGTTGGCTTGTGACGCTTCTGTTTTTTTTTTTTTTTTTGCACCTACGCAATGACGAACGGTGAAATGGTCCCTCACGTGACCCAGTGCCGAGCACTTGGCTCTAATCAAATTGATTGCCTCACGTTGGGAATTGGAATGGAAAGTCGTTGGCTACTTACTTGGTGGCCGCTGGCATTGAGCCTGGGCAGAAAGTTGTATTGGCTGCTGTGCATCTTCCACATGCCGTGCTCTGAGATGTCAATCGCCTGATTGGAGCCTGTGTCCTGTGCCTTCATCGAGTGCACGGTCTGTCGCAGCTTGTTGTCAGTCCGCAGTTGGCGCAGCTCGCGGCCCGTCTTATTTTGCAACGTGCGTAGTAGCTGTAAAAATCGAAAAAGATTTTGTAATTATTAATACTATTATTATTAATATTATTATATATCGTTTAAGTAGTATGAACCCTTTTATCCTGACTAAAAAATACATTTGAGACGTATTTCACAATTGCTTGGAAAACTCACTTCAGTGAATCCACCACAAAGGGTGGAAAATGGAACTCAAAGTTAGTAAGGGCGAAACTTTAAATTTTATCTTAAGATCATATCGTTTTATCTGTCTGAAAATATATTTGACGTATTTTACAATTGTTGGGCAAATCCACCTCAGTGAATCCACCTCAGTAGGTGAAAAATGGAACCCAACGTTAGTATAGGTGAATAATAATATGATTAAGTGAGTTTGGAAATCCACCTCTTTTGATTTAAACTATTTTGTTTTTCATGTTATTGGCTTTAAGCTCATCAAGATCTTTTAAATAATTCGTTTTTCGCGTTATTCAGAAAATTCAGCTACGAGGAGGTTACGATTTTTCTAAGCTGTAACAAGTAAATGAATAAGTACGTGTTTGAGCGGTTTTGGCAAATCCACCATCAAGCGTGGAATATGTGTGGAATGCTGTTGATTGCAACTTTTTGTTTCTCTTGTGATCAGCTATAAACATATTTTTAATCATCTTTGTAGAGTGTCATTTGAGATGTGATTCGTCATTCCGGAAATGGTTTGGAAATGGTGACTCAAAGTAAGAAGGCAATACTTTGATCTTTCTTAGGTCGGTCAAGGCCGGATAATAAACGCTAGTATTTATATACAAATTTCGTTAAGTAGTCAATTATTCTATTTGAATTACAAGCTAAACCAATGAAGCTTTCGATTGAAACGAGCTTATCAAAACTTTCGTTTAGCTTTCATTTGAGTATTATTTGGGGAAAGCACTTACATACATAGGTCGTATGGACTATACGAATTGGTTACATACCTTCTTATGCTTGGCACAGCGCTTGTTGGCCCGCACGGGGTCGCGGTCCTCTTCCGAACCCGTCCAGTTGCCACCGCAGCCATTGCTCCAGTCCAGGATGGAGCTGTTCAGCTCGCGATGGAAGCGCTCCTTGAAGCTGATGCTAGTGTAGTGCCTCTTCTGGATACGAGTTCGATTCGCTGAACGGGTTGTGACATTATCTATGAGAATGGCGCTAAGTGTGGCCGGCGTTGCTTCCGGAACGGGCGCAGGCGCAGGTGCGGGCGCGGCCATTGCGAGACCAGATCCACCGCCGCCTGGGCGGACGAACTGCTGCAGCTGGCACATGAGCACGGCAAGCATCAGCACGGAAACGAAATACTGTGGACGTCTTCGGGAACGAGAACTGCGCGGCAGTTGCGGCTTCGCCGACGTCGTCGTCGATGCCGTTTTCCTTGTGTTGGCCGTTTTGTCGTTGTTGTCGTTGTTGCTGTTGTTGTTGTTGATGTTGTTGCTGTTGATGTTGTTGCTGTTGTTCTGGCTGCTGCTGGCTGTGCTGGCTAGGAGCTGGCCAACAGTTGTCGTCTGTCAAATTGAAGGATGATGCAGTTTGTGGGGGAATTCCCGTTAGTTTCACATTATTTTTTTTATTGCGTGTTTTGTGCTAAGATATGATTTGGCCCAAAACGTGCCTGGCCTCGTTATCGTTATCGTTTGTTATTGTTGCTGTTGTTGCTGTTGTTGTTCTTGTTGTTGTTGCTGTTGCTGTTGGCCTTTCGTTATTGTGTGTCGGCTGACATAATTATTTAAAATAAAAAAGTCTTAATTTGGCTGAATCACCATCGAGCAGCATATGCGAATCTCCTCCGTACTAACACACACACACACACACACGCACACTGCGCTACAAAGTCAACGAACTTGCCCCGCTGGCTTCTTGCACACTTTTGTGAAATTCGTCGGAGTCGCCGTTGTAGCCGGAGTCAACAACAACAACAACCACGTTGGTTATTGGCATCGGCCCGATTGTCTCTTACATATGTCTTGCTGTCTGGTCTTTTGTCTTTCCCCTTCCCACTGTAAGTCTCTCTCTTGTGCAGTCACTCTCTCTCGCGCGCTCTCTCTCTCTCTCTCTCTCTCTCTCTCTCTCTAACTCTCTGACTGCTGTCGCTGTCGTCGTCGTGGTCCGGACCTTGTCCATGACAAAACGCCGGCGTCGTTGCTGACGCATCGTTCGCACGCTCTGACTTGTTGCTGTTGTTTAACAACACTCCACCCCCGGCCAGCCCCCGCCGCCCACTATTCGGCGACTCAGCAAACGAACGAACGGCCTGCTGCCGGCCAACCAACCAACCTACCGCCCGCCCGCCCCGAACGTGTAAATTAATTTCACATGTTTGATTTGAATTGAACATGTTTTGGTAACTGCTGCCAAGTCGCTGGTCAACAAAAGGCCAGTTGTGAACCTGATTCAAGCAAACGCACTTTAACTGCCAATCCAAGCTTCGGTTCTAGTTCCAATTGCACTTTCATGCACACTAAGTACAGCCAGCAAATAGGTCACAAGCGGGCGACTTGCAGTCTACAGGGTATGTTGCTAGTTGTGCAACCTCAGAAAATAGGTCACAAGCGGACGCCTAACAGCCTACAGGGTATATTGCTAGTCGTGCAACCTCAAAGTCGACTGACTGATTGACCTCATTAAAGCACCGATGCCAAGGACTTAAGGAACTGCAGCCTAATTAATTTGTTTTCATTTAAGAGTTCATAAATAATGAACTAGTTGAGGCAACTAATCGCGACTGCCTGATACCCTACAATTTAATTTATTTGTATTATTGTAAGTCAATTTACGTCATTTTGTTAATTTAAACGTGTATTAAATGATTATTTTTTGTGGGTGTTTCTTAAATCAAGGCTTAAATTGAAAGCTTTTCTAGTTTTAGAAACTCAACGCGACTGCCTGACGCCCTACAATTTAATATATTATGATATATTTTATTAAATTTCTTAAATTTTAATGTTTATTGAATTATTGTTTTGGGTTTTCTTTAGACTAATATTTAAGGATGCGCTCGTTTTGGCCACTCAATACAACTGCGCGACACCCTATAATTTTATTCAATTGTATTTTGTTTGTTTTCAATTATTTAATTTTTTTTTAATTATATACTATATATATATATATTAATTATGTATATTTAATTATTATTTTGTGTGTGGCTTTGCGTCCTTCTTTGTTGTTTAATTTTGGACTGATATCAAAGAATGTTCTAGTTCAGGCAGCTCAACGTGAATGCGTGACACACTGCGATTCGATTTTATTATTTTATTATTTAATCCATTTATGTTCATATTTATCAGAAAATACAAATTTAAGCAAAATTGTGTTTTGTTTTTGTTTTTAATAAGCCCCGCACCTTGAGCCAGCTAAACTAAAATTAATTTCAATTTGATATGTATATTAAATTATTAATATTTATGTATTTTATTCAATTAAAGGATTGTTTTAATTGCCCTACACTTTGATTTGGTTTTGCATTTTATTTAATTTAAATGCATATTAAATTGTTATTTTGTGGTTGAGCGCACAACTAAAAAGTAATTAAAAGTTTAAATGGGTGCTACACAGTCGAGTAGAGGTGATCACACGTGAACAGTCTTCTGGCTAACTGCACTGATAAACCGAGTAAGTAAATATAGCCCCGGCTTGACTCCTGCATTGCCTAAAGGTCCAGAAAGGGCACGGCAATGTTTTTCTAAGCTCACAGACGAGCAGCAGGTGCACATAGTACAGCATATAGGTCAGGGTAGCCTTCCCCCATGAACGGTATGGGCTGTCGAAAGCTGTTTGTCGTAATTAACAATCCGATTGAAATTTGAGCTATATAGCACGGAATTCGCGACTTTCAGATAAGTGCAAATATAAATAAATATGTGTGTGTGGGTGTGCACATATATGTATACCATGTATAATAATAATAACATAATACCATCCACTATACTATATATCCGATTACACTTCACAAACTCTAGCAATGTTTGGTGAACACAATAACCAGTCCGAAAGCCCTCCCAGATGGACAATTCCCCAATTATGGATTTCATGACGCCAATTGTCACGTACTTCTTGCAAAGCAAGTCTATTTACGACAGCCTTAAAGGGTAGGGTACTCTAGTCGGCGCACTTATCAGTGGGTTAAACACGTACCGCCTTTTGGCTGCCGGCTAAAAAAGTGCACAGCCCAAAAAGAGCGCTAACAATAACAAGAACAACAATAATAGCAACAAAAATATTGACTGCTCGATAAGCCAATTGCTGGTGGGGAGTATGGTGTGGAGGGGAGGGGGAGGAGGGGTGTGTGTGTGTGTGTGTGTCTATGTCTGAGGGCTGGGAGCCAAATTTCGTGAGCTACTGAAATGAATACGCACCATTTACACATAAATTTCCAATGAGTCCTGTGCAAGTTTCGCTGGGAAATCCGCTGCGACAGCGCTGGAAAACTCTCAGAACCGTTTTTGCTTCAGCAATAAAACACAGTCACTTTTTATTGTACAATAACAAAAAATCAAAAACAACAGAGGCGCGCGGCAAATGCACTTTGAAGAAGGCAGGAGGGGAAAAAAATGTTAACTTCACGCAAAAAAATTTAAACAACGTATTTCGTATGCCGAAGATATCTTGAAGATATATTATTGGAAAAACCTCGACGCGCTGCGTTTGGCTGCCTGTTTTGATTTGATTTGAGTGCCTGGCGATCGAATTCGTTGGTTACGAGCGGGCTGCCTCTCTATAGGTATTCGCCAGCTTTCGCAGCAGAGAGCGTCAACAGCTGAGACAGCGGCAGCGACAGCGGCAGAGGCAGCGTTAAAAGCAGAGCAGAGCAGAGCAGAGCAGCAGACGCGTTTGTGTGCGAACTGAACTCTTCAGTTACTATGAGCGTACTAATGAGGAGTACATTGAGGAGGCCCCTCTGGTCGAGAAGTCATATTTGTGTGTATGGCGCGCAGATTCGCGACCGCCCATGTATGAGCCAGTGTGTATGTGTGAGTGTGTGAGTGTGTGGCTTTGGTGCATGAGTGTGCGCTGAGTGAATCGGCAGTATACATGTGTGAGCAGTCTGAGCGTGTGTTCGTATCAGCGTTAGTCGCAGCCAAACTCCGCTAACGATAAACGATAATCATGCTGTTCATGATGATATTGATGAAATCAGATATCAGATATCAGTGTGCAGATACATTTATAAATTTTCCTAATGGGCACCCCTTCCTCCCCCTGGAGAGCGCGTACAAATTCGCTTACATTAAACTCCAATCTCTCTCAACAGCTGCTTACACACACCTATGCAAAATGCGCTCAAACCAGGTGAGCATTGACTTGGCCCGAACAGCCGGCGACAGTTGCCGAACAGCTGAGCACAAACAATGAATAACTGTGACTCGCATAGGGTAAAACTTGCATGTGGGAGGGCCTCGAATGGGCCATATCGACAGCGCTATACGCTTTGCAAGTGTGCTTTGATAATGACATAAAATACTGAGCTAAATGTGGAAAGGGGAATTTCATAAGTGGAAAAACTTGTTATGCATAGAATTGATTCAATGTACTAATATAATAATATTTTTTGTTTTTCAATTATTTAAAAATCAATTTTATGCATGCATATAGGAAGAGATTAAATATACTACATGTGTTCAAATTTTTTGTTAGTTTACTTTTTAAATCAATTGATAATTGATAAACATTAACATATTTTGCTTATATATATAAATGTTTGTTGACTAATTTCGAATGTTTACAGAATTAATAAGCTCTAATTATAATTTGCTTAAGCTAATTATTTGATAGCACTCAGAAGAAGCGCAGTACTGGGTTCGTTGACAAAGCTGTTTTATTTTTACCGCTGCGAACCGCTGTGAGACGCTTCTCTCTCTCTCTTCACTATCTCGCTCTTTCTGTTTGTCTGTGTGCGCTTGAACTGCCAGCTGGCGCTCATTGAGCGTATCTAATAGTTGGTGCATATGTGTGCGTGATTTTGACTCCGACTCTCTTGTAAATTGTTTGCAAGTGCGCGCATTGACCAAGACATTGATTTAATTGTATTGCGGCTTGTTCCTCTTCTTGTTACTGTGTTGTTGTTGTTTTTTTGTTGTTTTTTTGTTGTTTTTTTGATCGTGCTCGCCTTGCTAATAGATCAGCTGTTCCATATAGCGCAAATGCTCTCCAGCCGAGGGCCGAGCGAGTGAGCGCGTGAGCGCTTCGTGTCGTGTCGTGTCGTGTCTCTGTTTTGTGGAAGCGCTCAAAATAAACAAAACAAAAGGCCGAAGTCAGTTGCCGCTTTTGCCGGAACAACACATAAATGATTTATTTCTTACAAAATAAAAAGAAATGAATGAAACGATACCTCAACTTATGAATATTTATAGCGATAAGGAGGGCAGCCTTCGGTGGGCGTGACATGTTATTAGCACAATTGACTTTTACTATATTTTTTATGGCTATGCGACACAGTGGAAGCGCAAGCGTCAAAGGAAAATTTTGCGGCATATCACTTCCGATTTGTGCTTGGCGCGGGGGCTGGGGCGCAGCCGTTATTCATCGTCAAAAGTTGTGGCTCTTGCGTGACTTAGCAGGTGACAAGTATAGTTAGGTCACACGCACACAGCCCGCTCAAAAGCGCGAGAGAGCGAAAGAGAGGGGTGTACTGTTTAACCAACAGTTGGCTACGTCACGGACGCCTGTACAAAATTTCAAGTATTTCCGTTCAATTTCACAAGAATTGAGATATTACTCATACGCGCCGGTGTCTGCCTTACAGCCGGCTGGCTGCTAGTTAAGCTCGCTCTCACGCTCCCATAGACACACACACACACACCAACACACACACACACACACACTTGTTGTTGTTGTTGTTGGCGTCGTCTTATTTGAGGTTCATTCATGAATTTTTTCGCGCCGTTTCACGGCAAGCCAGCGCTAGAGCGAGATGGACGCATTGAGCGGAACAGAGAAGGCGTCCACCCGTCGCAGATTGTAAGCTAAATTTCACCATGCCTTAACATGATCAATCTAAAAAATATTGAGCAGTTGTTACTCATAGAGACGTCGCTAAGTTATTTTTAAACTATTGTGTCGAGGCGCGGGCGTGAAGTTTCCATTTGGTAATTTCGGTTTTTTTTTTTACCTTTGGGTTCACCAATCGAACGTTATTTGTAGAATTCGCATGGCTCTGTCGCCGGTGGGGTGGGCTGTGGGGGCGCCTCCACAGAGACCTTCGGGGATCTTTTTGGACATTTGATGTGCATATTTGGCATGCATGTGTACTTGGAAATAACGCATTGAGTTCACCGTGTGTGAGCCGCATGTTTTATTGCCTAATATGCCGAATGTCTAATGTGTAAGTTATGTCTGCCATATGACGCTGGGCTGTATGAGTAATATTCGAAGTGTGACAAGCTTGCACGGCGCGAAAGAAGGAAATCAATTATTGGGCTGATTTCATATGAAAGCCATTCGTATTGAAGATATGGTAATCCATATATTATAATTTCTTTCAGATAACTTAGCTATCAATTATACATCAATTTTGATTGTTGTTTTGTTACAGTTGTTGGCGGCTCAACAAATTGTTGAGTTGGACTTTGGTAAGCATTTTCTTGATAAGCTAATTGATTGAAAGATTTGACGAGGAACCCAAAAAGTGATTGATTAAAGCCAAGTTTAATTGAGTGTAAAGGTGAGTGTAGTAAGTATTTTTCAGCCATGGGTAACTAGGGCCTACGTAACGCTGCGGTCTTTGAACTGGTCAGCCGGACAGCTCAGCGCATGACTTGACGCTAAACAATGTCTGACGACACACGAATAGTAACCGCATAATGCTAATTTATTGACCAATCGATTTGAAACAGCGACTAAAAATGCAGCGTTCAGCATCGTTGAGTCTCGACACGGCGAATGCCGAAAAATGAGTCATAAAATAAGTGTATGCATATATTTCACAGCTAATGAAGTCGATTTTTTGTCCCTATCTATCTGAATTTGTATCTTTTTTTATCGTTATCGAATTGTTTAAACGAGCATTTAATTTGATTTTATTGCATTCGTGCGAGATTTATCCATAGGTTTAGTCCATTTGGTGCCACGGGGCGTATACGCAACGCGCTGTTAATTTAATAAGTTTCAATATTTATTTATACAAAAATAACAAGAGTCAGGCACCAGGCACCGGGCAGCAGGCAGCAGGCCCCACAATATTTTTGGGCTCAATGCCTGGAGAGTGTTTTGCATGCAGAGTAGGTAATGATCGGCGGGTGGTTGGGGGGTGTGGGGGTATAAGAGGCACATGGGGATGGTGCCCCATTAATGGCCGGTAATTTGGTGAGCGCAGTGCGTTGGGTTTTCATGTTTGCCGACGCGCGAAATTTAAAAGTTTCACACATAACAAAGTGCAAAGGATGCAGATCGGCAGAGCCAAACTTAATTAGCGCCCATTGCAAAAATATTTACGGCAAAACAAAATAACACCCATTAAGAAAAAAAAAACAAGGGAAGAAAATAAAAAAAGGAGCGCAAACGCGTGATGATCACTGGGTAACGCCCCTGACAAAGCCCAAAAGAGACGCACAGACGGATCGCCGGACGGCGGAGACAGGCAGACCACGTTCAACAATAAGGGGCACCCAAAAACAAAACACATGCAAGCAGCACATATATATATATATATATATATATATATATGAGCATCAAAGGCCCCAACAGGAGCGCGCTGCAGCCTGGCCATGGGAGGTACAAACGCCCCAGCCAGAGCCAGAGCCAGAGCCAGATCCACAGTCAGAGCCAAAGCCACAAACGCAGTCCCGGTCTGCGTTTGAGTCTCGGTCTAAGGCCGGCTCATTGTCCGATCCGGCTGCGGCCGTCATTATAAGCCGTCACCTTGTTGTGTAGACATTGGCCATGGCCACCGCACAGCCACGAGAGCCAGAGCCAGAGCCAGAGTCAGAGCCAGAGCCACAGACAGAGCCGCATCCAGAAACAGAAACGGCAACAGAAACAGAAACAGACGATGCAAACTGCTAATCCGGTTCGGGTTCGGGTTCGGCGGCAATCGCTGAAGTGAAATCAACTCGTTAAATCGTTACCAAAACTGATCCCATTTAGCGGCGCATCGCGGCGCCAGCTAGACAGGCCCGGCGAATGCGCTACACTCGGCACCTGGCCCATGCCCATGCCTGTGCCTGTCTCTGTGCCTGTGCCTCTGACCGTGCCTGTGTCTACCGCTTGTAATCCTTCTGTAGCATATTGCTTCCATGGGAGACTAAAATATATATTAAATATTTGGAATATGAAATTTGTTATTAATTTTTTTTTGTCGGTAGCGCAACCAACGGCTGACCTGGACGCCACACGTTAAGCAGCATGGAGGTTGGCCAAGCCGCGGCGGCTTCGAACTGCGCATCCGCGTCATCGGCATCATCATCACCAACACCAACAGCAACAGCAACACCAACACCTTCATCATTATCAGGGGCGACTGCGACGGCGGCGGCGGCGTCTTCGATTTGGAGCTGCCGCGCCTGAGGGCGCAGCAGTTGGCGCTGCTGCTCTCTCATCGAGCCAGGGACCGCCAATTGCGGTGCTATGCTGGCCGGTCCGAAAAGTAGGTGGGTATGATGATATACTTTGGCTGTTTGGCTTAGCTGTTGAAAGCGACCTTAAGCGGCTTCCGCTGCAGCAGCTTCAGCAGCAGCGGCAGTCGGCAGTCGGCTAAGTCGATGAGTTTCAGAGCCGGCAATATTGTTGCATGGTTATTGTTTCTACCGGCTAGCCAGCGAAGGATATGCCAGTCTTTGTCTTGCCCGGCGACGTCCATGTTATTAACTTATTTTCAACCAATAAAACGGCAATGAAGCGAACGAGCCGAACCGATCGGGGCAAAGCTGGCGAACGGAGGCAGAAAATGCGGTTCCCACAGTTATTATTTTCATAGGCTGAACTATTTGGTGTGGAAGTAATGCGATGACGGCGTCGGTGACGGCGACGGCGACAGCGACGGCGGCGACATGGATGTGGACGATGGCGACTGATGGCGCCTCATTGGCATTGGTGTTGATTGGCCCAAGCAAAGTGTCAAATAACAATGGCAAAGACAGAGACAAGCACATGACTGGGCATGGGCATCGGCATGGGCATGGGAGCAGGGTGAACGTGGTGAACGCAAGGGCAAAGGAAGCGTTGCAAGTGTTGTAAAAATTGTTGATG
Organism: Drosophila montana; assembly: GCF_035044405.1. Taxonomy (NCBI): domain Eukaryota; kingdom Metazoa; phylum Arthropoda; class Insecta; order Diptera; family Drosophilidae; genus Drosophila; species Drosophila montana. The sequence continues at coordinate 3,351,754 of NW_026996559.1, read as the reverse complement.
GCGCCTCGGTTGATGTCACTGATTAATTGCGTGGCCATTAATCTTGGCCAGCAATTGAGCAGATGCACTTGCTGCAGCAGCACCAGCAACAACAACAGCAACAACAACAGCAACAACAACAGCAACAACAACAGCAACAACAACAGCAACAACAACAGCAACAACAACAGCAACCAGCAGCTTTGACATTCATCAGAGAATTCCCAAGCACTTGGGGACCACACAAAGCGGGCGCGGTAATTGCAATAAAACATAAGACATACAACAACAACAAAAAATTCAAAAGACAAAAGAGACATAGCATACCCGAAACCAGATTGATAATTATGTAGAATGATAGTTCCTTTTTTGTCGTTATCCTCAGTCAGAGCCAGAGCCTTTGCCACTGCCCCCTGCCCCTGGCCTTGCCTTGGCCCTCGCCTTAGCCTCATTCCCAGCCAGAGCGAGTCGCGCGTCGTGTGCTCTCTTACGACTTACAGGAGACTCAATCCAATCGCATCGTGTGTTTTTGTTTTGAAGTGTCCAATTTCACAACATTTAATTCAAGATTTGACGGCAACAGGTTCGGATTCTGGAATTGAGCGACAGGTACACCACACGGACACTACAATTCAAGAATTTTTTTTTGATTTTTTCCAGCTGACATACAGATATATATTTACCTTTTCCTGCTGCGTCTTTGCGAGATATGCATTGGTTTTTTTTTTTTTACAAGACCTCCCGCACATGTAAAACATGCCGATTCATAATTCTGCATTTTATTTTTTAAGGAGGCATGGACGAGTGGAGTGTAGTTGATGATGAGCAGCGGCCGCCTCGTCGAACACCTCGCACAAAGGTTGAATGCTTGAATGACAGCGGCAGAGAGTACAAAAAAAAGAAAAAAAAAGAAATAATAAGAAATTACTAAACTGAACTCTGGCTCACGAGATAAACATCGGCGACGAAGCTTCAGCAGCCGAAACGACCACCCGACCTGGCTGGAACTTACAGGCCGCCCCAGTCGCAGTGCCCAGTCGGTCCAGCCAGCTGGAATGACAGATTGGACCACCATTTGCACATGTGACGAGGATGCGCCCGAGCTTGAGGCCTCTCGGGCTCGGCCTCGGGCACGGGCACGGCACACCACACCAGTTGTAGCTAAGCATGATGCGACGATTGTCGTCCCATCCGACGACGGTCGAGACAATAAAACACAAATCGACGAGCAGACAAAAAGCTTTTCGCTCAATGCCCGACATGCCCAAATGCCCAAGACGCACCGCGCAGCGCACAAGCCTCTGCCAAAGATAAATGATAGAGTATGTGCCGCGTGGCAGCAGAGCCACGTTTACCAGCCAAATATTTGCCGAGCTTGCGAAATATACTTGTCGAACTTCAAATACTTGCATTATTTTCATTATACTGTTCGACTCGGCTGGATTTGGCAGCACAAGGTCACGGCATCAAGGCTGCCCACTGGGCTAGAACTGAACCGGTTTGTGTGAGGAATTACAATTATTTCAATTAACATGAACCGATACTGAACCAGAACCGAACTACAGTTACATGCACATCAAATGTGATAAATTAACTAAATGTTAAAAACAAATATCTGTGAGTGACAAGTCTGTAAATCGAGCTTGAAACTGGCTTGACCCAGAAAATCCAATTTGTTAATTAGCGTGAATTGAACCTGAGATCGGATTTGACGTCCTAAACTGAACCAAATTTTGCACACATAATGTGAAAACTTATCCAAATATTAATGTAACAAGGCCTTGTAGACACTGTGGATTCAAAACCAATTAAGTTTCTAAAACATTGTTAGAAGCCGGACGCCTTTATGAAACCAAAGATAGACAAATGTTGCAAAAGGCAACAGCGAATTTACAAGCCGTTTAATAATTTAATAATTCAAGGCTGCAAACTGAGCTTGAACAGAACAGATTTGAGCCAGGAATTCCACTTTCAGAATTTAATTGGCATGAGCCAAACCTGAAACCGGTTTAGTTGGATTAATAGTACCCGAAATCCAATCTGAACCCGATTAAAATTTGTGCATTATATGTGAAAAATTAACTTAATATGATCAACAAATCTATGCAAGCTTAAACTGAACCGGTTCGAATAAGGAATTCGAGTGTGTTTATTTACAAAAACTGAACCTGAACCTGATTTGTTAGGTAAAGAACAGTTGAGCCGAACCAAACTTTGTGCTTCAAAAGTGGAAAATTAATTAAATAAAAATTAAATAAACATAAGTCAGTGTCAAGGCTGTGATCCGAGAATTTCAGTTTGTTAATTAACACGAGTCAAACCTTAAACCGGATTAGTTTAAATGTAGAAAATAAATGAAAATATAATAAATATGTTATATACAGTGAATGCTTTCATAACCGGACACTCACTGTCGCAGTGTTTTTGTCCCCTTATGGGAGATTATTTAAGATGGCGCGTTACAAATTTTATATTTTAAACACATTATGGAATTGTTAACCTAATAGAAAAAATACTATTTAATGTTTATTAATAATCCCTTGGCTGTGATTTAGCAATATTGTACCTCTTAGAATAAAAAAAGACTAAATTCAATTAAATTTTTCCAAGAACAAGAAAATAGCGTTGTGATTTGACGCAATCACAAATTGTTTTTTATTAGATCAAATAATTTCTTCCTGGTGCCGTATTATTTCTCTGAGGCAGACTGCCAACAAAAATACAATTGACACGAGCTGCGCAAAAAACTTCCTTATATAATTATTTGATTATTGATTAATGTTGATTATTATCAGCAATTGTACACATATGCCAAAAAAAAAACCCCCCAATTTAATTGCCATCAACACAAATATGAATCACAATTGGCATAAGGCTAACTACAAATTATATTCAATTCTTTTTTGTGAGTTTTTTACTTCTATCCGCTTATGAGAGCTGTCTTAGACAACATTTTTAAAATGTGGTGTCCGTTATTGTTGTCAGTTATTGGACAGGCTGACTTTGAGGGAAAACATTAGGTAAAGCGTGCCTAGCTAAATTTGTACTGTTATGGGAGCTGTCCGGCTATGGGAGCTGTCCGTAATACAAGCTTTCACTGCATAGGTAAGTGTTAAAGCTATAAATGAAGGAAGGAGTTTCCCTCCTGGAATTCTAGTTCAAACTATTCTATTAACCGAACCTTACGTCAAACCAGTTAACAAAATAAAAGCTGAACCAAAACCCAAACTTGCAGATTTTGGTTAGAGATCAAATTTGATAATAACAATAATTTCCAGTACAGCGGGCAATTGTTAATTATAAATTGAATTGTTCTATTCAAATATTGAAAGTATATGACAAACATAAATCTGTATTTTTGGAAGTGTAAAGCCGGGTTCACAAAAAGAATGAAGAAAAGAAACGTAAGGCACTGACAATTTTTGTTTTGCAGTCCTGGCAAATAAAGTTAAATGAATATACAATAAATGGAACCCGTGTTCCTTGATGTGCAAAAATCAGGTTCACGAACCGAACCTCAAGGCGAGTTATTGGCTTTAACCGTGATCCGAACACGTTTTTTGGGATTGAAGCTTGGAAGGAAATTGAAGCATTTAACAAAATGTGTTCTTCCTAGCAGAAGCTAAAAGATAAATGTTATATAAACTAATCACATGTATAGGTAATGCATAAAAATGTTTTTTTATAGACTGCTCGAATAATAAACTGATAGACTAATATATTGATTGAGCCTCTAGCCTAAAGTGCTAGATAAAATGTCTCCCAAAAATTCGGAAACTATTGCAAAATCGTTTGTATGAAACTTCTTTCTATCTATAATTTCAAAGATCTTTTTCGGTAATTCGCACTTATAGGAGAAAAATGTGATATTATATAGGTAATCCGTCAAATTCAAAAATCAAACAAGCTGTTGTATATGACGTTTCGTTATTTATTCGATCCGTTTCGAAATTCAAAGATCTTTGCACTAGATTCGAACTTGATTCGAATATTTGATTCAATTCACGTGATTCGATATTTGAATTTAACTAATTTTTAGCTGCAACGGAAGCGTCTCAACAAATCTCTTATCCTTGTATCCAGAGTACTTACCATAACTCGTTATACTCTACACTAACCAATGCCACCCCACCCAGCCCCAGTTCAGTCCATCGCATTAAATCGAAAGACAAATGAAGCAGCATCTAAAGCAGAAATACGATAATTGAGTGCTCATTTGTCTTACACGCAGCAGAGACTTGGTTCCAGAGATCGCTACGTGGCGACGCTGGTGGAGGTGGACGTGGATGTGGATGTGGATGTGGAGGTGGAGGGGGAAGTGAGTGAAGGAGATGCGGTCAGTGGCAGGTATAATATATTGTATAGGATCAGACTACATGCGTTTTCATGCCCACATTGACGTAGCCCAGGGCACAAATCTTTATGACAGCGACTCGGATTTGTAAGCTGCCCCCGTGTGCCGCTTCTAGCTCTCTCTCTCTCTCTCTGTGTCTCTCTCTGTCTCTGTCTCTCTCTGTCTCTCTCTCTCTCTCTTTCTCTCTAGCGCTCTTGATGTGAGCCCTGCATTATTGTATCGAATATCCTGGTATTTGGAATGCACTGTGCTCTGTCCTCTATTCGCTTATGCAATGAGCCGAGATTTCAGATGCATTCCGCAGCCAAATGAATACCATGCGCAATTGTTGTTGTTGTCGGTTGTCGGTTGTCGGTTGTTTGGCCGTGCTGCTGCTGCTGCTGGCATAATTATAGATACATCAGCTGTTTGGGCCACTTGCAGTTATAGTTTAGAGCCCCGCCGCAGTCGCAGTTGCAGTGGCAGTTGATTTGATTTTCCTCAATCTCAATTGTTTTGTAATGGCAACCACAGCAGCCGAGCTTGGACAGCTTTGCGAATGCAACAGCAACTGCCATGTCGATAACTACAGCCACTCACACACACACATACATACGCACACACGCACACACACACATGATTGTGTAGAGGGGTAGACAGGACAGATACAAAAGATACAAATTGATAACCAAGACTCGTACGAAGAATCGACAAACTGACTGATTGACTGACTGACTAACTGTCTGACTGATTGACGGACTGACTGGTTGGCTGGCTAGCTGGCTGGCTACGACAACGACGATATCACTTGCCGCTCATTCGATGGCAAATTAATATAATTATCATTGCACGAACCGGAATTACACGACCAACAACAATTGGACAACGACAAACCGACTGCAACTGCAGCTCGGACGGTGACTGCTACTACTACTGCTGCTGCTGCTGCTGCTGCTGCTCCTTCCTCAATGGAATGGCGAACGGCGAATGAAAACAAACAAATAAACAATCAAAGAAACAGCGAACCCATAATTAACGCCACAAACGCAAATATTAAGCCACCGTCGAAGTCGCAGTCGCAGTAGCAGTAGCAGTAGCAGTCGCATTCGTATTCGCAGCCTCAGTCACGTTATCGATAGCCACAATCTGCTGACTTAGCAGCTGCCTGCCCGCCAGTTTGCTTAACTACATACGCGTATCTTTAAGATGCGCATTGCATAAGGTCTGTACACACACACACACACACACACACACACACACACACACATACACACACACACACACACACACGAGCACACGCAAACTTAGAAGTGTGCGCAGTAACCAGCATTGTAGCAAGTGGCGCTAGTTGCCAACTAACTGACTTAGATGATCGCGAGATACGAGCTACCGCGTAGTTTTTTATAGTCAAAGTTGAACCTGCCTATCTAATCCTCTTGGAATATTTATAAGTATATATGCATCTATGCATCTTATCTTCGACATTTCAAAAATGTTTCTTTCTTAAATTAGAAATTGGTGCTCCCGAAACGACATTACACAACAATAAGAGTACATATAAATGTAAGTGTAGCAACTGAAAATATATACACATTTAACAGAAAAAAAAGAAGTTTCTCTTCATGCATAGATCGCGTTCCTTTCTGACATTCATGTTCAGGGGCCAAACCAGAAAAGAATTCTGCTCACGCTTCGAACCAGTGACTCGGAAACCCGCCTATCCACATCATATACTATACGCCAATAAGGTTTATTTAGATTTTTAATACACACTGAATTTGGCATTAAGTTTTCTTAAACATTACTTTCCTTTAGCATGGCCTGACTATAATTATACAAATTGTTAAAAATCCATTTCGTGATGAGGGGCTTGAAATCTGTCTAAAAATATGGGATTTATCAAACGAGATCATATGCTCTGACGAAGTCTTACAGATAATCCCTTAAATATCTTATATGTTTGCATTGAAAGAATCTTTTGTGCTTTCAAAAATTAGATTTTGTAATATAATAAATCTGAGTTACTGTGCTTGAATTCTTAGAAAGTGGCTGAAGCTTATTTAAATAAAATTATTCTTAATCTTATTATTATTATTATAACTTTTATTATTACTTATTTCCAATTATAAATATAGGATATAGTTACAAGCCATCAATCCAACTATATTTAAAGATCATAGGCTCCTATGGCCTTCGGCTTAGACAATACATTATGCATACACTAGCTTGACATCCGAGCCCGGATCCGGACCCTTCAGTGAATTGCACTCCTTATCGAACTGTGGTGTTTTATCAATCCTGAGCTAAATCCTGAGAAGCTTTGTGAATATTATTAATTGAGCTGTGTGGCCAGTCTGACAGTTTGACTTGGCTACACGATATCTTGGTCTAAGCCGCAGCCGGATCAGTTGGTACAACTGCTCGATGGACATTGTAGCCAAATGGCATTTGCGAAATGTTTAGCGCTGATTGAGTTGCAATTGCTGTCAGGTTTCGGCTGCGGTTGTGGTTTTACTTTTTGACAAGTCGCTTGTTAACAACTGCAATTAAATATAATTAGCGCACCTCCAACTGTGGAACAGTTTAATTAGAGTGCTGCCTAGAGTCGAGAGGCTGACATTTGATTGCTAGAAATATTAATGTTGCCACAGCGGCAGCAGCAGCAGCAGCAGCAGCAGAAGCGGGAGCAGCAGCAGAAAAGGAGACAAGTTAACGTAGCAACAACTGCAACTGCAGCTTCTTACTGTAGAAATCGTGACTTTGGCTCGCCGATCCGATAAAACTGGCAAAAAGCGCAAAGCACATAAGAGAAAAATTTACCCACCAGCAGGATATTTAAGATTGGCCCAAAAGACCACAAATGTGCGGACGCAAAGGCGAAGGCGCAGGCGACGACGACGGCGACGGCAACGGCAACGGCATCGACGGACTCAGATGCAGACCCAACGATGGCGACTCTCGCGACGCTGGTGACGATGATGATGAGGCACAAAACGTTCGCTGGGACAGTCAGGCTGGCAGGCTGGCAGGCTTGCAGTTGATTAAGCGACCGCTTCGGCGGCGGCCCAGCAAACAGATTTGCATATTTCATTGAGCAGTTCAATCAAATGGAGGACACCAAAGCCGGGCCTGAAACAAAACGTGGACACAGTCGCGCCAAAAGTATATTTTTTTCTTCTTCTCTTTGCATGGCATGGCGAGATGCAAGCGCTGCGATTAAGTCCGAAATAACTCATTCATACGCAGCCGTGAAGCTTGGCAGGATATGGCACCGTCACCACAGTCACCATCAACCGTCCATTGGCAACATAAAATCGCCTCCCTCCTCTCCGGCTCTTGGCTCTCGTTCTGTCTCTCTTTCTCTGTCTATCTCTCTGTCTATCTTTCTGTCTCTCTCTCTCTCGCTCTCACTCTTTGTGTGTGCCTAATCTGTGGAATGTCATCACTGCTAGCAGCACCTCAGAACAATGGCCATGACCAAATGCAAGTGGAGCCACAGTCAGAGACTGCGACTGAGACTCAGTCCAGACCCCAGAGACCAGAGTCGCAATTGACAGTCCAAGATGGCGAGATCAGCAGCCATCGCCAGCCAAGATGGCGATGTGCAGGGCATTTGCATTAAAGCTCGCCCACTCGCCAAAAAAGAGGAGAGAAAAGAAAATAAAAAATAAAAGCGCATAAAAATAATATCCCTACCCATCTCGCTCTGGCGCTTTCTCTCTCTCTAGCCTTTCTCTCTGCCTGTTCAGTGCTCTGGGCAGCCAATGAAGCGCACTTAATGCGGGCGGACACTAAGCCACGTGTGAAATTCAATCGCCGGCTCATCGCGGCTCGGCTCGGCGCAGCTTGTCTCACTCGCACTGTCGTCATCACCACAGGCTCGAATGTCGTCCGCCTGGACACCTCGTTAGGAACTCCGACGACGCTCACGCTGACGCCGACGCCGAGGCCGATGGTAAACCGGTGTGGGGTCCCCTTAGTCCATGCGCGCTCGTTTCGGTCTCGGTTTTCATATTTTGAGGTTCACCGATGTGTTAACAGGCGGCGGCTGTCGCATATTAGGCGGCCCATGACCAGATCTCAGATCACCATAACCAAACCCAGTCCCATACCCCAAGCCCCGAGTCCAGCTATGGCGATGTGCTGACGAATTTCGCAAGCAACGGGCACAGGCTGAAGACACAGCAATAGCAAGTGTCGCGTCAAGCACATAAATTAAATGCACAACAACAATAACATAACTAAAAGAAGAGCATTACAATTATTTTTATTAGGCCGGATACTGATTACCCTTACTTGCTACTATAGACTTATAAATATAAATATAAATATAAATATAAATATAAATATAAATATAAATATAAATATAAATATAAATATAAATATAAATATAAATATAAATATAAATATAAATATAAATATAAATATAAATATCAATATATATATAAATATAAATATAAATATAAATATAAATATAAATATAAATATAAATATAAATATAAATATAAATATAAATATAAATATAAATATAAATATAAATATAAATATAAATATAAATATCAATATATATATAAATATAAATATAAATATAAATATAAATATCAATATATATATAAATATAAATATAAATATAAATATAAATATAAATATAAATATAAATATAAATATAAATATAAATATAAATATAAATATAAATATAAATATAAATATAAATATAAATATAAATATAAATATAAATATAAATATAAATATAAATATAAATATAAATATAAATATAAATATAAATATAAATATAAATATAAATATAAATATAAATATAAATATAAATATAAATATAAATATAAATATAAATATAAATATAAATATAAATATAAATATAAATATAAATATAAATATAAATATAAATATAAATATAAATATAAATATAAATATAAATATAAATATAAATATAAATATAAATATAAATATAAATATAAATATAAATATAAATATAAATATAAATATAAATATAAATATAAATATAAATATAAATATAAATATAAATATAAATATAAATATAAATATAAATATAAATATAAATATAAATATAAATATAAATATAAATATAAATATAAATATAAATATAAATATAAATATAAATATAAATATAAATATAAATATAAATATAAATATAAATATAAATATAAATATAAATATAAATATAAATATAAATATAAATATAAATATAAATATAAATATAAATATAAATATAAATATAAATATAAATATAAATATAAATATAAATATAAATATAAATATAAATATAAATATAAATATAAATATAAATATAAATATAAATATAAATATAAATAAAATATAAATATAAATATAAATATAAATATAAATATAAATATAAATATAAATATAAATATAAATATAAATATAAATATAAATATAAATATAAATATAAATATAAATATAAATATATATATATATTGAATATAATTTTTGTTGTTTTAATTATTCAATTTCTTTGTAATCAACGTGAAAGCGTATTTGTTTAACTACTTAATTCCAGGCTAGTCCTTTCCCCGACTCTTATCGAAGACATGAGCATCAGCTGATTGCAATTATAAGTACGCTGGTTGAGTTGATCATTATTTAAAAGTCATGATACCCACGACTGAGGGCATCCAAAAGAGGAGCAGCCAAAGAACATGAATAAGCAGCCGATCGCAACGAGCACAAGACAAGATAAGCAGATAATTTTCTAGGCAGCAGCAAACGGCGGCCACCACAGGCAGCAGGCAGCAGGCAGCCGGCAGCAGCCAGCAGGCAAAGGGACGTCGCACGGGATGCCTCCAAATTGGACCACAGACGCTGTACCCGGTACCCTTAGCAGCGACATGATGTTTTACTAACCAGCGAACGGAAACCGGCAGCGGGCAGCGGGAAGCGTGCAACGGGCAACGGGCGACAGGCGACAGACAATGGACAGCGGACAACCGATGACTGAAGAGGCTGCTAATAATTTGTGTACGCGACGCCGCCACCGCCACCGCCACCACCGTCGCCGCTGCCGTTGCCGTTGCTGATGCCAATGTGGACGGCAAAACCAATGCCGAATCCAGGCTAAGTTTTGTGGTCCACGCATAGGGGCACACAATGGAGCAGCGCATTGGCATTGGTATTGGCAGCCGTTGCCCATTGTCGTCCTTCGTTTCATGCTAAACGTGTTGTTGCCAAATTGTGAACAAGATTCATTCATGTTTCAACACATTGAGCAACACGAGGCTGGGCCAGAGCCACAGCCAGAGACTCCGACAACCGCTGAGGATGCTTATGCTGTCCGTGGCGGTGTCGTTGTCATGGCCATCAACCGTCACCGTCACCGTCACCGTCACCGTCGCCGTCACCGTCACCGTCACCGCCACCGTCACCGCCACCGTCATCGTCATCGTCATCGTCATCGTCATCATCACCCTCCTCGTCATCCTCCTCTCCGTCAATTGGCGTGTGAACAGACAATAATGTTGCTGCCGACGTCCCTTGGCCCGCTCTGCTCCTCCGGCTTATTTAAATTTGATGTCTGTACAGCGAAATATTTGAACATTTTAAGTTGTGCAGCTGTGGTCTATGTGGCGTATGATTAATTACCTGCATTTCAATCTAGACAATAATTGAGAAATTTGGTTCACTTTGACATGGGACTGCGAATTGCTAGACCAGCGCAGCCGATTCTAGACTCTCTCCCAGCCAGCCGATATAAAGATGCAATTGGACACTTTTGTTCGCGTTTAATTTAACAGTTTTAATTGGAAATTGGCTTGGTTTTGACGGGTTGCCATTATTATGGATTACAAAGCATGGATTACATAGCAAAGCATTCTCGAGACAAACATATGGCAAGACAAGAACTTGAACCTCTTAGGTAAAATTCTCTTTACTTTTACTTTCTATTTCCCTTTTCTTTTTCAAAAGTACACTTAGTATGCAAAACATCAAGAAAAGTTCTCATCAGCAAAATAAATATATAAATAAAATGTTTAAGCAAGTTTTTAATAATCCGATTTCCAGCGAATGGATTGAATTTTGGAATAGCCAACATGAGATCTAACATAGATTGAAAATGAAGCAGCATCCAAGTTTCATATCATAGCCCCAAATGAAAGGTCAGCTAGTTTTCTGTTTGGCTTTTTAAATAACCTCATGGCTCTATCAACTTTAGGAGTGCAAGCGCCTTGTCTCCCTTGAGAAGTTTTAACTAGTTGAGACTTGCAAGCATCAAGCATCGACATACCAATTGTAAATTAGCTTTTATATAAATCACATTTGACGGGAAGTAATTAGAAATTTAGAATTAAATTACAAAGAATTATGTACCTAATTATTTTAATTTAAAATCAAAAGTAACAAGTTAAGCAGCTTTAAGTAAATTGTTTCTTTTTATTATATTTGGCATCTTTGGTAAATTGGATTTTCGGCAATATTTGTTAAGGCGCCCGCAGAAAGCGTTCTAATCGCTGAGCCCAGAACTAACCGGAAATGCCCGACATTCCAGTCGCATACCAGCCAGATAACAATAAGATCAACAATAAAACTAATAATAAAAACAACAAAATGTAAAACACACGTACACACACACGCACACACAAAGTGCGCGCCATGGACATTGCCTGCTTTCATTTATTGTGATTCGGAAGATGTTTCTTATTATGAAATTAGAGTGAACGCCGAACAGCAAGCACATAGAGATTTTGGGACTGAAGGGACAGACGAGTCTACCACGACGACAATGTCGACGTCGACGACGACGACGGCGACGGCGACACTTGGCCAAGAGCTCAATGAATGAAACCGAAATGAGAAATGAATGATATCATGCGCATTGTTAGCTCATACGGCAGACACGGCTGAGGCCTGCGGGTCCCAGCAAACGAGATCAAATGCGATAGCGCCACGAAACGAGGCAGCAGCCAGCAGCAGCAGCAGCAGCAGCCGCAGCCTCCTACCCCCTGTCTTCAGAGCAGTTGCTGTCGGAGCAACGTGTTGCTCATTTAGATGGCAGCCAGTGCGGCCATAATTCAACGCTTTTGATAACTGCGTTAGGCACCGGCAGCCGGCAACCGGCACCCGGCACCGTCACCGAATGCTGCACCGACAGCGGCCCAGGATCGGCGCGCGTCAGCACTTGGATCTGGGCAAGGGCGAGTCGAGAGCTGCGATTCTCTAACCCCTTTGCGCCGTGCACAGTGTTTAAAAAAATAATAAGCAGATTGCAATTGAATTCATTTATGCATGTTCCTGTGAATATTCAGTTTGGGTGTCTCCGCAGTTGGAATTATATAAAGTATTTTTTATATACTGGGCTCTATACATATGTATATATAGGTCTAGACATACAGTAAAGCCATTAGCTACCATTCCAAATAGTATTTGAGCTGAGCCCATTAAAAATTTGTTTAATATAAAAATACAAATACATAACTTTTGGAATTTGACTGCTTTTCACGCAATTCAAAAACAAATAAAAATTATCCTTTAAAAGTTTTGAGTTGAAATATATGAAAGCAGATTTTTAGAAGTTAAGATTAGGTTCACTGCCATTGTCTCTCACAGGGTTTTAAATACTATTTATATAGTTTAAATAACAAAAATAATAAATTATAATGGATCACTTGGTATTACTTGCTGAGAATGCTATCTTTAAATGGATTTTATTATTATTTAAATAACATTTTCAATTCTTATGCCATTCAAAAAGGCCTCAAATTGTAGACTAAGGTTGGGATGCTGCATTATCATTGCCAGGTTCTTCTTAAATGTTAAGGAATATTGCTTGCAAATGCATAGCTCCTAGGTCATTGGTTTCATATTATTAAAATTATTGATTTAAGGCTGGTTTTGGCAAATTTTTCATTTTTAAAATCTTAATTTAGCTTCAAATTTATAATATAAATATAAATTATTAGTGATAAAAACTAATATTCAATTCAAATTAATCTCATCTTTTTAATTACTTATTGAACATGTCTATTGAAATTCGTGTGATTGATTTGGTTAATTTGGTTCCACTGTGTCGCCGTCTATGGCTTCCCTGGTGCCTTGTTGTACAAAATGATTTTGGTGTTTGCCTGGCGATTTGTTGTGTTTGATTTGGTGTCTCGTCGCCGTCCTCCTCGCCATCGAGCTGGTGTGCCGGGTCTTGGACGTTCTCCGTATACCTTCGCATTCCTGCGTGCCGCGCGTTTGCATTGTTCGCTTTTTGGTTCATTCAAATCCTTTCGGTAAAATTCTTTTGTTTGGTGTCAAGTTTAACAAATATTTGAGCGGCCGGCAGGCAACGGCGTCTCTTGTTTGTCCCATGTTTCTTGCGTGTTGCGCTGCTTGTCATCTTGTTATAGTTGTTGTTGTTGTTGTTCTTGTTGTTGCTGCTGTTGCCGCTGCTGCCGCGGTACATGCTTTGTATGACATGGGGGCGTATGAGTAATCAGCGCTGCCTGCAATTAGTTGGCCTTAGACAAGACGACCAAGCTAGCCAGCGATTAGCTTTACTTGATTTGCCAAGTGTCGTTGTTATTGCAGTTGTTGTTGTTGCTGCTGCTGCGACTGCTGGCTGGCTCCATTGTTGAGTTCTTATCGCGCCGCGCGCTTTTGTTGTGCGAAATGTTTGCGCCCCGCGGCGCATCGCACAAAATGCCACAAGAATTGCATCCAGCAAAATGGAATGGCACCACCAACGGGCCATCCGGCCAACCGGCCAACGGGCCGAGCGGAGCCAACGCCAACTGCTGTGAAGATAGCTGGTCATCGTTTGGGGCGCGGGTTCAACTAGCTGCTTCTGCTGCTGCTGGAAGACACAACAAAAATTATGATAATAATAATAATAGTAGTAATAAAAAATACAACAACAAAAAATGCAACCGTAATTGTTTGTTTATTATGGCAACGGACGCAGAGCTCGGCTTGTTGTTGAGGTCACTGTCGCGTCTTATTGTTGTTATTATTGTTAAATGCTAAAGTGCTAAAAAAAATTATAAATATTGGCATTGTCTGCCCACTTTTATGCGCTGCTCAACTGTTTAAAAGGCAGCCAAAGCCGCCAATCGATTATCGATATGCAAATGCTCTAAGACAATTAAAGCTCGCACATAGTAACATCTTTTATTTAATTTATAATTAAATTAATAATAAATAAGCTTTACTAAACTGCATTTGAAAAGTATATCAAATATTTTTCAACTAAACATTTTATTGATTTATTTAATTAAATTAAAGCTCCATCAAACTACATTTAAAATTCATATTAAAGTTGATTTTACAAATGCTAGATATGTAATTATTATAATAAGGATTATATTATTGCTTTTAAAATTGGTTTGAAATAATATTATGTTTAAAATAAATTGTACAATACTTAATACAATTAATTTTCCAAAATATAATAAATAATTTTTTAAATAGTTTTCTTTTGGCATATAATTTTTGTCAATATTTTGTTTCATTTATTTCCACAAAAAATAACATTTTAAGTTTCATTTTTTATTGTTAGTCTGCCTGACTAATATTTATTGTAAAATTAGTTATTTATTTTATAAAATGGATTAAAAATAAAATTATTTTTAAAATAAATTGTACAACAATTATACAATTTATTTTCCCAATTATAACATAAGTAAGCTTATTTTAATATTTTTAATTTGAAATCCATTTTGTTATCAACGGTTTGTTTCATTTATTTATTTATTTCCACAAAAAGTTAAATTTATCATTGAGTTTTTATTTATAATTAATGTATTGCTTAATTAATATATATTGTAAAATTTGCAATTTTATTTTTAAACAATGTTTCAAGAATATTTTCTTTACAATTTTTTATTTGTAATTGTTTTTTTTTATTGTGGTTATGATGTAAAAAATATTATTTGTAAAATATTTAAGAAAATAAATTAAGTTTTAGGGAATTTGTAAGTGAATTTTGTGCTGTAAAGCTCTTTGCATTCAATATAATTATATTTCTATTCAATTTTAAATATAAATAAATGGATTCTTTTTATTCTTTCAAGAGAATCAGAGATTCGGTCAGCTGCACAGTAAATATTGGCATTAAGAGACTTTTGCTTACTTTCAGTTTTTATAGTAGAACAAACTTGCAGTGTCTCTGGCAGATAATCATCTGGCTCGCACACGCATACTCACTGTGGTGGCTCTTCTGACACTTCAATGGGGGCTTGCTCGAGACCTCGAGCTCCGAACTCCGAGCTCCGAGCTCCGTCCTCGGCTCCCGCTGCTGCTGCTGCTGCTGCGGCTGCGGCTGCTGTAGCTGCTGCTGCTGGTTGTTGGTGACGGAGGAGTTGCCGTTGCAGTTGCCTCATGCTGTGGCGCTATGCTGCGATTATGGCAACGGATTAACTTCCTCTTTTGGTTGCTGCTGTGGCAGTTGTTGTTGTTGCTATTTTTTTGTTATTGTTATTGTTATTGTTGTGGTTACAATGGTGTCACTGCCTTATTTTTTTATTTATTTATTTGTAACCTCTTGTTATTGTAGCTGTCGCTGTGGCTGCTGCAGTTGCCACCACCCGCTGCCACTTTGTGCAGTGTCCCTTTGTTGACTGTTGATGATTCTGATTGCCGCATCAAACGAACCACATTATCCACATGACACACATAGTTAATAATAATAATAATACTTATGTATACAATTATAAGGGTGTTCAGTGCGCACATTTTGGGTCGACTATTAGGCGTGAATTTTGCGGTGTTGCTTATCGCTTATGCGCACTTTCGATGTCGATTGTTCGGCCATTTGGCGAGTGATAAGAAAGCTAATGAAAAAAGCACTCATCACGCACCAGGGACAGAGGGGTGTGCCATTCAATGCCTAGAAGTATGCATTGGTATATACCAACTAATGAAATATATATTCCAATATTTATATATGTGTTTATATAACCGCATGTCCTGACCAATTGGCCGACTGACTAATTGATAAACGCACAGCCCAAACGCTGCTATTTCTGCTGTTGCTACCTCGTTGAGCGCGTTGCTTAAGGCATCTGATCTAGTATTCTAGCAGCTATATAACAAGGGTATTCATGGTGAGATATCTTAGCCAGTATAAGATATTTGCAGGTAGAGGATATAGGACATATACATATGTGCTATTAGGCAAGTATCGTGTAATGCCAGATATATCTACATCTTGGCTGATATACAATAGGCACCAAATTGGCTTTCAATTCGAAAATAAATTTATATTTTACTATGAGCTGAACCTTAAGACAAGCCAGTTATCCACAAAACACCTGAACTAAAAACCAAACTAGACCATATTTAATCTCTATATATAAAACTGTTTGTCCTGACTGACTGACTGACTGACTGACTGACTGACTGGTGATCAACGCACAGCCCAAACCGTAAGAGCTAGGCAGCTGAAATTTTCACTGTAGTTACCTTATGTGATGTAGGTGCACGTTAAGACGGGGTTTCGGGAAATTCCACCCGCAAGTGTGGAAAAATCGCGAAAAACGTTTGTA
Source organism: Drosophila montana (assembly GCF_035044405.1). Taxonomy (NCBI): domain Eukaryota; kingdom Metazoa; phylum Arthropoda; class Insecta; order Diptera; family Drosophilidae; genus Drosophila; species Drosophila montana. The sequence continues at coordinate 3,334,924 of NW_026996559.1, read as the reverse complement.
TGTAACTCTTTTGTTTACCATCCGATCGGCCTCAAATTTATTTTCAAAGGTCTTTGTTCAAATTCATTTGAGGGGTGTTTCACACTTTTTGAAAAACCCATCCCTCCTTGGTGCAAATGGGGGTCGAAGATTTGGTGGATGACGTTTTGTGTTCAAATTTATTTCCAAAGATCTATAAGAAAAATCATTTGAGACGTGTTTCACATTTTTCGCAAAATCTAAACTCCTTCGGTGGAAAATGCATTTCAAAGTTTTTTTTGGTGAATTTTAAGTTTGTTTGATTCCCGTCCGATCAGTTTCAAAATCATTTTCAAAGCTTTTAGAAAACATTGATTTTATAACATACGTGCCACGTGCAAGGCCGGGTTATACCCGCTAGTCAATTATAATTTGACTAGCGGGTATGCCCCGGTCTTGCCCGTGGCACGTATAAAATAAATTCTCTCAAAGATCATTGAAAAGGATTTGAAACCGACCGGACGGTAAACTTTCATACAACCGTTTTCCGCCAATTTACCACTATTGCGGGTGAAATTTCCCAAATTGCTGAAACACGTTTGAAGCAAATCGGACAAAACTTAAGACATCAAAAAAATCTTAGAACTGATGAATGTCATTTAAATCGATATTTGTTGAGGGCTTAATAAAAAATCGATGGAACTTAAATTTTTTAATCTTTGATTGATCTCTGGCGGGTATCTCCTAAAGAAAATTGAGATAAGGCTAAGAAGAAACAGAGAAAGAAAGAGAGAAAGAAAGATAGAGAGAGTGAGAAAGAGAGTGTCGCACACAGGGCGCAATAATAATTAGAATGCCCTAATCGAAATATGCGTGAGTAAAAGTCACGATGTACACACACACACACACACACACACACACACACAGACAGACCGACACTTGATCCTTTTGTGGGCTGGCTATCGCTATCTTTGTCTGGCGGGCCATCTTCATCTGTTCCTTTTGGCCGCAATTTATCACATGCCACTTGTAGCCGGATTTTGATCTAATAAAAACTGTCAAAACGTTTGCAGGACGCTGGGAAAATATTTACACGGCTCACAAAGGCCAAGATACACAAACATGCGCACCCAGCAGGTGAGAGGGAGAGCGAAGGCAAGGGCGAAGGCAACAGAGAGAGGGGGAGAGAGAGGGAGACAGTTAGGGACAGGGTAAAACAGTTAGAGCTAGACAATAGCAACAGGATCAAGGATCCTGCATAGCCGCACAGCGGCAGGTCGTTAGAGACTTGGGCGGTATGACACATCAGGAATTTAGACATTAAAGGATCTCTCGAAATGCTAGGCATTTCGACTTGGGACTGGGCCGGTTTGGGTGTTCACCACAGGTTGGTCGCCTTCGGCTGTGTATTGAAAAGATGAAAGTGAATTTCATTGCCGACTAGAAAGAAGGCAAAAGAATGCAGCATCGCATCGGTCAATTGAAATAAAATGAGCGACCGCTGGGAAATCGAAACGGGCTGAGACACGCCGGACAAGGCGCTCGATTTGGCTCTGATTCTGGTTCTGGTTGTGGCTCTGGCTCTGGCTCTGACTCTAGCTCTGACTCTGGTTCTGGGCGGCCCCTGCACGTTTAGCTATTTTTATGGAGTTCCATGGAATTATCGCTCACTCCGTTTCGCTCTCTCAAACTCCGAAACGTTTCTATTAACACATTGTTGGTCCGAGCAGCGTTTCCTATGTATCTTATATATTTATAATTCTTTATTTTATTTTTTTTGTCTTTTAGTTTTTTTTTACTTTGCCGACAACATTGCCGCTGGGAAAACTGAAACGCTGTCAACGCCGACGCCAAAATATGTCCCGATAGGTACTTTTCCGAGCCATTTCTCCTGGCCTGGCTTAGGGGATGTGCACTTGAATGCCATGCTATGATTCGATACTATTTCCTGTGCACTCTCTCTCTCTCTCTGTCTCTCTCTGTCTCTCTCTCTCTTTGTCTCTCTCTCTCTCTCTCGCTCTGTCAGCATTGGTCGCACACATATTTCAATGTCAATGACTCGCGGCAGCATTGCATAAGCTCTGAAAGGCGGGCCATAAGCCCAGGCAAAACCCTGAAAACAGAGACTCGCATTCGGTGTCCAACTCGGACTCTGACCTTGTCGTCGGCTCATTGGCAATATTCAAAAGAGATTAGCCAAAAGGTTTGCAAAAATTCCTTAGCCGTCGATATTGCAAGCATTAAAAATGTTAAATTTGTGATTTATGAGCGTTATGTGATTACCAGCCATCATCTACTTAAAGATAGCTGTCTGCGCAGCCCCATAACATCGCCTTTTAATATTTATGCAATAACATCTGCCAAAAATATTGGGACCAGGCAGGCAACTTGGCATTGTATCGAACTGCGAGCTCCACAGCTGGCTAAAGTCTGAGCTATTTCAACTATTTCATAATATTTGTATTCGCTTTTTCAAACAGCTTTCACTTCTCTGTGCATATTTATATAATTTTAATTGCAGCAGAAATGTCGATCATAATTTTGGATGGCGTCTATGTATGCATCCAGTATGTGCGACATGTTGCATGCGAGTACATTGTATAAACACAGGTTGTTCGTCGCATATAATATATATTTATCATATGCCTTGTCAAATTTGATTATCCATGTATTCTAACATGCAAAGTGGCATCGCTTGCCAAGCCTTCGGGCAAATTGATTAATGAATTTGTTGTCAATCGCGACTGATCAATCCCAAAGAACATTGCTCACTCACAGCATAAATATGCACATAACAGCCCCACTGAGAACCCATTCAATTCGATTCAACTATACCAACAACAAATAAATCTTTTACTTCCGCCAATAAGTGTTGCCTAGCCATAACTGAAAAGAAATTCAATGCAAGTGTGTTTCGATTTAGGTTTAGAAACTAAAGCTGAAGTAAATCAACTTGGGGCCAAGACGTTTTTACTTTCCTTCAATGTATAGACTGTATATATGTAATTATAAACAAGAATACTCCTACCTAACATTGGCAGCTCAAGCTAGTTATAAGAGAGGAATAAGGTGCACATTGAGACATATAGTTATTTGGACTAAAGTGGACAAAATGAGGGCAGTAAGATATTGAGTTAGTTTTCGTGCACTTTAAATAAGAGAATCCTGTAACCGCTCTAGAAATAGGGAATATAATTTACCTCCTACAAGGCAAAGCAAGTCGCCTTGCTAAAGAAGTTTTATCTGATTTTTGTGATTTGGTCCGATTTTGCGATTGTTCAGGATATTCCTGGGAATGGGTACATTTTAAATACAAAAAAGGTGATCCGCAAAGCTAAATGAAAGATCAGTGCGATCGGGCTGACTCAGATGTAAGTACTGGTAGGTTTGATGTCGAACAGATTCGATTATTGATGCTAACCAAATAAGAGTTATCTTCTTTAAAGCATATACCAAATATATATAATGAAACTTTCGCTAGCATCCAACTTAAGAGGTATACGATTTAAATGTGCATTTAAAAGGCTGTTCTTCTTCATATATTTATTGAAAATACGATCGCAATCATAGACAGACAATGTCAACGGCGTCTGATGTAAGGCTTGGGTCAGTGCATGGGCGCGTGGGCGTGGTCAGTTACTACCAGCTGCGCCCGCAATGGGCTTAACAAGCTCTGGCCCTTGCCACAAGTTTTGAGTCAAAAGCGGGCAATTCAGCTCCGCGCTGGCTCTGGCTGCTCTTGTTATTGTTATGAATAAGTTAATAATACGGCGGAAGGCGGCCTTTGTCGTGCCTCGACTGATCTACCTCGCCCGCAGCGCAGGCAGGCAGCGCAGGCAGGCAGGCGGGCAGGCAGCGCTTATTAAATGATTGAAGCCTTTTGTGGCGAGCCGTGAGTCTTTTTTTGGCCAGCCATAAAAAGGTGGAAACTTTTCACAACGTCGAAGGCGACCACCATCAATAACTGACCACAACGAGCTGCGCACCGGGACGGAGGACAGACGAACAGACGGAAAGACAGTCGACCCGGCAACAATATTTATGATTTGTTAAGCAAGCGGCAGTCAAACGTGCGAAAGGATAATCACAAGCGCCTGCTGGAACGCCCCCCTCAGCCGCCAACGAGCAGAGGCAGCAAAACCAAGAAACTGGCTCCGTTTCACTGGCTCGGCTCTGGCCTCAGTTCCAGTTCCATCACTTGGCCAGCGTCGTGTGTGAGACATTTCCAAATTGAGTCAATGACTTTTATTTTTATGGCTTTCTGGCGGTGCCCCTTCCATGAGCCTTCCATGAGCCATCACCAACCGTATGCATATAGCTGCAGATGTGCCGGATCCAGGCCAGCAGGAGTCAGCGGCATGGCAAATTGATGGGAACTGCAGATGGAGCTGGTGCTTGTGCTGGTGCTGTTGCTGTTGCTGTTCCTGTTGCTGGACACCGGAACGGCGCTGCGTTTTATTGCCATGCGAATTGAGCTATTAGCCAAGTGTATAGCTGAAATAATCCCAACAACAATATATGAGATATGATTAAGCCAAAGCATTTCCATCTTTTGCATCAGCTTATCATAATCATAATAAAAGCTTTTTGAATATGTCCGATCTATCAATTATCCATTGATGCTGTGCAAGTTGACGGGCCTGCTTAAATTTGTTTTATGCAATTACTGCAGGCCAATGTAAAGAGGAGCTCCAAGCTCTGAGTTTGCAGACGGTTTATCTTGTTCTTGTGTACAATTTAATTTAAATATTTATTATGTACTGTAACCAGGCTGTAGATAACCGATAAATGTGTATTTTTTTCGATCTGCATCAATAGTCGGGTCGAGCTAGTCTATGTTAAAGACTACAAGAGCTCCGGTTGATGGGTACATCATGTAGATATTAAGAATATTTAAGGCCAATAATCAAGAAGACACTCCGACTGATTTAAGCTGCAATTAGCTTGTTAACAGAGTTTGCAAGTCATTCAATGAATCACAGCTTATTTTAAGTCCAATTAAACGTTCATAAGTTACAAGTTAATAAGTCTATAAACTTAGCTTGTAGCAACTGGAAGTTAAGCACAATAAATATTTATTAACACATCAACATATATACATATGCCAAAAGCGTCTTCGCTTTTATTTTAGCACATGAGCCAGGGAATTAATTGCGCGTAGAGTGAAAAGTTGTCATCCTCGAAAGGATCTTTGTATACTTTTAACATACAAATAAACACAAAAATAACTACTATATAATATCCCATTTTAATGTACGACTTAAGCAACCAATATCAGGTGGCTCATTGGATCATATAAAATCTGCAAATTTCTTAGTAATTTTTTATTACAAGAAATGAAAAGAAAGCGAAGTTTTATTTACTTACTATAGATTCCCATTATCATCTTCTTCAACAACAATTTTTCAAGCTCTAGCTCTCATATTCAATCTACCTATCGTTTAGCAATAAGGTTCCGCAGGTCGAAGACCACCAACGGCGATCTCAACCTTATAAAGTGCTACGCCCTTAATTTCCGCCCCCCAGTTTGGGCGTTAAAAGGCAATAGCAACAGCAACACTAGCAACAACAGCAGCACAAGCAATAACAACAATAGACGAGGATCAAGCAATGAGAGTCAGCGATGATCGCTCCACTTATAAGCATCGGCAATCGACATCAATTATGCACTTGAGAATTGTACAAATCATAAATTTGTGATGTTGCTGCTGTTGTTGCTGTTTTGGTTGTTTTGCTTGTTTTGGTTGTTGCTGGTAGCAGCTGTCAAGGAGCAAAGGCAACAGCTGCTGTGGATCGGGCTCTGGCTCGAGCTCAGGCACGGATTCGGTACTCGGACTCGGGGAGGGCTCGAGGGCATGCTATAATAGAAATCCTGGCAGCAGGGTTAGCAGATGAATATAATGATTAAGAGAGCGAGAGAGAGTGAGAGTGAAAGAGAGAGTTTAGGTGTAAACATAAGCTGTGATCCTGGCTGGCAATTAAATAGGCGCCTTTATCAATGGCTGAATTGACTTTTGGCGCTTTGCTAAAGTTGTTGCCATTGTATTTTATGGATTGCCAGTTGATTACCAACGTATCGAAGGATGGAGGCTCGCTGATCGCTGATCACTGGCCGCTGATCGTCGATCGGCCGCTTTGGCATATATGTGGAGAATGGGCATTAAAAACGTTAACAAGCTGCATAGCGCCGTCGGCGGCGTTAATGTCGAAACTGGCGGAGGCAAACGTGTTTCTTAATGAAACAAAGCTTGATATTTAAATGAGCATCATAAAGAACAATGAAAATGCAAGGCACAGCAACAACAAAGCAAAAGCGAATCAAAAGCCGAACAGGCCCAAAGCGACAACAACAAAACTAAAATCAAATAAAATAAAAAGTGAAATAAAATAAAATAAAATAAAAGCTCTGAAATGTTAAATAAACAATAAAAAAAAACAACTCCCCAACTTTGTCTCTCGCTCCTCATCGCAAGCCATCTACATACCGCCAAGCCCTGCCCTACGCCCTCCCGCATCCCATATGCTCGCCACGCAAATCGTCGAAGGGAAAAAATATATAACCACAACAATGCCGGTGTAGCAATAACAAGGAAACCAAATTCGACAGCACAACACAACACAACGAATATCCCATACCCTTACAGAGCAGCTAAACCATGTCAATTTACATTGGCACATTGCAGTATATTAAAATTAATTTGAATATAAAATAATTAATATTTGTAGCATTATAGTAATTGTTATTGATATTATTATTGTTTTAGTAATTACTTTTTATTCTTAATATTATTACTTTCATTTTTTTAATATTTATTTTTTCTTCATATAAAACTTATATATATTATAGAATCTACAGATTCTGATTAATGCATATATATGTATATATGATACTTTATATCTTACTAGCGGGTATAACCCGGCCTTGCCCGTGGCACGTATGTTATAAAATCAAAAAAGGTTTGAAAATGATTTCGAAACTGATCGGACGGGAATCAAACAACTTTTATGCAAATCGGAAAACTCTTAAAATTCACCAAAAAAATCTTAAAAATGCATTTTCCACCGAAGGAGTTTAGATTTTGCGAGAAATGTGAAACACGTCTCTAATGATTTTTCTTATAGATCTTTGGAAATAAATTTGAGCACTAAACGTCATCCACAAAATCTTCGACCCCCATTTGCACCAAGGAGGGATGGATTTTTCAAAAAGTGTGAAACACCCCTCAAATGATTTTGAATATAGATCTTTGAAAATGAGTTTGGTGCCGATCGGATGGTAAACAAATAACTTTCATACAACCGTTTTTCGCCAATATACCACTGTTGCGGTTGGAATTTTCCAAATCGTCGAAATACGTATTCATTAAGTTCTTACTGAGAGCTTTGAAAATAAGTTTAAAGCAAATCGGACACAACTTAAAACTTCGCCCAAAAAATCTTTAAATCGCATTCCCCCCGAAGAAGTTTGAATTCTGCGAAAAGTGAGAAACACGTCTCAAATGATTTTTCATATAGATCACTGGAGCTGAATTTGAGCTCGAAACGTCACCCACCAAATCTTTGACCTCCATTTCCACCAAGGAGGAACGGATTTTTCGAAAAGTGTGAAACACCCCTCAAATGAATTTGAACAAAGATCTTTGAAAATAAGTTTGGGGCCGATGGGATGGTAAACAAAAAAGTTACATACAAACGTTTTTCGCGATTTTTCCACACTTGCGAGTGGAATTTCCCGAAACCCCGTCTTAACGTGCACCTACATCACATAAGGTAACTACAGTGAAAATTTCAGCTTCCTAGCTCTTACGGTTTGGGCTGTGCGTTGATCACCAATCAGTCAGTCAGTCAGTCAGTCAGTCAGGACAAACAGTTTTATATATAGAGATTTCCTTGTCTTGATTTCCTTAACTTATTTTTTTACTAAAGAACGAACACTCCTATTTTAATTTTTTTGCATTGTGTACTAACATAATTAAAGTTGTCCCAAAAATATAGTTTAATAGTTTTAATTTCGTATCTATTCTCTATGTGAATGATTATGGCAATCGCAAATTCCACTCTGTAGATTGCTTTTTTGTGATTTATATCTCATTTTTTTTATATATTTTAATTCGATTTCTACTTAGAATATCAACTTTATTACAGTCTTTACATATATAGAAAACATTTATTATACAAAGAATACCTTTCTATTGAAATTTCAAATCATTTTTGTTCAAAATATGTAAGTCTTATATAATATTCTTAAGCAGAATGAACTAATATACCTCATCTATTGCTGATTTTAAAGATGCGTTGCATAAGTTAGGAATAAAATTGTTAATTATGATAAGCTATGATACCGCCATGGAGCTTGGCTGTGTATAGGATCCGTTTAGGCTAGAAATGGGCGTGTGTTGTTTCGCAAAGTCATGAAACTCTTAGCAAGTGTATAAAATGATAATCATGTGGATGGGATGTAAAAGTTGCCGTCGCGGCTTAAAGGATCACAAATGATTTTGCGGTCAAAGATGAAATGAAATGCGAACAGAAACCGCGGGTACGGATGGAAGGTGCCTGAAACGTTTCGGTTTTTGGTGCTGGCCATAATTGGTGCTCATCTTAATGGCATTAAAATTGCATTATCGCTGTATTTATTGAAACGGTTTGTTTTAACAAGATTAACTCGATGATACCGCCAAGCGAACCAGCAATCGAGACAGGCCCCAAAATGATTAACAGCAACAGCCGACGAGCTGCAAAAATAATAAAAAAAAAATAAATAAAAATAAATAAAACCAAAAACACATAAACCAAAAACAACAAAACGGACCGAAAATCGCGTTAAATGTGTTGCTTTTGTTGTTGTTGTCGGCTGCTCAGATTATTGTTGCTCCCTTGATTGGCATGCCATTTGTTGTTGCGGTCGTAAAAATATTTATAACATAATTCCATATCATTTAATTTAGATGATTAGATTCAATATGCCGGCCATTTACGTATGCACAGCAGCCAAAAGTGGCTAGCAGATACATTTGTATCTTTAAGTCGAGACGCCGATATCTGTAGATCCATTTATCAAAGGCGCGAGCGAACACAACCAAAAGCGTTGGCGTTACCTTTAAAAGCAGTAGCGAGAGTTGCTCTTGTTGTTGTTGCTGTTTTTGTTGTTTCGGTTCGTGTTGCTGCCTTTGTTATGTTTTTTTCTTGTTTTTGTGTTTATGTGTTTATTGAAATTGATTAACCTATTGAATGGATACGACTATGGAAGCTGTACAGCGCCCATTAATATAATGAGACACGTGTATTCAATGCACAACGCAATAAAACTAATGAGAGTCGCTTATGGATGATAATAAGAGTAAACAAACGGATTATATGTCACATTTCCGTTATTCAGATAACTTCTTTAAACTCAATTGTGACTCACTCCCTATTTACTTATATACTATATTTAAGTATATATGCAGACTCCGGCTAGATAGCTTAGTAGCCCCAATTGATTATATTATACTTATAAATTTGCGAAACACAGCCGTATAATGTGGATGTCTTTGCACTAGTTGTAAATTTAATATTTATATTTCGAGAACGAGGACATTTATATTTGACATGATAATTTCGGTATTAAATGGTATCCTAACAATAAAAACAAAATTTAATTTAATATATTAAAATTCAATTTTACGATTCGTATATTCCCTTAGATGGGAGCTCATGTATATTTAAGATATATCTTCTTTGTTGGCGACTTCATTTCTATATCTCTATATATAAAACTGTTTGTCCTGACTGACTGACTGAATGACTTATTGACTGACTGATTGGTGATCAACGCACAGGAAGCTGAAATTCACTGCAGTTTCCCTATATGATGAAGGTACAAGTGAAGACGGGGCTTCGTGAAATTCCACCCGCATGTGTGGAAAAATCGCGAAAAACATTTGTATGGAACTTTTTGGTTGACCATCCGATCGGCCTCAAACTCATTTTCAAAGATCTTTGTTCAAATTCATTTGAGGGATGTTTCACACTTTATGGAAAATGCATTTCTCCTTGGTGGAAATGGGGGTCAAAGATTTGGTGGGTGACGTTTCGCGCTCAAATTCATATTCAAGGATCTATATAAAAAATCATTTGATAAGTGTTTTACACTATTCGCAAAATCGAAGCTTCCTCGGTAGAAAATGCGATTCAAAGATTTGTTTGATGAAGTTTAAAATCTTGTCCGATTTGCATCAAACTTAGTTTCAAAGCTCTACATAAGAAATTAATACATACGTGTTTCTGCGATTTGTGAAATTCCAATTCCACGATTTTTTTGCTTACCATCCGATCGGCTTCAAAATCATTTTTAAAGATCTTTGTGAGAATTTATTTGATACGTTCTTGGGTGGCATATGCGGGTAAGCGAAAGTTTATTCTTCAGCTTCAAGTTTCCCACCGCAAGACAAACATGGGCGGAAGCCGTTGAATCCAACACTCGGCTCTTTATTCCATGGACTTAAAACATATTTTTAAATAGAAGTGGAGATCAAGATGGGAAGATTTCAACTGTCCACGGGCGTGTACTTAGTGAAATGGTAATATCTTAAATGTTTAGCACAAAAAGTTCAACGGGCAAGGCCGGGCAATACCCGCTAGATATTAATATGAAAAGATTCAGCCTATATATTTAGGTTAGCAAAAAGTCATCTAACTGAAGATTTTGAATATGATTTCAAATAAAAATATTTGATCCAAGGCAGTAATAAAGTTAATAAAGTTAATGCTAAGATCAAACATTAATATGAAGAGCATGATTCAATATATTTTATTTAAAATAAAGTTATGTGACTTAAGATTTCAAATTTTATTAATTGTTGTTAATATTGTTAGAAATAAAATAAATAGATGTGCTGTGAGCTATATAAACAGACATAAAAGTAGCTTGGCTCTTGAGATCTTAGACAATAATAGGAACACACCACTTAAAGAAATTAAACATAGATCTTCCACAATATTTGGCTAAATGAAACAAAGTGTAATCTCTATATATAAAACTGTTTGTCCTGCCTGACTGACTTACTGACTGTCTGACTGACTTATTGGCTGGCTGATTGGAGATCAACGCACAGCCTAAATCGTTAGAGCTAAGAAGCTGAAATTTTCACTGTAGTTACCTTATGTGATGAAGGTGCACGTTAAGACGGGGTCTCGGGAAATTCCACTAGCAAGTGTGGAAAAATCGCGAAAAACGTTTGTATGAAACTTTTTTGTTTACCATCCGATCGGCCTCAAACTAATTTGCAAAGATCTTTGTTCAAATTCATTTGAGGGCTGTTTCACAGTTATTGGAAGAGCTATCCCTCCTTGGTGGAAATGGGGGTCAAAGATTTGCTGGGTAACGTTTCACGCTCATATTCATTTCCTAATATCTATATGAAAAATCATTTGAGACGTGTTTCACACTTTTCGCAGAGTCCAAAATTATTCGGTAGAAATGCAATTCAAAGGGTTTTTGGGCCAAGTGTTAAGTTGTGACCGATTTGCTTTAAACTTAGTTTCAAAGCTCTACATAAAAACTTAATGAATACGTGTTTCAGCGATTTGGCAAATTCCACCCACAACAGTGGTAAATTGGCGGAAATCGTTTGTATGAAAGTTGTTTGTTTATTCTTAAGGCTTTTTGAGAAAATTTATTTTATACGTGCCACGGGCAAGGCCGGATTATACCCGCTAGTGTAATATATATTGTTTGGTCTCATTGGACCTCAAACAATCCTGTTTGGTTTGTATTCTACTTAATTTTCTAAGCAATTTGATGAAATTAATAAAAAATAAATTTAATTCTAACTATTACTTTAACGTCTCACTTCCTTGGTGGTAACATTCTCACATATTGTTTTGTTTGTGCATTTATCTTTTCGCGCCAGAATGGAGCACAGCCCTGCATCTTAATATTAGTCAAAATATTAGTTGAAAAGTTAAAAGTAGCTTAATATACTTTTTGCTTTTAAATGAAATTATAGTCAGTTATATAGACGTGGCTTTATTGAAAATCAATATTTAAAAAATATAGTTAATTTTCATTTAATAAAAAGAGCTCAAAGTTATTCCCATTGCAAATTGGGGAAATCAAAGAAGCAGCAGTAAACAGTCTCGATTAAATTACTCAGGAAGGAAATTCATCTCTTGTTTATATGCACATACATACATCTAGATTACATCAAATTTCTGGCATTGACTCACTGAAATACGGCGAGAAGAAAAAAAGAGAAGAAAACACATACATACATGCATAAATCTTTTGGCATATTTTTCTGGTGGCCATTTATACAGATCGGCAGCTGTATCAGATGATGCGTTTGTGCATTCCGAGAACTTGAAAACCGCTAAACCACTTGGGGCACTTCCTTAAGATAGGCGCTTGAGTTTGCGCCCCCGATTCTACATATGATCCAAAAACTCATCGATGATCCAATCCCAGATCGCCGGCCAAATACCCTTAGACAAAAAGTGCCGCGCGCATTTCCGAGAAGCGCACATAATTATTATTTATGCATACAAATTAAACGGTGCAAAAATATTTGCGAAAATCCGCTCCGAGTGCTTATTTATGGTATTCCAGAGGCTGTTCTTGTTGTTGCCCTCACGTTGCTCTGAAGTGTATTTCACCATGGCATTAAACGCTAAGCTGCCCAAGCAAAATGTTCCCAGACGCATTAAGAGTGGGATGCGGCAAGGCTGACATTCGTAGCCTGCGAGGGTCCTTGAGCCAATTAACTTTTTCTCTCAATGAAAGCGAAATGCCTTCATGATTGTTGTTCTTGTTCTTGTCCTTGTTAGAGCGAAAGTAGTTGGCTGCCTAACGAGTAACGCGTAATTGTACACAAGTTATCTTAATGCAAAAGTATTTGTGGCGTATAAAAGAAGCTGTGGGATATTTAAAGTGCGAAAATGTGAAATTCAAAAAGTTAGTATTATACAGCATTGGAGACTCGGCACAATCTGTCAGTTCCTTTTCCTTTAATTCTTTAAAGGTTTAATATTTGTCAATGACCTTAAGCTTATAATTAAATCGATTAATTTGCCCAACTAGTCAACGTCTAAACTCTTTTAATCACACACAATTATGTAAATAGATAAAACTATGTATTTATAAAATCATTGACGATATATAGAATATATTTGAAAAACATTTATTTGACAGCTTTAAGTGTAAGTAAAATATATTTACTTACTATATATTTGGAAGCTTTTCTTTTACTTGCTCTGAGTAAAGTGCTAAGTAATCCTTGAAATTCGTTTAAATTTGACAATAACTGCAATAAATGTCTATACTATAAGAAAGTTGTTTACATTCCGAAACAATATTTGTTGCAGATAGTTAATCGTAATTTACAATTAGTACTAACGAGAGATGGCCATATCCACTCAGCTGTGGCTGATGGGTTTCCAAGGAAACATATACTAGATGCATGTGTAAGGTGTACTAACAAGCACCTATTCGAGCTTAACAGAGATTCGTGGATATGTCATTGATACACTTAAATAGAATATGAATAAAGTCAGCCCTTTAGCTTCTGTTGAACATGTATGTATCTATAAAATATTGATATGGGATTAACTTCTAGCTGTAGATCGTCATCTGCGAATGACGCACTAGCAACAATTGGGAAGTTAATAAATTGCACTTCGATTGGCGATTGTTGATTGCCGTTTGCCATTTGCTGTTTGCTGTTTGCCATTTGTCGATTGTCGTTTGGCATTGCAATCGCTCAATTAATGCGATTAAACATAAATACCAGATCATAAATTAAATGTCAAATAACTTAATTAAACAATAGACGAGCCCTCACAGGAAGGTGTGTTTTAACTACAGCGATTGATAAGAGTCATGTACATTTGCAAACGTACATATATGTATGTAATCCCATGCATATACTCAATATACATATGTATGTGTGCAAAAGTTGTTTTATTGCATCAGCACAATTTGGCACCTGGTCCTCGCTACGGCTCACTTATTTTTCGAATTGGTTTGAATTGAATGGGAATTACGTACGTACATACGTATGTACATATGTTTGTGTATATGTACCTTTGCAGTGGGAGATGAGTCAGTGGTGCGGCCGGTGGCTAGGTCGGTGGTTGCCCCGCATAGCGACACAGTTTGATTTGCAATCTGGGCACTGAGTTCAGACTTACTTAGTTGATTTTGCGGCTTTCCAATCGGCGAATGCTCGTCGCGTGCCTTGACGTCATAGCCAATTAATCAAAGGTCGCAATTCCGTTGAAATTCACATAGGGCGCAGGTTTTGGGCTTAGTAACTTTTCCTTTATATTTTTTTGATTGCATTTATTTTTCTTAATCATGAGCAGAAAATTGCACTCGCTGACAACGTCAGTGGCAAGAATTCTATCGGGTTTTCCAGCTGATCTGTGTGTGTGTGGTTTTTCATATTTATGCATAAGCCGTTGAAATAATTGCCGAGTGCTTGTGACTTTGTTGGGGTTTTAATAGTTTTACTTGAATCAAGCGATCTGCTGATAAAGATTACCTAACAATTCGAGTTACACTCAAGTATTTGTCATGGCACTTGGTGCTTTTTGTTGCGCTAGGTTAGGATTTTCCAAAGCTATTGTGAGTACGTACCGAACGTTTCGAATCGTGGCCAAACATGGTGAAACTTGTCGAGGCTTGATTAAGGTAACATTGTGAAATAATTCCGAAAGAGCGAAAGCGAATCGATAACTGAAAGTTGTTTAATGTACTAAAGATAACTAACTAACTCATATAATGAAATAACAAATGTGTGAGCTGTTCGGCTTACAATAGATACAAGCTAATTGATTATCATTTGTTGTCTAACTAAGTTTGCTTAGCAATGAAATGAAATACTAGCGCTGTATGTATTTAAATTAAATAGTAATAGATACAAATTAAAACATTTCAATAAATGTAAAACTCATTTAATCATTTGTATTGTGCCTCGGAATCATAGCTATGAATTCTCTCTCCAAATTGTAATTATCTCTCACAAAAAGCCTGCGTAGCTCCGGCTTGATTCCCGTACGACTCCATATCATATAAAAGGCTTTTCAGTAATCAAAATATAATATACTAGCGGGTATAACCCGGCCTTGCCCGTGGCACGTATGTTATAAAATCAATGTTTTCAAAAAGCTTTGAAAATGATTTTGAAACTGATCGGACGGGAATCAAAAAAAACTTAAAATTCACCAAAAAAAACTTTGAAATGCATGTTCCACCGAAGGAGTTTAGATTTTGCGAAAAATGTGAAACACGTCATCCACCAAATCTTCACCCCCATTTCCACCAAGGAGGAACGGATTTTTCGAAAAGTGTGAAACACCCCTCAAATGAATTTGAACAAAGATCTTTGAAAATGAGTTTGGGGCCGATCGGATGGTAAACAAAAAACTTTCATACAACCGTTTTCCGCCAATTTACCACTCTTGCGGGTGGAATTTCCCAAATCGCTGAAATACGTATTCATTACATTCTTATGTAGAGCTTTGAAAATAAGTTTGAAGCAAATCGGACACAACTTAAAACTTCGCACTAAATATCTTTGAGTCGCATTCCACCCGAAAAAGTTTGGATTCTGCGAAAAGTGTGAAACACGTCTCAAATGATTTTTCTTATAGATCTTTGGAAACGAATTTGAGCGCGAAACGTCACCCACCAAATCTTTGACCTCCATTTCCACCAAGGAGGAACGGATTTTTCGAAAAGTGTGAAATACCCCTCAAATGAATTTGAACAAAGATCTTTGATAATAAGTTTGAGGCCGATCGGATCGTTAATAAAAAACTTTCATACAACCGTTTTCCGCCAATTTACCACTCTTGCGGGTGGAATTTCCCAAATCGCTGAAATACGTATTCATTACATTCTTATGTAGAGCTTTGAAAATAAGTTTGAAGCAAATCGGACACAACTTAAAACTTCGCCCAAAAAATCTTTGAGTCGCATTCCCCCCGAAGAAGTTTGAATTCTGCGAAAAGTGAAAAACACGTCTCAAATGAATTTTCATATAGATACTTAGAAATAAATTTGAGGGCGAAACGTCACCCACAAAATTTTTGACCCCCATTTCCACCAAGGAGGGATGCATTTTCCAAAAAGTGCGAAACACCCCTCAAATGAATTTGAACAAAGACCTTTGAAAATAAATTTGAGGCCGATCGGATGGTAAACAAAAAAGTTACATACAAACGTTTTTCGCGATTTTTCCACACTTGCGGGTGGAATTTCCCAAAACCCCGTCTTAACGTGCACCTAGATTACATAAGGTAACTACAGTGAAAATTTCAGCTTCCTAGCTCTTACGGTTTGGGCTGTGCGTTGATCACCAATCAGTCAGTCAGTCAGTCAGTCAGTCAGTCAGTCAGGACAAACAGTTTTATATATAGAGATTAACATAATATTTAATTCCTTTAAATGCTTTTTATTCGCTTTAGTTAATCTGAGTAAGATATACAAGATATATACATATATAGGAAAAAACATTTAAAGGAGTTGAATATAGTATTTGTATATTTTATTTTTTATACCCTTGCAGAGGGTATTATATCTCCGCCGCCATAAAGTATATATATTCATGATCAGTATCAACAGCCGAGTCGATATAGCCATGTCCGTCTGTCCGTCTGTCTGTTTCTATGCGAACTAGTCTCTCAGTTTTAAAGCTATCTTTATGAAACTGCTGCACGCAGTTCATATGTACATATGTCAAAACCAGCTGGATCGGAACACTATATCATATAGCTGCCATAGGAACGATCGGTCGAAAATTAAGTTGTTTGTTCGTTTTTCAAGATATCTTGACCAAACTCGGCATTTATTTGTTTTAATATGCTCCTCATATATATGCAAAATCCTATTAAGATCGGACCACTATATCTTATAGCTGCCATAGGAACGATCAGTCGAAACTTAAGTTGTTGTATGGAAAACTTTTTTGTTTTTCAAGACATCTTAACCATACTCAGCATTAACTATTTTCCCTGTGCTTCTTAGATATGAACATTATGAAAAGGTTGGGTCTGCAAGGGTATTAAATCTTCGGCGTGCCGAAGATAGCCCTTTCTTCTCGTTTTTCATTTATTTTATTACTGAAAAGCTTTATCTTAAATCAAGCTGGGGCTACGCACGCTACTTTTGTGTTTTAAATATATTTAATATATTTTATTAATTTTTTTATTGCTGGAAGACCTGAAGAAAGCAGAGAAATAAAATATTTACAAGGACTTAGTGGCCTGTTCCTGTTCATGTACATCAATAGTTGATATATGTTATAAGCAATGTTTTTGCTTAAAATATATATCTTTGAAAAATACATGAAAGTTGAGCCCAAAGTTGAAAGAAGCGGACAACTACTCTCATAACCAACTCCTTCTCAGATACGACTACAATGAATGTTGACCTATCCTCTCCATATCCATATGTGTATCTGAGCTAAATATAGATAAATTAGTTTATTTTTGTTGCACATAGAACATTGTTCACATTAATTAACTCACAACATTTTCAGCCAAGATCAGATTAACTACCATGTCATTTAATAAG
Source organism: Drosophila montana (assembly GCF_035044405.1). Lineage (NCBI taxonomy): Eukaryota > Metazoa > Arthropoda > Insecta > Diptera > Drosophilidae > Drosophila > Drosophila montana. The sequence goes on along the minus strand of NW_026996559.1, from coordinate 3,317,409 downwards.
CCGCCCTAGCAACAAGTTAATTATCAGAGTGTCTTCGCAACAGAGGCAATATCTGAAGATGCCAGTAGGTGTCAAATAATTTAGGTTTTTTAATGTGCCTCGCTCTGTCCGCCTGTCGCCCATTGAAATCAGTGAGTCAAATTTTTTTATGATGAGTCTCAGTTCGACGGCTGCGATCGGCGCGGCTAATCAATTGAAATTTTATTTCTGGTTATACTTGAGGGCAACTTTGTTGGCAGCACAGCAACTGGCTGATGTGTTCAGTTGTTGTTGTTGTTGTTGTTGGTACTGTGTTCATTCATGCGTTGGACGCAACTGGCTCCGGTGCTTTGGCTGCCCCACGTCGCCAATTTGGGGCATTTTGTAGGTCAGGTTGGCAACATTAGTGACGTCATTAAGGCGAGCGTCTTCATCTTCGTCTTGGACATGGACCTGGATATGGTCTTGGATTTGGTATTGTCTCTCTCTCACTCTCTCTGTCTCTCCTCCTTCGCTGTTTCTCTCTCACACATATTGTGGCGTCATCGACATGGAGCATGACGCATGGGGCCGGATTCATTGATGTTGTTGCTGTTGGCGTTGCCGTTGCTTTTTCTGCTGTCGCTGATTTTGCGTAGGTCGTCGCAAGCTCTAATTGGGTTATTAGGAAATGATTTGGTGCGACGACCAAGTGACGCGACGCGACGTTTGATTTATTTTCGCTTTTTGCCATGGTTTTAATTAGCCAAGGGCTGCCCGGACCCTGCCAGGTGATTAACACGGCTCACTGCCCGTGTATTGATCCACCCATCGTATCTTGCCACCCACATGGGCATCTGAGGTATCATGGTGCTGTCCAACGCCTTATCGGCTGATTCATGGCTACTGATAAGACGGCAGGCAGCCACTGCCGACGTTGACTAATTGATTGATGTTGATAAGCCTTGCTGCAACTCCAGCCCCCATCTAATCCACTCGTTGAGTGTTGATCATACACACACACAAACACACACACACACTCGTACACACGCACACACACAATAGGCCAGTTGGCCAGTTAGACACTTACAATATCCATTGCAGTGCATTTAGCTTTGGCTGCTGTTAATCTTCTTCGTGTCATTGGCATGTGTCATCGACTGTCGCCTTGGGGGGCTCAATTATGCGTGGACACAATCTGCATTGAGTGGCTCGCCGCGTCCATCGTCATATTCGTATCCATATCCATATCCATATCCATAGCCATAGCCATGTTCATGTTCGTCAACCCAGCGCTATGCATATGCGAAACCATGCAGACCGACCGCGGTTCAAAAACCTTTTGGCTTCAAAACAAATGCAACTAACACTTGGACTACGTTCCGTCCCGGTCCCGGTCCCTGTCCCAGTCCTGGTCCCAGTTGTAGCCCCCAGTCTGCGGCTGTATCAAATTTGTTTAATTGTCTGAGCGGCGGCGGCATCTTACTCTTGCGTTTCTTCTTCTTCTTCAGCTTCAACTTTGAGTTCGTCTTTCGTCCCCCGTCTGCCAGACATGGATTCCTCAACATTGTAAGCGCTTTTGCTGCATTGGCAGCTTGTCAACTGCTGCACCTTCATCTTCTACTCCTGCAGCAGCTGTATCTGCCTCTGCTTGTGCTTCTGCCACTGCCTCTGCCTCTGTCTCTGCCACTACCTCAGCTGCTGCCGCAGCCGCTAGCTGTTGTTCCAGTTCTTGTGCTCCATTTGTTGTGCAAGTTGTTTGCGCTGTAAATCGATACATTTGCTCTGGCTACTTACAACCGTCCCGTCTGTCCAAAAGACGAACGACAACGACAACAAAAACAGCTACAACAACAACAACAACGACAATATTAAAGACTCTTCCAGCCAGTTGCAGCTCTTCTTTTGGCTCACGAATGTGTGGCTGACGTGATTTTTGTGCGGCTTTGACGGTGGCCATTGCATACTTACAACCAAAGTTGGACCCAACCAGCAAACAGAAGCGCAGCTTTCAACTGCCACAACTCCGAGGGCAGTTTCTTAAATAATAAGTGCACAAAGTATTTTTTTTTTTTAGCTCTAAACAGGGATCCTAGCTGTTATAATTTTTAAGGCCACAATTGCATCTTAAAATATATTTTCTATTTTTTTATATTGCTCACAGATACATTTTTTTTTAAACTTCTGCTAGGATTTCAATTGATATTTAAAATGTGTGTTATTATAATAATAGCAAAAATACTAATAAGAATATTAATAATAATATTAATTGGAATAGAAATAATAATACTAATAATGATAATAATAATAATTATTATAATAACGATAACATAAATTATTAGAAGTAAAAGTTTTGTGCCATAATTGTAATTACTGACATTTTGAACTCTGTTGTTAACGGAGAAGTTCATATTATTTTATGTTCTACTAAAGTAGGTCTACGAGTAAAATTAAATATTTAATAAATCAATATTCATTTTGACAGACGTTTGCTCATGTTAAAATGAAGTTTAAGTTAATTTTGTGAAATATTAAGCAACAAATAAATAAATATATAAATATATTATTTATGTAATTTCTTGTTATTATTTTTGTCAACTTAACTTCAAGTATTTCTAGGTCGGCCGAAGTTTAGACGAGATCCCTTCATTAAGATTGTTATTGAGATGTGGCATGTCAAGACTTAAACTCCAAGATCGGTTTTCAACCCCCAGCCGGAGCGTAAGCTTGGGTCCCAGCATGGGAGACCTGTTCTATTTACCCGCTTAGGAAGATCATTAGCCTTATTACACTGGCACATCAAATTACGACAAGAAGCTGCTGCTGCTATGCTGCAGCTGCAGACGCCTGCAAGAAGTAATACCTAATAAAATATAAAAAAGAATGAACTCGCCAATGTCCATGGAAATGTCCATGAAAACGGTGAACGCAGCGACAATGCCACAAACAGCAGCAGCAACAGCAACAGCAACAACAACAACAACAACAACAACTGTGGGAGCCAGACACAGTATTCAGGCTTGGACTTATTGCCACGGCCAGACCAGACCAAACCGAACCCGAACCTCATCGTAGGCGGCGGCTGCCGCTGCTGAGGCAAACAGTTTCCCTAGAGAAAATCGAACGTCTCTCGGTTGGTCTTTTAGTCTTTGCCTCCAAGTTGCCGCCCAGCAGTCTCCAGTCTCCACACCCGCGCTCTGATTTCTGGGTCATATTTTGCCCAACTTGAAGTGCCAATTTGAGTGCCACACAGTGACATTTGAAGCCGCCGCCGCCGCCTTCGTCGTCAACGTCGTCGTCGTTGTTGTCGTTGCCGCTGCAGCTAAGAGAAAAAAAAAACAAATGGAAAGAAAAACGCCAGCCAAGGCACAGGCACAGGCAGAGGCACAGGCACAAGCACAAGCACAAGCACGACATGGTCAGGTTGTTTTAACAGCAAACCCAGAGACGGAGGTTTATTTTTATGACCAGCCGTTGTTGCCGCATATGTAAATCAACTCGATGCGTATTAAGCGTTGGGTGCGGGATACCATGTGTGGGGGAGGGGGGTGCTATAGTACTTATATGTTTGCATATGTCAGTATAGTGTATACTATTGTATATGGCCCAGCGTCTGGTCGTGTACGTGTACGTGAAGAATCTTGAATTGCAATTTCAATAACGAGACACGAAACACTTTCAAGTCAACGCTGGCTGCAAGCCGATGCCACTTGCTCTTGAAGACAAAACCCGAAAGTCAAACGCTAACAACCGACAGCAGCAAAAGCAAAAATTGACTCAAACGAAATTGAAGCCGCATAGTCGCAAGTCCAAATAAACCGCCCATTGGGGAATAAGGGCCCATAATTCTAGGTGCATAATCTATATCGACTCTAATCTTTGAGCTAAATTTCATCAGTATCTATTTTGTATAAATAACTTGCATTTAAAGTGAAATAGTACTTTGTAAAAAACACTACTAAATACCTAAACTACATAAAGTTCCTGAGCATAACCAAAGGCCAACCTCTTTGATTAGCCATTGTTTTTACTTAAATACATGTCTACAACCGATATTATCCCCTGATCATCATATATTGTCATATTATCTGTAGATAGCTTCATCTTAAGTATGTAATGCCCGTTTTTATACAGCTAGTTTAATATTCTAAAGGGGAATCCAACGGTTCTTTTAAATAATAATGGAAAACTACTTTATAGACATTAAACTTACCGATTCCCATAAGCCCATTTAGAATAATAATCTATTTAATTTGTTTGATTTAAATAACATATTTACATTAGTATTAATATTATTAATATTATTATATTTTTAGTTTTAATTATTGTGTTTTTGGCTACAGTTGCAAGCTTTTTGCCTAACTATTTTAATTAAACAGCACTGGCATCTATGACACTCGTCTAAAATACGCTAGCTTGGGATTTGAATCCGGATTCTCGTTAATTAAATGAATTTTTCCATTCAACTTTAATGCGAAGATTATTCATTTATTAACAATTCAAATTAAGAGATAAACGGCACACTCTGAGACTCACGGCTCAACACATGCAGGGCTGAGGAATTTAAAAAAGCTTCTTGACTATTTCCAGATTTTGCCATGTTACACTCATGTTACCAAACTCCTTTCCGAAACTGAGTGGGTCAAAATAATATTAAACGCATATTCATCAATTAAACGTTAGTTATTAATTATTTGGAGTATGAAAATAGTCATATGTATGTTGGATTTCATTTATTTATATATTTTTTTATATTTATAATTATTTTAATTTAATTTTAAATTATTTTTATAATTTTTTTCTATTTTGATATTTCTGCACTTGTTTTAGAAATGTCAGAGTCGGGTTTATTGCTTAGCAAAAGAATTAAAATTAAACTAACTCAGTTGCGCTTCAATTAAACTTTAAGTTTAAATTTTAAAGATTTACGATCTGACCATATCTATGTATGTATTATGGCACGACAAGAGCTAGGGCAAGAGTATTTCTCTTTGGGTCAGTGCTCTGGGCTACAAACGCGTATCTGCATACACTGTTTCAAAAAGGCAAAAGGTATATTCGTGAAAGTACATAAATTATAGTCAAGGCGGCAAAATGCATTGGAGCTGAACAGGGTTGAACCTAGAATTCTAATTTATTTTAACCATGGACCGAAATCAAATCATTTGTCTATAAAACAGCGGAGCCAAAAGGCTCAACCAAACTTTTTCATTTTTCAATTCTAATTTGGTTCTAATTCTTATTTGACTACAAATAACTATGATTCCATAGATTGGATCTGTCTAACTATTTTTGGTAGATGCGAATTTTGGGCAGAGATCAAATTTAGACCGCATCTTGTGTGTAAAAATATCTAAGGCCTGCAATATTTTTAGTACAGCGGGCAGTTGTTAATTTAAAATTGAAATCATTCATTTCAATTCGATCATTTTTGCAGCGTTGCAGCACACATAGTAAAAATACAATGTATATTGGCTTTTTGATATGATATTATGATTTGGCCGAAGCCAAGAAGAAGAAGAAGCCAAGAACAGGAATTGGGAGTTCGAATCCTAGGCTAGCTGTGAATGTCGTATTGATTTCCCCAAAGGGTCTAAGTATGTACTAAAATACAAATTATTTTAGTAATAATTATAAATATGGTAATACTTTTGATTATAAAAATAAATAATATTATTATTAATAATAATCATATTTATAGCTTATCCCATTCGTTTTGAGCAACTAGGAACAGAGCATTGCGCAGTCAGTAGCTTGCGACTGCAACGTTGGTGTTTATTTTGATTCCATATAAGGAAGAAACTTACTTGTTGCGATCTATCAGAACACAATACAGTCAGTCATTTGCAACTTGATTATGCTAATATATTAGCTGGGTGGAAGGGAGGGGAGGGCAGCAAGGAAGGGGCGAGATGTGCTGAGGCTGTCACGGCGAATGCAATTGGAATGCTTGCCGACAATAAATGCTCGGCAATTGGTCTTCACTTGAACTGACCCACACAAACAATTTCTGTTTACTCTGCTCTGCGCCGTTAAGTCTTGAGGGGGCATGGCAAAGTTTGGGGAGGAGGTGCGGGCGTGCACAATTGGATGGGTATATTTTTGGCAGCGCTGATCATGAGCATGATGACGTCGAGTTTCTCAAAACGGAAGTGCTTGCATGATGTGTAAGATACTCGCAAATATCACAGATGGTCGGCAGAGACGCAGAGTCGGAGAGAGGCAAAGCTCAAGAGAAAATTCACATGCGATGAGTTGGACTCTAAACTTGGCACTTGGCTCAGAGTTCGCTGTGGAAACGAAGCCATGAAAAATCGGTAACTGATGTCTGTGCTAGTATGTAGAGCATGATCATTACATACATACCCTTTGAAAGCAAAGTTACGTAATCAATTCAACTTGGGCTGGAAACTGGATTTGATAAGGTTTCTTTCTGTTGACTAAATTATCTGTAAGGAAGTGAAATTCGCAAGTTTATTTAATTACAAATTAACAAGCTTGGAGCATGTGAATGCAGAGCATTGTCTGATCTTTGATTCATCGTTTGGTGCATTACATGGGTTTTGGCCAAGGCGGACAGATTATGCAAATGCGGCTGCAGGCCAGCCAGGTGACTAAGTGTGCCGCTGCTCCGCAGCGCTTGCTCCACTGCGCTGTTGCTGCTGCTGCCGCTGCCGCAGCCGTTGACGCTGCCACCACCGCTGCTGCCGCTGCTGCCGCTGCTGTCGTCAATTGAGTGTTACTCGCGAATGGGTGTCAACAATCATGACAAGAAGCGCACGCGACAATTGTTGACACATTAGACGCGACGCGAGGCGAGGCGAGGCGACGCGAGCAGCGCGCAGAGCAGTCGACGCTGGCACGCGATAAAAAAAAATAGCGCGCTCCGGTTATCAATTAGTCATCAGGCAGCGATGCCAGCTACACGAAGCGGCCGACGCTGCCCTCCTGCAACGTCAGCGCCAGCGTCACCGATTGCTTAATGCCACCGGTTCGCTATGGTCAATTCGCCCGCTCGACTTGAAGCAAATGTCACACGGCAATCACACACACTGATTGGGCGCGATTGTGCGCTGATAAGCATCGTATTCAATTATGCCGGCAATTATTAATAATATAATCAGACAAATCGTCAAATAAAATGCTCGCATTAGGGGTGCGATTTGTAGGCATTAAATGTCAACAATATACAAATAGCAAACACAACAACAACACAACACAACAGCGACGCGACGTAGGCTGTGTGCCAAGGTGATAAAATCGGCAATTAATGCGAATTTGCAATTGGCAACGCCTACGTCACAGGACGTATACGTCACGTTGCCGTTGCCGTGGCCCAGTGATATATATATAGCGCCAGGTGAGCATTGTAAATATAAATAGATTGCCTCCCCCTCCCCAAAACAAAAAAAAAACAACACTTAATTTGACTACGCTCGCTGGACAGCTATCTACATATGTTGCGTCAGCTGACTTTATGGCACCTCAACCCTGCAAATAACAGCCAAAAGGCAACAGCTCCCGGCCCCCGGGCCGGCCCAGCCCCCACGCACCCTTGCAGCAATGAGTCAACGTACAATTTTCTATCTTTCAATAAACTTTCCTCAATGGGCCGCCCATTGGCCCAACATACTCGCAGCCAGGTAACTACTTTAGCATGATACATATGTGTGTGTCACTGATTAGTCAACCCCGAGGGCTATGTGCTCCCACGTGACTCTCAGGCTAGTTCAAAGTTCTTCATTAAAGCGATCAGACAAAATTTACAATCACAATGCGATAAGGCAAGCCAAGCCAAGTAATTGTTAAATCACTGCCAAATTCTCTGTACAACAAAGTTCTGCTAATTACACTGTCCAAAAAACTTTGTGTATCGCTGTGGGCTGGATAAAATATGTTTTGGCAATTCGATTTGTGTTGATCCCATAAATGGATTGTCCATATATGTATTCTATTTGACTACGAATAAGCTGAGAGTTCTCTAAAATTTATGGTTTACTACAAAACATAAAATCGAAGCTATATTATGCTGGGACACATTTTCCCTTGTCATTTCAATCAATCAAAAATGTATTTCTTGCGCTTCAGCCAAACAGAAAAGCTTACATCTCAGTCGACAAAAACTGAGTTCGCTTAAGAGCTGATAATTAAAATGTGTGTTTAATTACAGCAAAGGCGTAAAGCTAATTGTGTTGCGCAGTGTAATTTTCCCGCGACCCTGCAGCCAATTTTGCCCCAAATCTGATTAGGCAGCGTCATGAGTTAAGACCACACAGTGGGCGCCTGCCATTTGAAAAGTGGGCAATAAAGCTGCAAAGATATAAGCACTTAATTGTGCTGTGACTCAAATCGAATTCTGATATCATTTAGTGGCACTTATCATTTATCACATTTACAAACAAATCATTAGCTACTACAGTTCATTCAGTTTTACGTGTGTGCTTGTAAGCATGGCCAGTTTTACATTGAAACGGTTCAAAAACGAATTCTCATGTTCTTATGGAAGATGAATGCAAATTAAAGCGAGCCATTACTTCTTTTAAATGTGGTTTTTACATTAGAAAATATTTTTGGTACGCTGAGTACAAACAATTACCTAATTTGAAGGTTGGATAACACATACTTATTAACATTATACATTTACAGAGAATATGCTGTAGGCCTTGATGAAGTTGTTGCCACAGCTCCAAGCAGACTTATCTTAGTTATTAACAATAGAATTGACGAGTATTGCAGTAGATTTAAGTTCTTAGCAAACTCATGAATTCCAGTAGCACTGTGCCTCATAATTACCCGAAAATAAATTATTTGTTTACATTTAAACCGTAATGTGTCTTCATTCTTTCACTCAAATACACAAATAATACAAAATATTCTAAGTACCGACAAAATAAACTATGTGAATGATACAGAAAATAGTTGTAAATTTCTATGTTAAGTCGATTTAATTGTCTAATTTGATAGCCTTTTTAATTTTCAAAATATAGCACGATGTCTTCTACTGTCGACTGTTAAGCTACATGTATCATTTAAAATATAATCATATTTATAAACAAAAACACTTTAAGCGTTTAAGCATTACGAAGTTATTATCGATCATTTTTGGCATATAAAAGTTTTCCATGGGACTTAGTACCTTATCACTTATCAGCGACGCGTCCCAAGCGAAAGTGAGACCGAATTGTGGGGGCCCAACGCAATATCATATGAGCACTTTTATGGCAATAAGTGTGCGACGGAGGCGGGGGCGGAAGCGGAGGTGGCCAACACGAGTCTTACTTTCGGATTTGTACATTGCACCCCAAGTACCTGAGCGTGTCATAATTATTGTTATCTGTGTACAGGCAATTATAAATAAAGCAATGCTTACCAAAAATTATAGCTGGTATTTAAGTTATCGAGCCTGAATATATATCTTCCTTCAGCTATAATATATTTAAACTTAACTTAACTGAAAGCCACATTTTCTAAAACAAAACTAATCACCTTCGGTTCATCAACGAATTAAGAGCAATATTTTTTCTCAGTGCAGAAGTAGATAGTTTTTCGGACTTGTTATCAATGCTTTGGGCCCAGGGTCATAAATCCGCCAGCCATTGGTCAAGATAGACTCCGAATTGGCCGACGACTTTAGTAGCCACCGTGCTGGCCAAGTAGCCAGAAGTAGTCCCTGATCTACCGTACGCAACGCATTAAAGAGAAATCAAACCAACAAATAAAAAGTAAAATATAATTTTTTTTGATAAGTGAGATGATTTATTTGTTTCGATTTTGATAAACATCTTAAAGATCGTTTTATATCATTTATGAAATGTTGTAAATTACATTAACAAAGAAAAATTATATTATAAATCAAAAATTAAAAAAGCAAAGAAGCGAGCTCGACTTGGAGATATCCCGTACCTATGGCTCCCGAATATGTGTGCACCCCTTTAGCAAGGAGTTTTTCCTATTTTCAAATAGTCTGGATACTTAACAAAATGATCTATGTCTAGCCGGCCATAAAATCGATATTTATTGATATTCTGAAAATGGCGAGAGATATCGAAAACTAAAATAAACTAGTTTTATATCAGATCGCCGCGTTTATACAGATGGACAGACAGAGAGGCAGAAGCTTAAAGATGGACATGACTAGATCAAAGCAGCTCCTTCTTCTTAATTTAATATCAATCTGATAACTTTATATTAAACTAAAAAAAATAAATTTGTGGTAAAGCTATTTCACAATCTTAGACGAGATTTATTTCCCTCATAATAAAATAATGTAAATTCTTTACAACAAACAATAAGAAATGAATAAAGCAACAAGTATATAAATTAATTTTAGCATCATGCGTTTATTTCACAATATTTGATAAATCAACATTTTTGCTATTTCGTATTCTGACTTTTTACAGCTACTGTTCTGTATTTTCTGAGTAAAAGCGTAGGATAAAATATTCTGCAATCGATTTATAAGAAACATTATATATGTTTTTTGTAAATTGGTAATTTATTATTCGATTTGGGGGTATGTTTATTCAAAATTTGAAATCATACGTGGGTTGTTTTCCATAAGAGAATTTGAAGCCTTTAGGCTATATAGTACCCGAACTCGATGCATTCATACAGACGAACGGACGGACAGGCTGACGAACTAGCATTTGCAGAAAACTTAAATACCCTTTCTATCGATTTGCAATACTGCAGCTGCTGCGATGGAGCCACAAGACGTCACAATGATAGCGAATGACTCAAGAGTCATTTGAATACAGCATAGATAATGATAATGAAACCTGGATCGCATTCATCAACGAAGTTAATATTAAGAATGAGCCGATCGAAGTCGGTGGCCGCATTGACGCAATTTCAGAGCGTCTTTGATAAGGCAGAAGGCAGAGGTAAAGGAGTAGGCGCTGACACAATTAAGCTGGAAAAGTTCCCCCTGGCGTAATGTGTGAGCGTATGCGCATCGGCATGTGGTAAGGGTAGTGGCAAAAGGTAGTGGGGGATTGGGGGTGGGCAGGGCTTCGGTGGCATACGCAATTGATAAAAAGTAAATACGAAATGTATAAGAATGGATAAATACTATAAATAATTACGAGATGGGTTGGGGAGGGGGCGACAGTGGTTGAGTGTTGGAGGGTTGCGTGAGCGGCAGGTGGGGTGGTCGGTCTAGGGGGTGGGGGAGGGGCCTAATGCTGCTTGCAGCGGCAGTCATAAAATCAAATCAAATAATAATTATAAGCATGGCGCGAATTCTGATTACTATATTTTCGCACGTTGGAATTGACGTCGACGGCGACTGCGATTGTGACGTTGACGTTAACGCTGACGTCGGCCGCGACCGCGACTGCGACTGAGACAGCGGGCGAGCGCGCAATGAGCAGATAGCAGCTACAGCGACGGCCAATTGGAGACCATTCCGGACAATCAATGAAAGCAAATGGAACAGAAACGCCTGCGCCAACGCCTGCGCCAACGCCAACGCCGCGGCCAGCGTCTGCGTCTGGGACTGCCTCACACGCAGCACGGCGATTTCGTATAAATATAAATTAATGTGCCCAGCTGAAAACATGAATCAGTCTTATTTAGACGCACGCCAATGATAATCGTCGGCTCGCGAATCCAACCGAACCGAAACAAAGCTAAAGCTAAAACTCAAACTTAAACTCAAACTGAGACTCAAACTAAAACTCAAACCTCAACTGAAACCGAAGAGTCGTTAGCATTATTAAACAATAAGCGAGTGTACTTCCCCCCAGTGCATGAGTACGCCCCAGTCAGTATTATAGACATAAACATTAACATTAACATTAACATTAACCTAGCCCAGTGCCAAGTGACTGCGAAAATGTGCCATACAAGTAAGTACGAGTGTTTGTCGCACAGCCGAGTGCCGAGTGTCAAGTCCAAAGTTCTTAGGTCCCCTTAAGACCAAGCCCCCACCCAAAAATGAAGAAAGAAAAACAATCGCCAAATAAGTAAAAAAGTCAACTGAAGAGCCTAGGCATATCAATTTTTAATGGCTGTACAAAATTTATGATCGTATAGCTAAATGTGGTGAAATTTAATCATTTTTAGAGCGATGTTCTCAGCGTTAAAAGCACATAAAGTAAAAATCAAATCAAATCAGTATAATACTCCTTAAATGGAGGTCAGTGCAAAGATAATGCCATCAGAGTCCAGCTAAAGCCAATGATATATCGAACAATTGTCTAGCCGTATTTGCATAGTTTATTTAAAGGCGCGTCCGGGACTTCCCCGCCACACAATACAGAGCCCGCTGCTCAACTTCATCAAAATGATTCTTAAAGATGACTTTTGAATAATTTGATAGATTCTTGAATTCATTATAAGATATGTATAGAAACGTTCACATAACTCATAACTGAACACTCGAATCCAGCGGCAATTAATAAGCAATAATAATAATTACAATCTCCCTGTATCCGTCTTGTGCTAATCCGAACGTTCAATCAATCAATCAATCGAATCAATCGAATCACATGTTTGCTGCCTATTTTTTTTGTTTTCTTCACGCTCTCCGATAAGGGCTATAAATGTGTGCCGGGTACCGGGTACCGGAGCGGACCATAACCCTCATCATATGATGGTGGCCAATGCGGCAGTCTTTGTTAACTGGGCCAATGCCGCGCCTTGGACACAATTGCAGCTTCGGCCCACTTGCAATCGCATTCGCCAAATGCATTCCCATCATAAAGTTTATAGACCCCGATTAATCACACCTTTCGGTTATACAATTAGACCAGAAACTTCTGCGGGGACACCTGCCAAATGTGATCAGCCACCGCCGACTCGATGGACATGGCCAGCAGCACGTGCGCTCCGATCAGCAACAGCAGCATTCGCAGCGACAGCAGCAGCAGCGACAGCGGTACCGGCATTGGCCGTGTTGTTGCTGCTGTTTTCGTTATCGAATGCGATGTCGCTGACCTACGTCAACAACAAACGTTTGAGCTTGTGGCTGTTGCTGTCGCTGCCGCTGCCGCTGCCGTTGTTGCCGTCGCAGTCGCCGTTGCCGTTGCCGTTGCCGTCGCTGTCGAGTTGTTGGCCCGGCACGAGCGCGGGTTTTGAATGAATTTGTGTTTTGTATGAATTATTCATACGACGCGTTGCCCGCGGCCAATTGGTCAACGATGACGTCGCTGTTGCTCGCGACTTGTCTGTCTGGTCAGCGTCTGCATTTGCGGCTGCGGCTGCCGCGGCTGCTGCGGCTGCTGCGGCTGCTGCCGCCCCTGGCAATATCTGCCGCCGCAGCGTTCAATTTGTGAGCAGTAAAAAAACCCAAAATACTCACACGATGAGTAATCCGAAAATTTCTTGTGAAATTCAAGCGAAGCACAATTTCTGCGACCGCCTCTGATGACAAAGCCAAACGGCGTTTAACAATTTAAACAGCTAAAAAAAACAACAACAACAATATTAACAGAAGCAAAACAATTTCTGCTCAATTGATTTTGGTCAAAAGGCGCGAACGGGCCAAGCGTATGCGGCATCTCACTCGCGCGCTCTCACTCGCCCGCTGGAGGCTGACTCTTATCAGCCGCACACTCACTCAATTGCGAGTGGCAGCGCGTCTTGAGTGCGATTGCGAGTGCGAGTGCGAGTGCCAGTGCGAGTGCATTGTGAATGTGAATGTGAATCCGAGTGCGAGTGCGCGACTGGCCAGTTGCCGAGCAGATGCCGCGGAGCGCACACGCCAAATCGAACGAGTCTCTTGACGCTCAATTGCCATCTAGTTGTTGACTAGTTAGTTGATTGTTTTAGTTAGTAATTCGTATTTGTGTTTCGTTGTTGTTGTTTTTTCGTGTGTTGCCATTGCGATACGTGCAGTCGTGTTAGTCTAGCACCCAGTCCCATGTCCAACGGTAGGCGACAGCCAGAGAACGCTTCGTAAAGGCAAAAAAAAATTAATTTTTATATATTCTTCTTCCTTGCAGCCAAGCATTGCCAAAGCGAGACAATATACAGCCAAAGCAGCAGCACCAGCAGCAGCAGCAGCTGCAGCGGCAGCAACAATAGACAACATATTTGCAGTTGCAAAAGCAGCAGCAGCGGCAGCGGCAGCTTTCGCATTCACAGTTATACGCTGATCATGGCTCTGGCTGCGCTGCTGCTGCCATTGACACACGCCCGCCATTTGCACGATCAGCTGGCGCAAGGCTTTGCCTACGACGACGCGGACAGCTCCAGTGGCAGCGCCAGCGCTAGCGGCAGCGCCAGCCTCAGCCTCAACTCCGGCGACAGCGAGAGCGACAGCAGCAGCTCCGAATCCAGCGACTCGCTGCCTGCCTGGCACGTGAATCCGTTTCACGGACTGGCGGGTAGCTTCGGCGATGCCAGCTACGACAGCGACGCCAGCAGCAGCAGCGGAAGCAGCGGCAGCAGCAGCATCGAGGCTGAAACCGACGGCAGCTACGAGAAGATTGCACAGGCGGCAGTCTATGCCACAATGCGGGAGCTGCGCCGTCAGCGCATCAGACACCGACGCAGCCATACGCTGAGGTTCTTCGCCCGAGTGCAGCAGGGCGCGGCGCCCGAGTGGGTGAACCCTTGCGGTGGCGTCTATCAGCCCGACCAGAGCCAGCCCAGGGCAGTGGATATCTCCAGTGCAGCCAAGCGCAAGGTAGGCAATTGTCCACATCATCGTCAGCCTCTGTCTGGGGTTAAGCGAATGAATCAAACTGATGTAGCTAATCAGCCGTGTGTGTGTGTGTGTGTGTGTGAGTGTGTGTGGGTATTTGGGTGTGTGGGTATGTGAATGCATGTGGTATCGATTCCAAGTAATACAGTCGAGTAATGACTGTGTATAGAGCTAGTGAAGATTAGCCTGCAGTTGCTTAAATGTGCTCTCATTTGTTTTGCAGCATCTGATTGCGCTGCGCAACAATACGCGGATCGAGTACTGGAACATCCGGCAAGACGCGAATCTGGACTACGGCGACATTCAGGCCTGGCAGCGCGAGTACAAGTTCCTGCCAAACATGACGCGGCCCACAGATGTGGTAAGTGTGCTCGATGTGGAAGCGTTCGATGTGCCAGCTTTTTATGCTGACAATGAGCGAGTCGCGATGCTCGTTTGTTCGAGCGGCGGACCTGCTCCGCCCAGGGCGGCTTATACCAGTTTCCGCCTCGCCGCGACTCGACTCGACTCGAGTCGCTGAACGGCATTTGCATTTGCCCTTTTTTGAAGAGCAACTGATTGACTAACCCCTCCCCCCTTTTCGATCTGTCCAATTACAGGCGAAGCTGAAGACCTGGTACCGCCACATTCAGACATTCGTGGGCAGCTTCGCGTATTTGGGCAAGGCGCAGTACAAGTACCACAAGGATCACCAGCTGCCACTGGGCGAGACCACCGAGGAGCTGCACAAGCTGCTCGTGAGCGCACGCAGCGTGCTCTGCGAGATTGAGACGACCATCAACGCCTCCTATCCGTACAGCAATGTCGCCAAGCTCAGCCATATTAGCAAGGCGGCCATGCTCGAGCGCCTCAAGTTCTACACGCCCGCCGATGGCAGCAAGGAGGCCGACACGCGCGATCTCAAGTTCACCAAGCAGCTCTACTATCAGTTCCTGGACAATATGTGGAAATCGCTGCGCCTTGCGCTGCGCAAGCATCACAGGGGCAGCATGGAGCGCAGACAACACGCCGGCTCCGCCAGTTCCAGTTCCGCTTCTGCCTCTGCCTCCTCCTCTGTCGCCAACTCACGCCAGATGTTCAGTCTTGAGAGCTCCGAGAGCGCCGGCCTAGCGTCCGTGGTGGCGGCGGCGCCCAATGACAGCGGCTGCATCAACTCAGCCGAGTGTTAGGCCGCTGTCACTGCCACTGCCACTGCCTCCGGCCCTGCCCAAAGACGCCTCCTCGAAGTACGAAGCCTCCCAGTATTAGCGCCCAATGCTGTGCACAGTTCCTAGCTGCAGTTGCGGTTGCGCGCCTAGCCAAAAAAGAGTCAACAACAAACAGCAAACAACAAACAAAATCAAAACGAATCGAAGAATTTGTCGAATGCCATTTTAGAATTTTATGAGAAACCCCTCTACCACCAAACCAAACCCCTTCCCACAAACCCACCTCTCTACCATGCTCTTGTCATATGTATTAATTATTTATTTATTTATTTGCCATTTATGCAAGAGCTATTTAGTATTATATCGTATTATAATCATTACTACTTCCGTTGAGCGGGTAATTATGATCACACACACACACACACATACGAGCACACACGCACACTCAAGTATTTATTTATTGCTCAAAGTTACACATGACCATTCCCAGTTAATTTCTAAGTCTTAATTTAATATTCGTGGTAATTCAGAGTAATTTATTTATTTATTTAAAAATTGTTTTCTCTCTTATTCTTATTTATTGCAATTTATTTATACAACATATTTAGTCATCTATATATGAAACAAACACAAACGAAAAACAAGCACAAAAAACACAAAAAAAAAAACAAACAAAATGAAATCAATACAAAACGAAAACTTAATACAAATGAAAAATGCTTAAATACACTGTGATTTATTTTAAGTAATTAACTTTTTTTTTAATAGTTCTTAGTGAGAAACAAACTTTGTAAATTATACAAGTATTTATAAATCAATTTATGCCACTGAAACTCTGTTACGAAAATCGTTAAAGCCAATCTAAATAATGTGAAGTCTACAAATCAAGCTAAACTTACATATGCCAATATGTACATGCACCCTCTTGTACTTATAAACATACATATATATCTAATACATGTACGTACATACGCATGGGAAAACGAAATCAAATTGGATGCTAAACTCGAAAATGACTATCTGAAACCATCTGATGCGAATAAACTGAGTACAGACAAAGACAAATCAAGCTGCAATTTTAATTGAATTTCAATAACAGAAGGGTATCAAGCCGTTGAGCAGACCCTTCTTATGACTAAAATAAATAGATAAAAAAACTATTTAATGCCGTCAAAACTATTTAAGCCCAAATCCAAAATGATACTCGAACTTTAATTAAATTTCAATAAGAAAAAAAATAGTATCAAGCAGTTGAGCAGACCGAGAGCGACATTTCTCTTGACTAAATGACATGTAACTTGACATGCAGTTTGTCTGCATGATAAATAGTTAAGAACCTATTGCATATATCATTAAAATAATTGTCAAAAGTAGCTTAGCTTAAGAGCGAACCAGCAGCATAGTAAAAATAGCTTAAGTTCTTCTTTCGTGGATGCCAGTTTTGGGTACAGATCAATTTTAGCTAGACACCCCGGAGATATCTAAGGATCTGGATGTCCCTTTGGTAGGCAACATCATAAATGAGCAGGCATCTAGAGACTTGCTGCTCTCCCAAGTCAACTGGCCAGACAACGGCCTATGAAAAGCGTACAAAATAGATCTTTCGAATACAAATCGGATCTTTAAAATCGCTGTTTTCAAGATGAATTTATCTATCACAAGAATTCAAAAAAATAAAATAAATTATACAATATGCTTGCTAGTTGTAAGACTATGCTGTTACCCCACATCGCAATTGTTAAATGTAAAACAAATCCAAAATGATTCACATTAGCTTAAATTGCTGGTCTAATAAAAATATGCCAAAATGTTAAAAAATATCCCAATAAAAAAAAAAATATTTAATAAATGTTAGCTCGCAACTATTATGTGGAATATTTTTCGTGTGCAATAAATTTAGAATCAAATATCGTTTTTTTGTATCCTTTTTTGTGTAGGGTATTAAAATTTGTTCATGACGTGTCTAACGCATAGAAGGACACATCTCCGACCCCATAAAGCATATATATTCGTGATCAGCGTAAACAGCCGAGTTGATATAGCCATACCCTTCAGTCTGTCTGTCCGTCTGTCTGTCCGTCTGCCCGCCTTTCTGTTTCTATGCGAATTAGTCTCTCAGTTTTAAAGCTATCCTCTTGCAACTTGCCCTGCGTCCGTCATTCTGTTGCAGGCAGTACATATGTCCCAACTGGACAACTATATCATATAGCTATTTTTATTTTGTTTCTCAAGATACCTTGACAAGGTATCAAGATATTAGACTCGGCATTTATAGGCGCCCGTATAAGCAAAATCCTATCAACATCGAGACATCTCTATTGTCACATATCCGCAAAGCCGTGAGGCAAATGTCTGCAAGGGTATTAACTCATCTGCGTACCTACTTTCACTACTTTCCCTTTTTTTTAAATTGAATCCCGAGCATAATCCTATTTGATACGCCTTTGCAGGTAAAGATAACTAGACACTTGCAAAAAAGGATAAGGTAATAAACTATGAATCAGATATTTATCCTATGTTAGTAGTATGGTGGAGATATTAAAAAAAAAAACAATTACAATTATTCGAAAGGCAGCTTTATGATATATTGGGCCGATCCGGCGGATCTGTTCCCAGCAGAACAGCCACTTTCAATAACTATTAGCAAAGAAACAGATGGACTTAGCTACCCTCTGGCAGGGTATGCGGCTGGTGAACCTAGTTTTAGCTAGAAAATTGAACAGTAATAAAAAAGCCAAAAGATTTTGAGTTGGGGTCAAGTGTCCAGTGAAGAGCTTTTGCTGACTCAATACGATTGCAATGTGATTTTTTGTTTGTTCTTTTGACGCCCTTTAATTATTTGCTCTGTGGAGTGTATTGGATTTTGGGGCTTGAAAATATCGATATCTGTATTGGAGTATTCAATTGTGATTTTCCGGTTAAACAGGCACATTATGAAGATGGTTCCGGTCGCAATTAAGTGAGGCGCGATAACTGAACAGTTTGAGCAATAAATGCTGCTATCGAATTCGCTACACTTGGTCAAGTGGCGTGTATTGCCCCCATAATCAGTCAGCGAGGCGTTCCAAAATACCAACCGTTTCCGTTTCCACTCCACGCGCCCATGCGGACGCGCTGGCAAAAGTGGACAGTTGAAGGTGGCCGCAATACCTCGATACCGCGCATCTTATCAACGTTGAGCGCAAGCGTTTGCAGTGGGGCGATGCGGTTTGCGGTATGCGGTAAAGCGTATTATTCATGCCTCAATCATTCAATGGGCCACTAGTGTGAAGTGTCTGCCTGCGATTAAAATAGTTGCAATCGTATCAACTGAATGCTTGGCCATGGTACTCATTCGACGCGTGGGCCGGGACTCACCAGCAGCGACTTAGCAGATGCACAAACACACAACACACACAAGCATGGGTTAGTGAATACACTACCCACATCGTTGCAGTCAAACAGCCTTGCATACGTTTAGGGACGCATCCGAAAAGCAGTGCACTGCTTGATTTGGCAGGGATTTCTTAAACTTTTTATAGCAAATTACTGCGTCCATCTGTTAGCCAACAGATGGCGCCAGCTGCAACGCAAATGTGACTCTGACTTTCAAGTTACTGTGCTGTCTCGGCTAAGCTTTCAAGCTTTCAATGCTACAAACCTGCCGGGGAAAGAGCCTAGGAAAATGTTATTGCAAAAATTCCCTTCAATACAACATTTCCCTGCCAAAAGCTGCAGCCAGGCTCTCTGTTAACCAAAAAATGTAAAATATCTATATATGTATATTCATAGTTGATGGGCTATGATTTTACGCCACGCCCAATTTCGCCACCGCTAATTGCAATTTCTATAGCTGCCCCATTTTAAAAGTCGCTCATATTGGTTGAATGTTTGATGATGTCTTAAGGTTTAGATATAAAATATAAAAATTATTCTCACACACACACGCACGCACACACCCAGAATTTCTGATACACACTTACGTGTTAAATTCAATTAACAAGCCATTTTAAATATTGTCACACCTTTCGACACAAGTCAACACACAGAAGCCAAAGCACAACAAAGTCGTTAAGTTGTTGTTGTATTTTATAGATATTTGGTTGTTGGCGTTCAAGGCGCACAATTTGGGTGTCCTATTCAAAAACAAATTAAAAATAAATAAACAACAGCAGCTTTGATCATAGTGTCAAAATGCATCACATCTAAGAATGGCAGGAAAACTTTTCAATATGCATATTGGTAACGTTGATAATTTCCGTGGCCTGATAATCGCACGTTTTCTAAGCGATGTAAGGCAATATTTCGTTCTGTTCTTTGCCATAAATTGATTTTTGTTAGAAGCTCACGGAAGTATGGCTGAGATATTGACAAAAATTTAGCATTAAGAACTCAAAGGAACGGACTAAGCTTACGGTTATGCAGATGTGTAATTAAAGCAAAAACTTATGTATTTTGTCCTTATGCATACGACACACACGCACAGAGATTTAAGCATATATGAGTATGAGTGCAATTGTAAAAATTTGATTAAAAGCAGAAAGCAAATATTAATTGCATTTTGGGAATTTATTTATGGGCTCTGCTCCTTCATATTAGTTTTGTGCAATGTCCGTTCTTTGATGGTAGAGGACAAAAATTGGTCGCCTACAATGCGGCCAGGGAGAGAACATGCTGAGATTATTAAAAAAAATTGACTTAATATGGAGAAATGAAAGGACAATGCAAAGAGCATATGTGTGCGAGTACCTTTTTCATTTTGCGGAACAATGGCACAGAAAGGGCTGGGCTCGATATACCACTTTATTCAAGAGTCAGTTGGCAGATAATGAAAATAATTTTGTTTATTGCAGAACAAAGAATATGCTCCTGTAGATGGGAAAAAGAGAACTGCAGTTGCATTTTTAGCTATGAAATGAAGGATGCCGCTGCGCAAACAAATGGCAGATCACACGACAATGCACGGCAATTTGAATAAAGTTCTGGGAATTGGTCGTTGCAAAGGCAACTTGACAGCTTCGCTCGAATATTCAGGAGCCGTAGCATAAATGAAAATCAAACCAAATAAAGAGACCGTTGGGAGGATGCACGAAAAACGAACTATGTGCATATGTATGCATTCTAAGCATATATGCATATATATAGAGAGAGAGAGAGGAGAGAGAGGGTGCAGCTGACAGCGCAGGATAGCCGAACAGTACACTCTGGCTTCCTACACTCACCCTACTGCTGCTGCCCTACATAGCAGCGGGCCCTGCTATGCTCCTAAAGATTATAACATGGCTACGATGACGACACTGGCTGCAAGTATCGTTGGCGCCATTAAAACTAACGAGGCGGCATCATTTTAATGAATATCAGGTTAATGAATATTTTATAGAAATAACGCAGAGATGCAGATATGCAGTTGCAGTTGCGTGTATCCACCTGCTGGCGGCTACTGAGCTCAGCTGATGCTGGTCAGCCAATTGGGCTTCAAGCCAGCTGCACGATTTGCTATTGATGGGATTTGTTACGTTCTCCGTTCTAGTTATCTTTATCATCCACGTCAGCGTCCACGTCCAAGTCCAAGTCCACGTCAGCGTCAGCGTCATCGTCGTCAATGTCCTCGTTCTGGGGCTGCACTCAATAAAAATTGCATTGCATAGCAAAAGGGGCACGTACTTTAATTTTGCTTACTTCGTGAATGAGTACAATTGAAATGAATCGAAATGTGCGGCTAGTCGCAAAACAAAATGAGAAAAAATCAAGTCGTAAGTAAAGCCGAAGTAAAGTCTAAACCCAAATTCAAGCCCGCCCCCCCACTCACACCCTCTTTGGTCAGGCGCATTATTTTGACCACGCTACGCTGTGTGTGCTGCACTGACAAATTGAGCGTGGGCGACGAGTTGACGACCGACAATGAAGCCGTTCACTAAAATATGTGCACAGCACCAAAAACAACAACAACGGCAAATACCACAGCAGCAACAGCTGCCAAAGGATCTGCAACGACCAGAAATGGGCGTCCTGTGCAGCGGCCCTGAGGCGTATTTACATGCGAATGTGCCAAGTTCGCTAAATTATGCACATAAATGCCGCAAACCGGGCTCAGCACGCCTTGCATCAAGTATCCCCGGCTTCCGCCCGTGCTGAAACGGACTATGCACCTATGGCACGCGGCACGCGGCACTCAGCAAGCGACATGTGGCATGCGGCATGCGGTATGCGGCACGCTCGCTGACCAAGCTTAAGTTAAATCCTTTCATTTGGCTTTTTTAAGTGACACCCAACAGGAAATTACGTAGGCTAATCGCGATTGCAATGGACAGTGTCACATCTGGCATGGTTTTATTAACTTATTTATCAAGACTTGGTCTGATTGACCAACTGATTGAATTACTGAGTGACTGATTGATTGTTAATTAAAGCACTGTCCACTTTTAACTGCATTTTCCTTGCATTAAGGCCTTGCATTAATATGGTTAAGCTCGGCAGTTTTTTATCCATCCAATCTGGTTGAAGGTTCGTCTCATGGTAATCATGTTAGGAATTCTAATTTCTTCGAAAACCTCTGTCAATCAAACCCTGATTGCAGCCTTGCTGGGAGAATATTCTGTCTTCCTGTGGATGCATGATGATGCGCTGTCAGTCGTATTGAAAGATAATTGGGTACGAGATATCTTGTAAGAAATCAAAATTGGAAACAATACGCTATTTAGCCTTCATTAGTTTCGCAGGCGTGTGTGTTCGGCTGTGCTCGTGCATATGGCACAAATGGACTTAAAAGTTTCTCCATCCGCGTGCCCCGCGCCCGCTCAGCGGTTCGCAGTCCAAGCAATGCAGCTGGGACTTAATTGCAGCATGCAGAACTTCAATTGGCATGTGCATAATTGATACGTATACATATATGCATGTGCCTGGATGTGTGCATGTGTGTAGTTGTGTGTGTGTGGGAATTCATGCTCGTCAATCAATATTTCATGCTGCGAATCTGTGGACTTGCAGCAGCACTGAGAGCTGCCGTTCAGTAACAAGCAGGCTAAAATTAGCATTGACAACCGGCTAGCAATTTGGCAACATGTCCTGCCTCTTAATAGATACATAATGGATGAGATGGAGTACAACGGGTCCGGTCATTGCTATTAGTTAATGGTGTCTGCCTTTGCTGGCGGATGGCGTACAAATAATTCAATGGATTTTAAGTTTCCCTATTGATTGGCCATTGACTTGCTGCTTGGGACTGTGCTCTCGCAGCTTCGTGGAGGCCTGCGGTGCACGTCCTCTGCTGGCTTATCCCTAAGGCTTTCAGCTAGTCCAACCGTAAAAGCAAAAACCATGAGATAGGAAAACAAAAACAAAAACAGAAACACAGAAACCAAACACTGCGTTATAGTTGCAGCCCCGCTGAGAGAAAAAATACCTGGAAGTTCGACGTTGCGGCGGGATAAATGGCTAGTGAGGGGTGGGGCGGGCGCAGGTGAAAGAGCCGCCGAGTGCTGCACAATATCAACCACGAGCAAGCTATAAATCCAATTAACAACATATGTTTATAGATTTCAACAGAATTAATTAATGAACAAACAATTCGATATTTTCAGTTTTGAAAGCTCTCCATCGCAAAAGATTAAATATCACTCATTAAGCGCAGATAATAACTAAACTCTGGCAAAACTGCTGCTGGGCGATCTGCAACTTTTTGCGGCGGGGCTATCAACAACAGGACGAACAACAGGCACGCATCCCATGCCAAGCCCTTCCCTCCAACACCATCAGGGTTGAGGGGCCTGACCTAACCCAACCAAGACTCTGACTGCAAGCAACATTGGGCTTGAAGATTTAGATTCCATGTTAAATGCTTTTTTCCTTTTCTGTTCATAAAAAATCTTAAAATGTTATCTACGTTTTTGTTATGGCAATGGGTAAGAGCCCCTCATGACTTATGTTTTCTTTTAGGCAAATCCCTAAGCCATCTTAAAGCAGTTTTGCTTTCCAGATGAAATTCATAAAAAAGTTAATCTCTCTCGTCAGGAAAGGGCACACAATGCCAGTCGCAGCACCTTTCAGCATAGAAAGGGAGAAAAAAAGAGACAGAGAGAAAGATTCCCCAAATAAAAAGTGTAGAAATTGGGTCAAGTTGGTGTCTAATGAATGCGTTACAAGGGGCAGCTGCCTTCTCGCTCATCCCAAATATTGTCTGCCGTCTGAGACAGCTGAAAGTTGAACTATTTTGGGACTGCGGCTTTTAGTTTCGCAAATGGGTGCGGAGCACTGCGTGTTTGTGTGTGTTTGTGTGTGTGTGTGTGAGTGGGTCCTCAATAAAAGTCCATAAAACGGACAAGGCCAGACTAGTTGTTGGCAGCGTATGACGGCGAAGCAGACTCCTGGCAAAAGTCCTGGCACGCACGCAGTTGGGCAAGGGCAAGCCAGACATGGCTGACCGACTAGCGCCAGGCAAAGGCTCAAGCAGAGGCCCAGGCAGAGCTCCAGGAACTTGTCGTTGGACGATGTAAGGCGTATGTACGTTGCATTCTGATTAGGCAAACAAAGTTAATTGGATGCGACAGGGTGGCGGATTGAAGGCCAGCCAACCAGCTCAACGAAGGCCAACAACAGCAACAACAACAACAACAACACCAACAAAAACAACAGAAACAACAACACCTGCAACTATTAGAGGAAGAAACTTTCGACAAGCGTACGAACATGGCGACAGCGCTGCTTGCTGATAGAGCACATTCCCATCTAGGTCTGCGTTTCGTGGCATTCGCTTTAATAATGTGGTCAAAGCATTTGCTATGCTGTGAGTTGAAAATTAGCCAGCGAGCTATGTTCGTAATACAATAATATATGTATTATTGTTGAGCTCAAAGTGTTGATTGATTTTTAGAAACTTTTAATTATCGCGGAATTAAACTAATTATATCCCTAGAATGATTGAACGCGATCTCCTTTTAATAAAATAACATCAATATCCCGTGACTTAACATATGTTTTGAACATATGTTTTATGATAAAATATAGAAAAAATCAATCTATCTGTAGGAGTGAGGCTGACTTAAATATAACAGAGAGACAGAGAGAGAGAGAGAGAGATCGAGAGAGAGAGAGAGAGAGAGAGAGATCGAGAGAGATAGAGAGAGAGAAAGAGGGAGAGAGAGAGAGAAATAGAAAGAGAGATAGATACAGAGCCAAAGAGTGAGACAACTTGTTACGGCACTACTTAGACCTTAAAAATCTGCAATCCTTACTTGAATTCATGAGAATCGCATAGTAAGGCAACATTTCAAACTACTAGTTTGAATATTAAACGCCATTTGTATAAAAAACATGCGCACATGCATTCAGACATACTTATATCAAATATATATTGAAATGTTCGAATGTCATGCATACATATGTACATATATACACATGTATACATATATTGGTACATATACACATGCATTCCTACACACATACATACTTGGAACAAAAATATACACTTGCACGCAGGAATATATACATACATGCATGAACGCATGTGTACATATGTACACACATACATATGAACATGCATGTAGACATTAGTATATACATAAATTCATGCATAATTACATAATGTTTTTTAGAATTCCAACACAACTTGCTAATACGATACTTATAATCAGAGCGTGAAAACCGTAAGCCTTACATGAATTCATGAGAAGCGCATATCAGGGCAACATATCAAAATACGTATCTTTTTAATACATGTATATACGTATATGTATATATATATATGAGACATACATACAGACAGGGAATATACGAAAAATTTAACCCGGCACTGTCCGAGTTAGACTTTTATCTTTAGATTTCACAAATTTTAGCTTCTTACCCAGAATAAATGGTAAATCTGAATTCATTACTACTGCCTTGCTCCCAGCGAAGTTGATTTCCGCAATAGCTGAGTCAGTTTACAAATACCTAGCATTTTACATAGATAGTTGAATATTAGATTGAAGTCTGTCGGAAGTTGCAGATCTTTGTAAATTTGAAAAATAAGAAGCTGATGGGATGTCAAACAACGAAATTTTATACAACCGTTTTCCCCGTTTTACATTACATGAGGAAACGTCTTTAAAAAAGGAAGCTTTTTCGCTTTCACCGTTGAAGCTGTGTGTGGTCACCCATCAGTCAGTCAGTCAGTCAGTCAGTCAGTCAGACTGGTAATGAGACTGGCCACACAGTTGAATATGCATGGATGTACAAAGCATCCATTGTGAATATCGTGCATTTGGTTTTAAATTGAGGCACTATTCCGACAACGAAGTCAAGAGATAGCCGAGATAAAGTGCTTTCAATCGATAAATTCTCATATCAGGTATCTCTCATACCTTTCTTCCTTCTGCTTTGCATCTTAAAAAACTATTCAATTGACATTCAACGAACAAAATGCTTATCCACTTCAAAGCAACAATAGGAAGCAAGACACGCAGAGTCAGTCTCTGTGCAGACTTCTCTTGTGGGCAAACAAATTGCTGTCAACGACGAAGCCTATAAAAGTAACGCAAATAAACAATTTGACTTGAATATAAAACACGAATACAGCTGTCCATCAGACCTGCTAAGGGGTGTGTGTTTGTGGGTGTGGATGTGGATGTGGATGTGGATATGGAGTGTGACTGTGTCTCGCTTAGAGACTTAATCGATTTCCAACGTGGACAATTAGTTTGCAGGCAAATTGCCCGCATCGCTGAACGGGAAACGGGAAACGGGAAATGGGGTAACGAAGGCCACTCAAATTAAGTGACACGCCGACCAAATACATAATGAATTATTCCTTAAGCAGTTAACCACAGAGGACAGCAGCGCCAACGCGAGCTACAGCCATAACAATGGCAAGAGCGACCGAAATTGGGTCAACTGGCGGCTGGAACCGGGAATGGAACTGGGAATGGAACTGGGACTGGGTCTGGGACTGGGATCGGGTCTGGGAAGTATAAACTGGGATTCTTTTGGTAGCCGTTAAGTAAATCAAAAACATTTGCCAACTGCCAGCGGCATGTGGCTGCCTGATGCTTCTGGGGAAGAGGGCCAAGGCGACAATTATGCCCGCTATTTATCGCCCAGACAGCCAAGTGGCAAATAAAAAAAGAGGCAAGGGACAAGCGTCTGACAGTAAAATAAAAATATTAATAATGACCCGGCCCGGCCCTTTGGCACACATAAAAAATGAAGATCATTGACAGGCGGATATCTTTTTGTCTGACTTCCGCACGCCTGCCCTTTCCCCTTCTGAGCAGCTGTGACGACAAGGCGTATGAGTGATATGCGCTGTAATACGCAGCAGATACAGCACAGCATCAACATCAACAACAACATTCGTGAAAGGGCAGTTCGGGCGTGGGCCATAAAAGGTCTGGCTTATAAATAATGATGTTTCTTAAGATATGGAAAACTGGCTCTGACAAATATTGATAGATATGATTTGTCGCGCGCTTACACATTGCCATTGACCATTCCAATTTAAAATATCTTCCAACCTAAAAGTACATTTAATCTATCACATTGTGTGTGTGTGTGTGTGTGCCTCAGCAGTTCCATATTTTATAAAGTCACGACGCACCTCGTGCTTATTTGATAATCAGCCAGAATCCACATGTACTCAACTCATAAGTGTATGAGTATGCGGGTAAAGGATATCTTCCAGTGAATCGCTGTCGAGTCGATCAACCTAACTTGGTTTTCGCCTATATATGTTGACGAGCCATTCCCCTGGGACAAAATCAATTACAGCTGTGCCAAAAAAATAGGCGCCAAATTGCTAGGCAGTCTTTGATTGCTGCTCGCTTGTGAATGGCTTCCGACAGTAGCCGCGGCTGCGTCAACGTCGGCGTCAGCGTCAGCGTCGACTGCGTGTCAATGAACTTTGAAAACAATTTTTAATCACATGTCCTTTTGGCCCGAACTCTATTTCCTATGCCCCGCGCGCACCGCACAGCGCACAACGTAAAACGCGTAGCCCACGTCCCACTAAACAGGAGCCCATTGACGCCGATTTCAAATTAAATTGAATAAATGCGAATAAATCTCAGCCTACGCAGCCGCCTGCCTGGTAATGAAGTTCTGCCAACTATGCTACAGTGGTATAAAACAACATGCAATTTATTCAGAATATGTTAATGTCATTGCCAGTTTAATTCCTGGAATATATCTAAAAATCAATTAACTTGTGGTCGGCGAATTTGTTTATATTTTTAATTTTCGTAAATTGATTAAACTTGGATTAAATCAATCTGACTCAATATTCTCGTTACTGATTGACCTTTCGTGGCTTGCCGGTTAATATTTAGCTTGAAGGCATTTGATATTTTATTTATAAATCTTAAATTGATGTTTTTATTAAAGCGGTATTTAAACTTTATTCAATACTTTTTGGTTTTAATATTGAATTCAACTAAGCTTCAAAGCAACAAAGTACTCGATTAAATTTGGTTCGTCAAAATTGTTTCAATATATGGAACCAAATATTTTAGTTGATAATGTTAAAAGGAAAACAATGTATTTATCAAAAATAGGATGCCTTAAAAATCCTACTTGAAATGAGAATTCTCGACTTTAATCAAGTAAATCAGATCCAGATGTACTTTTAACATTTTATTCAAATCTGAAATTCTCAAGTTTTTTATTCTGGGAAGTTTGTGTCAAGAGATAGTTACAATGAGTTTAGTCCCGTTCAACCGAGCTGAACTCGGAGTTTCAACTTATATTTTACTTTGAAGCTAAGCCCAAATAAAACTATATTTAATACGGCTCAAAAGAACAACTTTTAAAGGAGTCCCCGTTTCAAAGTATAAACAACTCCCAATCGTTTCATTTATTTAGCCATATTTGATAGATATTTATTTTGGGCAATTGTAATTAAAATTGAAATTTTGCATTACAAATCTGGGTTAATGAATGTGGGAAAGCACCAATAATCGTAACACGAAGTGAGCCCAATATAAGAGATTTTGCACCCACTCATTTTTTTCGAAACTGTGGCTCTGGTTCAGGCATCTGTGGAATCCGCTGAAAATAGCGTGTCAACGTGTCTGAATAGCAGCGTTTGCCACTGTGCGGCGGCATCATTCAGCGGCAAATGGCGCAAACAATGGCCGCATTAATTTCTCAAAGGCTGCGGCACAGCTGCGTGAAGGTAGGGTATCAAAGGGGGTGGCGAGTGGCAAGTGGTAAGTGGCAAGTGGCAAGTGGAAATGAAAGTGCGTCAACGCGCTCTTGTTGGCTGTCGACGCGTCCACCGTCGACTGTCGACCGTCGACTGTCGGCTGTCGAGTGAGCTGGCAGAGATTTTACATGACACGGTGGGGCTTGGGGGGCGGGCAGTGTTGTTGCGGCACCTGCGTGCCAAATAAGCGTTCGTCTTGAGCGTTGGCTGCTTCAGCTTTTGGCTCACTTTTTTGGGGCACTGGCACTCGGTAAACGAGGCGCGAGGTCAATGCACCAACAATTGGCAGTGGCCGTGGTCGTTGTCCGGTCCGGATTCTGTTCGGCCACCGTTTTACTGCGTTACGTGTTGCGTGTTGTTTTTAATTGGCAAAACAAACGTAATTAAAGCATTCAGCAACCAGATTGAATAATGAGTAATCGCCAGTGGGGCCAAGAAAGGCAAGACCACAGAACTGCCAATTAGTGCCACTGGCCTGTGGTCACTCGGTCTTGGGCCTAAAGCACAAGTAAGCTATGGAGGTAGTCCCAGTGGCTGCCTGGCTGCCCGGCTGCTTGGCAGGACGTAAGTCCACCAGCTCGTATGAGTGATATAATTGTAATTCTGTTCCAAGCCAGCTATACAGCAGTCAGCGAGGCGTCGTCCTGCTGGCCAGATAGTTACGATTATTGGTCAGTAGTTTAGTTGGCGCAACGGCAGAGCAAGCTCTGGTAAATTCTCTGTTAACGCTCATTAATTAATCCCTCCAGCAGTTGCCGGACTGTCAGCCAACTGATATATTAATTGGCTAACGTGGAGCACAAGGCGGAACAGAGATGCGATGACTAAAATGAACTCTCAGCCAGCAGTTCGCATAATCCAATTTGCCCGAGCGCATGTTTGACATTAAAAATCTCGCATGTGCTTTAGATTTTAATCTTAATTTTCTTTAAACTGACTTTTATTTGTTTTGAAATGATGTCGTAAAATACGTAACGCATATAAGGAGTCACACGCATGGAGTCGATACAGCCATTTTTCTATGCAAGCATCAAAACTCTCTGCAGGTAGTAAGTGTATAGAAATCGGAATTTGGATCGGACCACTATAAGTTAAAGCTGAAGCGATATGATACTAGAATGAAGTTCTTGCATAAAAACATAGTTTGAAATTTAATTTATTTTCACTTAACTTTACAGTTTCACAAAGCTGCTCAAATATGAACAAAATATTATCTGCCTGTTACCTGCATAAGCTCGAGTTAGGCACTTTTACTTACTTTTGGTCGGTTGGAGACATTGAAACAATAAAAAGACAGGGTCTAATTAAAATTGAAGCGACTCGACTGAAAAGATAATGCCTTCCAGCCAATTTTCTATGCAGCTGTGAAAGGGAAGCCATTTCAGCAGGCCGGCCTGGCAAATTTGTCACAGCCAAAGTCCCATCACAAAATGCAATACTCTCCAGAGCGGTCAGGTGGGTGGAGTGAGTGACTTAGTTTACGCAACTTTTACCTATCTCCTATCGCCTTATCACTGCAACATATTCCCAGTGTTAATTAAACCGAGATGCAGCAAAGCATTCCGACTGACAAAGAATGACAATCACAACATCCATCGAGAGAGTCATCTGCAGTAGGCCAAGTGCCTGATGCTAGCCTCCTGCTGAGGTCCAGATTGAGGCTGAGACTGCTTTGATGAGCATATGGCAGTCGCACACTATTGATTTCCATGCAACAAAATGGCATGGCGGCAGCCTTAGGCATTCGATGTGGGGTAGGGTAGGGTTGCGGTTGCCGAGCTAATCTATGTCACTCTCAAAATGTAGAACATGCTGCGTCGAGGCATTTATTTTTTCTTTTTCTTATAATTTTTTTTTCCTTTTTTTTTTTTGGCTAAGTCCTGATGTGAGCACTGAATAGAACAAGCGAAAAACGGCGAGCAATGAAGCATAGAATTTGAAGGTGAAGGCATAGAATGGGGCGACGACAAGCATTGGGAGGCAGACGTAGACAGGGGAGTGCCAAAAGACAACAGCAATAATATCAACAATACCAATGCGAGGGTGGGTTAATAGGTTCTAAGCATTGAAGACCTTTTGTGATTTATCTTACATATTTATCTTTATCTATGCGTGCCTGGTTTCCTTATCTCTTACACACAATATCACTCGGCCTTTCTATGCGATTTTCATAAAATCGACTTAGGTTCCCTGACTTTAATTGGGTACGTTGTGTAACATTTAAAAGATGGGATAGAAAAAAATGCCCGAAATATGCGTACGCATTTTTTGGGAAACCCTCGTACAAATTTTGCCACTGACCCAGTTACCGAGCACGGCTGAGTCTGGCGCGGGGAAGAAATAAAAAAAGTTTGGTATGCTTGGTTTTTGTTTGACTTGCCTAGACATATCGATGGCGTTGTTGCTATTACGCAGACTGGGCCTGTGCCTCAAATGCCACAGCCAATGGTATTGTCTACCAGCGGCTGCAATTTCAAAGTTAAAGTCGCAACTGTTGTAGATAGCGTTGGCTGATTGCGGAAAGGTGTCGCACTTAAGAACTAGGACTCGAGAAACAGGCGCGACACTGAAGTGGGTTGAGTTGGCGCCTCTAACTATGGCCGCCAACTGACATGTCACGGGCAGTAGCGGCTGAGACTGAGAGACTGAGAGACTTAGAGACTGAGTGGAGGCATACAGGTCGCTGACAATCAGCAAAGCTACACGGCGCAATGCACACAACGGAAACGGAAGCTGCAGCAATGCTGCCTGCGACGCCTGTGATGAAGACGACGACGAAGACGATAGGAACCAAAATCAAAATGAGAATCGCAAAATGCAAAATGTAAAAAACGCTGTAAATTGCTTGTAGGCAATGCAGACTACGACGATGGCGACGGCGACGGCGACTGCGATGATGACAACAGCAGATGACAAAAGCGTAACGCAACGACATTCGACAACGTACCCGGTCGGCAGTCGACAGTTGAGAAAACAGGGTGAAGGACAATGCGCGTGCCTAACGTAACGCTTATTGAAATAGTTCTGAAGTGAGCTCGGCGACGCCAGTAGCAGCAGCCGCAGCAGCCGCAGCAGCAGCAGCAAGAACATCAGCAGCAGCAGCATCAACGTAAGCTTAAGTGTCAGCCCCACTCCAGTTGGCGGGGCCATAGACCCAGTTGCAGTGGCAGTTGTTATAGTAGGACCCAATCCACAGCGAGTGCCATAAACATAGCCCCCCTACTCCAACTTATTTCTTACCACTTACACATTGCCTTAGTAGCCGGCAATTGTTCAGCTAACAATCTGCACTAACGAAGGCAGCAGGCAGTAGGGTGCATGCGTTGGAGACCTTTCTTGGCAAAAGCCAGAGGCTGATGCCAGAGGCGTAGCTGCAGGGCTCATTTAATGCCAAACCAACCTGGCGGCAAAGACTTCATTGATTAGCTCTTAAAAGGCCTCTCTACGTGATTTTCATAAACGCTTGCAGTTACTCAGGATCTGCCGTTCTTAAGGCGTTGGCTTTGTATGTTACTGTGCAGCTGGATGGCTATTGGGAGGCTGATAGTTAGTTACTGCTTCAGCAGGGATTGCAAAATGTATCAAAAGTATGTATCAAATGTATCATTCAAAAGGCCTCTTTACGCGATTTTCATAAAAGCTAAGCGTTCAGGCATTACCTTTGTCTATGACTTGGCTTTGGGTGTAACTGTCCAGGTGGCTGATATTTAGTGACTCAGTATGGTTTAAAAAATTCATCAGAAGCCTCAAAAGGCCCCTCAATGCCATTTTTATAAATGCTCATTAATAATAATTGACCACGCTCTACCTCTATCTATAATTTGACTTTGGGTGTCACTGTGCAAGTTGCTGGCTTATTGGCAGGCAGTTAGTTTGTGACTCAGCAGGAATTGCGAAAAACACAAGCCCCAAAAGGCCTCTCTACTCGATTTTCATAAATGCTAATAATTGCTCAGCCGTTAGCTCTGAGTAAGGCTTTGGCTATTTTTTTTATTGTGCAGGTGGCTGGTTATTGGTGGGCTGATATTATGTGACTCAGCAGAATTTGCAAAATGTTACAGAAGCCTCGAACGGCCTTTCTACTCGATTTCAAAAATGCTAATAATTTCCCAGGCTCTGTCTCAGGATTTGACTATATTTATTACCGCGCAGGAGACCGGTTATTGGTGGGCTGATATTGGGGTCACTGTGCAGGTAGCTGGCTATTGGCAGTCTGCTAGTTGGTGCCTCAACAAGGCTTGCAAAATGTTACAGAAGCCTCAAAAGACCTTTCTACTCATTTTCATAAATGGTAACAATTGCTCAGACTCTGCTTTTGTATAAGGCTTTGGCTTTGCTTGTTACTGCGCAGGTGGCTGGTTATTGTTAAGTGACTCAGCGGAATTTATAAATGTAACACAAACCTTAAACGGCCTCTCTATGCGATTTTCATAAATTCTAAAAATTGCTCAGCCCGTGTGTGTGCAGGTAGCAGAAAATTGTCAAGCAGCTAGTTTGTGATTCAGACGTGCATGAAAAATTTATGTGGTATTCATTTATGTACCGAAAGCAGTGGAAAACGTAAGGTGGGATATAAGTAGGTGATATAAGCTAACTAGTTACCAAGGATTTGCATTGCGTGTAGTTAATTATCTTATAAGTGCACACCGTAAAGACCAAACCGCCCTGCTTCAATTAATCAAAACCAATCTACCATTTAAACATGTTAAGCTCACGCTAGTGTATAAGTTAGCAGGAACACATCAGCTTTCAAATTGTAATTATTGTAATTATTGTATGCTTCGGTTATTTTTTACCTTTGCTAGCAGGGAGCCCGTTTAGTTTTCGTATGCCATATGCAACATCTCAAAAGGATGCACAAGTATATCCTCTGCGATTAAGGATCACATTACTTCAACCAAACCGATTCAACATCCAGCTTTAACTAGCTATCTTTCAGTCGATATCGGTTTCCTCATAAGTGCATTTGCAGCTCCATATATATTCTCGATCAGGACGACAAGTCTACGTAAGCGTGTCGCTCTGAAGTCGATTTCATATATTATTCGCGAGCTTATAATAGTTTGCATATGTCCTCCCTTTTCATTATATCTAACGTTCAAATTATAAAATTATCTTATAAACTTCCCATAAGAGTATGGCTTATCATTTTGGAATATAGTCATAATGTGATGCCATCTTCCATATCCTTGAAGTTTCAGAGTGTTTAAGTGCTGGGTATGTATGTAATGTTTGCAATAACATCTTGGCGCTGGGTTCAGAGTATCTTATGGTCGGACACCACCGACTAGAGCACTGTTATTTGTTACTTTTCACGCTCATTGTTCGCTTCTACTCCGAATTCGCTGTTGATGTTTCAGCAGAGATTACGTAACCTAAGAAGATATGCAGAAAGGCTTACGAACACTTGCCAGCTCTCCCATATACGATTACTATCCAGCTCCAGCATTCAAGTCCAGCCAAGTAGCATCTGCATCAGCCACCATAACCAGGCTATTGTCCTCTCCAACTGTCTTTCCATTGCCATTTGCCGTGTGGTTCTTGTTTTGATTTTGTGCGTTTGGTTGCTTGTAAACTTGTTTGCCCGTTGTTGGCTTGAAATATCAGAGCCCGCTAACCACAGCTGAAACAAGCAGGGAGATAGCATTAGAAGGTTATGCAAGCTGGGCGAACAGGACTTTAATTGTAACTTGGGCTGAGGCCGAATCGAAGACCGCTACGGAAATGGAGCCGTACACAAAGGCAACTCACTTGCAGGCAACTTACTTGGGGCACAACCACGACTTTACTCCAGTAATGCCAACTAGTTTGCATCTCAGCTTCCTTCAACGCGAGGCAGGATTGTAATGCATTTAATAGATACGCTCTGTAGACTACCCAAGCCTTAAGGCTCAACGCATTTCAAAGAAAATTTATAATTATATTCTTAAGTTAGACAGATTCTACTTTTAAAAGCAACTCAATTTTGTCTTAAATTAAAGAATATATTTTCATCATAAGCAATGAGGGCCTAGCTGGCCGGACGCGCAATTAAAAGATTTAACAAACAAAAATGTAACTTTCATCCTATATTGCGACCATGGGATGGTTTTCATGAGAAGGGTAAAGCACGACCTTAATGAACATATATCTTTTATAATAGGTTTATCGAAGTTTATATATATATATATATTTATAATTATATATCTACTCAACAATCACATAGATTATGAGAAAGACGGAGACAGTCTTTCATATATTCACATCACTGAAAGAACAAAAGAAGTAGAGAGCTGATTAGAATATGAGCAAGGACAAGAAAGAGTAGAGTAACCGTGTGAAAACAGAGATAAAGTTAATGCGTTTCCTCAACATACCTTGTTAATGTAACACTTATAATTAAAGGATTAGAATCGATAAAGCTTATTTTAATTTCTGCATTTTAGCGCAGTGGAAAATAAACTTGGTCTGCGTTTGCTATACAAAGCGTCCATATGCACAAATATACATCATACTTAGATATTTATTAATACATACAGACGGACGATGTTGAAAAATACTTTTTAAATTTGTAGTGTAGCAGGACGTTGACTTGGTCACCTTTTGGTACATGCATAGACATATAAAAAAAGGTTTATTAGATTTGCAAAACAAAATTGTTAAAAGTAGCACTAAAAACTAAAAAACCTAAGCGTTTAAGCTTGAAAGCTGAACTTGAATTCATGAAAATTGCAGCGCAGGGCCTTTTATTCAAGACTCCGTCGAAACATTTTTTAATTCTTTATAATACGCAGCTATAAAGTAAGATTTACGCCCGTATTCGTTAAAACAGACACCCAACCGTATGCCTACCATTTAAGCCTGAAAGCCTTACTTAAATTCATGAAAATCGCATAGTAGGGCGTTTTATTGAAGACTTCATTGAAACATTTATTAAAAATTGTATAATGATCAACTTTTAAGTAAGATTTATGCTCGTACTCATTAAAATAGACACCCAAATCTAGGCCTTCCCACATTTTAATTCAACAGGCAACACAATGGACTAATGTACCTCCAGATTGAGTGGCCTGCATAGCCTAACCCAATCTATATGAACAGTAAAAATGAAATAAAATCTAGTTTGGAAGAAAATGACTTATAACTATTTTGGGATTGATCTTGTGCGACATAGCTTTCAGTCAAACTTACACAGTATAAAGGCTAAAGGACCGCGCTAACGGCCCTTTCAGTTAACATTAACATTACAGCAGGGAAATTTTAGATAACAGTGGCAGAAAAATATCCCGCCCACCACTTGATAAGAGGCGCGTCCCAGTCAGCCTTCGACTCAGTTGCCAGCGAGCAACCGAACGGCTTGGAAGTGCAGCAGCAGTAACAGCAGCAAATTCAGGAGCAGAAAGAACAGCAGCAGCAGCTTTTTGGCTGGCAGTTTTAAACTTTGAATGGACAACGGTCAGCAGCATCAGGAGAATCTCAAAGAAAAAAATAATAATAATCAAAACGTTTTGTTTTTTTTTTTTTTTTTACAAATACTTTTTTCTTGCTTGTTGCTGATAAATTCTGAAGGCTGGCAGCAAAGTGAATGACTTTTGATTGGCAGCGCGAGCGACCGTGCAAAAAGTTAGAGTGAATAAAACAGAAGTGCATGAGCATGCAGAAATGCATATTACAAAAAAGATGTGTTTTTTTACATTCATTATTTAGCGACATTTCTGTGGCAAATATCAAGCATATTGAGTGTGTGTGTGTTGATGTAAGCGTGTACGTGCGCGCGTGTGTCTGTGCCCAATTGTGTGTGCGTGTGTAGTTACGTGTTGTGCATTTCAAATTGGCACCGCTAGGCGAACAAAAAGAATTACTTTGCGCGCTTAAAAAAAGGCTTCGAAATGCAACCGACTGAGCTTGGCTGGCATTTTGAAAGTGTCGCTTTCATGTGTGTGTGCGTGTGTGCTTGTGTGTGTGTGTGTATCTGTGTGTGTGTGCTCGCGCGTGTTAATGCATAAGTTACTGTTTGCCTGCTGCTTGCCTCGCAGTGCCACGACTTAAGAGCAAATTTATGTATTTTTAATAGACAGCTGTGCATGGCAAAATAAAATATAATAATTAGCTCTGCAAACAGACAGAGAGAGCTCATAGCACTGCCAGCATCCCACCGACACACTGCCAACCAAGGAACGTCCACTGCCACAATAAAGTTTAAGCCAGTTACATTTTACAACGAACGCAACGAAAATTACTGCCAAAAACTTCATCATGTACAAAAAGCAAGAAAACAACAACTAAATTGTTGTAGCAACATTTTTTTTTTCTGTTTTTTTGTTTGTTTTTGTCTGTTGAGAAAGTGCCCCATATCAGCAGTAACAAGAACAACCGCAACAACAATTTAGAAGCAGCCAACGTGTTCACAATTCCGTTAAAGTCGCTGCTCCCGTTGCACGCCGTGTGGTAAGTTGACATTCCATTTCCATTTTCATTTTCATTTTCCATTGCGATTCGAGTGCACTTTCAACGGCATTTTGTTCGAGCTCTCCCCAACAAGCTCCTAACGCCGCTTGACTCCTAAGTGCATCTGCATGTTAGCATGTGTTGTTGTGTGCGTGTGCGAATGTGTGTGGTTGTGTGTGGGCGTCGGGGTCAGCGCGTTATTACAAGTTATGCGTTTTGGCATGGCACCAACAAGCCAACAGGCCAACAATCTAACAATGGCAGGCAGCTGATGCTACTGCTGATGCTACTGTTGCAGTTGTCCCCGTACAAACAGCAGCAGTCAGCGTAAAGAAAAGTCACGTTGACAATGGCAATGGCAACTGCTAGTTGGACCCCAAACAACAAACTATATGAGAACAAGAAGCAGAACTGAAACGAATAAAAGCTAATTTTGCCTTAGACTCTGTCTCTCGCTCTGTCTCACTTTTTACCTATCTCTGTCTCTGTCTCGTTCCCTTTCTCGCTTTTCATTTAAACCATCGAGCTGCTTATTTGCTGCCACTGATAGCAATTGGCCAAGTTCTCTTATTGCACTCTGCAACCGAGAAACTTTCATCAAGCCAAGGCCAATTATTGCCATTTACGAGCGGAGCCAACTAAATTGAACACAGATACAACAAAATTCATATGTGGCTGTATGTGTGTGTGTGTGTGTCGGTTAGTAAGTAGGTGCACATTGTTGACCCGTAATAAAAGTAAAAACTATTCGTATTTTCAAAGACTACAAATTATAATGTACATATCGAGTAGATGGATAGACGACATTTTATACCCACAATAAAAAATGGTACTTGAATAGAATTAAGCTTTAATACAAAAAGAAATCTTCCATTCGTAATTTTATTTGATTTTATTTTCTTCATAAGGTCGTGCGAATAAGTGCAGTTGTCAAAAGAAGACAATTTGGCCACAGTATATTTTCGCTTGTCAGACAGTTGGGAACTAACTATAACTATCCGAATTTTTAACTATCCGAATTATCCTCGATACCCACAGATCACTTTTCTGAGAAGAATCTGTTAGCAGGTCGTTTTAAATCCAAGCTTATTTTTCTATGGCAATTAGCTTGAATAGTTATACCCTGCCCTAAAATCGCCTTCTTACCCCGTTTTAAGTGGTGCACTTATTTTTGATTCAATTAGCAAAAGCCAGTGCGCTGAAGTTGCAGCTAAATATAGTGCACTCTTGGCAACAATTCTTGCGACGTTGAATTGCTTTTAAGCATAATTAGCACACATGTCAGAAGCTGCTAATTATTCCCATCCTACACCACTTAGCTGCTCTTATGAATGTACCAAAATAGCTTACCGAGTGCCACTGCAGTGCCACAATGCAGGTTAATCCTTAATAAGATGTCACTTGACTGATGGCTGTTAAGATTTGAAAGCAAGCAGCAACAGTGGCATTCAAGGTCCATTAGTGCCTGGTGCGATGGACCTGAAAGAAAAAACTAGAAACTGCAAATTAATTCGGCTCGCCGAAGATTAAATGCCCTCTTGTAGACATGCGGCATAGAAGTACTTTTAATCAAAAGCTTTATTTCCGACCGATTGTTCCAATGTAATATAGTAGTCCGATTTGATTTGGATTTGCGCACATGTAAAAAGAATAGTGCAGCTCGTAACTGATATATCTTGAAAATATCTCGAAGAGCAAAATGAATTTTCACGTATTGCCAAAGTACTAGTTTCCATAGAAACAGGCAGATGACATGCCTACCTCGAGTCGGCCGTAGATACTGATCAAGAATATGCCTATATACTTTATGGGATTGCAGATGACTCATATTAGGCGTTACAAACTTCGTGCCAAGACTCTAATGCCCTCAAGAAGAATATTAGAAAACCCAAAAAGTCACAAAGGACACTTTGAATGCTTATTCTGGCGGCACGAACGAAGGAGTCGCTCGCAAGATATTTTGATAACTGCAAGCGACAACGTCAACGGGTCAACCCAATTTATGGCTGTCTTTGTGGTTGATGTTGTTGTTGCTGGCCTTGTTGTAGCTACCGCTGCTGTGCATGCAAATGTAAATTTCAATTGAGAATTAATCGGGCAGGGCAGGCGTTGCACGCGTGTCACGTGCCACAATGAAACCGCGAGACCCTGAACGACTTTTCTGATGACTTTACGATAAGTCTTCGATTAAAAACTCGCCCATTATCAGAAATAGCTACTCAGCAGTTTTGCTCGTCCTTGCGAGCAAAAGTTTTGCGGCAAGTTTTCATTGTAAGTAGTTTTTTTTCCAAATATTTTTACTTGGGTCTTTTTTTGTTCGAAGACGTTGGCGGCAACTTTATAAATTCGCAGGCGCCTGCGAGTATGCAACATCTTCCTCGACATTTTTATATTTTTCCTTTTTGGCAGCACGGTTTATTTTGTGTTTTTTTTTGCTAAATTTTAATTAAAAGCTTAATTGGTTGCCACACCTAAGAAAATTAATATTTAACGATTGCGTAATTAAAAGCAAACAACGAACATGTTGTAGTTGTTGCATACATACATACAATATATAAAAATAATATATATGTAACTATATGTATGTATATATTTTTCTTACGGTCCAAAAAGCTGCAGTCTGACAGTCAGAGTCACGCCTCGAACCCTCGACTCGTTGACGCCTCGTACAGGCAGCATAGAAATTAAAAACTTAATGGTCTGGCAAGCAGACACTCACTCACACACCCGGGCACACACACGCACACGCACACGCACACAAATACATATGCCAATGACGCGCAAAATGAGCAGTGTGTGGCAACAGTTCTCCTATTTGGCAGGATGTCAAACAGGAATAATATCTGTACAATGTTTTAGTACGTGAAGTACGCGTAGGTTCACACAGCTGAGTTCAATGCAAATATTGACAGCATAATTTTCCGAGACACATTGATAATTGCGCATTTTGAACGCTGAAATTTGCAGCAGAACAATATTAGTGTGTACAAAACTGAAATACTGAAATTTCATTTTAATTAGGTTAAATACGCATTCCAAATAAGGTTCACTTGTTTTGTGTGTAGTGGACGCAGCTCCAACAACAATAGAATCTATTTAAACTTAAATTATTTCTAATGATGATTTTTCATGTTTTTTGGCGTCAAATGCGATTGTATTAATTAATTAAACAATTAAAGGGGGCAAGCCTGGCCAGACTCACGAACGGAACCTCAAGGCAAGAAGTTGGATTAAGCCGTGAACCAAATACCCGAAAGTTTGATTTTGGGCTTGCAGCCCTGGTTCTAGAACCCCATTAGTTCAAGTAAGAGCCTATTTTTTCACAGTTGTCAATTTTCTATCTATTGTACGCGCACAGCGTTTTTGGTGCTTCTTTACTTCGCTCCTCCTTGGAACAATATACGAAAATACGTGATCATTATAAAATTTGCAGATTAAAACGGAAGGGCACGCCCATACAGACAAATAGACATTTCTGGCCATGCCAAATAAGATCTTCGTTCTGATTAGGAATATATATATATATATATATATATATATATATATATATATGCGGTTGTGTTCTACTGAGTATTCAAAATTCCATCAAACTTGCGAAATATATACAAAAATATATAAAATGAAAACAAAATTAAATACAATTTCGGATTCCTTTAACTTTATGGGGCACAGAGTACAAAAAACTTTGATTCAGCTGAGCGCAGGGTGTTGTCGCCTTGAAGTCAAAGCTTATTTTTTTTTATTTGTTGACGTCTTGAGTTGATTTCCTTTTTGATATGTGGATTTCTTACAAACTTAATTTGTGCTCTGCCAGCGTGGGAATGTTCTACAATATTCCATTTCCTCTGGTCCTTTGTCCTGTGTGCTCTCCCTTGAACGAAGCTCATTTTGCGTGTAAATTAAAGCCAGCTCTACAATTCAGGGGACATTGGCCATCTACCCGCTGTCAGGCAAAACTGCAGGCACTGTGGGTTGTCCCGAACAGGACACACGACTAAGCACACACACTCTCACACACACACACTCACGTATACACCACACACGCAGCCACATTCACACAGATATTCATCTATGTCGCACATCGTTAAGCGCTGCCAGTTTGACTTAATTTGCGTTAAACTTTTTTGTTAAACATATCATTCGGTCGGCAGGCCCAACAAACAGGAAGAAAAAAAAATAAGCAAAACACACACCAAGAAGCGATGCGGGAACACAAACAAAGGCATTAATCATGCCAGCGTAGAGCGAAATACATATATATATATATTATATACAAACATAGAGAAAAAGCGACACGCAGTGGCAGTGAGAGGGCGACAGAAGGGTACACTTAGCTGGCTAAAATTAAGCGTAATGGTGTCTTTAGAGGGTTTACTAAGCGTTTGTTTAGATTCTCTCCGTGTCTGCGGCCATTATATCGGGTATTGGCAATAGCCTCATATGCTCTAGCTTAACAACGAAAATCATCGAAATACATTGCACACGCATGTGTGTGTGTGTGTGAGTGTGGGTGTGTGTAAATGTGTTTTCATAAATGACAAACTGTTTTTGGCTAAACAGAGGCCCCAAAAAATGAAACAACCCCGAAAAAACAGACCCCAATGTACATATATACATATAGAACAA
The DNA here is from genome assembly GCF_035044405.1 of Drosophila montana. NCBI lineage: Eukaryota > Metazoa > Arthropoda > Insecta > Diptera > Drosophilidae > Drosophila > Drosophila montana. The sequence goes on along the minus strand of NW_026996559.1, from coordinate 3,275,450 downwards.
ACGACAACCAAATTTGCATGCTACCAAACAATAGACAGATACTCTTTCCTAAGCAAACTATCTGAACAGTATAAGAAATAATAGAAAAAGTCCGCTGGCTGTTGTTCAAAGTCCGTCACAACGATCTGATCTGAAATATATACAAGGCATAATTATACTCGAGTACGTCGCATTCAGTCTTTCAGCTGTACTCTAATTATACTCTATATTATTGAAAATACGAAAAAGTGCACAAGCATGGCAGGCAGTGACAAGGCGGAAGGTGGGAAAGGCACGGGCTGGGAGCGGTAGGTGGTTTAGTGCTTTTTACAGAACCTTATTTATTTACCAAATGAAAACTTTTGGCCCGAAACTAGACCGCAATAACTGTAAGTGCTCAGCAAACAGAGTCGAAAATGCCCAAAACTAACAAGCGATGGCGACGGCGACGCCTACCATAACTAAAGAGCGACCGCCACCTAGCCCCACACGCACATCACCTGGCCTTGCCCGGTCACAGCACCAGAGGTCCCAACCCACCCGCAACCCGCACAAATCATTCGTGTGTGTCGAGTATCCTGGCTGGCGAATTATTATGATAATCGCTGGCCAAACTTATGCGACATCCTTCCCAGCCAGCAATGCAATATGACAGCTTGCTTGTAATATTCCACAAAGCTGACCCGTCGATGCGTGCGACAGCGTTGACTCCGTGTCCAAGGTATTGCGGTAGTCTGCCAAGCTGCTAGTCAGCCAGGTGTCGCACCTTTGAAGTGCCAACAGTGTTGCTAAGTCGCGATTCATTCACTCTTCCCCACAGTCCGCCAGTCATTCAGTCATTCAGTCAGCTAGTCAGTCAGCCAGTTAGCTGGAGAGGGAATAGCTTTTATGGTTGCCTTGGGGAAATTAAGTTTGTGTCATGTTTTGTGTCATTCGATCTCCCCCGACGGCAGCGGGAGATTTGCACTTCAGCGTAACACACTGCGTATGCGTGATGTGTGCCACATGCAAATAGCACAAAGTGTTGCATACTTATGCGCGCGTGCAGCTAAGCGAGCTGCAATGGGATACACTAAGTGGAATCAAGTACGCTGTGCAATAAGATATTTCAAGAAATTACGCTTAAATGATTACCGCAAATTGTTTTTTTTTTATATATGGTTAACAAGCCGAGTTTCAAAAGATATTAATAAAATAATAAAATAAAATAAAATAAAATGAACTAAAGCAAAGTGAAATATTTTATATGATAATTTTATAAAGATTAAAATACCATAAATATGTTTTAAATAAAATACAAGATAGGAAGAGAGCATGAAAAATTTTATTTTTAAATTTTTAAGTATTAAAATAAGTAGATGGAAGCTTGCGAGGATATTTCTTAGCTTCTCTAAGTCCAACCTCTTAATGTTTTCTTGTCTTGCAAAACATTGGAATCTTCATTAAACTGTTCCTTAACATATTGAAACTTACAATAGAGAAATACAACTGTACCCAATAATGAATTATTGAAAAAGCTTGGTCCTAAAATAACCGCCGCACTTTTCCTGCAAGGCAAACAAAGTGCTATTTCAATAATGTTTAGATAATTGAAATATATTTTACTTACTTGTCTGACAAAATACTACCTAGTAATAACAAGCAGCTAATTAAGTTGAATTTAAACCACATACGTTTGTTGCTTGGTGAAGTTGCAAGAAAACTCATCTATTGGCCATCATTTCATAGCTCGAGGTACTGAGCACTCGCGCATATTTCATATTTGTTCAGAAGGTCCTTGTCCGCTATATTTAAAGGCGTTCGTCCTTATTGCCTGGCTGGCTGCCGTAACGGGCTTCTGGTTGGGCAATTTATCAAATATCTTATACGAAACTCTGTAGCTGTCAGCGTTGATTTTAGCGCTTAGTGTGTTGCTGCTGCTGTGTGAAGCTCCATCTGTGTGTGAGTGTGCGTATGGACTGTGGACGGTGGGCGTGGCAGGCGTGTGTTGACTTTCAGTGACGCGTGAATATAAAACACACCTGTTGCCAGGACCTCGGCTACTATGTGCGACGTCGACGGCGGCGTTTATATGACACGTAAGGTGGGTCCTTAACCCCTACTCCAAGCTCCCTTTGCCAAGATCCAACGCCGGGTGTTGATGTACTTTGGGGCTTCCTCATGCACAATAAAATATAAATAAAATATTTCTCAAGCAGGGGCAACAACATGAAGTTTGCTGAGACTCTTTACTAAGCGCATTACATTTATTGATATCATTGCAGAGTGTCCATTGCAGCGTGTGAGCAACATGCACCATGTGTCAGCAGCAGCAGCAACTTCAACAACAACAACAACAACGGAAACTGCCTCGACATCCGCTCGAGCGCTTCAGATACTAAGAAATTTTCAACCAAACACTGAAGTTGGTATTAAGGACCGCTAGAGATCCTCACAGAGGGGTGTAAAAGTGCTGACACCTTGTTCTCGCTTCCAGCTGTGGCAGCAATTAACTCTGATCGTTTGAGCCAAGATCAGATTAATCGCCACAGAGGGCAGTCTAGACCAGAGGTGAGCTCTATCAGCTATAAAGTATGTATCATATTGATTTCCCGCCTACATATATACTAATCAAATGTTCTCATTACACGCATTTCCATTTCAATTTATAAACATTTATCGCATTTGCACATAATAGTATGAACAGGACCGTTCACCCTTGAGCCTTATAAGGCTTACGTTTGCTTTACAAGAAGTTAAACTGCGTTTCGTGTTTTCAACCGCTTGTCAACGATGTCCTCTTGTCAACTGAACAACACCTCATCGACAACTGCAAACAATCGCATTAGTTTGTCAGTGCAACCATGTATGTAATCCTTTTCAAGGGGACAATTCGGGGATTACTTCCTTTATATATATATATATGCTTTAACACGCGGAACCCATTGAAAATGAAAAGGAGTCTAATGGTTTTGTGCAAATGTATGTCACGGGCCCCGTAGATGGAGCCTTCTTCGACCATATAACATACAAATAATATTGGTCTGCCTGTTTATCTTATTGCCTGGCCATCGACTCAAAATTTCAGATTTTAAGAAGCATAGACCTTATTTTGCTTAGGTCCCCCAAGGCCCTTTTGGATCCCCCTATTGACCGCGCAACTTGCCTCGATTCAGCGAAATCGATAGCTAAATTTCATTCATGTTTGATCCACGTCTTGGAACTTGTACGAACTAGTGTTACGAAATATGATATTTAGCTTCTCGCGTTTCATTGGATACCTTCCCATCTTTGCTACAAAATTTAATAATATACTATATAATTTTTGGATACTTTAGGCTGCCACATATATTCCCCTGCATATTCATAAGTACAGCAGCTCGGCGCTAATTTCGGGGTAGCTCCTAGTGGGGCATTCCCGACTAGCGCACATTTACTGATTTGTTATTTAATAGTTTGGTGAACAGCATGGATACAGCTTATTTAATCCAATCCAATGGCACAGAGCATGATGTAAACGAAATCGCAGCACAAAGTAATCAGCATTAAAAATTGTATTATAATAGTTTTATTTCTATTTATGCCATAGTTATAGAGAAACATTTCCGCTTAGCTGAGTCAATGACGCAAACATTTTTCGCTGAGAATCGCTGTGAACTGCTTCGGCTCGCAAGCCCCGTGCGACCGGTTTAGGCATTGTTTAGGGGCGGCTTCTCTGAATAGGTTTTTATTCACTTTCAACATATTTACAGCCCGCAATTATTTCCAGCATTTTATTTTTATATCTCTGGGCTGACAGTTGCTTTTCAATTTTTCGATGATTTGTTTGTGCCAATGGCAATCAAAGCCCCAATTGTTACGCCTTGGGGCATTGGGCGGGCTTAGGCTCCATAGGTATCAGGCTCCTATCTGGTTCCTGGCAGCTTCCTAGCCTATTTCAGCTTTTAGAGAGTGCTTTGTTTTTATTGAAAAGTGAACGCTTCCGTTTCCGCCAGTCGTGGCTCTCCCGTGTTTGTTGTGCTTCTCGTTCCTGTCTCCATCTCATTCGCACACCCGTCGGTGTCGGTGTCGGTGTCGTTGTGGTTGTTGTCGTCGTCGTCGTCGTCGTCGAGGGTTTGCCATTTAAATTACATGGCTTCGACATGGTAGAGGGCCCGCATTCATTCATGAGCTTGTCCCGCCAGCTATTTTTACACGCAATTTCTTTGACTCTGCCGCCTTTGTTCGCTTTCTTTACTTAAACAAATGAAACTAGAATCTCATTGCGGATCCTTGAAGGCCCACATACACAACAACAATCATTGGCATCCGTCAGAGCAAAACTATGATAACAAGACTATACAACACCGAAGAGGATCCCGCCTATTGCTCATTCATCTGGGGCGCGAATCTCACCAGCAACAATGACCTCGTCGTGGCCACCACCGCCAATTCGACCCATATTTATGCCAACGACTTGCGCGACGACTTATATGCGGTAAGTGGAAAATCTTACAGAAATATGTTCGCAATGCTCTCAGTGTGTAACACGATAGGTACTTAGATTAGCATAATAATAAAATCAAATCAAACTAAACGACAGCAAAATATTATTGTCAGTGCTTGGGCGCACGATTTGCATTGTTCACCTTTATTGTAAGGTATGCGGCAGCAAAGAAAAATGTCTAGTAAATTGGTAGTACGGCTAACGCAGGGTGGACTTATTAATTTAAAGACAAAGTGTTGTTTAATCAAAAAACAGTGCTTTACAACTTCACAAGCTTTTGTTATTTTCCGTTTAACTTTTCCATTATCAACTGATTGAGTTATATTTAGTGTTTTCTTTTTGTTTTTTTTTTTTTGAAAATATTTCCACAGCATGAAATTATTTTTCTTTTATTTGTTAAATATAAATGAGTCTTACATAAATAAAAGCACACCCGTGTTGTATAACGTGCCCAATTGCTATTTTGCTACCCTACTTTTTCTTTTAATTGCATAAACTATTAAAGACTAAAAACGTTCTCAATTATTTAGTATAAGTACTATGCGAGGTCCTTCAGCTAGATATTAGCAGAAACTTGAGTATAAGAACTATTTTGTTTACCTATTGTAATTATTGCTATTAAATTGCAATTTGTACACACAAACACACATTATATACTAACTGACTTTTCCTAAATATCATGAATTTGAATGAATTTAAACAAAAGTTCTATATAGGGAACGTTTATACCGCAATACGTGATAGTTGAATTCCAGTTAATCACACAATTTTCCCATAAACTATAACTAAGTTTTCTTTAAAAGCATGTCACGTTAGCAGCTGCATTTCAATCTGTTCTTTGAGCTAGAATCAAAAGCAGCTGCTCACAGCAGGTGCCTATGTTGTTTACCTCTTGCTTTTATTGCTATGTAATTGCATTTTGTACACATAGAAGAGAATTTTATTAAAAATGACAAGCCTGTTGCTTGCAGTTTGATATGAATTTATATAGAAGGAACGTTCATAGCGCAATACGTGGGAGTTGTATGCCAGTATATCACTATGGTTTTTCTCCCATAAACTATGACTGAGTTTTCTTTAAAATCATGTCATATTAGCAGCTTCATTTCAATCTGTTCTTTGAGCTACAATCAGTTATGTCAGGGGAAGGCACCTGCTGCGAACAGCTGCATTAGAGCTGTTGCCTACTTTTCAGCGGCTCACTCATAATGTGGTTGTTGTTTTTTCTTGCTATTTTTCTCGCACAGCTTATTAAACGGTAGGAACGGGCTGGGTGGCAGCCAGGACGAAAGTCCTATTCAAGGCAAAAGCGAAATAACTCATTTCATAGCACAGCACGTGCAAAAAGTTTGCACACAAGCCCCTGCTGCCGTTGCTGCTGCTGCTGCGGGTGATGTTGCTGCTGCTGTTGCTGCTGCGGTTGCTATTGGTGCTGCGGGTGTTGCTGCTGCTGCTGCTAGCGCTGTTGTCGTTCAAAAGGTGCTTTGTGTGCAACTTTCGCTCAAGGCTGCAGAAAAGGCGAACTCAAGTGAACTGGTGGTGCCTGTCTATCTCGGCGTAAGGCACAAAAACCAGGGTAAAACAACAACAACAACGGCAGCAGTAGCAGCAACAGCAGCAACAATAAAAAACTTAACAAAAAGCAAAAGCAAACATGCTAAAAAAGCATGCAAAACATATTTACAATGCGAAAAAGCCAACCCACTCAGTGGGGCACGTGTTAAAACAGAGAGAGAGAGAGAGCGGGAGCGTGACAGAAACAAAGAGAGCGATAGAGAGGGAGCTATTTAGATAGACAGTGCGATAGAGAAAAAGCTAGCACTCTAGTGTGTAGCATATAGTGTGTTCGCATGGGTGTGTGGGTGCGTGAGCATAACAAGTCGCAAATAAAAGTGTCAAGTTGACTATTGAATTTTTATCTGTAGCAGCCCATCCGACTTAGCAGCAGCAGCGGGAGGCGACTATGCGGGCGGCTGCAGCAGGCGAGAGGGAGACAAAGTGTCGGTGAGGAGTGGGCGCTAGAGCGAGAAGGAGTGCTCCATGATTTATGAGCCTTGCCGATTTTGTTTACTATTATTTTTATTATTATTATTACTTTTTATTGGTTTCGCTGTCGCTCAACTGTCTGCCATCCTTTCCCTCTGTTTTTTGCAGGACGTGGAGGATCCGCGCACCGAATCTCTACGCGAATACTGCTACGGCCTCATGTTGCCCGTCATCTGCGCCCTGGGCATCATTGGCAATGTTCTCAACCTAATTGTCCTCACCCGTCGCAATATGCGGGGCACCGCCTACATCTACATGCGAGGTAAGTCAGCAGCAAGGCCGCGCCGCGCCGCGCCGCGTCGCCTGCCCCTTGCCCAAACATTTGAAACCTTTTTTTCTTTTATTTTTCTTCTTCTGTTACGTCATTACGAAATAATTCAATTTCATTGACTGTCTACAAATGGCCACTTCACTGAATAATTGCCAATTTTAGTGTGTTGAAAGTATTTCATTCACATAAAGCGCCTCCAAATTCCACACTCAAATTGTATGCATCGGAATTACTATTTCTCGCTCAATGGCTACCATGAAAAAAAGAATGAAAAAAAATACATTTAGAGTGTGCCAGAAATAAAATACACTCAAAGAATTAACATCCCTTCCAAAGTAACAATATATTTGCTTACCAGCAAATTTATCTAAGTTTCGACTAGGACCATAGTCGCCAGAGCTATTTTTAACACTTTAATTGATCAAGTTCAAATGGTAACAATATGAGCAATGATAATAATAATACCAATTGCAAAAATTATATTAAATATTATAATATTGATAATAAGGGGCCATGACACTATGAAACAGCAAATGACCGCTTTTGATAATACCTTTATTTTTTCATAAATATTCAAAAATTGTATTTTCAATATTGAATAAAACTAAAATCGTCAGTTTCATCAATTTTGAATCAAACAAGTTTATTTTCCGTTGATCGACACGTGAAACTACAAAATCTTCAGTAGAAAGCCTTATTTATTTTTCCCTTTTTTAATTTTCTATGCGAAAAATACATATTCGAGCAACATGGAGCCTTTGGAAAGCTATATGATTCCGCAGTCCGATTTTTTCAACCTTGGCCAGAGTGTGTTCATCATAATCAAATAAAGAACTGTTGACTTTGGTTAAAATAACTGCAAAAACAAAAAGTGTTCACTAAAACGATTGATTTTTCTGCAAACCCCGCACAGCCAAACATACGAAGTGTTTGTTTAGGGAGCACTATCCTTAATATGTTCAATGAAATTGGTGTGTGGTTAAAAATAGGATTTATTGTTATTCCGTTGCATAGTGTTCTTCATATAGTAAATATATAGGTTACATTGGTTCAATGTTGCTGAGAATAAAATCATATGCTATGGATATACATACTTGTAATTCTGGTAAAGATTTATATACAACTAAAAGGCCTTCCATATTAAAGATCTATATTATGCTGATAATTCTTTAACGCACTTATGTAATCTAGTGGTCGGGGACACACACTGTCAAAACATCTGCACCGGGTCGTTTCACAGCTTTGAATTTAAGCCAGCTTCGATGGGCATCCTTGTTTATACTGCTGGCTCTTTTTTAGCGAGCTTATATTCATGATCCGCTCTTGTCTTGTACAAAATTTACCATGCCTTGCAGCTTCGACTGCTGCGCAACTTTAATGTGCAGCTCTATAAATACAGCTGTCTCTCATTTTTTAAATTTGTAACCGAAAATAAACATACAATTTCTGAATATGGGTGGAGAACGCGGTGTCCAAGAGTTTAAAGCTTAGAACTTGGCGCGAGCAAAGCCGGCTAAGCACGCTTGTACTTATAAATATATTCCAGCTAAGACGCTTAGCCGTCTTAGTGTGGGCCTAAATGTTATTCCCAATGATTCCAATTAAATTCATATTTTGAATTATATAAAAATGGGCTTTCTCAAAAATTTGTTGGTTCGTTTATATACTAAAACTAACAATAAAAATAAAAATTTAAATATACTTACTCACAGCTAGAGATTCTTTTAACAAGAACCGAAATTGGTATTAAAAAGCTTCAATCATAACTTCAATGCTCTTCCTCCTGCAATTTCAACTTAATTCAATTTCTCTGTTCAGTTCACATAACAAATCCAGGTGCCGACATGCTTAGAGCATGGGTGGGTCAGCTGAAAAGCGGCAGGGGGAGGCGGAAGTTTCACCGGTCGGTTGTTCTAGCATCATTTATAGAAAAACTTACATTTTTTTTAAGAGAGCAGCCATTTAATTGAAGCTTGCAGAAGCGTAGGGTTTCGTTGCTCCACGCAGCTTCACTGTAATTGCATTAAATTGGCAGAAAACATTTTTTGTTTATTATCAACATTTGTTTACTTTAATCTCAGTTGAGCACTAACTTTTATGATATATACATATATTAATACTATATAGTGCATTCATGCGGAAAAGCCATAAAAATAACCACTCAAGCTAATTTAAATAAAATTTTAATATATAACTATAATAGCTCGTATTTTTTATGGCGGACTTCACTTGTACTTTGACCAAGGTATGCTCCAGATACAAGCATGTTGGGTTCTAGCTTTTTTTCATATATCTTTCGCCCCTGAGCACTTTAACTATGACACACTTCAGTCCTCACACATCGATGCATTGGGATTTAATTTCATGTAAATGTATAATAAAAAGAAAACATATATTTTCAATGAATTTCCTATTATCATGTATATGTTCACACTTGCTAATACTTAAGAAAATAACCTTTGACCCTGCCCCAACAATGACAATGGCAAACTGTAGCAACAATGGCTTATGACAAACGAATATGCGTGTGTGTGTGTGTGTTTGCGTGTGCGTATATTTGTATGAACTGGCGTTGGGCAACCTTATTTGATTAGGCCCTCGGAAATTTATGTAAAGCCGCTAAGCTCCCAGGCGAAAAGAGGGACACCGGCCAGCATTGAGCCAAAAAGGAAATACGCGCAAAAAAATGGCGAAATGTATTGGACAGGATGTTAAATACGTGCAAGTAACTAACTAAGTATATTGGAGGCTCGCTCGCTTTATGGCCTTTTAATTGATTAATGAGATGGCCGACAAAAAATGAAATATGTCAACGGCGCAGCATGTTGCCAATTCTTGTGCAGTCCGCAATCCGCCTTCCGGCCGGCAATCAGTCATGCGGTGTACGCTGTGTCTGTGGCAAGGACTGGGGCAAGGACTCGCATTATTTGCCAGCTTCAGCTTCAAAGAAAGCAGCTCCGCAAATACGAGTATAAAATGTAAAATGCTTCAAATGTAATACGCATGCGATGGCAACATAATTGATTGCCTTTTGCCTGCCTGCCAGCTTTGCCAAATGGCGGCCGGAAGACGCGAGATGCGGGATGCGGAATGCGACAAGCGAGATGGTAACTGCTAGCTGGTAGCTTCTAGCTGATAGGTGATAGCTGGTAACTGGAAAATGGAAAATGGTAGATGGTAGATGGTTGCCACTTACGGGTTTTCGTTAGCTGTGTAGATGGGTAGCTGGGTAGCTGGAAGTTGGATAAATGCAAAGTGAGGTCCTCCGTTTGAAATATCACCAGTCTCATCTCAACAGGCAAGTCGAGTGGCATGGCAGTAAATATAAAGTTGAATAGCCTTGCAGCAGCTCCAAACCTGAAACTGGTTCTACTTACAACTGGACTATCCCAGAACTGTAAGCTGGTTACCAAGGCCTCTGAGTAATAATGACCGAAATCAGAGCAGTCATTTTATTAAAATAACAAAAATATTTTGCTGCCAGCAGCCTTTTTACGACGCGGTCCGTTGCCATTTGTCGGTCATTGCCTTCGACTGTTTGTCAGACTGCTTTATGTGAATTTCTTTCAGTGTGTGTGCGGGTGTGCGTGTGTGCGTGTGCTCCTACTGTAACGTGTATCAGAGCCACAGCACGCTGCTAGTATTTGGTGCCAGTTTAGCAAACAAAAGTTATGCACTTGGGCTATGAACGCTCTTTTTTTTTGGATGGGCTTCCATGCTTTATGACTGACAGGGGAATAGATGGGGAAAGTTATCGGCTTTATAATAAACAAGAGTACAACTTTCAAACAACACAGCAAATGCCCAACTTTACGCACTGAAAATCAGCCCAGCAAATCGAACAACTATTCTTAGTTTACTGCCACTTGAATTTTGGCTTTCTTTTTTATGTTATTTACTAATGATTCGAGATAAAAGATCTACAGCTATTCATTCGAAATTGAGTGGTCGTGATGTCCTTAACAAAATCTATATCCAGTCTACAGAACAAAAATTCAATTTTTGAATAATTTATTAAGAGACGAATAATTTATTAAGAGACGAACATTATTTTTTAAACAGGATATAGAGATATCTTTTTTAGATTTTTTACAAAGTTTTCAATAAAATGCTGAAATAAATACATCAATTTAAAATAACATTCCCAGAAGCAGAGCATCAACTGAATGTAATGTACGTAAGCTTTAAGCTGTTACCTTATTTCATAGTGAATCCTTTGGCTAGCTTTTCTTTGTTGGCCTCAAGTGAATGCTTAATCAACTGACCTTTACTGTTAAGCTGACAATCCTTTCGGTCTTCTAGTCAGTTAGTTTGCACTACAAACAACTCCTGTGTTGACCAACAATAGAACAGATTTGTATAAATTAGGCCCATGTGCTGAATGTGATGAACGAATCATCATGTGATGGACACTTATCAAGGTTGCCGCACACAAAACTGACATTTATATTGATGTGGCATGTACCCAATTAGATGAACAGCATTATACATCATATATATATATGTATGTGTGTGTGTGTGTGTGTGTGTGTGTGTGTGTGTGTGTCTGTGTATTACTGTGTGTTTGCATCGCAGGAAGTCATATATCTAGCATTAAGCTTTGTGTGCACGACAATTTGTGGCATCAGAAGAGCGGGTCAAGTGGCCGCTCACGAGGCAAACATATAAGTAATAATGTAATTATAGAGCCATAAACAAGTCGTAAATCAATAAATAACACACACTCGCACACACACACACACACACATACATGCACACACACTCGCACACGCACATCGCATTCGGCAATAAGTAGAAATTACATATCACAACAAAAACAACGGGCAACAACAGGAAAATTTTGTATTCTGAAAAAGGGACGCAAAATTAAGCAAACAGAGAACCGACCACCAAAAAGGAACAGGAACTCAGAGCCATTCATTCTGGTTGTTGGGGGGGAGGAGTGTTCTAGTGCCGGTTTCAGTTTCGTTAGCTTCCTGTTCACGGCCATGTCGGAAGCGACGCCATAATTATGCCATAAACTCAGCCATAAAACTGCTATAATGTGAGCTTTACAAATTTTCCCGCTTTTTTTTTTGTACTTCTCGTTTTCCTTAGCCTACTCCACGGCCGCACTGCTTGCCATTGTCTTTGCCATACCCTTTGGCATACGAATGTTGGTCCACAAGGATCGCGGACAGTGGGAGGAATTCGGACCGGCATTCTATACGGCACACTTGGAGCTTTTCCTTGGCAATGGTTGTTTGGGTAAGTGTGCATAAAGCTTGGCACCACAAAAGCTTACTAAGAACTTAACAGCTTCTTGTAAAACATAAGCCCAACTATTCGAGTTCTCAGTAAAAATTACAACATAAATATGAAAACATTAAGTTATATCTGACTGCTTGAGAATGCTCGCTAGGAGATACCCTGAATCTAGGCGTTTGCGCTTATATAAAATTAATTAGGTCTTACCAACATTAAAATATATTTACTTAAAAACTTAAGGAAATAATAATTAATATCATTGAACGATTTTTATATCCTGTATCCATTGGCAAGGTGGTAGGGGATTCAGACTCATTTTCAAAGCTCAAAATAAAATGTACTGAATGAACCACCTTCTAAATCAACGTGATTACAATTAAAAAATAAAAGAAAATCTTAAAAGGAAAACCCTTTGTTGTATACATGCATCAAGGTACCAAGCTGGCTTTGAACTAATGTTGGAACTCGAGCCGGTTCAAGCCCGGAATTCCAATGATCCGAATCGCAAACCAAACCAGATCTCCGAACCATATCAATGACCAAAATGGTTTGGTTCAAAATAAAAAGCTTTTGTGTGAGACCCAGCCTTAAAGTAAAAATAACTTAAAGCCCAACCATTCGGTTAATTAGACAATTGTAAAATAACATTTATATTTTTTCATTTCAACTTGGAGAATACATGAAGTAAAACCTAAATTCATGTATGTAGAAGTGCATATTCACGAACTAATTCTCTAGGCAACGAATTGGCTCGAACCGCAGACTGCACATCTGCACCTAGATACCCATTGAAAGCTGACCAGACGGACAAACAGCAAACTCGCTTTCTCAATATGTGAACAGAGTATACACACCTACAAAGTAAATACATTGTACATACAACTCTTACCAACCGTCCATTGACCTTCCAGGCGTTGGTGTGATGATGTTACTGGTGCTGACCATCGAGCGTTATGTGTCCGTCTGTCATCCGGGATTTACTCGACCCGTGATGGGTCCACCAGGGTGAGTATTGAAGATGATATTGCTAACTAACAGCTCCGTTTAACTGTGACTGTTTTTCACAGCGTGGTTGTCTTTCTCACCTGTTTCGCAACATTCATCATCTATCTGCCGAGCATCTTCCGAGGCGAACTGATCAAATGCATGCTGACATCGAACAACGTGTACGTGTACTTACGGCGGGACAACAACATCTATCAGCGCACCATCTTCTACTCGGTGTACAAGATAATGCTCGAGGTGATATTCAAGCTGATACCGACGGTTTTGATAGCGGGCCTGAATTTGCGAATCATGTTGGTTTACCGTCGCACTTGCGAGCGGCGCCGCCAGATGGTCCTCACCAGGGCGAACTATGTGAAGGACGACGATCCTCGTAAGTTTGCGGAAGAGCGACGTCTGTTTCTGCTGCTTGGCAGCACATCGATTCTGTTCCTACTCTGCGTCTCGCCCATGGCCATACTACATATGACAATTGCATCGGAAGTGTTGCCCAGCTTTCCGTTTCAGGTGTTTCGGGCGCTTGCCAATCTGCTGGAGCTGATCAACTATTCGATAACCTTCTATATTTACTGTCTGTTCAGCGAGGACTTTCGCAACACTCTGATGCGCACCATCAAGTGGCCGTGGCTGAAGAGCAAGCTGTGCCACCAGGTGGATGAGGTGAGTGCTAGTCCGCCAGCTACGGCCACTGCTGCTGTTTGTAATCCAGTTTGCCCGCCCCTTCACACAGACCCAGACCATAAAGGGCGTTCCAATGGTACGATTCGATAAGGTGACTTTGCGTAATCATCACATCACCACCACATCTGGCATTGGACGTTCGAGCAGCATATAGTCCAGGCTAACGCCCCCTCCTACGCCCGCCGCCACGCCCAAGATCATGCCCACAACCACGCCTACGTCCATCTCCATGCCAAACTAAATCGATCCCCATCCCGAACTGCCTTTAAGAATGCTAAATGTGCTCGAATTGAACACAAGTCCCGGTGCTTTTTCGCCATACATGTATATTTAACTCTAAATGCCGGAATACCCCCAACATTTGCCACATACGTAAACCTAGCTACACTTCTACAAGCCTACATTGAGCTAATGAGGAGATGTGTTCAGAGCCCCTTACTGCAGTATACGATATACATATATCTGATCGATCAGATGACACTGGAGTATTTATGCTTGTAATTGCCGCAAGTCAACTCGACCATTTAAATATATCTTATGATTTTATTTTTTTTTTATTTTAGGATGGGGCTCTTATCCATATAATGTGCATTCATGCATTTAGTACTTATATACGAATATTATTGGTGTTGTTCAAGGTTGATGCTAGAAAAACCGTTTTAGAAAACTCAAGAAAATATACCAAATATGCATACTACATATATCTATAACATATATCCTATATATGTTGAGATTGAATATTCATAACAGGTGCAAACAAAAGAATTTAGACATTGATCGCAAACTGAGCTGAATTATGGCAGTTATGGCAAGATCGATAATTAGACCCATAATTTTGGAGTTAAGGTGAATCAGCTGAAGAGAGCTTAAAGCAGAAGCATGAGCAGAAAAATGAAGATACGGAAGACAGTTCTTGCGAGGCGAGGCGAAAAGAATAGATGAGAGTTATTATGATAGAGGTCGCGACCCTTTAGTTTTTAGAGCAAAAGCAAGAGCTTAGCTAAAAAATAAAGGCAGCGGACGATAAAGTATCAATATGCATTTAAATGGTCGTCATAGTATTTCAATATTACATAAACATTAACAAAAACCTTAATAATACTACATATTTTTATGTGTCATAGTTACAAATCGATATAAATAAATATCCCCCATAATAAAACACAATATAGACGATATGTGTGTGTGCGTACGAATAGTCTAGATGCATTTAGATGCATTTCAATGACAGCAGAATAGACAGAATAGATCAATATTGAATGGTTTATCGATGATATTTATGTAAACTGGTGTATTTATATATACTACAAACACAAGTAAACACAATATATTTATATATACGTATATGTATCTATTGATTGTAGTATTTAAGTGCGTGCAAGTGGATTTCCTGATTTCGATTTTTTGTGGCACACTAAAAACTTTCGTCAGACGAAACTGTTGCAAATTAATATATTGTTAAACTAATTTTAATATTTGTATGCTATTACATTAAGTTATATTTATGTCTAGTTGATAGAAATCGAACACATTGAGTGCATTTACATACTAATTGTGAGGGGGCCTAATCAGGCGATCAGGCGACTCGCGACGAGAATCCTTTATAGCTATCCTGTTCTAGACCATCTCTAGTAAGACTTGACTTACCAACAATTTTAATTAGTTTACTAATGAAGGTATATGTATGTACGCTATAAATCCCCAACACTTGCAGCACTCGTAGAAAACTTCAAGATAAATGTGTGTACCTAGAATATAACTGTGCAAAATTTTGTCTACGTACAAGTAACTAAAACAGAACCTACTATACAAGAAACCATATATATATATATGTATCTTCAATATGCTTAACAACAGTATTTATTGGGAAGTCAGATAAAATTCCGACTAGGAAGCAGCATAGATGAGATATCAATGCAAAGAATTAAATGCAAACTTTGCATTCGAATTTTTTTTTTTGGCGAGCGCAGCTCAAATAAAAAAACGAAACAAGATATATTACTATACACATATACATTTAAAAATAATTAAAAATATCTATATATATATATATCTATATAAATGTGTAAGTTGCGGCTCAAAATGAGTTTAAACATATTAAAATCCAATGCAAGGCAGGCACCGAAGTGAATACTTAAAATACGAATGCAGCCATTTAACAGCAAACGCATAATTACGTATGGAAAGCAAATTCCAAATATGGCATATTAAATAAAGATTTAAATAACTACATACACAAAAGAAATACCGAAGGCGACAGCGAGAGCTGCGTCCTAAGGCCTAATACACAGTTCATATACATTTATCAACCATATAAACCATTTACATGTGAATTAAACAGTTTAAATTGGTGTCAATGTTCAATATAAAATACTACATAAAAAATTCAAGAAAATGCAAAAAAAAATAAACTTAAATACGCAAATATTACATTTCAAATTCCATATAAATGTCAAACGAAAATTTTACAAACCCGATGCCGTCAAAGCAAAGGATCAATAAATTAATTGAATTCTCCAAAAATACTTCTCTTTTATTCGCATCGACTTTTCATATATGCAATATTCATAAACAGCTCAATCGTTTTTTTGTTTTCCAGTAAAAAAATTTATTAACTAAGCAAACAAATTAAAAAAAAAAATTAATAAGAGTAATTTGTGGTTAGAAAATGGAAGAGCAACGTGAACATCACACGGCAAAGGAATATACAGTGAACATTGCCTACAAATAACAGCGGGCAGTCTTTAGTTGGCCGATTACCATGGTCGCCAAACCACCAAACGCTGCTTCACCAGCTCCGCCAGTTGGCGCTGCCGCTGTCGCTTGCGCTCAAAGATCTGATGGCGGATCTTCAACAAGATGCTAACCCGTGGCTCATCCGACGGTACCTTCGCCGTCGCCGTTGCCGTTGCTTTCTCCGCGTCTTCGCTGCACGTGCTCAGCTGCTCCATGAGCAGATCCATGTCGTGAGTGGTTGCCGGCGAGTGCGTTGCAGGCTGCTCCGCATACGCGCCCTGATTGTATTCATACTGCAGCTTGAGACGCTGACGCTGAAGGTAACAAAGGAATTTTCGATTAGCTAATGGCTCCCTCTGGCTTATAGAGCAGACGCAGTCGTACCTTTTTGCGTGCCGCATTCTCGGCGAGAAAACGGCAGAGCTGCTGCAGCTGCTGCTCGGCAAGTGTATCATCGTGCTCCTGCTGCACCCGCTGCTCCTGGCGCTGCTCCTCCAGCCGCTGCAGTTGGCGCTGCTTGATGGTTGCTTGCACCTTGCACTTGGTCGCCGTGTTCAGCTCCACTTTGATGATCTGCTGGTGCCGCTGCTGCTGCTGCTGTTGCTGCTGGCGTTGCTGTTTTAGTATTTTGTAAATGACACCCATGGTATCAATTGCTGGTATCTTTGGTTTGTTGTACTCGCGCGCCGAGCTGCTGGCACAGACTGTCCAAAATTGTTGCCATATTCAGCGTCTTATATGAGCTGCGACTGCTGCTCCTGCTGCTCCCCGAGAGAGCGGCAGAGAATGAATATCTGAATAAGAGCGACAGCGGGTGTGAGAACGGTTGCTGGTTTTTTGGAAAATGCATACCAAAAAAAGAATTACAAATAAAAATAAACCATAACTCACTCAGGGCGCATGTGTGTGTGCGTGTGGCACATTGCGCGCCAAACTTCAACTTGCCATATGAGCCATTGCTCAAGTGGAGTACTATTTTCTTCTCATTACAATGCCTTTAGCAACAACACATGTGGCGAGCCCGAGATAGCTAATAATAGCACACTGCATACACACGCACACACACGCATACGCATGCACAGTGAGGCGCACACAACACTTTCATGGCATTGTCAGCGCATGCAGCCACGCCCTCAGCCCCGTTCCTTGTTCCCGGCCGCATGTCCGCATGTTTGGCGCCCATTCCAAGTGTCGACTTGCGCTGCTGAGCCCGCCTTTTCTGGAATGCACTTATCAACGAAAAAGTACACTGACTTTGCGCTTAAGTTGGGCTTTCATAAATGTAGATAAAATCTATCTTGCTGTCTTGTATCTACTTACTTGCATCTGCCCTAAAACGCTCGAATGTGTACATTATTTTGATTTCAAATACAATTTTGCATTTGGAGAATAAAGTCCTTTAAATATATGGATTGAGCTGAATACACAAGTTTTTAAATAACAATAAATTAATCAATATTAAAAGTAAATAATTCTAAGTTTTTTATTTTTTATATATATTGGATATATTTGGATATATCTGTGTCAGAGCTTAGGGCTTCATCCTTGGAATACATTCTCGTGCAATTTCGTACCAAGTAAGTGCCTACATCGTTGCCTAGCTTGTCAGCAAACGTTGACTACAGAACAGAGTATTGCACAGTCGGTTCAACGTAACCGCGATTAATTTGATTTAAAAATTATTATAAACTCTTATAGCTTACTTCTTTATATTGATGAAAACATTTTCAAAATCTATTTATTAATTTTTGTCATTTTATTTATACTTATTGAAAACAGTTTTTATAATAAGTATATCATACAAAATATGTATTTATACAAATTTATAAATAGCGCCTGGGAAAAAACACTTTGCGACAGGCGCACTCACACACTGCCACAAAAAGAGCGAGCGCAAGCGGGAAAGATAGAAATAGACAAAGACAGAACCTTCCTCTGGCTGCGTGTCTGTGTCATGCCATGCACTTGAACTCCGCATTCACATGAATGTTCCATTGCCAGTCGCATTGCATTTGCCAGCTCATATGCGCGTTCCTGTTCCCGTACCCGTACCCGTACCCGCACCCGTGCCCGTTCCCGATCCTTTTACTAGTCCAGTCGGGTCGCCGCTTGGCGTCTTTTATATACACATATTATCACATGCCTGTCGTGCCGTATATTTTCTTCGTTTTGTTTGTATTTTTGTTGTTCTTTTATTTGAGCGTCAAGATGTTTCAAAGTGCACTTCAAGTGCGTTACAATTTGTGTCTATTTTTAGGTGCTTGGGAATACAACAGATAAGAAGGCCGCCAGCCAGAAGGCGGTTCCTCTAAGGCGCTTCTCCATCCACGTAAATCATAACATAGAGCCCCTTCGAAGGGGCAAATTTAATAAAGCTTAATGAGCGAATTACGATACACGCTCTATTTTGCCATAATTGTGCTTAAATCAGCATTAGCTACTCGCAGTCCTACTTGAGATTAAAGGCCGTATACGGCACAGTGGAGCTCAATGTCAATTCAGATGATGGTCACATATAAGAGTTCAATGAGTTTGTGCAAAAAGCAAGGCTACAAATCGGTTTTAGGCCGGTTCGAGCCCGAAACCCTAACTTATTTTCTTATTGATCCCAACAATAACATTTCCGTTTTTAATTGGCTGTCGATCAAATTTAGCCCGCATCTTGAAGTTGAAATCATATACGGCATCAAATATTTTCAGTTTATTAATAATATAATTTTTATATCAAATCATATTTGAAATCATTTGGCTAACCAAGGTTTTAATCGAAACGAGTTTCACGAGCTGTGCACCGGGTAAATATCTTGAGTTTGCAGCCCTGGTAAAAAGTCGCACTTCATTTCATCCTTTAAATTATAAATATTTATAGATATATTTTATCTAAAATTTATACGTACATCTTAGGCTTTAAAAAATAATAACGTAAAAAAAAAATAAATATATATAAAATAAAAAAAAATGCCATAGCCACTGCCTCCTCCATAGTTGAATCTGCCTCCTCCACTGCAGTGAAGCCCATGAGCCTTAGTTGAATTTTTGAGAATCGAGTAGTAAGGAATTAGTTAAAAATTTGTTTATTTTTTATTTGCATATAAGCATAAACAAATGCATATATGCATGCAAACTAACGTAAATTCCCAACACACATACATGCATACAAACATAATTATACACACATACACGCACACATACATAACACGTTTATATAAAAACACGTCCCAACATACACACATATACATAATGCGCACATACATATTTACATACAGGCTACATACACACGCGCAGACATCAATGCATACATGCACATATGAATAGACATACACACATACATCAATACATGCATGCATGCATATGTACTTAAATAAAACATACGTACATACAAATATATACACGCACATACATACACAAATACATATGTATATACAAACATACTTACATACATGCATGCATATATACAGACAAGCATACATACATACATACATTCATGCATACATACATACATACATACATACATACATACACACATACATACACAGATAAATACATACATAGACATACAGGTGCACATATGCGTAAATACATACATACACATATACATACATACAAACATATTGCTGGTACTCTATGGCCTTGCCTTGGCAAGTTTTATACTTCAAATTTTTTTCCCACCCGTAGAAAATTTAAATCTATCTTGAACTCCACGTCTTAAGTTATATTTTTCAGAGATATTTTAAAATCGAATTAAGAACCAAAAGTTGGAATCAAGGGCGTAAACACCAAATATTCGCTATATTGGCTTAGTCGCGGGTATAATTTCCAAAATCGATGAAACACGCATTCGTTTAATTTTTATATAGTGCTTTGATCGGACGAAACATTGACCTTTCCCTTAATCTTTAACCCCATTTGCCATCGAAGAGACCTATATTTTACAAAAAGAAACACGCCTCCAATGAATTTTCTTATGAATCTTTGCTAATGAGCTTACACCTGAAACATCGCCCACTCAACCTTTGACCCGCGTTAATCATCCAAGAAGGGTAAATGTTAGGAAAAATGTGAAGCTCTCATTAGATAAGTTTTCACAAAAATCTTTTTAATGCCGATCAAGAAGTAAAAAATTATCTTTCTTACAACCGTGTTCCGGTCATTTAGTACAGTTGAGAGAAGAATTTTGGAAATCGCTGAAACACGTATTAATTTAATTCTTATGCGGGTTTAAAAATAAGTCTGAAGCCGATCGGTCGAAACTTAAAACTTCACCCAAAATATCGTTGAATCGCATTTTATATCAAAAAATGTGAAACACATCCAAATTGAATTTTCATATAGAGCTTTGGAAATTAATTTAATTCCAAAACATCACTCACCATTTCTACCAAGGAGGAATGGATTTTGCGAAACGTGAATTTGAAAAAAAATCGTTAAAAATGAGACAGGTCGGAAAGCAAACAAAAAAGTTTCATGCATAATTTTTCTCGATTTTTCCACACTTGCGGGTGGAATTTAGCAATCCACGTCTCAGAGTGCACCACCATCAGATAAGAGAAAATTTCCTAGCTCTTACGGTTCGGGCTGTGAGTTGATCACCAATCAGTCAGTCAGGAGAAACAGTTTTATATAGAGAAGAATATTATTTTCAGATGTGCGATGAGGATAAAATTATGGTAATTTTTACAAGTATATCTAAAAACTTTTTATATATTTTCAATTCAAGTATTTTTTGGTTTGCTTTGAGTCAGTGTTGTTAACGGAGCCAAGCTGCAACGTAGTTGGGTCAATTTTCAATGCGCGTGTGCGCCCGTCTGTCTATGAGATTGTGTTTTCTTCTGTGCCTATGTGAATGGGTGTTCGAGTGTGAGTGAGTGTTTTAGCTGTTAAGTGTGCCTGCACTTGGATTTCATTTGGTGGTACATTGTACACGAGTATTAGCCGCTGATGCAGTCGGTTAAAATGTCTGTTACAAATGTAATTTAAATATTTCACTCGTGCATTTCAAGCGTCGCATTTTCAAGTTGGGCCCCTTGAAATTGTCGGTGGTTTCTGGATTTTGGTGGTGCGACAGCCCTAAGTGACAATTAGCTGTGTGTGTTTGTCCGAGCAAACATTTCCCACAATTGAGCAGCGAGCACAGGCTCTGCTCAGCTCTGCTCTGAGAGCGGGGAGAATCTCTCCCTTTTTCATTAGAAAACCAAACAAGTGCTGAGTGGGTAATAAAAATATGCACTGTCTGCTCGGGTTTTGGTAAGCCCTGGAGTGGATTTCGTTCCGGGTCTCTGGAGCTAATCGATATGCATTGGGCCTTCTGCTTGTTCGGCTTTTCATAATTTGTGTATTACTTTAGTTCTATTTCAGTACTTCCGCTTAAATGGGCGTCTGAAACTTATTTTTGGCTTCTCTTTGTTTTTTCGTTTTTTGTTCTATGTGGTAAACAAATAAAAATATAAGCTATGTACATTCCACACATTACGATGGCAGTATAATTGGCCTGGTGCTCAGGCACAGCCTCAGCTGACCCACTAATTACTCAAAACGGCCGGACAATCGCTGTCTCTGAGGCGTCTGAGCGGCGCCCAACGCGTTGGCCCATATTCAAAGGCTGGATGAAGGAAGTCGTCACTCGCTGGGGGCCACGGCCACGGCCACCGGCTGTTGTACAGATTGGCGACCTGACAACTTTATACATACATAAAAATATACATCTTCAATACAACTCCACACAACGCACAATTTCTCACGGTCTCCCGCAGCAATTTGCCAAAGTTCGGTATGGGATCTCGGATCTCGGGGCCCCCGAGCATCTGCCAAGCTGTCAGCAGCGGTGTTAATGAGCCGCGTGTAGGGTGAAATACAATGCCACAACTTGGTGCAAAGATTCTACAAACTTTACCCAAGCAAGTTTTAAAGCCTCAAATTGCTTGGATTAACAGCTCAAAACAACATTGCAAAGAACAGGTTTGATCCAAGCTCGATGATCTGAAGCTTAAATGGCTACATCTATATCTATATCTATATCTATATCTATATCTATATCTATATCTATATCTATATCTATATCTATATCTATATCTATATCTATATCTATATCTAAATCTATATCTAAATCTATATCTATATCTATATCTATATCTATATCTATATCTATATCTATATCTATATCTATATCAATATCTATATCTATATCTATACCTATATATACCTATATCTATATCTATATCTAAATCTATATCTATATCTAAATCTATATCTATATCTATATCTATATCTATAGATGTAGCTATTTAAGTTTCAGATCATCGAGCTTGGATCAAATCTGTTCTTTGCAATGTTGTTTTAAGCTGTAGATATAGATGTAGATATAGATATAGATATAGGTATAGATATAGATATAGATATAGATATAGATATAGATATAGATATAGATATAGATATAGATATAGATATAGATATAGATATAGATATAGATATAGATATAGATATAGATATAGATATAGATATAGATATAGATATAGATATAGATATAGATATAGATATAGATATAGATATAGATATAGATATAGATATAGATATAGATATAGATATAGATAAAGATAAAGATATAGATATAGATATAGATATAGATATAGATATAGATATAGATATAGATATAGATATAGATATAGATATAGATATAGATATATTGTATATATATTGTTGACAGATTCGAGCCAATTCGACACCCCGAGCTGTGTCATTTGGGTTCATATGTTGCATCTTTAACAGATATCTCAAGTTCATGGTCCGCTTAAAACAAAATTTTGTGGGCACGAGTAAACGGCAACAAGATAATAAAAACGAGGCCACATACATAGATAGCGAGAAATCTCTGAGTAGAACACATGTGAGCAGACGCCCCTCTGCTCGCTCCCGTTGCTGGCCACCCACTTTCCGCACGGCAAACAAAGCCAGACAGTGTTATGCCATGGGGAGGAAAAGCATTTAAAAGCAGTTGTTGCCACCAAGTTCCAAGAGGAACTGCCCCAAGAGTGTCGCCGCAACAACCGCCGCTCGCGTGCAACATTGGTGACCGTGGGAAACTTTACTCTGCCACAATCTCAAAAAGCCATTTGCCAGCGTCGAAAGATCAACAACAACAGCAGCAGCAGCAACAAAAACAGCATCAACAACAAAAGGAAAAACAAACATCAACAGAGTACCAGCGTAGTCGGCGTCGACTGCGACGAGTTGCTTGGCCTGCTGAAATTTCAACTGTTTGACGCGCTTCGCTCGATTGCGCACAGAATTTGCAACTGTAGCACAGTTGCAACTGTCAATGGCAAAGATATCGACTGTGGCAGCAACCAGCTGCGGCACACGCGTCTTTATTAGATAACATCGTGCCAAGACCGCAGGCGGATTACCTAACGAGGCAGAGGAGCATGCAATAGATTATTAGCTGAACTGATGAGTCGAGCCGAGCCTGACAAATGCTTGGAACTAAAGTCAATTTGAAAATGTTGCCAGACCTATAAAACTGAATACAAATATAGGACAACCTGTCTTATAACATTTTCAACTAGAATTATAACGTAATATAACATAACAATAGCCCTAGAACCATATCACATAGTACTCAGGTGTACTTTTATAAAACATGTTCAATAAATAAATCAACTGCAATCAATCAGTTAAGAGAAACAGTTGTATATATTTATCTATATAGACCAGGAGATGGCCCCTGTCCAGGTTTAAATTGCCCTAACATATATTATAAATAATACTAACTATATAAATATATATGTTAATATGTATCGAAATGTACACAAATGTACATCATCTACAATCAATCAGTTGTATATATACTTAGTCAGATTTTGATTTTTGTGTACTTACCTAACTTACTTAATTCATATAACACGCACAATTATTTTATTGTCAAATTCATAATTTAATATATACACCCCATTTAAAGAACAAGAAAGTAGAGCAGTAGCAGCAATGTGGGAAAATGAGAGATGAGAGAAAGAAAGGGCAAAGAATAAACTATTATGAGAGTAGGACCAGAAAAAAAATGATTAGATTGCTAACACATCCACTTAAAGCATGAAAGCCAGCAGGGCTTACTTAATTTCATGAGAATCGCATAGTAGGGCGACTTTTAAAAATACGAAAGGTCAATTTGTACTGGATCCACAGGTTATCTCCTAGACTACCTACTTATATATAGACCCACCTAATTATTACTGATTGATGTTCAACGCACAGTTCAGTCAATCAATTTATCAATCAATAAGTCTGTCAGTAAGACAATCATTTATGGGTATATACATGTATGCGCATATAATTTTAGTGAAATATTCACAAAAGTTATAAGAAAAAAATGATTGACGAACTGCTGCCGAGTAAAGTGAATACAGTGAACAAGAATCCAGCAAGATAGTAGCGTAACAGGAAACGACAGCGTCACTGTGAAGTCGCAACAGCAACTGCGCTGCTGGCCAGTGGCCACCCAAAGAACAGCTTGACGAGCTGAAGCAGCGGCATTGGCAGCTTTTGAATACGACACGCATGCGCTGTTGTCAGCATCGCGAAGAGAGAGGAAGAACGGCATGCTTTGGCACGCCGAAGATTAAATACCCTTGCAGATATTTGATACTTATTAGGTGTCGCGATAGAATTAAATTGACTATGAAAGTGGAATTTAAATTATATTTAAAAATAACAAGTGACATTATGAGGCAGAAGAAGGAGGATGTTTTTAATAAATTTTCATCTGAATATGCCTCTGACAACTATATAATATAGTGGTTCAGCCGATTCTGTATGTACTGCCTGCTACAGAAGGACGAACCTATGCCTAGTCTGCATAAAAACAGACGGACAAATAGATGGATATGGTTAAATCGATTCGAATGTGTCGTGGATATCTTCTTTAGTGCGTTACATATTTATTGACAAAACTAGACTACCCTCTGCAAGGGTATATGAATTGCGACGCGGCGCTGCGGCTGCTGCTGCTGTCTCAGCTGCCAGCAGTCAGTCGAGACCCAGCGGGCAGATTGTGCGCAGCCTGTAAGCCAAAGCCAAGGTATAGACGCAATAGTTATCTAAAGCACCATGTCAACGCATGACCAGGGCATGCCGGTGGGCGCAGTGTCGCGTTCGCATCAGTATCGCAAGGTCATGAAGCCGCTGCTCGAGCGCAAGCGGCGAGCACGCATCAACAGATGTCTGGACGAACTGAAGCGGCTCATAGTGGAGGTCGTGCTGTTGGTAAGCAGTCACCGTCGCTCGGCAAAGCACATATCACACCTATTTTCATAATAACTAGGATGAGGAGACGCTGTCCAAGCTGGAAAAAGCTGACATACTAGAGCTGACTGTGCATCATCTACACAGACAGCTCAAGCCCGCGAGCATCCCCAGGAAGAGTGAGGGGTCAGTCCACTTGGATACACGGCACAGCTTGCAGCACTTTTGGTTTGGATCTCAGCAGTGCATTCTAGAGGTAGCACGATTTTTACATCCTCATGACATGCAGCTCAATGGCAAGTTCCTTAGGGCCATGCAGCAGCTGATGCCAGCTAAACCGGAAAGTTTTTGGCGACCCTGGTAGATGGATACTAGAAGAGACTGTCTAATTTCTGGCGCGGCTCAGGCTACAAAGGCAACAACGCCAAAACATCTTTGACGTTCACGCAAATCACATAAAATTGTATTAAGAATTAGGTTTTGTTGATCGCGTAGAGCTCTCTTGTTTTATAAGGTATTTTTGTTAGGCTTATTCTACATGGCTAAGCGACCCTGAATTTAGTTAGGGACGCACGGGACCCTTGGGCTTAACTCTTGGAAAACGCATTTTTACTATGTCACTTAATGTGTTACACATAAGTTGCTATTTACAGATATTTAAATATAATATAAATATATTCATATTAAGTTTAGTTAAAAATGGCAACCAGTGCCTAACTGTACTTTAGTTCTTATTTTGGAGTTTTATAGATGACGCATTTGAAGTGGGGACTTTTATAATTCCCACTCTTTTAAGACTTCTAACTGTTAAATTATTTTGGTTTATAAATGATAAATAGTCCACAGTGTTTGAGTAAGCAAATGTTTAACTACAATAATTTTTGTTGCAGTGTAATGTACAGTCAAAAGAGTCTTACTTTTTTATCCATGAAGCCCTTAAAAATTGGTTAATGATTTTGTGCCAATATTTGTAAAAGGCAGAAGAACCAACTCCATAAATTATATTTGTTCTTGATCGGGACTACGAGCTGAGTCGATTAAGTCATGCCCGTTTCTGTCTGTTTGGACGTGTCCATCTCGGAAACTACAAAAGCAAGCGATTTAAAACTTGACATATATGTACTTATATTGTCGTATATCATAAGCATACGAGCTCATTACTTTTTGTCGATGTCTCGTGCCATCTCCAAATTATCGATAAAAATCAATTTTGAGACTAGGTTTTTTAAGCATAACTCAAAAACTATAAGAGCTCGATTTACCAAATTTGATACGTGGGCTCTCGTATTGCATATATTTTCACATTTCAGTCAAAATTAAACAAACCCATTTTTAAAGCAAGAGCCTTGTAGTTTGGTATACACACACATTTGAATGACATATTTATGCCCTCTAATTAGAGGAAGAAGTTATTAAAGATTTAATTTCCCATCTATATGTACCTGCAAAAGTAATGTGGAATACGTATTGGGCTATGCAGTTTAATGAATTTAAGAGTACAAGGGGTGAAGCTTAAGTATTATATTGACTGTGGGGTAAAGAGGATCAAAAAGTCACTTAAAGAATTTATCATTTTCAAAATATCTGTAAGACTTAGTTTTCCAAATTTTTCAAATTTAACGTCATTATTATATCAAAGATTTGGGAATAAAGAATAAATTACTTACAGTAAATTAAGTATCAGAGCAATCAAATGAAGTCAAGCGTTGACAGCCCGAAGATACCTATGCGTATTCTTTAAAGTTCATTGAACTTTTGTAGTGTTTTAAATATTAATGGCCAACTAGAACGAAATGTTTTAAATAAAACATTATATTGTTTCATTATAATAATTTCAAAAAACATTTATTTTCTTTCATTTGTGTTGCGTGTTTTCTTAGGTTCATTTGTGTGCATGTTTTTCGTTTAGCCAAAATCAGGGCAAATAATTTTTGCATTTTTAATGGTAATTTAACACCGCGTTAGGCTTTAATTAAATATTAAAAACATTTGCTTAACTCACATTAATGCTAACAAAAATATTGCTTACGTTTGTATTTACCGCACAATGAAAATAATTGCCTTTAGTTGACGATTATTTAATTATATAAAAAAAATCTTCTCTTTGAATTATCATAAGTGTTAGAGTATATATGTAATATAATAAGAGATTATCGGATAATAACTGTGTATATATTTCTTTGTGTATTGTTCTTCTTGTAGTTGTTGTTATTCCTCTTTAACTTAGCTGCTACAATTTTCTATGTACAATTGTTTCAATATTTCTCGTCAAGTGAAATAAGCGCCAAAAAATTGATTGTTGCTGCAGCTTCTCTTTTACCCACATTTCTTTAATGAATCGACAGAATTTAGTTTGATTAATATCATCATAATTTTGACATCTTTTAGTGTGGCTTGCCCCATGTAAGCAACTTATATGCTAGCTAATAATATAGTTTATAGCTATATAAATATTTGTATAATATAAATATGTGTAAATTGTTTGCATTTGCTGAAGAATTTCGGTGAGGATAAAAAGGCATGCAAATATTTTGTGCATTATGCAAGTTTAACTAACTTTGTGAACTTTCGGCATTAGGCTGCCTTTGCATTTCAATTTAAATAGTTTCCAAATGAAACAAACTGCGCATTACATACATATAAAAGTATTAGGTAAGAGACAGATACGTAAATACACAATTTTGACCTTTAAAATACATAATTATATCTGTACCGGGCAATTAACAGAGCGACACAGCAACAATATTGTGTACAAGTAGCAAGCTTTCATTACCGGAAACCACAGCGTCAATTTATTTACTAAATCAATTGTTTATTGCAGTTATTTTCAGAAATTTCGTATAAGGTATATTTTAGTATTAGTTTAGAACAAAAGTCTTGAGTAATTTTTATATTTTCACAATTTTGTTTTTTGTTTTTTTGCCATATGAGGAAAACACAAGTTTATATTTTAATGCCATTGCACTTGATTTGGTTTTAAGCTCTAATCAATCTATGAGTATTTGCACAATTAAACTCTTGATTGCTTGAAGTCCTGCAAACATTACCGATTGCATTAAGATTTGCTGAACGTAGTTGTATTTGTTGAGCGTAAAAATTATTTTGAAAAAAACATACTGAAATACAGTAAACATTCAATATGAGTAACTAGTTAACTAGATGGAATCAGTTTATATTTTGTAGGGTCTATACAAATGCCCATAAATGCCAATTAAATTTCGAAATCTCTTTAAAAACTTTTTGTATTTTCTCTACTATTTACCATATTGAAAGATCACTGTATGTACAAATTCTACAAAATTCAACGCAAGCTATTTAGAAAACACGTTTAATCAATTATATAAAAAAATAATATATGGCTAGATATAAAGCAAAATATATATTTAGCTCTGAACGGTAAAAAAGATAACACCAAGAGAAAGAGAAACACAAAGCAATATTTACGAATAGAGAAGAGTATTACGTGGCTGTAGATATGATAGAGTATAGGTAAAGCATATTGCAATAGAGAATGTACAATCGAGGTTTTCTTTTTGTTTATAGATGTGGAGTTTAGTTATAACATTTTATTTAACTTATATTCATGTGATTTTGAACTTAGGTTTTATTGATATTTTTAAATGTTTGTTACTTTTAACTTATTGTAGTCAAAGTTTTTCAGAGTTTAGAGATTTGTTTTAATTTTTTTTTTTTTTTTAATTTTTGTTTGTTTTGTTTTAATAAAGCTGAACCACATATAAAATAGAAATTATTTTAGTTTGGTGATTAGATTGTTGTAGAGAAGAGAATATACGAAAGCAGAAAATTAACAGAAGAGTATAAAGTGTTATGCATAGTGTATAAAGAGTATAGAAGGTATAGAGTGTGTAGAGTGTGTTTGTTTACCAGAGAGTTTCCAGAGAGTTTGCACATTGATGATTGTAAAATGCGATAGTTCTCAAGGCATTTCAAATGTATATACTTGTATAAATATTGTATGTAAATATATCGTTTTAATTTCCATTGAATATGTTTTCAGAAAGTTGCAAGCTCTAAGTAGTTGTCGTAAAGAATGCCAAAATAAATGTAGTCGAAAAATTTGATATTGTTTAATAAGGCATGCAGAAATATGGTATAGTTATGGGTGGTAATATTCAATAATAAAAAAAGAAACACATATTTCAATAGCTTTTATTCAAACTGCGAACTGTACTTCAAGTATCCATGAGCAGACCATATATGTATGTATGTGTATAAACGATTAACATATAGATAGGCTAATTTAGCTTAAAGCCAATTTGAATTATCTTCCAATAATACATTAAATACATGTACGCCATGAAATGAAAATAACGAAACAAATTTTACAAATTTGCCTACGCTAAGGATTTAGTTAAAAGTATTTTTGTTTTCAAATAACATTATCGGAGCAATGTCTAGAGTTTGGAACCAAATTGATTGTCTGCGCATTAGCTTGCTGCAGTGCAATAAAAATTAAATCTAGCAACTAAAACATATCTATAAATTTCAAAAGACAAACAAAAAAAAAACACGCACATACACAGTCACGCCGAAGGAACACGCTCGTGGACATTAGTCCAGCTGCTAGGATTTTAATAGCTGAAAGAGGGGTTCGAATAAGTTATAGAGCCATGCCCCATGCAATAAGCTTTCGTGTTCGTGTCAATAAGTTGAACCAATTGTTCAGTGGGGGGTTGCCCCTTTTTGTGCTCGATGACTTTTGAGTTGCGAGTTCAATTTGATAACACAAAACGTTTCCTGACATTGAGTTTAGACAGCTATGTATATATATATATATATTGTATATATAAATCGTATATAATTAGTCCAATAAGCAAATTTTCCATTAATAAACTTCAAATATCAACACGTTCGATTATCAACAGTTGTTGCTGCTGCAACTGGCTCAGCAAAAGGCTTAACAATCGAGATGGGAAAGCATCTATTAGCATAGTATTTAGGGTTTGGCTTGGGGCACATACAAGTACGAGTAAGTTTTTGTATGTATTTGTATATATATATATTTTTTTTTAAAAAGCATTAGCATTATATTTAGGCATTTACTATATGTATTAATATTTTGCCCTTGGCGCATTTTGCCTACAATATCTGATTTATATGTTTATTAGCATTTATATGTAATTAATTTATGAAAAAAAAAATTCAACTATAAATTTCATTTATTTAATTTGTTTTCTGTTGGCTTTAAAATTGATTTCTTTCCTTTTGCAAGCATTTCAATAAAAATGCTCTCACAATAAAACAAAAGCCTAAGTTATACAAATGTATATGCATATATATACATATAAATATATATATATATATATATATATGAATATATATGGTATGTGGTGCATACTTTTATCTTTGTATACATATACATGTATATATATATATACATACATATATGCACATACATGTATAAGTAAGTAATTTTAAAAAAGCGTCGCTATTATTTAAATTGGTGTTTTCTGACGAATTTTGCATAATATTCCTCTGTGGGCTGCATTGTTAATTGTTTTATAATTTTTATCGTTGTAGTATATGTATATGTATTAAATATCTGCATTTTTTGGAATTTCACTCAAACAAATTCAAGTTTCAGTTTCTGTATTCAATTTGCGTTTCGATATTTTAAGCCGCGGCTTTGGGGCTAACAAGCTGCCACTAGGCAAATGACATATAATACATATGTGTGTCTGTGTGTGTGTGTGTGTGTGTGTGTGTGTGTGTAGGTCTGCTTGTGTATGTGGGTGTGTGGATGTGTTTGTATATGTATAAACTTCTTGCAAAGTTACTTAACCATTATATCAAACCATATTTATTTATTGTGCACGAATTCGTTGTCTTTGCTTCATGCTTCCAACTCTGTGACAATCTCGAATTTAAACGCAATTACAATTCTTGCGGTTAATCACCACCTAAACTTAACGCCTGCACTATACGTGGATCAGCTTTACTACCCTCACGAAACTCTTCTAAGGTGAGGCGATCATCATGATTCTTATCCATTTGATCGAAGATCTTATCGACACGCTTCTGCGGTGTATTCTCATCCTCCGTTTGCGGCTGTTGGCCCTGCTCGAAAATGGCATCAAATGTTATTAGTATATGTTACTATCAATAATATATATAAATATTATTAGTATATATTATACATAATTCAATTGAATATGTATATATAGGTTATATTCTTTTTCAGTCTCAACAGCCGACTCGTTACAATCACAACTTTTTACTTATTCTTACGTGTAATTGTGATACTCTCTGGAGTGATAGGACTTACCACCATCTGATAAATGGCATCAACAATATTGTACATTTCCTCTCGAGTTATGTAGCCATCATTGTCCACATCATAAAGACGAAAGGCCCCTGTAGAGAAGGTAACATTTACATTATTTTTGTTGGTACAAGATTTGTATAGCTTACAGTGTAACTTCTCATCGAGGTTTCCACGTGATGTTATGGACAAAGCCCGAATAAATTCCTCAAACTCAATGGCTCCGTCCTGCCGATATTTAAGCGATTGGCCCATAGGATAATCAATCAATTGCTTAAATTTATATACTCACATTATTCTCATCGAATACTCGAAATACCAAAGAGGCAAATTTACTGGGATCTCCGTCAGGGAAAAATTGCTTATAAATTTTGATGAATCCCTGGTTGCAACGATTGTTTAAAAATTGGTTAAAAATAAGAAAACATACAGCAGGAAAAGTCTTTGTTAATAGACATAGAACTATTTCCAATAATTATTTACTCTTTATCGTTTAATTACAATGCATTTTATTATTTTCTTTAAGAATAAACCAAGGCTGCAAGCCTAACAAAAATGTTAGGCTGTTTCGGTTCACGGCTCGAACCAATGCCTCGCGTTACGTTTCAGTTCCGGTTCATTACATGCTCAATGAAGATTCCACTCGGCCTGCAGCCAAGATTTAAACACAATAACATATATTAAATTGGCACAGAAGCATTAAGATTAACACATACATGAAATCGAAAGGTTAGATCTTTAAGAGGATTATTTCTAGTGAAAGAGAAATTCTTTAAGGGAAAAGTAAATGGAATGGAAATTTAGTAATAAAATTGTTTATTATCTAAGTACATACTTTACACTTTTATTATTACAAGATTATTCTGAAGATCACTAATAAGATTTTGTTTTCAGATGTAGGCCGAATCTGATCAGAAAATGTTATCCATCAAATAATCTACCTTGAATATGGACTCCACAAACGGACCAGACAACTTTAACTTTAACAGTAGGTTCCACCCTCAAGTACACAATTTAAACATTCCATTGCCACACACGCAAAATTCATTAAATTTTTACTGTCAGCCGTCAATTTTAAAATGAACAGCATAAAGCAATTTTTCGATGCAACATCAATATAGCAAAAGTATTGAATTTATTCTGATAAATTTGCGAGAAAATAATTTAAAATGTCTGTATACTGCGCCATAATGAGGCGCAGTGCGTAATCAAATATTTTGCGAGCTACTAGTATATCCACAGTTTTTTTTTAGCCATAGTTATAGTTGCAGGCAGTACTAATGAAGCCATTCATGAGTGGGATAATTGGACCTGCGAATACCCCAGAGAGAATGTCGACACAATAACAGTCCTCAAATTTTCCACTGGGAAAAATGTGAATAAATATGAAATGTGGACGACCTAAACAAAGCCAAAGTCAAACAAAAAAATTATGGAGAGTGCTTGAAAAACGGCATACCACATTTGGCATATCAGTAAAAATTCGGCAAGTTTAAGTGGCAACAAACTGGCCGAAAACAAAGCCACAAAACTGCGGCACCAATAATGGCGGTGGCAATGAATGGGAAGGCCAAACAAACATTAAACCAAAACATAAAATTTCGAGTACAATCATAAAAAAAATATAGTATGTAAATAAAAAAAGCCAAGTAGTTTGCAGCTTAGTTTTTGTTTTTGGTTTTGTTTTTCAGTTTTAAATAGTAATGGTTAAAATTTGTGTATTTCTCTTGTGGAGAGGCTGGTGAAAATGAAAAGGAACAGACTTTTTTAATTTTTGTTATGGTTTTATGGTTTTTGGTTAATACGATTATTTTGCGGTTAGTTGTTTGAATACTAGTAGTTAAAAATAAAACATGATGTATACATTTAGCGATGGACTCGCGTCCCGTACTTACTTGTTCAGTCAGCAGACCATTCGGGCAGTCTTTAAGAAAACCTTTGTGCCTTTTTCACGGGGCGGGAAGTCGGAAGTCAAAGATCAAAATTACATAGTTTGTTTTGATAGCACAGTTTACAGTTCAGTGAGACAAAGAGAACGAGTTAAAAAACAAGCCAGAGCCAAGGAAATGAAGGAGACAGGGGAGAAAGAGAGAGAGAGAGAGATAACGAGAGTCGATTCAAGATTAACATAGCGTAGATACAAGTAGTCAAAGTTGTTGACAAAACGTTAAATAAATGTAAGAAAAAATAAACATAAATTAAAATTAATGAAAACAAAAATATATCATATTCATGTTATATATACATTTGTACATATACTATGGTAAATTGATAGAACCAGCAAAGTTCTGCGGAAAAAACAGTGGCACACAAATGACAAAAATTGTACACATGAATTGGTTAATGTAAATATTTAATAATTGGATGTCAACAATTTGGTGCATTATTTAATGCTAATTAGATTGTGCAGCCTCGCCTCAAGGAATGCCAACTGATATTTACATATTGCGGCGCATTCGCATTCGAATAGCCCCGAATCTCATTTATTGCATTACTTACAATTAATCATATTTGACAGCAAAATTGTTTAAAGTAATTTTGAATTTCGTAACGAATGCACACGCACCTCAGAGCGACAAATGAGCAAAATGATTACATTTAATTCAAATATGGCAAATGCCATTAACTCATGTGTATATACATACAGACATACTCATAGATAGACGCTAGGAATAATAAAAAAAAAAACAAAAAATAAACAGTTGCTGATTGCTGCCGACTTATGGCAGCAATATTCTTACCATTGACGTATTTCCTTTTCGGTAACTGGAAAGAGATTCAAGAAAAAATTGGTTATTGAAATTACAATTACTCAATATAATCTACATAACTAGCCCCTATATACAAGGCTGCAAGACGAAGTCGAACCGTGCCCGAAATTCCAAATTATTTCTCACAATTTTCTCAATAGTCATATATCTGCGGATTGTAATATTTTCAGTAGAACTGACCGGAGTGGTAAATTTAAAAGAAACTAAATAACAAATCAAGATTTGAAGCTAGACAATCCAGTTCGCGCATCGAACTTTAAGGCAGGAAGCTGGTTCGAGCTGTAAACCGAAATACCGACTATTATTTTTGGGCCACAGCCCTGGTAAATACTCTCAATAATTCATAAGTCTAGCGTTGGCCGTCGTCCCCAAGTCGCAAGTACTCATTGATCCCAGTACTCATCCCATTGAGCTGCTTACCTCTTACTTTATCGCACACATTACACAGCCATGGAGACAGGCAACGTAATGGCAACTCAAATAATTTGGCTCAGCCGCTGAGTTATGGCGGCTTAGCTCGAATTCGGACGGCTTTTGGCTATCAGCTTGCCACGAAAATTGATGACGTGCCATTGACAGGCTTAGGCGCATCAGACCCCACTAAACAGCTCTGAAGTTGACGGGGTAGCCAGCCGGAAACATAATAGCAACTGTGTGCCGTGTGTATGTGTGGAGTTGCATAAAGTGCATATCATTTAATAAATCATTTAATTTATTACCAGGTAGCTGTCGAGCGCAGTCACAGACATTCACACACACAATCACACACACACACACACGTCCAACACCCACCCACACACTATCAGCTGTGGCACATACCTCCAACTACATAGGTGGGCATGCGTGTATATGTATCGTCATATAGCACTCTTAGAGGCGCGTGTGGTGCATGCACGTCTGCACTTAGAAGGCTGAGCATACGAAACTGTGCTCTGTGCCACTTTACAAATGAAAAACACTGAAAAACAAGAATCAAGTTTTCTAGTTGGTGTAACGAACTTGAAATACCCTTTCAAATTTGCTACTAAGCAGACCACATCTAATCTCCGACATTTCTAATAAATTACTCAATGATATCATTATGTACACTTCATATCCGCAGCCCAGGCAAATTCCGTTTAAAATTGACAAAACAATGTTTAAGTAGCACATCCTAACTATAAAATAGAGTGTTTTACTCAAGTTTAAATCCGACTCGCTTCAAGTCCGGAGCCCCAATCAATTCTTCCCAATGAGCCGTGCCTTTAACCAAACTATTTGTCCAGAAAAACAAACAACCCGAGATCTAAATCAAAACCCAGAATGGAAGAGCTTCAAGAAACGAAACCAATGGCAGGGCGCTGGTTCAAACCGCAAGCCGAACTACCTGCTATTTATTTGTTCGTTTTGCAGCCCTCTTATAAATATTTATTTGTTGAGTTAATTTTATGGGGATGTGGATTGGGCGAGCTTGGGATAATCCCTGAAAATACTTGTGTAAAATTGTACAAAAATGGAGCATAAATTGGCAGAACTTAATAGACATCTAAATTTTAAAGCAGGAATAAATGAAATGTTTGTGTGTTGGTGAAAAGGGTACACTTGGCGCTTAGCCTAATCAAGCACACTTCATGGCGAGGCCTTTAATTAATTGTAAAGTGAAACGGCATTGATAGAAACTCACATATGCTTATCTGATAGTTGTCGAAAGAGTTCAGGCAGATTCGATCTAAGCTTTTGTTTTACAATGCGCCTTGTAACGAAGTAGACAGCGAACTCATTGGAAATTGTGGCATATGTGAATTGCAGTACTAATTGGAAAATGAAATGGCATTGGGGTTAGTCTGCAGCACATCCTTTGCGTGCGCTGGCTTGGACCACACAACTCTGTATAGCAGTTGGGTCGTCTTGAGGCACTGGCCGTCATAGTCTTTGCACGCAAACCAAGTCAGCGGCAGCCATTGAGCACAAATTGAAAAGCCTCCCTAGTTGCCTGGCATCAAAATATAACTCATTATAAGCCGCACAAGCAGAAACGGCACCCCTTTTGACCCGGGCGCCACGCACCCATCGAACCACTGGCGCCCCTTTTAAAAGTCTACGCACGCCAACGCGTCGGCTAAGTTGGCTCCTGGGCATGTTGATGTCGACGTTAAAGGACTTTTACTGCGGCTATATGAATAATACATGTGTATGTGTCTGTATGGGTGTGTGTATTTGTATGCGTATGTGTGTGTGTCTCTGTGTGTGTGTGTGTGTGTACAGCGCCGCCAGCAGTAAAGCAAATTAGTTCATAGCCCGGCGCATTGAGTGAGCTACTCAAAGATCCAATTCCCTCGTCGCGACCCAACGACCCTGCCGCCACACAGCCCCAGAATGCTGCTGGCTGGCAGAAACAACAAAAAATTATTTCGATTTAAATGTTTATTTGCGCAAGGCGGCATTTTCCCTTTTTTTTTTGGCGATTTTGTCTGTCCAAAAGTTATTTGTGGCCCGCAGTGTTTATTTAATCATTTTTGGAAAACATTTTCGTTGCCTGCTTTTAGGCGCAAGCAAAATAAAAAAGGCCAACGGGTCCTGCGATTTTGACTTTTCTGAATTTAATTTAATTTTAAACTGATTAAATTTAACTTTTTTATGAGCACACACACACACACAGGCAGGCAGGCACACACCTCGCAAGTAGCAAGGACTCAGTCGCCGCCTGGGAGTGCCCACATGCTAATTAATGAATGGCTGCCAAAGCTCTTGCCAACATTCACACATTCAGAAAACCAACAAAAATAAAAAATAAAATTAAGAAATAAGGGAGAAAAAAAAACAAGCGTCGACTTGCATGCGGGCACATACATGTGCGTGTCACGGCAAACTTTTTGTAGCTGTTTGCTTTGGCCTCACGAGTTCGTGATGTATATGCGCCGCATAGCTCATTGAGGATACCCTGTAAACAAGCGGGGCTTAAATATGTGGCAAACACGCTACCGAGCGGCGCAACAAATGCGCCATTAATCAAACACCTAATTGCAATACGATTCGCGGACGAGATAGGCCAAGTCAAAAAAGTCACCGAACAATAGAAGAAAATATCATCAATATTGTCTGTAATAACTTGATATGATTTGGCAAAGAGCATGGTTCAAGTGTTCAAGCTCTTCCAGCCTTCGCTTTTACTATTCCACCTATTTCCCGCCCGTATAAGTGCTTTTGCAGCTTTGAAATTGAGCTTGCAGGTGATTTGAAACTCACTTTACGAAAACTTTGTCTTTAAATCGTGGAACTTTGCAAATCCCACCAACTTTTCACACTTATGAGTGAAACTTTCGAAAGCATGGACGTTGGTCGACAAACGGTTTGTATAATACGAAAACTGAATTCTCAAGACGAACTGTTATAACAGAGCTATTTACCAATTCAGCCCAAGGCATCTCTCATGACCTATGCAGCAGCTTTGTTGCACTGCCTTTTCCCGTTCACGTGGCAAACACTTATCCATGTAATAGTTAATTACCCGCAGCAATGGTATCAAAATTCACGATTCGCCTTGACACATTTCATGCAACTTTAATTGAAGTTCCGCGTGCGGCTTGTAAATGTCACGATTTAGAAACATGAAACCGATTGCGATTGCAAAGGCTAAACGGGGATAAGACCTTATTGGTCAGAGAAAGAACAAGAACATATATCAACGGAAGGAGACAAAGAGAGAAAAAAACATATGGCAGTCAGGGGCAATTTTATGCTACTTATTCAGGATTTATAGACACTTACACTGATCATATCTGAAGTTAGTCGACGGAGACAGAAAAGTTGAATTGGAAAAATGGCAGAGGGAAGGGCTTATTACTCTGCCTGTCACGGACAGCTGGTTCTCTACTCGTTCTTGTTAAAGTTGCCGTTAAAGTTGACGAAAATGTAGTTCTATTTCCTATCCCCTAAATATGTTGTTCCCTTTTTTCTTGTCAATTTCAATGTTATGCTAAATTTTCCCACTCTCAACCCTTTCTCTCCCTCCCTCTCTCTGTCCCTCCCTCTCTCTCTCTTTCTCTCTCCCGCCATCTCCCTCCGTCTTTCCCAATTGGAGTTTTTTGTTGGAGCTTAATCAATATGTTTGTGTAACCATTACAAGCGGACAAGGAAATGAATTGTCTGACTGACTAACTCACTGACTAACCAATTGCTTTTCTGATTGACTAAGTCATTCACTAGCTGGTTCATTGATTGACTGGTAAATTAACTGACTGACTGATTGACTTACTCACTGGTTAACTGACTGACTGACTTACTCACTGACTTACTGACTGGCTGACTAACTGATTGACTGACTGAATAACTCAGAGATTGACTGACTGTTTGACTGAGACTGACTGGCGGATTGACTGATCGACTGACTATCTGACTGTGTGACTAATTGACTGACTGAATGATTAACTGACTGACTGAAAAATGACTGACTGGCTGACTGACTGACTGCCTGTCTTACTAACTAACTCACAGAGATTGACTGACAGACTGACTGAATGGCTGACTGACTGACTGCCTGTCTGACTGACTGATTGATTGACCGATTAACTGACTAGCTGTCTCACTGAGACTGACTGACTGATTGACTGACTGACTAGCTGATTGATTCAATGATTCACTAACTACTTACTGATTGACTATCTGACTGACTGACTAACTGAATATACTCGTAACATACATATATATGTTGCTCTTAAAACTATAACGCTGGAGAGCTAATGTGCTTGAATGCTAGCCGGTCGTTGCGCCTCGTCCTGTGAAAGCTGCAATGGCGCCATTAGCAAATTATTTACAACATGTGCACCATGTTTTTGGCCTGGGATTGGAATTGCTACTGGGACTGGGACTGGAACGAAGACAGATATTGGCACTGGTATTGGCACTGGCTATTGGGACAGAGACAAGGACAGCGACTGTCACACAGTGTCAAAAGCTAAAAGGAAAATTAAGTGAAACTGATTTAAACTTCACAACTACGCTAGGAGACAAATTCATTATAGTTTTGAAATAAAAATAATACATTTGATTAGAAACAAGAAGGATGAGCGTTGTTTGGCTGGAAATTATGCATTAGCTATGCACATTATTTCATAAATGATATCTCATTGATGACTTTAACAGAAAATTTGATTGGAGGCTATCTGCAATATTCCATTTAAAGGGTACAGAGAACTATATATATAAATTCTCTTGTTTAAGACATACCGACTTAGCCCGCAGTCCAGTCCAAGAATACGCATACACAAACACGCAGTGTAGATAATTGATAATGATAAAACACACAAATAACTACAGATTGACATGGAATATTAACGTAATTAATTGAATAATATAATATTAATTCTGATTTATTGCGTCAACAATCAGTTCTACGAGCTTCCCCTCCTGTTTGGCTACCCCTCAAACCAGTGTGCAGCTGGCGTTAGCATTCAACGTGCAGAGTGGGGGGAATGTGAGCGGAAACAGGAACAAGCGCTTGAGACTTCATTGGCAGCAGCTATTTGCCGAGGAGGTGCTGTTGCGGGGGTGGGTAGAGGTGTCGTTGAGTGTGTGTTTTTACTGCTCTGGTTGCTTGTTGCTTTTACACGTTTGATTTCCACTGCTAAATGCCAAACAAACTGTCACGAGGAGAC
The DNA here is from genome assembly GCF_035044405.1 of Drosophila montana. Lineage (NCBI taxonomy): Eukaryota > Metazoa > Arthropoda > Insecta > Diptera > Drosophilidae > Drosophila > Drosophila montana. The sequence goes on along the minus strand of NW_026996559.1, from coordinate 3,235,102 downwards.
AAGCTGAGTGCCCACTCGCACACTCAACCACATGCACACATAGAGGCAGCCATTTAATGGCACACACACACTCACAGAGAGAGAGAGAGAGAGAGAGAGAGAGAGAGAGAGAGAAGAGAGGAGTGTGTGTGTGTTTGAAACATAACTTGACAATGAGGCGACCCCCGACGAGCACTGAACACAAATACAAGTGATATAATAATTTCAACAGTGAATTGAATTTTGAGTGCCAGAACTAACTGGATGCCAATGCGTGCAGAATGAACTGATAGACGGGTACAGGGCACAGAACACAGGGCACAGGACATGGGACATAGGACATAGGACATAGGACATACGACTTAGAACAGCCAAAAGGGCCATCGCTATATTTTCCATATTATCTATGAGTGTGCGTGTTTGTGTGTGTGTGTTTGCATAGCAAAGAGCATGTGCCAAATGAATGCAGTTCAAGTGGCATTGCAATATGACATTGCGACTGGCAGGAAGCCTGTCTGGGTCTGGGTCTGGGTCTGGGTCTTGGTCTGAATCTGGGTCTGCGTCCGCAGACACGTTCGGGTCTGCGTCTGGGCTCCGTTTGGGTCTGGAACGACATTGTCTTCATTTTAGTTTTATAAGCGATTTGCCGCCGCCTTCCAGCAACTGTTTGTCAAAGCGCAACACAAACAGGAATTGACATAAAAGACCCACACACACACATTCGTGGGGATAGGAGGACTACCACTGGGAACAACGGCGGCAAAAGTAATCAAATGTTGGCCACATTTCAGCATGTTTTCTTCTTGGCTGCTCTCTGCTGCACCCTTATTGACTAAGGGCATAACTGGCTACAGAAATTGCCTGCGCTTATTGAAATTCCTTCAAAAATGTCTTGAAGAGCGCGAAGCACAACTTAAATGATTTTTTTCACGAAACTCTTAAAGTTAATATATACATATAAAACAATATATCTCTATATATAAAAAGGTTTGTCCTGACTGACTGACTGACTGACTGACTGACTGACTGATTGGTGATCAACGCACAGCCCAAACCGTAAGAGCTAGGAAGCTGAAATTTTCACTGTAGTTACCTTATGTGATGAAGGTGCACGTTAAGACGGGGTCTCGGGAAATTCCACCCGCAATTGTGGAAAAATCGGGAAAAACGTTTGTATGAAACTTTTTTGTTTACCATCCGATCGGCCTCAAACTAATTTGCAAAGATCTTTGTTCAAATTCATTTGAGGGGTGTTTCGCACTTTTCGGAAAACCCATTTCTCCTTGGTGGAAATGGAGGTCAAAGATTTGGTGGGTGACGTTTCACGCTCAAATTCATTTCCAGTGATCTATATGAAAAATCATTTGAGACGTGTTTCTCACTTTTTGCAGAATTCAAACTTCTTCGGGGGGAATGCGATTTAAAGATTTTTTGGGCGGCGTTTTAAGTTGTGTCCGATTTGCTTCAAACTTATTTTCAAAGCTCGCAATAAGAACTTAATGAATACGTATTTCGACGATTTGGAAAATTCCACCCGCAACAGTGGTAAATTGGCGGAAAACGGTTGTATGAAAGTTTTTTGTTTACCATCCGATCGGCCCCAAACTAATTTTCAATTGTGAATTTTAAGAGTTTTCCGATTTGCATAAAAGTTGTTTGATTCCCGTCCGATCAGTTTTAAAATCATTTTCAAAGCTTTTTTGATTTTATAACATACGTGCCACGGGCAAGGCCGGGTTATACCCGCTAGTATATATATATATCTTTATATCAGATCAGACAAATAAAATCGAATTGCTTACAACAGATTTCCGCACATTTATCGAGCTTTGAAAATAAGCTGTGCGAAACACGTCCCCAATGCATTTTAAACATATCGCATTGTATGCCAAAAAGTTTCGAACAATCGTTTTCGGCATATGTTCTATATAGACGGAACAAATCACGGAAAACTCCGTGATCAGAACGCATACACAATGCAAACTTCTCTTCCGCTTGTGCTTTAATCTCCAGTCTATCACCCAGTTAGTCAGTCAGGACGATGAAAGAATCGCTTTAACTTACTTTTATCTTTTGAATATGCATTGAAGGATTAATATAGGACAAAACTGAATAAACTGAATATTATGATCAAATCAAACACATTTTATGCTTAGATTTTTTGAATATCATTGAAGTAGATCAAGTTCGGCGCAAAAACAACTTAATAAGACTGACTGAGAAGGAAATAAAAGACAACAGATAAAACTAAATAGGGCACTAAAAACATTTTGTCATTTTGTCAGAAATAATGGCCATTTATCATACAAGTGGCCGAGAATAAAACATTGCTTACAGAAAATCTGTTATGTCTGCGCGGTTGTGGTTTCTCTTCTCTTCTTCTAACGGCAAAAATAAAGTAGTCGGTTTCGGTTTATACGAGAACAGATGTACATACCAAATTTGAAGTCCCTAGTACATACATGTAGACCAGTCAGCTATCGATACTTATCGACTGTGAGAAAAGAGGAAAAGCTATCGATAACTTAATTCAAATCTTAAAGTCTCTAGCCTGCATAGCCTTTGAGATTTAACCCTTTTCATTGGATACAGGGTATATGAAAATTGCTGCTGATATCGCCTTGCTTCGAAAAGCTCAGTTTAACGCAATGCCCAGATGAAAATACAGTCCAGTACAGTAAGCACCAATTCAGACAACAAGGATTGCCAATAATATGGCCACTCTGGGCAATGAACAATAAAGAATACTCCTTAGCTCTTAAAGCTCACGACCAGACTGCGAATCGTAGTATGCAATCGAAATGCAATGGAGCGTCTTTGTTGGTGTGGGCTGGGGCCTTAGACCGGGCGGTGTGCGGGTTATGCGATTGCACTCAGAAACTTTTGCCATGTGCAACTGTTGGAAAGTATGTGCCTCAAAAATTGTACCAATACTCATATAAACTTAACTGCCACAAAGTAAAAAGGCCCCAAGACTAGCAAATAATATAAAAGGACCCTAATGCTGGCATATGGTTATGGAGCACTCTCCAAAACGCAAACACACAGAGAACTTGTCGCAGTATTGGAATACTTTCAGCCCACATATAAGGCAACTATGTGGGAGTTTCATATATGGTTTGAAATTCTCAGAAACTGATTTAACTCCAAAAATCAAATATGTCAGTCAGTACAATTTCTTCTTGTTGCTGACAAGGTTAGAGAAATCACTTAAATCGTTTTCGTTTGCTAACTGTTCAATTGTAGAAAGCTGTCAATCTGCATGTGTAAAATTTAACAAGAAGATAAATTTTTGTGTTGGCTACTTATTAATACATACAATTTTGATATACCCTGAGAAAAGTGGATCGATTCCTGTCGCTTCAGGGCTTACCAATCGAAATTAGCACTTAAAAACGATGCAGGCACTTAAATGTTACATCGCAGAAACATATTCGTATTTTCCTGTATTTATTTGCGAAAAAAACAAAAAAAAACTTGCGCACGTTTGGGCTGCCAAAATGGCTTTCAACAGTTTTTAATGCTTGCCACAATAATTCATATGGAGTTCAAGGCTGGAGCGCACCCAACATGATTTGTGGCCTGTTCAGGGTGCTTGGGCGAATCAGTCCAGGGCGTAGCAGGGGCTAGTGTGGATTATTGCCATATACTCACAGTATGTGTCTGTCGTCAGACGATCAATGGTATCCTGCTTCAATTTGGAGTTCTTCTTGCCCATTGTGTGGCCGTGTAGATTGCGGTTATGTGTGTGTGTGAGTGGCAAAGAGACGCGTAGGCCCGCACGGGCGTTGGGTCAGCAACGGGCAGCCTGTTAACGTTAACAGGTAATTGGAGGAGCGTGTCTTATCCCGATTTGCCACTGGTTAGATCTGAAAGAGCAAGTGGGAAGAGATTAAAGATATGTACATATCAGCTGTCAGCTGTGCCAGGCACATTGTCAAGCCCAAGCGTCATCCATCATGCAGTAGCCACAGCCCATGCACCTGCCGGGGCCACAGCAATACCCACGCCAAACCCGGGCGCCGTCGGCGGTGCTGATGAATAGCGAAAGCTACTTTGATATTTAAGCATGTCAGAGCCAGTTATATATATCTGTGTGTGTTGGGTTTGTGTGTGTGTGTGTGCCCAACCAAAAGCATGACGACGACGCCGGCAGCAGCGTCGACTGCGTCAACATCCAGGGACATCTCACAATGCCGAGAAATGCCAAAAGGAGCCAGTCACTCATTCAGCCAGTCAGTCAGTCAGTTCGCCAGTCAGTTAGTCAGCTGGTGCTCTTCCGACTAGTTTTCCATAATTTTGTGTCTTAACTTGCAGCGTCTTCACATTCTCAACAGAATGGCTTAAATTAACTTAAATCAATAATTCTTTCGCTCAAACTGAGCGGAGTCAATCGAAAGTTAAGTTGATAAATCAACATGTTAACATATTGCAAATTGTTGCTATTCTGACTCACTTTCTGAGCCTTTTGCATTTTATTTATCAGTTCTCAACAATAAGTTAAAGACGACATACTATCACTAACTATTTTGTTTATTCAAATATGCAAATTATAAAGCTCTCGAAGAAAAACAAGCCTCAAGTTTGGCGGCTAGACCACTGGAAAGCACTTTTACTGATCTTTGCCGCGCCCATCAAACTTTTTTAACAAAAATCGAAAGTTCATTAAATCACGGTTTGAAAGTCACTGCTCTGAGGTTACAGTCTTAGAGTCACCAAGAAAATAATCGAGAAAACTCCGATTTAACAGAGTATTGCCTAGTTTTCTATTTTTATTTTATTTCTATTTTTTTTTTCTTCAAGAAAAGTTAGAGCATCTTTGCGCCGCCTTGCAAAAGCTCGAATTCTTGGTTTCCTGCTTGTTTCCTTTACCTTTGCGGTTGCTGCAACAAGGACAATACCGAGGCTGCTGATGGGATGGATGACGACAAGTTTGCCATAAAGTTACGTAATTAAAATTTTAATAATTTCTCGTGCAAGTTTTGTGCGCAAAACTTTTTTAATTCCTTTTTGCAAAATTTGCGTGAGGCTTTAATTGACTTTCAATTGGCAATTGAAACTAAGTACCTAACCGAAAGGCAGTCAGACACACACACACACACACACACAAACACGAGTACAAGCGCGTGGGTGTGTATTCTTTCACTCTCTCTCTCTCCATATAAATATGTGGCATTAAAATGCAATAATCATGATTTATACACGCAACAGCCATAAAGATTCAAAGCCCAGCCATAATTAGAATCTGCAGCACAAATCATGAACATTTAACTGAATGACAAATTGGACAAAACTTGCAACACGCAATCATAAAATTGTACGCTGCCATTCTCAGTCCTTTTCTCAGAGTCTCTCCTCCCTCTCTCTCACTCTCTCGCTGTCTCGCTCCCTATTTTTCTGCCTCTCTTTCTTTTCCGCTTGAATTCTATCCCTTGTCTCGCTGCCACTTCCATATTCCATTTGGCATTGGACACTCGCCATTTTACGAGTTGCGGACAAATTTGATGGCTGCTGAAGGAAAACCCTGAGCAACGACAAGAAATGGCGCAGGCGGCAAGTTTTGATGAAATTCTCCAGGCACACTCCGCACCACGAACACCTCAAACTCAACAAGAATTCTCCGCGGAAGTGGCCCCTAGATGAAACTCGCTTGCAGGAGCCGCATGGCACACTCAGCTGCACATAAAAATGTTTATATATAATAAATTTAATTTTAAAAAAATGCCATAATATGCATTATATGTGTTTATATATAATAATATGTGTTGAATTTCTATTGGGGCGCATTTTATGCTTTTTTTAATTTCTTATTAAACTAGGGTTACTTTTTCAATGAAGGATATATACATAATTCAAGACTATGGTGAAATACATCTTCGGAAAGAAGTTTCTTTTCAAACGTAAAATTTTATTTGAAACGTGATCCTCCGGTTGCGGAAATCAAATTTGCTAGGTGCAATTGGAGGCTCAGAGTATCAGGAAAGTATTTGCATTTTTCCACTGGCGGGAAATGGGCGGAAAAGGAATGTTGCAAATTTAAAGAAACTTGGCCCGAGCAAGGCACATAATTATTGAATTAAACTATTTAAATTTTGGATCACATTATGAATTGGAGATTTATTAAAAAAATATGTAAAATGCACATCTCTATGATAGTTTTCAAGGATCATTAGAAATGCATGCCTAATGGCCGTGCAGTCCTGTGCCACATATGTACACACAAGTAAATAGATGTTTGTGAGCATGTATGTGCATTTACGCTAGTCACCCTAGAAATAGCCGCTTGCTCGGGTAGGTAAACAAAAAGTACAAATGATGCGGAACCGAGATGGCCAGGATGCATATAGCACGAGCTTGTGTGGAGGCGGGCAGCGACGGACAGACACGGACAGACACGGACAGAGACGGACAGAGACAGACAGAGACGGACATGGACATGGCATCTACAACGATGTCTGTGATGCAATTGCGAACGAGCTGGCCAAGCATCATCCTCATCTGGGCATCTAGTCACATTGCTGGAGGAAGTTGTTTGTGCCCAAGGCTCAGGGCGTCTGTTCCTATGTCTGTGTCTGTCAGTGTAGGAAATTGAAAGGCAAGAAAATTGAACATACTTTAAGGCCTCCGGCAGCAGCAGCACAATTGCAAATTGCAGGTGAACTCTGAACCGCCCTGCCGTCCAGCCAAGTGTAACGTGCTGCAGACATTACGCGATTTCCGGTTGGCTCTAAATGTATTTTAACTTTTGCCGCTTCGTGAGTCAAAATTATATAGAATTGCCGCTGGCGTCGCCATTTAATTGAATAATTGCCAAACGACTTGTAAACAAGTTAGAAGAAGACTGGCCCAGAACTTTGTCCAACGAGTTCCTATGCCAATTTGTTTTGGCCAGCGCAGCCAAAGCACAAACATGCGACTGGGCCAAACAACGCTGACGTGGTTGCTCAACTAATCGCCCGACTATGCCTTGACACACACACTCTCGCACACACTCCCACACAGACACACACACACTTGCTTGCCAACCTGACTTTGGAGGTATCGTAGCAAAAGTTCATCCTAACAAATAAGTAAAATTCCGGCACAGCAGGATGAAATCATTGCATCTGGTTAAATACTCGGAATTTATGCAATCCACCGCTTTCGGGATGACAGCGGCTGCATCTAATCGAATCAACTGCTAAGGCTGAGGATGATGATATAAGTTAGGATACAAAATACTACGTAACATTACCCGGCTTTGTATGTTATTCACCGACTTGGAGAACAACTGAAAACAGGTCGATACGAGTCTTAGGTTATTCTCTTCAACTTTGTGAGCAACAACGACATACCCTGCATTCTAAAGTGCTCTCTTTGATTGGGATAAAATTACATTTAATGAGCAATATCTGTAATCAGCCTATTTACATACGTTATTAGCTGCATAGTTCAACAGATACGTACAAATGCCAACAATAAAAATTGGACTAAGTTTAAATGGAATTTCTAAGCAGACAATTATTCGCGTGTCACATCCTTTCCCTTTCCATAAACTAATTGTCATTCCCAGACACCGACTGTCCTTTTGAGCAGTATTTTTTTAGATGTCTAAAAAAGACTCGGCTAAAAGAGTTTTGCCATGGGGCTTAGGCAACTGTGGGCATGCGATAGGCAAAGGCCGTATACAGCTGCCACTTTGTGCAATTTTTAGCTGTGATTGCACTTTTCAGTTTCTTATGAAGTTTTACAATTGCATTTGCGAAATATTTTCTTCGAAAAGCAAATTGCAAATTCCGGACTCGTTTGTTAGTCAGTCAATGTGTGTGTGTGCGAGCTGTGATTGATTGATGTTATGCATGCCGTTAATCTTTTATTATTATGTGGCTGCAAAACTCTATGACCGAGTGTACTACACATTTTATTATTAGTACTGAGAATAAAGTCCAGCTAATGGTATTTTATATGTGACAGCAAAAACTTTGCTCTGTTGTCCAAAGTCAAACATTCCAAGTGAATTCCCAAGCACACGCACACACACACACACACAGACTCACGCATAACCACACGAGTTTATCTAGAGATAAACCCAAAAACCGTTTGCTACAACACCAAGCGCCGCCTCAAACACCAGTCCCCAAATGTTTCAGCACATGTGTTTGGCTATTAACTTGCGCTGTAAATTATGCAAAATCCCAAACAACAGCAACTGGGATGAAAAACAAAGGCGACTGCAACAATGGCTAGATACAAGTTTTCCCCATACATGTGTATCCATATAAATATGCTTGTTGGCCAGCGGGGCAACAGCGGAAGCGGAGGCGGAAGCAACGGCAGCACACACAGAAAATAGGAAGAGACGGCGCGAGTGAGCGCAGCATTGGAGCCGACACACGTGAGCCGAAACATTTACATAACCTCTTTCATTCTGATTTGATTATATTCATTCAATTTCGTAAGCGCGACCAGCGCTACAACAACAACAACAACACCAACAACAATAAGAACAACAAAGACGGTGACAAAGCGCAACAGAAGTAAAAGCAAATCGTGAAGAGTAAAAGGTCGAAAGGCAGCATCTCCCATTTTTCCGGACACCTTTGCCAACTTACTAAAAAAAATTGAATATATTATCAGACAACTTTTTGTGTGTGGGTGTAGCTATTAACGTGTGTCTGCATATGTGTGTTGTGTGTGTGTGTGTGTGTGACTGTTACCCTTTATGGCCTGCTTGGGCAGTCCATTAGGTTGTCTCTTTACTCTACTTAAGCAGCATTTGGCCAAATCTATCTCTGTCTCTCTCTCTCTCTCTCTGTCTATCTCTGTCTCTTTCAGCCACTAGTTATATTTGGGCCATGTTATTTTGTGTCGTCGTACCTCTCTCTATTTGACTAAGTAAGTCGTTAAGTTGTCAGACTCGTTTTTCAGTGCGGTCTCCGGTCTACGCTTGTCCCTTTGCCTGTCTATCTATTTGTCTGCCTGTCTGTCTGTTTGTCTCTGTGGGTATGTGTGTGTGTGTGGTTTTATCAATATAGCAGCCGCGTTCTTCTTTGGTCTGACATCGCCTGACGTCTGTATTTTTGCTTACACACATACACACCCACACCCACACAAAAACACACTTCACCGAAACCAACTTTATTTTGCACATGTCACCAAAAAAAAAAACAATAAACAACATTTATGAATAACATAAAGAAAAAACAAACAAAAAAAATTACACAAGAGTCGAGCAATTGCTTGAATAATATACCTTTATGCTTGGATTTGAGCCGGACGGCAACACAAACTCACACACGCACACACACAGTATTTATGATAAAAATGGCAAAAAATGTTTTGGACTTAAGAAACACGCTGCATGCTGCTTGGGCGCTCGCTCTTGACTCCGGCAACTGGCAGCCGTCGTGTTCCGTACGTGGCACGGTCTCAAAATCAACTGAAAAGCTTCGGTGCGCAATCAACAGTAGGTCGAATGTCCTTGTTGATACCACCGACGAGGACGCCAAACGACGAGGAAGTTCAACATTAATACACACACACACACACACACACAAACACACACAGGCACACTGTGAAGTTGAAGAGACGCGCATCGTTACAGTCGGATATGCTCCTGGAGCGAGCTTTCGAACGTTAGCCGAAAAAAAGCCTAGCCTCGCTCGGGGCACAGCAGCCGCAGTCGCAGTCGCAGTCGCAGTCGCTGTCTCAGTCGCTGCCAGCGTCGCAGTCGACGTCGATGTGTTAGCAAACCAACACTGATATCGCCGGAATAGTTTAAATAAATAAATAAATGCACGATTTATTTTAATGCCACACTCTGCGGCCCAGCCTGCATACAAATGAGCAATTCCACCAACTACTTTTTAACCAGGGCTAACAAATTTCGAAGAAGAAGAGTAACCAAATATCCCCAACTTTTTCCGTATTTATTGTGTCTTTTTTTTAATGTTTATCCAATTTATGTTAAACAGAATTCCAATTGAAGTAGATTATGCTGAATATAAATAAAGAACGTTTTAATAATTTAATAGAATGTGTTATAGTTTTGGATCAGCTTTAAGCTGAATGTTTAGCGAAATGCTGATAATCTGTCAAGTTTTTTTCGAAAGAAATTATACATATTATTTCTTAACTCTTTCCAAATGATTTTAAAAGCCTGTAAACGTTTGTCGATTCCCAGCTTGTGCTTTATATTCAAGTCTGTTTGATATTTGGAATTATTAATAGTGATAATATTAATAATTATAGTCCATATATGAAAAATATTAGATTAGAATATGCTTATTAAATCAATTCTTAATAATTATCAATTATCTGGAATTCAGCCATTGCAATACTTAATGATCTTAATATTATTTCAAGTTCTTGTACGTATCTCTAAATGAACTCTAATAAACTAGAGAATTATAGTATGGGATCGAAGTTTGCATTTTGTGAACTAGAACCTTAGGCCAGGCACGGAGCCTGTTTTAAACAGTTTTCAGACAGATACGTTTCATTCGGTGGGCTAAAATGTAAATGACAGTTTATCTACGCTGATTTGTGGTTGGCAGCGGTTGCACATTTCCATTGTGTGGGTCGCAACACGCTCCAACCTGTCTGTCTGTTGCTTCAATGCTCGGCAATTTATTTCAATAATATTTCTATATGAGTTATATTAAATAAGCTGTCCGCTCCGCCTCTGCCTGACAGTGCTTTTAAAGAATGCTGTAAAATGTGATATTTTCACTAATTGTTATTTTCTTTTTGATTAATTTTACTCACCTCTGCCAAACAAAGCAAATATTAAATTAAGAAGGAAACAGTCAGCAGCCCATGCGGCGTATGCGCTATATTATCGCATTAATAAATCCGCGGACAGTGTATGCCTCTGTGTGTGTGTGTGTGTGTGTTTATGTGAGTGCGTTCTTTTGTTTGGGATATAAGCGAACGCTAAGAAAAGGCAGAGGCTTAAAAATGCTGCACACAGACTTAGAGCCCAAGCAATTGACATTACGAGCGCTAACTCCCACGCGCTCAGCCCAGCCACCCCTCCACAGCCCTTCCGGCAGCTTTGGCGCTCTGGCGCTCTCTCGGCGATTTACTCAACACAAGCTTTTTGTTGAATCAAGAGCTTTTAAGCTTTCGTCCGTTAAAAGAGCGGCAACCATTTTTGGAGCCTGCCCGCAGTCAAAAGGCAAAAAAGTAAAACCCAAATCTCATCCATCTAATCGCATCTAATCAGCAGCACCCGCACCCCGGGCCCAGCTTGGGTCCTCTGCCATACCCTCCAGTTATTATTAACTAATACAACAACAATCTACGATGCAGCAGCTACAGCTGGAAATATATTTATCATAGCAATATATTTATCATAGCGCTGAAAGCAGTTGACAGTTGAATTGATGTCGGCACAGTCCAAGTTTAGTTTTGAAATGTGAGGCGGACGCCAAGACAAAGATTTTTACATATGATATATGAAATACGATTATTCATCATCACATTCTACGACATAAAATATTTTTTAGCCGTTACGATGGGTTTTTTGATTTTGTCAACTATACAAACTATTTGCTTAGTTCTTATAAAACAGAGCATAAGCATTAGTTATCGATCCCTATACATATTTAAGATTGATAGGACATATAGTCTAAAAATAGACATCGATTAGGTTCAATCAAATCCAGGAATAAGACGAATTTTTTAATTGAAAACATACTTTCAATAATATACTCAGAACTAAGAAGATGAGCCTCAGTCATCATTAGTTCAACTTTTGGGCTAGAGTATGGTGCAGTATTATCTTGGACGAAGGCCGTAATCGCCAGTGGTTTTAACCTATAGCCCATTTTTATAATATTAACAATTGTAGATGTAATAATTATACATGATAGCTGAGCTTTGTTTTAAATATACCATCTAGAGTACAATAGTTGGAAGTGTCCGACCAGGACATACCTTGAACCTAGCCTTAAGCCTTCGCTACAAGTTTCCTTCAATACACATATACACAAAAACACTCACACACATGTGGCCGATTCTTCTTCTCCTTCTTATTCCATTTGCCCTAAATGCATTTGCATTCTTTATAAACTTCGGTTCTAATAGTTCGATACTCATGAAAATTTCACTACCCAAATGTGGCATACGAAAGTGTGCATGTACCAAAGCAGAAGGCTGCACCTTTAAGAATGGGTTTTTTCTGCTCTTAATGAGAATGGGAGAAAATACCCAAAATTTGAATTTCTCCTCATATGTGTATCCAGTACAAAAATCAATATCTAGCTGTCTCTTTAGTAGTTTCTGTGCTCGACTACAGACTGACAGACGGGCATGTCCAAAAATACCTGTTATCTCAAGCTGCATGAAACTATTATACCCTCTTAATCCATTTTTAATGGGTTCAGGATAAAAATAAAGGTATTGTAATTATACCCCTGCTACGAGACTAATTAATCCAGTAAAAGGTTCAAGCCCCATTTTGTGAAACACACTTTCGCGAAAATGATTCGTGTTAGGTAAAACCTGTGCAAAAATAGCAACCTCTTCCATAACTACAAAAAATGTAGATGCAATCATACCTGCACACACACACACATTTAATTATACATATTTATGTATGGCTCGGTGTATAGAGCATGAGCATGTGGCAGTCGTCATTGGTCTCTGGTCTCTAGTCTCTGGTGGCTGGTCCCTAGTTCCTGGTCTCTGGTCTCTGGTCGCTGGTCTGTGGGGCTCTGGCTGACGGTCGCTGGGCCATGTTTGCGCGAAACTCGAGTAGCGTCCGCCTGGTGGCTTGGGCGGTATATCGTTTAGCTGCCTCAAAGCCATTGTTAATTAGTGCACCGACCTTGTCGTAATTAGTGCGCACATTGCACACTGCACTCCCTGCACATGGCCCACGAGCAGAGCCTAGCCCTGGCCCCAGCCCCAGCGACCAGGCCGGCTAAATTTCCGTTAAGTTTATGGCAAACGCCGCCGGCGGCGACTACGTTCGGACAGCATAATGTTAGGTGATGGTAATGGTGTTTATATAACTGCTGCTCCTGGTGATGGTAATGCATCTGGGCTCAGCTCGTAAGCCCGCAAACTCGCATAATAAGTTTTGCATTAAGCGAAGACGACCCGCTTACACTAAGGCAATGCAATTTGCAATTTGGGTTTCACCAATGCAAGCACCCGGTTGTTGCCAAGCACCACAGCAAGTCTGCCAAGTCGCGACAGTCGTTAAGCTGTCTAATGAGCAGAGCAAAACATGGCGGCAGCCTCTCAAGAGCCAGTTAAAGCTCAAGTGCTGACATGAACAAATACGTAAAATGCTGAGCAGTGCTCTTGTATCTCTAAATTGCTTGCATCGAGTAGCTCAAGTGGATGTGGCAACAACTGACTCGCATTTTGCTGCAAATTTGTGCTACGCATTTAATAAGAGTTAATTCAATATCTTAGTAGCAATGTCCTTCAATGAATTATTTACAAATACCCAGCAAATCACATATATCTGATCATATTCAAATTACGTATGTAATATATATATATATATATATATATATATATATATATAATATAATATCCTCTTATATACGAACTTAGCTAATAAATGAGCAACAGTCGAAAACATTTGTCTGAAAAACTTTTTGACCATTGCATTGTATTTCTACATTTCGAAGATAACTTATCCTTAGGTTCGGTTCAATAAGTAATAACGAGTAGTTTGGCTTGGAGAATGTCTATCTTACTGTCCGTTCGCTTATCTATATGAGATTTGGAACTAGGAATTCGCGTCTAAGTGCTAACAGTTGTTTGGTCACCCCAAGCCCAAAAAGCTATGTCCCCCACACTCATAAAGGATCGGACAGACGATCGTGACTCGGCTCTTGATACTGATCAAGAATTTATAAGCGACGAACTGTCTCTCTCTTGCGAGCCTGACAAGCAGAATTTTCAAAATATATTGTGGAAACTTTGTGAAATATTAAAAAGTGTAGTGCTATTATTTTAACGCAACTGTATGTCACAATCAACTGCCATTTTAAAGTCTCGCAACATATATGACATGTGAGCAAAATTTTATCGAAATCGGAATACCATATCATGTGTCTATAAGGGTATTTCATATTCGTGGCATGCCAAAGCGAACAATTTCTTCTTGTTTCCCTATAACTCAATTGAATCGGTCATTAAGCTCAATTCGCATATCGGAGCACTTCACTGCTGCTTTATCTCTTCATACAGAGAGAGAAAAAATTAAAATTATAAAAAAAATGAAAGAAATTGTCCCTTGAGAAATTCCAATAAGAAACTAAAAGCACAAGACGGCAAAAATGAAGTGCAAATAGAGAATGAAATCGTGGCACATCAGCATGCAGATGCTTTTTTGTGTGTCTGTATGTGTCTGATTTTGTGTGAATGTATGTTTTAACGAGTATGATACTTGAAATTTAGATAATAATGCGATTTGTGTGGCAACATTTGAGCTCAGAAATTAATTTGGCTTCAAGAAGCTCAAATGGATTAATATGCTTTGCTTTTCATTCCAACCATTTACTATATTTCTCACAGACACAGATTTGCTGTCTCTTTCTTCTGTTTATTGGCTACCATCTAATGCGGGGCTAGCATTAAATGCCTGGCCAGCTGTCTGTTTATCTGACATTTCAAATATTGTTAAATTCAAATTAAAATACAATTAAAGATTTCAAAGACTCAGTCAAACACCCTCGCCCCCATCTACGCCACGAACCAAATTAACTGAACATAAAAAAAATACTTGCCGAAAATAATTAAGCGCCTAAATAATTAATTTGTAACGTGCGGCCTTTGAATTTGGCAAATGACTCGGCGGCAATGCAAACGAATCCAGAGCATTATTATTAAGATATGCCCGCGAAATGGAAATAAATGAATGGACGCACTGCTAAGTGGTTTAAGCGATGATAGCACACACACACAGGCACACTCGCAATATGTGTGCGGACTGCCGTGCAGGAGCTTGAATGGGTTGGTCGGGTGTGTGTGTGTGTGTGGATGACTGTAAATTGGCCAGCGAACTGGCGACTGCCCACGGGGCGAGAGCTCAGACACTTGGCAAATGCCGGCGCCAGCACTGGAAGCACTTTAATGTCAAACCCAGGCAATGAGCTCAACGTGGAACGTTTGCCGTGGCGTATACATAATATTCGGGATAGACAAAGCGCAAAAGGACTGCGCCATTTGCCAGCTGCTTCTTTGTTTCATTACAGTCACAATTGTCATCAATTGTCACGCCCCCAATTACAATGACCCATCAACGTTGCAGCACGCATTTGTGGACTTCGAGACCTGCGTTCAACTTTGCACCCAAGCGACCTTTGTTTTTTTTGATTGATATGGCGGACGGCGAACCACGTGCAGAATCTTGTTTGCAACGATTGGGAGCACATTTAAATAAATCTTGACAGCCAGACATATGCCAAACTATTGAACCTCTGCCTCACTTTGACGAAGACAAAGCAGAAGCTTGCTCCGAGGGAAAAGAATATTATTCGGAAGAATAAAAGCACTCATTTGTATGCATATCCCAAAGCGCAGGGGTCTACTTTTCAAAAAAAGATAAGCTTCGAGTTATGCGTTATAAACTAAGTATCAAAATTGATATTTACCGATATCCCGGAAATAAAAAAATTTTATCGAACAAATTATTTACTTATTTTGAACTGTTTTATGGTATAAGGAGTACATATGAATATTCTCTTTATATCTTATAAGTTCCTAGTTTGTCTAACTCCGAATATAAATAGTTTACAGGACACTAGCACGAAACTAATATACCCGTTGTACCCATTCTCAATAGGTACGGGGTATAAAGAACCCAAGAGAACCTTAAAATTTTCATTACACGTGTTATTTCTGCCATTGCAACTAACACCGAAGATCCCATTCTTTAGCCAGCGAGTCTTTCAAACATTGTGAGGCATACATAAAACAGCTTGTGACCTTTTAATGACCAGATGACACCGGATCCAGTCAATTGTGGAGTAATCAGGCTACTTATTTAAAGCCGTGTCGTGGTGGGTGATTGTTGCAAGAGCTAAATCTATATAAGCACATATTTATGTTTATGATACGTGTGTACACACACACACACACACACACACACACGTGCTGCTGGGCATGTCAGCGAGAGGTAGTTAACAACATGTGAGCCAAGTGGCCCTAACCAAAGGTGGGGGCCCTTCGCCAAGCCAGAGGCCGTAGCTCTGGAAGGTGTCTAGTGGCGGCATTTACGCGCCCATACGCCCATAGTCAGCCTCTGTTTTTCCAGTCATCCGGTGCCCCAGTCGCCCTGTCGCCCCCTATTGCCGTCTCGCCGTCTCACCCAATCCCTAGCTATTTGCCTAGTTCGCTGGATGGCTCCGAGTAAACAGCATTCGAGTGTAGTGTAAACAATCATTGACCTCGTTCATATTTCTCGGGGCGCTCGCTCATTTGCCTTTGGCTCCAGCCTCACCAATGATGATGGCGACGATGACGGCAACTTAGCCCGGGTACAATTAAAAATTGTTGCTTAGCTGTTTAGTTGGGAATGTCCACAGTGTTGCCTCCTGGCCGAACATCATTGACAGTCTGCAGTTCTGAAATCAATTAGCCCCGGGAAGGAACAGGTCAGCAACTTGGTAAGTCTTGGCAAGTTGGCAACTTGTAAGCCGTGTGTTACACCAATCAAATCCCAATGAGTTCTTTGCTTGCCCTTTTGGCAAATGATGATGAGCACAAGAGCAGCACAAAGCAGACAGGCCAAAGGCCAAGAAAAAGAAACAAGAGACCCAAACAAAAAAGAGAGCAAAATCACGATTGTCACACTAAAAAAAAAGGTATAAATGCTCTGGCCGGTGGCGCTCGACTAGGAAATACCCTGTGCCGTCATAAAAATTCGAAATTTATGAAAAACTCTTATATATACTTTTTTTTTTAAAGAAATCATACGAATCTGGATAATCCATATGGAAGTCACCATATTAAATTTTTAATTCGTAAGAGCTCTAAGATATGGTCAAAAATATATACCAACTGCATAAAAACGGCGCGAACTTCGGTGACTCGATCCTACTTTCCAAATTTCAAACATCTAGTTAATATAGTCTCTAAGATCGATACGAGCAACGAACAAAGCTGCAACAACCCGCATATTATTGGTAATCGAGAATATATATAATATTATCGGGATCGATAATGCTATACCCTACTTCGCCCAGTTGCAATGGGTACAGGGTATAAAAATAAAACGAAACGTTGAGCGGCTTGTTTGCAGCCGCCTCATATCCTGCTATCGAAGCAGGCAATCAAGGATAACGCGCATTATACTGCGTCCAACCGTCTCCTCCCCTCACACGCACACTCGTACAAACACACACACATTACTATGTGGACATATGAGTCGGGTGTTTGCGTCGTTGCGACGCCAGCATAGCGCTGGTTTAGCATTTTTATGCTCCCGACCACGTTTACACACCGCCCCCACCCTGGCCTACACAGAGACATTATGTAGTTGGCTTTATCGCAAACGATTTGCCAAACACAATATGACGACGACCAGCTCCAAATGCAGAACCCAAGATGAAGGCAATGGATAGGTTCAATGGCAACCACAGAAGCTCACACGCACACACTTAAACGGCACAACTGACGATTGACAGGCGACAAATGTGTCGATTTCAAACTACAACTACGCTACGTCACAATTTAAGCTGCGTTTTTACGTATAAACTCAATAAGTTTAATTCTTATCAAAGTGTTTTTTTTTTATACTTCTAAGTATTTTTAATTTGACATTAACATTTTGAGTAAATAAATTTGAAATATTGGTAACATGGTAAGAGGAGAGTATGAGACTGGCATAAAAGGAATGCATAATTAAACTGACAGAGATTAAGTTAATACATTTTTTTAATTTATTTTTATTTTCTTATTTAATAAAAATAGTATACTAAAGTTATGTTTTCTCTCTTGAAACTCACTCTTATCATATCCAAATTTACATGTGCCAGTGTTAAGAAAAATTCATATATGTATGAAAGATCTTAACGGGTGACTCTTATTTCTATAACTATATTAGATACAATTCTTAAATAAAAATTGAACAATAAAATTGGCAATTCGCATATGCGAAATATAAATATCAAAGAAGTTTTAATGGTTAATGCTTCGTAAATTTTTGTGTGGTGCACCGTCTTTTTTTGGGACCGCAGCGGCAGCCGTTGCCATGGACATTTTTGTAGTCGGTGGCAGGCTTTGTTGACTTGACGCCGGTGACTTTGGGGTCTACTGTTTTGTTGTGCAGAAAATGCGAAAAACAAGAGCAATAACAATAAGCTAGAATACTCAAGGCGAGACTGCACGACCAACAGATACCCTATTCGTAATTCGGATGCTATAGAATCTTATCAATACAAATTGATAAATAAATATAATGGGATATAAGTCTGTAGCTTGTAATATGTTTTATGAAATGTGATTTCTGTGGGAACGCATGTGAACTCATGTGAATACAGGGTATAACAACAGCTGCTTTGATTGAAACAACCAGAAAGCCAAAGGCAACTCGGGAATTGTAGTTTCAGACTTAAAGAGGGAGGATTAGGGTGTCCTTTCCGCTCCTTTTACTATGAGAATGTATTATGGCAGCTTAGCATGGAAGGGGCGGGCATAGAATGTGGAGCCAAATATGGGCGCCCCCTATTCATTCAGTCTGCTGATTTGACAGAGAAATTGATTTCGTGGCCAGTTCCCAGTCTGCGGGCTGAACCAGCACGTGCGTGCAAAATGCATGCGTAATCTTTCCTACGTTTTGCAAGCGGAAAAACCACCAAGTCACTGAGTTAAAACTCTTAATAAAAATATTCACGTTGCAATATTTATTACATTCCATTCCCAATAACGTAAAGAAGGCTTTAATAAGAGATCAGTCCAAAATAAAATATATAATAGGCAATTATTACAGCCCTAATCGTAAATTGACAAATCTATCCGTTTGCTTGAGTTCTAGAGTTCTCTAAGTTTGTACGGGCTTCGGCATATCCTTTCCCCGAGAAAATCCCTTATATTTTCCCAGAATATACGGACAAATGTTTTATTTTCTTCAAATGGGCCCTAAACGCATTCAAAAAGCTTTTCCCGAGCTTACATTTCGCTGCGCCGCAAAATTAACAAAAAACAAGTAAGAGGTTCTAGTCGGGAGCTCCCGACTAGGGGATACCCTGAACCCTCTTCTTCCAACAGGCGATAGGTATAAAATGATAGATACTTGATATATATATACTATTCTATAATCTATATGTCAAGTTTGGTGACTTTAGCGCATATTATTTACCGAAAATGCCCAAAAAACAGGATTTCCATATCGATTTTTATCGATTAATTTAAAACGGGGCAAGTTATCGAATATCGGAAACAAACTCGATCTGCGCGGGGACTAGGAGAACAGCTAAAATTTCAAGTATCTAGCTCTTATAGGTTCTGAGATCCTTGCGTTCATACATACGAACGGACGGACGGACGGACGGACGGACGGACGGACGGACGGACGGACGGACAGACGGACAGACGGACGGACGGACGGACAGACGGACAGACGGACAGACAGACAATTCTAGATCGACTCGGCTATTGATGCTGATCAAGAATATATATACTTTATGGGGTCGAATATGCTTCCTTCTGCCTGTTACATACATTTGCAAAAATACATTATACCCTCTTTACCCATTTTCAATGGGTTCAGGGCATAAAAAAAACACACACTGTTTTAAATGACGGTCTTCTATGCAATTCTCATTAATTCGTGTAGGGCGCACAGGCTTAAATTATTTGAATTGTGTTCAATTAATAATTTGTGTGGAAATCTCTCGCTCCCACTCTCTCTCTCTCTCTCTCTCTCTCTCTCTCTCTCTCTTTCTCTCTCTCTCTCTCTCTCTCTCTCTCTCTCTCTCTCTCTTTCTCTCATTCAATTCCTCTGCTGTTGTGTGTATATAAAGAATATGTATTAAAGCAATTCAGAGCTGGGCACGGACTATCTTTTACCCTATAAAATTTCGAATACTATTCTTGTTCCTTATACGAAGGGTGGATGTTCAGAGGGGACAATGGCACTGCCAGAGACGTCAAGAGTGCCTTAAAGTCTGACTTTCAACTCTCAAATGTATTTATTTCTGTATATTCCGACAAATCACACAAAATCTTTCGACACTCCCACAAACACAAAGCATCTATAGCGTACTCCAAACTGCGAGTTCCCCATTCCGTATTCCTCATTCCAAATTCGACGGAACCCTTCAAGTGCCATGACACAGTTGCGCATGCGCAGAATGCAGATGCGAGCCGAGGAGCTGGTGCGAGACTTCTACGAATCGATGCTGTTGCTGTCGCTGGATCTGCTGCTGCAGTGGAACCAGTGGCATGTGATACGAATGCTAAATGCCAAGAAGCTGCCCGATGAGCTGCCCGAGCCGCAGGCCCTCAACTGGTCGACCATATTCTTTGCCAACGGCCTGCTGCTAACCTTGGCCCAGTACCGACCGCAGCGGCTAAAGCGGTACGCGCCAGTGGTGCGGAAGCTCCTGCTGCTGCTTGAGCTGTTTGTAATGCTCTTTGTGGTGGATTATGTGCTGCTTTCCATATGGCAGCCATTTTTTAACATATTCGATCAGGCGCTGCATGCGCTGGGCCATTCCAAGTGGGCGTGGGCAAAATTCATTTTCCATTACTGTCCCGGACTTTCCACTTGGCTGATTAACGATGCTTTCTACTTTATGCGCTTTGTGGCCTCGTTATCGTGGTTCCTGCTTGCCGTGGAGGGTGCAGGTAAGCATGCCTTACCACCAGCCCATCCAGTCTATTAACCAACTCCTGCAGCTGCCAAATGGCGTCTGGCAATTGATTTTCTGCTGCTGGGTCAGCTGCCCGAGGCAAATGCAGTGCCGCGCAGCCGGCGGAAACGTCATCAGTCTAAGTCCCCATCCGTTCAAAATTAACGTGTTTTCCGAACTTTGCAGAGTTCCTTCCGTAATGTTCATTCACTCCCGTTCAGCATCATATTATCTTATTGTGAGCCGCACAACAAGCGGCCAGTAAATTGATGCCGGCTATCAACATATGTTCAATTGTATATATTTCTATATCCCTCGTTTTCGTATCAAGATAGCTGAGCTCTAACTATGCGCCACTTGATCAGAATATCCGCATCGAAGCTGAAAATATTTCTGGTATTGAAAAGAGCTCGCCGCGTTAATTCAGCCCAAATACAAGCATTCAGCGGACTGTGGACTCTAAAACTATATTCGCCACAGCTCATCAAATAATAATAGGCCTACTTCAAGCAATGCAGCCATGGCAAACCAAACTGATATATATATATATATATATATATAAACAGGTGTACATGCAAATTTTAAATTATTGAAATTAAACTTAACTCGTTTTTGATCCCCCCAAATGCAAGTAAAGAAATTTATTCCATAAGATAGAATGCCCAGCACGGTTGAGAAAACAGACATTATAATTTAAGACGTTGAACTAAAATAAAAGCAAATTTGTTTCTGCATAGACATTGAAAAGGAATGGAAGACGAGGCTTAAGGTAGTACGTGTGCATTTAAATTTGCCACGAAGCGGAAATCAAGTAGAAGAGTGACCAATTGGCCCGGACAAAGCCGGGTAACAGCCGCTAGTACGGCATAATTTAACTAGCGAATATTAGCCGCCCTTCGCCAGATTAAATCTTTTGAGTTTAACGCTGTCTTTAAAACTCAATCCCTCTCTCCCTCTCCCCCTTTTGAATCCCTCTCAAGGCTAAAATTATGAGTGATTAAGAAATTGGCTTAATTCCATGATATGTTGAATGATATAAGATAACTACCTGGAACATTTAATCATGTAAAGCGGGTTATTGCTGATACCACATAATCCACACACGCGTTGCCTGTGGCCGGGTGGGAGAAGAGGCGTGTGAGAGAGTGAGCGAGAGTGCGATTAAAAAGGGCAGACGTCAGTAAATGACTAATTATAAAGCGTATTTACTAACCTGTATGCACTTGTGGTTGCCACGCCCACACGCAATTGCGGTCAATGCTTTTAAGGCTGTTCTTGTTGTTATTTCCTGAGCAGTCGAAAACGAAACAATTATAAATATTCTAATTAAACTGACGCAATTTAATTTATTGGCAATTTTCGTATAGACACCGCAAAAGCCGCGCACAAACAAAATTCAGAGTTCGAAACCTACGGCCAACAGTTATCAGAGTTGCGGCTTAAATAAATAAACGGGCCAAAAACCATTTAACGGGTTAGCGCGCACATTTAATTAGAAAAGCGACGAGGCGCGGAAAACTGAACGAACTTTGAGAAATTTGCACGGCACCACACAAAACAAAAACAAATAAAACACCCAAAAACAAGAAGAAAATTTATAAAATAAATTAAAACAAAAGATCGCCAACAACGGCGGCCAGCACTAAGTTAAACAACTCTGGCGAGAGAGAGGCCAAAAGTACAATATAAAATAAAGTACAAAAATAATGAAGGAAAAAAAATAGTACTTTAAAATATGCACAACGCACGCGAGCCGAAAATAAAATAACAATGAGAAGGCAGCCAAAAACGCGCCTAACATGCAACTTGTGCGAATGGCAAACGGCAGCCGAGTGGCACCAATCCAACCAGTCCGCCCGGTGGCAGCCAGCAGCGGCGTCGACAGCAGCAACAGCAGCAGCAACAGCAGCAACAGCAATAGCAGCAACAGCAATAGCAGCAACAACAACAGCAGCAGCAGCGGAAGAGCTGCTACAGCGCCGACGTAGGCGGAACTACAATAAGAAATTGTAGATTGAGAATTGAGAATCGAGAATTGAGAATTTACTTTGCATTTTTGTGCAGGTGCCGACAGTTGTTGCTGCTGTTGTTGTTGCTGCTGCTGCTGCTGTTGCTGACTAATTGCGGCAAACTTACAGCAACAATGCCCGATGATTGTCTGTATGTAGCATCGTTAGCTTCTATCGGGCTCGCTGCCTAAATATAGTAAATAATTAAAACCGTACGAGACGCCCATTGTCGGAGCATTAAAAACAAAAGGCACAACTACAAATAAACAATCAAGCGCAACAGATACAGCAAAGCGCAAATTTGTTTGCCATAAAAACCCCTTCGCCTGGCACTTCGACGAATTCTGTAGCCGCTACCCGACAACAGGTGGCCTGTGCCTGTGCTCACTAAAGCGTAAGCGCTTAGAAACTGGGATTTTCTTTGTAGTGAACTTAATGATGCTAAATCTGTGATTTAGCTACAAGCTAGGACGGAAAATTCCACAAGCAGTTGTGGAAAATTCACGAATTTGAAAAGATCATTCTGAAAAATCATTGAGAAATCACACTCTTCGCCGTGGTGGAAAATTGGAGTCAAAGATTAGGTCGAATACTCTAAGAAGTCACACTATATTTTAGTCAGATTTTGAGGATAGGGTAAAACCAAATAAATATTTATTTATTTATATATTATTATTTTATTATATATTGGTTTATAAATGCTAGCAGCTTTGCAGCTTTACCTTAATTTAAATTATAATACATTATATTAATCATTATTTTAATAAAGGGAAAAATAAAAAAAAGTAAACTGTTATTTAAGAAAGAATTGCTTAAACTCAAGGTTAATAGCTAAATTATATATTATATAAATTATAGAGCCTTAATGTCCTGCTCATAGCCACATTGCAGGCATATGCAGCAATATAATATTTATAAAAATTAACGTATAAAGTCTGAATAGAAGATACCCTGAATTCGAGATAGCCGAGCTACCTTTACAAGCATGCTACTTAGCTACCTTTTTCACATATGTTACATAAAGAAAAACACACACCCAGACATTGACACACACGCATGCCGTTTTTTATGCAGCTGCTGTGCTTCTTCCCTTAACTCCACGGAATGGAAAATGTATTCTTAAAAAACATTGGTGTTTACAGTCCCATCTTTATTAAATTCTCAAGGCGCGAACATGGCACCTAAATGTATGTAGAGAAAAAGATGCTAGCTTTAAAAACGATTTTGATCAGTTTTTGAGCAAATGGGGAAGATATCAAAAACCTTAAAAAATTTGAGTAGTACTTAGAAAACGATGTTTCAAAATCGATTATGATCGAAACTGCCATATGGGGCAAAATATATTGTTCAAATTTCAAGTCTCTAACTTTTGTAGCTTTCGAGACCGTTTACACAGACGGACAGACAGACGGGCAGGGCTAGATCGACTCAGCTTATCCTCCTGATCAAGTATGTACTAAGTGTATAAGAGTGTATGCTTTATTCTACCTCTTATATATAATAGATTTGTCCAAACAAATGCAGGGTATGAAAAGAAAACTTTATACAAACCAAGACAACAAAATTATTCAATTCAATAACAGACTTAAACACCTGAAATAAAAATCGATACACAGCCCCTGAATTTTTCAATTAACCTCTCAAAGCAAAACAAACGGATTGGATTGGAACAGCAAATACTGCTTCCTCTGTGGACACACAAACCTAACCCATAAACACAACCTTGATCCCAATATATTAAAAAATTGATCTCTTTGCCTAAGCAATATTCCGCTTACAATATACCAAAACTTTGCCTCGCATTACCCATCATAGGAACGGAAATTTTCAAACAGGAAGATCCGAAATCTAAACAGTGTAAATAAATGTAAAATTCTAGAATAAATACAGATCTCAATTGTACAAACAAATTTAAGCTATTTAATTATGTGCACAGTTGCAAAATAAGTATGCATAAAATATACATATATACACATATTAGATACATGTACCTAAATACATAACACATTACTATAAATAAAACAAATGCAATATTTAGATTATAAGCACACATTAAATGATCGACTCATATGAAGGTCATAGCTGCTATAGCTAGTTAAATTGACGCCTTTCTTAAGGTTTTTACCTTTCGGTTACGTTTTTAAAGGAAATACCCCCATTCCATGGGTTCCGGGTATAGAAATTATTTTTAATATTTTCTCAATTATTAAATTTTTTTGTTTTATAAACAAATGTTGTGCCGATTCAGTCCAATAGACAACATCAATATAGTGTACATATCTTTTAGTCTCATATGTATGGCAGCAGGTACATAGTCTATGCCCGTATACCCAGCGACTTTTGCGTAGCGCTTCCAAAATTCAAACGCGCAAAGAATAAATTGGGAATTGCGTACGTAAGAGGCGCATTTAATGGGCCGCAATCGACGTACCAAAGCGGATTCGAACGTGAACGCAGACGCGGATACGGACTTGGTTTCTGGGTACCGCCGCTGCCGCTGCTGCTGCTGCTGTTGGCCAGAAAAAGCGACGTCGACGCAGCTGCGGCTGAAGCGGCGCGTCGCGGTGGCAATAAACGGAACGCATACACGAAATACTGAGGAATTGAACGCAGCCAATTATTGTTTATTTGTTTTAGCTGAACTGATCGGGCGCGTTATAGCCACGGGTGCCATTGGGGGTGGGGATGGGGGGTGGGGGTTGGCTGGGCATGCTATTGGGTGTGGGTGGCATATGAGGTGCTTTGCAGGCAGTGCGGGATATGCTATGCTGAAAAATTGTTAAATTTGAATTTGTTCATCTAGAGAAATTCATGTACGTGGCATTGTTTTGCATAGTAGCTACATTTATCTGATTCGTTAATTTGCTTGTTAGCTCAATGCTGGCCGCAGCAGCAGCAGCAGCAGCAGCGGCAACGGCAGCGACGTTGCCAGCGACAGAGCTAATTTTATAGGTACAAATACGAAAAACGATGCAAAGCTATTTTCATTTTTATTTGGCAGCCTTTCCATTATAAATAGTTGGGCTGCCTAGATAAACAGACGCCGTACGTCGATGCCCGCACAACCACAGACAGGCAGCTAGTAAGTATCTGGCAGCAGGTTTTTGTTGCAGTGTATTTATTTATTAATTATGCACGTGGTCCCAGCCGCGTACGTGCAATGTGTCCCTGCGCAATGCCAAATGCGGACGTCCCGATTCTATTATTATTTCATGCTCAATTTGGCAGCTCCAAATTTAAAACCGCAAGAGCAAACGGTAATTAAACCACCCACACCCAGGCCGACCGCATTCAAGTGTCAACATTCTGTCACACGCACTCACATTGAGGGGCATTCTATACATTGCATACCAGCCGAATCGATCCCAACCCCGACTGGACGATGTGAGCTAAAAATATGCAAAACCCAAAGCATAATCAAATCAACTCCGAAAACCACAAACACAAGCCGTTTTAATGACCGTCCACCGAATGGACTAAATGTGCTGAATGAACTCTGAATGTGCCAAACGGACTGAATGGAGTGCCAAACGCCCACTAACCACAAATGACAGAAGTCCGCACTCTAGACGTTCGTTTAATTTCCTTTTGGCACAAAAACTACCGCAAAGTGCTAGAAATTAATGAGCTTATCGCATTCTAAAGCCAAAGCCTTGGCCACATTATGTGATTGACAATTTATGATTCCTAAATATAATTACATTTTCTTTTCCACCGAACGAGTGCGCACTCCCAGCAGCAGAGTACAAAAGCATTTATAGGCTAAGAGTATGTTTGTGCTGAATAGTTTATTAGAGAAGATTTCCAACTGATTATCCTGTAATGCCTATTTAAGTCATTACCAAGGACTCGGAATGGTTCGAGGCACAATAAGTCGAATGTAAGTACAATTTAATTACGTGTTATTGCAGTTGAAACGCAATTTAACCAGTCGAGTATATTATTTAGTAACAATGATACAAGCCTTCTAATACTTGCATTCGGGTATATATAACATTATGTTCCTTCTTATTTTACAGCTTTCAATATATGAATGCAACAAGAAAACTTTTTCAAATTGCGAATGTGAATCGCATACAAACTAGCACAGCTGTAGGCCAGTTTAATACCAGTTTACAGTTGTGTAATTATTATGATAATAGCAGTTATTAGTATAAACTATAGTTACAAGGACATATTACACGCACATTATTATCACGCACGAGCCTGGACTCGGACTTCCGTCTCAACTACCTCGGTTTCCTTGTAACACAAGCCCAAGTGTAACTTGTAATACTCCCACATGATTCTTTCAAATAAAAATAGTACAATCTTCTAATCTACTATTATTCCCTTCTAAGTAGTAAGCCCTATATAAGCATATTTCAAACAATTCAAATTAATTAACTTTTAAATCAAGTAATTATATATGAATAGCATACGCATGTTTTATATCTAAAGTTCTTAAATCTTTTAGTATGCGAATTGTTGTTATAATTCTCAACCGCTTTAAGTTAACTCTTTAAGTGTTAAGCAAATGTTTTTTAAGTGGCTTTTTCTATTACCAACATTTGTAGCTTTATGAAGAACCTCTCGATTCTATCATCTAAAATCTTTGCTATTGATTCCAACACATACACACTATACGCACGCCTTGTCAATCGATCAAAGCTTAAACTAGTTGTGAATTTCAACACGTTGAGAGCACTGCCAACAAACCCGAAATCGAACTTTGTGTTTTTAAGTAGATTTGATTATTCTGTTCGCCTTTAAGCTTATTAGTCTTTGGTATGTTTTGAAAAAACACCTGATTAAACTAGTTTTGACTTAAGCAATATTTTAATTATTTACCTGAGTTTCGCGACCGGGTTAATTCGCAACGCAAGCGAAGTGCGCACGAAATGCACGCTTCTATTTTATTGCCCATAATTGCCGTCGAACGAATCGCTCAGATAGCCACAGAACTGATGAAAGTTGGTTTGCCTGACGTAACTATTAAAAGATTTATAATACGCCAGATGGTTAGCTAGGTGGGGGGCCAGGACTTAGCCTGTAAGTGGCCCCCAATGCAGCTGTTCATTTCGCAGCGGTCTTTTGTGGTAAGTGCTTACTATTTGTGGCAAAATGGCAAAATGCAAAGGTAAGGGTGGAGGTTGGGGATGGGGTTATGAGTTTTGTTAGTTGGACTTACCTTTTATGCATTTTTTATGGACTTAATGGCTGGGGCACTTAAGTTAATCACTGTAAGACTGTTAAAAAGTACTCGACACCAATTTGGCATATCATTTTAAAATGTTTATTTGAAGTAAGTAATATTTCTGACAGTAACAAGATAAATTTTCTCCTTTCGTTTGGATTTTGTTTGTTTTTGTTTTCTCCTTCTTTACTTAAAAAAAAAATATGGTAAAAGAATTTGCATTATTTTTTGTTTTTCCATTGTTGTGGTTTATAAGTTAGTATGTATATAAGTATGTGTATACATAATAATCGTCAAGATCATCTTTGTAATAATAAATAACAGTAAATAGTTATACAAAAAAGTGAAATTAAAACGAAAGGGGAATCGTTTTATTGTTTTTTTCTTTTTCGTTTTTCATCTTCTCTGCAATTGTTTTTTATTTGGTATCGTTTGTTTAATTAAATTTCTAGTTTTGTATTCTTAACGTTTTGTTTTAGCAAAGAAATCAGATTCAATTTTTGCTAAAGAGTATATTTCAAAATGTGTTGTATGTGTTTTTTTAATTCTTCGACTTCGTCTTCGCCTTCCCTTTATTTAATTTTTTATATAATATACTTGTTTTGTTATTGTTTAATGTAAATGTTGCTTTGCTCAGACATTGCACAAAAAACAATTTATTACAATATTTGATTTTTATTAAATTTGCTTAATATGCCAATCGTGATGTCCACTTTAAGAGCTCGTATCTATGTATGTATATTATTTGCTTATGCTTGCTTGTATATTTATATGTATATAATTATCATTCCCCATATGTATGTATATATATACATATATATAAATGTTGTAAAATATTGCTTGTGAAACGTTTAACTTGACATTCGTGTGTTCTCAACGGCGGCTGAAATATGAGTCCGCGCATTGCAAAATTATTATTAAGTACGTTTTTTTTTTTTTTATTTTTCTCTATTTACTTTTTATGAGTATTTTCTTTATTTGTTTTTTATTTCGTATGGCAACTATGTTTTACTCATTCTTTGTATTACAATTGACTTTAATGCCTTGCTTGATGCCAAAAAAAAATAACTTACTTACTGTTTACTTAAGACCCGTCATATTTGGTGTTAACAAACTTATTTTGTAGTTCTGGGCTAGGTTCTTGTCCAAGCTTCAGTTTATCAATGTGTGTGTGTGAGTGTGTGTGTGTATGTTCTCGTCAGTATGTGTGAGCGTGTGTGTGACGGTGATTGCGTGGCTTCATGTTCTTAAGTGATATTTACACCTTTTTTCATAAATATTTTATGCGTCTTTGTGTTCGAAAAAAAATTGAAAATAAGGTTTTCTTTCGTTTTCATATATTTGTTGATTTTTTTAAGTTTTTATATATTTCTTTTTTTTCTCAATTTTTGTTACGTTTAACTACTAAACTACAGACACATTTGTTTTTGTCAGCTATATCACTTTCGAATTATTTAATTATTGATTAAGTTTTTATATTCATTGTTTTTTTGTTGTTTTCATTAATATAATCGTGTATTTGTTGTGTGTGTATTGTATTTATTTAAATGTTAGTATATAATTATTTCTTGTTTTTCGAAGAATTTCAGTGAGGTTCTTAGAAGCGTTTTTTTGTTGTTGTGCTTACTATAAGTAATATATATATATTAGCGTGTGTCAGTATATAGGTAGGTATATAGCTATTATATATGCATACAAATATATATACATATATGTGTATACAGATATATATGGATATACTATATATGTATATATGTGTATATGTATATCTAAGTTATTTTTTGATTTAAGTTTTTAGCTTTTTGAATTTAGGCGACAGTGTTTTTTTATTCATATTTTTATACATCTAATTCTTCTTTCATTCTTATTTATGGTATATTTTGTTTGTTTTCTAATTGCTTGGTTTGGCGTGCACTTTTACTAGGTCGAAAAGAATTGTAAGAAAAAATAAATGAAATAAGAAAATATTGCAGCAATTGCATAGAAAAGTTTATACGATTATTTATGCCGATAAGCACATAAGAATGAATAATGTAAATATTTTTAAATATATGTATATAGATTCGATGCTGGTGCCGATTAAAAATTTCGAAGTGTTCGGACAAATTGTAAGTCAAGGCCACAATGTAGCAAAATAAACAATAAGAATGCGTGTGAGCCATGACCAAAAGTTTAATATATGGTAAATGGTATATGCTATAATATGTGTGTATATGTATGTATATATATGTGATAATGGGTATGGCATATGAGCATATGAGCATAGGTATATGATTATGATCATATTGTTGGGCTTTAAGTGCTTAAGCATGTGTCGACCCACTATAATTATAGGCATACATATATTTGTATATACTGTGTACGCATTGCGGGGCTTTGCTGTGAATCTGTTTATGTATATAATATAATTGTGTCTGTGTGTGTATGTGGGGGGGTGAGTGTGTCGAAGTGCATGATTAGCCATAAGAAGTAGCAACTATGTATTCAAGTATATAGATAGATATATATATATGTGTATATAAATATATATAAATAGATTGTAATAAAATATTAACTGGGTTATTAAATCAATGCAATAATAAAGCTGAACCGCATATAGAATAGAAATTAAATCGCATGATGGATCTGTTTTTGGGGCTCTCAAACGGGGCTTTTAGTTACACAGAAAGATTGATGTGAGAGAGAGCTGACTATTGTTGTAGTTGTTCTTGTTCTTGTTCTTGTTGTTGTTGTTGTAGTTGTAGTTGTTGCTATTGTTGTTGTTGTTGTTCTTGTTGTTGCTGTTGTTGTTTCTGTAGCATATTCTGTGGTTGTTGTATCATTTTCCTGCTGCTGTTTACTCGGCTTTTATTTGTTATTCGGTTTGTTTAAGATGTGCGTTAACTTATTTAGTTTCCATTTGACTTTTTATATTTATTTATTTGTTTTTTTTTTTTTTTTTAAAAAACTGTATATATTTTATTTGTGGCGTATATTGTCAAATTTACGTTAACTTAGGTATAAAAGCGCAAATCAAAAAGTTCAATTTCCAAAAAGCAAATAAAGCACAATTGCGTTCGATTTATTGCGCTCCCATCTCTTGTGCGTGACTATGTGTGTGTGTTTGTGTGTGGTGTGTGTGTGTGTGTGTATGGTGTGTGTATAGGTAATGCCTAATTGAAAAAATTACGTTCAGTTTTGCGCGGCTTTTGCACTTGTCATTGATTAATGCCTGGTTTTGTTAATTAATTAATTAATTACGTTTGCTGTGTTTCTTATTGTTGTTGTTGCTGCTGCTGCTGCTGCTGTTGCTCGTATCGCTGCATATATATATAAATATATATATATATGCATAAGTATTTATAGTATTAAGTTTAATCCATTTGGTTTCTTGCTTTCGTATATCAACAATTACTTTTAAATATTTTATATTAATTTTCATTAATCTTTATAAATGTCTCGAAGGCTGCTATCGTTTGCATTTCGTTTTCTTGTGTGATTGTTGTTGTTTTTTCTTGAATTCTTTTATATTTTTAATGGTTTTTATGTTGTTTACTAATAATTGGTGTATGCTCAAAAATTGATTTACGTTACTCGCATTTGTAATTCAATTAATTTGGTATTTTTTTCTTCATTTTTTTTTTATTTACTTTAAGTTTTTATCGCTATGAACTGCGTTCTACTTACGCCACGATTTCGATTTTAGCCATATCTTGTAAGTACGCATATGTATGTATGCATACATATGCACATACATATATTTGTAAATACATATATATATGTTTAAATATATACATATATATTTTTTTCTAATTGCATTTTCATAATTTTGTTTTCGTACTCTTATATATCAAAAAATTATTATCATTTTGAATGTTAATCGACGCGCGAAATCGAGAAAAAAAATTTGTTCTTTTCTTTCTTTATTTTTGTTTTTTGTTTTTTTTTTTTTAATTTTTTGCAAGATTTGGGCAAGTCTGATTTCTGATTGCTTTAAAGATTTCGTATTTTTAGTAATCCATTGATTTATGTATATATATATATATATATATTTGTTTTAGTTCTCTGTGGAAGAGTGTATAATGGTAACCAAAAACCAGAAGCGGTGTTTTTCATTATTTGAAGTTGTTTTTTGTTTATGTCAAGAAACTTTTAGCTGCGTTTTTCTCTGTTTTGTTGTTGTTGTTGTTAGAGTAGTTATTGCGCGTTACTATTGATTTGTTTAACCACCACCTAAACTTAACGCCTGAACTATACGTGGATCAGCTTTACTACCCTCACGAAATTCTTCTAATGTTAATTTTCCATCATGATTCTTATCCATCTGATCGAATATCTTGTCCACTCGCTTCTGCGGCGTGTTTTCATCCTCCGACTGCGGCTGCTGGCCCTACATAAATAATACCATCAAATTTCTCAATTACCAACAATACCAACAGATGAAAGAAGCTGGGTTAAAACCAAACCAAAATGGAATGAATAAATGGAGGGGGAATCGTATTTACCACCATCTGATAGATTGCATCCACAATGTTGTACATTTCCTCGCGCGTTATGTAGCCATCATTGTCCACATCGTAGAGACGGAAGGCCCCTACATTGATAAAGAGCAAATGGAATATGCCAATCGGCATTAATTGGAGGCCGTTTCCACAGTCCGGCAGGCATCAGAATGATTGCTCTCATTCCATGACGAGGCAGAAGCAAAATACTTACATTGCAATTTCTCGTCCAGGTTACCCTTCGATGTGACGGATAAGGCGCGTATGAACTCCTCGAACTCGATTGACCCATCCTGGGGAGCACAAATAGAAACAACACAAAAGAAAGAAGCGAAACAGAACGAGAAAACGACAGCAGAGCAAATCAGTGCAGACCCAAGACAGCTAACAAGTTTAGGGCGCCATCGAGGACGCCACCGCCAGAGCCACCGCCTCAGCTGCCGCTTTAGCCCCCGCCGCCGTCTGTACCACAAGTCATAAATAAATCCTTATGAGTCTCCAGCGGGGTTGCCCTCAAAGCAAGGATACGATGAGTAACTTGCTAATAAATTCTCTATGAGCGCTACTTGGACGCTGGATAACAGCTACGACTCGCTTCTAGATCTAATCCAAACTAACGCGACCTAACGTCAGACAGTTACATTTTTTAGAGTTTACTTTATGTACTTTTTAAATTAATTATGAAAAGTTTTTGTTGTATCCAAAAGAAGAAAAGTCCACATTTTCTTTTATTTTTTATATTTTTTGAATATTTTTCTTTTAAATAAGTAAGCGTATCCCTTGACTGTATATTCTTGGTCAAGGCAATGACCCTGCTTTTCCGTCTGTCTGTTTCCCTTACTATCTGTCTGTATAAGCGTGTCGATCTCAGAAACTGCCAGAGCTACAGAAATCTGAAACGTATTTATATTACTATATATCATATGTATTAATATATCGTATATTTCAATATCTTCCCCATTTCGATAATATCAATTAATTTTGATTTTTGAAACATTGTATTTTTAAACAGATCTCGGAGATTATAATATATAGGGGAATTCGATTAATGTATTTAAGTTCTACTACATCTAGAATATTTAAATTTTTCCGTACCTTCCCATTTCCCCAAAGAGTAAAAATTAAATTGTATAAGTAAAGCTTTGCGCTGTGGTATATAAATACACTCAGATGCCATATCTAACATAATCCCTCAAAATCTTATAAAAGTTCTTCATGAATGCATTTTCCAACACTAGTCGATCAAAGGCAAGAAGAAGCACAGCCACAGCCATGTATAAAAAGTATGTTGTACATTTGTACATGTTAGGTTGGCCCAAGGGTCTACTATTCCAACTAAATCATACTCATAATTCGATTTGAATTAATTACCAATTTTAAATTTATGTTGTTGTTACACGCTTTACAGGGTATTTAGGCACACATACACACACACACACAATCAGCCCTTAAACAATTCGTGCCTCACTCTACTGTTCGAACCATTTTTGGCTAATTGGCCTAAATCGTCAACTTTTGCGCTCGAGTTGCGTACAAATTCATCAATGTCAAAGCGACTGCTTGGCAGGCTGACTGCCTGACTGGCTGACTGTTGTGTGATGGCTGCAGGATGGCGGGTTGGCGGGGTGGCGGAATGGCGGGGTGGCAGCTGTACAGCCACAAGGACATGAGCTGATGGCCTTAATACTCACATTGTTCTCGTCGAAGACACGAAACACAAGCGATGCAAATTTACTGGGATCGCCTTGTGGAAAAAATTGTTTGTAGATTTTGATAAAACCCTGGCAGAGAGATGAGAAACAATTAGGACGTTGCGGGTGTGGCTCAATAAGGTGTTCGTGTCCGTGTCTCTGTGTCTGTGTGTGTGTGTGTGTGTGTGTGTGTGTGTGTGAGAATTTCAAGTTGTCTTTCAATGAGGCGCGCATTAATAAATTTTAATATGAACAGCAGTCGACAGCAGCAACAACAACAACAACAGCGAAAGCGAAAGCGACAGCAACAACAACTGTTGCCGTCAACACATTGGAAATGGCCTGTCATTCATTTTGGTAGCAGGATGTGCCTCTAGGGCTCCAGGGGATGGGCGAATCTGTACATCCTGCAGCAACTGCTGTGGTGTCGCTGTTGTTGTTGCTGCTACTCTGGTTGCTGTTGGATCCGTTGCTGTTTCAAGAAATTAGTGTTCACATATTGAGAAGATTAACTTAATTAACTGTATGACTTGAATGAATTGAATCAGCTTAAACATGTGCTTCGTGTGCGTGTGTGTGTGAGTGTGCGTGTGCGTGTGTGTGTGCTACGTACTTGCTCAGTGAGTAAACCATTCGGACAGTCTTTTAGAAATCCTTTGTGCCTATATTTGTGTTTGGCAAATGTTTACAATTGGAACGCATTATTTATTTATTTTCCGCTCATTTCCAATTTCCATACTCACCATTGACGTATTTCTTTTTCTGTAACTGAAATTGAAACGGGAAAATAATGTCTATTAAAATGCTTGAACATTTAATGGAGTATGCGGATGTGCAAAGAACAAGTATCCCCATATACTTAATACCAGTATGTAATATGGAAAATAAAAAAAGAAAGTAAAGACATTTGGCGATAAGAACTTTAAATAACATGTCTTAATATTATACTGAATGTAATTATAATATAAAAACAATATTGTGGACTAATGCACCAGAGCTTCGATTGTCGCAACTCAAACCGGAGGTCCGATCGCTTGCATTTGAATAAAAGTTATATTTGGCTGATACTAAAACTCCGGCAGGCATAGATCTCAACAAAATTCCTGCAGCATCTCTTGGGCTTAGGCAATTAAACTTTCTTGATGTCAATTTAAATAACAGGAGCTGAGATAAGTTAAATTTAAGCACATATAGAACGGTTTCTATTATATTAATATTATTATTTTGACTCAAAAATGTTTCTATTCAGTTGTTAATTATTTTTAAAGAATATTGAATATTGAATATTCCGCAAATTTATTTGAAGCAGACTCACTTTAAGCTGGTATTTCAATATTCTGTTTGTCAGGAACCTTAAACCGGATGAGTTGAATAAAGAAGAGTCGAATCTAATCCTCAAACTGGTGCAAAACAATATGCTTTTACATTAGTTTATTGTAAAGCTTTTAAGTTGTTGTGGTAGTCTACATTTTAATAACATATCTCAATAAACAAAAACATGTAAATTTATGTGTTATCATTTGTGAATAATTGAAGCTAAGCCTTCGTGAGGAGTAAAGCCTTAAGCCTCGGCTTTGGTTAGAGTACTCATTTGATAAGCTAACACAAAATATCTTTACAAGTTTTGGAAAGAGAACTTTAAAATTGAGTAAAAAATTAGTAGTTGGGTCCCATAAGTAATACTAGGTAAAAATTAATTGGATCAACTGGGTGTATTTACTTGCAGATTGAGAATTTCAAACACATATCGTGACTGAGGTTTTCTAGCAGAGATAAAGCGATTCTCGCAGGTAAAACTCAATAATAAATGTACCTAAAAGTTTGGATAATTGCCATAAAATGAAAATTATTTCACAATTACAGAAAGTTTTGTGGTTAAAAAAATTCTTATCTAATTTATCTAATAATTCCAATATTTAGAAAATGTTTATAATGCTTTTCAGCCACAAATCATTTTCTGATAAAAAAAAACTCGAATTTTTAGAACATTTTTCAAAATATTACAAATAATTTTCTGCTCTTCAAGCTTTACAGGTACATTTTCGCACTTCTTAGAAAAATTTCGAATTTAGAACAGAGCGAATCGCCTTAGGGTCGATTTCAAAAGCGTATTCCCACAATTCCCAAAATCTTCAAACAACTTAACTGGACGCGTTCAAAAGTTAATTTTGTTGATAATTCATCTCTGAATAAATAGGTATACGGACCCAAGCTGACGTCCTTTCCTTAAAAGACTCCACACATAAACAATTGAAAATAAGCCACATGTGTTACTTCTAGAAAAACACACCCATTACCCGGCAGCTCCTTACCTATGAGCTATGCTGAAGGAGCTAGTGCACGCGTGTGTACTTACATTTTACTCATTGTCTTGTGACCACGCCCAAGACAAACAAATTTTGACCTCTATGCATTACAATTTCTTTATACTGGCTGGATTTCTTTTTTTTATTTATTTTTTCTGTTTTTCTTATTATTATTATTTTCGGCCATGGTTGCCATCACCGTGGCCTAATGGCCGTTTACGAAACGTTTAAGCTACGGTCTCCCGATCCCAGGCCGGGCCGGCCAGCTCCCACTGTGACCGTTGTGGGCGTGTGAATGGCGCACATGTTACGTCGACCCGCCCACAAGTTCTGGCTAGTGAGAAGTGCTGGGGGCAAGTGAGAGATCTTGCGGCAGCAAAGTTTAAGACCAAAAACATAAATTCACGCAAAATTACACACATTGGAATTGCTGTTAAGAGCCGGGAACGGGACCGGGGACGAGGCCAATGGCCGCAGACTGGCTCCCAGGGGAAGGTCGCTACCGCAGCCCCAAAACACCAGAGCACCAGAGCAGCAGAGCAGCGCAGCGCAGCAGAGGCTTAGAGTATTGACTGCTTTGCACGCTCAACTGGCTGCCCAAAAGCCGACCACTGTCATTTTTCATGCCATTGTGGTTCATCTTTAATGCCGCATCTGCGACCAGCTGCACGCCCCACAAACGTTCTCGGCGATTCGATTCGAAAAACCTGGTGATTCACATGTGTGCAACCACGTTTGGATCTTCTCAATTACAAGCTCAATATTAATATTCAATATCTTACAAATGTTTATCGTTGAAAATGCAAATTGTGCCCAAATAATATGTATCGATATATATATATATTTATATATATATATATATATATATATATATATATATATATATATATATATATATATATGCAAAGCCCCTCGAATTGCCAGCATTATTATTAATAACTAAACCAAAAAAAAAACACTTATCAAATTCAAAAATACATATATTGTCTGTACGGGAGTTCGAACCCCAAACTTCGTGTGCCGTCGCTTGGCCTTCCTAGGCAAGTGATTAATTGGAGCTTGCCAAGGAATTCACATGACAGTCTTGTGGTTGACAAACCAATCAAAGCAAACAAAACATTTTAATTATTATTGTTAGCACCCATTTGGAACAGCGACCTCCCGCTGGCTCGTGGATATGGCTGCGTTGTGGCTCAAGTTTCTCAGCCCACTTGTGGGTCGAATTTCCCAAAGTTAGCTTAAATAATGCTCACTTTCAGCCCTAAAGATAGCTATTACGGCTTGGACTTGGCTTAGGTTTGGCCTTTCTTTAGACAGGCTTTAGGTTCGGTTTATAGTCGATAAAGAAATTGAAGTTCTCTGCTGCTCGCTTCTTGCTGCTTACCTTGTAATTTTCAATTTTTATGGCTGAAGCAGCAGATTTTTATGTTTGTGTTTTAATTAATAACGTGGCGCGCTGAGCAACCCCTTCTGACCGCCATCCCAGCACCGACCGCTTTGTGTATGGCCCGTGAACGTCGTCAACGCAATAAAATCAACAATTGCCAAAGCTGATACGGAATTGATTGGTAATCGATAGCGCGCGCCAGGCGCAAACAGTTCGCCCCAGTGGGAATGTGGGGATGTGGGGAGAGGAGAGGCTAAGGAGCGCGTAAGCTACCCACAACTCGTCCACATTTATCCCATCTATCTATTCCGCCGGGCTTTATGTCCGCTGGATATTGCGTCTATTATTGACGTGAGGCATGTAAAAATACAACAGCATTTACCGAACCGATGTGTGTGCGTTTTTTGTGTGGATTGTAAATAATGCGCATATTGCTCATACGACTTGTTGCCACCGCCGACTGTCGCTGTCAGTCGATAAAGTTGCGCCACTGTCACTGCCAAATGGTTGCCATACATTTCCTTTTATCCGCTTCCCAAGTCATGCTTTTATTCGAAGTGCGCTTTTAAAATGAAAATCATCATGCATTACGTTTCGATTGTGGATGCCCTGCTTAAGATACTCTTCCAGAAATATAAGTATAAAGGAGTTCGTCTGTGCGTCAGACTAACCAGCGAGAAGACGCCGGCTCGACTTCAGTGGGACTCGTCAGCTTTAATATTTGCCTTTTATAATTTGTTAGTGTTTTTACAACAAAAATTATATAAAAACCAATAAAGGAATAAACAATTAATGGCCGCTATACATTATACATATACATTAATAATTAATATTGTATTGATTGTTTGGCCTACTACAATGCTGTCATATGTTTATTTTTCGCCAGGCCCCAAACATTCGGTTGAGTAGGTAGTGCGATTTCATAGATGCATGGGAATTATGTTATCAACCCAATCGATTCCCACGCGGCCAAAATGTGCTAGTATGTAATATACCTAAACTATTTGATAAGACAGTAAATAAACAAAAACCAATTGTTTTATGCAGGATCTAAATTAATCCAAATTTAAAAGAGATTCTCACTAAAGCAACCATATGAATATGTATTACGCACAGTTAGAAGTATTATTGATGGTTCCCAGACCAGCTTTGAGATATAAGGTAAATATAAATTCTAACTGAGACAGACAGACAGACAAACACGATCAAAAATAAACATATACTCTATGGGATCAGATATGTCTACTATCATGTTTATATAAACTAATGCAACTCTTTTGGAAAATTCCAGCCGAGCGTGTGGAGAGAACACATTTCTTGTTTACCAGCCGATAAGATAATTTTCAAATATTTGTCACAAAAGCAGGGCTGCAAGCCCAAACTACATTTTCTCTAGTTCGGTTCACAGCGCGAACCAACTCTCTGCCTAAATGTTATATCCTGTTAAAATAAACTAATTGATTCTGAAGTCTCGTATGCCTTGACTCTGTCTCAATAGCTTGTTATTCCTAAACAACAAAATATGGTTTGGTTCGGCTTTGGTTGCTTGTTGTACATCTGATTTGGGGTTCAAGGTTCGGTTCATATTAAAATATAAAATAAAGTTTCGGTCTTGCTCCGGCTGAGTACAAATCCCGGCTGACAGCCTTGGATAAAATGCATTGAAGATGCCTTATGTACATTTTGGCAAAAGCATCGCAGTTGGAAGAGAAAAGACAAATATTATGTTTTGTCATTTTCAAAAGTCAAATACTGTCAATTAAAAATCAAAATGAGTGTTTCGGCAATTGGTTAAAAATAAGCTTGAAGCTTCTTGGTTGGAATACAAATACCTTTCCCATAAGCTTTGAATGTGGAATCTTTCTGAGGCATAGAGTATTTTGTTAATGCACCACAACAAAAACTTATTTCTATGGCTATAAGTACTGTAACCTCGGTATATGAAAATTGTTGATGTTAAGTGCAAGGCATGTTGTGGCATAGTTGAAATAACTCTTCCGATTGATAATCATGCATGTTGTCTGGCTGGCAGAGCTCAAGTCTGGGGCGGCAGTTGCCAGGCCCATGGACTACGTGCGCCA
Organism: Drosophila montana; assembly: GCF_035044405.1. Classification (NCBI taxonomy): domain Eukaryota; kingdom Metazoa; phylum Arthropoda; class Insecta; order Diptera; family Drosophilidae; genus Drosophila; species Drosophila montana. Next base: position 3,195,191 of record NW_026996559.1, on the reverse strand, counting down.
CCCAGACCCAATCAAAAACCCAATCCCAGGCGGGCGCATGCTGCACACTTGATGGGGCATTGAAAATTCCGCGGCAATTGTCGCTGGCATTCAAATAGAACCGCGCCCCATGCGAATCCGAGAGCCGCGCTGCATTTCTGATTGCCATGCCTCGTATTACACACGCTCACACACGCACACATGTGCCTCACTCCTGGGCGTACGGCCGTACATATCTATAGATATCGGGAATGTATCATGTACGAGATATACGGGCATGGGCAGCAGCTACATGAAATATTTGTGTAATCGCCGCCATCAATATGTGTGCTTACAACGCGATTTTAATTGCATTTTGTCTGTGTGAAGACTGGAAACGTTTCCGATTTTGTTTTTGCTTATTTTTTGTAATATTTTTATCTACATTTATTTGACTATTGGGCAACATTTGTGTAAACGTTAAACGGTTTAACCGCTTCGCCAGGTGTGTTACCAGTTTTAAAGACAATTTCAACTGAATCAAAAGTACAGTACAGTCAAAAACAGTGTGTACAGCTGTCGCAATAAGTTCCCGAAGGAGCGTAGGAAGATAGACATATTTCATTGAGAACAAAAAACGTTTAGCAAAGCAGGTTTGACCAAACCCGTTCGAACATATGGTAGAACTCCAATATTTTAACCAAACCAGTTGCACAAGAAAAGAGAATTTGGTTCTACTCGAAATAAACAACTTTCTAAGCTTACTCAACCTCAGAGTTTATATCCCTTGTGCTCCAGCCATTGGAATCTTGAAAGTAGCTATAAAGACGTTTATGCACAAGTGTTGCAAAACGATTTAGGTGTATATCAATAGTAGAGAACTTATTCACACTACAGATTGCACTTAATTTTTTTAAGTACTTATTATGCAACACAGCTGGATATATAAAGCATATGACAGCATTAAACTCGGACTAACAAATTAAATTAAAATTGAAAACTGTTCTAACTAAAATCAATTTAGAGTTTTAGCAATTTTCTGGGCATTTTGCAAATGAATATATAAAAATCAAAATCAAATTAAGTGATGCGGACCAAGTGTGACACATTTTATTAATTGCTGAGAGCTATCAAGCTGAAGTGGAGCAAATAATATAAATTCAACCATTTTATTTAGAGCAACGTATAAAAATTATTCAAATTTTAAAAATAGCAGAAGCCAGTTTCAATTTAATGTTTGCAGCCTTGCAAATTTAGAGCAATTAAGTTTGTGCTAAATATCAACAATTGTTGTCTGCCACTGAAGGCACATAAATTAGTTCAAGTTGCAGGCGATGTCAAAAGCAAACATTTGGCTTATGATGTCAACAGCATGAAAATTAAGTGCGCCGGACACAATGCAACAAATTAAAACATCAACCGAGCTGCAGAGCTGAGTTATAACAGGGGCTAGCCATAATTCAGTACTCATGGATTTGTTTTTGATTCATTGTTCAGATTTATATGTCACATCAATTCAATCAAGTGCACAAATTCGTTATGCCTTAAAAATTAATTACATTTTTGGATCCATTTATTATTTTTAAATAAATTATTTGTATTTCAATTTAATTCAGCTTCTAAGCCGAATGAATTTATTTGAGAGAGGCGATAGCCATCTGTAAATGACTCCCAGATGGCACAAAAATGAATCATTTATTGCCGAATGCATCATTATTCGAAAATCTCTCTCCACTCTGTACTTAAAGCAAGTCACCTGCACATGTTTTTTACTTTATATCAACATAGGCCTTTAATCCCCTGGCTTAGCCTGGCTATGAGGCGCCCAATCTTGATTCAACTTCAATCCAAATAAGCAATGGCAATCATTGTACAAATGTCCAATATAGATAAAATCGTAGTGCGGCCAACTAATGACCATGTTGTTGTCTTCTTGACAAATTGGACACATCTGTAGGTGTTTGTTTGCGAGTGTGTGCGTGTGTGTGCCAATGTGCTTTGCGCCTGTCGCTGTGTTTGTGGAACAATTATAAAATCAATTAAACTTGCTAATTTGCAGGCTTGTAAAACATGGCACAAGACAAACACCTGTAGACCATGGCAGACAAACAGACAGACAGATAGATAGTCAGGTAGATAGATAGACAGGTAGACAGACAGACAAGCACACACAGACGTACGCACACAAACACACACACGTATTATTTATGGAAAATTGTGGCTACGGCTAACCCAACGCTGACCCCTTTCCGATTGCTGCCCTGCCCTGCCCTGCCCGTCACTGCGTTGACCGTAATTTGTATCTATTTTATACACACAATTCTGGGATTTGCACTTTATTGCTGGGGGTCATTCGATTTTCGAAACCCATCCGAAACTAATCAAATTCCCAGCTATTTATTATTCATTCGTGGGGCTCTCTGCCTCTACGTGGTCCGTGCAGCCAAAGATATGCAGAAATATATATGTACGATATGTGAGCACAATATGTATTTGTGTAATTTGATTGCCTAGCTGGCAAATACAATGAACAGCATAAATAGCTAGCCGCGATAACGTGTCCGAGGCTGAAACTTTTCCATATCGAGCATACGACCCGTTGTCCCACTACGTTCATAAATTGACTTTCAGTTCATTTGTTTGGCGAATAACTAAAATGTAGTGCGTTGTTGTTGCTATTGTTGTTGTTGGTGTGCTTGTTGTTGTTTCAACTGCTATCAGGTACAGACAGTAATTTGAAATTTTCGAATGACGTCTTGGGCCAAAGTTTTGCACAGCAAACTTTAAGCCAAGTGCGTGGCCAGCTTATGAGAAAGTTATGTTCCAAGAAATTTGGCCAAAATTGCATTTGATTGCATTTGAGTTTGGCGAACAAAAGACAAAATCTCCAAGAAGCCAGCACACAGCACGGCTTAAACTTATTTAGCTTCTTCTTCATTTGCCAAAGCCATTTCTAGCCCTTTTAAATGAAATATTTATTAGCCAGCCATATATACCCAGCTTTAAGTATTAAGCTAGAGTATTGGAGATATTATTGAGCTGCATAGCAAAGTGTAAAGTGGAATTCAAGAAATTGTGTATGTGTGTGTCTTATTTATTTTTTATGGGAAAGCAAGGACACGGGAACGAAGGGCAGGCACGACTCAAGGGGCGCAAGACAAATTGCTTGGACCAGGACATGAAGAACTGGCAACTTGGCAGCAATCTGTCAACACTTTGAGGGCGCCAGCAGCTACTCTGGCTGAAGCCCAACCAGGTGCACCAAATGCCCCCCGGCGGCGTAATTATTTATATTCCCGTCTGTCGCCTTCGTCGCTTGGACCGCAAAAGGCAGCAGCAGCGGAGCACGAAATACGAAAATACTTTAAAAAGCAATTAGTCAACAAAGTTTTTAGGCGCAAACTTGGTGACTTGCATTTTTAAGCAGCCCACAGAGAATAAAACTAGAAATAAAAATAAAGTTCTTATAAACAGATATAACAAGCAAGAAGATTCTATTTAAAACTGCGGCGCATCTTAAATATGTCCTCTACACATGACTTTAAAAGTCGAACCGACCCACATATGCCAGATATATGTATATACGTATATACTTATATTCCTGATTCCAGTCTATGCGTCCATCTGTCATTCTCTCTTGTTTGACAACTCTTAAGCTTATTAATGAAACTTGGGAAGCACTTCTCTGTTTGCGCATTAAATCCTCTTTATGTCAATTTTATGGTTACAGGGTATTTAAAAAAAATGAGACAAGACCCAGCTTAGCCGTGGCAGCAGCAGCAAGAGCAACAGGACTCATTAGCATAATAAGTTAAGTTGAATTGGAATTATCCAGCACGACCAGCTGTCCTGGCTACCATCACACTGCCCTCTGCCAGCAAACTTGACTAACTCAGCTCTTAAACTAGTTGTGAATTATAAGCGGACACAAAGTGAAATTAGCCTTGCTGGCGTTGTTGTGGCAACTCAGACTCAGCGCTTTTACATAATGCACAGCGATTCAGATTTTATCTATTGGGCCTGCCCACAACTCTAACAGATAAATGCCTCAAAAGAGTGTGCAACAAAGGCGAACTCTTAACGCTGTTCGGCTAAGTGAAGGCAACAAATAATATGCTATAATATAAGCACTTGACAGGCGGCAGGCAACTTAACTCAACTTTGTTTGGTAAGGTAAGGTCTATGCGTTTTCTTAGTCAAGCATTGAGTGCCAGGCCATTTGAATAGGCACTGGAAAATACGGCAAATTAGCTAAATAAATGGTTTTTATTTTTCACAGAGCTTCTTAAGTGCCACAAGTGCTACAAGATTTGTGTAGCATTCCAATTGTTTATTTTGATTGATGCGAGCTATAAATTTTGGGCAAAATAAAAATGGCAATCAAATAATTATTTTAGGCCCCCAAAAATATTATTATACTATTGTGAATATTCTTGATGGATGGTTGTATACTCACAGTATGTGTCGGTTGTTAAACGATCGATGGTATCCTGTTTCAATTTCGAGCTCTTTTTTCCCATGTTGTCGTTGTTGTTGTTGCTCTTGTTGTTGTTTGCTGCTCTTGTTGTTGTTGTTGTAGTTACTGCTGCTGTTGCTGCTTTTTTACTGCTGTTGTTACTGCTGAAGCTCCACCTTTTGGCTGCACTTGACTGCTATTGCTTTTTAGTGCCAAACTTTAAAGTTTCACAAGTTTTTTTTTCAAAACTTTTCCATAAGTTTTTTAATATGCTTTATAATATTTCTTTAAATAATCAACAACAACAGCAAAAAGACACAAAAACTATAACAAGTATTACGAAAAATTTGCGACAATTCTCGCAAAGACTATTAATTTCATTCAAAATTATTTCTAACATCAGTCAGCACTAATTTTTGGACTATTTTTGTGGTAGTTTGTTAGTCCGAAGAGCTGATACTATGCCTGGTCGGCCTATCGGGTATTCCGACAGTCAAGTGCTTAGATTAGCAGATTACGAATGCTGATAAGCTTTCCTTGCTCCCGTTTCTATTTCCTCTCGGATCCCCTTCTCGAATATACTATTAGTCGATTAGACTTCAACTTTTGGAATATTATTATATACTTAGATAAATAAGTTAGGCGAGGGATAGGTTGTGTCTATGTGTGTATTATTGTATATATGTATGTACGTATATGTATGTTTATGTGTATATATTTATGTAAGAATGTATGCATGTTTGTATGTATGCATGTATGATCTCTTGTACCAATCACAGATCACGTTCGCTTTTCGCTGTGCTGCATATTTAAATAAAATAACGTCTTTTTATATGTTACCTTTCTATGCGATTCTCATGAATTCAAGAATGTTTTGACTGGTTTCATTATAGGTTTTGGTGGCTTATGTACGTTTCTGTGGACATCAGAATGTATGTATGTTTGTGTATAGATATGGGCTTATGCAAATGCATTTATCTAAGGATGTTAATATTATATAAGTACGTGTAATTATGTATGTATTTATGGTGTGTGTAGGTATGTATGCAAATATATGTGTTTGTGTTTTTTTTGAGTGCGCTGCAAATGTTGAAGAAAAATATTTTTGTGCCCTACTACGCGGCTCTTATAAATTCAAGTAAGACTTTCAGGGTTTAAGTGTTATCTAAACTAGTTTTGTTGGCAATTAAAAGAGATTTATGTCAGCTTTTACTCTTATCCTATTTCGCACTCGTCCTCTCTTTTCTCCATCTTCCTCTTGTTACTGTTCTGCTCTCTACCTCTTTAGTTCTATCCATCTCCCTGCAGCCAATATTCATATGCATATTTATGTATCAATACGGATTTATGTAAAGGAAATTTGAAAGTGTCGACAGGCTATCTGCTAGTATTTATAGAGGACTATAAATAAAATATTCTAATACATTAATTGTGGGAATGACAATCAAAACATTTGTATATTGCACGAAACCCAAGCTAGATTGACGGACTGACATGGCTTTCAGATTGATCAGTTGCATGTAGATGCATCCATCTGGCATAATGGATTACGTTTCTCTCTGTTGACAATTCATTTGCTCCGAATGTGTTTGTATATATGTGTGTGTATGTGTGTGTTTGTGTTAGAGTGTGGAACATTTGTGCAATTTGCATGATATCCAACACTAAGCTGACAGTCGACACTTTGATGACTCTGGCAAAGCTTGATAGCAGCAGAACTGTGGGCGTGGCCAGCTGGCTGTTCAATTTGAGAGACCGGCATTGCCATGGCTAACAGCGAATAATGAAGACACGGGCACACACACAAAACATAATATAACACAACAACACGCCCAATCAGCTCACACTTTTCACATTTCAGGTCAACTCTAGACTCGAACTTTGCATGACAGTTGCCAACGGCAACAACAACAACATAAACAACTAAAAATGGCCAGAACGAGATGCTGCTGTTAACAAAAGCGCATAAAAATGAAACTTAACCCTGCATATGTGGGTGAAGAGGGGCGTTGACTGTACTCCATCTCTCTCTCTCTCTCACTTTTTATCTCGCTCTCTCTGTGTCTCTGTTGCCTCTGCCGCTGACGCGCATAGCATAAAAATAAGTTGCCTTTGTTTTCCCAGGCACAGACTCGAGCGACGACAATGACAACGACGACGACGACGACGACGACGACGTTAACAATGTCGTCCGCAATGAGGCGCATAAAAATGCAATGAAATAAATGCTGTTAATTTCAGACGCAGACAAAAGCAACAGCAACAACTAGTTTGCGAGGCTGCCACCGAGTTGTGGCATGCAAAATGGCCGTAAAGCCGTAACAAAAGTGTCAAGTGCGGGCCAACAGCTAAAATCAAAACCACACACTCAGCCAGCCCACAAAAGTATGCAACGCGATTTTTTATGAGCCACAAGCAGTTCGTGTATCACACTTATACGAACTTCAGAGCCAGCCGTACATAAACTCTCAACTTATTTGTGCTTAAAACCATATTCAAAGCTCGTCTAGCAGCTGCTTCTACTCTGAGCTGGATGCCAGTTGTCCCCATGTGGGACACTATCTTTGTCGGCACGTCTGCTTGCTTTTTGAAAGCTTTAACGCTGTCAGCTATAGCCTATCTGAATTGTGTTTGAAATAAAGAGAAATACTTTTGAACAGAATAGAATACAATACAAGCATAATGTGTAGAATGATCATCAATAGCCAAGTCGATCTGTTCATAGTCATCAGAAGCTTTAAGTGCTCGAGACACCACATTCGTTACGTAGGCTCTCTTATATAAATATATATGCCCTATTTTATACATATATAAATATGCGCACATTTCAATGCCATCCTATGGGACCAAAAATCCTACAATTATCGTACAATTAACACAAAAGTTATTTAAAAGTACATTTTTCATCATGTGGAACTGGAAAAGGCACAAGCCGAGGTGAACGCTATCTAAAGTGTTTGCGGCGTGTGTGTTAGCTTTTTGATGTATGCAGACAATTAGGTACGAAATGGCAAGCTACCTTGTACTATATATCTCTATATATAAAACTGTTTGTCCTGACTGACTGACTGACTGACTGCCTGACTGACTGACTGATTGGTGATCAAAGCACAGCCCAAACCGTAAGAGCTAGGAAGCTGAAATTTTCACTGTAGTTACCTTATGTAATGTAACTGCACGTTAAGACGGGGTTTCGGGAAATTCCACCCGCAAGTGTGGTAAAATCGCGAAAAAAGTTTGTATGTAACTTTTTTGTTTACCACCCGATCGGCCTCAAATTTTATTTTCAAAGGTCTTTTTTCAAATTCATTTGAGGGGTGTTTCGCACTTTTTGGAAAATGCATCCCTCCTTGGTGGAAATGGGGGTCAAAAACTTGGTGGGTGACGTTTCGCCCTCAAATTTATTTCCAAGTATCTATATGAAAATTCATTTGAGACGTGTTTTTCACTTTTCGCAGAATTTAAACTTCTTCGGGGGGAATGCGATTCAAAGATATTTTGGGCGAAGTTTTAAGTTGTGTCCGATTTGCTTCAAACTTATTTTCAAAGCTCTCCATAAGAACTTAATGAATACGTATTTCATCGAATTGGGAAATTCCACCCTCAACAGTAGTAAATTGGCGGAAAACGGTTGTATGAAAGTTTTTTGTTTACCATCCGATCGGCCCCAAACTCATTTTCAAAGATCTACGTTCAAATTCATTTGAGGGGTGTTTCATACTTTTTGAAAATCTATCCCTCCTTGGTGGATGACGTTTTGTGCTCAAATTTATTTCCAAAGATCTATAAGAAAAATCATTTGAGACGTGTTTCACATTTTTCGCAAAATTTAAACTCCTTCGGTGGAAAATGCATTTCAAAGTTTTTTTTGGTGAATTTTAAGTTTGTTTGATTCCCGTCCGATCAGTTTCAAAATCATTTTCAAAGCTTTTTGAAAACATTAATTTTATAACATACATGCCACGGGCAAGGCCGGGTTATACCCGCTAGTATATATATATATACTTTGTTTTATTATTGCATTGTTTTGTTTAATCCCTGAATATATTGACTGCATTAGGGGAACAATGGCATTAAATATATGTATTTGATATGTTGAAATTGCATTCCTTGGCTTTTATTTTGAAAATCCCTTTGTCTTTGTTTGTTTACAAAACTGACTGCAAAACCAGCACCTGACTCACCCACACACACACACGCACCCACGCACACACACACACACACACACACGCACACACACATACACACATACACAAGAAAAACTGCCTTTGGCTGCCTTTTTTTGGCACACATAGCATTTCCTAACTAAACACGACTTATTGTGTGTGTATGTGTGTGTGTGTCTGTTATCTTGTCAGCTGTATATGTGTGCTTGTGCACTTGTGTGTGTGTGTGTGCCTGTGTGTGCGTGCGTCTCTTTCTGTGTGCGTTCGTGTGTAATGCCTAGCGAAAAGTTTTCTCAGCATTTCAGTTTTCGCTTCTCGCTTTTGCGGAATTGTTCACACTAAAAATATTTTTACGTATATTTTTACGTTTATTTCGTTCACAGCTGGCTGCTAATGCAGTGCCAGACAGAGATAGACCGATAGCCAGAGCACCTCTCACACTACCCCACAAACCACCCAGCCCCTCCGCCACGCCATCAAACTTACCTAACCAAATCCGCGCCTCCTGCTGACTTGTAGGTGTAACTCGACTCTTTTTATCTGAATGAATGTCTCTCTAACTTTGTGTTTGTGTGTGCTCTGGTGTGTGCTTGTGTATGTATGTGTGTGTGTGTGTTGCTTTTGTTGTTGCTGCAACGTTTATATCTCATGCTGTTGCAGTTTTATTGCTGCATTTCTGTGTTCATCTTTTACTTTGCTTTAGCCTCACGGCGGCGGCTGTCCCTAAAACGATGCAGCCTGCGCGTATGCTACACCTTTTTTGTATATTCCAGTTGCTGCTGCTTCTATGCACCTTCTACACTTGCCAACAAAACTATTTGCTTTGGCAACTTTGTCGCATTGCTGCTGCTGCTGCCTTCTAGCCCATAACACAGCGAGTTATTTGTATTAAATGGATTGTAAGTTATATTTCTGCAGCACTCGATTGACAGGTCAGTCATAACAAATGCTCATATGAATGTGAATGCGAATGCGAATGCGAATGCGAATAGGAATGCGAATACGAGTATTCAAGTGCCTTTGCCACATTAATTTTTATACCCTGCACGCATAAAAATTGCACTAGGGCTGGCAGCAAAGCAGACGGAATGTGAATTGGCCCGTCCTTTCTTTATATATCCTTGGCCAGCCGTGTCCGACTAGCTCTAGAGCTGTACAGTTTTGTTTGAAGCAAAGAAAATGTACTTCGAACATTGAATAGGAATAGGTATAAACTCCAATGGGAAATAACTACACGACGGTAGCGATCTTATATGTGCCACATAACCATATTTGTTTACTTGATTGCGCCCAACAGATGTGCTTGGCTAAGTTTAAATAGGATAGATGTATTCTTTAAAATCTATAAAATCTACCAGCGAGACCTACACAGCTTTACACGGTCCAAATTGTGTTCCACATATTTTAAACTTTATTATACCCATTCAACGTCCCCTCGTCTTAAATAAATTTTCATAAAGATCTTTGCATATGAGCTTACACCCGAAACATCGCACTTTTTTCATCCAAGAAGGGAGGCTTTTTAGGAAAAGTGTGAATTACGTTTCACATCAATTTGTACGAAAATCTATGAAAGTAACTTAGAAGCCCATTGGAGGGTAAACAAAAAACTTTTATGAAACCATTTTACGGCAATTTAACATAGTTTCGAAAAGAATATCATAAATTGCTGAACAGCTTATGTGTGGCTTAAAAACAAGTTTGAAACCGATTGGACGGAACTAAAAACTCCGCTCAAAATATTAGTTGCCTCGCGTTTTTCATCGAAAAGGATTGAATTATGCGAAAAATTTAAAACACGAATCAAATTAATTTCATAAGGATCCTTAGATATGAGCTTTAGCCCGAAATATCACACACCAAATATTTGACCTCCATTTCTGCCAAAGTGGAATGGATATTGCAAAAAGTGTGCAACACCTCTCAAGTGAATTTGAATTTTTTGCTCGGAAGAGATCAGAAGTTTCTGATCGATTCGAGCGCATAATAAAACATATTGAATCTTAAGAAAAAAATTAGTTTGAGACCAAACGGATGGTGAACAAACAAGTAAGAGGTTCTAGTCGGGATACCCTGAACCCTCTTCTTCCGACAGGCGAAAAGTATAAAATGAAAAATACTTGATATATATACATATATAATTCTAGAAGCTACATATCAAGTTTGGTGACTCATTTTATTTGCCGAAATCGTTCAAAAAACAGGAATTCGATATCGATTTTTATCGATTACTTGGAAACGGGGCAAGTTATTGACTATCGGAAACAAACTCGATCTGAAATTTCAAGTCTCTTGCTCTTATAGGTTCTGAGATCCTTGCGTTCATACATACGGACAGACGGACATGGCTAGATCGACTCGGCTTTTGATGCTGATCAAGAATATATATACTTTATGGGGTCGGAGATGCTGCCTTTTACATACATTTGCACAAATACATAATACCCCTTTTACCCATTTTCAATGGGTTCAGGGTATAAAAGTAACATTCAAAAGTTTTTCACGACTTTTCAACCCTTGCAGGAGCAATTTCCAATCCCTGTCTAGGTGGGGATCTTAAGCATTAAGAGTGCAAATGTAAACTTGATCACCGAGTAAGTCAATCAATCAGTCGTATGTATAGAGATAACCTGCATTAGACAGTATTGAGGCTTGACCCAATTATAGTAAATATTTAAAAAATATCGACAGAAGATTCCGACGGAAGTAAGAGTGCTCTAGTCAGGAGTGCCCGACTAGAGGATACCCTGAATCTCCTTTTACCAAAACTAAATGCGGTTCGTTAGCTATAAAATGAAAGTTACTTGATCTGTATATACTATTCTAGAAGCTACATGTTAAAATTGGTGACTCTGACCATTGAAACCATAGAAGTTTGCTCAAAAAACAGGATCTCGAAGCACACTAAGAAAAGTTCACAAAGCTATTTTCATGAAAACTGTACCTACACTGAAAATTCAACAGTCCTTTTAGGTGGATAACCCTCTTGAGCGAACACTTTGTGTCACACTATTATGAATCAGGCGATACCCACGGCTAGGCGCCTTCTAAATAGGTGTAGAATTGGAGGAGTCCTAATGCGGAGGAGATTGCGGAGGTTTCACCCAATCGATCTCTCAGATCGGTTTATATAAACTACCTTCCCTTGTAAATTTTTTATGTTAGACTTAACAGTAGAATAAGTTTATTGTATATATTCCAGAGCTCGCAAATAACAGTCAACACTTTCGGGATGTCTGTAAAATAACAGTTATTGTCAGACAGAATGAATAAGGTTAAAAGAAAACACACAAAGTTCTGTTTCTATATAATAATAGCAGTAGAATTGAAATAAAGCAAACAAAATGTAAAAAAAAAGGCCAAGCCCCTTTCCCCTCTATTAGACGGATACTCCTCGTAAGCGGACACAAATCACCCGACGGTCGCTGTCCATCTAGAAGAGTTTTCACTGTACAAATTTACACCATTTAACCAATATTAATATTACTTCAAAACATTTATAATAGTTTCATTAAATGTGTATTTGAGATTAAATTTGAAAATAAGAAAATATTTCTCAGATATTGAGAACAATATTTATAGCATATACTTGACAATTATAATTATATAATATATTATAATTCTATTTATAGCATATATATGGCAATATATGTACAATTATATATTATATTTATGGCATATTAATGGCAATGTATGTCATAATATATTGTTATTTTATAATATATTTTAATTAATATATTATAATATGAATAAGTTCTCAAGAATATTAAAACAGGAATTTACAAATATGATCAATCCATTATCGAATATTGAGAAATTTGAGTGTATCACGAGGGTTTGAATTGAGCTCTAAAAATTTAAGAATGTGGGCATATGAAATATGGATAAACATTCAAGAGTGTCGCATTTTTATTATTTAATTATAATTATGGAATTAGCTGCCACGTCAAAAGCTCAAAGGTAGTGCCCCATTGACATTTTCCCCCTGTAAATGACATTTGACTAAATCGAGGTAAAGGGAAGCTATAAATATCATACAAATATTTCGTCTAATAGAAATTCTTTTGGCATTTAATTGCAAATGTCTTTGAGGGACAAAAGGTGCGGCGTGTTATGCCTATGGAGTTGGTCGGCGCTGTCAGTGAAATTGTGTTGCGTTTTGTGCGCTGATTTACAGAGATTTGTTTCATTACCAATTATTTAATAATTGTTGTAAATTAAAAGGCACTTCATGTCCGTTGTTGTTGTTGTTGTTGTCACTTTTTAGCCTGCTCCGCAGTCGCCAATTGACGCTCGGCACGCAAACAGATTGCAAAGCAGCTACAGATTGAGTTGCATTAGGGCAACTAACCACCCACCCCACCCACCGACCGTCACACACACACACCCACACACACCAGCGACCCACACTATTCTAGCTACACTCTTACTGCAGTCCTTTGGCTGTGCGATGGTTTTTTTTTCGCGTTGTATTTATTATGATTACATGGCATTTGTGTGGGTGATTGCACCCATTGAGGTATAGTGACTTGCGAGGGGTCAGAGAGGGGTCAGAGCAAAGACATCTCATCAGGGTGACAGACTGACAAAACGACAAAATGACAAACTGACTAAGTGACAGGCAGGCAGGCAGGCAGTAGCAGCTGCTGCTCTAGCGGGAGCGAATCAACTTATTTTTGTTTACATAATCCTTGCACGTTGTCTCCTTGTGTCTGTAAGAGTGTGTGCGTATGAGTGTGTGCGTATGTGTGTGTGCGTGTGTGCCTGTGTATTTGTGTTACTGCCTCTGTGTGTGGCAGTCAAATCGCAGCTTCCACCTGCAGCCAATGCGAGCTGCTTTTGAAAAGCGGCAACTGCTGGACCGCAGTACGTTAATTTGGGTCAAGTTTTCTAAGCGTTACAAATGCCAGATATATAAATATGCATATATAAGAATATATATATATATATATAAAAAATAATATAAAAAATACGTGTTTTAGCTTTGGTCTGGCACAAAAGTATGCAACACATTTCTGCACATTTTTTATGTTCATATAACAAGTATAAAAATAAATATAAAAACACAGCACTTGATGTTTGGTCCTTTTGTTTTGTGTCTCCGCTTTATCATCGCCTGCTTAGCTGGACTTTTGTTTTGCTGCTTATTGTTATTGTTATTATTATCGTTATTTTGATAATGCTAATGGCTGTTTTATGTTTTCATTAGCAATTTGTTGCTTTTCTTTTGTTTTGTTTAGTTTCTTTTTTTTTTAATTTTAATACTTGTTTGTTTAATAATTATTTGTACTTTCCACTTGTTTTTGCTTACATTTTATGCTTTATGGCGATAAATTTTTTAAATTTATTTTTAAGGCATTTATTGTGCAAAAAACTGTTAACTTAAAAAAAAAATTGCAATACAAAAAAAAACAATCTGTTGTTTTTAAATATTCGTTATGCCGTTGGGCTTTCAATTTGTTGTTGTTGCTGCTGTTGGATGCGTTGGCTGCGCTTGCTGCTCTTGTTGTTTGTGTACGTTCGACGTGGCGCACTCGTGTTGCGTTGCGTTTGTTTGGCGGTCAAATCGACGACTGAAAGCGTTGCCACTTTCCACGAGCGAACGAACCAACCGACGAACATTCAATGGTGTGCCAGATGAGAGCCGTGTGTCTTGGTGCCCAGTCTCTCAATCGCTGTGTATGTGTGTTTCTGTATTAGTGTGTGTGTGCGTTCGGAAATAACAAGCACAAGAACCTACACCTACAAATTCACAAGTGCTGGCTTGTATGAATGGCTGCACGGAGCTGCCAACTCGGCCCGTGGTGAGTTGTTGCTCTTGTTGTTGTTGTTGTTGTTGCTGCTGTCGCTCTGTTGGTGCGTGTGTCACATGTGAAGCGGCGGGCTGCGGTTCATAACCGACTTATATAACGCACACTAGCGCAGGACGAACGACAAATTCACCACGCCAAGACGTAACACAGCAGACGCGCCAACGGCGAGCGAGCAAGCTTTTCACCACACCACACACACAGACGCACACACACACAGACAGACCGACTGAGAGCAGCTGCGCTGGTGTGCGTGTTATGCGCATTTGTATGCGTGTTAAAAGCTGCAGCGCGACAAGAACCTAAACAACAACAAAAACAGACCCAAACAGCAGCAACAACATATTAAAATATTACAAATAATAAAATAAACAATTCAACAGCAGCTGCAAAGGTAGCAAAGAGACAAAAAAAGTACATTTAACAAAATATATATACCATATTAAAAAAAAAAAGAAAAGAAGAAAAGGCAGAGCTATGCATGTAACATGCCTTGAATGAATGCCGCGTGCGTCAAGAATTTGGGCACTTGGCTTGACGTACGCACTGCTGTCAGTCAAGGAGTCCAACAAACAAACAATACAATAAAAACAGTAAAAACAGCAGCACACACACACACAAACACACACGCACGCACACGCTTGCGATAATAATGAAAACATTCGCCTTACGCCGAGTTGCGTGTCTTTAAATGACGTAACCACCGGCACCTCCAGCACCGCCAAAACCACCCGCAGTAGCACAGAGCACATAACGGACCATGGAGTCGTTCAACTGAATGCCCCGCCACGTGAAATGACCTCCCCACGCCCCTGGCCAAGAAAAGCGACCTTCATTGAGAGTTCGCCCAGTTAAAAGTTTACATTTACATATCTGATGTTTTTTATGCCGTTTTTCCACGCTTGTTAATTGCCCAGTGGCCACGGCGTCGGTTCTTATAGCTCCCAGACCCAGGCAGCCATAAGGTGTTAATTTGATGGAGACGGGCTGAGAAAAAAAAGGGCAAGACACAAAGAAAGCCGAAGAGAAAGGTCCTTTCTACCGTAAAAAAATATCTTAAGAATTTTGATCTGCTTGCCAAAGATTTTAATTAAGGGACTTTCTAAACAAAAACAACCAAAGGTACAGGAAAAACATTCAATGCACAAACTGAATGAAAACAAGTAGAGTTCGTTTAATGTTTTCTTTTTATTTTTAACTTAACCGAAACTCTAAAAAAACGTATTCCTTTAAAAGGAAAATAACTTTCAATTGGCAAACAATTATTAACCGACAAATATTTAAGACTGGGCTGCCAGCCGGAATGCAAATTTGTTATTAACTATGAATCAAACCTTAAACTTAGGATATAAAATGAAAGGCACTTGGTCTGTATATACTATTCTAGAAGCTACTTGACAAATTTTGTGGCTCTAGCCATTAAAGCAATAGAGATTTGGTCAAAATTCAGGATTTCGATAAGGATTTTTATCGATTACATGGAAACGGGTCAAGTTATCGATTATCGGAAACAAACTTGTACTACTTCAAAATTTCGAAATTTCACTAGATCTAACAGGTTCTGAGATCGTTGTGTTCATACATACGGACGGACAGACAGACGGACATGACTAGACCGACTCGGACTCTGCTAATGATGCTGATCAAGAATATAAGTATATGGGTTCAGGGTATAGAAGGTAATACATTATTAAATAAATTAATGTGAGAACCTGGTTCGATCCAAAATAGATGTCGAAAACCGGCTGCACGAACCCAACCTTAAAGTGAGAATTAGGTTCGACCCGTGAACTTAAGTAAATAATCAAATTTTGCTTTAAGTCTTAAGTATTTTGACTGGAAATGAAGTTGGTATTAAAATTTCTGCATAACAATATTATACTTCACACAAAACTTGAAATAATTTAAGAGTTAAAAGTTTACCTGATTGCTTCTTAATGCGACCCTTGAAACGTCTGAGAGCTCTTTCTAGCAGAGTCTATCGATTCGTTCTGCCAACAGTATTATATTTAATGCTCGACTGTAAAAGAAAAGCATCAAAATATCTCAATTGCGTAACGGACAACAAAATCCAAAAGAAAAAAATTTAAAAATAAAAAAAATCATTATTAATTAACATTCTGTACACGGTTCTTCTTGACTTGGCGCTGTTTATTTTGCATTCATGTTTACCCCGAATTTGATTACAATTTATCAAATTTGAAATTTAGGACTGATTTAAGTTTACTTGCAATTAGGTAATTGAAAATTGGCTCACAATTGTTTGCCTGTCTATTTGTTTTTATCTTGTTTGCTTTCCTCAGTGCTGGCAAAAAATCCAACAAAATCAAAAAAAAAAAAAACAAATACAAAAAAACTTTGAAATGATGGAAATGTTTATGCTCAGACATAAAAATAGTCGAGAGTTCACATCATTTATAGCGAACATATTACGCCGGCCAAGTTGTTTCCCCCTTTTTTATTGTGCTGCTTATCGTATATCATTTTCTCAAAACAAACATTTTTTAACAGAACATTCCATTGCTGTCAATCGAAATAGACAGAAAATTTCAGCAATGAACACAGATGATTAGGTGAAAAGATAAATTCGAATTTGATGGAAAAGCTAGCAGTATACCCAGGTGTGCCGCTACACAAATACCCTGGACGAGTTGATCTGATTTATAGAAAGCCAAACTTAAACATGATTGCTTGAATAGAACTTAGGTATCCAAAACAAATGGACTAAATATATAGATATTGACTGACTATATAGTATGAAAAAAAAATCAAAAGAACACGAAGATTGGGAATATATATAATTGCCAAGTTACAGAGTCAAAGATATGAATTTTTGGTCCGAAATATAATACCCCTCGACATGAGCATACAAATATGAAGAAACAGAATGTGCAAGACTTATAGAGTATAATAGTAGTGTAACTTTACAATTTACCTAGATAATTCATAAAAGCAGGTACATATTATTTGGGAAAAAAATATAAAGAAAGTAGCGTAATTTAATTTTTTAGTGCAACAAAATTATCTTTATCAAATTTGTGTAGCTATTCGGGAATTTATATAAATATATTTTTTTCATGCTTTCATGTAAACATTGTAATTTGATTATATCTTTACTTCTACTCCCCGTGCACAAGGTAACTATAAAACTTTGATCACACATAAATTAGTTCGGGTAATTAACAACAAATATGCAGTGGGAGCTGTTTTAATATGCACAGGAGCCGCATGGGTTGGAGTTGGCAGCACGGGTTGCCCAACCGAACGCCGAGTCCGGTTCGCTTCTAAGACCCATGATAGAAGTCGAGGCGTAGGAAGAACCATACATGTAATAAGCCAATAAGACTATATAGGTATAAGTTTAACATCCTATACATTTTGAAAATAATGAAGAGAGTTATCCTTGGTTTTTGGTTACTTAATCTAGTTAGCTCAAAGATTGTGGAAGATTTCCAGACGACCAGATATAAGATTGCTTAGGCAGGCAATTTAAGTAGGACTGCCAAGTAAAGTAAAGCATTGCATTGCCAAATATACAAATATTTAAATTCTTAAATATCGCCTTTCTCTGCGATTTTCAAAGACTTAAGTAAGCACACGTATATCAAACAAGTATTTATAGAAAGTTTTGTTTGAGCAATACACAAACAATATTTGCTTCTAGGAACTCTTGGCCAACTCTTGCTGTTAATTGAGAAACCTATTTAAAATAGAGAAGAGCTTGAAATTAAGGTGCAACGGACCTCTTAACCATAGAGGAAGTCTCTAGCTGCTGTTGGGGAGCAAGGTTGATCTCCTTCTTTAAGAGTACTAACCTTTAAATAAAATGGTTAATATTACAATATGATTACACGAATTGTGAGAAATGTCAAATGTCTCTGTCCAGCCGAGCCTTTTTCCTACACACCTACACACACACACACACACACACACACACACACACACACACACACACACACGCACAACAATACATACTTATGTAATTGTAAGCCAGAGGATTGGATTGCGTCATTCGGATGGGAGGTTTTAAAGTTTTTTGATAGCTGTGGCCGCCACTGGCGGCGTCCTGTTAACAGGCGACAAGCCATGCCATCATAGATAAGAAACAGCCCCAGCAGAAGCGGTAAAATTTGCTGTGGCGAGAGGGTCGTGCTGTGAAACGGAATGAAATGAAAATAAGAAGACGTTGTAGAGTCCTCGTAAGCGCTGACTAATCAGCGTCATTATCAAAAAAGCCACAAAAGCACCAACAACAGCTAAACAAGCGCAGAAACAATAACAACAGCTGAGATGTGCAAGGGTAAGGGGCTGCAAATGCGTGGCTGGGTGGATGGGCGGGTGGTTCGGTTCGGTTCGGTTCGACTGGGCTGGGTTGCTTTGAGAGGCAGCGTCAGCGATTATCATTCCAGTTTTTGCGCGAAAGTGCTTTTTAATGTCTGTGAGCATTTTAAATAATTAGCTAATGTGGGCGGCATGGAGGCGTTCCAGCGTGCCAGCACAGTGCACAGTGGCTGTAATTAGCCTGGCGGCGTCCAAAGGGAGACATTTGTTAATGTTCCTAATGCTGATGTTGTTGTTTTCCTTTAAAAAACAACAAATTAAAAGAGTTACTGCCAGGGCTGTCGATCGGCTTATAAAGTCAGCAATCTGCAGCGCACTTTTCTAGCCGGAAGTTCGTAGTGAGCGATTTTTCCGCAGGCCAAGCAAAACAATCAAATTGTCCAATTCAAGTTGATTGAAAGAGCGTTAAAACTGTTCAAGAAAACGATGTCGCAGCCCTGAGCTGTACATGTGTCTGCGTGTGTGTGTGTGTGTGTGTGTGTGTGTGTGAGTGTTTGTTTGTGTGTGTATTTCATGGCCGATAAGGCGGCTCACATGGCGAATGCGCATTGTTTGCCGCATGTTGGCTTTTATGGCTAACATTTTTAGTCTTGCTCGGGTGCTACACAAAATTAATTTTCCAGCATAATACGAATGGTCGCGGGTAGCGGGGGTGCTATGAAAGCTCCATAAAAATGTAACAGAGCCGCGTCGACGAAAAAATGAAATAATAATAAATAAATTCATTAACATAAAAAACACAACAACGGGTGGGCGCAGGGATAACAGCGATGGCAGCAATGCCCCCCGGGTGCGTGACGGAAGCTTGGGCTGGCTCGTTACCTGAGCTTAGATTATCATCAGTGAATTGTTGTTGTTATTCTTCTTCTGCTTGTTGTTGTTGTTGTTGTATTTTTTTGTTAAGGATTTGCATTGTTGCTTTTGTTTCAGGCCCAACGACAGCGACAACTGCCATTCGTTAGCAGATCCTCAGCTGCGGACACCCGCAGAAACTTGAGCTTGAACTGCCATTATTTACATAATTTTAACGCAATTTCGTTGCGTGTGTATGTGTGTGTGTGGAGGTGCGTGTGTTAGTGTTTGTTGTGCTCGCGTTTCGGTTGAGCACCTCATCAATGGGCAATGTAATCAAATATCAAGCAGTTTTCTTTTAAGGCTGACCATTTGTGGCGCCCCCTGGCGTCGATTACAGGCTCAACAAATGCCATTTACAATCAAAAAAAGGTGCCCAGTTTTCCGCCTCATCAAAGCACTTTTCCGCTGAATGCGGTCGTAAACTTTATTAATTGAGTTTGTATTAAGTGAAAAGCGTTTTCCACGCAGACAGATACAACTGTCTCTCTCTCTCTCTCTCTCTCTCTCTCTCACTCTTTCCCTCGCTCTCTCTGTCTCTCTCTCTCTGTGTATGTGCGTTCCACTCGAAAGTGCCGCATCATTGGCCGCAGGGCACTGCTCAATGATTACACACACACACACACACACACGCACACCCTCCCGTATCATCAGCGTAAATCAGAGTTTGGCTTATGATAATGCAAATTTCTGATAACCATTTATAGCTCAACATTTATATACTATACATATATTCTTATATTCACTAATTTATGGGATGACATTATGTGCTCAAGTTAAGTTTAAAGCGAGCTTTGCAAACTTTTAAAGCCCTGTATAAATTTTAACAAATCGTTCTTAGCGAGTTTTCTTGGAAAAAAACCAACATTTTAAGCGGCTTTCAAAGAGTTTGTGCTCTTCTGTTCTCGTTTTGTACATGATTTGTGCTTTGGCAAGGCTTGACACAAATTCATAAATGCAGATTTATATATAAATAAATACATATATGCAAATGTAAAAAAACCTCGGTTATATTTCGTCTGCCTTTTGGCATACGTATAAAATTTGACTTTTGCATTACTGAAAAATGATGCACTCAAAAAATAAATACATTTGATTGAAGAAAATTGATATAAATATTCAAGGACAAGCTTTCTGTAATCTAAATAAGGCAGATTTATAAAAATAAATGCTTGCAATGGAAATATAAACAGAAATCCGTCAAATGAAATTTATATATATATTATTATTATTTATTACAAATTATAAATGTTATTATTTACATGAAACTGAAAATTTCAGCCTGAAATTCCAATTGAGCCAAAAATGTTATAATATATACTAAAGATAATTTGTAAGAAGACCCCTGAGCCACAAGGTATAAATAACTTTGTCCCCTAATCTTGCATTTTCTTAAACATATTTGGTAGATACCAATTTTGGACAGAGATGCCAAGAAACTGACGTTTCAACTAAGGAGCTACTTATATATATTTAATATTAATTTAGATTATATGTCAAGTAACGTATTTTAATCTCAATTGTGAGAATATTCTATTTAACACAAGAAGTGTATACATATTTACCCAGATGCTGTCCTCAAGTTTGCGAACCTGAACCGGAACCTTAATCGTGACCTTAACCGGAACCTGAACTAGAACCTTAACCGGAACATGAAGTGGAACCTGAACCAAAGTAGCATTCACCACACTTAATGTAAGCTTCTCAACGTAGAAAAAATGAATTCGATCCGAACACAACGTGTTTCTTCAAAAAAAAAAAAAAAAAAAATTTTAGCCCAACTGACGATCGGGAAAGTCTCCCCAAAAACCTTCTGTGGACGCCCTA
Source organism: Drosophila montana (assembly GCF_035044405.1). NCBI lineage: Eukaryota > Metazoa > Arthropoda > Insecta > Diptera > Drosophilidae > Drosophila > Drosophila montana. The sequence continues at coordinate 3,173,781 of NW_026996559.1, read as the reverse complement.
CTAGGAAGAATAGATTATTTCTATTTATAATTATAATCTGTGAGCCCAGAAAAAAATCTTTGAGTCTGCCAAGAATGAAAGGTCTAGAGCGTTATTTAAAGATACAAGAAAAATCCACTTAAATAATCACAGTATTAACCAAAACTTGCAATATATCTTGTCTTGTTTTATAAAGTGCAATTCGAAGAATCCTTGCTTAGTTTGGTTAATTATTTTGGTTAAAGCAAAGACATGAAGATAAGTGTATACTCGATTATTGAAAAGTTTACAAAAGTTGAGTTTTTTTAATGCAAAATTATAATATAACGGCAGCTTTTGGGTATTTTTGTTAATTTCAGTATGAAACTAATTATATGAAAGCAGCAAAAACTTATATAAATGGAATATAACTATGAAGAAATCGCTGTTGCGAAATGGTTTTAGTTTTATGCTAGATTAAAAAGTTTTCTTTAGCAACGAGCATGATGTAAAATTTAACATAATTGTGGGCTTTCGTGTCAAAAGTTTTGACAAGTCTTTCATGCCAACTAAATATATAGCACACTTTTTATTCTTCCGAAACTTTCGGCCAAGTCCGGCTGTTATACGCACATATGTACATGCACATATGTAATACCTAAATTCATGTGGTACGTAAGCATGGGAAAAAATTGCGTGGACGCGCACTATAAAGTATTTTGTGGCCTTCCATAGTGGGTATATGGCCGATATAGGGGTTCGGAAGCTAGGACTTTTGCGTGCAAAATGATTTCATATAACCAGCCCATAAAGTCGCAACACTTTTGTTGATTGCCGCAGCAGCAACAGAACCAGCAGCCCCTAAACAAATGTTGTGCTCCAAGTGGAGCTGGCGTTTCTTATGCGCCAGCTCCACTCGCAGAGCCGTAGCATGCCCTGCCTCTGCCCCCCCCACCAATTGCCAAAAACACCCTCAGGCAGGCGGCAAAACCCGCCGCGCTGCATGCGGAAGTGGACAGCTATAAAATATTCGGCTGCCCCCGCCGCAGCCCCAATGCCAAGAACAATAACTGAAACTTTAACCATAACAACTTCCAGCATCGTCCAAGATGGGGACGATTTTGCTTATCGGTCTGCGTGTGTGTGTGTGTAAATGTGTGTGTAGATAACCGATATTTTAATTTGTTATGTTCTACAGAAACCTTAGAAATAGGTAGCTTTCGGTCTGTGGATCTGTGTGATGTTTAACTAAAACCTTATTCTTTGCACATTATTCCAATTGATTAACTTAATCAGCACAAGTTAAAAGTAATTATAATCTTGTCAAAGTTGGCAGCAAGATTTCTTAATGAAGTTTTAAATCTATTAAATCTGTGAGAAAAACAAACATGAAAAATTTAAATGTAAAAAAAAATATATATATATATATAAATTTTAATTTAATGCAAGTATTAATTATTATTGAATCTTAAGACACAAACATATTTAAGCTTATTTTATTTATTCTGATTTCTTTTTATTTTTTGTTTCTCTTTTTATCGTTTTGTGTCCCAATAATAAATATTTATTCATATTTAAGAATATATTTAAAATTTTAAGGCATAGAGGTGACATAAAATATTTAATAGAAATATTTTTCATATATTTTCTCAAGGCTTTGTTTATATCAGGCTTTGTTTATACATAAAAATGTTAATAATTTATAATGTTTATAATTTAAATATATATATTTATGTTTAAGTGTATACGCAAATTATCTGAATCTATCTTTCAATCTATCTCTTTTGAGTCTGCTTACAAGTTTTTAAGCTGTATAATTTAAATATGACCAATTATCAGAGCTCATCCTAAGTATCGACGATGGCGACTATCGCATCTAGCGAGTGATCAAATGTTATTAATTTGAGAATTATGTTTTTTGCATTAATCAAATAAAGATATTTTGAAAGAACATTAACTTGGCGACTAGCTCTAGATGAAATGCAACTTTGTTTTCGGGAGTTGGAAACCTGCCCGCGCTGTCGGCACACCTCTGGGTTAGCTTATCTGCGGGCCCCTTGGCAGACAGCCCCGACCAGTGGCCCCGCCCCGACCACTACCCGTGCCCAGGCCCTTGTAGATACCCATTACCATTCCCGACTCCGTTTTATGTAGCAGCACTAATGGCGCTTTATTATTGGCAAAGTTGCTCGGCGCGATACGGCCGAAAGCACTGGATGCTCCACGACAGCCAATTTATATGGAAATAGATGCGCGGCACATTTTCAATGCGGATTTTTCTATCCTATCCGGCAATCCACTTTCACAGGGCGAAAATCGATGTGAATGCCAATGCCGATGCCAATGAGGTTGATGAGGCCAAAGATTGCTTTGCTTTACTGTGCACTTGGCCGCAATTTTTTTGGGCTGCTTTTATTTCCTATTTTTTTTTTCTAAAGTTTCTTCGCCTTTGCTTTTTTTGAATAGCCAAATTGTTCTAGAACAAATTACACGGAAAGTGGGGCTAAAAAAAGAAGAAGCAAAGGGTTTGGCAAAAGTGAATAGAATAGACAGAAGTGTGCTGGCCGGGCAATGGTCAACTTTTGCTGATGGTTTTTAATGGCGCCAACGCAAAGTCCTAAATATAGGAAAAGGAATCTTAAAAAAGAAAATTACAATGCGTACGTGCGTGTTGCTGGCCCCCGCACACACTCGCCGCGCTGCTGGTAATTGGTTTTCGTTTGGCTGGCAAATACTTAACCTTAGCCAAGACACCACACACTCACGCGCACACACTCACACACTCCTGGCCTCAACTACACACACGCAACCCTTGTCTTTGCTTTACTTTTCTATTGATAAAATCAATTACACAATCATATGCCAAGCATTGTGCCACACCTCTCACTGCCCCACCGGAATTCACCTCACACCACCCTCCCCCTCCCTCACATACTCATCACACACACTCACGCAAACACACACTGTCGCCGAATGTCTCTCTACCGTCTTCATTGCCTGGCACTTGCCACGACTTTCAATCAAATCAAACGCGCCAACAATTACCCATACACGTGCCACGCCCTACAAAGCCCAGTCGGTGTTAACTCCCCACCAAACGCCTCATCTAACACTCTACAAACGCCCACGCACTTAACTGTATCAAATGAAGGTTAAATTCCCAAATACAGGGCTGCAAATCGGCTTCAATAGAAATACACATTGTATCAAATGCGTTCGGCGTAATCCGATTTAAATCGAAATGGAACTCGACTTAAGACCAAGTACATATTTTAATCGTAATTAGATTCCATCCAAATGCGTTGCAATTGAAACATTTGTTTCATTTTGTTACTGATAAAATAATAATGATAATAATAACAATGATAATAACAATGATAATAAATATAATAATAAATATAATAATAATAATAATGATAGTAATAATAATAAAAAAAAATTATTATAATAATAAATATCATCAGAAAAGAAAAAAAGTATCTGCAATCGTTTTCTTATTGTTTTGATCCTCTAGGAAAAGATATTGAAACAAATCTACTTTATAAAAATAAAAATGTCGCCATATTGCCTCAGAAGAAACATATCTGGAGGTCATTCTTGCAAATATAAATAATAACAAAAGTTAAGCAAGAAAACGTATTTAGAATACCCTTAACAGCATAATATAACATCTTAAAACAAACGAACCTTGAAAACCATCTTGTCAAGGATTCCAGTTAGCAAAAATCATATGGCACACACCGAGCTGATATTGATGATTAGATTCCTTCAGCCCTGGCGCCCAAGGAAGTGAAGAAATTTTTTGTATTTTTAGCACTTACTGCGGTGTGGCAGAGAGAGAGTGAGATGGAGATAGAGGGAGAGGGAGAGGAAGAGGGAGAGAAAAAGAAGGTGGGTGACCGGATGGTGCGAACATTTTAAATGAATTTTACGCTTGATTTTGGTTTCAATTTCGATTTCGTTAGCTGCCTTCTATGGACAGTGGGCCAAATTGGGTGATTTTATTATTAAATTTCAATATTTATAGAGCTAAACTCTAAAGAACATTATATTTGTACATGTATTATCTTTAATAAAATTTAAATTAAATATTATGCTGCTTTCGAATCAAATTTGTAGAAATAATGCAATTTCTAGCATGATATATGTACGATAGGTTTATACGAAACCTATACATTACTAGCAACGGTTACCCGGCTTTGCCCGTATAAAGTATCTTTCGTCACATTTAAAATCAGTGTACTTCCAAAAAGTTCACATAGATTACCAACAAGTAGATTTTGGTAAAAATATAATGACAAATGTTATTAGTAACCTGTTTTAGTGTAAGCTAAATTTTAAGCCCTACGGATCGAGATCAATGTTGATCTCTAGCCACGTTACCAGTTATAACCACTTGAGAATTATAAGCGATGATTGATGAGTACGTTTTAATGATTGATAATGAAGTTTTTATTGAATGATGATGATTGTATGCATCATATGTATTTCTTTTATGTAGATAATCGATATATATCGAGCTTTTAATTGATATTGGCCCAATTGAACACCTCTAACAACTGTCCCTTTTTGCCCATTGTGCAACGTGTCGAAATATCAACTTTTCAACATTTCTATGGGCAACGCAAAGTTGCAGCAAATAACAGTTGCAAGTGTGTTCAATGGCAGGGTGGCTACAGCTCTCGCCGGGTGGGGCAGCACCAGCCCGCTAGTCGGGCTGTCAGGTAACCAGATAGTCAGGTAGTCAGGTAGTCGGTTAGTCAGTTAGTGGAAACTTTAAATTGAGTGACATTTTGCCGCAATTGACTGTGCCAGAAGTTTTGTGGCTGCTGTCGACGGTTGCAGCAACTGATGAAGAGCCAAAATCTCTGAGCTTAGTTGCTCACACTCTCCCATTGGCTCCTCTTCACCCTCCTCACCCTCACGCTCACCTTCACCTTCACAGTCACCGTCACCCTACCCCTCCACTTCACCTCACCGCCCGCTGTCCCTTTGTTTGCCCATTGCCATGCTGGGCTGCTCTGCGGCTTCGTATTTCAGCGTTGGACAACAGGCACCACATCCATCACTCGGATTTGGTGTTGCTCAATTTGTAAGTGGGCACTGGACCAGCAGCAGGACATGGACATGACTGCCAGCAGTAACAGTAACAGTTACAGTTACAGTAACAGTAACATGAATAAGGTTCAGCTGTATGAGAAATCGGGTGTGAGACCGAACAATGTGCAATATCATCGAAAGCACACACAGATACATATGCATGCGGGTATGTGTGTGCCCTGCATGATTTTAGCTACGTTTATTAGTCATGCATATCAAGTTTAATCACTTTAGGTCCTTGAATTATTTACTTACTTCGGTGCTTAGTGGTTGGCCATGCTCGTATATCGGAATTGAGTTTCCTATGTGTGCAGCTCGAATATGTTGTCTTAGACTGGTTATAAGCACATCTCTTTGCACAATGCAGACAAATTATGATAAATAGAGCATGATAGCCGTAATGTAGCTTATACAAGATTAATAATCTATTCAAGTTAACATTTTGTCGCTAGGATAAGGACTTTCAATTAAACATAGCAAATGCATTAAGCTTGACAAACCTTGGCAAACAGAATAACATTAAAGACGATACAGTTGGAATATCCAAAACACCCTTATTGAAGCGTACTACCTATCTATATTTCCCATATATTATCTTTACTAAGCATAGCCTATTTGGATACTTCTGAGCGCAACGCTTCTAGTTGCTAAAGTTGAATCCAACTAAGGTGCAATTAGGCCTCAAAACTTTATTCGCAACTTCGCAAACAGTTTTCCTCGATAAATGGATCAATTTGATTTTCTGTTTTTGTTTTTTATATGTCAGCCAAGCCCAAAAGTTGAAACCGTTTCGAGTGCTTAAGCAGTTTGTGCTCAATTAAAAACAATAAAATCGAAGAACGCTGCAGTCGACAGCTAGCGACTGCCGAATACTCTACCCCTAGACTCAAACGAGATTATGGCTAGTAATATAATCAATTAATTGAGTGTATATGAGAGATATCTCTTAATGAAACTTATGAGCTTGAGTTTTGTCATTGATATTAGAAGATTGCTGTTAATTGGGATTTCGACAGAACAATCGAATTGACAGGAATAACGAAACAGAATGGGACCAAAGAATAAACAAAACTGATCTATTAAAAAAATACATAAAAATCTAGCTGAGTCGCAAAAGGCAAATTTATTTAGTTATAGAGATTATGTAAACAATTCAATTATTATCGGTGCTGCAAACCTAAAAAAAATTGATCGGGGATTCAGTTGACAGTTCTAAACAACTTTTCGCTCTTAGGTTTGGTTTGTCAACCTGGTTTTCCGCAGCCAACAAACCAGGTTCTGGTTCATAACATTTGTCATATATTTTCAAAAACGATTTAATACAACAACTTAATCTCTAACTATATAAATATTTTTATAATTTATACAATATATATATTACAAGTCTCAAATGATTTTTCATAAAACACCTCCATCGTGCCGATGATAATATTAGACACATTTGTATTCTGACGAGGCTTTAAGTTTTTAATTAATAATGTATTAAATACTTAGGTTGTCACTCGTTTTGTCAATCATTGATAAATAGTAAAAATTAACAATTAAAATAAAGATCCTTGAAGGTGAATTTAAGCCCGAAACATCACCCACCAAATCTCTTACCGCCATTTCCAACAAGGGGGTATTCATTTTGCGAAAAGGGTGAAACTGCTCTCTAAATTTGAGCAAAGATATTTGAAAATGGATCTGAGACCAATCGGATGGTAAACATAAAAGATTTGTATAAAAGTTTCTCGCGATTTTTCCACACTTGCGGGTGGAATGTCCCAAAATCACGTCTGGACCTAAGGTAACTACAGTGAAAATTTCAGATTCCTACTTAGACTGTGCGTTGATCACAAATTAGTCAGGCAGTCAGTCAATCAATCAGTCAGTCAATCACTCTGTCAGGACAAACCGTTTTATATATAGAGATTATATGAAAAGGAATATAAATATTACAAATATAACATGCATGATAAACTTTTAACTCTATAAGAAATGGGCAACTTACAAAACTTGATCAAAAAGAAATGCTTCGGTTCTGTGTTTTTTGGTTAACTGGTTAACTGGTTTGTCTTAGGTTTCGGTGCGCAGCAATTAATAGACTTATATTTATATATTTATAGGAATATATATTTTATATATAGGCCAAAATTTGTTTGTGTTCATAGAACAAACTTGACGACAAACAAACATCATATGCCTGATTGCAGTTCGAAAACAATGTGTATAGTGTATTCGGTGATATGTGAGAAAGGGCATACATATTCGCTAGCATTTGTTTGTTTTTTTTGTTTTTTTGTTTTTGTTTGAATTGAATTTCACGCAGCTTTTCTTTCGCTTTTGGCTGTGGTTATTCCATTGCTGCAGTTGTGTTGTGGCATTTCTCTTACGGCATTTTAAATTTGTTATGTGTGTTGGTTTTTTGGGGCAATATTTCGTATTTATTGATTGATTTTTTTTTCCATTTTCACATTCGCTCTGGTCGCCCCGGCCAAGGTTTGGGGTCTGAGGCACGCTCCGCCTGGGGTGCTGGGCCCCTTGGCTGCCCTTGACTTTTGCAGGGCTCGCACTTTGCAAATACTTTTGGCAGCCTCGTCGCCAAATAACTGGCTCCTGGTTTAGTGTTTTCTTGTTGTTGTTCTTCTTCTTCTTGTTGTTGTTGTTGTTGATGTTGTTGCCCTTCCAAGTTGCTAGAGTTTGAAAATAGTTTTTGCACGTTTTGGCCAAGTGACTTCTCTTTGTGTGTTTGTCGACTGCGAGGCAATTTTTCGGCTTTGTTTCCGTTTTGTTGCCTGCCTTGAAAATGTTGCAACACTCTTTATTGTATTGTTGATGCCTGTTCTTGTTGTTGTTGTTGTTGTTGTTGTTGTTGTTGTTGTTGTTGTCGTTGTTGCCGCTTTCGTATAAGTTGTTGGGGGCGTTGTTGTTTTGACGAAGTGGCCATTGTCTATTTTGAAAACTCTTGCAAAAGTCTGGCAAACATTTTTGGTTGTTTATGTTTTCGCACTGAAACCAAACTTGCACAAATGTTGGCCCATGGCTACAGCTTGTGGGAAAAGTATGCGCCCAACTGAAACTTAATTTATATTTTACAAACTTTAATTATAATAAATAGTTGTCCGCTTGCCAGGCACAAAATATATGGAAATTCGTGCGCAAATTTAATAAATTCTTTAAAAAAATTGCGAAATTCAGTCAAAAGTATGACAAACTATATTATTATGTGCATTAACAGAAAATCCAGTTATTTTGCAGTTTAACTTCACGAGACAAATTAACATAGGACTAAAATTGAAATTAGCCATCATAGTTGGTTATTTATTTAATTTAATATAAAAAAAAAGGTAAAATTTTCCAAGTTCAAGTTTTTACAAATAAAATCGAACAATAAAGCTTTCTTTCGTCATTTGCAATTCCCTAAAATATATTTTTGATTTACACCGAATTTTTGAGCAGCATGCAAAATGTGCTTTTAGTCAAAATTATGTAAGTAAAAGTGCCCAACACGCAGCTGCCTTTCAAATGTGTTAAAAATTTAACAAACTAAAAAGCACTAAAAGCAAAAAACTTTTCCAAACTTGTTTTCGCACAAGTTACAACACATACACACACGCAAACTCACACACAGCCACATGCATGTTGCGTCAATTAATTTTCGCCTTGCTTTCAGTTTTTTTCATCTCCCTTTTTTTTTTTGGTGCTGTTTGCCTTGCTTATTATTATTTATTAGAATTTTTGTTCACTTTTTTGTGGGTTGAACTAAGTAATTTTAAGCTCATTTCTGTGGCTTTTAATTATGCATCTCTGCGCACACACACACATGTGCAGAAGCGTGTGTGTGTGAGTGCGGTTTCACGTGGCGTATGTGGAATGGGCACACAAGCAGCTGCGGCTAGCCCTGTTGTTGCTGCTGTCCGCTAGATGGCGCTGGCCAGTTAATCTGTCCAGACAATGTTAAGAACAAACCAAAACGAGTCCTTAAACGGACAAATGCGAACGAGGTTGTCGTTGCCTGCACATTGTAGATTGTCCCAAGCAACTTTTATTATTACATAATATATTTTTTATTTATGCAGGGTACTGAGTACAATAACCAGCCATAGCTCACTTCAGTCCGAGGATACTGCACAAATAAATATGTTGAAAAATGTGCTTGTGTTTGGACTTGGAATTCAGCTCAGCAATCGTTATTGTTATTTTTATTATTAATATTTATATAATTATTATTATATACAGCACAGGCTAAGACAATAATACATCCATGCACTGTGTTTCGAGCTCGGACCCTGGCTGCTCCGTAAATTAATATTATACTTATTTAGCTCAATGGGAACGATGGGGTTTTCTTTTTTAATCATTCTTTAGCTGCCACTTCCATTGTCTCCGCAAAAGTAATGTTAAAGCTGAATATTTTTCTCATACGTAATTCCTTTGTGCGACATAATTGTTGATGCGAACATATTTCTCGTGAAGGCTATTTAGAGAGTTTGCTCAGTGTTCGGCTATTTACTTGCTATACCCTAACCCCATTGAAATTGCTCAACAAGAGTATGATGTTTTTGTGCAAATGTATGTAACAAGCCAAAGAAAGCATTCCCGTCGCCATAATGTGTAAATATGTATATTCTTGATCAGGCGGACAAGCCAAGTCGCTCTAACCATGTCTATCTTTCTGATCGTCCGTCGATCTCGAAAACTACTAAAGCCAAAGACCTTAAATTTCGAAATATATATTCCGATCCCATATTGTGTATATATTCTTGATCAGGGGGACACGCTAAGTCGATCTACCTATGTCCGTCTTTTTGTTTCCTTGTCGATCTTGAAAGCTACAAAAGCAAAAGACTTTGAGTTTTGAAATTTATATTCTTCAACCCCATACGCAGAATAACCTTTGCTAAATATCTCGTTCAATTTTCGATATTATCGACAAGTATCGATTTGTAGCAAAGTTTCTAAACATAACAGCAAACTTGCTGTGCAGGATCTGGTATATTAAACAATTATTAAGAACAGTTCACTTTTGGGATACCTCCCATATTTAGCCCAAAATTGGAACAAGAAACTCTCTCTTCAAAAAAGGGCCTTTGGCTTTGGTATATACCCGCTTCGCTATGCCATATTTAAGCTTTCCAAATTTTGGACTATAAATACCGAAGTTAATCAAGAATGCAATGGAAAGAGGCAACACTGACGCAGACCCAGTCATGAATGTTGGAGAAGGTTAAGCTAGCTTGAAGCTGGGTTCAGCGTATCTCCTAGGCGGACACTCCCGACTAGAGAACTCTTACTTGTATTTTTTTTTTTGAGCTGCATTTAAGCGTTGTCCTTGCGGCTGCTGCTGTTACTCATCCCCATATAAACACACACCCACACTCACACACACACTCTCTCTCTCTCCCTCTTAATGAATAAAAATGACCGCAACGCAACGTCCATTGCTTGTTTGCACTTTGTACCTCTGGGTGGCAACAAACTTTTTGCATTTTGCCACATAATTTATTTATTTTTGTTTTTGTTTTTCTGCTATTTTGTTGTTGATATTCTCTGCTTCTTTGTAGTGCGGTTTTTGCGCTCTTAAAGTGCTTAAAGATGGTCCTTGTCTAGGACACGCAAAGGCAGCGCCGAAAGTTAATTGCTTAATAGTCGAAACATCGATAAATCAAATAAATATGCGCGTAAGCATAGAGCAAAGCGGCGACAACAAAGCGCACAATGAATGCCAAAAGGAAATTGTGTCGATGGCAGAGTATTTGCTTGCGGCAAGGTGGCAACAGGGCCAAAGGAGTGCGGTGCCTGCGGCTTGGGATATGCGACTGATTGATGGCGCCAAGTGATTTATTTATGTTAATGCGAATAACAGCAGCAACAACGAGCTAAATCTAAGTAGCTACCTGAGACTTGACGCCCACAACCAACCCACCCACCCACCTGCCCATTCCCATTGACCTCTGTGCGCCATTTCACCTGCGACAAGCGCTGTTGTACGTGATTTGAGGCATTTGCTGTTGTTGTATTTTTTGCTTTCGTTGTTGTTGTTGTTGTTGTTGTGCTGTGTCAACGACGCTGACAATTAATCAACTTGGTGCGTGCGTGGAAGGCGTGACGGGGGCGAACGATAACAGTCAACGAAGGAGACGCGCGGCCCGGGCGACAATCATCATCAATTGGACGGGGGGGGACGGGGGCACGCGGGTACCGAGCCACATAGCACACTTTATTATGTCCAATTCGTAAGCCCCATCTTGCTGGCCTTCGCCCAGCGAACTGCGAATTGATTTCATTTATTTATTTATGTTGCAACAACCGAAAAACTTGTCTAAATACTTGAAATATTCGCTGTGCACACAGTTTCATTTGAGCGATTCCAAAGCATTTCATCAACTGGCTGACCTAACACCATTCCTCTCTCCGCCCCCCCCCCCCCCCTTTCCCCCTTTCCCCCTTCCCCATCCCACATAACCTTAACCCAAGAGCGCCAAGGAAAGGAAAAACACAAAAAAGAAAATATTAAATGTATTTTTGCTGCAGTGAGAGTTATCGCAATGCAGATACCCTGTACTCTCAGAATATTTTCAGATATTTCTTGTTACCATTGCAGATTTCAACAATTAGGTCGGGATTAGAACCGTTTTTAATATTGTATTATATTATATAATATATTATATCACGTTTATATTTGAATTAAGCGCATTTAGTTAGTTTTTTAAATTAACAATCAGTTACATGATAAAAATGTGGCCATTATATTTTCAATTATTATTTTTATCCATTTTTATTAATTAAATCAGACAATTTTTCTATCAAATATGTTTCGGCTATGTTTACTACGTTAGACTGTTCTTTATCTAGATAATCCCACTTCTGTTTAAAAACCTGATTGCAGTCATGGATAAAATATAATTTTTATAACCAAAGAAAAACGGAACAGAAAAAGAACAAGTTCTAGAATCAATCTAAAATCAAATCTCTGAGTCAAAATGTATTCTCTATACATACAAATCAAGAATATATATGTATATATGCTCTATATAGTCGAAGGTGCCTGCCTCTGCTTGTTAAAACTTCACCTTACCCTTTCTTACCCTTTGATGGGTGCAGGGTATTAAAGGGAAGAAACTGGCAGAGCAACAAACTTTGGCACAGGCGACAAGAAACGCATCAAATGAATTTTAATGCGCGCCAGGGGAACGTTCAATAATTAATCAGACAAATGGACAGAGTGAAGAATGATTCTTACTTACTTTCAATACTTACTCAATTGGTATTGTTTTTGTTGCATATCTTCTTTTTTTTCCTCCTCCTGGCTATTGTTTGTCTTAGTTATGTGGAAAGGTGTGCATAATAAATTTGGGTTTCAAATTAAATATAAGTACAGTTGAAATTGGAGATTGATTTATTTTCCAAATAAGCTGGAGCTGCAAGAAAAAAATATAAGTAACTCAGATTTTTAAATCTAAATTAGGAAATAATTTGACTTATTAAGTGCTTAAGTAGACAGTCACAGCATGGATATTCTGTGCTCTGCAACCGCTTCACATTCGAGTATGACTTTAAATTTTCGCCTTTTTCCAGAGAGAAACAATGTTGGCAAATCGATTCGATTAGATTGAAAAGATGAAATAAATAAAATGACACATTTGAAAGCCCGTTAAATAGATTACGTTAGGAACGCATTTGTCGCCTGCGCCTTTCCATTTGCTTGTTCTTTGTGCGTTGGCCAGGCGCCGCTTTGGCTGCACAGCAATTCGTAACGTAAGCAGCAGCAGAAGTCGCAGCACCAAAAACAAACATCAATAAGAAATATATTTTAAAGACACTATGCTGTCCACTTTTTTGGGGACTGCCTTTGAAATTAAAAAAATTTGGGAGATAGGCATGTTATTCCTAGCATTCTCAGAGCTTTTGGTGTCTTTTAAGTAGCTTGAAATAAGACGCAATTTTCAATTTAACTACATATTTTTAAAGCTACAACTAGCTGGTAGTCCGCCTTTAGTTTATTGCTATTGTTATTATTGGCATAAATGTTCTATCTATTTTCACACCCATATCTGCACTATGCTAACCCCACGTCTCAAGTTATATTTATAGATATTCGAAAATGAGTTTCACGTCCATCGAATTTAGCATCAATATTTGGAATCAACGTTTGCCGCCCATTTTAGTCCTCTGCTGTAAAGCGTGAAGCCTACAAAAACAAAAACTTTCGTTCATACGACCTACAACATTAATTTTCCAACCAAAAAAAGTGGATTTTGCTAAAATTGTGAAGCACGTCTCAAATGAATTTTAAAAAAGGATCTTTAAAAATGAGTTCCAAGAAAAATCGTTTTTCGTCAATAGCTGCAGGTGGAATCAACCAAATTCGCTGAAACACAAAGTTCTTATGTAGGACTTTAAAAATGAGTTGGAATCAGGTCGGAAAAAAATTAATAAAATCTTCTTCACGATAAATTCTATTTTTATATTACATGTTTATTAGTACTGCCTTTTTTCGAAAATTTTAACTGCAAGTTATTAGGCTTCAATCGATAATCACCAATAATATGACAATGGTCTAAACTGTTACGAAATCTTTGCATTATTTTGGAAAAATCGTTTAAAAAAAAATCAAAATACATGATGTAGAATCAATGTAAATAATATATGTATATATTTTGTTTTATTCTATATATTATTATTTTAATAATATTAAGCAAGTATAATTGATCCAAATATTAATATAATCATTATACTAAGGTTAACATTGCCTATAACTCAACTCACATACATATGTACATCCATACATGGATGCAATTTTTTGTCAAGTGTCCCTGTTGAAACGAGCCGCGGCGTTTTTGGCATGGCGTTTGCTGCTGGTAAGCTCTCCTGGCGTTATGTTAGTTTTTGCCCCGCAGCTTATGCCGCAAAACTTTTTTGCGCGTCTGCCGCTCTGTCGCCGCCATGGCTTTGCTATGCTTTGCCGCGATTTGCTTTGCTGCTGGTCCTGGTGATGGTGCTGCCTTTGGCTTTGCCTTTAACGTGACCTTTTGCGACGCGTCGCGACGCGCAAACGATGACGTCGCCGTCGCTGCCGTTTTTACTGTTGCCTTTGCTGTCGCTGACGTCCCGGAGCAATAAAACTGATGTCACGTTTTTATGACGCCGTTGATGAGTCGTTATCTTTGATTTCGGCACGCAGCCCCCGTCGGCCAGCTCCAGGCTGACATCCCGTTAGGCCGTCAAATTGTTTGTGCCTTCTGGTCAAGTTTACACCCACGTCTGCGATTCGCCCAACATTCGCTTCAGGTGCTGCCGCGTCTGCGGTCGTTACTCGTTTTATTTTCGCTGCTCCACGTTTTTTAATTTACGCCCAGTTCAATTTGCGCTTTTTGTTTTATCGCAAGCTCATAATTTATTGTGCTTTTTTATTCTCTTTGTTTTTGCTGGCATTTGCGAATTGAATAGCGAAGAGAGCCGACTGAAACACACGGCATTTGCCGTTATTTTTATTGTAAGGTGCACATGAGCAATGGCCGCCACCTCGTTTCGGATTAGCTTTTGTTTATGAAAGCTTACAGTTCTTTTTTGTTTTTGTTTTGTTGTTGTTGTTGTTATTGCTGCTTATGCTTTGTTTACGACGACTTCAGACAACTATAAAATACAGCTGCGCTTCACCACACCGAGAGCATCCGGAGATTCGTTTCAAGGTAGCTTCTGTGGCCGATGCACTCAGAGCATATGCAAAATAGTCATTGAACAGTATTGAAATACCCTATTCCCTATTCGAAAAGGTACTAGAAAAGCTTCTCTCAGTTTAATTTTAAGTATATTTTGCATGTGCATTAGTCAAATGAAGGGAAGAGCAAAACTAACTGACTGCTCACATATTATTTGTTTTCGAAAAATATTTACATAATATCCAACTTCATTAGCCTCTATCTTTAACTGGTGATAAATTTACATTTTTTAATAGGTTATCAAAAGACTGTTATGGTTTTGTAATACATTCTTTTCTCCCTCATCAAGCAAATATTCAAATATTTGTTATTTGGTCAAATATGAGCAACCCCTTATCAATTGAAATTTTCGAACATATAACAACACGTTCTTTATTTTATCCATAATATGAGCATTGTAAGGTTACCGCCCAATTAATAGCCGACAATTAATAGTCTTCACGAGTTTAAGTTTAAACAAAGCGCGAAAATCAGAAATGCAGCCATGTGCACAGCATATTTTTTTAATCGATATAATATAATCGATATATATAGCGCATTGCAGAACCATTTTGAGCTAAACAGTGTAATTTTGGTCTTAACAGCGGATGTGCTGGTTAACAGACTTGTTAAGCTATGAACGGAATGATTTTATTTAATTAAATATGTATATTTCTTCTAGTGGTCAATGCATTTAAAGGGCGCAATTTTGCCAAGAGAGTTTATTTGATGCAACTGTAAACGCAGCAAATATCTGAATATATCGATAACTGCGAACGCCTATCGATGCTAACAGTCGAATACGCATCCTCTTCAGCTGTGTGCGCGTGTATGTGTGGTTGTGCGCGCGTGTGTGTGCGTGCATGTGTGTGTGTGTGTAAGCGCCTCCGTGCAATCTATTAAGTGTGGAATAGCAAATATCAATTGAATATAGAGAATAAATCAAACGAGCGTCCGACCGCTGGCGTTCGCCCTAAATAATTGTTGCTTCTAGTGCGATTTCCCGTTGCTGTAGTCGTCGCCGTCGACGTCGTTGTCGGTGTTGTCGCTATATTGCCTTAATGTTTTTGTTGTTGTTGTCGCTGTGTATCTGTTGACGGCAACGCGCAACGGCCAACTGATGAATTTCAATTGTTTTCATTAAACGGCACAGAAAGAAGAATAAAGAAAACAAAATTTATGCGCGCGCCGCACGCCCCAAGCGACGCCCCGCCACCGTTACCGTTACCCAATCCGCCCCAGCCGTTACCAAAAGGCGAAAAGCAGCAGCAATAGCAGAAGCTGCCCGTACGCATACACGGACACACGCCCCAGACCCAGATCTGAAGTGCCCCAAAAAAAAATATGTCCTCCAACAGCTTTGGCAGCGGTGCTGCAGCTGCAGCTGCGATAACCTCGGCCTCCGCGGCGGCCGCAGCCGCAGTAGCGGCGGTTAACGCTGATTTGTGGCGCGAATGCGTTGCCTGGTTGGTCCGCTGCAAGGTTATACCCTCCGACCACAAGGCCGCCCTGCCCGACGCCGAGATACGCATACTGGCCATGACATTGCGCGACGGTGTGCTACTCTGCAATCTGGTCATACACCTGGATCCCAGCAGCATGGACGCGCGCGAGTTCAATCGGAAGCCCCAAATGGCCCAGGTGAGCCCTGCGCAGAGCTATCGAAGCAAACGTATAAATAACGTGCCGTGTCTTGCTTTCAGTTTCTGTGCTGCAAGAACATCAAGCTGTTCCTGGATGTGTGCCACAATCATTTCAATATACGTGATGCGGACCTGTTTGAGCCCACCATGCTATACGATCTAACCAACTTCCATCGCGTGCTCATCACCCTCTCCAAGCTGTCGCAGTGTCGCAAGGTGCAGCAAATGCATCCGGAGCTGCTGTAAGTGCCACAGTTAGTCTGTCCGACTGAAATGGGGCGTGTGATGCAGTTAGTATCAGATAGAGCATTTGGTCGCATTTGGGGTCAAATTGGATGAGCTCATAGCTCGCACTCTGCTATCACACACCCCCATCCCCACCCCCATCCCATTGCAAAGGTGCCAATTAGCGCTAAACAATTTGTGTTTTTTTGATTTTGCAGCGGCTTCAATCTGCAGCTGTCGCCAAGCGAGCGTTCCCATTCGGATGAGGCCATCTACAAGGATCTGCATTCCACGTAAGTGTTCATTCGTGTATTTGCCACAAGCGTGAGCATTGCGTGTAATCTTTAGTGCGTGCTTTCCCCGCCTTTCCAAACCGCACCCAACCATGCAGAACTCCACGCCCGCCCTCCTGCCCCAGTCTTTAGCCAATCCATTTAGCTGCTGGCACACTGCAATTGAAATGTTCTGTTTGCATTTCCTGTTTGAGATGTTTGCTCGGGTGCTGTCTCATTATGCGCTCGCGTGGCTGACAGTGTCCCGATGCCAGACCACAGACCCGAGACCCGCTTAAGCCCTTGTCTGCCTGCTTATCAGCAACAACTACAACAACATCAACAACAACAACAACAGTAACAAAATCAACAAATATCCATGTCCAAGCTTTATCTAACGCTGTTTCTCTCTCTCTCCCTCTCTCTCTCTTTCTCTCTCCTCCTCTCCCTCTCTCGCTCTCTCCCTATTTTTCTTTTCCGGCTGTCTGTTCCGTACTCTCTCCTTCTCATTCCCCCTCCAATACATTGTATTTTTGCTGCCCCAAAAATGTTCACCATATTGTCGCCTAACTCCCATGTCTTGGCTAAACGTCCGCTCTTTGTGCGTGTCTGTGTCTGTGTGTGTGTATGTCACAATGCCCCCCGCACCCAACCACGCCTGCACTACCCTCAACCGGCAGCAATGAATTGAAGGCAACTGGAAGCATCGATGCCACCGGCTCTTCATCCTCGGATTACTACGAGCGCACCTCGCAGAGCGGTTCGCTCTCGGTGGAGGATGAGAATAGCGATATAACCATTGAGAATGGCACCGAGGACATTGACGACTATATCGAGGATTCGCTGTCAAACATGTGTGATACAACGATCGACAATGATGCCGTCATCGTTGACGTCAATCAATCCGTCCAGGGGCAGCTGCGCGCTCTCTCCTTAGACCTTAACCTGAGCGTGGCCGGCAACGGTGGCTTTGACTGTGTCACGCCCACACCACAAATGGATGCGCCCAAGGCGAGCACATCCGCAGCAGCAGCAGCGGCAGCAGCAACAGCTGCCTTTGAGAAGCAACATCATGCGTCCACCAGCTCCTCATCATCATCGCTCTTTGTCAGCGAGAGCCAACGATTGCAGCGAGCCGCTGCTGCTGTCTACAACTACCGATCCTCGGAGCTGATGTCCACGGAGCACGAGTACGCGTACATCAATGACATCTACAGCGAAGACGACGAGAAGGTCTATGAGGATCTCTGCTACGTAACGTTCCAGTCAAAGGTCAAACCAGAGGTGTGCTGCCTTCAAACTCCATATACTCGTTCTCTGTAAAACCAACCACCAACAAACCACAAATCCGAACAACCAACCGCTTGTTTGTACTTGCAACCTTGACTCTACTCGTATGTATGTATGCTGCAACTGGCTAACTGCTTCACAGCTGCCCAGCACTCTCTCACAGCTATCACAACTAGCATAACTTAATCCACACACACACACGCAACCCTTTCCCCCGCCTCACATCTCTCACCTACGACATGCTATCGCAAAACCAACCACCTGCACTGCAACTCATGCGTTTCTATGTCGGATTATGTCTGTGCATTCTTTTGTATTTGCTTTCTGTTTCCTTATCTCTTTTTCTCTCTCCCTACCACCCTCTCTTTCTTTATTCCTGTTATAAGCCCCCACTCCAATCAGACCCCTAAAGCACGCGTAGCCCACATAAACTGCAATGCGAATCGGACAAACGGAAATGGCAACGTTTTTTTTTTCTGTTTACCTTTTAATCGTAACCGTTTTCATCCAAAACTGACAAACTCGCAAATCCCATTAGTTTCGGGCTTATACATATATATGTATTATAGCGCAGATATATGCCAGACACGAACTACTGAGCCATACCGGCGATGCAGACAGATAGAAAAACAACAAAAAAAACAACAGCTAAATTGATATCGACCCAAACTTTTTGGGGGCCTTTTTTTAACCAGCTCTTCAGATAACAGCTCAACCAGATGGGTATCTCTAAACCAACCATCTTTTTGTAATACGTTCCTATCTGCATTATCTATGCACCTGGCTATGCCAGTCCGATTGAGCACTGTGTACGCAGCTCTCATCAATTCGAGAATAGTCCGAATAAATTAAAAATTGGGGATTTTATTGAATTAGTTGTTCTCCAATTTAAAATTGAAAAGGAAACCCCAAAGATTTAAATGAATTTCGTACCATTGTTGGGGCTTTAAGTTCTATATCTTAATGTTAAATTTAATAAACCCTCCCAATTCCAGAATTTTTCGATTCGATTGAATCAATTAGATTAGAAATAAAAGTATAAAAAACAATATATTCAAATTAATTTTGAACCATTGTTCGGGCTTTAAGTTCCATATTATTCTCTCCAGATCAGAAAAGCAAAAAAAATTAAATTAAACTTTACATTTTGGGACTTCAAGTTCTATATCTTAATATTAAATGAAAATACTACGTGCCTAATCTAAAATCAGCCCAAGACATACGCTTCCCCTTTACTGAAGACTTTCTTCAGATAAGACTCCTTTTTAAAACCCAATGTCGTTTATATTTTTTCAACACGTTTTTAATTAAACAGATATATATGTATATATATATATTACAATTTTCGGGTAGCCACCATGAGGTAGCCTCATATAGAACAAATTAAAGTCCTAATGTTTCAAAATAGAATATGATCCTAAGCTAACATATCATATGTCATGAGCCTAGCACACGACTCGATCATGCAGGAAACTAACGTCAGGAATTCAGGTTCAAACTACATTCTCGATTATATAATTTTGTATAATGTAAAAGGCCTTAGAAAGCCAGTGCTCTTTATAAGTTAGCTTGTTGCTTCAATAACTATAATTTATGCGTTATAATTATAATTTTTCATGATCAGACATTTTCCAATTTCAAACTACTTTTAAGCTGTGCGGCTCGTCTGATCAAAAATATATAGTATTATATTATACATGTAAACGATAGAATAGCATTTGTATATGTGGGTAACATTGTGTAATAGTCAAAACTTTAATCCCTCAACTTTCCACACATTTTCAACAAAGTCAAATTTTCTTTTTGCTTTCTGCTTTTTTCAATGCGTCGCCGATTATTACATTTATATACTTTTTTTATACTTTTTTTTTTGATAGTATGTTCGTGTGTGTTATTTTTTATTTGCCTTTCAATAACAATAAGCGAGTATCTACAATAATTCTTTATGATCTTAGGGAGATCATATTTTGAACTATCTAGAGCTTCTAGCGTTTCATGCTTTTCAAGTCTTTTCTTTAAATACAGTTAATGTTTTTACCTGTCGTGCCTGTGTCTTGTGTTGTGTGTGTACGCCTTAGGAAAATAACAGCCAGGATCGTGTGTGTGTGTGTATATATATATAATGTGTGTGTGTGTGTGTAAATAAAGCAATATATGATTCATTTTTAGAGGAACATGATGTTCAGCATCTTAAGCTTCCATCCAAACTCCGAACTCTGCCGCCTCATGGCTGGCCAATGTCATCCTCATCGGTGTCGTCGTCGTCATCGTCACAGCTACTGTTGCAGTTGTAGTCAACGGTGTTGTAGATGTTCATCAGCAGCGGCGTCACATTCGCGCCGGGCACCAGCTGCTCCAACAGCTGGCCGGCCACTTTGCATAGGCCGCCGAGGCGCAGCTCCATGCGGTGCTCGTAGCGGCGGCGATGTCTGTAATATTTTTCCCTTTCGGTCAACGCCTTGCGCTTTCTGTTGGACGACAACGGCCTGGCCGTCAGCGTTGCTGATCCTGACCAGCTTGACGACTTGGCTCGCTCGCGATCGTCGAGCGGCACTGATCCTGATGCAGACTCGTAGTTAGCGGTTAACTGCTCCACAGCGGTTGTCTCGCATATATCTGAGGCTGATTTCGCCGGCAAGGGCGAGCCCAAAATAGACTCCGCCTCCGATAAGTCGGACACCTCAACGGCCACCGGATCGGAGGGCTGTGAACTCTCCTCTGAATCCGAGTCAGTGTATATGTCCGAAGGAGAGCCCTCGCCGTAACGCCTATTTGATACCTTTAGCACTTGCTTGCCAATTAGGATGGCTTCACAGCTCTTTTCTAGCTCCTCGTGCTGCTGCTGCTGCGGCTCATCTGGCATAGCAAGTGCATAATCGAGCTCCACATTGACCGCAGCCTCAACCGACTGCAACTGGCTACGCATCTGTCTGCGAGCGCTGTTTGGCGCCGCTATCGCTGCGCCAAAGCTGTGATCATTGACAACGCCGCGAATGGCCACATTGTTGTTGTGCGAGTGCTCTTGGACGTTGGGCTCCTTGAGCGCATACGAGTGCAGGTCGGTGGTCTTTTGGTTCATGTACGCGTGTATCTCCCCAAAGAACTCCCATTCCTCGTTGAGCACATCTATGCATTGCTTGTTGAGCGGCGTCGCCTGCATATTGGACTTCTGGACGCGATAGCGCTGGACCATGTTTAGCCACTGTTTGCGCAGCGCCCGTTCGCTGTAGTCGCCAATTTTGGCCATGTCCTTGAACTTTCTGCAACACACAGACAAAACCACGCACTCCAGATATATATATATTTGATATGAGGAAAAAACCAAATGCACTTACTTCCATGGCTCCGCCTGCTTGGACGAGTATTTGGAGAATAAATCTTCAGCTTCGATGCGCTTTGTGACAAGCAGACGCTTCTCCTCCACAGACCCTGCAAATTTCGAGTGACAGCCTCCATATCTTGCTGAGCAAATGCATGTGCATTACTTACACTTTTTGGAGCCACTTTTAGCATATGTGTGATGATCCATTGCGCAGTTTGCGGTTGAAAATACTTTCAACGCACGTGCACAGCGAAATTAACGAACAAAAAAAAAAGAATGGAAATTGGATGCTTGGCTGCTGCTGCTGGCTCTGCTGCTGCTGCTGTTGCCTGTTTGCCCTGGTTCTGTTAGGTGTATGTTAAGTTAACATGCTTCTGTTAGTGTTAGTCTGTTCTCGAATGATGAGGCATAATCTTTGACTATCGACATATCGATAAACACAACTTTTAAGAAAATAATTGCCATACTTTTTATAGTCTTGCAAGTTTATGCGCGCCAAATTATTTTAATTTAAATTGTAATCTTATATTTTGCTTACAGTTTTGCTTTGGTTATTTGTTTTTTGCTTTGATTTATTTTACTTTTGTTTTTGTTTTTCATTTAGTACCACCGACAATATTGCATGCAATGGAACCGTATATGATCACACCAACACAAAAGAAGAGGAGGTCTATCAAGATTTGTGCGCACTGCACAGAACGAGTAGAGGCCAGGTAGTAATTTGGTTTAACTTTGTACATTTCTTAAAGCCTGCCAACAAATATTTAGCTATGCTTAGTTGCATGACTCTGTGACGAGGCTGCTGCCTAAGCTCAGCTCAGATCGACTAATTGCTGCACATCTCTTCCTGTTAATGTAGACCACATCGGCGACCAGCTTTGAGCAGCGGGACTATGTCATACGCGAACTCATCGATACGGAATCCAATTATCTGGACGTGCTTAATGCACTCAAGGCCAAGTTTATGCTACCTCTGGAGCGCCATCTCAATCAGGACGAACTGCGACTAATTTTTCCCCGCATACGGGTGAGCACGGAAGCTGGGAACGTTAGACAACACCTACACATATCTAATCATTTTTTATGCATTGCCAGGAACTTGCTGACATTCACACCAAGTTTTTAGAAAAGCTACGCGAATCGCTGGTGCCCAACACAAAGCTTAAGATGGGTCAGGTATTCCTTGAGTTTCGCGAGCCATTCCTCATCTACGGCGAATACTGCTCCTGCCTGCTGAACGCCATTGATTACCTAGCCGATGTGTGCAAGAAAAACCAAATCATAGACCAGCTGGTCCAGAAATGCGAACGCGAATACAACGTGGGCAAGCTGCAGCTGCGGGATATACTGTCGGTGCCCATGCAGCGCATACTCAAGTACCATCTGCTGCTGGACAAGCTGGTGAAGGAGACGTCGCCATTGCACGAGGACTACCGCTCGCTGGAACGGGCCAAGGATGCGATGATCGATGTGTCGCAGTATATTAACGAGGTTAAGCGCGATTCCGATCATCTTGTCATCATACAAAAGGTCAAGGACAGCATATTTGATTTGAATTTGCCGCAAAACGGCAACGATCTGCTGCAATATGGCCGACTGCTGCTCGACGGCGATCTGCACATTAAGGCCCACGAGGATCAGAAGACCAAGATGCGTTATGCGTTTGTCTTCGACAAAATTCTGATACTGGTCAAGCCGCTGCATATTAAAACCGGAGACATGCAGTACACATATCGCGACTCGCACAACCTCGCCGACTATCGCGTGGAACAGAGCCACTCGCGACGCACGCTCGGCCGGGATACGCGCTTTAGATATCAGCTGCTGTTGGCACGCAAATCCGCCAAGACGGCATTCACACTTTACTTGAAGTCGGAGCATGAGCGCGACAAGTGGCGCAAGGCGCTCACCGAAGCCATGTAAGTGCCATGTGTCTGTGGTACAGTGAAGCTGCGATGCCATGAACGTTGTTCCTTACTTTGAACTGTTTTGCAGGGAAAGCCTCGATCCACCTGGCTGTCGCAATACGGATCACAAAATGGAAATCTACACCTTTGATGCGCCCACAACTTGTCGGCATTGCTCCAAGTTTCTTAAGGGCCGCATACACCAGGGCTATCGCTGCAAGGTGTGCCAGATAAGTGTGCATAGGGGCTGCATCTCCTCGACGGGCCGTTGCAAACAGAATCCAATCAGCATACCGCCGCCAGTGTGCGACCGCCAGTTGTCCGAATTCAATTGGTTTGTGGGCAATATGGATCGCGAAACGGCGGCCAATCGACTGGAAAATCGCCGCATTGGCACCTATCTGCTACGTGTACGTCCCCAAGGTGCCTCCTCGCCGCACGAGACCATGTACGCGCTCAGTTTGAAGTGAGTGCAATCCCACAGAAACCAAACAAGAGAAAATATCCAAACAGTTTCCCTATCTCTCTCTCTCTCTCTCTCTCTCTCTATCTCTTCATGCAGAACCGATGATCATGTGATTAAGCATATGAAAATAAATCAGGAAAACGATGGCGAGTCCATGCTCTATTGTTTATCCTCGCGCCGCCATTTCAAGACCATCGTTGAGCTGGTTTCGTATTATGAGCGAAACGATCTGGGTGAAAACTTTGCCGGGTAATCGATGGACTTAAACAACAGCCATTGCCCATTGTGTAGTTACTGACCACTAATTCTTTCTGTTGACAGGCTCAATCAGTCGTTGCAATGGCCCTTCCGCGAGGTCATTGCCACCGCGCTGTACGACTTCGATCCGAAGGCTGGCAGCAATCAGCTGCAACTGCGCACCGATTGTCAGGTGCTTGTGATTGGCAAGGATGGCGACAGCAAAGGCTGGTGGCGCGGCAAGATTGGTGATACGGTGCGTAGCTCTATTTGTAGATCAAAGCGTGATTGCTATATTTATAATGCTTGATCATACACAGGTTGGATATTTTCCCAAGGAGTACGTTCAGGAGCATCCAGTCACTAGCGACGAGCTTTGATATTACAACTATGAGGTTTACTTCGCACCTAAAGCGGGCACTCCAACGGCGGCCATTTCTGAAACACCTGTAGCTCTACAAGCAACAAATGAGGATACGATTCCCAACTACAACCATAACAACAACAACAACAACAACAACAATAACAGCTGTTAGACAGGCAACAACAAGATGAACATGATGCTGAGAAAGCAATATCTGTTGCACTTAGTTCAAATATACATATACAAAATCATTTTAAATTAATTATTTTTATAATTTGTTTGTTTTTTTTATTGTAAATTTTCGTCGCTCGAAACATTAGTGCCAACAACAGAACAATTATGAAATGCATCACAAAATGTTCTATAAAATTTTAAACGTTTTTTTTTTAACTAATTGTATATTGCAATATATAATTAAATACTTAGTGTTTAAGCATATGTGAACTGTATCGACAAGCGTAACAGTTTAGTCTTTTTAAATTTTATGTGTATTTCATGTCCCCCCCCTGGCATATGTTCATTAAGATAAATGTGAAAAAACAAAACGAAAATAATAGAAATGAAGACGAGAAAAATGATAAACATAAACAAATGCGCTGTGCGGCATTTCATACAAGAAGCTTTAAACTTTATATAAATATATATATATAAATCACAACTCTACTGTATAACGTATATGTTTATATATGCATATATGTAATGGAATGTGTCAAAATATGTGTATATTAAACTTATGAATAATTCGAAACGCAAATGTTAACAAGTCAAAAGCAACAGAGCAACAATTCTGCGACAACAACAAAAAGCTTTAGATCACGATATAACGTTAAACAAACAAACAAACAAACATATGCATAAGAATATGCGAACTTATATACATTCGTAATTAAACATTAACTTTATTGTACCTAGAGCCAACGAATGTAGAAGACTTAAATATTCGAGGTGTTCAACTATTTTACGAAATCCAATCAACGCGATAAGCATTAAACACTTTATGCATATTAGGAATAGTATATCAATTATTTCCACGCCAGTTTTTTAGCACAGCAATAGCAAACAACAAGCAAATGTTTGCCTTCAGATTTTCTTAGCAAGTTGCAAGTTTTAGGTCAGCAACATTTCGACAACAATAACGGCAGGTAAAATCTAGATAAAAAAAAAAGTATGAGTATATATGTTGTATATGTATGTGTATACGGTTTCACATATATCGTGATAAACTTAATTTTGTATGCCCTAATAATAAAAACATATATTGTATTTTGTTCTATAGCATTAACGCAAACATTTCCAAACTGCATTTAAATGCTCTTGCAACAATCTCTCCTTCACTCTTTCTCTCTCTCTCTCTCTCTAACTTTTGCCTTACTATCTCACTCGATACGATATTTAAATATATATACATATGTATGCGCACGTACTGAAATCATTGTTTGGCAGCTGAAATAAATGAATAAATATATTAGAATAACTATACGAAAAACAATGCCACAAAAAACGTATATATTGGGCCCCATTGTTTCGGGCTGCTTAAGTAGTTTTTTTGTTTGTTTTTTAATTAAAATTTGTCGCTTCCAGTTCAATGCCAATGTAACAAATGTATTAAATTTAAATGATTTTGCTTAACATACTTACGTGTTAGTCCAAAACACACACACGAAAAACAAAAACAAAAACACGCTAATAAAGGACCTTGAATGTTTTGTTGTTCAATTGGAATCAAATTGTTTAAGCTGAATGCTGAGGGCGGGCACAGGGTGCATTTTATAAAGCTTAAAGCTTTAATATAACTACAAACTGTATTTCCCTTTGCAGATTTTTCTAAGTAGTTCGCACTCTCTCTCTTTTTCTTACTCTACCTTTACCGTTAACTGTCGCCTTTCTATGCGATTCTCATAAATTCAAGAAATAGGAAATAGAAGGACCAACAGAGGTATCAGCTATGTCGCCAAGACAGTTGCCATGAGGTACAGATGTTCAAAAAAGTACACTTCATTTACGCAATACGTACTTAGGACCTGGTGTTGGTTACAAAATGCTATTTTTGAGTTTTCAATTAAATTTGGCTTGAATATTCTATATATGTAGGTTTTGAATTTGAATAACATTTTCTACACATATTTAAATTGTTCAGTTTCGAAATTTTCTTTAAATTCAAAACAAGGTGGTTATAAAAAATACGAAATAAAATATGTTGCAATAACTAACATTGAAAAGCATTATAATTATATACATATTTATAAGAATTGAACTTTATCATCATAGAGTTTAGTACATTTTCTAGTTCAGATTATCTGTTATGTAGCTTTTAGCTTTTCTTCAGTTTTATTTACATTTAGAAAATTTGAATTTAACCCTTTTCTACTTTGGTACATTTTCAGGTATTATTTTGTACTAAATATGTTTTCATATAGTGTTCAGTTTTGAATTTATAAAAATAGCACTTTTTCATTGTAGGATCTAGTACACCTTTTATAAAAAATGATGGAAATGGCCAGTTTTCATAATTAATTTCAAAGAGTTCTAGGTACACATTTATGAAAATTGTACCTTTTCACTACCCAATTCAATAAAGTTTTTGGAATTTAGTGGAAAAAAAATAGTTTTTGAAATGGCAACGATTCGAGCTATTTTCATCATTTACATTTACAAAAGTTCAAGGTACATATTTATGAAAGTTGTACTTTTGCATTATCCAGTTTGGTACAATATTTGGCATTTCGTGGTACAAAATGATATTTAAAATGGCAGCGCTTTGATCTTTTATCCAACGCTCGTAGGCGCGTGCGCAACAGCTTTAAAGCTCTGCTTCGGTGCAGTGGTGCGTGCACGGGCTAAGCAGAGAAACGCACCAGCTGCAAGCGACAACGACTCAGTTTTGGCCCACCTGTTGGCCAACCACTTGCCAAAAGAAAAGTCAAGTCTGATGAGCGGGCGAACGGGCGAGCGAGCGAGCTGGCGATGAGCGACGAGCGTCGCTAAAGCGTTTAGAAAGTTCGTAGTTGCAGCCGTCTGATTGGCAGCGGGGCGGGTTGCGGGGGCACTGGATACTGAGTATCGGGCCGAGTATCAGACTGGGGCAGTTGTTGTTTAGTAAGCGGCGCAGAGTCAACAAGTTCGGTTCGCAGCGTTCGAGGGCAAAACCCGCGCTCGGCTAATTGCTTATCGCGTTCATATATATTTTTTTACCATTTGTTTTTGTTGTGTTTTTACTATTTGCCAACGTTCGGCGTGTGTTTTTGTTATTTATTGCACTTTTTTTTTTTTGGCTGCAACTGCCACTGGAAACGGTTAACTGCAACTGCAACGGCCAAATGTAAATGAATTGCTTTAGCCAACAAATTTGTGTGGCCCATCTCTGTGACTCGAGTGCGGCGGCCCACGAAATGTATCTCAAACTGAACCTGTCGCCCAGCCGCAGCTAGTGCACAATATACAATTGCACTTGCGGCCAAGTGTCTTGTGTGTCTTTTGTCCGCATTGTACAGGGTATATGCCCTAGCATAAAACATAAAAATTGTGGTGCACAGTTTCGGCTGAGTGCTTGCAAAAATAGATACAAAAGTATCTCGAGCGCTCTTTCCTGTGTGTGTGTAATTTTTTTGTTCAATATTTTGTGCTTGTACTTATTTTGGCGCTCATTTTCATGCGTTACGCTTAGCTGCAATCTGTGTGTGTATCTATCTGTGTGTGTGTGTGCTCGTGTGTGTGTCCAGCTTAGCTTACAAAATGCTTAGATGAAAGCCAAAAGCCGCAAAGGAAAAACGAAAACACTTTGCAAAAAAAAACCAACAAAGGCGAGAAATTACAAACGAAATTGAAAGTTGCCCATACACAGAGCCTAGCCATATATACATACTATATACATATATATATATGTATATATATATATATATATATATATATATCTGTCTCTACCAATACAGAGCCATCAAGCTGCTGCTATATCATTTGGGAGGCAGTGGCCGCCCCTGTCCACGCGAAATATGTCACAATTCCGAGATAATTCATGGGTGAGTTGAGCTCCAAATATTTCCAACAGACGCATGCTAAACAATGTAACGAAACCAAGCACCGACTAACTAGTTACACTAACTCTGCCATGTGCCCAACAACAATTAACCCCATAACAACAACATTTGGCCTCTTGGCTTTGCACAATTTGCGCATGGATGCGGTGGACGACATCGTTAGTTGCCCCCCCCCCCCCCCCTGCTTGTCGAGCTGCTGTCCCTTGTCACAGAGATGCGCAACTTAATTAGTCCAAATCGTTAATTAACCTGTGCTGCCATCTATGGCCCGATTGGCCAATTGGCCC
Source organism: Drosophila montana (assembly GCF_035044405.1). Taxonomy (NCBI): domain Eukaryota; kingdom Metazoa; phylum Arthropoda; class Insecta; order Diptera; family Drosophilidae; genus Drosophila; species Drosophila montana. The sequence continues at coordinate 3,144,993 of NW_026996559.1, read as the reverse complement.
CCACGCAACTGCATCTGACCCGCTTTGCGGTTACACTGTCCCTCCCCTTCGCTCCCCACTCTCTTGTAGCTGATTGGAAAATTGCGTTAGATGCTGCTGCCACGATATACAATATGATTTATTATCCAAAACATTTTGGGGCCAAATTGTGCGTGCCTTTCGTATTCTGATTCGCATTCGAAATTTGCCGTTAAGCGCTGCACAGTGGCGCAAAAGCATCTATTATGCCACAAAAGCTGGCCTAGTTTGCAAAGAAATTGAAACAAACATTTCAATATTGAAATATGCAAACACAAAATTAATTATATATTCAACCAGAAATTTGAGGGGTCACTGCATAAACTTAGTTCGCGTTGCGGCAACATATTTATTAATATCAATATAAGTCAAGTACTAATTGCTTAATTTTGCATTCAATGAAAAAATGTTTGTATAAATCAATTTCTTAAAGGTCAGGTTAGCGAAACATCAAATTATATAATATATTCAATGCCAAATTTTCGAATAATTACATATTTTTTCGAATGTTTCAAGAAAAAAAAAAGTTTTATAATCGATCCAAGAACTCACAAGTTATATTGAATGCATTTTCACAGAATTTCACCAACAAGTGTGAGAAATGAGTGGAATGTGAACAAAAATGTTTTGTGATTATATATGTATATAATTTGATCAAGCTATTTTATATGGAACACTGCTGTAAAACTTATAATTATTCCCCTCAAGGAAAAAGTGAAAGGAAAGATATTAGCTTTGGGACGGAAGTAATTTTTATAGCTCTACACAATATCGATACAATAGCTCCCACAACTTATTCGTGCACATATTTGCACGAAGTGGGGTCTAAGGAATTTCACCTACAAGCGTGTAAAATGAGTGGAATGTGACCAAAATTGTTTTGTGATTATATATTTATATCAATTGGTTAAGGGGAGCTGCATATACATATGTTGTGGTGCGGAAATACTCTTCATAGCTCAACACAAAATAGATTTGTTTGTGTAAGACTACGGAAAATCAAGCTTATGTACTCTAGTCAAGAGTGTACGACTGGAAGATGCCACGAATCCTTCTAGGCTACGTACTCTTTATATAGCGGCTGTCTGTTCTTAGAATTTTAGAATAACTTCGGTGTTGCCAAAGGGCAAATGCCTAGCTTTAAAATGAAATTTATTTCTAGATTTCAAAAAGTGATATATTCCTAAGCTGTGCTATGCTAAACCAGAGCCTACATATCAAATTTGGCGTATATAGCTCGCATAGTTCTCGAGTTATGCTTAAGAAACCAAATTCGATATGGAACGAGATATCGACAGAAAGCGATTAAGCGATCGTACTGCGCAGCGTACAGAGGAACATATGTATATGTATTACGAACTTCAGGTCTTTTGCATTTGTAGTTTCGCTTTTAGCCCATTTTCCCTATTGAGCCTATGCGGGCTATATAAAAGAAGCTTATTGTATGATAGACAAAACGTTTTCAGGTGAAATCTCGGCACAGCTGAGGCAGTAAAAACTAAAGCAATCAGTGCGATGCGATCTAGTTTATGTACATACATACGTCTGTTATGCTGCATTCTCGCCGATCTGTCATTATCGCAGCACGTACTGTGCTTCTTCTTTTTTGTTTTTGCTGTGGCTATTTTTTGTTGTTGAAAATTTGTATTTAGTGTCCACTGTGCGCCACTTTCTAGGAGAAATGTTCTGCGCAAGCAATAATAGCCAGCAGATTGTTATCTATGGAAGACTCGCTCGCTCTCTAATCACATTAGGGCCATTAAAATGCTTGGCCATATGCTGATAAGCAGCCGTCGCCCGCTGACGTCTAACGGCTGACAACGCCCCCTCCACTTGGAGCAGCGATTCCGCAATTCCAGCCAAACTGGTTGCATTGATTGCGCAAATGTCGTGACTGAGATGTCGGCGCATCTTTATTGCAGGTGCCGCGCCAGCCGCAGCGCGACAACGATTGCTTCCTCGAGACGGCTTCAAGTTCAATTACGCCAAATTGTCATCAGCCATTGGCCGAGCTGCCAACGGCCAACGGGCAACATCCAAGTGGCCATGGCCAAGCCGTGCCGAGCGTAGCCGGGCAGCTGGTTTAACTTTCACTATGCACATGGAACTTGGTACGTGATCTTCGCACATGGCGTTTTCCTGTTGCAGTTGCTCATCCAGCGGCTCATGATGCCGACGATGACGATGACGTTGACGGCGGCTCGATGACTCGATGATGCCTCCGCCTGCACATTTTGTCATAATTTTCATGTGGGAAAATCTGTTGTGTGTATCTGAAAAACGTTTTTATTTTCTTATATTTTCTGCCTGCCCAGGCCGAAGCCTATTCAACTGGTTTGCTGGGTTTCCATTTGCTGCTTGTTGTTGTTTTTTCTTCTGTCTTTCTTTTTTTTTTTTAATCTTTTTTGGCATGTTGCAAAATCGTTTCCACATAATGCGCCCGGCTGCTGGGTAACTAAAAAAGCAACAACAACAACAAACACGACAATGAACTTTTAATTACCAGACTCGTTTCGTAAAGAAAATATTTAAATTAACTACAAAAAGTAAAAAAGCAACAAAAAAAACGAACACAAATAAGCATGTTGGCAAAAAGCGAGTGCGGAAAAACTTTACTTTGGCCACCGGATATGCAGATGCCGATCCCATTGCCATTACCACACGGCAGGTGGGCAGGTGGGCAGGTGGGCAGGTGGGCCATGGAAGTGGGTAGGAAGAGGAGCTGGCGTCGCAGCCGCAGCAATTGGCTGGGGTGAAACTCTTTTTACCAGTAATATGAGCCCCTCCATTTGGGATGTTGATTAGATTTGATTTGTTGGATGGATTTCCATGTGTCGCGAGTACTTTGAGACGCGGCCAAATTTATGAGTAGACCAATTGCCAATTGCCGCCGTAATTGGCTGCGATTGGGAAATTGATTGGCAAAATGCGGTTTCGATTTCAGCGAAATTCACTTTCAACGAAACGATTATGAGCAGCAACCCCCCCCCCCCCCCCCCCCCTTGCCCCATCGATTATAGTAGTTGGTCAGATGAAGAAAGCGCGTCAACTCGAATGGAAATTTCGATTGGTGCACAATTTCAGCCTGAACTTCAATCATAAATTGCCAAACAAATCAGAACTTTAATTAAAAAGTAGAATAGAGCACAGATTCTTAAGAGTTTGTTAATATTGTGCTGCTTAATTAAATCACATGACTTAAAGTCCAATCTGATCAGCATCGGACATATCCCATAGCTTCCATTGGAACAATTGCTCGCAAATTCAATTTAAGCATAGAAATATGTCCTATATGTTTGTTAGGGTATTTCAACTTCGACAGCTCATTCTTGCTTTTAATTTTTTCTAATTTCTTTTTACTTTCGATTAAGTATTCTTTTAATAATGAAACATTAAAGATTAAAACTGTTAAATTTCTATTTATTTTCGACCTTTTATTACTTTTTATTATAAAACACTTTTTTTTATAACTCTTTTCTCTTGTTTCCTGCGGCTGAGATCCGAGAATTGAATTTATTTCTTTTTTGTCTAAAGTATCGACTTCTACCCCGAACCGATAATTCGGATATATTGCGCTGGGCTGCTTCTAATCTCATCGTTGCATTGATTGTATTCAAATTCAAATACAATTTCTTGTCAAGCTTACATTTTAAAATCGAAATATTCTGTTCAAAATGTACCATTTTTGTACATTTTTCGATGTAACAAATTGAATATTCCCCGAACTATTGAGATTATTGTATAATATGTCCACGACTTAATTGTTGCTATAACTATTGCGAATGTAATTGCACTTTTGTACAAAATCGCTTGATGGCAAACAGACGAATTTTAAAATTTTAAAAATTGTTTTAAATGAACCCTGCTTATGAAAGATTTTAACAAGCTATTTCGGTTTGAAGAGACCCAAATATATATATTTAATTTTTTTTCACACTTTCCGGTAAATCCACCCGTTTCTGGGTGAGATGACGAATTAAAATGCTGTATGGGCTAGATTTAAAAAAAAATTTTTTTTATAAATTTCTAAGGGCAAACATGGCTGGAATGTTGCCCCGAGCAAAGCCGGGTAATGCCCGCTAGCATATATATTAAATTCCTACTTAGCAGAAACGTCTTTTGTATATTTGAGAAACTTTGGGGTAGAACATTTAACTTTAAGCTGTTTAACCAGTATATTTTTAGGAATCTTCGGGATTATTGAAAAACCGCCATATAATTGATGTATTTATGTATATACTTATTATTATTCACATTCATTCGCGTCTTGCAGTTAGTCTTTAAGTCAGATTTCTTTAATAGATGACATAGCCAAACGTAGCTCGTACTTGTTGGCATTTTGTTGTGGAGTCTCGCAAATTGGAAGCTGGCAGAGCAAAGAAATTTTGCGACAATTAGCCAGTGAAAGTGCCGAAATGGATCGTTGTGTGTGTGTGTGTGTGTGTTAATACATTTATTTATTTAATTTTATATATTTGTTGCTGTTGCTGTTGTTGTTGCTGTTGCTGTGCCATGACAGATTATATATCAAAAAGCTTAACTAAAAAAAAACGAGGGGAGGGCCAGAGGGCAGAAAACAACAAAGCGAAGCGAGGCAACTCACAAACACCGAAAATTAAATATAAAACTGAGCGCACTCAACAACAACAACAACAACAATAACAATAACAACGCACAAATGTGTGTTAAATATAATTTTTTATTGTACTTATGATTACAAAGATATATATTTATATATATACATATGTGTGTATATATTTTAAGTTTTTTATAACAGAGGGCGGCGGTCTGCTATCTGTCGGGCGCGCGAAAATAAAAAGCACTGTCAACAGCAACAATTACAGTTAGGACAAGCTAAGATATGGCTGACAGTTGATTTAAGTGGAAAAGCCGCTGTGGAAATCTGGCCAAAAGCTATTCCAGTTCCCGGTTGGCCAACAAACTGCACTCGAATACAGCGAGTCGCGTCGACCTTGAAACGGGGGCACACCAAAAACCAAAAAACGAAAAGCCAAAAACTAAATGAATAAAAAACAGAGCAAAAGACAGTTAAAGCCGCGTCACGTTCAATGCTACGGTCAGCTGAGTGGCCCATATACGCGTTCATTGCGCCCCACCAGCAGCTCCAGCGCCGAGCTCCAATGCGAGCCCCAAAAACTGAGACCGTGGAAACTTGAATGTTAATTGATTTTCAAGACAGACCCCAAACAATTCGAAATGGTAACAAAAACGTGCCCAGACTTGGTCTCAAGCCTAGGCGCTCGACCTCGTTAAATGCAACAACAGCAATGAGAATTTGAAATTTCTAACTAGAAATTTATCAATCCACCCGCATGAGCTTGCGATTTTATTTGTTCAAATTTCCCATAAGACATAAAGTGCTAGAGAGGAGCGCGTGTCGTGTTGCACTTCGTGACACGTGACACTTAAAACTAGCCACAATGCGAGATCTTACAATAAATCCATTCAATGCGACTCTGCTAAATGCGAAATACCTATCTATCTATCTATCTATCTACCTATTCCTCTATTCAAAATATAAATAGAAAAAGTTCGCTAAAAAAGCAGTTAAAATATAACAAATTAGCGTAACTTATCGTTGATATAAATATTGCATCATTGCAAAAAACTGTCAACAGATTGTAGAAAATATTCGTGACTCCATAAAGATTCCAAACAAAAATTTAATATATAAAATAATATATAAATAAAATTTTTTTTTTTGTATTATTTTAGAAAATATTTCAGAAAGTATTAACAGCATGTTTTATTTCACTTCAATTATTAAATTTACTACATAAAATAAATTTTCTCCAAAAATGATTTTGAAACTGATCGGACGGTAAGCAAATAACTTTCATCCAGTCGTTTTCCGCCGATTTACCACTGTTGCGGATGGAATTTCCCAAATCACTGAAACACGTATTCATTAAACTCTTATGTAGAGCTTTGAATATAAGTTTGAAGCAAATCGGACAAAACTTAAAACTTTGCCCAACAAATCTTTGAATCGCATTTCTACCGACGAGTCTTGGATTCTGCGAAATGTGTGGAACACGTCTCAAATGATTTTTCTTATAGATCTCTGGAAATGAATTTGAGCGCGAAACGTCACCCACCAAATCTTTGACCCCCATATCCACTAAGGAGGAATGTATTTTCCAAAAAGTGAGAAACACTCCTCAAATGAATTTGAATCTGGTTTGGGCTGTGCATTGATCATCAATCAGTCAGTCAGTCAGTCAATCAGGACAAACAGTTTTACATAAAGAGATAACATGTATATTTATAATATTTATTATAAGGAAGCCTGTTTAAGGAGAAATACGCTAAACTATTTTATTTATTATTTTAGAACAAAAATTTGGAAAAATTTTCAGAGAATGTTAAAAGTTGTTCAATGTTCAATGAAATATTTATAGTATGAAATATATAAGAATATTAATTGTGTTGTAGATTTTTTATTGAGAAAGTAAGCGAAAATATTTTATACTTATTTTCGAAATTAATATAAAAAAAACTCCTCAATAATTATAATTATAATGTTAAATATAATGTCGATTTTTTAATGAGAAAGTAAGCTACAAAATTTAGATAATATTTTAAAAAATGTTGAAGCATTCCTCTTCCTTTTGTACATACCTAGGCGGTAAACCCAACAAAATATTTGTCGCTGGTTCGCTTCACGACAAATCCTACATATTTTTATATACTAATAGATGCGGGTTAAAGTTGATCTCTAACCAAAATCGGCTATTCCAAATATGGTCGGTTAATCCCAATGGCTGAGGCCAATGTTATATATGCTGTGGAGCTGGGCGCCCCATATAATTTCATTTTGGCGCCAAACCGTTTTTGAAAACAAATGAAAATATTTTTCAGAAATAAGAAAATATTTTTTGAACAAAAAAAAAATGGTTTGGTTCAAAGTCAATTTTTTTAGGCACGTCCAGCCCTAAAGCATATGTAAATAAATATAAATATATAAATATACTTTTTTTAGAAAAATGTGGAAAAATGGAACAACAAATTTATTTCATTTCAAAAATTATTTGGCTCAGGCTTCGATTCGTTTGTTTATTGAACAATCAGTTCGGTTCATAGTAAAATATAAAATGAAATTACGGTCGCAACGTATTGGGAATCAGGGTTCTGATCCCACAATAGTGTGTGTTTGCAAAAAAAGTAGTCTTAATTAGAAAGTTAGATAAATGATGATAAAATATTTTTCTATATTCTGAATGGAAACAGCACAGAACCTCAATATATTCAGTTCGAATTAGTATCGTAAAAGTTGTTATTTTATTCTAGTGGGCAAAGTTGTGTGAAATCTGGACTCTATTTGAAAAGTGTGGTACATATTGTGTGCCGTGTTGAAAGCATTCGTCGCGCGATTAGTTCTAAATAATGCCAGCTCGAATCCCTTGAAGCACTCAGGTTCTATTCAGAAACAATTCGCTTCATTCAACCCACACTCACTTCACCTTATTCGTATTTACTTTGCGTCATTCACTTGTTATTGTTGTTGTTTTTTTTTTATTTTACTGCTGAATGACTTTAATTGTTGCTCACAGCTCACCTGATAAACAATTGCAAACAGGTAAACATATAATCAACGAAATATTTTAAGTACGAGCATTTGTCATACTCGCCGCGAGTTCATCAAATATTTATTGCCAAGGCACTTGTTAAATTCATATGGTGGGCGTGGCTGTGCTAGTTAGTCCCAGTCGCAGCTGTCACTGACCTACATGGCCCAACAATTGTTGGTAATTGACGAAGGGTGCCCAAAGAGGCCAATATCTCGCTCAGACGACTTATTTGTGCCAAAGAATTTGCGCATTCGTGCTCAGACGTGCCCCGATTTACGTGGAAGCAATATGTGTATATAGACATTATAGGCTAATACCAGACGAAATTACCCGGCGTTGCAAGGCTAAAATAAATAATGTTGAAAATGAAAGCGTTAACGAAATTGTTTTTGCGATTTGCCCCCCATTTCAGACACATACAGAGCCCCGCACATCACGGAAGGCTCGATCCCCAAACTGTTCCAATTCCCAATTGAATTGTCCCTATGGACACTGGACATTAGACAAAGCTTATCCAAGGCAGGCACATAAGAACCTCTTCTTTGATTGCCACCGACTAAATAAATACCCTCGCACATTTAGCAGTGTACCAAATAATATTTTGATTTTAACCACACAACGTGCTACTTAATATAACTCACTTTTTTGATCGATCGTTTTGGTAGAAGTGTTTTGGCACCAAAAGTTATATGTTGATAAGATTTTGACAACATTTTTGTTACCAATGCGATATGTCGCATACAGCCAAAATATTAATCTATGCAAAGTTAAAAGTGGACAAACCAATGCATTCATGCCTCCCTTTGCCACAATTCTCCAAGGGGAGCGGGGCATTGTATCCAATAAACGATTTTATTTGTGCCTGCCTAGAATTAATATGTAAAATTTGATGAGTCAAGCCCATATAAGCCGCTAGGTATACTCAAAAAGCTAACAATCGATGCTTATCGATTTGGAATGACAGGCCATTTCTTACGAATCGATAGATATCGATTTTGGGATTACCTTTTTTGAGTATATCTCGATACTTATCGAGATTTCTTTAAAATCAATAAATATAGATTTTTAGTTTTGCCTTATTTGAGTATATCTCGATACTTATCGACTTGGAAGAACAGACAACTTCATCCGAATCGATTGTTAGATTAGCTTTTTGAGCATATCTCGAGATCTCGAGAAGAGCTATCGATCATTTGAAATAAACTAGATCTATCTTCGTTCCAAATTGAAAGTCTCTGGCTCTTAAAGAACCTGATATCGACTAACTTATCAATTTTCATGCTTGATTTTTACTGAAGCTGATTGTTTCTTCTATTCAAATTCTTCTATTTCCACTCTGTCTGCTCTTTACCATTGGAAAAGCTTCGATTTAAAGGGTTTGCTTGCAATTTTTCTCAAATCTGCGCTAGATTCAAACCAAAACTTAGCTCGCAAGCTCGTTTTGATAGCCATTTTGATGGTCGGTTGAAGTTCTCCTTGTGCCACAGACAGTTTGCTGAACTTTGAATTGGTTAGAAACGATAACGATAGTATGACAAATCGAGCTGATTTCATTAGTTAGCTATTCGATTGCGTTCAATTTATTGATAAATCGCGCTTCCAACATTTTTCGCTGCACTTTTGTCCCTGTTCTCTCCACCCCCGCGTGCCCAGGCCGGGACGCGCCAGCCAATTTCATTGAGCAGCATTCACAGGCACATTGCATACCCAGCGAAGTGTAAAACTAAATTGCACTTCCAACAATGTCAGGGCGTGTACTGCAGCGAGGGTGGTTTGAAGAATTTGATTGATTCACAAATTGCACAAGTTTTCTGCCAGGAAATGCTTAAATATATCATATAATTATAGCTCGCTTGTCTGGTAAAGTAAACAAAATTGAATTGTAGCTCTGCTATATGGTATCTTAGATGGGTTTCTAGTCTTTTATATTATATGTTATATTTTATATCAATTGCTATTCTTAATATCTATACTGATCTACACTTGTGTAGATACTTATATGGCCCATTCCTGCAGCGACCCTCGTGTTGCGAATGGCAGCGATTCTTAGCAAGTTTGCCGCGTCAGTTTATCAATGGGTTTTTTTTCTTATTGTTTTATATATACAGGGCGTCAATTTGCGCAACTTGAAGCTACGTGCAGGGAGCTTGGAGCCGAGGCTCGAAGCTCGACATTCAGCTCGAGGTTTTGCATCGAATAGTTAGCACGTTAATTGCTGGCTGCAATTGAAACTGCGGGCTTGTTCTGAATTGGATGCAGAGACTGGTTCTGATTATGGTTCTGGTTAGACTCGTTTGACAAAAGACCTGAGTCTGCCGCCAGCTGTTGCGACATGAACTTTCTTTCGGCAATGATGGCGCTTAATTGTTGCCCCACTTCAAAGCGTTCGCAGCCACACGCGGCGTATGCGCAACATTGTTGCCATTTGCCAGTTGCTGTTGTTTTCTCGCCAATGCGCAGCGCTTAACAAGTCATTAGTTGCTTCAACTAAGCCAAATTGTTGTTGCTAATTGTTGAGTTCATTGATTTTATCGGCGCGCCAACATTTTGCAATCGCAGCCGACATCGGTCATGCGTCTATATATAGAAAGCGAGCGTTTGCCTGCAAACGGAGCCCATTGAATCATCATTGGCCAGCCGCTAGTTGTTGTTGTTGTTGTTCCGGAAGTTGACAAAGCCATAGTTTTGGGCTCATAGACATGGCAAGTGACACCGCTTGGCTGTGGACACGGCACATGCCGGCACGTAGGCAATAGAAAGTGGACAGCACACCCCCCCCCCCCCCCCCTAACTATTTGACCGCTGCACCTGCGCTGACGCTCACGACAAAAATAAATGCATTAACTCATCACAATTTGCACCTTAGATTTTAAGTATGTATTTACCTATATTTATATATATATATATTTATACATATTGCTTATGTATTTACTGCATATTATATAAAGTTGAAGATAATAATTAAATTTAGCAAAACTGCTCACGCCCTTTGCCACTTGCCGCCCCATACCGTGCCCCCATATTCCTATATATCTCTTTCTCTCTCTCTCTCTCTATCTGTCTCTCTCTCTCACTCTCCGATAAAAGCTCGCCAACGCGCGTTCATACGGCGTGCTTAAAAGCTTGCGTTGCTCCGCTCGCTATGCCAAAAGAAAATCCAAATCTGCAATAAATCTCAATGCGCATCTGAAGCAACAGCCGAAGGAACAAAAAACACAACAACACGAACAACAACAACCACAACAGCAACAACAACAACAACAGCAGCCACAACAGTTGGAGGCGTTATATGCAAATGTTGAAGAACTTGTCCAAGCTGAAATTGAAGAGGATGCTCTAATGGGTAATGCGCAGGTAAGCGTTGAACACGAACATCTCCTAGTCGCTCTCATACGTGTTCCACCAACCAATCCAACGCCCGCCATCCAACCACAACAACAACATCAACAACAACAACAAGAACAACAACAAACATCTCAGCTCAACTCAACTTATCGAACATTTACTTGTTGGCGTCAATTAATGGATATTAATTTTATTATGTGTTGCCCATGCCATCAACCACCCCCATGCCCCCCACCCTCCACCCGCACCCTATGCACCACATCATTGTCACTGTGTGTGTTTGTGTGATTTTATATTATTGTTAAACTCGTTTGGCAGCCCAGTCCGGGTTATTTAGCAAGTAAGTGCAACTTATTTATAAGCAAAACATTCGAACACTCAAAAGCTGCTGCCAACAGCTTGCAACAGTCTTTTTTATAACTAACACAGATACACCTATACATGCAGAGAATTGCGATGCCAGATCTTTTACCTGTTTACGCCTTGGCCTTCTTCTGCTTCTTCCTGTGCAAATAAATATTTTGCAAGGTCTTCTGATCGCTGTTCAATATAATAATAAACTGTTTGCGCAGGTGCAAAACTTGAATTAGCTTTAAGCTTGGCAGCAACAACAAAGCAGCAGCTCGAGCTTTCAGTGCAAGCTTATTGTGAACGCTCTACCAGCCCACAGATGGCGCTAGCAATGCGTTCAAATGAAACCTAAAGATATTTATCGTCTTGCGAAATGCAAATCGTTCACAACATAACGACCATAAAAATATATAAATTAGCAGAAATTAATTAATATTGTAATTAAAAGCTATTTGTGATTATTCCATCAAGGGTTATGTAATTCAAATTAGTTCTTTAACGTGCATTCATTTTGGTTTCATTCTTGAATTCCAGTTATTCAAATTTGCTAACTTTGATTTGTCTATGTTTAAGCATAGTACATAAATTCAGTGTTGGTAAATGCAATGAATTATTAAGGGAAAAGGCGAAAGGCAATTTTTTGACAGTTATTTTGAAAAGACTTTAGCATTTGGTGTGTTTAAATTTCGCATTTTATTATTTATATAAATAACTAGCGGGTGTAACCCGGCCTTGCCCGTGGAACGTATGTTAAAAATCAACGTTCTCAAAAAGTTTTGAAAATGATTTTGAAACTGATCGGACGGTAAACACATAACTTTCATAAAAACGTTTTCCGCCAATTTACCACTGTTGCGAGTGGAATTTCCCAAATCGCTGAAACCCGTATTCATTACATTCTTATGTAGAAAATCGGACACAACTTAAAACTTCGCCCAAAAAATCTTTAAATCGCATTCCCCCCGAAAATGTTTAAATTTTGCGAAAAGTGTGAAACACGTATTAAATGATTTTTCTTATAGATCTCTGGAAATGAATTTGAGCGCGAAACGTCACCCACCAAATCTTTGACCTCCATCCAAAATTTCAGCTTCCTATCTCTTACGGTTTGGGCTGTGCGTTGATCACCAATCAGTCAGTCAGTCAGTCAGTCAGTCAGGACAAACAGTTTTATATATAGAGATATACTTATATACATTTAATAAACATAAAGTAACCCAATGATGGGACTCATTAGATCCATACATACATGGAATATCGATAAAATTGATAGCATTACCTGGTTTTCGGTATTTGGTGTTGGTTTTTATATTATCATTGACTAAATAAGCCGTTCGCATAACATGTCCATCAATCATATAAAACGTTAACTAACTTTATTAAATTGATTTCTTTATGTTTTCAGGTAAGCCTCAATACAATTCCAACTTTCAGTCAGACCAAACAATGCGCCGGCCAAGTAAGTTACACTGTCTAATTAAGTTTTTTTGTGTGCTGATAAACAACTGATTGCCACATAAATGTCAAAAAATACAAAAGTCACAATGAAATGTGCTCAAAAAAAAAAATAAAAAACAAATCGCCAAAAAGAACAATAAAAAAAAAAACAAAAAACACGATCAACGGCTTTTCGAGCATTATTTTCACATCTGTTGGAGATGTTTTTGTTTATGGAGAGACACAGCTGTTGTTGTTGTTGCCATTGCTGTTGCTGTTAGCTTGTGCAAGAACCCTGCGAATCTCGGTCAAGCAACAAGTGCAGCAGCCCGCTGTCGACTTCGCAGCCGACGCCAGCGTCGCCGTGTGAACTGCGCCGTCTGTGTTAATCACGCGCTGAATGTTAATGCAAATAGTTATGCACATGCACACACATACATATGCATGCCGCTGCGGCTGCTGCGGCTGCGGCGGCTTCTGCTAAGCCGCATAAATTTGCAGCGGTTATGCAACTGCAACTGACATTGCCCATAATACCGGTACTTGTCAACGGCAGCGGCGGCATCAGCAGCAGCAGCAGCACGTGCATTTAGCTGGTTAAATTATTGTAGCAGCTAATGCACAGTGGTGCCAGGCTCAAGAAAAACTGTGGAAAAGTTAACACAACTATTTATATGAATAGTACAGTTAATTTATTTGCTGTTACTATATTCAACTATTGTTTTAATCTTTAACTGATTGTTTTCAAGATATTGTAATATTTTGTTAGGCAATTATAGTGCTATAAATTTTCCAGCAAATGTGCATTAAGCAAAATAATAAATAAAAAGAAAGTTTTTACACTTATCAATATTATAATATATAAATTATATTTACAGACTTTTTTTATTTTAAGCCTAATTGAACAACTTGTTACGCGTTCACATAAAATAAGCATTTCAAAAGCAATAAAATGTGGCCGTCAATTAAATATATATACTATTTATAAGATTATACACATGCTCAAATAAGTATTCAAATATTTATCAAAGTACAATCAAGAAGCAAAATTTTCAAATTGAATTTATATTTGATTGTTATCGATCCCCTAGACAGGGAGGAGGAACTTCAACTTTGGCCACACTGTGCGCAAACGGTACATGTGCGCAGACCCAATCAGCGAATACCGCTTTGCATGCTGCGACAACAGATGCTGGTACCGTAAGACTGCAGTCTCGTCCAAATATTTGGCCTACGCGTTGACAACAACAACAACAATAAGAATATCGCAGCAGGTGCAGCGGCGTCGACGTTAGCTCTCTTGCGTCGCGTCGTCTCGTTAAGACGCAGCAGCAGCCGGCATGATGCGCTTGCGCTTCGCACTCCGCGCTCTTTTGAGCGCTCCACGCTTATGCGGCTCTCTGATTGGGGGCACTCAGTTTCGTTGTGCAGTATACCCGCACCCGTAAGCGGCAATCGGGTATGCTAGGCTTTCAAAAATCAGTTGTCGAGATGTTTTAGGCATTGTTAAACATTAAGTCTGATGAATGGGCTATAATTGGGAATTTAACTAAGCAATCTATTGAGTTTTACCAGTGTTAAAAAACCTACAAATACATTAGTGTCAAAAGTGTAAAAACTTGCAATGTTATTTAGAAAACTACAAACTTTGAATTATTGAGTTTGAGATTTAAAAAGATATTTGTCAAACCTAAAGTAAACTGCTGGTTAATAGATAGTTCACGGTTCAAACCCATGTCAAGTTTTCAAGAATATAAAAAAGCATCTATAACAAAATATGTTTTTTTATATCATTCATTTTTAATAAATAATTTGAATAATTTTTAATTTATAAAAATTTTGGAATAAATTTAAGCATTAAATTTTCGTATTTCGAATCAATCCACTTTTGAAAAATATATATGATGTTTTTTATTTATAATCAATCCATTTTTTAAAAAAATATATATGATGTACATATGTATATATTGTGAGCAACTGCTTTGGTTAAAGGTTTAAAAAACTTAACCGGTTCGATTGAGACCCGATTGCAGGTCCCATTTATGCGAACACGGTGAAAACTCTTCAGCCCTTAAGCTACCCATTTTTTTGAGAAATCTTTTTCCTTTGGCCCAAGTCTCTTTTCGGATCGGGTATCTTTATAGTCGTACCCGTTTCGTTAAAACCGTTCTCATTGGTTCTGTTTGCGTTTGGCGCTGCCGCCGCCGCTGCTGCGGCTGCTGCTGATGTGTTGCTGCTTCAGCCGGCTGCGCTTAGTCTGCCGTTGTGCGTCGTTGACGTCGCGTCGACGTAGTTGCTGTATTTCGTAGCCCGTTGTTCTAAATTAAGCTGGGAGCCGCAGTCGCAGCCGCGAGGGGCGTAGTAAATGCCGCCATCTGCTCCAACATCGCCGTCGCCGTCGCCGTCTTCGACGTTAATTTTGTGTTCGCCTAATTAAAATCTCGTAGATTTTCGATAATTTGCCTTTACATAACGCACACGCGTAAATTAATGTGGAAAGTGGGCGCGTGAGGTTTATTTATTTATTTTTGTACCTGTTTGTGCGGTGTCAAATGTGTGAGAAAACAACAACAAAACGCAATGTGATCTACATTTTTAATCAATTTTGTATTCTTAATTTTTGATTGATTTGCGTCGATTTGTGACAGCCAAAGAAATGCGTGGATTTTCAAAAAGAAAGAAAAAAACAATCCAGAAACATGTGGCAATTTGCAAAAGTAAAAGCTGATGGAACTTCGAGCTGTAGACCATGTTGTTTTATCTGGTGCGACAGCAGGTTGCATTGCTGCAATGTGCAATTACAAGAACACTTGTATCTACAAATCAAAAGAAAACATTTTAAGAGCTCTTTGGAAACCTATAAATGCCGCTTTTTATCGCTTGTCTTCTGCGACCTTCAGCCACATCTTTTGTGGCATGTGACAAAATCAAACTTGAGCTTGAGATGCCCCAATGTTGTTGGATCTGATGGTCAGACGTGTGACAAATTACAAGATGCACATCAGATGCACAAAAAGATACATTCTGCCCACACATGTGTCTTTGCACGTAATTTGTGGATTTCTTTTTTTTTTTTGGCTCTTTACGCACTGCAATTTGTGTATTTCTAGACTTTTGCTCCTCCTTGTTTTTCTTTTTTTTTTTTTTGGCAGCCAACTGCATTTAATGAGCGAAACTTTTCCAAATGAAAAATCTAAACATTTCTGACACTGTTGTTGGGTTCTTGAAATTGTGCCAATTATTTTATTTCAGTTTCGGCCAAAATAGAACACAATATAATGCGAACAATATCATAGTATTGGCCACAGCTAGTCTGTCTACAGATAGTTTTATTTTCGGTTTTTTTAGATCTTATGCGATCTTTTCATGCGTTTGGCTCCCTGTCGACCGATCGACCCCATTAACATAAACACTGGATGCCCTTCCACATAGTATTCATCTATTTGTTTAGCGCCGTAGCCGTTAGTTAATTCTTTCAGACAAGACCAAGCATTGTTAATTAGCCGTCTCTTTAATTCTCTAAAGAAAAACAAATGAGAGAACTGGCCACATTAGTGACAACCACATAAATCCAACATAGTTCGCTATCAGACAACGCATAGAACAAAAGAGCAGCAGAAACAACATCAACAACATCAACAACAACAACAACAACAACTCGCAACATTCCAATGGGTCAACAAAAAGCATAAGCCGGAATATCAAATTCGAATGACAATAAAACTGCAGCCAATGCTGCCCAACAGACTGTCAGCTAGGGAAGAGAGAGAGGGCGGGGCTGACTGTCAACCTTTGAAAAAGAAGTCGCTGGTTCAGCTAATGATTCGAACCAATGCCTCGCCTTAAAGTTCGGTTCGTGTCTCAGAATTTTGACATCTAAATTCCTACGTTTTGGTTTGAAACATGGTTCGTCACAGTTCCTACATATGTCAATTGAACATTTCAATTATTTATAAGCTGAATTTAATGTATTTAACATACATATTTGTATTGTATTGTATAACAAAAATTCGTCAAATTCATATATTTTGCAATAACACTTGAAAATATTATCACTTAGAACAATGTAGTGCGATTAAGGCCTAGCTCCGGCTGAGCCTTATCCACATTATCCGGCTTATGGCTTAAACCGGTTCAGCTTCAAACCGGTTTTCAGCCTGGGCCAGCACAGGTGGCAACTGCCGTCTGGTCTTCTCTCTTATCATTTAGAACACTGTTGTGTGATTTAGGCCCAGCCTCGGCTGAGCCTTATCCACATTATCAGGGTAATAGCTTAAACCGGTTCGGCTTCGAACTGGTTTTCAGCCTGGGGGAGTACAGGTGGCAGCTCCCTTCTTGTCTTCTCTCTTATCATTTAGAACAATGTAGTGTGATTTAGGCCCAGCCTCAGCTGAGCCTTATCCACATTATCAGGGTTATACCTTAAACTGGTTCGTCTTCGAGCCGGTTTTCAGCCTTTTCAGCCCTTCGTGTTTTCTCTTATATCATTTAGAACATCTTCGGCTGAGCCTTATTCGCATTATCCGGGTTATAGCTTAAACCGGTTCGGCTTCGAACCGGTTTTTAGCCTGGGCGAGTACAGGTGGCAACTCCCTTCTTGCTTAGCGACCCTTATTATAGAAATGCATGCAGCTTTTGTTTAGCATATGTCGCTGACATTTGCCGCTTGCTGTGCGCACTTGTACAGCTTTAGCCAGCGCAGATGTCAATGACACTTAGTCGGGTGGGGGGCGGGGAGAGGTTTACATTATTTAAACTTTACAAAATTATTGAACCCCAAGACCCCTGCAGTTAGCCCCCGTTGTACGACTCGCACTCGAGGTTAATTATGTTAAATGGTGAATGTTTTATGTATGTCATAATCTGAAAACAATCTAAACTGATCTCTGGGGCCAGTTGCAACTGCAGCACACACTTTGATTGCCTGGAAGCTCATACTTTAATTAAACATTTGCTTCGCAACGTTTCCGGAACGAGAAGTAATTCCACTCGAACATGTGATACTAAGTACATACTAAGTGACTAAACTCTCTGGATGCGTATACATACATATTTTTGCACAGCTGCCAGATGAAGATAAAAACTGGCAATCTGGCTCGCAATCGTTATCGGACGATTTAATCAGTTGTCTTATACAAGCAAGTACATTAAGACCAGCCTATGGGAGCTGTTCGTATTATCGGGTCCATGCCAAGTGGTATCTCATTACCCAGATAACTTATATGATGTACAAACAAGTCTTTAGTCCATGTACAGCTGCAAAACATGGCCATGAATGATTCGACAGTTCATTCAGTTGTGTTAAGAGTTTACAGTTCTCTCAGATATATACACTTAATTGGTGTATATTTCTGATGCTATGCCTATTCAGAAACGTGATTCTTTTCTTTGTAGAACAATATAATTAGCTAGGTGTACCTATAGTCAACGGAATGTAACCCACGTAGGCTTGCGTATATGAAAGCCAGACACTTGCCTTAATCTTAATCATAGGAACACATTTTCTACACCTATTATTATCACATTGCGCAAATAATACGAATACAGAAAGAAAAATAAAAACAATTTAACAATTAAATGCCTCATTAAGGGAACATTTCGCATTGTCGCCGCCCCGCCCGACCTTTTGCATTTGGCGCAACATTTCGAGATAAGTTGCAAAAATATTTGTTTAAGTGAAACAGAAAGCGCCGCAGACCGAACCACTCACACACAGAAGGACCATATAGAGGCGGCGAATCGTTCAAACTACTTAGCCCAAGTTGGCAGCTCTATGGTATCTGCTGTATTTATATATGTATATAGGCAAGCGGACATAGTCCGGCTTTGCCCGGGTCAGTTATTTTCTCTTCAATTTAAATAATATTTTTCCACCCATTTCATATGCTCATTACGGTATGCACAAATATACAAATTTATATATATATGTACATATATATATAAGCAAGCGGGCATAGCCCGGCTACGCCCGGGTCCGCTTTTTTTCTTTAAATTTTACACAATGTTCTTCTACCCATTTCCTATGCTGATTATGCTTCGTATTAATATATATATTTATATTTACTTAGGCTAGTGGGTATTACTCGACTTTGACCTGGTACTTTTTTTCTAACATTTTAGGCATTATTTTTCCACCCATTTCCTATGATATGTGTATATATATAAATATATTAGCTAGTGGGTATTACCCGACTTTGACCGGGTCCATTTTTTACCCTAAACATTGTAAACAATATTTTTCCACTTTTCTCCTATGCTCATTATGCTATGTATATTTATATTTATTTCATATATATAATTGATATTTATATATATAAAAACTAGTGCATTTTACCCGGCATTGACTGGGCCTGTTTACCTTACTACTATCTTGTTTACCTACGTACTACCTTTACACCCAATAATGCAAAAATGAAACATTAAGCTATGCAGCCTTTATCCTCCAATTTCCACAAGCTGAGGTGGATTGTTAGAAGGTGTGAAGCTTGTCTCAAATTAACTTACGTAAAGATCTTTCATAAATTTACATTTACGTGTAGAATAGTCTGAAATCTCATCTCAGCGTGCGTTTCCAGCAGAAAGCGTAACTACAGTAAAAATTTCAACTTAACAGCTTTAAAAGTTTCAGTTGTATGTTTATAATCAGTCAGTCACTCAGTCAGTCAATCAGTCAGTCAGTCAGTCACTCAATCAGTCGGTCAATTAGTCAGTCAGTCGGTAAGTCAATCTGGCAGTCAATCAATCAGTAAGTCGGTCAGTTAATCCATCAGTCAGTCAGTCAGTCAGTCAGTCAGTCAATCAGTCAGTCATCAGTCAACACAAACAGATTTTATATATAGATACATGTGTATGTATATTTGTTGCCCCTCTCGATTTTGGCAACGGGTGCCAAAATGGGCCAACAATTTGTTTATTATACTCGACACTAAGCGAGATAAATGCACCTCATAATCTCCCGACCTCGGCCTGATACGAGCCGAAAAGGTTTGTATGGGAAAATAAGCTCTGGAGTTGTACGAGTAAGAATCGTGTGTGTGTTCTCCAGCTCTGCGGCAAATAAACAGCAGAACGTGTACTTTGCCTGGCGACCGCTTATTATATAACTATAACGTTTATATAACACGAAATACATTGCAAACTCATGTTTGTGTATAGATATAAGCTGCAAGATTTAATTACACATTTTCCATTAGTTAATGTATAGAGTTTCAAAGATTTTTCACAAGAATTCAACGGAAATACGCAATATCAATAGTTCGGAATTGGCTGGATTTATTTTTGTAGCCATGGCACTTGTTGCAACACAAGAACATTTACATAACTCTGGAGTGACATACTCTCGAAACGAAGCGAAGCGCATTCCATTTGCCAAGAAGTCACATCTAACGATGGGACTTAAATAATAGATGATTGTTGCATACTTAACAGACAAAAATATCTAAATGCGAACTGGGGCGTGTTCTCTCGGCGCACCGTTTCTTAATGATCGCAATGTGAACGATCTAATTCTGGAAAACAACATCAAGAAATTGTGCTCTTAATGTGCTCGTTGTAAAAAGAAACCATTAGTGCATTGATCACTTTAGGTTATTGTATAATTATCTGGACTGGTTTTAGTTTCTTTATCATAGCAGTCGGAGTTTTTTTTTTCTTTTGTCAGTATGCGTAGCTTTGATGTTGATGTTGCACATCAGTTTTTATACTATTTTTTAATATACATGTTTTACGTTGTTTGAAATTCAAAAGTTTCTGAAATTTTCTTTTCCAAATTTTAACGGTTGGCAAAATTGCGGGCCCCAACAAATGATCAATGGTAAATCAAATTTTTAGTCTAACAGACAGCCAAAACTGAGCGTTAAACTAACCAGAACCATAAGCGCATAACTAACAGAGCGTTAAGCTCTCACATCACATAATACGCGCGGCCTGCTGTTAACTAACAGTGCACGCACTCAACTGTATCCAGTCCATTTACATAACATAAACATGTTAGTGCGCTGCATCTACCGAGGCTGGGACTGTAACCTTGACAGCGGCTATGACCTTGGCCTTGGATCTGCTCACAAAATATGGCCATCGCATTTTTCGCCTATTTATTAAATATAAATTGCCATAATGGGCAATGAATTGAGCGCAAGAAGGCAAAAAAAGGATGCCGCTGCACGCACAGTCCAAAGGATTTTCAATTGGCAGCAGCTGCTGTTGTTGTTGTTGTTGTTGTTGTAGCCGCTCTTGCTGCTGGACGCAATTGCAATCGCGGCTATTTATAACCTGGCATAGCCTGCGGCTCGCCGCGACTCTACTGATTGTTTTCAGTTGATTTTTTTTTATCCGTCTGGCCATAATTTATGTTATTTGACTTTAAAGCCCAGCTCCATGCAACGGCCTTACATAATGGCGGGTTTCGCTTGCTGCGGCCGCTCGGTGCGCCCTTTGCAATTAGCCTCTGCCACTGTGGTGCATGGAGCATGGCTGCAGCTTGCAGGCTTGGTGCATGGAGTACTCTCAAGTGGCCTTTCGGCTTGTTGGCTAAGGCTAAGGCTAAGGCCGAGGCTCGAGTCTGCCGATGCTGGAACTAAGTCCCCCACGTTCATTAGCTGAATTGTTTCTTGACTTGTCACACTCCAGTTCAAGTAGCACTCCATTAGCATGATACGTGCCACATCGGTGCTTTGCGGCTGCTGCGTTCCAGTCGCAAGTTCTCCTTTCTGTTTATTACACATTGTTTTCTAGTACAGCCGCTGATCTTTATCAAATGTCTAAAAAGGGTATTATAAAACGGGCAGCAACCCTTACTAGCATCAATAGCCGATACAAAAACAAACAGGATTTTCCAATCGGGTGCCACAGTCTGTTGCAAACTCGATCACATTCCAATAACAGCTTTAAATAGGCTACCGGCCAAGTTTATTCACAGTTATTGACTTCCGATTTGTCATCTATCTTTAGAAAAGCTCATCAGTAGTACTTATGCCATATATGGTCACCCTAGCTACAAGACTGTGCAAGATATATATACATTTTCCCGATTTGTCCTGCTCCCAATATAAAATCGTAACACCTTATATAAGTAAGATATAGCCATTAGCAGAGTACCATTTATAGACATAGGTTCAGTTAAGGGACTTAAAATATTTGTCCACTCTATACATATATGTATATACTAGCGGGTATAACCCGGCCTTCCCCGTGGAACGTATGTTAAAAATCAACGTTCTCAAAAAGCTTTGAAAATGATTTTGAAACTTATCGGACGGTAAACAAACAATTTTCATAGAAACGTTTTCCGCCAACTTACCAATGTTGCGAGTGGATATTCCCAAATCGCTGAAACACGTATTCATTATATTCTTATGTAGAGCTTTAAAAATAAGTTTGAAGCAAATCGGACACAATTTAAAACTTCGCACAAAAAATCTTTGAATCGTATTCCCCCCGAAGAAGTTTGAATTCTGCGAAAAGTGAAAAACACGTCTCAAATGATTTTTCATATAGACACTTGGAAATAAATTTGAGGGCGAAACGTCACCCACCAAATTTTTGACCCCCATTTCTACCAAGGAGGAATGGATTTTCCTAAAAGTGTGAAACACCCCTCAAATGAATTTCCCGAAACCCCGTCTTAGCGTGCACCTACATCACATAAGGTAGCTACAGTGAAAATTTCAGCTCCCTAGCTCTTACGGTTTGGGCTGTGCGTTGATCACCAATCAGTCAGTCAGTCAGTCAGTCCGGACAAACAGTTTTATATATAGAGATAATCGAAATTATAAATGCGTCAAGTGAGTAACTACTGAGTTTTATTATTTTGTTTTGTTCTAGAAACAACTGCTCCACCGTTTGTAATTTTCAGTTCCCCATCTATATGGGGAATCTCTCTTCTAAATGTTATTGCAAGAGTTATGAAATAAAGCTCGATCGCAAGATTTCAACATCGGCGGTATTTCTAAAGATTGACAATTCGGATAATAGAATATATTATAGTAAAAATTATGTCTAATATCGGGCATATATATATAAGTATCTAGATGAAACTTGGCATTGAGCCAGCTTTTTGTCGCAGAAAATATGTCGGGGTCGTCCGGATCGGACCATCATGTCATCTATATAGCTGCCACACGAACTTTTGGCCTTGTTGCTTTAAGTGATATGTTTAGCAAACTCAATAGCTTGGCCAAGTTATTAACTATAGCTGCCGTAGGATGGTGGACCAAATTTTGAAGAACGACGTTTTCTAAGATTCTTAACATCAGAATATTAGGGTATTCAAGCTGCTGGTAAATTTTTAACTGTGTTGTCTAAATATTCTTAGATTTTTTGGGTAAGTGTATTTATATGTGGGTCAAAGTGGGTTTTTATATGTACTTTAAGCCGATTACAGGGTAGCTACCCGCGACTACTCTAAACAAGCTCATTCTGACGTGTTTTTGCTGCAAATAACAAATGCAATTAGCTGCTTTAACAACAATGCAAAGGCAAGCACAACAACAACAGCAACAACAACAGCAGCAACAACATTAACAGCAACAATTCGCAAAATGTAATTAAATTGTTTTACTTACTACGGTTTCGCCTGTTGGCATCGGAATAGAAAAGGCAAAGCGCAAACTGTTACAAGCAGAGCGCAATTAATAACCAGACAAACCCGAACCCGAACCCTAGCTTGAACCTTATACCAATATTATCTTACAACGCAAAACAGTTACATGAATGACAAGCATACATACATACATGCATACATATGTACGTACCTTCTTTTGAAAGTGTCTATCTGTTTTCATATTAATAACAACAACCAGAAGGCAGCTTCATCAACGGCAGCATCAGCTTTTAACGTTTGTTTTTAACTGGCCGCCTTGCCCCCCTCCCTTACAACTTTCAATGGGATGTTTGACGCATCGTTTAACAAATGCTTGTGCTTTGAGTACACGTACAAAAAACACTAAGAAAAACGCATTAGTTAACAAAATATGTATGTACAAATTTTCGCTCAAAATTACAAGGTAATTTTTAGGTAATTGTACCTAGTCGCAATATTTAATTTTGTTTATATGTATATATTTCACTTAGTTTAGTCTACTAACTTTTCCCAGTGCATTGTATTGCAATTTATAAAACAGACCTCTCTGCTTAAGGGGCGTGTTGGGCTAGTCACGGAAGCCATGGAGCCTATATTGTACATCCCATTCTTTTAAGTAACATTTATAGGTAGGAAAATACGTACACGTAGCCGAACTACTTTTAAAATCATAATTATTTTCATAAAATCTCTGCTCATAGCTCCACTGCAGGGCATTCCTCAGTCGCATAGGCCGCTCATGAGTTCGAAACAATCATCTTCGCCTAACTCAAAAGTAAATAGTTCATAAATAAATGATTTCTATAATTACCGACACGATTGCAAGCAAAGGCAATGGAACGAAAATGGCACAGAAAACAAATAAGAATTCTCTGGTCAAGAGTGCTCGACCATAATATACCCTGTACCAGAGCAAAGGTGTGATAATACGCAGTTCTACTAATCAGATGCATTTATGTAAATACAAGAAAAGGTACTTTCCTGGATACATAAATATTTATGTCCACCTAGCTTTGTGCATTTAAGAGTTTTTGATATTTCCTCCATCATTGTTATGTTGTCAATCATCGGATTATTCACATTTTAATCCATATTATGAATGTAGGGTATGAAAAGCTAAAATCAGAAGCACACAAAATATTATGTACATTGTGTGTGTATGAATGTGTGTTTATGCATATATGGCTGTGTATATATGATTTTGACGTACATATGTATGTACATATGTTTATGTCGATGCAGAAGACACAACACGGAGACATACAGACGACCCGTCGCTGAGGGCAGGCAGTCGCTGTCAATTCGATGCCAACGCGGCGATTCTTGACATAACAAACGCACGTCACTGTGTTTATCTTCAGTCTTTGCCTGCTTATTCTTTTTGCTTCCCCACCTATTTCTAATGCACTCTTTTGCTGTCCGTTGTCGCTGCCTTCATCGCTGCCGTTCAATAAACAAACCATTTTGTAATCTTTACCTGAACTAAAAGTGGAGCAAAAGAGCATTGATAGGGGGTCCGAATCGGAGGGTCGCTCTGTCCAAGCTGTATATGTATGTATGTACATACATACATATATGAATACACACTTATGTACAGGAATACATACATATGCATGTAAGCCTCACAGGCACTGGTAGGGGTCGAATAATGCAACACTTGTTTGTTAGAAAGAGTAAGAAAGTGCGTTTGCCTCTCTTTTATTGCTCTTTTTGACTTCAGCTGATTCTTATGCTCTGCTTGCGCTTCTCCCCCTTTAACAATTCTGATATGTTATGTGTGTGCGTTTGCGATGCGTATGTAGGTGAGCGTCGGCCTAGCGTTGTCTGGTTTTTATGTTATGTGGACTTAGGGTATTCACGAGCATATTAGTTGACGGGCTGTGCTCATGCACCACGCACAATTTTGTGGATTAAGACTATTATTTAACTGTATATTAATCCGAATTCATATTATATATACTCATGCTTGACTTTTATCGAAATGTGGAAAAAAAATGAATACTTACATATAATATTGCACACAATATCGAATTGTCAGCGCATAAAGAGTGTACAGTAGTCGTGCTGCAGTTAAAGTCCACCGAACATGCCAACACAACATTAAAAAGAACAGCCTTCTTTCGTGTTAATTCTTCTGCTTTGGCTTCCTTCTGCCCCGGCACTTCTCCACTTCTCCTTGTTGTCGCTTGCTTATGCACTTGTCGCCTGTTCTAGTTGCTTTATCCACTCAGTTTTTGGACAATTTGCAGTGCGCACGCACGCAATGTGAACGTATGCGAGATTCACGCAGAGCTGTCAAATCGAATTCAAATCAAAAAGCTAATCAAATTTTAATTATAATAATTCGCGTAGAACGATGAACCATTTGCGCGCGCATAAGTTCAAATTGGGCGGCAAGGACAATGTTGAAATTACTTCAAACGCTGCCGCCGCGGACAACAATAACCGCATTAGCAACAACAACAACAACAACAACATTAATAATAATAATAATGGGAGCAGCGGCAAAGGATTCCTCACCCGCATCAAACGTTACTCGGTGCTCGGGAATAAACTCAGCCGTCGTCATTTGGGCAGCATGACTTTGTCGGGCGGGGGTGCTGGCAAGGATCGCTCCGGCTCACCCAGCAAGCTGGCCACGGGCAGCTACAATATGACCGGCAGCAATTCCGAAGACCATCGGCTTGAGATTGGCGCGCCCATTCTGATATCGACCACAACTCTGGACACAGATCGCTTTGGTGTGACGGAGGCGCGTCTCAAACAGATTGGGGGCGGCATTGCGAAGACATCCTCGATAGTGCGCACCCTAACGCCGCGCAGCTCGGATGAGGAAGAGTTCGTGGATGCTTGTGGCACGCCGCAAATCGAGCAGCTGACTAGCGCCGATGCGGAAACAGAGCATTTTGAAACGCCAACGCATCAACCCGACCGAATGCTGTCCCCGCCACCGACACCACCGCCACCGCCACCCCCGCAACCAGCTGTGGATCCGCCAATGCGACGGCCCCGCATTGCCCGCCAACAACAGTCGCAATCCGTACAGAATCTACATCGATCCGAGCTGAAGGTCTATCTGCACAAGTCGCCATCGATGACGCTGGACATGAATATGACGGCACCGCCGCAGCTTGGCCTAAACCTGCCCGAACTGCCAGAACTGTATGGCACCAGTGAGCTCAGCTTGGCAGCCAGCGACAACAAGGAGAACCATAGCACGCCCCAACGTGGCCAGCAGGGCAGTCAAGTATCCGAGCCGAACGCACACATCATTTGTGGCTTTTTAGCGCAGCAGCAGTGCTTCAAGAGCATCGACTCCTTTCAGCTGATGCCGTCGAAGCAAAGCTCCAAGCAGAGCCTGACCAGCTGTCGCAGCAGCAGAAGTAGAAGCAGGAGCAGAAGCAGAAGCAGAAGCCATCGAAGCCACAGCCAGATCAGCATCAACGAGGAGTTTGACTACGATCTCAAGTCGGTTAGCTATCAGAGCCTGAATGCCCAAAATCTGTTTGTGTCCATTGATGAGCTGCAGGAGATAACCAGACAGATCAACGAGACGGAAGATTTTAACCGTGAAATCGATCTGGAGTACTGCACGCATCGGGATCAGCTGCGTCCCAACGAGCGTCGCATAACACTGCTCAAGAATAAGAACCAGCGTCTGATCAACTTTAATCACAACAAGGAGAAACTGCGCAAGGGCTGGCACGGCATGAAGCACTGGCTCGGCGAGGAGAGCACCAAGCTGAAGGAGGCGGTGCGCCAGCAAACGCCACTGAAACGCGTGGCTCAATCTAAAACCAATCTTAATCAGTCCACCGGCAATGCCAGCCGCCAGTCAATGTCGCCGGACCGCAGTCGGGATCGCGATCGGGATATGACCGAAAGCTGCGAGGATGTCACCGATCGCACCGAGTATGATCCTTCACTGTCACAACATCCCAGCGAGGAGGATCTGTCACCGCACTCTAAACGCTTCAAAGACGAGGTACAGACGAGTCTAGAGCATTGTTTGGTCCCAATCCACAGCCAAATACCATTTACATATACCCCGTTCACATGTCCACCCGGTGCTTGTGATCTCTTTTAAAGTTTCTCTCCCTCTCTCTTTCTTCGATAGGGACAAAACGGCTTCGAGGAACTCAGACGCTATGTCAAACAGGGCGGTGACTTCAGCAAAGAACTCATATTTGTTCTCCAAGAGCGGTAAGTCTCCCTAGTCTTACCTAGGATATACTATAAAGATTAAAAAAGGAATGTTTAAGATCTCTGCGAATATTCCGCACGACATTTCGATTGTATTCCATGTGTTCCAAATCTAAAGGCTCTAGCTACGTAAGCGTCCTCAGCAAACCTTTTTTTTGCGCATTGGGATTAGTAGGGATCTCGATCATAAATATAAACTCCCGAACACAATAAGCAGATCAAGCATACTTTTAATTGTAGTTAACTTCCCTAAACTTTAAGCTGGCCGGCTCCAGGTCAATGTTGCTTTTAACAACCGACAACAACAAGGTATAAGCTCCTTGGTGTGAGTGAAGATAAGTGAAAGTCTATAACCTCCCTTAGAACCTATTAACTTTAGATTTGCAAGGCCTTGTCCTCAGTCTGAAGCTATTCCTATTTGAGAATTATAAGCGTAGTCTTGTGTGCTTAATTTCCCGAATGGGTACTCGAGTGGGTAAAGATTAATCACCTGCCCCTCTTAAAAGGATTTTTGCACCTAGATCTTAGAATTGATATGACATTGATTTTCGACCAGCAGAAGGAAACATGACCTTAACTATAAAGTATTCATATTCTAGATCAGATCCAATTTATATGTTAAATATTCGTGATTATTTAAAATGTTGCGCTAACACTATTCCAATCATTTTGCCAATCATCTAGTGCCGACTCGGAGCTGATCTACTCGAAGTCGCTCTCGAAGTTGGCCAATAAACTGAATAAAGCTGGCCGGGAGGTACCCGGAAGTGTAGCAGATGCCTGGCGTGGTGTTGCTACAGAAATGGAAAGTCGCAGCGACATCCATCGCCAGCTGGCAGCCTCGCTGACCGATGAGCTTGTCAAGCCGCTCAAGACGGTCGTGGATAATCATCACAAGACCCGCAAGGCGGTAAGTTAGTCCAGCCAATGCGAATCGAGTGCGATCCTAAACAAATATATGTATATTTAAATCCAGGTCGAAAGCAATGTGGACAAAGCGGCCCGTGTGCTGAGCGAGTGGCGCGTGAGCGAGGCAAAGGCCAAGAAGGCCTCGCACACGGCCGCTAGGGAGAACGAGAAGCTGCAGGATGCGATGCTGGACGTGCGCATACAGAAATCGCCATCGATAGCGTTGCTACATCAGGGGCCCAACAAGCTGGCCGCCGAGAAGGAGCTCAAATCGGCCGAAAAAGACTGCGTCAAGCTGGACAACAAGCGCAAGAAGGCCGAGGAGGCAGTCAAACGGGCGGACGTTGAATATTACACGCTGTGCGTGCGCGCCGAGCGTGCCCGTGTCGACTGGGAAATGGCCGTGCTTCGCGGCTCCTCCCAGCTGCAGAGCAGCGAGCAGCACCGTGTGGGCAACATGCATAACTTTGTGCAGCAATATGCGCGCCTTATCACCGATATGAATCCCATTTTGGGCAGCCTAACCAACAGTCTGCAGCAGCAGCTGGATGCTTGCAATGTGGCCAAGGATATGCAGGTGGTGCGCAATATACGCCGCAATTCCGAGGGTCCCAGCGAGCAGCTACTGCCCGACTTCTATTGTGAACACACCACGCTGGCTATGAACCGTGAGCGGCGCAAGCACTCGCTGATCAAGCTGCTGCAGCTGGTCAAAACAGATTTGGAACGGGAGCGACGCTCTAGAGATGGGCTACGCGGCCTATCACAGTCGCTCAACAACCAGGAGCATCAGAACATTACTGATAAGCTATACCATGTACGTTTTCATAGGTGTAACTGCAAAAAAATTGACAAGGTTTAACTTTTCATTTTGATCTCTGCTGATCTGCTGCAGATTCGCTCCATGCTGACTTATTTGGAGGGCGCACGTCTAAAGCTGCACTCGGCGCTGCTCGAGCTGGACCACAAGCCGCGCACAACACATCCGCTGGCGCAGCATATACAGGTACAGATACATATATGCCCACGATCTAATCGAAACAACAATTATAACCAATTATACTTATTCCACAGATCACACGGGATCGCACGGGCCTGCAGCAGAGCATTCTCAAGGTGCCCAACTGGATGAAGAACAATGATAAGACGCAGAATACGAGCACATTGCTGTCGCAGGATAATAGCGATGCCACCGCGGATGAGGAGGATGACTATTCGCAATTGCAGAGTCAGACGAACAGCTCCTGTGCAAACATTAGCGTGGTGGCTGCGCCCACATCGGCGCTGCTGAAGCACTTCAATCGTAGCAAGAGCAATATTGAAACCTTTACCAGCCAACCAAAGATAATCTCGACAACCAATGCATCGCTGGCGGCGACGGCGACGGCGACGGCGGTAACGGCCAAGTCCAAAACGCTGTCCGCTGGCCAGACGAACGGGGATCGCGGCCAGGCAGATGGTGGCTCCAATCAGCAGGACTCTGACTTTGATGAGTTTAGTTCGCAGGACGAGGATGAGGCTGAGCCGCAAACAACACAGAATTTCTATCAAAATGCGCAGGAGGTGCAAAGCTCATCCATGAGCTCCCAAGGCGCCAATAGCAATTTTACCAGCGTCAGCTCCAAAGATGGCGGCCAGTCTCAGGTGCTGGGGCGCTGCAAGGCGCTCTACAGCTACACACCAAAACTCTACGACGAACTGGAACTGAGTCCTGGCGATGTTATCGAGGTTCATGCCAAACAGGACGACGGCTGGTGGCTGGGCGCATTGCGCAATCAAATTGGCATCTTTCCGGCTACCTACGTGGAGGAGTGTGTCTAGCATATCGTATCTATATCTAAGCCACATAGTTATGTAAGAGTGTGATTGCATACTTAAGCTTGTATGAGTGTGTGTGCGTGTGTTTGTATGTTTGTGCGTGCGTGAGTTTTGAAGAATGTCATATTGTATTTAATTTCGCTTATCTGCCCCTTTTAACATATGCTTACAACGAGCTTTAAAGGTCTCTGCATTAAAATATCTAAATGTTAAAAAAGGAACACAAAATTATATATATTTAAATAATATTTTTTTTTTTATTATTATTATTTATAGCGCCCAGTTAAGCCATTTCTCTTGCACACATATACTTGACTACGTGTAATTATCATATTGAATAAATATAATTTGTTTGTTTTTTTTTTCATTTACATAATGGAACTACATATAACACACAAATGAATATATATTAAACATAAACATGCGAATCCAGAATCGAAAATTGTTTTTTCTTATTCATCGCGACATTTTTTTTTTTATATTTAATAAGTTATGAAAAGAATTAAAAACAAAAGATATATGCGTATACATATATGTAGTATAGCTTGTATTTTTCTTATAAATATAACAAAAATAATTGTATTTAATGTTCAAAATCATATATCCGATATGGGGCATTTACTATATTTATGCTAGGCAAACTTGAATTGCTTCAAAATTATTTTAGATGAAAAATATTTTGTATTTAAGAAGAAGAAGTAACTCGGCGATGCCCGGTATAAAATTAATGTGTTCAACATGCATCAAAGTATTTTGTGATATCAAGAAATATTGATTCCAATAATTAGTCATTTATTATATTAAAAAATGTTCTAATTGGAATATCTTGGGTATATATAGTCGGTATTCTATTAAGTTTACAAAATTAGAAAAATGCAAATCTTTTCAAGATCGGACTGGTAACTGGGCATAGCATAAATATAGTAATTGATAATTAAACGTAGACAATGTTGCATCGTACGGGCAAGATATATGGTATATTTATATAAATGTATATTAATAATCAAAACGCAGGCCAAAATCGTATTGCAAAGAGTTAAGACTCTTACTGGAGCGGGCAAAACAGCAGAAAACAGCAATCACTCATCCAATTGCTTAAGTGAGTCCAGTCACGTTCTGCTTTTTAATGATAATGGATCAGAAGCATCTGTTTAGTTATTGCTGTAGTAACTAATTGACATCAATGTGACAAAGCATACTGACTTATTCAGCAATATTCAGCAAGTGCACCATGAGCTGGGCAATTGAGAAACTGTTCAGCCCTGGTTGGTTACCTCCGTTGCAGTGGGAACTGGCGCTGGCGCTGGCGCTTGCGCCGGAGCTGGAGCTGCGTTTGTGGTGGCAGCAGTGTCCAGGCAGCGCAGCTTCTGGTACATGTGTATGTAGTGGGCCTGCAGCTGCTTTTGATAGCCAAGGACTTTATCCTTTTCGGCGCACCATTGACGCTTCTCCAGCTCCAGATTGATGCGAAAATCGTCGAGCTTTTGACGCAGCTTGGCTATGTCTTCGGCATAGGTGGTCGACTCCTCGATGAGTGTATCTAGGGCTAGCTGCGCCGGCTGGCCCTGATCCAGCTGCAGTCGCTCCATGATGGCGTCCAGTTGCTGTGGTGCCGTTATCTGTGGTCTTGCTGTTGTCGTCGCCGCCTGACTCGTATACTTACGCGTCTTCTGGCAGATCTCATTCAAGTTGTCCAGCTGCTGCTTGAGGCGCGTATAACGGCCACACGGCTCCTCGCCATACTCGTGCGCAATGGCCAGATCGGATAGCTCCTTGCGCAGCTTGGCCAGCTCGTTGGTCAGCGCTCCAATCACTTGATCCTTGAGCGCAATTATTTTGTTTAGCTGCTGCAGCTGTTGCTCCTGTTGCTGGGTTTCCTCCGTCTGCTGCTTTGGTTGACTTTGGCATGTTATTGTCTTACAGTTGTTGTTGTTGTTGTTGTTATAGTTGTTGTTGTTGTTATAGTTGTTGTTGTTGTTGTTTTTGTTTACATGGTTGATGTTGTTACTGTGTCTCAGGCTAACAATTGCATGATCCTTCATGTTGATTTCAAGCTGAGCAAACGAAATGAGAATCCATTAAGTCAACATATACTTATATATGCCTGGGAAGCAATCTTTTTTAGATAATTTGGAAGAATTTATGTCAAATTATCGATAAGCCCCATTACCCCAAAATCGATAACAATCGATATCAGCTCCATATAACTTTTTGAATCTTATTTGATCTATACTTATTTCCATACATTTGCGTGAATTCATTTAGGACGTGCTCCGTGAATTTTGTTTCATCCAAACCCACGGACGTTTAGTGGAGAGGTAAACCAATCAATTCTGGCCAGGCAAAGCGATGT
Organism: Drosophila montana; assembly: GCF_035044405.1. Taxonomy (NCBI): domain Eukaryota; kingdom Metazoa; phylum Arthropoda; class Insecta; order Diptera; family Drosophilidae; genus Drosophila; species Drosophila montana. The sequence goes on along the minus strand of NW_026996559.1, from coordinate 3,112,388 downwards.
AAGATTGGCTACTCTACAAAGTTTGTGTTGCCGAATCGATCTTTGATTTAGATAATGTTTACATAATTAAGATTTTAATTTGAACTAGTCCTACTGCCTAGTCGCTGGACCACTGAAAAGTACTATGAAAAATAGAATTGTATCATATTTCAAGATGTTTTTTTCTAGAAACCTCCAAGCTAACTTTTATATAGAGATTCGAACCAGCAACATCACAGCCCGGTGGCCCAAACGATCAAGTGAGGCACCTTTGAAGCACTTTGGAACTACTTTGGAATTACTTTGGAACCAGCGCCCATAATTTGAGGTTAAGAATTGTTTTGGAGTCTGGAGTCACAAGCGGAACTTACATGCGCCTCCTTGAGCTGCGTCTTGAGTAAAGCTATTTCGCCGTTGCGTTCGCAAACCTTCCACTCGCTGTCCTCCAGCTGGACACGCAGAGCGGCCATCGTCTGTTGAGCCTCGTTCAGCTGCTGGTTCAGTTCCTGGGCGGAGCACTGCAGCTGCTGCTCGGAGTTCTTGAGGCTCTTGTTGCTGCAACGCGTCAGATCGAGCTGCTGCTGCAACTTCTGCAGCTGCTCGGATTGGCGCAGATTGTGCTGCTTGAGCTGGAACTGCTGCAAGGCCAGGAGCTGCTCCATTTTCTTGAACTTGAGATGATACTCGCGCTGCTGGCTCTCATAGAAGAGCTTCAGGCGCTGCGTCTCGTGCTCCCAGTACACTTCCTTATCCTGTTGGAAATGAAAGTGGACAATGTGGCATCTATCAGTGAGGCTGGCGGGGTGGCGTGTTTGTTATTTAACCTTTTGGACTTTGAAAATTACTTTCTCATTCTGTTCCATTGCCTGTCGCAGGTACGACAGCTCCGAGTCCCGATCCTTGAGTGCCGCCTCCAGCTCCGATATGCCCGAGTCCGAGGGCGAGGGCGTCAGATCGCTGCCAGCTGCCACGGCATTCCCCTTGCTACAAATCGTTGACCAAGATTCGGGTTAGTTGCCAAATTCTTGATTAGAGATTAGGCGAAGCTTGTTCTTACCTGATGCCGCCGCCATCCGGCCTATCATGGCCAGTGAGACACTCCAGGCCCAGACCCAAGCCCAGACCCAGCCCCAGTCCCAGTCCAAGGCCGAGGCCATCCTCGTTGCTGCTGCGCTGGACAACTCGGTGACCGCGTCTGCGCGCCGCCAAGTGACGCAGATCTGTTGTGCCTGGCATGAGGCAAAAATGTAGAACGGCTGACGGCATTAGAAAGTGGGTTACTTACTGCCAAATTTGTGAGTGGCCGCCGTGGAGAGCGGCACCAGGGAGGGCGTCGAACCATAGCCGTAACGCTCGCCCGGCACCGGCTGCTGTGCCGAGTGCGGCTGCTGCTGCTGCGCCTGCTGCTGATGCTGCTGTTGATGCTGCTGCTGCTGATGCTGCTGGGAAGCAATGCGATAGTCCGGCTCAAAGGGAATGGGCTTGAAGGCGATCGGACGCAGAAAGTTGCCGCCACCGATTTGCTGCAGCGAAAGGCGCAAGCGCGACATTAATCAATTTCAAGTGCGCCCAACCCAACCCCATGGCACACCTAATGCCAAGTCAATGTCATGCCTCACCTGTTCTTTGGCCTCGCCCGGCTGCTGCTGCGGCTGTTCGCTAATGGCCAGGCGGCTTCCGGCAGCTATGGGCGTGGTGCGGCGCACAATCGACGTTTGTGAACCAAGCATTGCCGGCAGTGACTGCAGCGCCTCCTCGGCTGACTTGCTCTCGGCTCGCTCTCCCAGCTCTCCGGCGCTGGCCACGCAGCTGCGGCTCAGCTCGAACATTTGCCGTATGTTCTGGAACTTGCTGCGCATCTGTGCTCCACTGAATGCATCGTCATCCAGATTACTGTGGCTGCCAAACTTCTGACTGAGACGCCGCTGCTCTTGGCGCGACTTCAGTGTGCCCGTATGCAGTGCTCCGTGCGCAGGCAACTGCAGCAGTGGTGATCCCAGCGCCGGCTGGCCCATGCTGCTCAAGCTCGGCGTACTGCGCAGCGCCAGCGGCGCATTATTCTCCAACGATACGGAGCGCTTGTGGCCGCGCTTGCCCAGCGGCAGGCTCTGGCCGGAGGCAGCACTTCCCGCAGCGGGAACCGCTCCGGGCATGGGCCCCATGGCATGCGCCGGCAGCGCCATGTGCGTGGCCCCAGACATCCCGAATCGTGCAGCTATAATGTAGAAAAGATTGTAGTTTCAATAAATATCTAATGATCCCAGATAGAAATGTCGAAGCTAGTCTTAGCCGAAGGCCAGTTGCATTCTTTGTTACCATGAAATGAAAAATATACTTGTGCGGTCCCCAAGCATCAAATCGATTCTCTGGCCAGACTCCCAAGACGCATTCTAGTTGCTGATGCTAACGGCGTGGACCGCTTTTGAAATATGCATCTTTTTTTGTAAAAAGCCGCACACACGCACACACACACACACTCACGCACACTTATGCTGTCTCGCAGTGCTGGCATCTCCCGCGGACAGACGCACTTTCTCGTTTCAAGACTCGTCGACCTATATTCTAACCACTAACTTAAGCGCGACTATTTCTCTGGCAACGACAACCCAGCTTTATCGTTCCCGTGTCCACTGACCACTGCGTCCAGTGTGTCGAACGTCCAACGGTGCTCAGTTTTATTGGGACTCAGCCTCAACTGGTTTGCGATGCGACAGCATTTGGCAACAGGTGGTGGCAGATCGGCAGATCGGCAGGCCGTGCCACCTTTTGGCCATAACATTCAGAATTTCACCCAAGGTTAGTTGGGTATTTCAGTCAAAGCACAGCTAACCGGTATGCCTGACAAATCCCAAACACAACAAGCACAACACAAGATCGCCACACCGAACATCAAATGCCCTGTGTGCATTTCCACGTATTCCTATAGAACTATATGATATAGAAGTCCCATCTTGATTAGATGTTGCTCATGTATTAAGATTTAAGTCCTGCTAATAAATGTAAGGTTCGCCCAAGAGAAAGGTTGCTCATGCAGAAACTGTTCCTATACAATGATAAAGAAGTCCGATGTTGATTTTGCTCATGTTTTAAGAAGTTATAGTTATGCTAAAATATGTTGTTTTAATTTTTATAAGTGCCAATCAGAACTCAAGTGTGTTCTATAATGCTCTTAGAATCAAGTTTGTGGTCGCCAGGTTTGTATAATAAACAGTATTAAAAATAAGAGAAAAAAAAAATAAAATAATAAACAAAAACTCATTTTCGACAGATTGTTCCTATACTATGATGTAGAGGTCCGATGTTGTTAAGACTATATGATAAAGTAGTTCGATTTTGCAATCAATAAGTATCAAGTTTGCTCAAGATTTTTGGAAGAACATAGAAGAACAACTTCTCAATTTTGGACACATAATGTCAATGGCACCTATAGGTTATAGTCGTCCGATCCGCCATGCAACAGAAATGCGGGACTAAGCAAAGTCTCTTGAATGAAAAAGACAGAGACGTCTCGACTGTTTTGACTATTGGATCGGGGATTGGATCTCCCTCTAAACGTTACATATTTCGTGACAAAATGATGTGAGCAACTGCAAGGGTATAGATAAACAAAGAAGTGTCAGTTAGGGCAGGTTCAGGCATAGTCTAAAGTTAACTAAACGATTTACAGATTTCAATATAACTTTTTGCCCTAGAAAAGTATAATAAAAATTATATACTCTTTGTTTGTGTACACTTCTATGTTTTTCTCTGTTTTTGTTAGACCTATTGCTTCATCTGAAAGGTCAGATTTATGAATTTGGGCTTTTAATATAACGAGTTCTTAAATACGATTATGCCAATTAGTTATGTTTAATCACATCTAATAAGCAATAATAACAATTCTGCTGACTTGCACAACATAATGAGGAAACGAATACGAAAATACTCAAAATTACTTAATTATAAATTGGCATCCATTCTAAAATACTCGAAACGAATGCTGCATATACAAATGTTGTCTTACAACTTCGTTTCCTTGATTTTGTTATATGTACATTTTGGACATTGCTTGAAGCTTGTTAAGTTCCCAAACGCGTAGCTGTTGAAATGTGATTGGCCCTCTCGGAGTTCTTTTTTTTTTATTGTGCGGGCAATATTCTTTCATTCTATTTTGATAACTACTCGCTTTATAGCATGACCTGTTTTACTGTTTGTCAATCTATTTAGATAGCGCACAACACATCTTTTGTTTATAATTTATTGATAGCGTTTCTTTAAGGAGGTATTATTGGAGCATGCCTTTTTTTTTGAATACTCGAAGAAATGATTTGATTTCTTTTTGAAACAGGACTTTCGAATGGCATGACCTTATTAGCAGAGACATGGCTCTTGCCTGGTTACCATTAAAGAACCACCTGCTTATTTGTATATACGTGTGTGTGTATACATATATGATACATATATTATATATGTATATATACATGATCTCTTACATAGAGCAGAGACAAGCCTAACAAAACGTACTTATAAAATTGTGACTTTCTATGTGATTCTCATGGATTCAAATAAGGCTTGCAGCCGTTTGATCAATTTTATCTCTGCTTATACTCTCACTCTAATTTACTTTATCTCTCTCTTTCCCTCTCCCTCTCTCTCTCTCTCTCTCTCTCTCTCTCTCTATCTCTGTCTATCTCTCTCACTCCCTCTCTCCCCCTCTCACTCTCTCTCTCCCATTTTATTCATATTTTTCTCTGGTGCTTACACTCTAATTCGTTCTTTCTGTGATGTGTGTCAAACAAGTTCTGTCTGCCTCCTACGATAACAATAAAATAGTCATACGTTTGTGGGTGAATTTTTGGGTAAGTACAATTTTACATATATATATATATATGTATATATATTTATATAAACATAAAAATAAATGTTAAAGCAATTCAGTTGTGGGCTCGTCAAGTATATAAATCCACGTAAATATAACTCGATTTTGAGGAACAGGGCGGGTCGTCTAAGTTTGTGTGTGAAAAAAAAAGAAAAAACAATGTCAGTGCTCTGCAGCTTGGCTGTTAAATAGTAATAAAAAAAACACAATGAATAGATAAACATAAAAATAGTTTAACTCCTAGTTAAGACAAAACACAATATCTAAGGGTCAAGTAATTGAATCTTTGAGCTTGCAAGTTAACTTTTTGGATGATGAAAAAATGATCCAAGAAATAATGCTGCAGTTATTATTTTCTTTTAAATTAAAACTTACATAAGCAGCATAGTAAAATGAACTGTAATCATGTTAATTAATTTAAAGTGTATGAATATTATATTAAACACAAGTTAAGAAAAATATAAACTACTTTTGTGCAGCTGCAATCAAAAGATGTGAAAATGAATTTGTTAAGCAATTAGAAGAAGAAGAAGAAGATGAAACAAAAACAATATAACAACATTTTGCTGGTGTCTTATGTGGCATTCAGTTGGATAACCAAAAGCCATTCAGGTTCATCCAATGAATAGCGGGGCATTCATTTCAATTGCGGCTCAAAATGCTCGCCACATTGTTTTTTCAATTGCCTGGCAATTTCGTATGGATAGTTGAGATACTTAAGCGGTACGGGTACGAGTACGACTATGAGTATGAGTACGAGTTAGATATGTGTGTACGTATAAATATTTCGCAAGATTTTCTATTATATGCTCGCTAAAACGCATTTAACCGGACCGGACTCCATTGTGGACACGTTTCGCAACGGTAACGCCGACGCCGACGCCGACGACGACGACGACGCAGAACGAGCCAATAAAATCTTGGGAGACTTTTGTAGGCCTGGCTCAAACAATGCCGGCAACAAAGCGGCCGATCAGGCGACAACTTCAACAACAATCAACGCCAACGACGACGTCGACGTCGACAAACTGCCAATGTAATTTATGTACTTCTGCTGATGGCTTGTGAAACACTCACACACTCGCACACACACTTGCACACTCGCACACACACTTGCACACTCACACATTAGCAGCTAACTGTTAGTTTGATGGCGAACCAGCGAAATGAAGTATCTGCAAAATGTATCTGCGTATCTGAAAAAAAAAAAGAAAACCTGTTCGCATTTTGCCCGCCGGCCCGTTCTCGATGGCCAAAAAGCCAATTTTTTTCTTCCCCATTTTGAAAGTTTCCATCAATGAAAGTCCATAAGTCCGTCGGCCAGCAGCAGCAATATCATAAGATCATAAAATAGTATAAAAATCATAAACAACAGCAGCGCGGCTCAGATCCGCATCGCTGCCCATTCAATCAGAACTCGCATTTGCATTGGATTTTGAAAAGTGTTTTGACCCTAAAAAAACACACAACCGACAGCCCAACAACAAAGTCGTTGAAATAGCCGTCGTTTCGTGTTTGCCGGTGTATACCCTGTACGCAAGGTGTTGGCAGAGCGAGAGGGTATACGGGTCGAGTGCAGAGTATATTTCGGGGCCAGGTCCATTAGGCTGGGCTTCTTCTAAGTACGAGCTAAATATTACGTACAGGCAAAAGTCGTTATATTCTTTAGTCACAGTTTGAAAGTCTCTGCTTTTTGGTTAGAATCTTGCAGTAATCAAGCTAATCAATCAAGGAAACGCCTTTCAGACTTATACAATCGATATTAACACTGTGAACAGGGTATTGCGCAGTCGGTTGCAGGCGTTCTTTGCTTGACCAAAAGAATTAACACGGGCAAACATTGTCACAGTCACAGTCGCAGTCAAAATCGCAGTCGCTGTCACAGTCACAGTGGCTGTCACAGTCGCAGTCACAGTCACATCGACAGTCGCTGTCACAGTCACAATCGCAGTAACATTCCCTGGCGCAGTCACAGTCACAAGTCACAATCGCTGTCGACTGGCCCATGTCATCGTCGGTGGCCAGGGACCAGGCCCCGAGCAGCTGCCCCATCGTATTTATTTTCCCACGCTCGCAGCCGCAGTCGCAGTTTTATGCACACTGTGTACTAACTAGCTTCATTCGATTTGCGTTTTTCGTGCACTCGCACAGTGTGACTAATGCAATTTGTTGGCCATGTCAAATATTTCAATTAGGCAGGGAAGGGAAAAGTTAAAAAAAAAATATAAAAAGGTTTCTTCAATATATATATAAATATAGATAATCTCTTACACCAAACACAGACCAAGCCTGCATGCCGCTGCGCTGCTAGCTTAACATAACGTACTTATAAAATTGCGCCGTGCTATGCGATTCTCATAGAATGCTTTTGATTATAAGTTTAACAAATTTTATCTCTGCTTATACTTTCAAACTAAATCGCTCTAATTTTCCTCTCTCTCTTTCTCTATCTATATTTCCCTCTCTTTCTCTCTCTCTCTCTCTCTCTCTCTCTCTCTCTCTCTCTCTCTCTTGATAAATACTTTTTCTAATTAAAAATAAAATAAACAAGAAATCTTTGCATGAGAAACAAACTCTTAAAATACCGTGCACCATAATATACCACGAAATAAATAAATAAATACATTTGTTATATCCATTCAAAATAACAGGCAATATTTATTATTGTTAGCTAAAATTACAAGCATTGGCACTGAGGCGATCTGGCACTGCAACCCGAAACCTCGTCATTTAGCTGTCCTTATGATTTTTTTTGTTGACATTAAAAAGTTGACGAAAGCTTTCTGCTTATTTCTCTCAAACTGTCTTGCATAACAGCATGGCATTAGAAATATGTTTAAACGCACATCAACCTTAAAAATATTGAGCAAAGTCTTTTCAATTAATCTCGCCTGAAACTTTTAGCAGCTTTTAAGCTTCTTCGATACTACCTAGTTAAATAACATTTAGCTAGCTGCAGTGTGCAGCTTTTAGTTCAGTTTTGACTAAAGCTCGCTCGCAGCTTGTAGAAGCTTTCAAAACTCTCTCTGTTCTTATGCCCCCATATCGCTCGTCCGAGCGAGAAGTTCAAATTAGCTTAAGGATTTGCCAAGCTCCTTTCCAAGCTGATTGAGACCTGACGCAAAGTAAATCCTTTTTCGCTCATCTTTCTTTTTCTTTAACTTTTGTTTTTTTTTTGTTTTCCCCAACATTGCACCACTGTGCAACGCAGCCGTGTGCTGCTAATTTTATTTATGCTATATTTTGTTGCTGTTATTTTTTTGCATTGGTATCTCAAAGTCCGAGCAAAGGCAAAACAAATGCCGCCAAGCGCTTGAGTTAGTTATTTATTGTTGATTGTGAATTTTTAATTGAATTCATTTAGACGGTAACGATTCCGACGTGTTTGTTGCTTATGTTGTTGTTGTTGTTGTTTTTGCTTCAATAATCGCAGTCAAAGTTGTTGGCATTGCGCAGCCGCAGCCGCATTCATTCATTCAACGCACAAAAAATCATTAAAAAACCATAGTTTAAATACGAAATAAAATAAATTACTAACTAACGGCAACAAGAAACCAGAGTGCTCCAGTCGGGTGTGGCTGACTAGGAGATACCCTGTGCCCAGCACCGAAGTGCCAAAATATCTTCGGTGCTTGTAGTCCGATCTTCATCTGAAATGTTCAGCTTTTAAGCGTGGCATCCCAGTGTGTGCATATACCAAAGCACACGGCTCTAGCTTGTTTTAGATTTGTTTAATTCTGGCAAGAGTGGAGGGAGGCATCTTGGTAAGTAAACTAATCTTAATCTGTATTTCTTTAGGTAAATGCTCCAAAATAGGGATATGTAATCCTGGTGGAAGCGGATCGGGGGAGCATCTCAAGCTCGTAAGAAGACGGATATAAAGTGAATCAGGGCTATATCGACCCGCCTCCTTTGCATACATTTGCACAACATAATACTCCTTCCTCTAACCCATTTTCCATGGGTATAGGGTATAAGAAACATTGTATAAGCGTGACGAAAGCAAGAAACACAGTTAATGAAATAACAACAACAACAACAACTGCAGCTTAGCTTTTCTTTTATATATTATTTATTTATCGCCTGGCAGTTTTCCATTTGGACGCAATCGAAATGCATTTCAAATTCAGGTTTCGGTTTCGTTTTCGGTTTCGGTTTCGATTTGGAAATCCGAACAAAAATTTACTTTCGTTTTGCATCAATCGATGATTGCAAAGGGCCAACACAGAAGTTTCTGACGTCACAGCAGATAATGCGCTTACGACGACGGCTTCGATGCCCATCCAAAGGCGACGGCAACTACTTAGTTTTATTTATCTTGCCCCATCAACATCTTCAACTTGTGAGCCGCCGCGCCGCTTGCAACATCTGACACCGGAATTTCAGGCCGCCCAACCGATTGACATTTATGCATGGGCATAAATAAAATCATGGTGAAAAGCACCTCACCTCACACACACACACACGCACACACATTACATGGGTGTGTGCGGCCCCGGGCTGTGTGACCAGTTCCAGTGACAGACCGCAAGTGGCCCAACATCATCAGCGGCGATGACCTTGGCGCTGTCTCGTTGCGCTTAACAGGCTGCGAGGGGGGAGTGGCAGGGGCCATGGCAGGGGGGGGGGGGGGGCTGTGTGTGTGTAATCGGCTCTGGGCTCGATCTGTCAAATGGGAGTGGGCCACCGTTTTGATTTTGGGGTCAAGCAATAAGCTCTTGATGAGCTACAAAAATTTCCTTAGGAACCGGGTGAATGTCAGTTGTCGGCAGCTTTTCGCTTAGGCGACCTTTTGGCAACCTTTGGTGGAACTGGCGCATCGAGCTGAATGCCGGCAATCATCGTGATCTGGCAGCTCGCCCATATGGATTTGTAAAATAATTTGAGATAAGTGCTTCCGCACATATTAAAAGTAATTTGATAATAATTGAGCTCATAGATTTCCTTTTATTTTATATATGTGTAGCTAACAAAATCAAACGCATTGTAGAACATATTCGGAAGATCGTGGAGAAAAGATATGCATGTACCGCTATTGAAAAGTATTAAAGAGATTTTATAAAAAAAAAAATTGAATATAAATAGCCAAAACGTCTGCAATTACAGTCATATTTCTTTTAATGTAATTATTAATATTGTCATAATAAATCTTATTACTATCATTTTTATTATTATTATTATCATAAGAACGCAAACAAATAAAATATTTTGTGGAATATTTTCAGAAGATCGTCAGTCAAAAGTCTGCAATTGCTATCAATTATTATTACTTTTTATTATTGTTATTATCATAAAAATATGAAATATTTTGTAGAGTATTTTCATTAGATCATGGAGAAAAGATAGGCATTTACCGCTATTGGAAAGCTATTAAGAGAATTTATATAACAACAAAATCTTGAATATGATTAAAAAAACTAACAAGTTTTTGGAATTGCTGTTAAACTTTTTCTTACGGTGATTATTAATATTATTTTATTCTTATTATTATTGTTGTTATTATCATTATCATTATTATTAGTTTTATTGTGATTATTATTATAATTATTATTATTTCATTCAGCAAATTGACAAAGATGAAGTCAAATGTTATTCAATTAATTCAATTATCAACAAATCTTTTAAATAAAATAAAATTTAGATATAAATTTCTATAAATATTGAAGCAATAAATATATTTTATGCCATAACAAAATGTTCTCATATCTCTGCATATATCATTCTAAAACTGTATAACAATTGCATACATACATATATAAATATATATTTGTTAATATTATTTTTATTTAATGTTCCGTATACTCGTACCGTACTGTAATTGTTGCTGTTTTTGCAATTTGTGTGTTGTTGTTGTTGTTGTTGTTGCTGTTGTTGTGTGCCGTGTGCTTTCCAAGCAATCCAAGTACACCCACTGACCAGCGAGCTGAGTATCTACATATATCTAACTATCTATATACACACATAACTGTTGGCAATAGCTTTTGTTTATTTATTTCCATATGGGCAAAGCCTGAAACAATCAAGTGGCCCAAATTGATGCGGGCAACAATCACCGTAAATTTGAAGTTTGGCAAAAAAAAAAACAAGTAAAAATCATATTGCGGCAAGCGCTCGACTAATAGATACTCTATTCATGTAGCTAAAGCGAAAAGCGCACTAAAATTTGTTCTTTTATTATGTTATTTAAGAAGAAGAATTCTTTCTGGGGAACTGGCAATAATCCTTCTGGACAATAGCAGGGATCTCGCGATATCGATAACGATAAACGATAGCAACGCATTGCTAGCTTTTGGGCTGAGAGTAATAGAAAGGCTTTAATACATATGTATATATTTAATATATTATAAAATATGGAAAGTCGCATTTATTAATGCTCAGAACATGACTTTCCCTTTGCTCGCAGTATCGATATTTCGTTTCGATAGTTTATATGCTTATCGATAAGTTCTCAACAATTGCATATCGAATAGAAGCGAGTTCATTTTATAGAAATGTTTCTGTTGAAACTCCGTCAACTTTTTTGATGGGTACAGGGTATATTAAAAAAAAAAACCAAAGCTCAATAGAATGCCTATATATAGTTCAAGGCATGTAGGCATAGGCCATTTTAACGCCTCAATGCTTTTTATTTTGTAATGCTATTGTGAAGAAAAATGCGAGAGAGAGAAAAAAAAACTATTGACCTTAAATTGTCGCAAACGCGTTGGCGTAATGATCCAAAATTCTTGCCCATGACAACAGATCAGAGCGACTATTTTACGCAAATGAGCTGAAATTTATGTTTTGACTGCTTTTGGTACCAACAAACTATGCGAATGGCTGAGCGCAGGAAGCCCGCACTCAATGTTGCTGCTGCTGCTGCTGCTGCTGTTGTTGCTGCTAATGATGATGGCAATGACAGCTATGACAGTTGCGACGCATATATGCAAATCCAGTTTCGGTCAATTGCATGACCAATTAACGAGCAAGCGTCGGCAGCAGCAGCGGCAGCGGGGGGGTGGGGAGTAAGAGCATCAGCTCAATATCCGGGCACGGGCTCCGCTCAGTGGGGCAATTAAATGACCAACGCTTGAATCGGCACAAGAGCAACAATTACGAATGCGGAGCAGGCAGCCGTAGCACATGCAACAACGCTTTCACTGCCCATTGCCAGCTGCCTCAGTTGCCAGTTGCCAGTTGCCAGCTGCCTCAGTTGCCAGTTGCCTGTTACTACAAAATCCTAGCCAAAGATCAAAACGTGGGCGAGTGTTAGCTTTCCCACGTTGCCGCTGCCGCTGCCGCTGCTGCTGCTGCTGTCGTCGTGGGGCTTGGTCAGCCATTAGTCACGCTCAGATTTGTTTATCTGGCGCGTCGCATTCGCCCGAAATCGCAGCGCACATATAGACATTGGCCGTTGTCTTTGCCAAAGAATAAATAAACAATCAGAAATATGTGCGGCAATGTCCATAGATGTTGCCATTGTGGCAATTCCCATGCCCATGCCGATACCCATTCCCAAAACCCATACCCATTCCCGTTCCCATTCCCGTTCCCGTTCCCGTTCCAGCTGCTGCTGTTGCTGCTGAAGCGCATGTGTGGGGCCCCAGGCTTATTATTGTTATTGGGGCCGCTGCCCGTTTGTTTGCATAATAAATAAGTCAGGCTAAGAGCCAAGTTTATGCCAACATCAGCAATAACAGCAGCAAGTGCATTAGCTGACAGCACTCGGCACTAAGATACCCTGTAACCAGCTACGAATTGCTGTTTGTATGATCCACGCTCAAATTTGTTTATTGTCCAACTGTTTTATAGTTTATAATTTATTTAGTTTTAAATAGAATTAATAACTAGAACTGGAAATCTCTTTTAGTGGAGCGAGGTATGCAAAACGTGAGATATTTTTTATCTGTGTATGCTTTACGCATCCTACCACTCCAAATTTCGTTTCTCTTGCGTCTTCAATCTTAGAAATATGCTTTAAAACGCCATTAGGAAATCGATATTTATCGATTTTAGTACAACGGGGTAATTACAGAACCTCCAAGCCAATTTCTATAGATCTTTTTATCTTTGAGAATACATGTACTTTAAAATTATAGTTTTTAAAATCGATATTTATCGATTCTTGGGCAATGGATGGGGGGAAGCATCATGCGAAATATGCTGTTTCTTGATCACTTAAGCTTTGAAGTATATTTTAAAATGAGTTTGAATATGGATATTTATCGATTTTAGGACATCGGAGGAGTTGTGGAAATCTTAAAATCGATATTTATCGATTTTGGGACAGCTTGGAAATTGACGCCGACTCAGCTGACTATCAGATAACCTTATGACACCCTTTTAACACATTTGTATTGGGTAGCTAGCAAGACAACAACAGAAATCAACAGAGAGCATTGCCGTTGGCGCTTGTTGCCGCCGTGAGATATATGACGCCCGCTGTAACATCCACACTTCTTTGTTGTATGCCAAGCGGCATTTAAGCCACCAAAGCAGCCAATTTGTTGAACAACAGATGGCAGTCTAAAATGGCCATAAAATTGTTTTGCACTTGGCATGGGAAGCGCAACCGAGGAAGTACCAACTCGAGCCGGATTCGTCGAGCCGTGTCCAATGCGCGTTCTGTGCAATTTACAATTAGTGCAAGTGGGAGCTGTCTATGTAGCTGGACCCAGAGCTGGAGCAGGTGTTGATTGTTGCTGCACCTTTCACACACAAACAGCATGATGGCGCGACTCGAGAAACGGACGCTGGACCCTTCTGCTTGACATTCGGTCTTGGCCGGAAACCGGGCGAGGTAAACTGACACGTATGACCCTCATCTCCAATCTTGTCACAGTTTCTTTGGGTGCTCTCGAATGCGCTGCGCCCATGATGACAGCGTCGGGTAATCATGTTGTGGCTGAGCACGACTCCCACCACATCAACTATTGATAGCAAACGTTTTCTATCCAAATCGGGTATAGCTAAAGGAAGGTACGGGCCCACACACAATGGCAAGCATGTCAAGTGGCATGATCGCAACAGCGGAAATTAAGTTTCGACTATGCTCGCGGAATATTCCACGCGCAACTGTGGAAAATTGGTGAAAGCCCGTTGAATGCAACTTTTTTGCTTGCACACACTTTTTTAAGAATCTTAATAAAATTCAATCGAGATATGTTTCACACCTTTCTCTAGGTCATCCCTCTTGGCTGGAAAACTTTTAGTCAAGGGTTTTATGATTTCATCCAAACGGATTTTTAAGCCTAATACGTTTTTCACTGGTTTTTCAAAAAAATTACCATATTTTCAAACATATTTTTTACATAAAATGTCACTGCACGTAATTCATCGATCGAAGCTGGGTAAAGCATTACCGGGCAAAGCCGGTTAACCTATGCTAGTATATATCCAAAATTATACCTCACTAACGTAAATAGTCTAAAATTGATAAAAGATTCCAAAAATGTAAAAAACACACACTTTAAATTAAAAAGGTGTCGCAATTTAAACCCCAAGAACGAGAATTAGGCGATATCCCAGAATTTTTCCACAAAAATAATAGCATGCAGCGCTTTGAGCAGAATGAAAACTTACGCCTATCGATTTTGTGCTATAGTCCCCGATGCGCTTTGCCTCTCTGCTACACTCAAAGTTTTTCCAAGCCCATAGAAATATCGACAATTATATGTGATAATCGCCATGATATTCATATTGCCATTTTCACCAAGATCTTCAGCTTGTGACCTCGATCCATGGTTGACCAGGCCCACATCATCGTCATCTGCTTACGTTCGTTAATGTATTTTCCTTTATGTACAGGGTGTACATAGCTGAAGCTCACCTACATTCACAAGAACATGGATAGACGACCAGATAGGCAGCGAGAAGCGGACGGACCGACGGACGGACGGACGGACGGACGGACGGACGGGCGGTCTGATGAACGGACGCACTCAGCGAACAGTATCAGAAAGTGATCATAAATCTGTATAACCTGTATGTTGATTTTCACCAACTCGGTCGCCACATGCAGGTGTGTCAGTGCGCGTGTGTGTGTGAGTGTGTGTGTGTGCACTCAAAAAAATTATTTTCTACATTTGAGCAAAGAAAGAAAACTAAAAATGTACTTATTTTTTTAGAATATAGGAGCGTATTTGTTTAAGAGAAGATAATTTTGCGCACTTAAGAAAATTGTTCGAAAAATTAAGTTTTCTTTGTATATAAGACTTGTGTGCGTGTGTGTGTGTGTGTGTGTAACGAGGCAATGTTGGAGTCGCGTTCTGTGTGCCCCCAAATATGAAAAGTGAATTTTTGCGGCACTCGCTCCACTTAAGCCTTCGACTTGGACGCTTTTGTTTGCTGTTGTTGTCGTTGTTTTTTTGCTGTCATTGTTGTTGTTATTTTCGGTTGACTTTTATATACACTTTTGTCTTTGGGTCGCAGTTACTTGATTTTATTTTATTTTATTTTATTTAGTGGTGTGTTTTTTGCGCACTTGGCCTTAATTGCGCATGCGCGCGCACTTTCAATTCCTTTGGCTGATGACGCGGACTTCGCTACGGCTGCTTGGCCATTGAGGGGGATAGGGGGAACGGGCCATGGGGCGCGCAGGGCGAGGGGCGAACAAAACGTGTGGCAAATTAAAGCCGAAGCAAAAGTAGATTTCAAGCGCGGCAATAATGATGCGGCACGGAAATATAATAATATTCATGCTGTTGTCTGGGCTTAGCCGAGTGTGTACAGCGCTCGGACCAGGGCAGGGGGTCAGGTGGGCAGGTGGGCTGCTGGGCAGGTGGGCAGGTGGGGTGTGGTCCAGGAGCAAGAAATTGAGGCGGGCGAATCCAAACGAAAACTGCACGAAAACACAGCGAGCCGCGTCGAGTGCTGAAACTGTTTTGGCCCAGGCCCGGGCCCGGTCAAAAAGCAAGTTCATGGCAACAACAACAACAAGCTAGAAGCAGAGTTAAAACAAGAAGAGAGGCAGAGAGAGCATCAGCACAGAACACCGACAAGGGCATACCCTATTGAAACATTGTAAGCACAGCTGCCAAAATCGCTAAAAATTGAACAAATTTATTTTAATTATGAACTTCATTGGAAGGGAAGGGAATACTATAATGATATTATATATAAATCAAAATGATATTACTTAGCAAAACATTGTTGCATAACAGTTTTACAAGTCACACTAACCATAGTCCTGTTTTAGGTTATAAGTAAGGGAGTACCCTTAATGTTATCAGCCAGGTAAACTGCCAGCTAACTGCGGGTTAAATCGAATTCGAATAGTTCAGCTACGGCAACTTGTCCATTCATGCGTAAACCCGCAAAGCCTGAATGAACATGTTTTGCTACCCTGATCTAATTGAAGTGTATCGAGAAAGAAAGAAAAAAAAAGAGCTTTAAGATTGTCTCGCACACAGATTTCTAGAGGCTGCCAGAGGCAGCGAGATGTTTTTATTATAAATTGTATATATTTTTTTTATATTTATTTCTTTTTTTTTTTTTTTTTGTTTTTTGCTACTTTGGTAACAGGTTCGTCGTTGTTGGGAAAAAGTCAAACGGCTCAATAATCGAAGACGGCTCCGAGTGCGAATGCGGCTCCAACTCCGACGGCTGGGCTCACTGGCAGCCGGATAAAATGAGGACAACAACAGCGACAACTTTAATGAGGTTATGTCTAGCTTGTTGGTGTCTGTGCAAATGTATCTGTATCTGTGTATCTGCATCGGTGTTTTCCTATCTGTGTGTATTACAGTCCCCATATCCATGCCCGTATATACTATACATAAACATATGCACATGCATACACATGTATGTGTGTCAGCTGGGATAGGCCAGTTTTGGTCTTTTTGCGTTTTTGTTTTTTCGTTTATCTTTTTTTTTGTGGTTTTTGCTCAAATGCAACCCCGAAACAAACATAAGCAAAACAAAACCAAAAAAAAAACAAATGCATTGCATATTTGCTTACCTCTTCCTTTGGTCGTAATGCCTGGTACGAGCACTCGTAATTGCTGTTGACTTTTGTTGTCTTGGCTGTAGTTATTAATGTTGCTGCATATTTTTGTTAGCTTACAGCAAAATTGCACAAATAATGAGATTACAAAAAAAAAAAAGTAAGCCAAAAAATAAACAATCAAAACGCCCAACAGCTCGATAAAATATGCACAAAATTCATATGCTTTTCACTTCACACTACAACGAAACCAAAAAAAAAAAAAATAAACCATCGATAACAAAAACAAATCGTGGCTTGAAAGCAGAAAAAACCGTTGCACGCCTGCGCTTTCAAAATTGTTTTGGCAAAGCTTTTTGTGAGACGCAGACGCAGCGCCAACTTTCACGTACGAGTGTTCAAAGCAAACTGACAACGGCGACGGCGATGGCGATGGCGACGGCGTCGACGACGACGACGGCTCCTCCAATTCGATTGCGACTGCGCCAATCACCGCTGCCGACGAGCAGCTCTGCATGTTTAGCCGTTTTCAAGCTAGAAACGAACAAAGCGTGCTGTCGCAATAGATCGCATCTAGTCACAGTTTGGAAATTAATGCTAACAACAAACATTTTGTTCTTATTACATAGTTGTTATAAAAGCTGTAAGACAATATTTGATTTAGCAATTCGAGACACAACTGTTTTTATGTTACTCTGCTACAAACGAGAACTCTGTAGCTAAAATGTTAAGCTTTTAACAACTCTGGAAACTCATTTAGAACCTTCTCAATATATTTTTCCACATTTAAGCTTCGTACTAAATTGTTAGAAATTTGTTTTTTCTTCTCACAAGACTAAGCTGTAAAAACTGCTGTAGTATTCTCCTCATTTTACGGCTATCAAAATTGACAGCACTGTTGCGCCTGCTCTATTCGCTTAGTCGGCGTTGCCACTGCGTTGCAATTACACCGACTTATTCGCCGCGACCGCAGTCGTTGCTCGTTGACTACGGACGGCGCGACGTCGTCGCCGCCGCACTTTGCCGACTGATTAGCTGCCGATGCTGCCACAGTGGTTGCTGCCTTGCCTCAGTTAATTTCCTTCAATCTTTGCGGCTTTTTCGCATATGGCTTAGTGCTCAAACATGCATTACGTGTATACATAAGAATGTTTGTACGAATATTTACCTGTACAACTGTACATTCGTAATGGCCGTCCGCAAATTGACCCATAAAATTATAACGTTGATTTTGTTGAACTTCGCTTTGCTTGTGATAGATTGTCATAGCCCATATTCTGATTTTCATCAAAGACTTACATATACAGTGTGTATTCATATCAACACCCACACACAGGTAGAAACATCAGTAGCTTATCCAAGAAAAAAGTCAGTCAAGAGACTTTTCAGAAAGACTGTTGTGGCAGATTTACTGTACTTGCTTTCAGGACAGATACATGGGTATTGATATATGTATGGATCGAAACGCTTCAATATCATTCGAAATATAATCACGATCTGGTCGTCGACGCTGAGTTATTCGATTAGCATGCAAAAAGCTGGCCCCTGCCAGCATTGGCTAATAGAATTTAAACTCAAGCGGAAGATACACGCATCACTGAGCTCTTAACTGATTTGATTTCTGCATTAAATATGTAAATGAAGAGTAATTTTATAAGAATTCTATGTGACTACACCCACCACAAAAGGAACTCCAACTAATAGTCGAGGCTGCAAATCGGTTTAAGCTGAACCAGTCCGAGCCCGGAAACCCGAATTTATTTTTACTTTGAATCGAACCTTTAAACGAAATAGTTGCCCAATATCCCATATCCGAAAGACCAATCTTCTACAAAAAAGGGTTTGGTTCAAAAAACCTTTTGATGGAGACCCAGTCCCAAAGCGTAAATAACTTACCCTAAACATTTGTCTAGGCATATATGTAGATGTTAAAAGGTTAAATTTACAGTGTATGTATTATAAATACATACTATGATATATATATGTATATATATATATATATGTTTTAATGTTTAAAGCTTGGGATACTTTTAGTAAAACGGAATATTTCCAGCCCTGCTAGCAATATGTTGTTTAAGATCTTACCTTATAGAGCTTATTCAATGAAAAACTTACCTAGCCTTTAGCTGTTTTAGCTGACATTAAACAAGTGCCACATAATACTTAACACTTTTTTGATCAGCCACAAAAGACACACTAAAAAGTAGTCAATGCAGACTTTTGTTTTACTGTTCGATTTTAATAACACCACATTAAGGACGTCTGATCCTGTGAGAATCCTTTTACGTTCTAACCTCAAACGCCTTATAGGTATACTCTTCGATAGTTTTCATATTCTTTATGATGAACTCCTTAACGGCAGACACGTATTCGGCTGCCGAAGCGATGACCTTTTGAAAGGCCTCAATTACCTTGCCCTCACCCTGCAGCTGGCCCTTGTAGAAATCTTCGGAGACCCGGGTTATGTAGCCACGTAGTCCCAAGAGTTTTGCCTGGGCTACGGCGAACAGTTCAAACGCCTCCTTTGGCACTTTTCCACGGACCTCAAAATCGCAGGCCATGATCTTTGGCTTGGCTTCGTGAGTTGCCATTTTGCCTGGGTTAATTTAATATTATCGTAGATGCTGTGAAATAATTTCTAAAGCCTGCTCTGAACTAAGCTAGGATCCTAAGATTCCGTAAGACACCAAAAATGCGCTGATCTTAGTAAGAGATCAGAAACTGAAAACAGTCGGGCAATAAAATGACAACAACAAAAAAATAAAATTGACAAATGTCTCGCACTTGCTACTTAGTGTAAATTGGTACGTAATATAATTATAACGAAAACAAAATTAAATTAATTTAAATCACAACTCGGTTTCAAGTCTTTTTTGACATCAAGTCGCCGTAGAATGTAACTGCTTAGCGTAATTCGTATCTCAGTCTAAAAGCGATTTATCTCGACTTTGTTTCTCG
Source organism: Drosophila montana (assembly GCF_035044405.1). NCBI lineage: Eukaryota > Metazoa > Arthropoda > Insecta > Diptera > Drosophilidae > Drosophila > Drosophila montana. Next base: position 3,092,670 of record NW_026996559.1, on the reverse strand, counting down.
TCGACTCTTCCCTTAAGACGGGTACCACGGTGCGCCTAGAGGGGCCACATGAGGGGAAGGGGTTGAACATAAAATGATTATAAATTAAATAAATTGCTTTATTAAATAACAAAGACGGCGACAACAACAACAACAAAAAATCACGAGAGACACACACAGGAGACAATGCTACAAATAAGGTAATTAACATAAGACGTAGAACGCACCGACGCAAAAATACCCTTAAAATCGACTTGATGTAAAACCTATGTTGAAGCAAAGCTTAATGAAAGTCGTATTTGTTTGCTTGGCATATTCCCTATTAATTCCTTCGCTCAAAGAATATTCATACTCTATATATTACAAGATTTGAGCATGATAATAAGACTTGGCAAGAATAATCCATATATATTTAGAGTGTGTTCTTTTAATATACCAAATATCCACTTTTAATACAATTTATGATTTAATAAAATGCTGTTTAAATCTAAATAAGCCCTGCACAGAAGTATAATATGGTTTCACAAAGAATAAAGATATGTCTGTAGAATAGATTTGACGATAAAAATGTAAATTCAAAATAAAAAACGAATCTTTTTTGTCAAACTACTTTAAAAACGTGTAAGGCTTGATTTTTGAATGGAATGGAAAGCAAATGTGAGTTGTTCTCAAGGGCAGGTGAGGCTAACAGCGGCTTGGCACGTGACGTCACGCGAGGTGATTTCAAGCAGTTTTCCCAGAAAGCTTCGAAAATTCGCTGCACGCAATTATGCGCAATTTCCATGACAGTGGAACGTACGAAATAGCGCGCAATTATTATATAAGACATGACCAGTTCCAGATTAAACAGATAGCAAGTTGCACACAAACATAAGCATAGACATACTCTTACATACACAAGTATATATATATATATATATATATAGCCATATATTTAATGGATTCCTGTTAACAGTTTGATATTCGTTTAAGCCAGTTTCTTGTTCGTGCACAACAGACTTTAACTTGAGTGCCATTTAGATATAGGATATAGGTATATTTGACATGTATAAAAAAAAATGCATATAAGTATATAGATGGGTGTACACGATATTCATATAGATTTACAGAAGATTCATTGTTCGCTTAATGACCCACACAGAAGCCATGAGAATTTCGATTCACAAAAAAAAAAAAACAAAAAAAGAGACACGGTGAATACCCCTTGGTTTTTGGGGCTTACGTTCTGCAGATGGATAGCGTATCCAGTAGAAAGACGGCGCCATTGATGATCATCAGCGAGCCGGCGGCGATGGCATTGCGCTTGCGATCCTTCAAGAAATCGTACATATCATGCCACTCATCAATGACCAGTGCACCGGAGGCCACGAACAGAATGCAGCCCAGCAGCGAGATAAGGGCATTGAGGCGTTTCTCCACAACCGAATTGATCACGTGTCCTAAGCGAAGAGAATTAAGGATTAGGCATGCATCATCAAGTCGAGGTCCATACAAATCTGTGGACATCTCATATATATACTCACCGATCAGCAGCACGGCGCAGATGATTGTGAAGCCGCCAATGGTGCCGCAGACAATCAATGGACGCTTGCTCAGATCCCCGACAACCTCATAGAGCACGACGCAGGCAATGGCAATGCCCTAGGATTATAATAAAACATGAACAATAACAATTACTTAGCTATTTGGTTAATAAATGGAGCCTTCCGAACAAATAAAAATATAAAAAAATCTTTTTTACCTTGCAGAACTCTTGTAGAAGATATTAAGATTCTGCCAAGCAATGAGACGTCTTCGTCTGAGTAAAGTATATATCATATTGATTGGAAATAACAGCCGATTCGATATAGACTTTCAAATGCCCAATCAAATTTATCAGCGTTACAAATCCAGCCAAAATTCCCAGCAATTCAGTTTTGGATTCGAACCAGCTCCCTGCTTTGAGTGTCAGTTCACGAACAAACCTTGTTTGTCACATATTTGTATACTCTGGTAGAGGGCATTATAATCTTATCATGAAATGTGTAACGCAAGGAAGAAGACACCTCCGACCCCATAAAGAATATATTTTCCAGATCAGCATCAACAGCCTAGATCATATAGCTATGTCTTTCCGTCCGTCCGTCCGTCCGTCCGTCTGTCTGTCTGTCCGTCTGTCTGTTTCTATGCGAACTAGTCTCTCACCTTAAAAGCTATCGACTTGAAACTTATGTCGGTGTTGATAGCTACAAAATAAAAGTATCGGTATCGATTTTTATCGATTGCTTGGAAACGGGGCAAGTTGTCGATTATCGGAAACAAACTCGTACTGCGCGGGTACTAGGAGGAACTACGTTCTGATGTCGACGCGTTCATACATACCGACGGACGGACAGACAGACGGACATGGCTAGATCGACTCGGCTATTGATTCTATTCCAGAATATATATTCTTTATGGGGTCGGAGATGCTTCCTTCTGCCTGTTACATACATTTGCACAAAAGCATTATATTCTTTTTACTCAATTTTAATAGGATCAGGGTGAAAATATGACTTGGTTCCGGTTTCGTTTCTAGATTCGAACCGCTTCGGGTTACAGCCATTTATCAGCCCTGATATATATATATATTCCTTCCCTATTATACACTTTGTCATAAATATTTTTAAATTCCAACTTGAAATAGTTAATATAGTTTAAGTACATAAATTGGACTTTTAATTAGCAAAAAATGAAGCTGTGTTTCATGACTAATACTGGCTAATATTTCTAATAAATGTGACCCATGTGATTCATCCCAAATTCCGCTTAAAAAGTACATAATCTGGTTGAAACTGCTTTGGCTTCCGCAACTTTTATTGGGCATGAAATATGATGAATGTGTCAGCGATAAAAATGGCGGCTGTGGCAAAGGCCAACACGCCCGAGGCCAAGATGGTGTTCTTTTCGCTGGCAATCTCATAGCAGTTCATCCAGCGATCGAGTATGATGGCGCCGGTGGACACGAAGAGCACACAGCCAGCTACCGTGAAGAGTATATCGATGCGCTTGTCCTGTTTGGCGCCCACCAAGTGTCCTGCAATTGAAGTGGCAATTCAGGCTAACGGCCGACAGGCATCGCATCTCCACAATCACAATATTACCTATGCTCAGGACACTGCATATGATCAGATAGCCGGTCAGCGTTCCACAGACCAGCATCGCCTGGCTGCTGTAGCTGTGATCCGCCACGCTCTCAATCAAAATAATGATGCTGGCGGTGAAGATCTGTGACGAGGGCTCGAAACTTCGATGAGATGCTGTGCTCGCCGACGGACGACGGACGACGGACGACGGACAACTGACAACTGACAACGGACAATGTGGGACAGGAGGCACACAGATACAGACAGACACAGAAGTTGGTACAGTAAATTTATAGATAGATAATAGAAAACCTCAAAGAGCTTGATAATAACGCTTTCGAAAGTTGTTTTAATTTATTTTAAATTGTTTTTAATGTCAAAACGAAGACTGCAAAACGGCTTCGAGCCCGGACTTTAAGTTTATTTATGTACAATATGCCGAGTCCTTAACCCAAACAGTTAACCAAAACCAGCCCAGGCAAAACTCGAACCATATAAAAAGTTTATGCTCCGATCCTTATTAAATTTAAGGCATAAATCGTATAACCGATAGATTGTATGCGTTTATTAATAATTTGCTTTTCTATTATAGGCTGAATGAGGTATCCAAATAAATGAGTACACCAAATTTAATGTCCATATCTATAGAGATATGCTTAAAAATATTATTTGAAATCGATATTTATAATATTAAGGAAAACGAAGAAACTTTTGATTTCTACTCAAAATTGGCATCTACTGCGTTTGGTAAGATAAATCCAATTTGGATACAAGCTATTTGGTTTTTCTAGACTGAGTCTAGGTTTGGATTGCTCTTGGGGTAATTCATGGTAGAAAATAAATTGGAATTCTTAGTACGAACCGGTTCGGTTCAAAGCCAAATTTTGCCTTGATTTTAATAATTCATGAATTATCAAAGTGTCTGGAGTAAAACTGGAATCCAAGATAGGAACAAATAATATTTGGAAGTTAATTAAAAGTATATTCTGCATGAAATTCGGTTCAATTTTAGTCAAGGAAGTTGGAAAGCTGTATGGAAAACTTTACTTCAGAATTTTTCAATTAAATTTCTAGTTTAAGTAGCTAGATTTAATATTGACTTTACAATCACTTTATAAAACCTAAAATACTTAAGCTAAGTTAAAGGAACATCTTGGCTAAGTAAATAAGTTAACCCTAAAGTGGACTTGAAGTTTTGGTAAATTGAAATTAAATTCAACTTGAGAGCCAGATGCGCACTTTAGAACATTCAGAAGCACATCCAACAAGCTAATTGCCAACTATCTATCAGTTTCGTAGAAGAAGCAGCACTTAAGTCGAGTGGCATTCATATGTTATCACAAGTCGTATTGCCTGTTGTCATTTAATACGGCAAAAGTCGGCGGACTTAACGCCATACGCGATTGCCAACTCTGGAAAGTGAGCGCTGCGAGTTCGATGTGTCTGAAACCAATTTGCTTATCAGATATGGAAATTATTTAGATATTGATATGGCAAATGGGCGTAATATTGATGAGCCATTTAGCGCTCGCAGTGTCAACAAATGGATCTAACTAGCTAACTACCTTTAGTCGCACATACAATATAGATTTAAACATATATATATATATATATATATATGTATGTATAGGGGATGGAGAGAGAGCTACGCCTGTTGGAAATGCGAACGCTCCCTTGTTATAAGTGTGGCCGGGTCTCTGGAGCAATCAATCAATCAATTAGAAACGCCGTTAGAGGCCGCTAATTGCCAGCTAAAAGGATGGGACAAAACAACATATCCTGTCAGGGCGCCCACACTCCAAGCCGCCAATTGTTTGATTTGTAATGCGAGCTGCCAACAACAACAACAACAAGAACAACAAAAAGTCATTAAGGTAGCATGTTTAGGGGCTTTGAGATAAAAAACACAGGCTCATGGTCATATCGGACTAGATATATGCACATATATATATATATATATGTATCTACGTGTGTATATGTGTATCTATATTTGCGGCTTATTGTTTATGTCACGCCCATTAGCAGCAAATAAAATTGGCTCAAATGATGTCAATAATTACCAAATGTTGCGCACATTTGTTTGCATATGCCAGTCACATTCTACTTTATTTATTGCCTAATTGGCAAGAGACAAGCATTTAGCTCTTCACAACAAAAAATAGCCGCAAATGTTTCAGTATAAAAACCCAAAATCCAGGCTCGTATTTCAGGCGTGTTTTTTTTTTATGAATTTGGGTGGAATAATTCCGTCTAATACAGCAAAAATAATTCTAACGTTTTTATATTAATATAAGCAATTTTTTATGATTTCCAAATTACTTTTTTAAATTATGGATACATTTCTATGACGCTTAACTTAAACAAACATAAACATTCTGATTAAAAATTTAAATTTGTAAACTTTAAAACAGCAAATAAAATAATTAGCATAATAATAATTCAAATAGAAATAATAATAATAATAATAATGATAGTAATAATAATAATGAAAATTAGAATAAAATAATAGAAAAAATAATAATAAAATAGCAAAAAATTTAAAAATGAGATAATAAAAAAATGAAAATTACATTAATAAAAATTATAAAAATAAAAAGAGTACTAACAAATTAATAATGATAAGAAGAAGACGAAGAAAATTAAAATAATAATAACAATTGAAATACCAATAATAATTATTATTATTACAATGTTCTTTACTTATTTATAGCTCAACAAATTTTGGCAATTACCTAAATTAAAATGCCTCTAACGTATTTTGGCATGGCCATCTGGTTTTATGGACTCTTAAATATTTGATTACCAATTCGTGAGACAAATTGCGTACAAATATGAACTTGGGCCTTGCGGCGGCCCATTTGATTACAATAGAAAAATTGATTAATTTTGACATTAATGACTTTTGGGCTGAAAACGCGTTTTGGAACTTTCGAAAAGCTTCACCGAAAAATTTGTAAAACTCCACGTCGCAAAAATAAAGTTATTAATATTGATTTTAGTTGCATATTATTTTTGCAATTAATTAAAGCCAATCCCAATCGTTAATTGTCCTACAAAATGTTCTTTATACCTTTCTGAAAACTTTGAATATCTTTTGCGTCTGCCGATCTTGGCAGATGACTTTGAAGTGCCCGATTTTCGGTTTATAGCTGGCAAGCAATATTATATATGTAAATTTAGTTAAAATTTTTTTGATCAGCAAGAACTTTGGTCTAAATATAATACTATTATCATGCGACTTAATAGTGTAACGATTTGTTTATAATAAAAAAATATTACAAATTTCAAGGCTGCGAAAAAAAAAGCATTATAAAAAATACAATTTGTGTATAAAGAATATCTATATTTACAAATATTTAGGCAGTCAACAGTTTTATGAGGCCTCTACCAGGCAGATTTTTTGTACTATCAAAAAAACAATAAGAAAAACAGATGAATACAAAAATACGTTTTTGCATCAGCACAACTATTTAACAGGGAATTATCCCTGTCGAAGAGCAGAGAGCTGACCAATTCCAGCCAAAATCAGCTTAAAAATAATATTTTTTTTCCTTTTTTTTTATTTTTGCGCTGGAATCGATCAGTGCCTTCTGATGTCTACCAAGCGAATGACTAAGGGAATGATGTTTAAAAATAATAATAATAGACATCAAGCTATCTAACAGCTTTTACTTTTGAGAGCTTTCTTATAGATGTAATCATTGTATGTATTTGCCTTTATCTCTGAACTAAACTTTCGACAACTTCCAAGTTTTACGTTTGCGAAATGCTGCTCAAAAATCAGTTTAAGGAAAATTCAATGGAAAATGGACTGTGTACATTTCGTCTATTTAGTTTACACAATTTGCATGTGTTGAAGATCGTTACTTGGTTCGTTTACAATTGCCAGGCTAAAGCACGAAAAAGAAACAGAAATTGGGAATTTCCAGTAATTATGAAACCCGCCTATTTGGCTGGCCAAAGTGAGGCCCAGCGGCTGTTTTTTGGCCTAAATATAGCCGAGCAACTTGTACAAATTAAGCGCCGCCGTTTCGTACCATGCCCATATATCAATTTTATTGGAAATCAGGTGCGCTTTGTACGTAGTTAAAGGCATTTGGCAATTAATTATATGACGCTGACACGCCACTGACATTGGCCAATGCCCCGCGACCGAGCTGAACGAGCTGAACGATCTGAACTAGCTGAACGACCCGAACATTGTTAGGGGTTGGTGGCAACAACGCCCCGAAAACAGCAACAATGAATGGCCAATTGTGAAATTAACAAATGCGCTACAAATAGCGCCAGTTAAAACATTTATTAGCTCGTAAATAAATTTGTGAGTGTATTCGCAGATTTGTGTTTGTTTGTTTTTTTTTTCGCCAAAAAGCAAAGAACTTATAGGCGGGGTCACACTATACACGCTTTTTGTATATATAGTATGTACATAGTATCTAATGCAAACAATCATTGCCGGTACGTTATCTGCAACGCTTTGAGCTCTTTCCCATGACCAGCGATCCATAAGCCAATAACAAATATTTGGCCAAAAATGTGCCCCGATCGGGTCTGATGCGTCAGCACTGGCTGCTGCTGCTGCTGCTGGTCAGCTCATTAAGCGACCCACCGGCAAAAATAATATATATTGAAAATCAGCTATGCCGCTCACACCGAGTTTTTGTTGTTGTTTATTCAATGCAGCGCCCGCAGCTACGACCTTTGTCGGCTGCCCCACTAGCGCACATGGCGTATGCGTAATGTAAATCCGTTTGCGCTCGCACTTGCTATTATGACATCATCATCATCATCACCATCATCATCATCAGTTCGTGATCAACTGCCGCTGACTACGTGCCAGTACGATTTGAGGCGCGTCTCAGTTTGATTTTAATTCATTTAATTAGTCAGCTAAAGCCACAAAACTAAGCCGTATACCTTTAAGGTGTGGTCATGGGCCGTAACACATGCAACACAATCACGTCGCAACAGTATACACATATTGATCTAGCCATATGGCCATAACGTTAACATGGATTAATATCCAAACACAGTTAACCTTAATAAAAATGTGGATCATATTATGATTCATTTTTTATGTCAACTTTTGTTTACGTACAGCATGAACAAGGAGAGCAACAAGAACTATTCATTTCTGTATGCCGAATTCTAAATACACTTGGAAACACTCTTGACCTAACAAAAACTCATTCATTATAAATAATGCTTATGCGAAAACAATCTATACAGATTATGTTCCCATTCGATCTAGGCTTCTAGCCACATACATGTATGTATGTATCTTATTCACTTTTTTATTCGAGTAATGATTCTAATGACAGCTTTAGAGTATATTTAACTTGTCGTGAATGCGTAACATATTTCGTGACAATAAACGCATTTATAAAGAGCTCAATTGAAAGTCAAGATTAAAATAGTCGGTCAATTAAGCGACAAATTTGCACATGATATGTATGTGAAAGCATCCAAGGCAAAGTCAATGCCCTATATTTAACTGTGATCCACGGACCTAGGTAATCAAATCTAAAGAGCAATAATGAAGTCATTCAGGCTGTGCGATAAGCACAAAGCCACAAGATCCATGCACAAAGTGGCATGCGTCATGTTGCACCGTTGTGAAACGACGTTATCAATATCTCGAATGAGTACAACCGGAATGCCAATAATGCACATGAATAATAAACAACAACAGCTGATAAACTCCAGTGAAAACCAAAATGCAATGACCATTTAAATATACAGATGTATGTGCATATATTCTAAAACAATTTGCCTATTATTATTATATATTATAACAATTTGTACAAAACAATACAGAAATCGCAATTGAAGCCAAAGTAAGTCGTTTCGCGCTTCAAACAAGCAAATAAATAAACAAGTCGGCATAAAAAAACCAGACTACGTAACGGTGACATCATGGACAGCATCATCTCGGCATTGTTCGCCGGAAGTCATATCCAATGAATGGGTTTTTTTTTTTTAATATTCTTTGGCAACCATGAGAAACAAGCGACCAATTGTTTGGGGGGTAACTTTTATACGGTTGATCTTAAGATCTCACAATATTAATGACATCATGCCCGGCTTGGGATAACAAAAGACTAATGCGCCAGCACGCATTAGAGAACTACGCAGTTACGAGTGCTAATGCCATGAAAAAGGAAGCACAAAACCAAAAGCAAAACAAAAACTTCCAAAAACAGAACCTCAAATGAAGTCATGACCAATAATGAAAACGAGTCTGGCCAATGGAAACCGGTTGCTTCAAGGCAACTGGCGCAAGGGTAGAAATAAGCAAAGAAAAATAAATCAAAACAACAGCAACAATATTCTCAGCAGCCAGCAAGAGGAGTTGTTTCAAGTAAGGTGAAAGGGGAAAGAGAAAAAGAAAGAGAACGACATAAAGGGAGCAAAAGGGAGCAGCAGGCAATACAAACACAAACGAGCGCAGATTTGTCTGTTACGAAGCGATAGTCAAGACAACAACTGATGAAAAGGACTCAAAGCGTAGATACAGAGAGTCATTGTGAGTCGCATAGATATAGATAGTCACACACAGAATACATACATATGTATAGAATTGACTGATCAGTGGTTGCACTTACCAGCTCGATGATCTTTAATAGCAAACGGTTGTTAAACTCCATGGTGTTTCCTTTATGACGTTTGTACTTCGCTTTTTAAATGCTTTAGCTTTTGGTTTATTCCCACTCACGCTCGACCTGTGTACACGTCTTGCCCAAACGCTGTGCGAAAACTGACTAAACAAAAGCAGCGCCAGCGCGCGCATCCAAAGCTCAGGCAACTTAGGCAGCGTCCATCGGCGACGGCGACGGCGATGGCGGCAGCGACTGCCGACAGCGACAGCGACTGCGACTGCGGACAGCGACAATGCTATCGACGTTAACGACAGCAACTGGTCTGCGTATTTATGTATTTTGTACGCATTCACACAAATACTCTTATTCTTATCAACATCAATAGCCAAATACTAACTATTTACACATGTATGTAAATAAATTATAAATATGTATGTACATCTACGTATTTGCAGAATATCAGGACTCTTTCCCAAAACCGATAAATTAACGTTAACAATCAAAATTAAGGATTATAATACGGCTTAAATGAAATAACTAAACTTTTTCCAAACTTTTTAGAAGTTTTTCTGTATATTTTTTGTGCTCTTTATGCTATTATTTTGATTTTTTTACAACATGTTATTGAAGACGGACTTCATATATAAATACAATATCTCTATATATAAAACTTTTCGTCCTTACTGACTGACTGACTGACTGATTGACTGATTGACTGATTGGTGATCAACGCACAACCCAAGCCGTAAGAGCTAAGAAGCTGAAATTTTCACTGTAATTACCTTAAATGAAGAAGGTGCACGTTAAGACGGGGTTTCGGGAAATTCCACCCGCATGTGGAATTTTTCGCATCGCGAAAAACGTTTGTATGAAACTTTTTTGTTTACCATCCGATCGGCCTCAAACTGATTTTCAAAGGGTTTTGTTCAAATTCATTTAAGGTGTTTCACACTTCTTGGAAAATCTATGCCTTCTTGGTAGAAATGGGGGTCAAAGATTTGGTGGGTGACGCTTCACGCTCAAATTCATTACCAAAAATGTATATGAAAAATCATTTGAGACGTGTTTCACACTTTTCGCGGAATGCAAGCCTCCTCGTAAGAAATGCGATTCAAAGATTTGTTGGGCGACGTTTTAAGTTTTGTCCGATTTGCTTCAAACTTATTTTCAAAGCTCTAAATAAGAGTTTACTGAAAGTGTTTCAGCGTTTTGGGAAATTCCACCCGCAACCGTGGTAAATTGGCGGAAAACAGCTGTATGAAAGTTTTTTGTTTCGGTTTCAAACTGATTTTCAAAGATCTTTGAGGGAATTTATTTTATGCGTGCCACGGGCAAGGTCGGGGTATACCGCTAGTATATATATATATATGTACTTATGTTTACATATATAATCTTTAATGGACGCAGACTAATTTTGCTTGTTGTTGCACGGAAAATTTAAAAAGAACACAATTTGTTAAGGTTTTCACACTGTGATAATGAGAAAGGAGCAAACCCGATTTAAGCTGAACCGGTTCGAATCCAGAATACCTATTTATTTTATAATTTAAACCGAACTGTTCCTAAATACAACCAAAGCCAATATGGTTACTTCAAAATAAATAACTAGGCCCCCAACTATTCAATTTATGTGACCATATTGAGTACATACCACCATTGGGTAGAGATACATTTTAGCCCGCAAAATATATACAACAATTTCTTTGTTTCAATTGGACGGGAAATAAATTAAAATTTCAATTGTTACATTAAAGCTTAGAAAATATACTACAGTTTTGAAGCAAAACCTAGGCTTTGGATGTGCTAACAAGCTTTACGAGCCGAGTCGGAGCTGTAAACCGAAACACCAACCATATATTCTAATGTAATGTGTAAGAAACCAGTTTTGTTGTCAGTCTAATAAAATTGTATCTCTGCTGTAACTTACTCACTTGAGAGAGAGAAAGAGATAGTGCTATCTCTCTCTCGCTCTCTACATACTTGTCTTTTGGTGATGTGAATGTACAAATGTATAACACTTTCTTTCTCGCTCTTATACTAATAGACGGCAATACGTAAGTAGCTAAACTTTTGGATAAGTACATATTTACACCATATATTTACACATATACTCAGGTTGTGGAATATTATTTTATTTTCTATCCTACTTTATTTTGAGGATGCTTCCAAAGGAATTTCTCGATGGAAGTTTTTGATAAAAAATAAACATAAACATGACTTAAATAAAATTCAAAAACTAATTACTAGCTAGCTTAATTATCTAGTTACGGCCATGCCAACATGCGCCATTGCGCGCTCGGCTTCAAATATAGACACAAACTGTGGTTCCAATGTGGAGAGCGCACGCCGGCTAAGCAGGGAAATGCTCTTGACCTCTCCATGATCCCGCTCGAAGGCAATGTATTCAAGCCAAACACTCGGCTCTCGCTTGCCAAAATATGTGGTCATAAATTCATAGCACATGCGCCAGGCTTTAATTGTAGATAAATCCTAAAATAAACGATATATATTAAATACGTTTGATAAAGTAATGATAATGGTGTTACCTTCAGTTTGGAGCTCTGTATTAGGTTGACCATCTCGCGATGCAGCTGCAGAGACATGGGCGGCTGTTGCGCCAATTTGGCATATTCATCACGCGCTTTGGTCGGCGAATGCTCGTGCCACAGGTAGCGCAAGTAGCTGCAACGCAGATCGGCAAATTCCGGCGAGGTCTCCTTGCAGGCCTGTGTATAAATGTCATTCAGCTGCCGCTTGGCCTGATTATCATTGCGCGCCCTATAATAGGCAATGACCATGTGCCAGAGGGAAAGGCCGGCGGCGCCCATCGTTCGGCGCACCTGGCTGAACAACTTGTGAACGCTAGGTTCATCATCGTTGCGGATATGGGCGGCCAGCAGCAGCTCGTGCATGCGCAGCGATGCATCGTGCTGCAGTGCCTCGGTTAAAATGCGCACACAGGCTTCTCCGCCGTTATCGGTGCTACCCAGTATCATGCTTAACGTGGCATAATGCCTGGCATGCATCAGCTGGGAGCGGTGGCCATCTTGCAGCGCAGTCGCCAGGCACTGTTGGATGAATGCACGCTCCGATTTGTGATTCCTACTTAACGCCAGCATGGCGTCTAGATACAAGTTCCACATTTCTTGCGTCTGCAACTGCTGGACGGCCGCCTTGTAGACCGTCACGCAGAGTTCAATGCAACGCTTTTTCGATCGTGACTGAAACACTTGCACCGTGTCTGAACGCGTCTTTTTCTCAATCGGCTCAGCGTCGTCTTCGTTCTCCGCCATATTCATTAGATCACCCAAGTGAAAGCCACGCAGCTCACGTTTCGCGAGCGCATCCCACAGCGCCGGCTCACGTGAGAACTTTGTCTGTATATCATCGATTATGCGATGCTGTAGCCTGGCAGTGAGCTCCGAGTGATCCTCACAGCATTCGAGCAATTTGAGGAAGTAATCCAAATTTGTAATGTTGGACAGGCTGTTACGATAGACGGCCACAACGCGCTCCATTTGTATGTCCTGCTCTGAGACCGTGTTGTCGCCCAAATCACGTTTGTTATCCGCCATGGCGGCCTCCTTTAGCTGTATATTGAAAAAGCAGCTGTTAAGCGCTTCCGAGGCAGGATGTCGCTGTAGACCACGCAACAGTATGTCCTGTACGCGCGCAATATTGGTACGATTGTATTCGTAGAGCCACAATGCGGCATTGATCCAAATTTGTGGATCACCTCCATGGTACTGCGGGGAGAACAATTTATTTTTACCAATTCCATTTTGACTTTTTAACTATTGACAGAAACTTACCGACAGCATCTTCTCGTATATGCCAGCCACCTCTTGTGGAGCAGATTTCTTGCTGAACTTTATGCAATTTTCCCATAGAGGCTGCTCGTGGGCAAACTTGGCAAGCATCTCCCTGTACATGCGCATAATCCGAATGCAAATGGAGGCTTTTAGACCGTTTAGCTTCAAGCCGGTCAGTTTCTCCTTTTCGGTGAGTGCTTTATGCATTGTTTTCTCGTATGCAATAAATTCCAAATAGTCGGACATATTTATATGGCTTTTGGTTATATTTAAAAATAGGCGCTCGCGCTTGCGTACACATTCTCTGTAAATAAAAGATTTGCAATATAAATTAAAAATATTACAATTTATTTTAATTCGCATAATTGCTTACCTGATTTGGTCTGGGGTAAATACTTGGTAGTGCTTCATTTGCTCATACTCCGGCAGCAGCCGCTCCTGCATTTCTGCAATAAACTCGCCCATGTTGAATTACTGTATTGCCTTTAAATTAATATTTAAAGTTTTTTCTTTTTTTGCCTGTCGCGCACGTTGTTCACATGCCGTTTCCAGTCAGCTGTAGAATGTTTTGTCATCGATAGTTGTTTGCAGCCCTGTGTTAAATTCGATATTGCTATGCGATATCTGTTTTCTAGTTCGTTTTTGCAGTTTGGTCACCCAAAATACCAAACACCTTAGAAACTGGTCACTTTTTTCAAACACAAAACTTTTAATTTACAGTAAATAAATAAAGTTTCCAAAAAACACAAACGCAAATTGCAATGGCCGAATTCTCAGTCGAGCGCGTAGAGGACAAACGCACAGTTAATGGTCGCACAGAATATTATTTGAAGTGGAAGGGGTATCCACGCAGTGAAAACACTTGGGAGCCGGTTGAAAATCTCGATTGTCCGGATTTAATAGCAACTTTTGAAGAATCATTAAAAAATAATAAAAAAGAGACAAAAAAACGCCTTTCCACATCGTCAACACCAGATTCAATACGAAGTAAGCGAAAATCGTTCATGGAGGAAGATACCGACGAACAAAAGAAGTTGATTGGCTTTGATCGCGGCTTGGAGCCTTCAAAGATTCTTGGTGCGACCGACTCATCCGGATACCTAATGTTTCTGATGAAGTGGAAGGGTAGCGATCACGCCGATCTGGTGCCCGCCAAGCTGGCGAACGTCAAATGTCCACAAGTCGTTATACAATTTTACGAGGAACGTCTAACCTGGCACACTGGCAATGGCAATGGTAACGGCTCCGGTAGCGGATGTGGCAGTGCACACGCCGCTGGAAGCGTTAGTACACCTGGAAGCACCGCTGACGCTAGTCCGAGCGGCAGCATCAACGATGAAAATATAAAACCCGACGCTGGCGCCGAATTAGGGAACGGAGACGCTGTCTAGTTCATTTCACAGAACTCGTTAAGCCAGCAAAAACAATGCCATGCAAAGCTGCACGGATACACACAGATACACACACACACACAGGCACATGCTCGCTCCTACATTTTTACATACAAATAACATAGACATAATCATACATACATACATAGATATACATACAGGCATGTTCTTTATTGCGCCAACAAAAACAAAACAAAAAAAAATTGAGCGTATTTCTAAAATAAAGTAAGCATACATTTTAATATGTATAACTAAAATAGCAATGTTTCTTTATCTTAAGCCAAGTTTGCGTAGACTACCTTTTTACGAACATACAGTAAATACGATCTGGCAACGCCAATCGTCAAGTGCGGGCAATCGATGTATTCGATAAGTTGCGCTGCCAAGCCGGCAAACTAGAAATAAAGATACTACAAAGGCAAATGTTGTGAGTTTAAATAAAAATTAAATAAATAATGGCTCAATCAAGCTCTATGAAGCTGCTTGGCGCACGCAACATGAGTTGCATTGTGGAGCGCATGGAGTGGAACAACAAAATGGATCTTATTGCTTATGGCACCGAGAAAGGTAGGTAGCATCCAGCTGTTTTTTTCCTTCCATCCTTGATCCAACCATGAGCATGGAATTGTTTCTGTAGGTGAGGTAATCATACAGCGCCTGAACTGGCAGAAAATCGTCACCTTCCCGACGCCCGGTGAAGATGTGCGAGTACGTTCACTGAGCTGGCAAATGGACGAGACACTGTTAGCGGTCGGTTATAGCAATGGAAAGGTGGCGCTACTGGATGCCGAAAGCGAAACCATAATATCGGGCCTAATCTACGATGATGACATCAAGAAGGTTTACTTCAGTAAGGCGATCAACAGAAAGGAGAGCCTCGACAGCTACACATGCAGTGCAAAGGACAAGCACAGACGGTATTTACCGAAACTGCCTCCACTGACCAATATCGATCCGTGCCTGAAGACGCTCGATCAGAAGTCATTTCCCAAGGGTTCACCCTGTTTTTTGGTAGTTATCATGCGCAGCGGTAAAGTGCATTTACTGCTCCTTGGCGCCCTGCAGGCGGGCAGCATTGATCTCACACAGCATGTACTAAATCCGGATCAATTCGATGTGTACGATGTGCGTCTCAATGGAGACTTTAATGCCATTTATGCACTTCTTCGTGATGGCCAACAGCTAAAGCTGTTGCATTTTCATAATCAGGTTCTGCAGGATTCCATATCACCCATGCTGGAGCTGGCTTCCCACTGTGCCCACATACTTGAGACCAAAAAGTGAGTTCCTCTCGGCATTGACTATTATCGCAACTAATTTCTCCATCCATTAATATATAGTTACATCAATGACACACAACAGTGCCTAACGGAAGCATGGGAGACGGTGCAACTGGAAATGGACAACAAGCTGACCAAGTATGCCAATTCGCAGGCATATGGCATGATATCTGCACACTTTCTGGAGCTGCTCGTATTCGGTTACGCCACTCTGGAGGTCGAGGAGTTTCTGTTCGAGTGAGTTAAGTCCCTACACTCAGTATACAGTGCTCATGGGCCCCGCCGCTTTGTTCTTCTCTTTCCACAATACCACAGAACGTTGACGGAGAAGGGCTTCAAGAAGATAGCCAACTCAGTGGATCTGAGCCTCAACAATTTGCAGGGCCTGGTCTTCAAGCAACTAAACGGAGCCGCCATTAACATGTTTTACTTCCTCAATACAATTGCGGGCTTTGGACGCATGACGCATTTCTTTGAGGTTTGTCCTGTTTGAAACGAAGAAGTTTATCCCAATTAAAAATAATGTTCCATTTTAGGCACTCATCTCGCCGGATGTGGCCAGCGAGGCGATGCGCGCTTGCGGCTCCTATTTGCTGAAAGTGCATGAGCTGCAGCGCACGATTGACACGCTGGTGTATGACATGAAGCTGTTTCACTCCTGGATCATATTCACTATACTGCGTCTGTCCCATCAAGAGATACCCGATGATATGGTCTTTACCGGAAAGGAGAATGTTGCCCTGGCTGAATTCTTTTGCGCCATGGAGCCAGACATCCAGGAACCATGTGAGGGCGATGATGTCATTGAGGAGAAATCAGCAACGGCGTCTGGAATAGCAGGAGAGTATTCGTCTGGTGATGCCAGTCCAAGTCCGACGCTGACACCGCGCAGTAAATTCAATTTGGAGCGCGTTGGTCAATATCTGGAGAATTCATATTTAACCCAGCTGCATACAGTGAACCCAGACGAACTCTGGCCACGCCTGCTCGCCGAAAACGAATGCCTTGCGCAGTGCAACCTGTTTGTGCCTCATGACAAGAAATTGTCCCTGATACAGCAGCGCGACAAAATGTTCAACGCCATTGACGCAGTGTTCCATAAGCCCACGGAAAGCATTAGTGGCAGCTTCAAACTGAGCACAGCTGTGATATGCGGTGATTTGCAACCGATTCCCCCCGAATCTGCCGCTGACCCGGAACAGCAATCCAATTATGATTATGTGACTTGCAGCTACCATGTGCACGAGGCGACTAAATGTGATATGCTGGCATTGACACTCAGCCTACAAGAAGCCATGGTGCTGGAATTCAGTCGCGGCGACGATTACTTGTTGCGCTGCACGCGCGTTCAGCTGCAGCCTGGCCCGTTCACGCCTCAGCTGCAGGAGGACTACTACAATCTGCGCTTTGTCGATCTCCAATTCTACAACGAATCCTCGATATCCATGCTGGCACAGACGTCAACGCCTGCGACCGGTGTACGTCCACACAGCTACTTTGTTCAGTTCTCGTTGAGCGCATCGCGCAATCACTGCACACAGCATCAGTTGGCACCCCTCATGAAGTTACCCGAGGCGACGGTGACGCACAGCGTGCACGATATACCGGATGCGGCCACATTTAAAGGCCTCGACGGTGTCTGTGAAATGTTGGCCGTCTCCGGTAGTCGTAAGGTGGCAACCGTTCTATCTGATCGCCGGCGCAAGATGACCATATTCGAAATGGAGATAGAGGAGGAGGAGGACGATACGGAAATGTCCCAAGCGTCGTTCTTAGAGATCAGCAAAGAGTCTGTGCTGGCTACCGGTTCCAACGAAGCGGATAAAGCGGAGACGTAGTATTAACCGGCCAGTGAATGATTAGGCAAAACGGAATAGATACGACTCGTTTCAATCGTTAAATCAATCGCTCTAAGTTAATACCAATTTTCCAACAGTGAAATTGCATTAGATTCTCATTACTTTTCATTACTTTTCGCTTCATTTGTTTTTCTTGTTACTTCACTTTAATTAGCAAAGAAATATTTTAGTATATTATAATTATAAAATACATGTATGTACAAAATTCAAAACAAGCGGTTCACGTACCACGTGTTGAGTCTAAATTAAACTTTATGCAACAAAATGCTGAAACATTTAACTTTGAGCCCACGAAAATGTAAGTTAACTAATCACTAATGCCCAAAACAGACAACCAACCAGTTCCCCCCAAAAAGACAAAAAAACAAAAATTAGGCAATCGTTTCGAGTGAGAGAAAACTAGTGCTTAATTGTTACAATTTGGATCCAAAAAATCAAAATATAAAAATCTGTAGCCATTCATAACAATTTCACTTGGCTCAAACATGTGTTTAGCTAGAAAATAGTTAACCTGATCTTGGCATAATAGTTTAAATATAATGCATACACCCAGCATGTCTGAAACTAGCTATCTATCCCGCTCGCACATCATCTTCTTGCTCTTACAAAAGTGAAGATACATTTTGGTTTTTGGCTGAGATATGAATTTCAATTGTTGGCCAAGTGTCGAATGGGCTTTTGGGAGCAACCGAACTAACTGATTTCGTACTGATATGCATCATCAGAATCCTCGTCGCTGGAAATGTCGCGCTTGCGTCTCCGCTGCTCGCGTTTGCTCAGCTTTTTGGCTGGCTGTAGAGGTGCAGCCGCAGCAATTGCTGTTGTCGCCTCCGGCTCATCTTTCTCCTCGGGCACTGCAGCCTCCTCATCAATAGTGGACGGCTCAGCCTCTTCCTCCTCGGCTTTCTTCTGTGTCTTGACCAGTTCGCATAAGTATTTGTAGCGCACCAAGCACTCTTCCTTGGTCTTTTCTGGCACACTGTTGGCAATCTTTTGCCAACGATCGCCGCCGGTGGTTTTCCTATATTTAACGATGGCCGCCTCCAGAGCGCGCTGCTGTTCCTGGGACCAGTTAGTCTCTGGTATAAGCATGCTCTTCTCATTGACAGTTGGTGTGCCCTTTTTAACCTTTTCCTTGCGCACCGCCTCCTGTGAATCCTGGACTATGTTCTCGGCAACGCTATCCGTTTGTCCTGGTATACGATAGCCGTTCTCCTTCATTTTGGCCGCCATGAATGTCACCTCTTGGACGGTGCGATTCATGGACTCGGCTATGGTATTCCAGCGACTGCCCGCACCGCCTGGATATTTCTTTACAAGTCTAATAAGTTCCGTCAGATCCTCATCTGTCCAAAAGCCGCCGCTAACCGTAGTCTTAAAACGCAGTTGGAAAAAAACAAAACATTTAAGTATAACGATAGCCACTCGCCACTGCCACTCACCTTTTGGGAAACTGGACGTATTGCGTCATCTTCGGTTAGCTCACGCGCCTGGATTTGTGAATAACCGCGTAACTCCTCCTCGGTCTTCTCAGGGGCCCTTGTGTTCTGCTTGCGCTTGCGCAGATTCTCTTTCTGCTCCTTACGCAGACGCGCCTGCTCTTCAGCCTCACGTTCTAGTTCCTCCTGGCGACGTGCCGCTTCGATCTCCCTGAAATTATTATTGTGAATTCAGTTGCATGAGCTCAGTCCTTTTACTTACTGTCTGCGCTTTTCCAATGCCAACTGCTTCAGTTCGTTGGCTTTGCTGAATGCATTTTTTATTGTCTTCGGCAGATTCCAGATGGCTACTGGTATTTGAATTGGCAGCGTATTGAGTAGTGATGGCATTGGGATCTCGTTTAAAATGACATCCATGTCGATGTTTTTGTTGCGCTTCTGCAGCTTTTTAAGCTTGCTGCCGAATACCTGCTCGGCTGTGTACTTCTTTTCCAAGTAAGCTGCCCAGGCAAACATATACTGGCCAACGGTGATGATCAGGAATATAATAAAGGCACCCTCGTATAGACCAATCTTACGCATCCTGCGGTAATAATAGAGAGCGGACTTCCAGTTGGGCATACCGTCGCGCAGCACCTTGTCGTATTTTTCGCGCTTGGATCCATCCTTGAGCACCTCGTAGATGGAGACAAGATTGCGAAACTGGATATTGGCATCCTCGGCCGGATTCTTGTCCGGATGCAGCACAATTGAAAGGGTGCGAAAGGCGCGCTTTATTTCATTATTCGTGGCAGTCTGATTGATACCCATAAACTCGTAGAAGTTCTTGTTGACCTCTTCGATGAGATCGAAAATCTCCAGCTCCTCGGAGTGCCAGGCGCTTGCTGAACCGCATAATAGCAATAGGCCAAATAGTAATGCCGAAAGTGTTGTTCTGGTGTGCAGCTCCATTTAAAATCTTTAAAAATCAACTAAAACCGAAAAGCGGCGGACCCCTGCACGCTTACACATACACATGCACACAGGCATTCGCGAACGCACTCGCGACGAGCTGTCAACGTCAAAAGTGGCAACGTCAGCAGTAAACAAAAACAATACTTGCTAACGTTGCCATATCGCCCGACACCAGGGTGGCAAGCTAAGCAAATAGTTTTAAATTTGTGACGAAAAAGATGTGCATTGTTTACGATTTTAGGCGAGTTTTGGCTGATTTGAAGCATACGCATAAGTATTATAAGTTTATCATATGGCAAAAATTTGAATAAAATCAAAACTATCGATAAATGCGCCTGCAGCTCTGCAGCACAGCACAGGCCTGTTAAGTGCTAGCGATATATCGCATAGAAAACATAGCTAATAGCAGCCACACACAACCTAGCGCTATAGGATTTGCAAAAGACGAAAACAGTGAAAGCGGTGTGAAAAAGCAGGCGAACAGAGATAAGAAACAAAATACAAAAGTCAACGCAAGCAGCAGCGGCACAGCGTCAACTCAGCGCTAGCCGCTGGGGCTCTTTTTAAATGGATTAAGCGTTGCTCACACAACCAGATAACAATACACCAGGGGGAAGCGAAGCGAGAGCGCGGGCCGGACTGGAGCAGAGCAGAACGGAGCCATGTCTTCGGCCGTCAATATACAAATCGTATCGATGCCGAATCTGGCGAAGATCGAGAGCTTTTTCAAGGATGTCAGCTATCGCGAGACGATCGAATATAGCGCCAATTTCAACACACGCCTCTGCATCGAACGGCGACTGCGGCTGCCATTTCTCGATCCACAGACAGGCGTTGCACAGAATCACTCCCAGCTGTTCATGGATAAGCGACAACGAATGCCTGGCTTTCGCCAAGGCCAAATCTACACGTATCCCGCGGCTCGTTGGCGCAAAAGTCGGCGCCAGTACTTGACTAAGATGTACAGGTGAGTTTCTCAGTGACTTCCATGCTAATATCGTACCTAAATCTAACCTCTACACACAGTCGATTTCCCGAGCGCCCTTTTCAGGCGCTGCGCAAAGAGCACGAGGCGTTGGTGGCCAGTGGCATTAATATTGGCGGCACTGGTGTTAGCGGTACCGCTAGCATAGCCAGCACCAACAGCAGCAGCTCAACGTTAAGCCTCAACATGCTGACGGGCGCGGGCGCATCGACAACGCCAACAGTGCTGAGTACGCTACACAACGATACGACGCATGATTTTAACGGGGCGTTCAGCATGGAGGAGTCTTGTTCGCTGGGCGCCGCCGGCGGCGACACATCCGACAGCAAAGACAGTCAATTGCAAACACAGCAGCAGCAGCAACAATCAAAAGATGATCTGCCCAAGGAGTGGTTCTACGATGATATGATGGACATGAACGATGTGGACTCGCTCGAGGAGCCAAAATCTCCGGCTGACGATGAATACGACTATGATCCGCGATATGGTAACAAAAAGCGGCGTAAACGTCGACCGGGAAAGCGTACAACGATACACGCCAGCAGCGAAACTGTCAGCACCAGCAATAGTAGCAGCGCGCGCCGACGCAGCGCTGTGATGCGGACGCGTGTTACCACGACAGATGCGGCGCTGGATGCGTCACTTGAAGCAATAGAGGCGGGCGACATTGGCGGCACACCGACTTCGAGCGGTGGGCGCAGATCTCGTGGCGCTGGCACACGGGGCAGGCGACGTGCCAAAGGCGCCACATCTGGCAGCACCACAGCTAGCGCCAGTGGCATGCCCAGCAATACATGTGATCCGCCCAGTCCGGGCCTGGTTAATGAGCCACCATCGTTTGAAAGTGCCGCCGCCGCTGTTGGCGTTGGTGTCGGCGTTGGCGTCGAGGATGGCAATGCGCATTTGCGCAATTATCGCAAGTATCTGTAACGCTAGGATCAACCCATGTAGGTGGCATTTTGCATGGACCACATTCATCCACTACCTAACTACCTATCAGTCTATCTACTTATTTGTTTATTGCATTCGTTTCCTAAACGGTGATTACTATTTTTCAACATATGTAATTTAAAGTTAGTTTAAGGCTTAGTTTATTAGTTCCTTATTCGAGTCCAGCACCTGACCAGACCAGACTAACCAGGACAAAACCACCAAAACACATCCGAGCAGGCGTAGCTAAATTTTTATTCTACTGGTAACTCTGTCGCCTATCTAATTGTACGTTCCCATAGCCAATTGATTGTTGATAATCTAACGTATATATAGCCTATATACACGTAAATATATAATATACATAAGTATATTTATGTATTTATATATATACATATAAAGCAACTTTACTTAAACAAAAATGAACGCGGCCAAATCAATCGCAATCCACAAACGGTTTTTGTTGCCGCCATATTCAACTTATTTTCAATCTTGATTTGTTCTTTTGTTTTGTTTTTTTTTTTCTCTTTATTTTAATTTAAATATTAAGTTCAAATTCATTGGCGTAATGTATTCTTAGGCAGTGTGGTAGGGTTTAGGGTTTCAGTCCAGTCCAGCGCAAAGAAAAAAAGAAAAACGATTTCGTAAACCAAAATTTTTCTATAGGAATAAATAGTACATTTCTTAAGGAAGAGAGCTGAATAACAAAAAAAAAAAAGAAAAACTGTGTACATTTTGAAAATCAAAGACAAAAATTCTAATAAAATTAAAAAGAAAGAAAACAAAAACATAATTTTACACACCTTTGGAAGGCTTTTATACAAATTTTTGAAGTTATTTAGATCTGGACTATACATGTTTATTGTATGTACATATACAGTGTACTACATTACACTAACAACCAAAACTTGGCTGAAAAAAAGAAAAATTAAAATTTGTATGAAAAAAAAAATACAAATAATATTTATGTATATAAAACTCGTAATTATAAAGCAATTTTCAACCGATCTCTATATTGTTTTGTCTATTCGAATCCAACATACAAACACTATCTGAGAAACTTAAGTATACAAATTTTCATAATTTGGGAACACAATATATTTTTATGTATAAACATTGAAATCTTTTAAAGCGCTATATTTAATAGAACTTTATGCGACAACAAAATCAACAATTAATGATAATTTCCTTTATTTATCGTAACGTGAAGAAGAGCGATTGCTGTAGCAGATGACGTCAGAAATTCTTCAGCGTTCAGGCAAAAGTTTCACAGTGAACGACTCCCGTTAGGGGTTTACCGTTTAATGATCATATGGCGCTATTGCTGAAAAAATATCGACGTCAACTAAATGTATTGGTGCTCACAGATTTCCTGATTTGCTGGCTTTGGAATTAGAAGCCGCGTCAGCGTTTGCAGCCTTGCTGCGTTTTGGCAGTGTGGACGTGGATGTTGGTGATGGCGATGAGGACTGCGATTCGCGCTTGCGTTTGTTTTGCTTTCTTTCGTTGAATGCCTGCACTATTTGCTGATACATTTCATCGACATCGGGGAACTTTTGGGCGCGCGGGGTTCGTTTTAGGCCGGACCAAATCGGACGCTGCTCATTGGCAATTGTAGTGGGATGGGGGGCGAAGGACAACTCAAATGCGCCGCGTCTTGGAGCTCCTTGGGCATTCAGCTGCAATTGGAGCTGGAATGGCTGACCTGCATCTTGAATTTTGCTTAGCAGTGCTGAATGTAGCTCCTCGGCGCGACGACGAAAGACTCGTCACGAGCGGCAATGCTCGATGTAAAGCACCGGATTAGTCGGGTCCAGCGCTTTGGTTTCCTCGCTTTTTGGCGGCGACTGCATGAAAATATATACTTATTTATTCATTCAAGTTATCGACAAATTTGTTTAAACTTACGCGTTTAGGGGCAGCCTTTTTAGCACGCTTTGGCGGCATTTTTACTTCTAATATAGAAACTCTCTTTTAAAGAAAATGCGCGCTGAAATTCTTTGCAGAGTGATTTTGTAAACTTGTATCGATATATTAGTGCTTACCAACAATATGATGGTAGTACTATTGTGAATTAACTGAAAAAATGTATGGCCACACATTTCTAGCTCAAAATGCACAAGTGTATGACTATCGATAATTTATTTACCCAGCTAATCAAATTAAATGTTTGTAGCTCAACATCTGGCAACGCTTGACTTATATACTTGGCCCTTATATATGATATATATTATTGAATTAAACAGTTAATATTGGTGCAAGTGTTTAAACAAATGCAAAAGAAAAAGAAAAAACGATCTGAAACTGAGGCCTGTCAGTAGGATAATTATAAGTTTATAGGTATTATTGTTGCAATCCATGTAAAATAGAATAGTATAGAATACCACTGTTGTAATTTATAATTTTCACAATTTTAGGCTATTATTGAAATTGTGTGCCGGCAAAATCAAAGTGCTTGCACGTTGATTTTGGCGCCAACTGAATTCAATGGACGAGGTTACGCCAAACGAAAATGCGAAACCCCCGGCTCAATCACCGACGCCGCGTAAACGTCTCGGTCGGCCCCCGAAGGCCCACCCAAAACCGATTGACAAAAATGTGGTAGCCGAGGCAACAGCTGAGGATATGGAGACGACGGAGACCTCGGCGGAACGTGTGCTTACAGTATCGCCTACATTGAGCAGCGAGTGCCGACGCAGCTCCCGCAAAAAAATCATTAAATTCGATGTGCGCGATCTGCTCAATAAAAACCGAAAGACACACAAAATACAAATTGAAGCGCGCATTAATTCTAAAGCACCGCCAACTGCAAATGATGCAACAACACCAAGCACACGTTCACTTGCCACTCTTGATGGCGGTCCTGCAGAATCTACAGCCACAGCAGCTCGTCAATTGCCATCGGGACCGCCGCCGCCGCTGGTTGAAATCTTTGCCAAGCCAAAACTGACAAAGAACCTGAATATTGCCCAAGTGAACAGCGAGGAGACGTGCTTGGCTGGTCAGCAAAAGCAAAATGAACCACCACAAGCTGGGGCAATGCTGGTCCAACGCAAACGTGGACGCCCGCGCAAGGCACAGCCCGCGCAGGTGATAAGAGATGTATGCGCGATCCCTGCTGAAATTACACGCAGCATCAGCTACTCGGACTCGGATACTAATTCAGCCAACTCCACTGCCACTGGGGAGAGCGACGCCTGCTGTGAAAATAAACTAAAACCCAAATTCAAATCCAAGTTGCGCGTGTCCCTAAAGCGCATGAACATGCCCATAAGTCGGGATTCCTTTGACTCGGGTGAGTCGTTAAAGGGCCCCTCACTGCCATTTAACCTATTGGAGCTGTCCACATCTTCATCAGAGGTACCTGCATTGCATGCAATTGATGAAGTGAATGAGCCAAAGCCGTCGGTCAATACCAAAATGCCGGCGGAAACAAAAGTAAATATTAAGACTGATACAATAACAATGCTGCCAGGAGATGAAGAAGATTCTGCTCCACAAATAATATTTGAGGAAGTAGAAACGGCCAAGCCGGAAAAGGATAATGAAATGAAGGCACGTGTAGAGCTGCCTACTGAGGAGAGTAGCAATAATTTCAAGCTGCTTTTCCCCAAAAAAGAAGAACAGCAGCCGGAGCAGAAGACAGAGACTGAGTCGGACTCAACGCCGAGTCTCTGCTCTGCCAAGGATGTGGATAAGCAACAGTTGGATCCTGAATCGCTGAATCGAATAAGTAGCTTAGGAGAGCAGATCGCAGAAAAGCAAAACATCGAAGCCAACTGTGAAGTGTCACCACCACCTACAAGCAAGCGGCGCAGCAAGCGTTCCAGTCTACGTGGCAGCGCACTCAGTGCAAACGGCAGCAAGATGACGCTGGAGGAAACATTTGCCGAAATCGCAGCAGTTAGCTCCAAGCGAATCTTACAGAGTGAAGCAGTCGAAGAGCCGCAGCAGCAGCAGTTGCAGCTGCAGCTAGATGCACCCATTGATCTCGTCGGAAACTGTAGCAATATTTGCAACAGCAGCAATAGCAATAGCAACCTTTTCGAATTGTCGCCACAATTGGAGGCCAACTTGGAAACTAATTGTAAATTTGAAACACAAAAACGAGTGTCTAACACTTCTTTCCAATCGGAGACCAACACCGTCCAATTGGAATGTGCTGCCTCAGAGCAGCTGGAGTCGTTGAAAGTAACTGCAGCGGAGGCAGCTAAAGTTCCAACTGAGCTGCCTGCGCAGGCGATTGATGATAAGATGATTGCAACTGTAGAGCAGCAGCCCTCGCCAGATCAGTCTGCCGCTGAAGCAAAGGAAACTCTTACGCCACTTTCTTCCCTTTCCAATCCGATTCTGCCAGCAGCAGCAACTGCCATAGAGCTATTATCAAATCCATCAGAAGCTTTACTCAAACTGGAGCCGCCCACACGCAAAGCGGAACTGCCTTTAGAGCAGCAAATGCCAAGCGGTAGTCCCACTCCCACAGCCAATAGCAATGTCGCAGGCAAAGCCAAGCAGGAAAAGGTGAGTGCCAGCCAGGTGCCTCCTGTGTCCATTGTCGAGTGCGATGCGCTGTTCAAAGCCATGGACAAGGCCAGAGCCCAGGTGCGTCATGATGAGAAAACTAAAAAGAAGCTCAAGCTGTGTGCCAAGAAGCATGCAGCTAAGCTGGAACTGCAGCCGGAGGGGCACAGCAACAGCAATTCACCTACTGTGTCGTTGACCAACGCCAAGAAGCAGCGCCTCAAGAAGAATACACGTCGCAATACCATTTGCGAGTATCCCGCCGAGCAGTCCCCAGCGCTTTTAACCAAGCGACGTAACTCGCAGCATCCGCAGAAGACATCCCAGAGTCCCGAAAGCCCAACGCAGGCGGAGCCATACCCCAAAGCGAAGCTTAAAAAAATGTTACGCAAACGCTTGTCCAGCAGCCTGATTCGTCAGAATTCAGTGGACTCCAGTTCGAGCGCCTCGCAGTGTGCCTTCAGGCGCAAATCGAGCAAAGTCAGCGATGCATTGCAATTGGCGCTAACTGAAACTGAATCTACCGAGTCCACCAGTTCCGCCAGTAAAGTGCCCAGCTGCGGCATACCAACGCCCATATCGGAGCTCGAGACGCCCGATCCGTTAAACGACATTGCCCAGCTCATAGAGAATGGTGTTAAGCTGCTGGAACACAAACTGGAGGATGCGCAGCAGGAGCAGCAGCAGCAACAGCAGTTGATAACAAATGTGCTGCCCGATGATGATTTTGCGCAGCGAGTGGCCAACATGGAAACACCCGCGACGACGCCCTCATCCTCGCCACAGCCCAGCAGCGGCACCAGCTGTAACGAGGATGCAACCCCAACTGTTGGCAGTGGAGCTGTACGACGCTCACATCGCATCAAACAGAAGCCGCAGCTGCCCAAGGCGAGCGTTGGCCGTGGCGTCAGCAGCAGCAGCCAGACATCCTCCTCCATCAGCATGGAGGAGCAGCTGACCGAGCTGGCGCACATCGATGCCATCAATGAGCAGTTCCTGCGCCAGGAGGGCCTCAATGTCTTTCAGCTGTTGCGTGACAATTATTACCGTTGCGCTCGTCAGGTCAGCCAGGAGAATGCTGAAATGCAATGCGATTGCTTCCTCACCGGCGACGAGGAGGCCATGGGTCATCTATGCTGCGGCGCCGGCTGCATCAATCGCATGCTAATGATTGAGTGCGGCCCACTGTGCACTAATGGTGAACGCTGCACAAACAAACGCTTCCAGCTGCACCAGTGCTGGCCTTGCCGCGTCTTCCGCACCGAGAAGAAGGGATGCGGCATTACGGCCGAACTGCAGATACCACCGGGTGAATTCATTATGGAATATGTGGGCGAGGTCATTGACAGCGAGGAGTTCGAGCGCCGTCAGCACCTATATTCGCGTGATCGCAATCGCCACTATTACTTCATGGCGCTGCGGGGCGAGGCGATCATCGATGCGACCGCCAAGGGCAACATTTCGCGTTACATCAACCACAGCTGTGATCCGAATGCGGAGACACAAAAGTGGACGGTGAACGGCGAGTTGCGCATTGGTTTCTTTAGCGTTAAGACGATCATGCCCGGCGAGGAGATCACCTTTGACTATCAGTATCAGCGATATGGACGGGATGCTCAGCGTTGCTATTGCGAGGCGACCAACTGTCGCGGCTGGATTGGCGGTGAGCCGGACTCGGATGAGGGTGAACAGCTGGATGCGGAGAGCGACAGTGAGGCGGACAACCTGGCCGAGGAGCCGGACGAACTGGAGTCGGGACAGGGCCCGGAAACAGATAAGAAGGCATACAAAACCAAATCAGCCAAGAGCAGCAAACTGAAGCCGAGCAAACCATTGAAGGTGTCGACAGCAGCGCGCAAGATGCGCAAGGAACTACCAAAAGCTAAGGATCGCGAATACAAGGCCGGACGTTGGCTACGGCCATCCGGCGGCGGCATTGGTGACAAGTCTGCCGCACGTAAGCTCGAAAAGCTTGAGGATCCGGATGTGCTCGAGCAGCTGCTGTTGCTCAATCGCAGCGGCCTCAAGAATCAAGTGGACACGCTGCGCTTCTCCCGTTGCATGGTGCGCGCCAAGCTGCTGCAGACACGCCTTCAGCTGCTGGGCGTGCTGACGCGCGGCGAGCTGCCCTGCCGCCGGCTCTTCCTCGACTACCATGGCCTCCGGCTGCTGCACGCTTGGATCAGTGAGAGCGGCAACGATAATCAGCTGCGGTTGGCTCTGCTCGACGCTCTCGAATCACTTCCCATACCAAATAGGACGATGCTGAACGATAGTCGTGTCTATCAGAGCGTCCAGCTCTGGAGCACCAGCATGCCAGATGAGCAGCCGAAAGAACCACAACAACAACCATCCCAGTCGAAGCACGAGCTGGAAGCAGTGCGTCAGCGTATGGTGGCGCTGCTACAGAAATGGAATGCCCTGCCCGAAATCTTTCGCATACCCAAACGGG
This sequence comes from Drosophila montana, assembly GCF_035044405.1. NCBI lineage: Eukaryota > Metazoa > Arthropoda > Insecta > Diptera > Drosophilidae > Drosophila > Drosophila montana. The sequence goes on along the minus strand of NW_026996559.1, from coordinate 3,063,365 downwards.
AACGCATCGAACAAATGAAGGAGCACGAACGAGAGGCGGATCGTCAACAGCAGCCGCATTACACGGCCACCGCACTGGAGGATAGCAACAGCAACAGCGCCTCCTCAGTGCTAAACAGCGATCGCTACAGACAGGATCGCTTCAGGCGCGCCACCATCAATCGCTACGAGAAGCCCAAGCAGCCAACACGGATGAGCGGCAACAATACCATCTGCAGCATTCCCACACAGCCCAAGGAGCGCAGTGGCAACGCAGAAGGTGGCGGCGGGAGCAGTGGGAGCGGTACTGGCAATGCCAACAGCAGTTTCTTCAATGGCATCAGTAAATCTGATCCACGGAGGCGATCCGAACCGGTGGGAGCCAGCGATTATGACACACGCCGCACCATATTCAAGAAGCTGCGACGTTCCCTATTCGAGCGAAAGGTATGCAAGCACGTACAAAGTGACACTCTGTTCACTGTGTTCCGATTAAATCTGTTCAAAAGGGTTAATTAATTATTTACATTATTTTCCTCGACAGGTGGCCCAAGACGAGGCGGAGAAGCGCGTTTGCAGCGTGGATTGGCGGGAGCACGAGCTGCGCTGTGAATACTTTGGCGCTGATCTGAAAACCGATCCCAAGCAGCTGCCCTTCTATCAGAATACGGAGACCAACGAGTGGTTCAACAGTGATGATGCACCGGTGAAAGCGCCGCCACGCTGCGGCAATGGCAACTCTAGCGGTGCTTCCAGTGAGCCACACTCGCCGGAGAGCAGCGGCGATAGTCTGGAGTATAGGTTGCCCGGCTGCGTAGAGCCGTTGCCGCCTTCCTGGCACTGGAGTGTAACTGCCGACGGTGATATCTATTATTATAATCTGCGGGATCGCATCTCACAGTGGGAGCCACCAAATGCACAGCAGCGCCTGCAACAGTTGATCGACGATTCACCAGTGCCGGAGCGAACAACCGAAGCGGAGCACATTGCCGACGAGCTGGTGAAGATTGATGTTGACTATGTAGGCAGCCTCAGTAACAAATCGCTGGCGCAGTACATTGAGGCGAAGGTGCGCGAGCGACGCGAATTGCGACGCAATCGTCTTGTTTCGGTCTGTGTGATCAGTCCCCGACGCGAGGAGGATCGAATCTACAATCAGCTGGAGGCGCGCAGGTACAAGGAGAACAAGGAGAAAATTCGCCGCCGCAAGGAGCTCTTTCGCTGCACCCAAAACGAGACGAACAATACGGATCCATTGGCGGGCAAATCCAGTGACATGCTGCCCATTCAGGGCTATTTGTACTCTTCCGATGAGGACGTTGACGTGGATGCCGCTAACTTAGCGCCCGGCTGTGCTGCTCTGCCGTTGCTCGATGTCATTGTCGATGGCGTCAAGGATACGCATGTGGACGAGCTGGAGGCACTGAATCGCAGCCGAAACAACAACAACATTGCCAAAATAAGCACGAGTCACGTGGAGCCAAGCACCAGCAAATCGGCGCTAGCTGCGCTCGGCATTCAGCTGCAATCAATGCCGCTGTCCATGTTGAGTGAGTTAGAAGGCGATGGCCTGGTTAAACCAAAGCGCAAACTGCCCATGCCACCACAACTACCCGAGAGCCAGAAGAAGCATCGTGGTGAGCGTGAAAAGAAGCGTAAAACGTAAGCGTACAACTTCTGCAAATGCAAATCCCATCGAATACAAGCATTCACTCAAATCCCTTTTAGGCCACTAAGCAGCACTTCCAGCGGACGTGAGGCGTGTGAAAAGTTTCGCTTTGAGATAAGCGGCCATGTGGCCGAGTTCTTGCGTCCGTACCGCAAAGATACCTGCCATCTAGGTCGCATCACCAACGATGCAGACTACAAGTTTCTAATAAAACGGGTAAGTGCCTATGAACCCATTATTAAATTGGTTAATAAGGGTTTTGTGTAAATGTATGTAACAAGCACAAAGCGTAATCTCCGATCCCATAAAATATATATATCTTTTTGCTAAGCATTAACAGCAGAGTCGATATAGCAATATCCGTCTAGCTGTCTGTCTGTCCGTATGTATGACAGTCCGTACCCGATCCAAACTATACCAGTTTTTTGGATACCCTCTAAAGTTTCCCCCAAAATTGTAATTGGGCTTTGCTATTCACACACATTGGGATGACATATTTGTGCTCTAAAAATTGCATCAATATTGAGGATTTCTTATGGTATGCTGCAGCTCGGCGCTGAGTCCACGATATCTTCTAATCGGGCACTCACAACTGACGGACTCTTACTTGTTGTGTGACTGTAAATTCTACAGCATTAGTGACCTATGCTAGCCAATAATTAAGGAGATAATAACACATGTTTTGTGGGTCTTATAAATATGAGAGTATATTACATATAATTTTCTTAACACTTTTGTAATGTTCTTCTATAGCTGAGCCACCATATAACGACCAAAGAGATGCGTTACTGCGACTTGATTGGAAATCCATTAGCCTGCACAGAGTCGGTTAAGCACAAGTCCTTTGAATTCATCAACCAATACATGCGAAAGAAGGGGCGCGTGTATAGGAAGCCAGCCGATGAACCCGACTACTAAACAACAGTATCAGCCGTACTCAGGCACGCACACCATGGTATCAAGCCAATGTTTAGCAAATGAATCAGATATTTTTCATAGTTGTGTTTTTATTTATGTTTTTTTTTATTAATATTATACCCAGTGTATGGGTATAAACTAAGTTTTTCATTCTCATTTTATCAGTTTATTCGTGGCGATTTGACAAAAACAAAAGATTGGTAACAACAAAAGAAAACACCTAAGTAAACGAGTTTCCTCGTTGCTCAAAATGCAGTTATGCATGAAATAAAAACATCTATTTTTAAATTCAGCGTGTTTTTAAATTGCAATTATTAATCATGTTAGTAAAGAGTCTCAAATCCGTTTTCTCTTACGAGTTTCTTTCATGTAGGTCTCCGTTACTTTTCCATATTAAAGTATGGCAGCGCTGGTGGTGCTGCCATATCCGCAATGCATTGCGCCAAACTGATTTCTTCCTTTTTGCTCAACAGGAACTGCTCAACAATGCAACCAAAATATGAGTAATACTCTAAAATTGAAGTCTGAAACTAATACATTTTTTATTCAATGAATAATTTAAAGCAGTGCACAGAAGCGGTACACACATGACTATTGTGTGTGGGTGTGTCATTGGGTAAAAGGATGTTCATCTATTGTTGGGCGGACTGCTGTACTTCAGTGGCATTAGCTGCTGGTGTGCGATTGGCCTCCTCGGGTTTCATGGCAGGGAACAGCAGCACCTCCTACAAATAAACACAGAATTATTGTCAAGTGAAACAAAGCAAATTGGTTTACTAGTTTTGTTTTTAGCACAAACCTTAATGTTGTTGGAGTCGGTTAGGAACATGGTCAGTCGATCAATGCCCATGCCCCAGCCACCAGTTGGTGGCAGACCGTACTCTAGCGCCGTGCAGAAGTTCTCATCCACCATTTGAGCCTCGTCATCGCCTGCGGCCTTATCGTTAGCCTGCTGTTCGAATCGTTCGCGCTGAACCACAGGATCGTTCAGTTCTGTGTACGCATTGCACACCTCCTTTTTGGCCACAAAGAGCTCGAAACGCTCGGTAAGGCCAGGCACACTACGATGGTACTTGGCGAGTGGCGACATAATTTGCGGATGCTCGCAAATGAATGTTGGATTAATGCATGTCTCCTCGATAAAATCACCAACCAGTTTGTCTAGCAGACGGGCTGTGGTGCGTGGCGCCGGGCACTCCACCTGATGTTTGATGCACAATTGGGACAAAAATGCGTTGGTTTCCGGGCTATTGAATGTGTCCGCCGATGGGAACTTAACCTGAAGCTTCTCCTCGAGTGTTTTGATCATAGAAAGACGCTTAAAAGGTGGCGTAAAGTCAAGCTCTTGCTCGACACCATCCGGCCCATCCGGATGGTATTTAATTTTGTACGACCCGTGTATGGCCTTAACCATGCCAGAAATCATTTGTTCAGTTATCTCAATTAAATCGTAAAAGTCTGCGTACGCCATGTAAAATTCGCAAGTGGTGAACTCAGGATTGTGGGTCATATCGATGCCCTCGTTACGGAACTGGCGACCGATCTCGTAAACGCGATCCATGCCGCCCACAACAAGCATTTTATGATATAATTCTGGTGCAATGCGCATAAACAAATCCATTTTCAGTTCGTTGTGATGCGTTACAAAAGGCTTGGCTGTGGCGCCGCCAGCAATCATATTCATCATTGGTGTCTCAATCTCAAGGAAGCCCAGACGATCCAGAAACTGGCGTACATATGATATAATCTGTGTGAAAATAGAAATAGAATTAATAAATAAATTTACTGCATGCCCATTAAAGGTGCTAGCTTCCTACCTTTGCACGAATCTGGAAGTTTTCGCGCACTTTGCTGTTCAGTATTAGATCCAGATAGCGCTGACGATAGCGCGTCTCCTTGTCTTTGAGCCCGAAATGCAGATGTGGCAGCATGTGCAGACAGGGAGAGAGCAGCTTCAGCTCGGTTGGCATAATGGATAGCTCGCCTTTCTTGGTCTTGCCGGGATGGCCGTTGACGCCAATGATATCGCCACGGCGCAGCTTGGCTGTGTCCTGCTCAAAGGCCTTCTCGCTTTTGTATGACTTGGCACTGGCCATTACCTGCAGCTTGACGCCTTCACCGCGCAGATCGTAAAAAATGAGCTTGGCACCTGACTCACGTATGGCATGAACGCGCCCAGCTACACTCAAATTGACCTGGTCGAGTGTCTCGCCATCCTGAAGCTGAGAATATTGTGTAATAAAGTTTTCCAGCGAGATGCTCACTTGGAATTTGTGTGGATACGGATGATTTTCGGGCGTTTGCTTCAATTCAGCGACTGCAGCCGATCTCAGCTTAAAGTACTCATTCGGTGAGATTTCCTCTTCCTGCTCGGCGGCAGATTTTTTCTTTTGGCCGGCTTCTGGTGGCGCAGCAGCCGAACGCGTTGCTTCCTTCTCAGCCTTTTCCTTGGCCTTTTGTTCAGCCTTCAGACGGCGTTTCAGCTCACTGCAAAAGATTAAAAAGTCAGACGAATTGAATCATTCCTAATTTTGGGTACCAACAGTTTTGTGCCTTTGCTTGGTGCATGCTGCATGGCGCTCACATGATATAATCTTGTAGCCGTCACCGTTGGCAGTTTGAGCGATGACAAATATATTAACTGTCTTAGAGTGCTACGCGCAAACATTTGACAGCCACGAATATAGGTCTTAGTCTATTTATGACAGCCGCGATTGCTACCAAGTATGCACTTCAACTTAACCTCACAGTTGGCGCCTGGTTGGCCGTTTCTCCGTTTTGGCTTTAGCCTTCCAATTATCGCAATGATTGCACGTACTTACTTCTTGGACAGTTCACCAGTTGCAGTAGCCATGCCGATTGGCGTCTAACGAGTTCCGGCTTCGAGGGAAGTTGCAAATACAAAAATGACTGCGAATGCGCCACACACACTCCAAGCGAATTGAAATAAGAGAGCTATACAACAAATAACGATATATCGATAACTATATTTGGAATAAAATACCTCACACTGTCAAGTGCACGCGTTGCCAACGAACTTAAAGCACGTGTTGCTAATATATCAGCTGTTTTGTCAGAGCTTTTTAGCATAGTCCGGCAGCGCCAGGAAAATTAGTTTTGGGATCGTGATGAGACAAGCCGTGAGCCATAAGGAAACTTATGAAACATGCCGTGTTCTTGTCATTAGTCCAATTCTGAAATGTACATCGTCTAAAAATCATCAAACTGTATTTACAAGCAAATCAAAATTACTCGCTTAGAAGTTTCTTCTTTAGGTGCATGTATTCGCCACTTCTATATTAAATCGTAATTGTGCAGCCGGTATTGTTAATTCGTTTTGTTTAATCGGTTCTGTTACATTTTCTTTCTTGATCGTGAGAAATATATATTTTCACGTGCACATCTCCAATCAGCAGGTGAAATTGTGCCGGGTTGCTTGCCTGAAAACTGAGTGTGTAAGTAGAGCACAGACTAAACAAAATACACAAGCAAACGTTTCTAAACCTTATCAAACGTTATAACAGACGAAATATTATATTCGTCAAAAACATAAAAAACTAAAAAAAAAAATAAACTAGTCTTAACAGCTGGGCACAAACCATGGTAACGGTTGGACTACTATCGCGCCTGCTTACTGGCAGCGGCGTAGGCAGCGGCGTTGTCTGCATGCGTTTGCTCACGCGCATCGCCAGCCCCAATAGATTAAGTCTCAATCTAAATCCACGTTGCCTCAGCTTCTTATGCAGCTTCAACAAGGGAAGCGGCAAAGAAGCATCGTCGGCCTCACCAACATTGCCTTTATCGACAACAACAACTACCACAATACTGTCGCCGCTGCTTGTCGCCAAATATCGCAGCTATGCGCGTCTCAGCAGCAAATCCACCACGCAGTGTGCCAGCGCCAATAAAACGGACACCAAATCCTCATCAACGGCAACAGTATCATCCTCTAATGAACTGTTTGGAGAGGCGGCGAACATGGGCCTTTTTGCAAAGTTTAAGCATATGTACAAGCAGTATTGGTACGTGCTCATCCCGGTGCATGTAATAACATCGATTGGCTGGTTTGGCGGCTTCTACTATCTATCAAAAAGGTAAGTAGCCTTCATATGCCCGAGATCAGCTACTCATTATACATATGTACTGGCCTACAGCGGCGTAGATGTACCTGCTCTGCTGCAGTACTTGCACCTAAGCGAGAACATTATTGAGAAGGTGCAAGGCTCTGATATGGGACACTATGCGATTGCCTATCTGTGCTATAAGGTGGCAACGCCGGTGCGCTATGCAGTAACATTGGGTAAGTGACCCCTCCCAAAAAAAAAATAAGAAAAACAGCGTTACAGCTCAAACATATGTTTTCAGGGGGCACCACGATCTCTATCAAATATCTGGTGCAATGGGGCCATATTAAGCCCATGCCAACCAAGAGCCAGCTGATGAAAATGTACGAGGATACAAAGGCCACGCGTGCCAGTGCCAAGGCCAACAAGGATGAGAATCACAAATGATCGTTGGTTATTGGGCGTATACGTCGCTGCCCCCGCCTGGTGTCGTCGTTGTCGTTGTCGCTTCCCGTGCGGCGTTCAGTTGGCTAGTTGTATTTTTTGTTAAACTGTTGCACGTTGATTCAGGCCAAGTGTCGTTTCTGGAATTTAAGTTTCTCGCCCAGACGCATCTGTACACAATACAACCGAATTACTAATAATTAACGACGCTGCCTCCGTTTGAGAGAGGATTACACATCCAATACATCAATATTTCATATATATATTTTGTAATAACATTTTTGCATAGTTTTTGTTAGTTACGAAACAAATTGCCGTTGCGCCGCATGCAAAGGAGACCCATACTCATACATACATAAACCAGCACGCAGCACGCATACAGACACACACAAACATGCATATAACTCAGAGTAAGGCAGCCTCCGATACAGACAAGATGAATTGTAGTATATTTTATAAATGTAATTGAGAAGTTATCGAAAAAGAAAAACCGAACTGGTATAAAAAGTAAACATTTAGCCTTTGTTTTTGAATCAATTGCCCATTATTGCACCACATCGATTACGATTTCTGCAAGCTCTGCTGTCCAATCAGAATTTTAAAAATATCAGCTGGTAGCCAGCCAGACGTGTTCATAGATAAACACAAAATACGCATATAGCTGTCTCTGTCTAACCAACATGCTATCCCACTCTTACGCAATCGGTGAATTACCAAGTCAATATTAGCGATCACTTCTCGCTCGCTAGTCGGCAAATCCAGTTAGATGTATCTATGTGATACATAAGGACAATATAACGCAGTTGATTTAATTGTGGAAAAAAAAAACGAACAAGAATATTTACAAATATCTTCAAGCTGTTCGCATTTAAAATAAAATATTTTCCCTTAATTTTGACCTCGATTGTTAAATGCTTCCCTGTACAAAGGGTATAAAGGTTTTGTGCAGGAGGAGGGATCTTCCACCCCATAGTGTATATATTCATGCATAAGCATGCATTCATGTCATAAGCATCAATAGCCGATTCGAGCTAACCATGACAGTTGATCCCTCTGTCTTCTCCTATTGTCTACGAAGATCAAGTTTGTTTCATATCATAACTTGACCAGCTTCCTTGAAATTTCCGAAATTTAATACACGTCTCCCCTGAATTGTCACAAGGAACTCTGAAAATAAGTTTGAAGCCGGTAATTGTAATGTCAATAGTCTTGATTGGATTTTGTTTTTGCATTTTATATTTCGTTATCATTTTTTTTGTTTTATTTTTTTTATTTTCTTTTTTTTTTGTTTGTAACGTTAGTAAAATATCCAACAATTATAATTGTAACTAATAGTTAAGCCAGAAAAAATATATATAGTAGTAGTTGTTTCTTTCTTTTACAAATAAATAAATAATGTGTCTTGTTTTGTTTTTATTAGTTTTGTATGCTCTGTGTGTGTGTTCGTTAAGTTATAGTAGCTCGTAACATGTAGGGTTGTGTATTGTTTGCGTGTCGCTTGTCGAGGAAACAAGTTACATTTTGTACACATATACATTTTGGTTGCCGTGTGTAACTGTTTTCTATATCATTTACATAAATACAATAAATAAATAAATAAATTATATAAATTAAATAGGCAACAAATAAGGTAGCAATAGCAATAAAAATATGTGCTTGTGAGGGTGGTACGGGTTGGGCATTGGTTACACGGAAACATATTAACTAAACTACATAAGTATGTATAAAACAAACTAAATAAAAAATGTTTATATAAATATATATAAATGTAGATAGATAGATAATAAACAAGGTTCTGCGTAAGTAGATACAATGTATACATAACTCTTTGAGACTAGTTTGATGTTCAATGGGAACGTTGAACGCGGCGGACGCTTGGATTGAATTAAATATAATTTTTGAATAGATTTGCATTTGACTGGAACAAAATAGTTTGAAAAATTTGTAAATGTTAGTTTGCTTTTTCTTTTTTTTTAAATATGGTTGGTGTTCTCTCGTGCTATAATTATTATTTATTATTAGCTGCTAGCATTTATCATAAGTACGTTTCACAATGCAGCTTCAGTTAGTTTTTGTTTCTTCACGCCAAAATGTTTTTACGATTTGTTTTTGTTGTCTCAGGTTTCTGTTTTTGTTTTGTTTTGTTTTGTTTTTTTTTAATAACTAATCATTTGCTAAAAGCTTTTTGTTTTTGCTAGTTTTGATGAGTGTGTGTATGTGTGTTTTTGTATGTGTTGTTTTGCTTTGTTTATGGAGCTGCGCTGCTTAGCGCCCCTATTTTCCCCTTATTTTTATTTTATTATTGATTAATCATTCACCATTTTTTGTTGTTGCTTTTTATGAAATATATACTGATATACATTGCACAAGTTATGGTGAATGCTCAAATTAGTATTTGTTCAATTCATTTTCTTTAATGTTTTTTAGCGTTTTTGTTTTCTTGTTTTTTGTTTTGGTTTTGTTTTGTTTTTTTTTTTTTTTTAATTTAGTTTCCTTTTTTACACAACCACTTGACACGACTTTCGGCAAACCAATGGCAATTATATATAGTTGCATTGTTTTATATAGTTTGAATTGGCAAATCGCTCCATATATATATATATATAAATTTATATACTGTACACAATGTGTTAATGTACGTTTTTTTTCTTTCTGTGTGATATATTCAATGGAGACGGGTCAAAATTTTCGTTAAAGACGCTTAGAAAACAAACTAAATATATGCCAGAGAAATGCAAGACAAAATTTGGTAAAAATAACAATTTTGTTGTTGTGTTGTGTGGTTTCTTGTGTGTTGCGTGTTGTTTTTGCTGTTGTTTATTTGTGTTTAGTATAGAGCGATTGCTGTTGCTTCTGCTGTTGTTTGGCTTGCCGAAAGCGGTGTTACATAAATTGTTATAATTCTTATTTTTTGTTCGTTCATCTTTTTTGAATGTTGTTGTTTCATATGTTCTTGTTGGTTTTCTGTTTTGGGTTTAGCCATCTCTTATATACATCATTCACCTCCAACGATCGTCATACACGCTTGCCGTCCAATTAACCGTTTGTTGTTATTTGGTATTGGATTTGTGTTAAGAATTAGTTTATAGTTAAGTTTTAATTTTAATTTACGCACGTTTGCATTATTGCAAAGTTCTACGAAACATTTACTAAGGTGTTGTGACTTTGCTGTTGTTATTGCACTTATTTTTCTTCTTTTTTTCATTTTATGTTGCAGTTGTTGCTGCTGTTATTGTTGCCGCTTAAGATGGTGTTGCTGTTGCTTTTGGTGTTGCTGTTGTTAATGCTTATTGGATTCAACTGCTAGGTAATTGTGGGGAGTTAGCTTTACGCTCGTTCGTAGAATAAAATATAGGCACTGGATGAAACGAGACAGTTTTCAGGAATAGCATCGCTGACGCTGCAATTATCAATTATTATTAATATCAGTATAAAATATAATAATTAATAAATAAACAATGCATATACCTATTATCATTGAACTCATGCCACTTGTGTGAGACTGGATGCTTACAGAGTGCCACATAATGACCACCAGCCGTCGAGCCTGTACCAACCGGGAAGTTGAGTTTAGTAAAACGGAGGTGCTTGGTTTAAGTTATTGCGACATACCCATATGATTGGAGATCGCATAGAGCGAATAATGCACATTCGAATTTGCGTTGGCGCCATATGAGGCCATATTGAGCTCACGATCCGCTGTGGGAAACTCAACAATATTCGAGAGCTTGCTCCAGCGCGTTTCAGAGAAGCGTTTGAGATCTGAAACAGGGGAAGAGTGATGGGATTACAAATACTATATATATGGAATTGCACGTTGCACTTACGTATCACCAGATATTTGGGGAAACGCTGTATGGTAAAGCTTTTAGTACATTTTCGGCGTGTCTTGCATTTGGAGCATGTGGGCATCTCGTCACCATCTAGCACCTCTTCGCGTATGAACAGATCTAAGCAGGCCTCTAGTTTGCAGCGCGATGACGATGGTAGTGGCACGCTCAAGTCCCAGAATGGGTCAAAGGTAACGCTTGTATTTCCACACGTTGTGCACTTCAGTGTGCTCTTCAATTGACCAACAAACAGATCACGTATCAGGGAATTCTCATGCCTAGCATACCACTCCCATGTCAGATCGGCCTTCTTATTGTCACTAAAATTAGTCAGTTAATCAGTTTGAGGATCGTTTGTAGTTTAATTAGAATAGTTCTCACCTGAGATTATCATCAATGTTAAGCGTTTCACCCTTGACGCCGCTGTTGAGTGCCGAGTGCAGCGAATCAAGAAAGAAACGCAGAAACTCCTGCGCATCCTGTTGATTGTAATCGCTGTACATACGATGCTTTGTCGAAAAGGCGCGCTTCAGTTCCATCGGCGTTACACTGTGCACATTTGTCGTCCACATTTCCTGTATGAGTTTGGCAAATTCTAAAATAAAAAAGATTAAAACTCAATCGTAAATATAATGAATCAGAATACGCTATCGATCACTTACCGTGTAGTATTTGCTGATCCTTGGAGGTTGCCGTGCGCGTGCTGGTATGATGTGCGCGCAGAAAGCGCGTCAGCTCAGTCGTGTGACTCAGGCATTGGATGACCGAGTTCATGAAGCAAGTGTTTCCAATGTTTCTCAGACCGCATAGACCTGTGGGTGAGGGCATATAATCAAAATTTTTAATTATTAAGAGCCATTAGAGTTATTATAGCTAACTGGGCGTGGCCCAAAAGGCACTCCCCAATTCGGATGGCGTGTTATGGATTTGCCTTCTTCGTGTTCGATTGACGGCCGGCATTCTGAATGGTTTTGAGATCTAGTTTATGCGGTAGTTCCTACGTATGTATATCTGGCTCACTATGTCAACTGGCATACTGGAATAATCTAACTGACATCTAATACCTACAGGCCGAGCACAGCCTACTTAAAGGCGAACTGAAGTTAGAGAAATTTCTAGAATGTACATAACTTGTGTGTGCTCTATTTTATAAACATGTATTATGTTTTTTTTCGAGCCATTTGTATTTAACTCGCATCAAAATAAGTTAAGGCCTACTTAACCATTTGTTATTTCAAAAGGAAATTTTCCAATCGAAACTGAATAACTATGAACATGAAGCAAACTCTTAGATCAGTTTTCATATAGATTGGAATTATCCAAAACTTCGATCTTAATGAACAAATGGACTTATTGCAGTCCTTTTCCCAAACTTTGACAGATTTCCGCAAGTGCCAAATAAGATAGGTTAACTCACCCTCGAACTTCTCGTCCCGGTTGCTTTTGTAGCCATCATCGAGGTTATTATGCTTATTGCTCAACGATGATGTGCCAATGGAAGAGGATGTGGCGTTGGTGTTGTTGCGTCCGCTGTCCCGATCCCAATAGCGGCTGGATGTTGGCGAGACAGGTGGTAGCACTGAACGAACGGTGCTTCCGGTATTCCGAGACACCTACACGAAATACAAATTCGATTTATCGATGTACATACAAAAATACGAAAAAAAATCGCAATGACAAAATAACGGTTATTCAAAAGCATCGAGCAATCGATCGTTAGAAAGGGATGCATGTGTGTTGAAATTGGCTGGCGTTGTATTGTTATGCGATCGAGCGAGCGAACGAACGAACGAACGAACGAACGAGTGAGCGAGTGAGTGAGTGAGTGTGTTTGGCGGTTAAAAGAAAATACAAACATGCAAACTTAACGAAACGCAACAACGCAACATGACCAAAACATAAAATTGTGCATGTGCAGGCGAGTTGAGCGAGCGAACGAGCAGGGGTTAGCGAGAGGGAGACAAAAATAAACCATATTGATATCGATAGGCAAAACGAAACCAAAATCCAATTCGAAATCAAGGCGCGTTGTTCTGGAAAACCTGCACCAAAATATAAGCTACAATAACCAAAAACGCATACACGCACACACACACACAGACGAACATACATACAAAATCAGGATATGCTGAAAACTAAAAACGGTTTACGGTGTATTCTGTGCTGGTGATAAAAATGGACAAGGGAGCTTCTTAGAGAAGCAGCTCCTTTAGCTGTTGCTTAAAACTTTTTAAACTATAAACTGAAACACACAATGAGACTAAAAGAGAGAGAGAGAGAGAGAGAAAGAAAGAGAGATTGGGCAAAGAGCGCAATGAGAGCGCCACCCCCAAGAAAGTTGGGCGCCACTTACGCTGTCGCTGGCTGTGACGCTGTTGACTGTGGCGGCGGCGGCGGCGGCAGCGGCGGAGGAGGAGGAGGAGGAGGAAGAGTAGGCGCCCTGGGCGCTGGCAGAGACAGCAGGTGCTGCTGCTGCTGCTGCTCCGCCCGCATCGTTGTTGTGCTGATGATGCTGATGCTGATGATGATGATGATGTTGATGAAGATTTACCTTGTGGCTGCTGGGCGATGCAGTCGCCGCTGTAATCGCTTGGCCAGCACAATCGGAATTGGTCGCTTTGGCCAACAGACTGTGGGCAATGCGACTGGCCGATTTACTCATGGGCGCCACGGTCGCCGTTGCTGCCGTCGTGGCATTGTTGCCGCTGCAGTTGCTTGTTTGTGTATTGCCGCTGGTCCGATATGCGGCACGTGTCAAGGAGCTGCTATAGCCGGCCGCGATGCGTGCGTTTTCCATGTCGCCGCTGTAGCGCTGCTGCAGATTACTGCTGCTGCCAGAGGTTACTGCTGCAGCAGCGACGCCAGTTGCTGTTGTTGCCGCTGCTGCTGTTGCTGTTGTTGCCGCTGCTGCTGTTGCATTATTGCGCACCGGCGCTGGCTGTCGCTTCTGTTCGCTGAGATTATTGAACTTCTCGATGGAGGCCTTAATACTGAGTGAATCGATGCCATAGCGACGCGCATTGCTGGCATTGCCGCTGCCGTTCTCCCGTTCCAAGCGTTCCCGCTCACGCTCACGCTCCCGCTCCCGCTCCCGCTCCTTGGGCCGCTGTTCGCCATTTGTGTGCTTATAATTGTTGAACTTCTCATAGCTGGCCGCAAAATTCGAATTGGAAAACGAGATGATTGTGGATTTGGGCCGCATCGCACGGTGGCCAATTGGCTTGTCACCGCTGCTACCGCTGCTGCTGCTGCTGCTTAGCTGCTGATTGCGCAGCTGCAAGGGCGGCGTTATGGGCTTAAAATAACAGATATTGGCCAACTTTTGGCCCGATGTTGTTGCTCCAGTTGTTGTTGTTGTTGCTGTGGCTGCTGCTGCTGCTGTTCCTGTTGCAGCAGCAACTGTTGCTGCTGTGCTTGTCGGTGTATCGTCGCTATCAATGTAGCTAATGTCATCGTGTTGCTGCTGTTGGCGTTGCATGCTGTTGTTATTGCTGTTGCTATTGTTGCTGCTGCTGCTGTTGTTGTTGTTATTATTGTTGTAGCTACTGTGACTATTCATGGCGCTGTGATTGTTATTGCACTGCAGCACAAGCGGCTTCAGTTTGCCAGCCGCAAGTCGTCCGCTTGCTGCCGCTGCTGCTGAAGATGATGTTGCTGCTGTTGTTGTTGTTGTCACTGCTGCTGCTCCAACTGTTGCCTTTTGGCCCAATGTCAGTTGCTGTTTGCTTTGGCTCTGACTATGGCTATGGCTATGACTATGGCTATATCTAATATCGATCCTGTGGACGGCTGTATTGTTGCCGCCAGCTATTGTTGTTGTTGTTCTACTGGCGTTGCTGTTGCTGCTGCTCGTGCCGGCCGCTTTATTGCCATTGAGCGTCGTCGGTCGACGCATGTCATTCAACGGAATGTCGCTGCCCCCAATGCCACCGTTTGTTGCTAACGCGGCTGCAGCTGCTGCTAGTTTACTGTTGCCGTTGCCGCTGCTGTTGCTGTTGTTGTGGTTGTTATTCTTGTGATCGTCGCTCGTTTTGTTGCGCTTGTTGCTTTTGCCAGCTTGCGTCTGTTTGAGCGTCACCTGGGCATGCGCCAGGTCGCACTCGGCCTTGAGAAAGCTGGGATCCTTGTAGCTGGATACCAAGAAATAGCGCTGATTGGCCGCACGCACAGGATTAACAGCGCCGCCGCCGCCGGCAACTGTGCTTGAATTGTGTCCGGCTGCACGCACGCTGCTGCCGCTTGGTCCGGTCCCGTTGCTGGCAACGTATTTGAGAGCAGTCGCTTGCTTGTGGACAATGCCGACGCCGCCAGCGCCACTGGTTTTCAAGGATTTGGCGTGTCGCGACGCCGTCTGGTGCTGCTGATGTTGTTGTTGTTGCTGGTGTTGTTGACTATTAATGTGGCCTCTTTGCTGTTGGCCGTCTGTTGTCACTGCTGCTGCCGCAGTATTTCCCTCGCGCTGCAGTTTAGACGCTGGAATCTTATGGAATCCTCTGGTTTTCTTAATGTCTAACATCATTCAACAGCTCCTTGTCGATTGGCGGCTGCTGCTGCGGCGACACGACGCGTTGCTTCTCTGAATTGTGGTTTTCTTTCTCTCTATACTTTCCTTGTTGTATGTATTTGCAATGCTTTTTTTCTTATTTAACGCCTTGATATTATTATTAATTCTTTCTGTTCTATTATTATAATTATTATTACAGTTACGGATAGTTGATGTTCTTCTTGTTGTTGTGTTCAATTTTTTTTATCGAATTTGAAAAGGTGTGTTGTGCTTACCAAAAATACATACTCTCAAAACTACCTTATACACACATTTGGACTGTTTGCAAATACAAACTACTGCGTTAAACTAAAATTTTTCAAGTATGGATAGTTTTGAACTTTGTTTGGAACGCCTGCCTAAATTATTATCGATTCGATCAGTTCTACAAATTACGGTTGCAGTTGCGTTATCGATAATTTATTGGTTTTTGGTTTCGATTGCTCTGGGTAGAATAGTTATATGATTTTTGTCTTCGTTAGCTTTCAAATTACTTGGTTTAATCAAGTTAATAATCAAGTGAGTTAGTTTGGTTAGTTAAAAGGGACGCGATCTGCAAGAGTTTAGCTAAAAATATATAGAAATACATATATATTGATGTAATCGATTAATTGAAAAATGTGTGTAACGGTTTAGCCACAAAACGAATAACAAAGAAAAGCCAGATCGTAAAAAACAGAGAACATGGAGCAAGAGAAAGAATGTATATAAATGCCAAGTGAGCTTTAATGTGTATATATATGTAAATATATAAATGCATGATGATTAATCGGGTTGGTTGCTTCACCGACCGTGACCGCAGTAAAGCAAAACTCTCCTAACACAAAGGTTAAGGGATGGGGCTGTGGTTGGGGTTGGGTTTGGGCTTGGGCAAGGCAATAGCAACAATGTATCGTTATTCACACACATACGCACACGCACACAAAATTCAACACACACAGAAGCTTATGCCTATCGATAATTAGTTAACAGTTATCGCTTGGCAGCTGCTCGTCGCGGATGGCAACCCTGGCATGCGATTAGTATTAATATATTTTTTGGCTGTCAGTTGCTTAGATATCCTGGCTTATTGCATTTTCAGCTCGTTTACCTTGCTGCGCGCAGCGGCGCTCTCTGCCAGCGTCAGCGTTGCTGTGGCGCTGACATCACCATCAGCATCGGCGTCGCCATCAGCTGCGCCATTGACATCACCATTGGCCTTGCCCTTGCCAGCTGTGACCGTTAGGTTATTAACTGTGGCCGACGTCGACGCCGCCGCATCGTCTGTGGTATCCGCTGCCGACCCGCTGGAGCTGTCGTAGATGGCATTGCGTTTGGGCGACGTCGACAGCAGCGATAGTCCATTAAGCTTGGCGTCCAGCCCATTGCTGTTCGTCTCCAGCGCAGGCGCATGGCCATTGGTAATGGTCTTTTCCGGCACATCCTGTGCAGCGTTGCGTCGCGTTCGATTGCTGCGCAGCGTAAAAGTGGCCGTTGGTACATCGCCGCTGCTGTTGCTGCCGCTGAGCGTGTATCTACCAGAGCCGCTGCGCTGCCGAAGATGTGATGTTTCGCTGGCCGATGTGTCCCCGCCGCCGGCATCACTGTTGCTGCTGTATAGGCGACTGTAGCGGCTGCTGCTGCGCGGTCTGTCCAGTGTAACGGTGCAGGTGGCGCTGTTATCATTGTTGTTGTTGCGGTTGTCGGTGTCGGCTTCATTGACCGCCGATCTGGAACGTGACAGTTCACAGTTGGGTTTATAGTTGGCCGGACTGTACTTTTCGTATATGTCCAGGGCAGATGTGGCAACAAAATGTGCTAGGGATGATGATGAGCATGACAAACGTTTTGAGCTGCTGCCGTTAGCTGTCGCATCGTTGCCATTGCCATCTGCACCGCTCGGTGGCAGCTTTTTGGCAGCATCTCGGCGTTGCTTCAAGCCCCAATCGTCTTTCTTAGTTGCTGTGGCTGTTGTTGTTGTTGTTGTGCCTGTGGAGCTTGTTGCTGCCCCAGCTGCTGTCCCGTCGCCATTCGATGTTGTGCCCTTTGCTCGACGCGGCAACTAAACGTTTTTTTTTTTTTTTTTGCATGTTTGTTCGTGTCATGGTTGTTGTTGAAACATTTATACAGATGTTGTGACATGTTGAATGCGATGTTTGGTTGGTTGTGTGATATAACGGTAACGGTAACGTTTACGATCATATTTTTATGTGTTTCATATGATGGGCAGCAACACAAAACCAAAATTCAAATTAATACAAAAAAAAAAAAAAAAAAAAACAAGAAAAATAAGATTGTATACAATAAACTCCAAAAGAAATGCAGTAAAAAGGAAAAAAAGTCGAAAGAAAATAGACAAACCATCGCATACCCAGTAAAAACCAAGATTTGCGTAAACCGCCCGTAAGTATGCAATAGGCGCAACACGACTTTACACGCGCGCCTCCATTCGTAAAATTAGGCCCATCAACTGATTAATGTTTATTTTTCCACATTCCTTGGAAACTCAACATGCACTTTGCAATGCTGTTCAGTTTAATTGCATTTTAGCAAAGACATTTGCCTGACATTGTTAACTTTGTAGAGACAAATTTATCGATTTAGCATTGCCACTATTTATAGAATTTGCGACAAGAGCAAACGAAACGCAATATATACGATTGATAAACTTTGTACTTTTCCCCAACTGTTAAGAACTTTGACAAGGACACGCTCCAGACACATTTTATGTATCATGGTTAAACTTGCCTCTCAGGTTTTCAAATTTAAGTCGCTTTTTCGTTGAAAGTAATTTGGATTTTTAAGGCTATGATTATGGTTTAGAAAAAGTCGCAAATAAGGTCGATAAGAAATGGTAGCTGCCCAGACATAAAAGTCATTGTATTTTGTATTTTTAAATAATTTTTTTGCGAAAAACGTATGACTCACTTAATAAAATTATAAAATATATTATTGCAATCATAAATTTTCAATTTTTTTTTGTATAAGGATTGCGAACTTTCAGAATTAAGAATATGCTCTGAAACCAAAGCATTTTAATTTGTGGGCGACCAATACAAATGATTAATGAAGTCGAAAAATTGTGACGATGACTTGCACAAATTTAACTGCCATCGAAATCAAGAGAAGGATAAATATTCAAGTTGTCATCGACATGGATAAGTCATGCGTTAAATTGGTTTATCAGTTGATGGTACGCCCTATATGTTTTATTTCATTTTGCAGATTTATGACAAATACATGCATAGTACATACGCATGCATACGCCATATATTTGATATAAATACGTGTGCATATGTATTTATGCCCCACAGACACACACATATACGCACTTACGAACAATGAATGCATCGTCACATTAAACATACTGGGAATTTTGAATTTTTAACGCCGCCCGATGCCAACAGCAAATGTTTTCACATACATATGTATGTATGAGGATAGCACAAGGGCGAGCCACATTTGTTGTTGTTGTTGCAGTAGCTGGGGCTGTTGTTGCAGTTGGTAATGCTGCTGTTGTTGTTGTTGGTGGTGCCATTGGAGCTGTGCCAACAAGTGGTTTGGCCTGGCGAAAACATTCCATTGCCGTAGCGCGGCGGGTGGGTCTATGTTTGTGGTCATGACGCATTCGCCGTCTTATCGCAGCTTTCAACATACACACGCACACATGTACGTACACTTACATATGTATGTATGTACATATATGACCACTTAACAGCGAAAGAACAACAACAAGAGAACGAAAACAAATGACAAGTTTGCAAAAACTAGAAAAGTAACTTCAAAATGCCGCCAACTGTCAAACGAGTGTCAGAAAAAGAACGGTAAATACACAGTTAAAGCTCTAGAGGGTGTATGTGTGGGGAATATGGGGAGGAGGGGCGCGAACTGCCATGCGTTTATGCAGAGCCAACATGGGTGTGCCTGGCTGGATATGACTATCAAACATATGCACATACACATGTAAATACATGTACATATGCGAATGTGCGTGAAAAGGTGGGCAGGCAGTGGGGGGTTGTGGTTGGTCTAGGTTTTGCGACCAGGTAAGTGTATGTCATGGGCTACTTGTGACTTTTGGATAATGCACAACATGAAACGCGCAGTCAAAGCTGATTAAAAATAGTTTTATATACTAAAGTAACACACACTCACACAAGCGCACTTTGCATATATACACACACACACACACATACATACATATGTATCAAAGCACACGCACAGCTACAATTAGATACCAAACACATACATATACACCTACACGCATACGACTGTTCCCTATTTCTGTAATTAAAAACCTCACGGAAATAAATTGTTACTTTTACTTTTCTTACAAAAAACTCTAAATGAATTATATTATTTTGAATACCCCTATATGCATTAAATACTGGCCAAAATGTTGGGCCTCTAAAGTCTATATATTTCTTTGATGAACATCAAAAATCGAGTCTGTCTTTCCGTCCCTATGAACACGTCACTATCAGTATAAACACAGATAAGTAGTTTCTTGATTTCTAGTGTACCAGGTACTAGCATGTTTGCATTATGTATAAAAATATGAAATAACAATTATAAAAGTAAAAATTGTTTTTAAATTGAACGTCATCTTTGTGTCCTGAAACATTTTTAATGTTCGGGCAGATTTCCATAGAAAAGAAGCGCAACTTGCAACATGTTTGTGTGTCGGAATTGAAGGTTTATTTAAAGTGACGTATAGCCCATAGGGGTTTACTAGCACGATACTCTCGACATTTATGATAGTAACAATAGAATGCAAGTTAGGCGGATATGACATTCCACCTTGCTAAAAGGTGTGGCCCATCTTATAGCTCTGATGATCTACGGCTACGCAAATCCACGCCGAGCATGGTATGCGTCTATTTTTTGGCAGGGTATTTCGTAATCGGAGACTTCAGACTAGATAACTCTTATATATTATCCTTAGCATTGTAAATTGCATCAGATTAATAAATAAGATTTTGATAGATTTGAAAATAAAGCATTCTTGGAACAGCCCTTATATTTGACAAATATGAACATTAATAGGTATATGCATGTGTGTATGTGAAGCTAGTATATGCTAGCTATATAAGCTATATGTGCAAATACAATTATACAATTACGACAGAAACGAATCTTTGACTATTGTAATAGATTACTCTAGTTGACACACAAAAATCACCAAATGATTCGAGAGTGTGTGTGTGTGTTTATGTATGTATATGTGTACAGATGTGCGATTGTGCGTATGGATGTTTTGTGTTTTGTTCAAAGCCCAAATAGTTTCGAGTTCGAGAGTGAAGCCTTAGAGTTTTTTAAGGTGATAAGAGATCTACACTAATATACATATTGCCCAGCATAATACAAATACAGAATACTATATAGAGCTCTGTTCAGCCATCAATTGAACATCACATATGTATGTATAAGTATGTATGCATGTACATCAAAAATTAATCAAGGGGGAATAAAAGGGGTTGGTTTGGGGGTAAAAGGTGTGTGTGGCTAAAGCGATAATTAACATTAAAGTAAACACTCACTCCGCATCGGCCGTACGAAACTGAATCATAATTGGAGCCGCTCAAATACGATGAACTATTCCGATATCCAGAATTGAGAGCAGATCCGGAACCGCCGCTCAGATACGATGTAGATCCGATGCTATTCCGCTGTGTGTTGACGCGCGGCGTATACGCATATGCTGAATAGGAGCTGGGATAGTAGCTGCTCGCGCTGCTGCTGCTGTGATGATTGTAGGCGGATGTGGACGATGAGCCGGCTGAGGAGGTGCCCGTGCCAGCTGATGAGGGCAGCAATTTCGATAGGCTGCTGCCGCGATGATCGTAGTAGCTACTGGAGTAGCGCGAGTAGCCGTTGCTTGTGCCGCCGCCGATGCCGCTGGTGGTGCTGCTGCTGCTGGTGCTGGTCGAGCTACCAGCTCCGCTGGTCGACGTTGTGCCGTAAAGACTGCCACTGCCCGCTGCTGACGTTGACGATCTACGCGGCGAAATCACACGCATATTAGTGGCAGCAGCGTTCTACCGCTTCAATCGGACCAGTTTGCCGTTTTGCTGTTTGCCTTTGTGAATTGACTCGTTATTGTTGTTGCCGCTGCCGCTGCTGACGTTACTGATTTGGCAGAGCGTCCTGTTCCTCGCTCTCCGCTCGCTCGCTCTCTTTAGATTTTTCTTTAGCTCCTGTTTTATTTTTGTAATTGTTGCTCTGGTTTTTTTTGCTGTGAGAGTGAGAGTGAAAGTAGATGCGTGAGTAGCTTTCAAAATGGCAGCGCGCGAGATGCACTCACTCACCTTGGCTTGCAGTTGCTCTTTCCGTTTTCTTTTCTTTTTTTGTAGATTATTTACATAGTTTTTTTTTTATTTAGTTAGTGTTGTTGCTTATGCTACATTAAAGACCCGTTATTGTTGCAGTGGAGAAGAGGCAAACTGTAATTAAAGGAGAATTTGTCATAAACGACCTTCGTCAAGCTACATATAAATAAACATATATATATATATATATATATATATATCTATTTATCTATATATATCTATCTATCTATATATATATGCATATATATATATATATATAGGGTCTGACTAACAGTTACAGCTGATTACTAATTTCATAAATTTATCACAAACTTAACAGCGCCGCCGACGTCGCCCACTTCGTCGTGTCACACTTGTTTACAAAATAACAAAACAACAAAAATCACAATATTTCAAGTTTCACGACGCTGCAACTTGTCACAACAACAACTCAATGCAACTGCCGGTCTGTGTGAGTGAGTGGGGTAGCTATGCGGTAATAGTGAAGTTGCGTATGTTTGTTTTCATGTGTGTGTGTGTATAAGACGCCGCCAGGCTGTCTACGGCCCTATACGGCGCGCAATGTCATTGTAACCGAGGAAACCGTTGCTCGTGTTTCGCAGTGTGCGTGCGTTCGTGCATGTGTATGATAGGGCGCCACAACCTCACACACACATACACGTAAACAAACGGACGGACACATGGCCACTATCATATCGATCTCTCGTTCATAAATACAACTACAGTTATAACTACAACTATAAACATCACTATAGCAACTTTTTTAAATTTACACATTCCAATGCGCCTATGTGAAGCAGCGATGCCGAAAATCACGTCAAAAATCGAAATTATTATAATTAAAGCAACAAAAAAAAAAAGAAAAAAGGCGAATCTATTTATAAAAGCGCTTAAAAGTACACACACACACACAACTGGTTGGCGCTGGCGGTCGCCACGTTCCCGTTGGTTGGGTGATACGGCGGTGGCGGCAGTAGTAAAACTGCGCTGCTATGCCTGGCCTATAGCGCCATATGCGCAACTGAGATAGCAATATTGATATTGGCGACAGCGACACACTGAGACACACACACCAAAAGGCGACGAACACAAACATATACATACGAATGTATGAATGTACATATACGCGGCCAAGCAAGCAACGTACGAATTACGCAAAGTGAAATATCTTTCTCAAAAATGGAAAGTGGAAAAGTGACGACTATGACTGTAAATTTCGTTTTAGAACGCGAACACTTTAATATAGATATTTGATGAGGGGAATGCAGCGCCTTGCCAAGCAGTATATTTATTTATAAAATTCATCATTCACACACAACCCACTCACGACGCTAGAAAAAATTCTAAATACGTCTTATTGTTTCAACGCTTGGCACGCACACCAAAAAAAAAAACAATTTATTGCACTAACTGAGCTTCTTTACATGGTAATAACTTATATTATTGGCTTTTATATGCAATTTTCAGCCCACAGCACGCAGAACTCACTTAGGAGCGAGTCAGTTTTGCAAACGAACTACCGAAATCTAGGGTTGCATCGATGAGGGTATCGATAAGTTAATATATTGTATGGTTTTCTATCGCACTCCATGTCAACTCATAACCTATCGACTTCAGTGGCCATCACCAACAACAGATAAAGTGGCAACACCGCCGTGTATATACATTTTGAGAGAAAATTTTGTTCAGGTGTGAAAAATCTATGCAATTAATTCTCGTTTATAAATAAATTAAATTTAAATGCAAATTGCAACATGACTTAACTAGTACATGTCTTAGATATTGTCATTGCTTGTGCAGTACGTTACGCCGTATTTACGGAATTATGAACAGTACCCTGCAGCCGCAAATTGTCGCGTCGCATTACATTTAGTGTTGCCAACTTTTGCATTTGCAAAAAAAAGCTATCTCGTCAAATTCGCACTACTGTGCTTTAAAATTCACATATTTTTTCGTGCAAACACACATTAGATGGCTACACAGAGTATTTATGAAAAAACTCTATTTCCAAATTGATAAGCTAACATTTTTCAGCAGGACTGCTCATCACCGTCGTACCAATTAGCTTACAAGCATTTTAAGGACCCTGGACATTAAATAGCTAAATCTAACCGGAAAAGGCTGAGTGGGCAACACTTTAGCCTGCGCCGCCGCCAACGTCGTCACACAAAATGAAGTGAGCTACTACACAACAAAGAAAATAAACTAAACTGAATATTGAAAACTTCAACAAACAATACAATAACATTTTTATTTATCGGTTTCTTTTTCCCGTGTACAGTAAACCAAGAGGCACAGCAGTTTTTTGTTAATTTTCTGAAATTTCAATTTGTCTCGTCGTTATCATCATCCGCATCGTAATTTTTAGCAGGACTCTCTTATTACCACCCATCGCCCGCCCGCCCAGCTAGCTTTGTGGGAAACATTGTATTAAAGTTCGTTTACTGGAACATTTTCTCTAGCACCCAGGAGCTTCGTCTTTTTACTACTCTTCACTTCTCCAACGAGACGAACACACAACTACTTAGGTAAGTGCTTCCTGTTATCAGCTCCATTTTCATTTTAATTTATATGATCTGTCTTACAGTTATGTCATCGACCGCCGGCAAACGTAAGGAAATATACAAATACCTGGCGCCATGGCCATTGTACTCCATGAACTGGAGTGTGCGCCCAGACAAACGTTTTCGTCTTGCCCTGGGCAGCTTCATCGAGGAGTACAACAACAAAGTGCAAATCATTAGCCTGGACGAGGATACCAGCGAATTTAGTGCTAAAAGGTGAGAAGAGAGTAAGCATGTGCCGAGCCTTAAATACGCTTGGAAAACCTATGGTAAGCATGCTGTACATATTTCATTGCTTGATTTGTAATTCTCAACAAGTTAATGCTTCCAAAGGAGGACAGGACGTTTGCAATCCTTGAGTACATATTTACTATCGTCTGTTGTCTGCTGATTATATTACCGAAAGGTTCTTGAAATAGCTATACAGACAACCTGATCAAATTTGGTGCTTGTACCTTGGTGTTTTAACACAGACCTAAGTCCGTCAGCTTAATATTAGTTTTTATACTGAAAAGGTCACTTAAACCAATCATATGGCAATAATACGATATGGTATGTCGATCTTAGTCGCACAGCAGTGTTTATCATATAACTCGACCCATGGGAGTTATTTATTAATACCTTTTAGATAAAATATTTTCGTCATGATAACATTTTTTATTTATCAAGTTTATTTAAACAAAAACTCAATTGGCAATCGATCGTCCGCCAGGTGTAAATATGAGTGGTCCGATACGTCTATCAACTTAGAGACTAGTTTGCATGGAAACAGACAGCAGGACGAGGCTATGGCCATCTGATTGTTGATGATGACCAAGAATAAAGCCTGCATGGGGTCAGAGTCCCAATTTTCTGGGGGTATTATAATCTTGTGACGAAATGTATTAAGTTTATGTGTGAACATTTTTGGTTTTGATGACTACTACCGATTAATATTTCATATGGTTTTAGAAAGAATAATTAGGAAAAGAGTTATTGTTTGGGAAGCTTCTGTTATTCACTGTTTCATAGTGGACTTCTATATTTATGTCTTTTATAGGAATACTCGTTCTGGAATTAGAAATTCGTTTAAGAGCATTTGTGTGTGTATACAAGCGTATTTAATTTGCGGAGTGCCACTGATGGCCGTTTTTTCATTAGTTAATTACTAAATTTTCTGTTTTTCTCTCGATCAATTGCAGCACCTTTGACCATCCATATCCTACAACAAAAATCATGTGGATACCAGACTCGAAAGGCATCTATCCCGATTTGTTGGCCACAAGCGGTGATTATTTGCGCGTTTGGCGCGCTGGTGAACCGGATACCCATCTGGAGTGCGTGCTAAATAATAACAAAAACAGTGATTTTTGCGCGCCGCTAACATCGTTTGACTGGAACGAGGTGGATCCCAATTTAGTTGGCACATCATCCATAGACACCACCTGCACAATATGGGGCCTAGAGACAGGGCAGCCGCACGCGCGCGTTTATGTGGCTGGGCATGTTAAGACACAGCTGATAGCACATGACAAGGAGGTCTATGACATTGCATTTTCACGTGCCGGCGGGGGCCGGGATATGTTTGCCTCAGTTGGCGCTGATGGCTCCGTGCGCATGTTTGATTTGCGTCATCTGGAGCATTCGACCATTATCTATGAGGTGGGTTCCAATAGCTTTGATATATATTGTATATTTATTGATTCATTTGTCTTGTTTAGGATCCTGCGCATACTGCGCTGTTGCGCTTGGCCTGGAATAAACAGGATCCAAATTACTTAGCCACTGTTGCCATGGATTCATGTGAAGTTATTATTTTAGATGTTCGTGTTCCTTGTACACCTGTTGCAAGACTGAGCAATCACAGAGCGTGCGTCAACGGTATTGCGTGGGCGCCGCATAGGTAAGCAATATCCAAATTAAAATACCCAACAAATATTTATCAAGTTTAAATCGGTTTGCAGTTCCTGTCACATTTGCACTGCCGGTGATGATCACCAAGCACTGATCTGGGATATACAACAAATGCCACGCGCAATCGAGGATCCAATTTTAGCCTATACAGCTGCTGAAGGCGAAGTCAATCAAATACAATGGGGTGCCACGCAACCCGATTGGATAGCCATTTGCTATAACAAAGCGTGCGAGATCCTGCGGGTCTAAGAGTCAATTTTTCTTACCACCCATGCAACTTGTCCCCCCTCCCGACCCACACTGCTCTGCCCTGTGGCTGTGATGTGAGTATGCTGTGGCTGCAGAACGCACAGTTGTCAACACACCCAACAACAGCAGCAGATGCAACACCAACACACAGATACACATACTCAAACACACACACATGCGGATACAAAACGCAATGTAGTTGTAGGTTTTGTAGGCGCAGCGGAAGAAACGCGTTTTAATTACATAAAATACACATATATAGTTTTGTATTCGGACGTCGATTTATATCCCACAATCCCGCATCCGCATCTGCATCCCAACATGGTGTAATGGTCGCCAGTGTCTGTGGGTCAACAAAGGTAAAAATGAGACGCGTAGGCGGAGCAGCCGGGCAATTCTATTAGGGTCTAGTTTTTTAATGCTCTCTGTGGCCAGGCCAGGCACATTTAGCATCCTTAGCTTAGTTGAACATAATGTTATGATATATAAGTCTCAAGGTATAACCAAAATATGTATTGCTATTTGTAATTTATTTGACTCGTTTCGCACGTTATGCTGAAGAACCGGACGCTTAGTTTTATTTATTGACATGTCTGGCTTATTAACATTCTGTTTTTAAGATGGCAAAAACATATACACATAAAAAAAAAACAAGATGAACAAAAGAAAAACAATGTCCTACCTCGTTTTCCAACATGTAAAATGTTGTTAATATTTGTGTCTAACCGCATTAAGAACAACAACAACAACAAACCAAACAAACAACTACACGCAAATGAGAGAAAACCCAAATGAAAAAAGTATCCAAAAAGACGCTAAAGGCTTCTTTTTGCTTTTGTTTTTTTTTTCATATTTTTTTTTGGAAATGTTTTTTAATTTTTTGTTCAAATGTTTCTTACACGTTTTCTATTAGAACCAAACACCAAAACAAACAACAAAAGGACTTAAGCAAACGTAAACGCAAACGCAAAGCAAACATAAATAAGCGAAAATACTTGTATTTAGAAAACAGAAATGAACTAAAAAAAAAACAAAAAAGGAAGAAAAAAAACAAAACAGCAACTGCACAACCACAGCTAAATACAATACTTACTATTTAAAATACAACTAAAACAAAAACCGAAATATTATATTGAGCGAGAGAGAATACAAGATTGTTGCTATCCATTTAAAAAAAACACAAAACAAAAACCAAAACAAAATGAACATAAAATAATGACTGCATTCAATTACCATTAGCTTCATAAAATACAGTCAGGCCGAATGATCGAACGATCCTTACTCCTGAGAGCAAAAAAAAAAAAAAAAACAAAACAAAAAAGAAACAATACTAATCCACAACAAATTAAATACATTTTCTATGGTCGAAACTATAGTGCGCCGCTCTGAGACTGAAATAAATGAGAATCCTTTTAGATGAGATGCCTTTTTGTTGGCTCAGAGTTATCTGTTCAAACTCCAAATGCTAATATATACAAATACAACTGATGCTGTTCTTGATTATGCGTGTAAATACAGAAGAGCGTACCACTCTTTACTTTATTTTTATTGTTTTCTCCAATAACAATCACAATCTGTAAACACTTGACAAGACTTTTGCGCAGTTTCAATTGAATATAGATAAACCGATAAATCCTTTTTAATATGTACACCTGTACGCACACATGTGTACATACATAACATACATATGTAGATACATTGATATACATATATATGTACGTTTTTGGCAAACGGTTTCTGTAATTTTTAGCATTCATTATCCGGTTAGATCATTAAAAGACAAGATATTCTTTATACTTACACACATGCGCATATATACTATACCCACATACACACACACACACACACACACACACACACATACACACACACACATACACACTGTAACCAATTATTTCAATTTTTTCTATGCGTTTGCATTTTTTAATTTCACACACAGACATGTACATCATGAATTGTAACTACATATACAAATATAAGCATATATATGATCATATATATATGTATATATATATATATATATATATATATATATATATATAGGACATCTGGTACCATGCTGGGTCAGCGCAGAGTTTTGAAACTAGGAGGCAGCAGGAATGTGAGGGGCGCAGCAACAAAAGAGAAGATCCCAAAAAAAAAAAAACAAAAAATATTTAAATAAACAATTTTTAAATAAACATTTGTTGTCTCTCCACTTAAATCAAATCGGGCAAATCGGGCGGCGCACATATATTGCCAATATCGACTGTTCCACATGGCTCCTTGACACCAGGTGCACTGCCACTGTAAGATATAAGATTATACTTGATTACCAGATTCATCTAATAACTAGGCTGGCCTACCTCTCTTTCGGGGCATGCATGGACTTCACGACGAGCAGCTCGTTAGCCTTGAGCTTCATGAGAAGAATCTGGAGGTGGCCGCTGATTTGGGAACGCTGCACAACAGACTCGTCCGGCTTGACCTCCTCGCTGTAGGCCATTTGAAAGATTTTGCCCTTGATCGTGACGCGCACGTAGTTCGTCTGTATGTCCACATCGATAAGGGACGTGTCCAGATGCCTGTTTTGGCCGGAATGGAAAATGCATTTGGAATGAGTGTCATCAATGGGACAGGTGTGGGACTACGTACTTGTATACTTGCAATAACAGACTATAGTGGCCAGCCTCATCCTGGAAATTAAATTGTAGCTTAGCCTGATTGATATTGTAGGGTCGGCCGCAGGGCGCAAATAGATGAGGGATTCTCTTTGGCTTTTGCGTTAATGGGTTTGGCTGCGACTCCTGCTTCTCTCTGCCGAGCTTATGCTGGCGCGCAATCTCGGTGCGTATTTCCGGGCAATGCTCACTTTTGGCATTCCAGAAGGCGCGTGTACGCTCATCCTCGTCCTCAATGGCGGCGCACTGTTTGGCCAGCTGTGCCTGCTGCTCGGCTACGCGAATACGCTGTTCATCCCGTTCAATGGCCTGTGCCGCCTGGCACTGCACAATAACAGCTCGATGCTGTGGTAGGAGGCGTTGCGCCTTCAGACGTTCCGAGGGTAATATATCCTTGCAGTCCAGGCTCTGCAATTGCAGCAGCGTGCCTACCACAAAGTCACGATAATGCGGATAATCGACACACGGATTGCCAATAAGGACCAGCTCCCGCAAATTGTAATTGCCAATCAGCGACTCCACGCTGGTCAGCTCGCCGACAAAGTTGAGCGTCAGATCGAGCTTATTGAGTGACTCGAGACTCTCTAAGTTCTCAATGCGCTCAATATTGTTCACCGCCACATTGAGATACTCGAGACGCTTCAGCTTGTGCAGATTCTCCAGGCGTGCTATGAGATTGGACTGCAGCAGCAGTATCTTGAGATCGCGACACCAGTTCTGTATATGCTCGATGCGCTCAATATCCTCCTGGTGCAGCGACAGCTCCTCGAGCGTGCTTATTAGCCGCTCATTATGCTCCGACTTTTTGCGCACCAGCTCCTCGGTGACTGCGACAATATCATTATAGAAACAAGCATGCAACTATTTTGAACACAATTCTTGAACTTACTGCGCACCATAATTGGAGGATATAAATATTTATGTTATGTCTATGTCGAGAACTAGCTTCAGCTTCAACTCAAATAGCACTTAAAACAGTAAATAAATAAGGCGACTGCGTTGCTAGGTTCAGCTTGTTGTTGTTGTCGTTTTTGTTGTTGTTGTTGTTAATGACACCCGATTACAATTTAAATTTTATGTCATCGGCGGGCGAGCGATTGAACTTATCGCCATTAACATATCGATTTGCATGACGGCAACGTCATCGGCGCCCGCCGCTGTGTTTTTTTGGATTTATGGAAATCTAATCAGTTGAATTAGTTAAAATAGCGTATTAGGTGCTCAATTGCAGGGCCGGACTGCGGTATGGATGTAAAGGCCAGCACTGCCTCATATTTATTTGTTAAGCTTTCTATCACACAAGATAGTCAACAATTTCATATATTCTACATATAATATAAATAATTAAAAAGCCAATAACATGAATGGTAATTTTTGTAAAAAAGTTAACTTACAGCATTTTATAATGCGCACACATGTGGTTCTTAAATGTTTATTAACACTTTATAGACAATCACCCACTGAAATTGATCAAATGGTTCACTTTTTATTTATATAAAAAAGAGATAAAAAAGTACAATATAAATGGAAATTGATAATTCAATATACATATATAAGCATATATCGTTGTGCTTTTTCTCGTTAGCTATTGGCCTTCATCAAATCCGCTCCTGTGCACAATGGCTTCAGGTGTGCTCGGCTCATTGAACTCCGCTAACACTAGTCGCAGCCAGACAAACTTGGACACTGTAAGCGTAATCAGCTTTTGAGATCGAAATGGGCAATAAGGATGTCGATATTTTGCGTCCACTTAGCGATAACGAAGTGGATGAGCTGATGCAGTTGTACGGCGAAAAATATGGACCACTCAATTTCCACTATCTCTTGCTGTACAATCAGCGCAAATGGGATCGCCAGCTGGACGCGGCGGGCATTTCCCGGGAAGATGACGCTTACATATCGCTGCGCAAGCTTTTTTATACGCATCGAACTGGCGACTTTCGACAATACGGCACATATGTGAGCCTGCACCGGGACGTCGTGCAGAGCGTGTCCTTTTACAGCTGGCAGCCCGTAGAGCCAGCGGAGCTGTTCGCCTGCCTGGAGCAAACACAGCGCATCGAATGGTCAAACGGTGCGCTGCTGACCAACGTTGATCTGGAGCATTGCGCACGCGTCAAGGAGATTGCCAGCAGGAAAGGAGCGAGTGGCATACAGGCACGTCAGTGCTACGGCATGGTATTGCCACATGCCGAGGCGCGAACGGTGCACGTGCCCGATCTGCTGTCAGACTTTGAGTTGCGCCGGCTAAGCGATGAGGATGCGGCCATGGTGCATGCTATTTGGCCCAATAAGGGCGAAGGATCGCTGGCATACATACGTGCTTTAATCAAGTACAATAGGACAGTGGGTGCCTGTCGCAGCGACACCGGCGAGCTAATCGCCTGGATATTCCAAAACGATTTCTCTGGTCTTGGGTATGCAAAATGGAATACTTTTAATCGAACCCTATTTTAAAATTCTACTCTTGGCAGCATGTTGCAGGTGCTGCCAAAGGCAGAACGGCGTGGCCTCGGCGGTCTCTTAGCTGCTGTCATGACCAAACTGATTGCCAAAGGGGAAGAGGTTACGCTCACCGCATGGATTGTGGCTAGCAACTGGCGGTCGGAGGCTCTGCTCACCCGCATTGGCTATAAGAAGGCTATTGTGAACGAGTGGATTAAGCTGTTGCCCGCTTAATATGCGGTTGGATCTGGGTAAAATTGCTGATTGGGTATAGAGGTGAGCCACGAAATGGAACTAGAATATAAACGATTATACACTACACACGCTTTTATTTTTTATATACATACATATGTAATGTTATAAAATATAATAATGGGGAATGGCATCCGCAAGTATGGAGAAACGCGAAAATGGATGTAGTTTTGTTAGAACGCACTGGAAAGGTGTTTTACACTTGTTCGGAAAAGAATATTTTTTGTCTTCTAACTTCTTACTACGAGACTAAAATGGTCCTAGTTCAATAGACGTCAGTTTTAGATAGTACGGTTTGATTTAATTTTTCCACGGGAGTTGGTGAATTGTTGTCAAAATCTGAAGCAAAAAACTTTGGCCAGGCAAGAATAAACTAATATACTAACTCAAAGTTCAAAACGAAATTAAATATATCCGATTTCGTATACCCGTCTTCGTGTTAAATACAATATAGAATATATTAGCAATCGGAATAGTCTACACGTCCACCCAATACTATTTTATTGCGCCATGGAGGGGTGACTGAATCAGGTTCATAATAAAAGTCCAAATGCTTTACATAATACGTAGAACGTAGTATGTAAGTATATGTATATTGCCTATGTACACGGTCAACAATTTTTATTACGCATTGCAATGCGTTTTGATATTGTAAATACATACACTTTTTAAGGCATAATCAAATTCGAACTGCAAAAACATATTTAAATTTCTAGCGGCAATTGAGGCTAATCCCGTACCTGGATTCGGTCCCGAATTTCATACTTATTTACATACCGCATTACATGCATACATACATACGTTTATCATACAATAATTTACAATATAATTAGGATAGGAGCTGATGGGAGCATAAAACAAAAAAAAAAGAAGAACATTGGAAATATACAAAACATAATGACATACGAGCAGAGAGCACAAAGACAAATGTTACATTGTTTGAATTGTTGTTTTGAATGCGAAATACTATTCAATTAACTATGCCCGTAAATAGGGGACTCTGATAAGAAATTGTTATCAGAGACGATCGAGACGAAATGAAACCGGGTAAAACAATTTGTGTGTGGGCCTGATGTTGTAATACAATTTCACTAATTATAAAAACTAAACAAATAGCAAGCGCGTGGTGCTCCCACTCGGCATACCGCTGCCATTTGCCAACAAACTGTTGCTGCTTGTTGGCATTGTCATTGGCATTTGCATGGTCGCCGGTGCTTTCGTTGTCTGCATCTTGTGTAAACCATTTCCCATCACATTTCCATTGATTGGGCTGCGATAATAGTTATCATTTAGCGGCGTATACTTAATGTGATTGCTTGGCGTGTGCGTTGGCAGCTCCCTGGCCTTTGTGATTTGCTTGGCACGATTGTAGCACAACACACCGATAATGGCCAGGGTCATGCCCAGACAGTTGACCCATGTAACCGGATTGCCCAATATCAGCAGCGAGACGGCAATCACAAATATGCGCTTGGAGGCGCTGGCCACCGCATACGTGAGCGGCGTTACCAGCGATAGCACGCTAAAGGCAATTATGTTTTGCATCCAATTAAGAACGCCATCGGTGAAGAGCAGCGCAATTACCCGGTAGTCAAGATTTTTCTGCAAGGCGAATATAGGCTATTAAAATTGGTATACGATTCATCTAAAGAAATCACTTACAATTGCTGTATGCCGGAAAACAGCTAGGCTGTCTACGTAAAGCCAGAGGGGCAGGAAAATGAATAGAGATAGCTTGCCCAGCAGGTGGAGCAGACGCAAGTGATGTATTCCCGTATCCTTAAGCACCTGCAAAAAGTTTTGATAGAGTTAAGTGCGCCTGTGCGAACATGTTAAATATATACAGTTTTACCTTCTTGGAGAAGATGTTTTGCAGGGAGAAACCCATTGTGGAAATGAGTGCGCTTATTAGGCCAAGCATGTCGAATGAGATTTCCGTAAAGGTCGCAATCGCCACGCCGGTTATGATGGGCAACAGACTCAGGTACACCAGTGTGGGCTGCTTCTCGCCAAAGAAAAGGCGCGTCAGAACAACAGTGAAAAGCGGCATGGTCGCTTTAACTAAATATGTAAATATATACAAGATTTGATGACGTGTGTGAGTTATGTTTTATTTAAAAACGCACTTATTATTATTTACTCACCTGTGTGCGCGTAGGAGACAGGCACCTTCCACAGCGATATGTGCGATGTGACCGAGGCGAGCAACTTGCCAATGGCCAGCGGCACAATTAGTCGCATGTAATAGGAGCGCGGTATATCCTGATATTTGCGTATGCGCCATAGGTTGAAGAACGGCCCACTGTATAGCGTGATGCTGCATAACTGGATGAGGGTGACGGTCATCGGGAATGGAAACTCGTTGAGCACCATTTTGCCAATGACATTGTTGCTGGACGAGATTACGTACCAGAAGAGGCACATCAACAGCACGACTGCAACATGACGGGAACTAGTGCGTTTGCCACCCAACATATTTGAATATTTGCTGTTTAGTTAAGAAGATGCCGTAGTCAGGTGTCAGCGCCACAGTGTCTCTACCTGTGCGCCTGCCAGTCAGCTGGTCCTTTTTATTGATCTTTGTTTATTGCATCTCGCTGTATGATTAAATTTTAAATAAATATATGCACGTCGACAATGCCGTCCGTTTGTTTTCTACGTGGACGCAACAGTGTGGCCAGACATTGCCGGATATACGGCAAGTGTTGATAAATGCCAGCACATTGGGCTATCGATAAATATTCAAAATATAATTTCCCAAATTTCAGCATTGAACATAAACTGAAATAGCAATTTCAGGAACCTACCGGTTCAATTATCAGCAGAATTTGATTGCAACTCCTAGGCTCAACGCCGGTTCGGAATTTTTGTATTATACTTAAGCTCACTAAAAGTCGCTGGATGCATAATTATATTAATTTGTAAGAGCAAGGTCGATATACGTCCACATCTGGAGTAAATTTCGAAAGTTTAGATTTTTAAAATGTATTATAATTTTATGTATCGACAACTGATTTCCTGTTTTTGGTGTACATATGAGAATTTTCACTGCAAATATTTGTTGAAGTGTATGTATTAATCTCAGAAATGAAATGTTTTTTTATATATGTATATATCTATTAAGTCGATTATCAACTACAAATGCGATTTGGTTTGCGACCATTTAATGGTTTTCAGTGGCACTGCAGTGCTGGAATCCTTAAGTTAGTGGCCCACTTCCTTAACTTCAGCGCGCTTGATAGCCAAAGCGTGACGAAGCTCCCGGAATAGCTTATCGGCCCAGGATGAGGAACTAGGATTTGTTGCGCAGAGTTCCTTCAATGCCAGCAATACGTTTGTGTGCTGCTGCGTTAAGTCCGCCTGGTCGAAACGAGGATCCAGCCAATAGACGCCCCGTGGCGCAGCCGGCATTGCCTGAACACCAACATCCCGGCTACGGTTGCTGAGTCGCGCGTCCGTTTGAGTCGATACACTCTTATACAGTCCAGTAGATAGGGACTCGTCTTCCGTTCCGTTCTCTGCCTGCTGCGTAGATCTGAGCTTGTGCAGCGCCATCTTTGGATTCTCTTTTAGCTCCATCAAACGTGCCACATCAATGCCGGTGAGGCGCAACAACGCAGCTGTCGACTCTGGCAAGCGTTCCAAGCCCCATTTGGTCAAATTGATGTTAGATGCGGACGTCGAGTTGAACTTGTACGTAACATTAAAATTGTTACACAGCGGCGAAGGATTCATGAAGAGGTCACTATTCATATATGATGCACGGCTGGGCAGCTTTCTTATGGTGTCAACCACAAGGAACAAGGTCTCCGGTGCCTTTGACGCCTTTAGGCGCATAAGATTAAGCACACTTTTCGTGCGCTCCACGGCCAGCCGCCGCTTCTCCAGAATAGTCGGCGGCGGTCCGGTATCTGCTGCTGCTGGTTGCATTAGTTTGTTTATATTAACTACCTTGACGATCTTCTCGTCAGCATGTACAGGAACAAAGTCGAGTTCCTCGGGTTCCGTTTTTATGACGGGCATAGTACTGTGCCTTGATCCATTTGATCTCTCAGCCTCCATTGTGCGTCGTTCCTTGCGACTTTTTGGTGGACTGCCACTATGGCTGCGACTTCGACTGCGACGTCGCTTTTTATGGTTATCGTGCTTTTTCTCCTTTTTGTGTTTTTTTCTTTTTTTCTCGGCAGTTGAACGTTCCAAAATTTCCAGTTCCTTGCGCCGCTCCTCGATACGTAGTTGTATTTCTCTCTCTTCTTCGCTGACTGGAACACTTGGCTGTTGTGGCATTGGTGGCTCCAGATCCATATCGTTTAATTGATTCACTTGGCTATATGCACTTGTTACGCCTTCGAAGTCCGTCTCTGACAGGACATCCAGGAAGCCCAATTGCAATTCACGGCGTTCCTCCTTCTTAACAGTCACATCATTTGGAAGGCGCGGCTCAAGTGAACCTGATAACAGATCATCAAAATAGTTGTCCGGCACATCCGGAAAGCTACCATTTGCTTGAGATTCACTTTGAGGCTCTGTGGACTGAGGTCGGTCTATGGCTGACACTCTTAATGGTGTTTGGTCATATTCATTAGTCGGACTTAGCTTTATGCTCATTTCCTGATCAAGTGACGGCGGTGAAGGCGCAGGCGGCATCTCCGTCTGATCCTCATCATCGCTTCCCCAACCCGCTGCCGAAGTACCGGTGACTGCGGCTTTGTCCGGCGAGAGGACGCCTTCGTCACGCAGCGGAGTGCACTCGTTCTCATCGTCTTTGGGAGGCGATTTCTCGCATTTCACATCCGTGTAAGCGGCATCTATTTCGTTTTTAACACGAATTGCATCTTCCATATTATTGGTAACCCAGATAAAAGATGCAATATTCAGTGTGATTGTATCAAGTCAACAAAAATATACCAAGAAATTTGATTTTGTTTGTCAGCTCTACAGATGGCTGACGAAATCAAAATCCATATGAAATTTTAAATTATTTTTTAAACAGTTATAGAATATAGATAGACATGCATCTTGGTTTACAAAGCATTGCACTTTATACTCAGTTATTTTTCATTAAACAAACTATTCGGTATTTTTTGCCCATTTTGGTATTTGTATTAAAGCACATCACAACGATAAGAAAATAATCGAGATGCCATTGTGCTGCCAATGAAAAATCGATAAATGACAGCTATTGAATTTTTTATTGCAACGCGATCGTAGGCCGTCAACAGCCGTCTGCTGAAGTATAAATTTATAAATAGAAATAAACTAAAATGAATCGGGCTCGCAGGAACGTTGTCAACAAACCGTTTGTTTCGGGAGGCGTTTATGTAAGTTGTTTAATACATACACACTAACAGCCATACATACATATGTATGTATGGAAATGTATTTCATGATTGCATTACTCATTAAACTTCTATTCAATACTTTCATTCCGCAAATATGTATGTTTTTCTGTAATTTTGCAAATATAAAGCAAAAAGTATGAAAATACATCAATGAAATAGTTATGAGCGGTGTATAGATACATACATATGTATGCATACATATAAATATGAATGTATGTGTATCATTCATCAAACTAAGAGGATGTTCTCATTTTGCACTCTTGCATATGTATACTTCTAGTATACAAACACACACATGCATATGAAGCTGTAGTTTTAATCGATACTGGTATGCATACATACATATGCACAGTTACAAAATTACTCACCCGCATAGACAAATGTGTGTGTATATATACATACATACACATATGTGCAATGTATCTAAGCATATACATTCATTAGTTTTAGTTGTTTGTTTATTTTTTTGTTGTTATCATTAAAAATACAATTTTTGCAATAATAGTAATTCTTTTTTTATTTATATAATTTACAGCGCACAAATTGAAAATGTGTGTCTCAAACCAATTGTGAATTTATTTGCAATAGCCAATAAAAGTTTCTTTAATCGCAAGTGTCAAGCGTTCTGTCCAGCCACCTACTTCTCCAACTATTTTTACCCACACATACACACACAAACACAAACATGCACACACAAACACAAACATGCACACACATACACACTCCGAGCCTTGGACTAATTATTTGAACCGCTGTACTTGCCATTTTACTTACTTTAGGGGCTGCTGGAAATTAATTCATCCAAAATTGTAACTAAAATTATTAGTTTTGCGTTAGATAGCAATGCTCATTTACCTTCACTTGAGTACCCAAACGAGACACCAAAGCGCCAATTCGAGATGATCAAAGGTTTGGGCGGGCATTTACCGCAATTTCAGCCTGGCGAGCAGCCTGGTGAACACCACCTCCTGCACAGCATTGCGGGTGGTGGTGGTCATTTAGGTGGGGTGCCAAGGTGCCAAGCATTTGGTTAATGTGATATGATTAACGTAAACCATCGATTGGTTGGTTCATGGTTTCGTTGGTGCAGTGCGTCTGCATGATTCGTTTGGGCACTTTGGGTTGTAGGAGTGGTCATGGCTATTCCTGAACTATGGTTTTTAGTAGATCCGCCGGCACACGTGCTGCGATATAAAGCCTACCGCCCACGCCGTTAGTAGATCCTTTGAATGGCATGTAAGACATTTCGAAGATTGGTATATGCAAAGGGGCAAAACAATTGTTGTTGTTGCCTTTGCCTTTATAGCTTAAGCCAGAAGCGTGGGACTCTAATAACCGTAATCCTTTTATTTCTTAATTTTTATTTTTTTTTACAATTTATAAATGGTTTTTTAATATTTCGAAATATATTAAATAAAATTTAAATTTAAAAAAAAAAATAATTTGGAATTGATTAAGCAAATTACTCAATTTATGAAAATCTTTTTCGCTCCTATGACTGTTGAGTGTATATGGTCTAAAATAATTTAACTTTTGCTAATTAATCTCAACCAAAATTCGTATCAAAATATATAATTGAAAAAAAAAACACTTAATTAAACAAATGGAATATATGTTTTATTTAATTTCTTTTAGTTTCTTTGTTAATTTTTGAGACATGCTGAATTTAAGAAAGTTTCCAATTAGCACACAAAATAAATTTAAACTCTTGAAGAAAAATGTTGATATTTGAA
The DNA here is from genome assembly GCF_035044405.1 of Drosophila montana. Classification (NCBI taxonomy): domain Eukaryota; kingdom Metazoa; phylum Arthropoda; class Insecta; order Diptera; family Drosophilidae; genus Drosophila; species Drosophila montana. Next base: position 3,024,473 of record NW_026996559.1, on the reverse strand, counting down.
AATAAAAAAATTTGAAGTAAAAGTTGAGGTATATTTCGTTAGTCCATCGGTTAAGAATAATTTTCAATACACGCCCCACACTAGAGTCCGGATTTTGCAAATAATTTTTTTTCTTTTGTTAAAAAACAAAAAAAATATATTTGCTGTGCATGCTATATACGTGCGTTAATAATACCTGGCTTTCTTGTCTAGAATCCTAATGCCACATCCACGATTCCGCAAGCACCGCCGGTGGTTGCAACACCACCGACACCGCAGCCGGCAAAGCCTCAGCCGGCCAAGCTTCAGACGGCCAAGCCTCAGCCGGTGGAAAATCATGAAGCGTTGCCCTTGCCGATTGTCATCAAGGATGAACCCATAACGCCCGCTGGCGATGACATTGAGGAATCCGACACTGGCGTCAATAATGACAGCATGGACTTTGCCAGCGTCTTGGATTCGGAAAATGGTGGAAAAATACCATTTAAGAAGATCTTTCAGAAGCGCAAGAAGTCATCGGGTACGTAAATTCTTAAAAGACGGAACGAGTAAACGGAATTTAATAAAAATAGGTAAGAATGTTGCGTAATTCGCGTAACCAGCTTGAAACATATCGATTTACCACGACCTCAATATTTGAATCGGTCTATAGATAGACTAATGGATCGATCATCAGAACCCTTCGTTTGCGTCTTGCCAAACTTTATCTAGTAAACTTCAAATATTTAAATTAGAGCTCTCTCCAAAATTTGGATATACCAAGTATCGTTAGAAAAATGCAGAGGCTTGGGCCCAGTGACTTATGCTTTGTAGCTGGGTCTTTGACATTGTTTTTATTTCGAAGAAAAGCGAAATGGTTAGATTTGGGTTTCAGTTCGACTGTTTCTAAAGCAACTGGATTGTGCAACGATTCGGTTCATAGTAAAAAATAGAAATCGGCACAGCCTTGAAATCTATATCTCATACTACATTGACTTCACAATTGGACCAGCACAAAGGGTAATATTGACAAAAAATATTATAAAAAATCTATTGAAAGATTATAAGAATAAAAATACCTAAGACTGGCGAAACTCCCGACCACACGCTCCAGTATAAATCCCCACACATTATTTAATAATAAACGTAACTCATTTTCTGTTTGTTTAGAACGCACACGTGACAAGAAATTACGCCAGAATCGGCAGCTACGCAAATCGATGTTGCCCAAGAACGCTCTAATGGCCCTCAACGAGGTGAAGGGCATTAACATCAGTGATTTTACAATTAATAGCAATCCGGATGGCGGCTTCACTGCTATTGTGACCGTGAATACCAGACAGTACGAGGGTAAGGGACAGTCGAAAATGGCCGCGAAGAATTTGGCTTGTGAAAAGGCTTTGCGCGATTACATCATAGCCAAAATGACGCCAAAGCCCAAGAAAGTGCCAAAGCCGGCTAACGATGACGAGCCTGAGGCGATGGAGACCAACGAGACCGAGAATACTGAAAATCCGCCAGAGGATGATGTACCCATGCTGAACTTGGCCTCGTTTGCCATTTACAAGCTGTTTGCCGAATGGGAGCGGGAGGGTTATGTTGTGCCCGAAATGCATCCATCAACTGCAAATGCATCTGCACAGCAAAGCGATCCGAATTCGCCAGCTTCGTCTGTTGTTGTCACACCCAAGGAGCCAAAGAAGCCGCCCGTTCGCACCGAGCTCCCGGTCAACTGGGCTACAATGCATCCAGCCACATTGTTGTGCGTTGTAAGTGTGCTAGTTCAATTGAAATGGCCAATTGATATTTTAATATTTTAACTTTTTGACAGATGCGTCCAGGACTTTCTTATATAGACCATGGGTGCACCGGAGAGAAGCCGAATGTTTTGCAGCGTTTGGGTGTCATTGTGGACAATCAGGAGTTCACCGCCACTGGACGTTCTAAAAAGATAGCACGTCGTAATGTGGCTGTCAATGTTTGCAACAGTTTGTTTAACACAAATTTCATATATGAGGAGTATTAGACGAGCAAAAATCTCAGCTGAATCTGAAAAATGCAACAATTTATCTTGACTTTTTAATTGTTTAAATGTGCTTCTACAACTTGACACTATCATAAACCTACCACACTCCAAGACTACAGTAAATTCATGACCATAAATATGTACGTAGTTTTATCATTATTGTACACTTGTAGAGGTTATTAAAATTTTGTCAAGCGATATGTGTATGGCTTAGGATATATCTGCAAAGTATATATATTTTTGACCGAGTCGATATAGCCATGTCTGTCCATTCTGTTTCGAGGCAAACTAGTCTCTGCATAATTCCGTCTTTCTGTTGTACGGAGCATATATGTCTGACATTAGATCAGGTTAAAAATAAAAAATAAAAATTTGTTGTTTTTCAAGATATCTTGGCCAAGTTTGGGATTACTTAGCCTCAATATGTTCCTAACATTTAAGCAAAATTTTAATCAACAAGACACTATTTTATATCGCTGTTCTATAGGAACTATCGGTCGTTTATAAAGCTTTAGAACAAAGGCCCTTCCATGTCAGATGTCTACAAGGATATTTAAACTTAAGCGTGCCAAGGCCGTTCTTTTGAATAAATGTTTTCTTTAATTTATTTGATACAAATAAAATTTAAAAATCCTCATCGAGCCTATGCGTTTGATTTCGTCAACAGACGTGCGGTTGGCGTCTCCAGTGTTGGGAATTCATATATTCAGAAGCTGATAAGTAACTTTTATTGAAATCGAACACAGCTGTTTGTTTGTACACATGCTAATGTAGAAACAATTAAATATTTCACGACTGGGCAAAACAATCTTAACAATGTATTAATTAAGGAATTTATAATTGACAATTGAATTTCAGCGCCAATAGAGATTAGAGTAGAGCCATATTTGGGTGCGCGTAATCATTGTCGAACAAATCTTAGTAGAAGGTTTGGTAAATCGATAGTTGAACAATATGGTAATAAGTATCGTATAATCAACTCAACGTAGATACTTCATACATATATTATTAAACTGTCTGGCAACATTAAACACAACAGCTGATGTATTGTTAGGACATAAGTGAAAACATATATATTGATTGCTGCGCAATGTCGAAATTAATTTCATACGCTGCTAGAAACACTTTGCGTAATACGCGCCTTGGTGCAAATCCAATGTATGTACGATTTTGATTTGTCGAATTATTGAAATTATCTTGCAATTTGAATGTTAGCTGTCAGCATGCAACCAGAGATTACATGCACATGGCTGATGCGTCGGCGGCACGTAACACATCTTCAACTCTGGCTGTCGGCTTAACCAAACAGCCGGTGCTCCGGCAGGCAGTGAACACTGTTCCGGTTATGGGACAGATTTCACGGCGCAGCATGTTTATTCAGACACAGGACACACCGAATCCGGAAAGCCTAAAGTTTTTGCCTGGCGTTGATGTGCTGGGCAAGGGAAATACATATGACTTTCCTAGTGGTTCGGCGGCTCATTGTAGTCCATTGGGTGAGACGTGCTCTATGTGATCACTTTATACAATTATATAACTCGCTCAATTGCAGCTAAGCTACTGTTTCGTGTGGAAGGCGTACGTGCTGTATTCTTTGGTGGAGATTTCATAACTATATCCAAGGAAGAAAGTGGAGAATGGGGTCTTATAAAACCAGAAGTTTTTGCTGTCATTATGGATTTCTTTGCCAGCGGCCTGCCCATTATACACGAGGCGCGTCCCAATGCAGATACAGAAATTTTGGAGGATGATGATGAGACAGTTATGATGATAAAAGAGCTCCTGGATACGCGCATACGACCGACCGTGCAGGAGGATGGCGGCGATATTGTTTTTATGGGCTACGAGAATGGCATTGTCAAATTGAAAATGCAGGGCTCGTGCTCATCATGCCCCAGCTCCATCGTCACATTGAAGAATGGTGTACAGAATATGCTACAGTTCTATATACCAGAAGTGGAATCCGTTGTACAGGTGTTTGATGACGCTGACAAAATGGCAAATAAGGAATTTGAGCGCTTTGAGAAGAGTTTAAAGCAAAAAGAGTCAGTTAATCAACCAAATGCGCCTGTCACCATTGGTGGTACACCAAATTAAGCGTGTTATAATTGTTTCTATCTTTAGTAGGTTTAGAACTATATACATAAACATATGTAATTATGTGCATGTATAATTGTTTAAATAGTGTACAGCTTTAAAACGAATATTTTGCCCGTTATAAATGTGTTTCAATGCTCAGTGGGGACGCATTTATTTTACCTCAACGAACGTATGAGTATAATTGCCCTTTTAATTAACTCATTAAACTAAAATATAAATTTTATATATATATATATATGTATTATTATCTACAATTTTTGAATCATATATTTTTATTAAAAATGTAATTCCATATAGCTGTAGTAACTTTAACGACCACAGCAGTGCTGGACAATGCCGATATGAAAATATCGTTGGGGGTACAATTCGTACACATCATTGATAAGTATCGTAATCGATATATATACAACTAGCTGTCGCACACTCATACACAAAACGAACAAGCGCATTAAACAAATCAAACTGTTTCCCAATTGATATTCATAGCAATAATAAAACGTGTGCAACTTAACTGAAACCCACCTTGCTATATCAATTGAAAGCAAACGAGAAACTATCTATACGGGCATTTACTGCAATCAAAGTGTAAACAATTTGAAGCGCTAGTTTCGCAAGCCGCATAGGAAATTGTAAAATATGGTCAGGCTTTTTACACTGAGTGTCTTTTTCAAGGGTGCCAGCGAAGCGCGCTTATTAAAGACCACATCCGACTTGCAGTCCTTTTCATTTTTTCAACGTGGCACAGTCAATGAATTTATGACGTGAGTAGTCAACGCTTTGGGTGTTACGGCGACGGCGCAATTCGCCCACCGCCGTCTCCCCATTACTTGCCCCATTTAACACATATGTTTGTACATTTTGACTTGCATCGCTTCGTACTTTCACAGCTTTGCCTCAAAGACAATTGTGGAACGAACCCAGTCGGCGCTGCGACAGTCTGTTAAACAGGATGCCTACATGTGCCATGTCTATGTGCGGGCCGATAATTTGGCTGGCGTTCTTATCGCTGATCACGAGTACCCGCACCGTGTCGCGCACACGTTAATCACAAAAATACTGGATGACTTTGCGGCCAAAGTGTCGGCCGATCAATGGCAAAACGGTACGGAGGCAACAATTGCATTTGATTCATTGCCAGCGTTTTTGGCCAAATACCAGGATCCCAAGGAGGCCGATCCGATAACGAAAATGCAAACCGATTTGGATGAAACTAAAATCATATTGAAGAACACTATCGAATCGGTGCTGGAGCGTGGCGAAAAACTGGAGGATATGGTTACCAAATCGGAGCAGCTATCCATGCAAAGCAAGGCCTTCTACAAGACAGCGAAAAAGACCAATTCCTGTTGCAGCTTCACCTAAACAAGCTAAGGGCGCAGATATCGAAAAAGGAAAACACCACTTAAAACAGAAAAAAACACCAACAAAATGGGCACGTAATAAACAGCGACGGCGCGGCATTGGCTTAGAATTTGTATGCTTTTTATAACATAAGTTAATTTTATATTTAATATATATATGAAACTAAACTATACTATACATGCATAAGTATTTATACGTATGTATATGCAATGGCACGAATGTGCTGCAACTCATATATGTACGCCCATTATGTGTGTAAAACGTTCAACTTGGCATCTTGTTCTCTGCATGTCTAGGGTAATGGTACAGATAATGTTATATATATATATGCAATTATACCAATACAATTATGATATACATACATTATATATATGCGTATTTTGTGTAAGCGCGTGTCTGTGTGCAATTTAAGAATAATGTGTCTATCTCCTTCGGTTATGTGCTCGCGTCTTTTTTAAATAGCTTTTGTCTTGTCTGCCCGCCGCCTAAGTCGATGTCGATTAATTATTATACGTACATCTTTGTGTATCTATGTACATATTTAGGGTTCTCAATAAGTTTTAGACGCGATGTGTAAGCGACTTTCAACTGCCGAATACTCAACAAATAGCCCTAACGCAAGTTCTGTCTGGGCTACAAATAAAAATTATTATCTCAAAACTGATTGAAATGTTTCAGACACTTTTACGCTTTGCTCACAAAGAAAATAGACTCTCATTTGTAATCACACTGTTAACTGAGTATTGGGCAGTCGGTTTCGTTTTTACTTGCTTATTATTTAATTGTACACGTATATATAATCCCACCAAGCGATTTTAACAATATTCCAATTAAATTTATTCGAAATACTTTTAAAAATACACATTCGTTGCAAATACTCACTTAAAAGAGATTTTAATTACATTTTATCCTATTAAAACGCTAAAAAGTTTCCAAATATTTATGTATATATATTAATATATATATATATATATATGCATATTTTATATTTTAAAGAACGTATATTTGAAATATATTAGTTATGTTTTAAAATGTATTTTAAATACATTTTTGTATGGGGCAAATGCCTTTCCGTAGAACAGAATTTTGAACAGTTTTAAATTCCTAGCAAGAAAAAATTTAATTCCGCACTAAAAGGAATCCTAAGTTTGATACATGGAAAATAAATTTTAATTTCAATTACATTTTGGTAGATTTTAAAGATATTTTCAAATAAATGCTTGTAACAAGTATGCAAAGGCACAAAAGGAATATAGTCTTTATTGTATTCATATAAACACGCTTGTCGTTGCAGAATAAGGAGTTGTGAGCGAAATCGATTCGACAATTAGGAGTAGCAACTGCCCCTCCCCTGAGTATTGTTTAGTGTCGTTTCTTGACATGCATAGCCAAAAGCTTTGTTTTAATCCGTTTGCGATCCCGCGCGATAATCTCCATGCGCTCCTTGATGCTCGTCTGAAAGAAGATCAGGTGCAGAGTGCGGCTGGCTGAGCACAGCTGAAGATGAAACAAATTGACCAGTTATGAAAAAGGAGTTTATTAAAATTTAAGTAAAACTCCCACCTGCTGCAACAGGCGCGCCTTAAGGCGTATATTTGCCGGCTCCTCCTGGTCGAGACTGTTGCCGTACGTCTCCAGATGCAGATTGAGCACGAAGATGAGTGTATCGCGTATAGTCTGAACAATGCGCTGCACTTGCTCGGTTCGGAATAGACGGCGCACCAAATAGCCGCGTGCAGCGGCATTGAGAACAGTGGCGGCTATGTGACGTCGCTGCGTCTTCAGCTCGTCCGTTGACAGCTAGTGATGATCAGAGGGTATGTGAGTGAAGGCGTGACAAATTGTGACTTGTATTAGTAGGTTAAGGTTAGTTTGCTCTTGCTCTTTTTATTAAGCAATCGAATGGGAAACTTTTCAAATTCTTAGGCAATATAATTATGTATATACATATATATATATATATTGGTTCCCAAAGATTGCCCAACGTTGGGCTAAAGGCACATGCTTGGCTTCGATTTGTTTATCAATTACTTCTTGGCCACAAAGCGCTGCTGACGGAGCAAAACAAATCGCATTTAGAGCAAGATAAAGATGGAGAGAGGAAGAAATTTCTATTAGCATACGTTGCCCAAGTCTGGGCGAAGACGCTACTTACAGTCTGACGGCTGGGCGAGCCACTCCGACGCGTCTTTGATATTGTTTGTTGTTGTGGCTGATTGCGTGAATTGCCTTTGGTTCCCGACGATGTCGTCTGGTTGTTGACTTTTCGCGCTGGCGGTGACTTGCCCTGCACCACTGGACTGCTCACCCTCTTGGACCCGGGCGGCTTCGAATGGCTGCGCTGCACTGGCTTTTTAATTCTAGTGCTATTATTGCTTCTGCTACGCAGCGACATTGATCTCGGTGAGCTGGAAGCACTCTGCAGCAGCGGCGGCAGCAGCTCCATCGGCTCCTCGTCATCGTTGTCCACGTCAAAGAGGCGCTTGCGTGCCGTATTTGACACAGAATCCTTGTCCAGCAACTCATCAAATTGCGCATAGCTATGCGGCGTTGTTTCAATTGAATTGAGTGTAACCGTATTTGTGGGTGAGGAGTGTGACGGTGTGGGTAAATCATCTGTGCTTGTGTACTCGGAGATGCCGCTCGGGCTGCGCGCGTCTGTGATCGGCTGATGGGCATATGCGGACACATTTATCTCCGCGCATATCTGTTCGATGAGAAACTTTTGCTGACGATCGAATTCCTCCTGCATGCGACGCTGTTCCTCGTGCTGGTACTGAACCAATTGCTGAAAACGATCACGATGCGCGCTTTTTATATCCTTAAACATCTTTCGCTTGGCCACCGCCAGCTGCTTGCGTTCCAGCTGCTCTTGTTCCACCCGCACGTCATGTGTCTCGTGCAACGCACGTTGCAACAGCTGCTCGAGTTGTTGCTGCTGCTGCTGACGCGCTGTGTTGCCGCCACTTCGCCGTCCTGCCGCTGGCGATTTGTATGCATCGACGCAGCTGGCGCTGGCACTGCGCTGCACTTGTTTCGCCTTGGACTCGACGGTGTCGCGACGCAAATGCGCCAAACTCTGCACTGATGAGTTGCACGCGACATTGGCTGGCAGTACAAATCGGCAGCGAGGTGAAGTTGGCGCTGGAGGAACGGTGGCTGTTGTTGCTGACGGCGGCGGTGGCAGTGGCGGCGGTATGGGCGGTTTTTTGCCTTCGCGTTGCATATGTTCAACGAGCGCCTGTGACGGCTGCTCCAGCGTAAAGGAGCGCGAGCGATGCAATTGCGTCATATTCACTTGGGCAGCGCTCAGCGACGGACTGGTGCTTGAGCGCAGCATTTGCTTATCCGCAGCAACTAGAGCCTCATTCTGCCACAATAATTTGGCTGGCTGTGGCTGCAGCGGCGTCTTCCGGCCCAATCCAGTGCGTTCAAACTGAAGTATGCGGCTGGTTATGTTATTCAGTTTGCGATGCTGTGTGCTCAGGGTGCGACTGCAGCCTCTAGCTGTTGGAGATGTGCATGTGGCTATTGGCTGTTTGACTGCCTGCTGTTCGCACTGTGGCGTTGGCGGATTAACACAAATGGTAGGTATCAAATAAGTTGCTGACGCACTCTTTCGCTCGATGTCAAGCGTTTGGGGTCGACTGCGCGGAGAATTAACTAGATCTAGCAGCATATGCTTCTGTTTGCGTGTGCTGTCATAGATGAAAGTCTCCGTTTGCTGCAGATGTGGCAATCTCTGTGTGTTATCCATGGCGCTGTCGTTGTTTAAGTCGCAGCAGCTGCTGCTGCTGCTGCTGTTGTTGTTACTGCTATGCCCACTGCTTGTGCTGTCGGACGCAGCAGCTTCTTGTTCGCCAATGGTCGATGTTGATCTGACGACATGCGCCTGCCTGTACTTGGCCTCCAGTTCCACAGCTTGCTGTCGCAGCTGCTGCATCTGGTGTCGCTTTTCCGCTGTCATCTGTTTGGGTTTATGCTTGAGTGATGGCACGCCCGCAATTTTACATAGGTACTCACCAGTGGCGGCAATATGGGCTGGCCATCGATGCGGAACTGGGACACGTATTCAGACGGTACTGGGAGTTGATTGGGATTGGCACTGGGTGTGTCGGTATCTGTGTTCTTTAATGACGTCGATATTGTGGCCTCGTTTTGTTCTGTGGCGGCACGCAGCATATCCATCGCCAAGCTGTACAATTGGAAGCCACATTTGCAACAACAAAATGAAAGAACAATTCGATCTATTTGACCCACCTTGCATTATCCATATCCATAGGCAAGTTTTGTTATGTCTGTGCACTTAAAATTTTGAATGTTCTGTTGAAAAATGCCAATCGATTTAGCTAGCGTGCCTTTTTTGCGCGAGAAACGCAACCCAAAAGCAATATTAAAAGCAAACAATTGTTCATTTGTTGTGCGTCCGTTGCTATGACAACTTTCAAGGGCAACTGCGCGCTTTGAACGGCGTCTGCTGCCACATCCAGGCTAACAACAGCAAACCAATAAATAAAAAGATAAAACTAAAAGAAACAGGCAACAACAAAATCTAAAAATTGTTTGGCGTTTGCTTTTGTGTCCCACTTTGTGCATGAGCTTGCCAGCTTGTTTGTGTTTTTAAATTCAATTTTCATTGCGATAAGTTGGCAGCTCTGGCAGCTGCGCGCTCAGTTGGTAAAGTGTATTATTAACATGCGCTGTCATGACGTGCGTCAAGTTAGCGGCGGTGACTACGTGCGTCAAATTAGCGGCGGTGACTTAGCGTCGATTTTTGGTACTTGGTATCGGAAAAGGAATCGGTCACTTTTAAATGCATTTATTTATGTTTTTAAGCACAAAACCAAATAAATTTAAATGCAGAATAGCAAAAAATTAAATTATTTACTATCTACATTCATTTGTTTTGGAATTTCAATTTATAATATGGGTATACCAAGAGATTGAAAAATTAGGTTTCCACCATTCTCTAAATATCTTAATTCAGGGATAATGGCCCCGAAAACCGCATATGCACGATTAAAGCCTATAGTTTCACCTAACCAACCTTGAAAAAATGATAAAAATAGCCCCATACAAAATGACCGCTTGCCCGTGGCACGCATAAAATAAATTTTCCCAAAGATCTTTGAAATTCAATCGTGGTACCAGTGCCAAATGAGTCGGGCATCGATAAGCTTAGAGTCGAGTATTCTTCGACAGGCCATCTACCAACGTAAACTAAATTCAAAAATATGCAGCTGAATAGGGAGGTTTCTTATCGCAAGTAAAAAAGTGAGTTAATAAATTTATTTTGCTTAAAGCATCTAGATATGGGTACTGTTTTTTAGCTTTTGTTAAACTTCAATTAACTAGAAAATAATATTGGACGTCGACATACATACACACGTCAGGCTGAGATACTTTAAATGGCTTCCATCAGTGACTGTGCATATATAGTCGTTATTTGAATGCGAATTCAATCAAGTGTTCAATTTGAAATCAGGGCGATTCATGTCAAGCATGAGAAAACTTAATTACACAAGTTTTATTTTGTTATAGATGCACTCAGAATTTTATAAATCAGCGGTGAGTGGCTTGCAGATGTACTAATTAATCGAGCCATTCGTTTTTGAAAGGAAAAAATCTATATCAAGATGCCGGCTACATTTGGCTTGCTATTTAAACACAATGTTCATATCGAACTGGCTCTATGGAAGCGCACTGTATTCGAATGCATTACCATAATCATAATGCTGATTGTAGTACTACAAAATCCCACTTCACATTCAAAAAGATTGCTCTATAGTCGCAGCGATTACGAGGGAGACAAGACCATCGTATCCCATAAGCTGGATGATCTTAATATACTCACGTAAGCTAAATGCTAATGTTGCATGTCCATTTAATTGAACTTCAAATGTGTCAACTGGCAGGAGTCTGGTCGACTCAAAGCGGGAACAAACCAAATACATGCTAGCCCACTCACCAAATACGAAATTTGTGTCAGATGTGGTCAGCGAAGTGGCCACAAAACTGGAATTGAATGGATCCCTCGGTTTTGATAACGCAGGGGCTTTGCAAAATCAATTCGACGAGCGCACCATACTTGCCGGTGTTATTTTTAAGGGCATTGATGAAAACGATGAAATGGTGCCAAAGGTACTTTCCATTTCCATACGTTTCCCCAGCGAATTTCGTACGCTCAGCCCGTTTCTTACTGAAGACCGTCTATGGCTGACACGGTGCTCTGGCGTTGTAAATCCAAAGCGGGATAATGCCAAGGATTCCGACATTAATCAGGATATTTACATACGTGAAGGATTCCTTCAGTTACAACATCTAATATTTTTAGAATGGTTCCACAAGCTACGAACTCAAAATCCCTCAACTGCTACGGAGCCTCGAACAGAAGTTTTTAATGTACGACTCCGTGCGGCAGACGAACGCTGTTCTACAATGGATCTATACACTGTTCCGTCTTTTCTATTTAATTTTCTCTTTCTGTTGCCATTCATAAATATCATACGGGTGAGTTTATAACGTTTACCATAGAGAGTGTTAAATATTAAACTATTAGACTGATTGGTAATCAACTGTTATACTGTTATTTTGGTAATCTCTATATATAAAACTGTTTGTCCTGACTGACTGACTGACTGACTGACTGACTGACAAATTTATTTTCAAAGGTCTTTGCTCAAATTCATTTGAGGGGTGTTTCGCACTTTTTGGAAAATGCATCCCTTCTTGGTGGAAATGGGGGTCAAAAATTTGGTGGGTGACGTTTCGCCCTCAAATTTTTTTCCAAGTATCTATATGAAAATTCATTTGAGACGTGTTTTTCACTTTTCGCAGAATTCAAACATCTTCGGGGGGAATGCGATTCAAAGATTTTTTGGGCGAAGTTTTAAGTTGTGTCCGATTTGCTTCAAACTTATTTTCAAAGCTCTACATAAGAACTTAATAAATACGTATTTCAGCGATTTGGGAAATTCCACCCGCAAGAGTGGTAAATTGGCGGAAAACGGTTGTATGAAAGTTTTTTGTTAACGATCCGATCGGCCTCAAACTTATTTTCAAAGATCTTTGTTCAAATTCATTTGAGGGGTGTTTCACACTTTTCGAAAAATCCGTTCCTCCTTGGTGGAAATGGAGGTCAAAGATTTGGTGGGTGACGTTTCGCGCTCAAATTCGTTTCCAAAGATCTATAAGTAAAATCATTTGAGACGTGTTTCACACTTTTTAAAAAATCCATCCCTCCTTGGTGCAAATGGGGGTCGAAGATTTGGTGAATGACGTATTGTGTTCAAATTTATTTCCAAAGATCTATAAGAAAAATCATTTGAGACGTGTTTCACATTTTCGCAAAATCTAAACTACTTCGGTGGAAAATGCATTTCAAAGTTTTTTTTGGTGAATTTTAAGTTTGTGGGAATCCCGTCCGATCAGTTTCAAAATCATTTTCAAAGCTTTTTGAAAACATTGATTTTATAACATACAAGTACTCCATATATCATAAAGAGATTTTATTAAATTGGGGAAATTTTCAACTTGTTTTCCATCCGTCTGCCCGTGTGCGTCTTTTTCGCCACTAAGAAAATGAAAATATTACAAATATTTTCGATTAAAATATGTCACTGAATGATTTTTATTGAAGAATACTTCAACTCATCCATAAATGTTGTCATTTCCAGAGTTAAAAAAAAAATATATCTATATCTATATCTATATCTATATCTATATTTATATCTATATCTATATCTATATATATATATCTATATCTATATCTATATGTATATCTATATCTATATCTATATATATATCTATATCTATATCTATATCTATATCTATATCTATATCTATATCTATATCTATATATATATCTATATCTATATCTATATCTATATCTATATCTATATCTATATCTATATCTATATCTATATCTATATCTATATATATATCTATATCTATATCTATATCTATATCTATATCTATATCTATATCTATATCTATATCTATATCTATATCTATATCTATATCTATATCTATATCTATATCTATATCTATATCTATATATATATCTATATCTATATCTATATCTATATCTATATCTATATCTATATCTATATCTATATCTATATCTATATCTATATCTATATCTATATCTATATCTATATCTATATCTATATCTATATCTATATCTATATCTATATCTATATCTATATCTATATCTATATCTATATCTATATCTATATCTATATCTATATCTATATCTATATCTATATCTATATCTATATCTATATCTATATCTATATCTATATCTATATCTATATCTATATCTATATCTATATCTATATCTATATCTATATCTATATCTATATCTATATCTATATCTATATCTATATCTATATCTATATCTATATCTATATCTATATCTATATCTATATCTATATCTATATCTATATCTATATCTATATCTATATCTATATCTATATCTATATCTATATCTATATCTATATCTATATCTATATCTATATCTATATCTATATCTATATCTATATCTATATCTATATCTATATCTATATCTATATCTATATCTATATCTATATCTATATCTATATCTATATCTATATCTATATCTATATCTATATCTATATCTATATCTATATCTATATCTATATCTATATCTATATCTATATCTATATCTATATCTATATCTATATCTATATCTATATCTATATCTATATCTATATCTATATCTATATCTATATCTATATCTATATCTATATCTATATCTATATCTATATCTATATCTATATCTATATCTATATCTATATCTATATCTATATCTATATCTATATCTATATCTATATCTATATCTATATCTATATCTATATCTATATCTATATCTATATCTATATCTATATCTATATCTATATCTATATCTATATCTATATCTATATCTATATCTATATCTATATCTATATCTATATCTATATCTATATCTATATCTATATCTATATCTATATCTATATCTATATCTATATCTATATCTATATCTATATCTATATCTATATCTATATCTATATCTATATCTATATCTATATCTATATCTATATCTATATCTATATCTATATCTATATCTATATCTATATCTATATCTATATCTATATCTATATCTATATCTATATCTATATCTATATCTATATCTATATCTATATCTATATCTATATCTATATCTATATCTATATCTATATCTATATCTATATCTATATCTATATCTATATCTATATCTATATCTATATCTATATCTATATCTATATCTATATCTATATCTATATCTATATCTATATCTATATCTATATCTATATCTATATCTATATCTATATCTATATCTATATCTATATCTATATCTATATCTATATCTATATCTATATCTATATCTATATCTATATCTATATCTATATCTATATCTATATCTATATCTATATCTATATCTATATCTATATCTATATCTATATCTATATCTATATCTATATCTATATCTATATCTATATCTATATCTATATCTATATCTATATCTATGTCTATGAAAGTTTTTTGTTTACCATCCGATCGGCCCCAAACTTATTTTCAAAGATCTTTGTTCAAATTCATTTGAGGGGTGTTTCACACTTTTCGAAAAATCCGTTCCTCCTTGGTGGAAATGGAGGTCAAAGATTTGGTGGGTGACGTTTCGCGCTCAAATTCATTTCCAGAGATCTATAAGAAAAATCATTTGATACGTGTTTCACGCTTTTCTCAGAATTCAAACTTCTTCGGGGGGAATGCGATTTAAAGATTTTTTGGGCGAAGTTTTAAGTTGTGTCCGATTTGCTTCAAACTTATTTTCAAAGCTCTACATAAGAACTTAATAAATACGTATTTCAGCGATTTGGGAAATTCCACCCGCAACAGTGGTAAATTGGCAGAAAACGGTTGTATGAAAGTTTTTTGTTTACCATCCGATCGGCCCCAAACTTATTTTCAAAGATCTTTGTTCAAATTCATTTAAGGGGTGTTTCACACTTTTCAAAAAATACGTTCCTCCTTGGTGGAAATGGAGGTCAAAGATTTGGTGGGTGACGTTTCGCGCTCAAATTCATTTGCAGAGATCTATAAGAAAAATCATTTGAGACGTGTTTCACACTTTTCGCGGAATCCAAACTTTTTCGGGTGGAATGCGACTCAAAGATTTTTTGTGCGAAGTTTTAAATTGTCTCCGATTTGCTTCAAACCTATTTTCAAAGCTCTACATAAGAATGTAATGAATGCGTCTTTCAGCGATTTGGGAAATTCCACTCGCAACAGTGGTAAATTAGCGTTATACATATATCTATAAAAAAATGTATTGGTATGTTGGGAATACATAACTGATATTTCCGTTCCCTGGTAAATTAAAAAAAATTCAGCTTAATCTTACACCCTTTGGACTGTACGTTTATCATCGTTCAGTCAGTTAGCCAGCCAATCAGGACAAACAATTCTTTATAGAAGAAGTGGTTACGGTGCCGACAAGAACTAATATTCAATAATTTTCTTACAGAATATTGCCGGACAACTGAAGGACAATGTTATGACGCATCAATGGCACTACGGCTATCGGTTCATGTTACAATACTGTTGTATTGTCCTCGTATTGATGATACGCCTCCTGGTTCTGGGCCTTTTCGTAATGCTTGTCACGTTTGTAAGTTGTTTAAATAGGCCGATTTATATATGCATATGCCCTTTTGTTGATTCTGATTGTGTTTTGCAGGTATGGTGGTCGGTCGAAGATGCCATCTTTTCTGGATTAGCATTGATTCTGATGATTTTCTTTGTACTGATCTTCACATTCGAGCTGATCATAACGGGCATTGTGTTTGCCAAGATCTTTAAAAACGTAATCAATGCAGTGCTCTTTGCAGTCGTTATCTGGCTGTTTAACTATGCTGTTTTTGGGGTAATCCTTAAGCGGTATTGGGACGTACATGGTCACTATGTGCTCTTCATACTGATGGTATTCTTTAGCAACCAGATACCGTACAGCATGCAACTGTTTCATCGGATAATTGATGAGCCAAACACGATCTCGATCTATGATATTGTTGCACTCTTTATATCTGCCATTGTCTGTGCACTGATCTACGTAGCATTGCTAGTCCTCATACAGTGGCGAGTGCCAGGACGTCTAATCAGCCGGCGTATGTTGTATAAAAGGCGGCGCAAGGAAATTGAAATTGATAATACGCTAATTCATCTGGGACGGTTACCGAGCTGGCACAATTTCGAGTTCGGCGATGTGGGTAGCAAGGAACTAATCCGATTGCGTCATGTATATACAACGCATGCCACCTCGGAGCGAAAGATTTTGAAGAATATCTCAATGCGCGTCTATATGGGTGAGGTCTATGTGCTATTGGGTCATATTGGATCCGGTAAACTGACGCTGCTCCGCGTCATATGTGGACTCAAATATGCGATACGCGGCTCTGTGCTTTATATGGGAGAGGATTTTTATAGCGATATGAAGAAACATCGGAAAATTGTCGATTTCCGCAGCGAAGAGAATGGCCTTTGCCCGCATTTGTCTATAGAGCAGACCATTAACTATCACGTGCGATTGAAGCTCAGTAGCCAGAACTTCGATCGTTACAATCTGGAGCGGAACAAGTGGATTGAAATGCTCGAGACACATGTCGATAATCGTCGTACACGAATCAACAATCTCACCTATGGGGAACGTCGTGTGGTCGCACTTTGCTGCGCCCTCGCTGGCGATACTAAGGTAATTGTCTTCGAGGAGCCCACCCAGGACATGACGGCACGCGAGGCTCAGGTATTTTGGAGCATTATAGCCATGGAGAAGGAAGAGCGCGCCTTTATCATTGCCACTTACAGTATTGATGAGACCGAGGCCGTAGCTGATCGGATTGGCATCCTTAGCATGGGAGTTTTGGAAGCCAGCGGAACCCCTTTCTTTCTGCGTGCTAAATTTAGTAGCTGCGTTGAGCTGGTAAGTCACAAAGTCTGTCTGTCCCTCCGTCCTGGAGAATTGCGATTTGAAATATATATTTTCTTATATCATACAAAAAACGAGTTTATCATTTGTCGATTTGCGACATGGTTTTTAAGCATAATACGAAAATCATAAGGATTATCATCATTCATTATCGTCATTATCGAAAATCATTCAGTACATTGTGTTTTATAGTTAATATGTTTCGCTTCCTTTGTGAAAAGCCCAACGTCTGCTGCTCTGAGCTATTTTTTAGGCAGCTTGTGAAATAACAGAATAGTCCGACTGGGACTGCAGCACTTAATTTATTTCATTACATATTTTTAAAAAAAAAAAAAATTAAAATTAAATTTTTTTGAATAAGCAAAAAATTTATTTAAGTTATTTCTTATTGGGTTATTACTCCAGCAAAATGATCAACTTGAATCTTTAATCGTATTTTGGAAATCAATTTCGTTACGTTAAATCAGACAATTCACCCACTTTGCGACGATTTAGCTCCTTTTTAAAAGATCATCCCTTTATACTTGAAAAATTATTCACAAGCATTCGAACTAAGTCCTTCTAAAAGTCAGCAACAGTAACGTTAGCATGCCATAATAATTTCTTTGGTATTTTGGGCAGGTGCTTATCAAGAAACCACATGTCCCGGATGGACCCATCACAGACTTTATTGCCCTGTACATACCATCAATAGAGCCAGAGAATGAAATCGGTGATACCTTGACATACAAGATTGAATCTGAACATAGGCCGAGATTGCAGAAGATGCTGATACATTTGGAAAACGATCGCAAGAAGCTGGGCATTGAGAATATACGAGTTGTGGGCTCCGAGATGTCCGACATTTACATGAAGCTGGTCACATCGTTTCGGCTGCAGCAGCAGTTCATACCAGATGTCAGTAAGTAAATCGATAACAGCAACATACTTGTATTCGTTAATCGGTTGTTATCGCTTGTTCGCATCAAACAGCGCAAACCTTTAAATATGCCGTTGTATCGAAGAAGCAACTGAGAAGGCAGCAAATGCGTGCCATGTTCTATAAGAAAATGATCCATTCGGCTCCAAATGTATGGCCCGTTATAATGATATTTACTTGTTTTATACTGATTGTGATTATAACGCGTCTGGCCATGGTGTTGGATGTTCCAAATGCGAGAAGCAATACGATACCGGTTGGTTTTATGGGAGAAGAGAAGTATTTAAAGAACATACCAGATATCAGGGAGTGTGGCTATATAGACATCAAATCGATGGCCAAGATACCTACGTATAAGAAGGCTAATGCGATATCGCGCACCTTTGATAAGGACTCGTTTGCCTGCGTGAAGGGTAAATATAGAGATGACTTGGGCAAGAAAAGCAAACAGAACAGCTTGGGTGCCGTTGAGCAAAATGGTGAGCAGGATATAAACGGTTACATTGCCCAGGATACTTTCCATTCAGCGCCCATGATGCTTAACCTACTGCACAACATAATAATACAGTGAGTACCGATCCGATATTCAACTGATCTGATCCATTGTTCAACTCACATCACTCAGATTATCGTATACGAATAAGACAGACTTTAAGGCCCTGGTGGACAGCCATCCGATGCCCACGCCGTTGTCCATGAAGATCAATCTGCTGGACAATGAGATAGCCCATATCAATGCACCACTGGCCATTGGCTGTATTTTACCGTTGGTCGTATCGGTTTTCATCATACCTCTGGTGGAGGAACAAGTGAGCCAGATGCGCATACTCCAGCTGATCGCGGGCCTGGGTTTGCAGGTCTTTTGGGGTGTCAGCCTCCTTTGGGATTTCTTCACATACTTTATATATTCGGTTATAATTGTGATTATTGTGGCCTGTACTAACATTGGTGACTTTGGTATCTATGAGAACTTGCTCCTCCTACTGCTTATCACCGTCTATGGCCTGGCCGCCCTGCCGATCACCTATGTGCTATCCATGTATGTTAACGGGTCTATTGTGCGCGCATTTCTTGCCTCTGTTGTGTTTCAGAGCCTCACGGGTCTTGTGCTCTATATTGTTTACTGGGACGTTGCCAATAGCAATGTCATATTCTTCTATGGTGCCTGCATGTCGCCCGGGTTTTCCCTTCTCGATGGGATTAGCAACATCTACATACGGTGCCTGGAGAAGCGTTTGTGTCTGACCAAGTGCGATGCACTAGAAAGTTGCACACCTCAAAATATGCACGAGCTGGTGCCCCGTTGTGAATGTAAGTAATACGGTCCCCAATTACTTTTACGCACATATGCTTTAGATGCCACTGACCCACAGTTGACACTTACTTCAAATGGGCCGATACTGGAATTTTACCGGCCTTAACATTCATGATGCTAGCGGCACTTATTGCACTACTCTTAATATTCTGGATCGAGTTGCATCGCAAGGAAAAAAAGTTTCATACGTCAAAAAAGTAAGTGGGTTAACCAATTACATATGCTTTTTACTCATGTGAGACGGTATTATAAGTACCCTGGTATTATTTTATGGACTTCCCATAGCCAGTATTTATTGAAAATCAGCAACATAAGACTCATCTATGACGCGCTATAATTTAACTAAATTTATTAAAGTAATGTCTGCGATTATGATTTAAAATGTATGATACATTTAAACATTTTAAGGGGCAATAGACTTTCTAAAAAGACGGAATAAGATTGAAAGAGAGGCGGACATGACTTGGAATACAAACACGTTATGGTTCCTTCTGTGTGATTCAAACAGACTCACAGCTATTATTACCCCTTATACCTATTTTATTGAAAAGACATTTTAGATTTTTTTTTTTGTATATTGTATTGGGTCAAAAATAGCATATTTTTATTACAACACAGTTGGCTTGATGTTTCGCCAAGCCTGTTTAAGTCCTCAATCTTTATCGTGGACAAACGTCAAAAGCGGCTTTTTTGCACCCCTGAACCCTAATTGGTGATCAGGAAGGATGGCCATCTGATCCATGAGCTGTGCAAGTCGGGCGACAATCAGTATTTCGCAGACGTTCGACAAGGAAGGCAGGACATTGATCAGTGGCCGGCTTGCCAGAGTTATGGATCATATGGATCCTCGCTAACTTCCACTGGTGAATGTTTTTTATACCCTGAACCTATTAAAAATGGGTAAAAAGGGTATAATGTATTTGTGAAAATTTATGTAACAGGCAGAAGGAAGCAACTCCGACCCCATAAAGTATATATATTCTTGATCAGCATCAACAGCCGTGTCGAACTAGCCATGTGCGTCTGTCTATCCGTCCGTCCGTCCGTCCGTCCGTCCGTATGTAAGTATGAACGCAAGGATCTCAGAAGCTATAAGAGCTAGAGACTTGAAATTTAGTTGTAGGTCCTCCCAGTGCCCGCGCAGATCGAGTTTGTTTCCTATATTCGATAACTTGCCCCGGGTCCAAGTAATCGAGACATATCGATATCGAAATCCTATTTTTGGGCAATTTTGGTGAAATATATGAGCTAGAGTCACCAAACTTGACATCTAGCTTCTAGAATAGTATATACATATGTATATATCAAGTATCTTTCATTTTATACCTATCGCCACCTCCGCGCTACCACCACAAAGCTATAAATCAAGTTAATAGTCCAACTTGTATTGCCCACTAATTTAAGCCCCAATTTATATGCAATTGAAAATTTCATCAATATCGGTTAAGAAACACAGAAATGATTAAAGAAAACGTGTTTTGACTTTTCTCCTATCAGCGACAACAAGCGCAAATTCTGAGTCGGAGTCAAAAGCATCTAAAAAATGTTTCTAGGGGCTGGGTTTCTGCATGAACCTGTCATTAAATGCTCAGATGCATTTTTTTAAGAGTTCGACGCCTTTGTCCTTCTACGATTTAGTTGGAAGTCGATATCCCCTGTAAAATATACAGTCTAGCAGCGAACTCAGGCAAGCTCTTGGCAAGATCTAAATGATGACTTGGGCGAGTCCTTGCAAATGCCGCGGTTTTCGCGATGAAGTCTCTGCCAACACACTAAACATTTTGCCATCGATTTTTGATTCAATATTTCAAGTCTTGAGGCTGCCATTGAAACAACTTGCGGTTCCCCAGCTGACGCGTGTAGCGCATTGCATGTTTTGCCTTCGACTAGTTCTGAAACGTTGGGGCACTCGGCAATGCCTGCTTCACTAAGTTTTTAAGTTTTAATTTATCAACGAAAAATTAAATTTGGTAGATTTTAAAGCTTTAAAATGCCGATTTCGTTACAGTAAATGTACCATTATCGCCCACTGCACGCAACGTTAATTAATGTGTACATTTAATTGGCAGCTCGTGTATTGGACATTTAAACTAAAACGTATATAAGGTCATTGACAAAATATGGCCTTAAAGTATTAATAAACATAACATAAACAGGCGGGTTTTACTAGGAGATACCCTAAAAAATGCGCTAAGCCACCCTTACAAACATACACAAATGAGTTTCTTACAATTTTGAGGAAAAGGACGGAGGTATCTAAAAAAATAAAATATTCTGGATCTTTGTGTACTATAAGTCTGCATATTAAATGTTGTTCCAATATTTCTTATAAGCTACGATGCGTGTTAAAAAAAACAGAATTTCGATAAGGATCTTTATCGATTGCATGGAAATGGGCAAGGTATCGATCATTTGAAGAAAACTCGATCTGCGCGTGCACTAGGATGACCTACGTTCAACATTACAAGAGTCTAGCTCGTGTAATCTCGGAGATCGACGCTGTCATACATACGGACAAACGGACAGGGATAGATCGACAGGGCGGGTTGTCTGCTTAACAGGAGTGTCCGCCTAACAGAGGTGGAGTGGCTTTGGCCTGTAATGGCCTATAATGGTTTACGCTCAAAACGGGTGTCCGCCTAATAGGAGTGTCAGCAGTTTTCACTGTAGTTTATGGGCTCAAAAATGATTCCTTCTGCCTCTTATATACATTTCCACAAGACCAACATACCTTTATTTTGCCCATTTTCAATAGGTACAGAGTATAACAAATGAAAACGCGTTCAAAATAAGCTGTTCAATTTTGTGGGGAATGGAGAAGATATTCAAAAAGTGAAATATTTTTCGATACAGGGTATAATAGTGGACCGTTTTGTTAACTTTTTCGTATTGATCTCCCGCTGCCTCTCCGCTTGTGTCTGCTTCACCAAAACCATATGCCGAAGTGTATTTATGCTTCGGCTTGATAGATTACTTTTACTTACTCAACATAATTGCGCTTTGCGTCTTGGTCGCGAAGACAGCTTCTATAAATTGAATAAACTGCTGACCTCTCGCAATTGTGTTTTGATAATGCTTTTGATTTTGTGCTTTTTGCTGGGGCTTTTGTTGGCATCTTCGACATTGCATTCCATTCGCCTTCGATAGCTCAGTTGGTAGAGCGATGGACTGTAGTTAATGGGCACATAGAGTGCAATATATAATATATAGATATCCACAGGTCGCTGGTTCGACTCCGGCTCGAAGGAATGATTTTTTTGTTTCCCTTGCAAATATGTTATTAGTCTCTGCTTAATGCATTATTTAATTTGAACAATGTAGAAACATCAATTTAAAAACGAAACATTAAGAAACTTTATAGCATAAAAGGCGAGAAACCCCGATGAGCTATTAAAGAGTGTGTGATGTTGTGCATGCGTGTTTCAAAATACGAGTACGAAGAGAAAACCTCCTAGTCGGTCACTCTCGATTCGAACGCTCTTACCTGTTTGAATATGGTTCGGATTTGGTTTTGGGTTTTTGCGTAGCCGATTCAGTTAGGCTCAAAACTTGTTTCCAGCTGTGTCTAGTCGATACATCTATATTTCTTGTGGAGTTTATTTGTATCAAAAGTTTTCGGCGGTTCGGTCAATAGTTGAAATCATATATGTATCTCTATATATGAAACTGTTTGTCTTGACTGACTCACTGACGAATTGGTGATCAACGCACAGCCCAAGCCGTAAGAGTAAAG
This sequence comes from Drosophila montana, assembly GCF_035044405.1. NCBI lineage: Eukaryota > Metazoa > Arthropoda > Insecta > Diptera > Drosophilidae > Drosophila > Drosophila montana. The sequence goes on along the minus strand of NW_026996559.1, from coordinate 3,001,035 downwards.
AAGCTGACATTTCCACTGTAGTTACCTTATGTGATGGAGGTGCACTTTAAAACGGGGTTTCGGGAAATTCCACCCGCATGTGTGGAAAAATCGCGAAGAACGTTTGTATGAAACTTTTTTGTTTACCATCAGACTCAGAAACATTTACAAAGATCTTTGTCAAAATTTAGCTGAAGGCTGTTTCATACTTCTTGGAAAATCAATGCCTTCTTGGTGGAAATGGGGGTCAAAGATTTGGTGAGTGACGATTCGCGCTCAAATTCATTTCCAAAGATCTATATGAAAAATCATTTGAAACGTGCTTTACATTTTTCGCAGAATCTAAGCTGCCTCGGTAAAAAGTGCGATTCTAAGACTTTTTTGGAGAAGCTTAAAGTTTTGTCCGATTTGCTTCAAACTTATTTTCAGAGCTCTACATAGGAACTTAATAAATACGTGTTTCAGCGATTTGGGAAATTCCACCGGCAACAGTGGTAAATTGGCGGAAAATGTTTGTATGAAAGTTGTTCATTTACCGTCCGATCAGTGTCAAAATCATTTTTAAAGCTTTTTGAGAACATTTATTTTATACGTATATATAAAAGAGTGGTATATATAGTTTATGTTTGAAGCGCTAAGTTTTATTCCTAGCTCGAATCGGCATCAAACGCTTTCGTTTGGGGTTGATTTGCTGTTTATGTTTTGGGTCTTGGGCTATCTCAAAAGTAATTTTCTTGAACCAAATTATTCTGCCGACCGTATTGGTTTAAGGCAAGATGCATTGCAAAATTCATTTGTAATTTCGGGCTCGAAGCGGTTCTGTTCGAACCCGGCTTGCAGCCATAGTCCGGTGTAATTTAGCATTAATTTAATTTTCATTTGTCCCATAGACTACTTGATATGCGCACCGCTACTTATCATTTCGATGATAGTGATGTGGCTGATGTGAAGCAAAAGATTGCCGATGCGGACATGAGTAAATGCAAGCAATCGGTGTTTCTGGTCGATCAGGTCGAGGGCAAGATTCCGGTCAGGGGCAACAAGGTCAATACGGTATCATTTGCGCTAAACAAGTGAGTAAACTATGTCCATGGCTTAACGAGCATCCATTTGTCCATTCTCCCTGCCAGATATATGAGCATGGGCATCTTTGGGCCCCGCAACTCGGGTAAAAGTCATCTAATGCGGCAGCTGGTGGGTGTAGATGGATTTGCCTTTGGCGAGATTTACGTAAGGGGCCTGGACTTCAAGTACGATCTTGACACCATACTCGGTTATGTCGGCTACTGTCCTCAGCATGCTGGCTTGACGACCTAACGCCGCGCGAGCACATCCGTCTCTTGTGCATGATACGGGGCGTGACGGAGAACAAGATTAGCGAGAAAATGCATGATATTTGCCTTATGCTCAACATGACCGGCTGGATGCATCGCAAATGCGGCTCCCTGACGCCGGAGAAGCGCCGCAAGCTAAACGTTGCACTCTCGCTGGTTGCCTACAATAAGATATTCATACTAGATGAGCCCACCTGCGGCATGCCGTCGACTACACGTCGCGAAATCTGGAACATTTTGCGCTACTTACGCTACTGCGGCAAGACCATTATATTTTCCACCAACGATGAGCTGGAGTGCAAGGTACTTGCCGACTTTATAATACTATTCCAGGACAGTGAAATGCTCGCAATTGGCAGCATGCAGTACCTGCGCTACAAGTACAGCCACGGTTTCTATCTGGAGGTGCGGCTTGTACGTGACGGAGCCACCGTACAGGAGTCGGAGGCCAAGTGAGTTTTCTACCAGACATTTGAAATTGACTCAGCTGATATCTTTCATCCATAGCCTGCGCAAGGATGTTGACAATTTGGCGCGATTTATTAACTTTCTACATGATAAATCGGAATTGGTGTAAGTAAGGCTTAAAGTCAATATCTTTTTTTGTTTTTGATTTCAACAAGCTCACTGATATGGAAATTGCCATTATTTGTTTTTATGAGTATAATATATATTTTGATTTTTACTTCTACTAATTTTTGCAGCGGCCGTTTGCATAACTGGTTCAAGTATTATATACCTGTGGGCCACATAGTCTACTCGTTTCTTTATGGCGCCATGGAGAAGAACAAGGTGCGCCTAAATGTGAATGACTATTGCATCTATCAGGCGAGCATGAATGTTGTAATTGCCCAGGTGCAGGAAACGCGGGCCGAGCTGAAGCGTCGCATGTCGGAACCGGAAACGCCACTAAATGATACTGAAGAGAGATCAGATAGGAAATACACAGGCCCACTACACTATACACGCTAAATTGGGAGCATGTATGAGCATATTTATTTTATATCCTTTTCTACGTCAAACTAGCTACGCATGAGTGTAGACTGATATTTTGTAAATATAAATTGGTGGTTTTGGATTGTGAACACCCAGAGCTTCGGTATACCATGGCAGGCTGGTTCGAAACAATGCCTCGACATTATCTTCGGTTTTCGAATCGGGTGTTCCACATCTGTGAACCCAGCGATTGGTTTAAACCTTAGTTTGATTCTTTTTTCTTTCAACTTTGTATAAAATATTTCTGTTTTTATACCGTGAGCACATCAATCACCAGTAAGAGTGCTCTGATCGGGAGTGTACCAAAGCTTAAGGCTCTTCCGTTAAAAATGAGTTCTTGCAAATATAGGGTGGAATGGAGAAGATATCCAAAAGAGAAATATCAAATATCAATGAAATGTAGGAGCTACTGTTCGACGGAAGAAAGATCGATCACAGGCGTCCATCTGCACAGCAGGCTTATCTGGCGGTCCGACATCATAGTAATACCCTCCGCAAGGTTATAAAAAAATCGACGCAATTAACTGAGCCAGTCAACGAGTTACTATAACTATGGTAAGACGTAAAGGAAATTAATTGTTTCCCAATGACAGTCATTTGAAGAGCAATTATCATATGCTATAGACTTTTTTCAAAATTATACTTAATCGCCGAATCATTGTGGCAAATGATTCGCTAATATAAACCCTACAATGAATACGTTGACTCCTTATCCTTATAAATATTGAAAATTCATGGCATGTCTTTTACATTCTGTTGAATATTAGTAAAACAGGTCAAAATGAATATTTTATGAACATGACTTTACGTTTTTGAATATACTATAGCAGTTCGACTGGGAATTTCAGGACGGTTCACATATGTTCACGCAGCCGTGCGACCAAAATTGATTTTATATTTAATAGTTTGTAATTTGCCGATAGAGCGATGGGCGTGTAAGTAGCAAATGATTAAAAAAGCAGTGCTTACGTGATTTTCAAGTGTATCTGACATGATTAGGTGCTTTGGAAGTGCAATAAATTATTTAATTTGATCAATTAATAAAAGAATAATTCAATTATTTTTGGGAAGCCAATTTGACCGTTGCGTTCAAGTTTTCATATTTCCAAAATGTGGTCACTCTAATCGAGAACATCTGTCGATAAACGATAGTCAATTGACTCTCTCAGCTGACAGCAAGCACGCAAAACACAGCCTTAATTTCTCACATCTGTTTTCTATTTAGTTATAAATTTCTCTTGGTTAAATTGTGCTGCGAGCGTGCTTTTCAGTTACTGCTGAGAGTTGGTTTGCCATCGTGCGCGGGCGTTAAAAGTATTATAAGTTGTTATTTAGTACTGTTTTGCATGCACTATATTGTATGTGTTCAAGTGTGTGACAGTGCGTGCACCGCACAGCTGTTTAGGCGACGTCGAATATTGCAATACCTATTCATAACCAAATGCAGTGCTTTTAATTTGTGATTTTTTTTTTAATAATAATATTTAATATTTACGTACCCATGTATGTGTATGTAAATACGTATGTACGCAAGTAGGGAATAGGATAACCGGATATTATTGAGGGACAAGTCAGCCGCACACAACGGAAAGTGAGTTTTTTTTTTACAAAGATTACATGTATATTTTAAAATATATGCATGTGTGTATGTATATAATATATGTATATATATATGCATATAGAAGTATAATATATCAACAAGTTCTTTTCTGCCCACAAAAGGCTATTACTCCTTTTTCTGTTTGACAACACTACCTTTGCGTCTAACGGAACATAAACACACTCTTAACTGACGCGTCTGTTGCATGCGCAATTAAATTCCAGGCATTGCAGGGCAATAAACATAATGGTAACAAATCACAGGTGTGTGGTATTAGGCATGTCTACTACAAGAATAAACAGTTGGTTTCAAGTACAAATACCTGCGGCATTTACGATGACATTGCAAAAATAATGAATTGCAAATCGAACAAATCAATTAATTTCATATATGTTTCTATTCTCCTATTAACCAATTGGAAATTATTAATGTTTATACATATAAACAAACAAAAAAGATAAACACCGTTGAGTTGAGCGAGTCAGCGATTCCGGCAACGCAGAAAACAAAATTGGACGTTAGACTATTGGTGAGTGTGAATAGTTTCGATTATAAATGTATGTATGTATATACATACTAGCAATTATTACCCGCCTTTGTTTGGTCATCAAATCTAAATCTAGTTTTTCACGCTAAATCAGCTAAATTGCCCACTGTAAGGTGGGTGGATATTTCTAAATCGATGAAAATTGTATTCATTAATTTTGTATGTAGAACATACCTAAGGTGACTAAACAAACCTTTTTATTAACCTCTACATGAATATATATATTAAGCGGGAATACCGGCCGGAGTGGGGATTTTCGTACAGGCTTTCCGAATACAGCCATTAATATGCATGGAAGTGCGGAAGAGCCCTAAATTATATTCCGATACTAGAAGATAACCTAATCCAGCTCTGAAATGCGTTTAGAATATATATGTATATAAATATACTTTGAATTCGTAGTCTCTAAATCTTACAGTTTTTAGATCGACGAGAAGGACAGACTTGGCTACATCAAGTATCTATTTTTGTGTCTAGATTAAGAATATATATTCATGGGGATTTGCACAAAACTTTTTAACGCCAATTGAAATTAATAACTGGAAAATCAATGTCGTTTAATGATAAAAAACTATTTGGGGACCACTATGTTGGTGGGGAATATAATATCAAAAATGCCGCTCGCTATTTATCAGCGCGTGACACGCGTGTATATGCCACGTGCCAGCAGTCCAATGAAAATTATATTGGATCCGATTGCAATGTTTATGTTTTCTCCTTAAGTTTGTTGTATTTTGTTATCAGTAATGAATAAACTATAATTAGTAAAGTATATGTGTATTAGAATGAACTAAAGCGAACTTGAGTTCCACGCCGCATGACTCTTCCAGATAATTTAACAAGTACACCCAAACAAGTTCCGAGTACCGAGTGAGTCATGTGGTTCACACGTGTCTCTGATTTTTATCTCAGTACCTATGTATTGTAAGTAATTATATAGGGTATATTAGTTTTGTGCAAATGCACGTAACAGTGCTTATAATCTTATCTCTTTTGCGGCAGCTCCGTGTTGGGTACAGGGTATCTCCTAGTCAGGCACTGGATAACTCTTGATATATTACTTTTTATTGGTAGTGCGGAGCGCCAGCTGACGGTATTTTGTGTTGAATTTTATGTACCTTTTAGAACTCATGTACAATTCAAAGGATGTCTATCAATTCGTTATTTTTTGTTGGTTGATTCTCATTGTTAACAAATAAGCGAGGTTATCCACTCGTAGGTAAATCCTCGAGAGCAGCCTTTGACTCCCAGGGTCTTTTGCATGGGCCAAATATGAATACCACTTCAGACTTAAGTAATCGCAAGTTGCAAGACCTTGTTTGTATAACATGCATAAAGATAACTAATCATTGATCTGTCCAACGGCAAAGTTCCTATTTGAAATATGGTTATTTATTAATTTATGGCCATTTCTAAATGTTTATCGAATATACTTCGTAGATAAGTACTAGAATTATCAGTGGTATATGTTAAAAAAGCTGTAAAAGTACTTAATATATTGAGTACTTTGCACTGGATATATATCTAATAAATTTCCCAACGTGTTGCCTAGTTCTAAACATTAGGCTAATCACATTGCAATTTTGTCACGATCTGTGTGACGAATCGATGATGAGAAGAGTATAAATATATATGTATATATACAAATGCATTAGTACAGACGAGTCCATATAATCATGTTCGTCTGTTTCTATGCAAACTATTTTATCGGTTTTAATGCTATCGTCATAAAATGCAACATGCATTAAATAGGCCGGATCGCATATTATATAGGGATGATTCACACAGGGATCATTCATCAAAAGTTAAGTTATTGCATGAACATCTTTTGTTTCTCGACATTTATTATTAATCTTGGATTACTATATTATATAGCTCTATAGAAAGAAACGACGGTCGGTGGAATGGGGTTTTGTAGAGAAATATATGTATTTTCAAAAAATTTGTTTTTTTTTATCAAATACGGATTTTAATACTTTGTTTTGTGTTGTGCGGCTTATGATTATAAATAAAACTGTCATAGGTCAGATACTTGTTGTCTATTCGAGAAAATAAATTAACACAGTGAATAATTTCTTTGAATTTTGGTTTTGGAATCTTGGTCTGCTCTCCTTTTATTTTTAATCATTTTGTTATTAAAAAAATGAAAGACAATTTCGAATACATTTTCCAAATTCTTCTTTTTAACTTTTTGGCCTCGTTTGTGTAATGTTTAAATTAATGTTTTTTTTTCTTGAAATAAAAGGCGAGAAAATAGTTTTTTCTTGCTGCTGTATTAGATACCAATTGATTTTTTTAAAATATAATTTTTTGGCAAAATAGTCGTTGAACAAACAAAACGTAACCGGTTGCAATTCTCAATAGAGGCCGTTTGAATTTCCCCTAGAACCAGCCCTTATATGTTTTATATAACGCCTGTTGGATACGTTCAGTTAATGTTGGTCGAGCTCAAAGAAACGGAAATTGCCAACAAATTGTTGACCAAGCTTTCGAAAAATCAGGCTTAATTCCTGCAACGCGCCTAAATAATGCTAATTCTGGTAGCGTATCACCGAAGGTAATGTCTATTAGTTAGCAAGTGCACATCCACTCCAGACATAAAAGGCACCTCAATATGATTACAACTTTTAGCTCATATCGCCGTTTTTATAGACCAGCGATGGACGGAAAGGCCAATGGTAATAAATGTCATATGCGTTATTTTAGTATTATTTTTGTTTTTGTATAGATTGTATATTTATTACTGAACAATTGAAAAAATGAGCAGAATACGCTTCTCGGTTCACAGTTAACTCAGTTTGCGTTTGTCGCCACCGCCGAGCAGTTGGGCGATCTCTGTTTCAACTATTTTTTTTGTTGTTTTGTTTTTTTTTTTGCTTTATGTACCTCGTACAAAGGTATGTATGTTCCATGACTCATCTACCATGAAAGTCGGGTAAACAATTATTTTATTTGTGCTGGTTAATTGAATCTCGCGTGCTAAGTGCTTACAAAATATGAGAATTCGCGCCTCATAATCCCCCAATGCGAGTTGTATATTTGATATTATTTATTGTAACACGGGCTTTTATCTTTAAAATCTTTCTTCTTAAGCCTTTTTTTAATGCTCTTTCCTGAACGTTTCGTTGGTTCTTTTGATGGTAGGAGAATCGACTTATACTCCTATTAATATATATCAGTTAATAGATTTTTGCATTTCGTACTCTCTTCTACAAATTTTGGTTTTTTCAATCATTACACTTTTAATTATTTGGGTTAAAAGGGTGTAATGCTTTTGTGCAAATGTATGTAAAAGACAGAAGGAAGGGTGTCCACTAACTATATACATATATTATTGATCAGGACGACGAAATGACATATGCTTTAGCCTTGATATTTTAAATGAATATTCTCGTATGTTATTCGCAAAATGAGCTTATAATTGAAATCGATAATTGATTTTGAGATTTGTTTTTAAAGCATAATTCAAAAACTACAAGAGCTGGACACAATATATAGAGGGTCTCGTATAGTACACAGATTAGAAATAATTCACTCTTTGGAAAACTCTCTCACTCCTCCAAATTTAAAACCACTTTCAATGCTAGTGCCTTGCGATGTGGTATATATGCAAAGTGAATGCCATATTTATGCCCTTTAATTTTCATGAACACAATGGACATCAAACAAAGAAGTAATTCAACATTAAATGTTCAATAGTATATTGGGCTATATTTTATGATTTGAATAAGTCAAAGCTTGCTGCTGTTAACCAAAATATTATATTGACTGCTGCTTATAGGCGATTTTGTAGTCGAGCACACTCGACTTCAGCGTTCTTACTTGTTCTGTTTTGGGATGCTGGTTTACTTTTTATTTGCTTTTTTAAACTAAAAAAACAGGCGGGTCTTTGCTTCATTTGATTATACATATGTGAGTATTATCTCTACCCTGTACTTATGAAAATGCATTTTAATAACTCACAAGGCATTTCCAACGTATGTATACTCTATCAATTTAATGGCAAACTGTCTCTGAGTCATGACTATTATCATGCACATATTAATTTTTTTTTGAGGCAGCAGGTATGTTATGGTCGGCCGGGTGAGAAAACAATTTTATTTAACTTTTCTTTTATCCGAATGTAGACATTTGTCTTACGGGTTGTGAGAATAGTGAAGCTCGTAAATGCTGAAAACCGAATATTTTGCTTGATAAGTGAAACTAATAATTGCCGAGTTTGATCAAGATATCTTGATAATCATACAAGTTTCCCATACGAGAACCTAAATTTCGACTGATCTTTTCTATGGCATCTATATGATATGGTTGTCCGATCCGGCCGTTGCCAAAATATGTACTGGCTGGAACAGAAAGAGGGACCTATGCAACTCTGCTGTTGATGCTGATCTGGAATACGTATACCTTATGGGGTCGACGATGTCTTCCTCTATGCGTCACATATTTCATGACAAAATTATAATACCCTCTGAAAATGTAATCAAAGTCCTGTTTGTTGATCATATCTTAGAGCCTAAAAGAATATTTTACTTCTTGGAAAAAACTCTTGGAGTTATATTGTTGGAGTTGCACATATTTTGATGCCATATTTGTGCCCTGGAAATTGTAAAGAGTTCGAACAATAAACAACGAAGTTAGCCTCGTAAGGAAGAATCCCAGCCGCAGCATAATTTGTATATGAAGAAATGTAGAATGTTTGCAAAGCCTATTTGTCGCTGGGTTCAAGGTATTTTCTAGTTGCGCAGTCCCGACTAGAGATAACTGGTAAATATGCAGGTATACTCAAGTATATAATGAAAGCAACATGGATCTTGCAAAAAAATAATAAACTCTTTTTAACTTTGTGAACTGAGTATTTTTAAAATATTCACCGATTTAGAAAAATCCATGTCACGGGTAGAAAATGGAAGCTATTTTAAAATTAAATAAAACATTTATGAACGGGCAAAGTCGGGTAATATTTGCAAATGTACATGTGTAACAAATACCTATTAAGCGTCACGAGATATTTTAGGTACGCCTGACAGCAATCAAATTTTTTCCTAGGAACATACGTATACATATGTATGTTACGAGAACTTATCATCTAATGATAACAAAAGAATCAAGATTACCATGTCAGTTCATTCTGACTGTGTTAATTCTAATCTTAAGTATAGGAGCGTTATTATCAATAATTTGAGACTTTCTTTTTATGCCCTGAATCCATTAAAAATGGGTAAAAAGGGTATAATGTATTTGTGCAAATGTATGTAACAGGCAGAAGGAAGCATCTCCAACCCCATAAAGTATATATATTCTTGATCAGCATCAATAGCCGAGTCGATCTAGCCATATCCGTCTGCCTGTCTGTCCGTCTGTCCGTATGTATGAACGCAAGGATCTCAGAACCTATAAGAGCTAGAGACTTGAAATTAGCTGTAGGTCTTCCTAATGCCCGCGCAGATCGAGTTTGTTTCCGATGTTCGATAACTTGCTCCGTTTCCAAGTAATCGATAAAAATCGATATCGAAATCCTATTTTTTGGGCAATTTTGGTAAATAATATGAGCTAGAGTCACCAAACTTGACATGTAGCTTCTAGATTAGTATATATATATCAAGTATCTTTCATTTTATACCTAACGCTACCTCCCCGCCTCCCAAGTTAATTATCCAACTTGTATTGCCCATCAATTTAAGCCACAATCTATATGCAATTGACTTTTTGAGAATACACAAATATTCTATATTCTATTCTATATTTTTTTAAGATCGGTTAAGAAACACAAAAGTTATGTGCGCAAGTGTTAGCAGCAGTTAGCGCAAATTCCAAGAATTTCTGTATACATGTACACACACACATTCATGCGCGTCTGCTTTGAATTCTATTAGCAGCATTGCAATTGCGATTGTATTGTTTTCGGTGTTGCTTTTTTATTTGCTTTTTTTCTCATTAAAACTCAATTATTGGTGTGGCGCTTGAGTAGAGGCGGCGGCAAGTGGTGCGGTTAGTTGCGAGTTCGAACACTGCCAAGGGAACAATTTATGTTTTTTTAAATTTCTCTTTATTACTACACCATTTGGTGTTGAAAGAAGAGGGTTCAAGGTATCCCGTAGTCGGGAGGTCCCGACTAGAACCTAGTGCGGCTTCAGTCGGTTAAACAATTCTCGAATGACATTTTGAAAATGAGTTCAAGGTTGAGAGGTTTGCTTTAACCGCGGGTACGAATTTTTCAAAATCTGGGAAACACGTGATAAGAATTTTTTTTAAAATCATTTATAGCTTTATAAATAAGCTAATCGAACTGTAATTGAACTTTGAAATTCATATAAGAGAGAGAAATTGTCTTGAACTCCGTCTACCATTACCTTACGGCAACGTAATCTAATCACCACCATAAAATAATTAGATTATTGCAGGAGCAGCTACTTAGACAACTTAAAGTCGAATTTATTTTTGTTTTTTATTATTTTTAAACTCCAAACAATTTAAATGGAAACAAACGTAGGTCTCTCATAGTCGATAACATTGAATTCGATATTTATATACTTTGTACAAACCTAACCGTTTGTAACAATTACATTACTTGCTTTAAAATATGCTAGTAGATCTTTTTTATACTGACTAGTTTAAGGCCACACGAGTATATTAAGCGCATTATTCATTACACTTGTACCCATTAAAAGGGTATATTGATTTTGTGTAAGTGCATGCAACAGACAGAAGAAGGCATGTCGCACCCCATAGCGTGTATATATTTTTGATCAGGACGAGCAGCTGAGTCGATTTAGCTATGCCCGGCTCATCTGAACGCCTCAATCATGAAAACTACAAAACCTGAAACTTGAAATTTGAAGTATATATTCTCCTATGGCATACACAAAAGGAGATTATTGCTGATATCTCTTGGTTGTTTGGTTGTTTGAACATAATTACACCAAGTTTGGTATGTAAGTTCTAGTACACCCAGATGAAAAATATATTACTTTTGGATAACTCCCCCATTCCCCATATTTGGAATATATGCACAATGAACTGCATCGATTAGAACCTGCATAAACATTTTGGAATTTATATTTGAAGAATTCAAATCGTGGTGCTTTGAACCAAAATAACATTAAATATTACTTCTTTATATGATGTTATACGGTTATTAAATAAATATATTTGTAAATATGTAACATATATTTGTTAGAATGTTATAACGAATGTGCTAAATACAGTGTATCTGTTAGTCGAGCACATCTAATTGATTCGGGTTTTACGCTCTGTTCTTATTGTCCAACAATGCATTTTCCAAGCTTTTTCTTATAACCATCGGTTGACCGTTGATTAGATATCCAGGATACTGTACCCATTGAAAATCCGTGTAAATGGGTATGATAGATTTCTGTATATATGTGTAACATGCAAAAGCAGGCGTCTCTAACACCATAAAGAACTAAGCAGAGCGAGTTAAACATGTTTTTATTCGATATTTGCACTTTATCTTTATCTCTATATATAAAACTGTTTGGCCTGACTGACTGACGAATTGGTGATCAACCCACAGCCCAAACCGTAGGAGCTAAGTAAAAGAAATTTTCACTGTAGTTACCTTATGTGATGAAGGTGCACGCATGTGTGGAAAAATCGCGAAGAACGTTTGTATGAAACTTTTTTGTTTACCATCCGATCAGACTCAGAAACATTTACAAAGATCTTTGTCAAAATTTAGCTGAAGGCTGTTTCATACTTCTTGGAAAATCCATGCCTTCTTGGTGGAAATAGGGGTCAAAGATTTGGTGGGTAACGATTCGCGCTCTAATTCATTTCCAAAGATCTATTTGAAAAATCATTTGAGACGTGCTTCACATTTTTCGCGGAATCCAAGCTTCCTCGGTAAAAAGTGCGATTCTAACATTATTTTGGTGAAGTTTTAAGTTTTGTCAAACTAATTTTTTAGCGCTCTACATATGAACTTAATGAATACGAGTTTCAGCGATTTAGGAAATACCACCCAAAACACTGGTTAATTAGCGAAAAACGATTGTATGAAAGTTTTTTGCTTACCATCCGATCGGCTTCAAAACCCTTTATTAAAGATCTTTGTGAGCATTTACTTAAATGCAAATGCGGGTCAGAGGTTTAATAAGCGAAAGTTTATTCTTCAGCTTCAAGATTCTCATCGCAAGACGAACATGGTCGGAAACCGTTGATTCCAACACTTGGTTCTTTATTCGATGCACTTAAAACATGTTTTTAAATAAATATTTTTTCTTCTGGAGAACCAGGTATGTAGATTTCAATTTTCTACGGGCGTGTACTTAGTGGAAAGCTAATACCTAAAACTTGTAGCACAAAACGTTCCACGGGCAAGGACGGGCAATATCCCCTAGATTTCTCTTAAATTGATAATTATAATATCGACAAGTGTATTGAACAGGCAGAACAATGACATGAAGATTACAGCTCAGGTTTATTAAATTTTTTTCATACCGACTCTCCATCCCGCAAAATCACATAAATAATAAATTAAAAGTACAGCCGCATTGTTAATATACGAATATTCAATGGCACAATAAGGTTGTGTTTTCGGTAGGTGAAGGTTCAGCGTATCTCCATGTCGGGTACTTCTGAGCACTGTCGTTTGCTTAAGTATTATTTGTAGATTATAAGAGCTAAAACCAGTAAATCGGGCATATGAGCTCCTATGTAGTATGTATCCAGTAAAAACCTGTTTTGGATGGTGCCACCTAGAAACTTTAGAGACATAAATGAGTATAAATTCGGCTTAAAGGTACAAAATATACATACTCGATTGCTTGAGTCGATAGACATTCTACATTTGATAAGTTTGTATTTTGTATATATGATTTTCAATGTTACCCTTTAAGGAGCATGTTGGAGAAAGCTAATAGAAAATCCTACAATTTTAGAACGCTCGGAAATTGGAACAGTCATTTTCATTACATTGACTATTGACTATTTATTGAAGCTTCCTTTTGGATCGCAAGTCAGTACTGAAACGGGGTTTCGGAAAACTTGTCCTGCAATTAAAGGAAAATATCAAGAAATAAAGATTTGCAAACGTGATGCCTTAAGCCAGTATGGTCTATGTGACTCTGCGTTGAACCAACGAAGGGGAAGTCGCCGGTATTAATTAAATTAATTTCATTCACAAAGAAAAACAATATATTAATGTGAAAAATATTAAAAAAATAAAAAGGAATGGGAGTTAACAATGATAAATATTTTTTATTGATCTGCCAACAGTAATGCTCATAATTTATATTTGGCAGGTCCCGCAGAGTCGTCGATTATATATTTTATTTTATTTTAATTAGTTCAAATATAAGTGCAATTTGTGACGAGACAATTTCTATGATAAAAGAATAATAATTTTAGCGGCCTGCCCGAAGTGAAGAAACGGGCTATGATCTCACTGGACAATTTCATTTGCAATGGACCAGTTATAAATAGATTACGAGGTGGAATTATGATGAATGTGCAGATGTGATTTTACGATTAGTGCCGCTTTCTATGTTTTCGATGTTGGCGCGAATGGTACAAACAATTTCGGTTCAATCGCCTTTTCAACATTATTCATTTGACCCGGACAATGCCGAGCAATTTGTGTACTCGGATTCAAATGAAAATAGGTTAAAATGATTTTGTGCCAATGTCCAATGTCCGTAAGAGGCAAGCGGATACATCTCTCCCATAAAATATATAATACCACTCGTTTGGTATACACAGACGCAGAATATGTTACATTGGATGCCTTCCAATTACCTGTTAAATTTAAAATACTCAATAATTTGAAGCATCATTCGAAAATGTTGGTCATTTTTGTCTATTAACGCCGTCTTCCCTTGAACCCCATCGATGTTTGTTGCCATTCGAATATTGATGCTCAAAACAACCATTTCAGAATGCAATGTGAATTTTAATCGGTTTTCTTATAGTATTCATTGGTTTTGGTCTACATTTTCTATTCTCGTTTGTTCGCAACGTAAGGATCGCATTTAATGTTATAAGTTTTCAAATTGATTGTTTGCATATATTATTTTATATTATTTTTATTTAACTTTCTTTCAGTCTCACACGCTATTGTATGGAAATCCAAGGATAAGGCGAGTTAAATTAGTTAGGAGCAGGATATGAAGGGATGAGACAACATGGGCAAAGTTACAACATGTGATAAATTTTTGCTCTTGCTTTGGAAAAACTGGGTTATTCAATGCAATCACAAAACGCAACTTGTTTTCGAGTTGCTTCTCCCGGTATTTTTCATTCTGCTGGTGGCACTGGTACGCGTCGTGGTTGAAGTTGATAACATAGAAGAACTGCATTATGCACAACAAAAAATCGACAATTTACAGTTATTTAAGTAAGTTGACTTATATATCTTTATCTATATCTTTATATATATCTATATCTATGTATCTATACATCAATATATCTATATATCTATATATCTATATATCTATATATCTATATATCTATATATCTATATATCTATATATCTATATATCTATATATCTATATATCTATATATCTATATATCTATATATCTATATATCTATATATCTATATATCTATATATCTATATATCTATATATCTATATATCTATATATCTATATATCTATATATCTATATATCTATATATCTATATATCTATATATCTATATATCTATATATCTATATATCTATATATCTATATATCTATATATCTATATATCTATATATCTATATATCTATATATCTATATATCTATATATCTATATATCTATATATCTATATATCTATATATCTATATATCTATATATCTATATATCTATATATCTATATATCTATATATCTATATATCTATATATCTATATATCTATATATCTATATATCTATATATCTATATATCTATATATCTATATATCTATATATCTATATATCTATATATCTATATATCTATATATCTACATATCTATATATCTATATATCTATATATCTATATATCTATATATCTATATATCTATATATCTATATATCTATATATCTATATATCTATATATCTATATATCTATATATCTATATATCTATATATCTATATATCTATATATCTATATATCTATATATCTATATATCTATATATCTATATATCTATATATCTATATATCTATATATCTATATATCTATATATCTATATATCTATATATCTATATATCTATATATCTATATATCTATATATCTATATATCTATATATCTATATATCTATATATCTATATATCTATATATCTATATATCTATATATCTATATATCTATATATCTATATATCTATATATCTATATATCTATATATCTATATATCTATATATCTATATATCTATATATCTATATATCTATATATCTATATATCTATATATCTATATATCTATATATCTATATATCTATATATCTATATATCTATATATCTATATATCTATATATCTATATATCTATATATCTATATATCTATATATCTATATATCTATATATCTATATATCTATATATCTATATATCTATATATCTATATATCTATATATCTATATATCTATATATCTATATATCTATATATCTATATATCTACATATCTATATATCTATATATCTATATATCTATATATCTATATATCTATATATCTATATATCTATATATCTATATATCTATATATCTATATATCTATATATCTATATATCTATATATCTATATATCTATATATCTATATATCTATATATCTATATATCTATATATCTATATATCTATATATCTATATATCTATATATCTATATATCTATATATCTATATATCTATATAAATATATATCAATATATCTATAAATCTATAAATCTATATATTTATATATTTATATATCTATATATCTATATATCTATATATCTATATATCTATATATCTGTATATCTATATATCTACGTATATATATATTTATATATCTACATATATATGTATATATTTATATATCTACGTATCTATATATCTACATATCTATATATCTATATACAAATATATTGATCAATATATCAATATATCAAAATATTAAAATATCAATATATCAATGTATCAATGTATCAAAATATCAAAATATCAATATATCAATATTTCAATATTTCAATATTTCAATATATCAATATAAATATATATATATATATATATCTACATATCTATATATCTATATATCTATATCTTACCCTCGACCCTATTAGAGCACTGCTGGTCGACATTAATGCCGCTTCTTTCACCTTTCGCTATGGGCATATCAATGTTCTCCACGTCTCACCAGGTTGTCTGTTATGAAAGTCCATCACATTCTTGTGCCCTGGGCCCATATAAGGTACCTCTTGAAGCGATTTATAGCAATTATTTACTGCCAGTTTGTATACAGATACTTCTTAAGCTTTCTCACAAATGGGCTATGGCTCAGAGTACTTTTTGAATCGCAGTCGCCTTCGTTCCCAACGTTTGTTTATATTCTTTTTAAATTTTTATGATTCATTTTGAAATGAAACGTGTTATTTTAGTGGTCCTTGACTCGGTTGGTATAATTATATAAGGTTGCATTCTCTTGCCCGACTATCAGTAGTCAGCTCAGCTGGCAGAGACATATCCATACCCAGGGCCTGTTTCAAGCTGCCCCCGTGAGCGACAAGGCCAACTGAAATTACTGACTTTAATACACTTTATTCTTTTTGTAGCTCCGCCTATAGCGGCCATCTGTGCTTCTAACATATGGAAAAAATTTGATTTTTTGTATGAATACACATGAGTACACTGTTATACCGCACATCTCCCTTATGTATTTAGTTTTTGGGAGTGCAAAATTCAGTATTCTTCCTTGTTTTTATTGTTTAAGTTTTAATTAAAATATGGATATATGTATCTCTCGGTAAATGTTAAAACGGCATTAAGTCCATCTGCATGAGGAAGCATATGTGAAAGCGTAGAGCACATCTATATTTGGAATGGAGCTCCTCCTATTGCCCGAGCAGATTACGTTTATTTCAAATTATCAATATCTTACTTCATTTCCACAAAATCAGTGCACAAATATACTTAGTTCTTATAGATTATCTACAGGTATTGCCCGGGTTAGATTTTAGATTTTCCACCAAGTAAACGTCCGTGGTTAGAACCTTGAAGACGAAAAATAAACCTTCGTTTATCATGCGAAATCGTACCAAATGAATTCTTTTAAAGTTTGAAGCAGTTAACAAAAAAAATTGAATATTTTCCGCCAAATTTTCACAGTACCGGGTGCAATTTCTAAAATCGCTGAATTGAAAATAAGTTTGAAGGAAATCGGACATCTTTAAATCGTATTTCCATCGAGAATGCTTGGATTCTGCAAAAAATGTGAAACACGTATCAAATGAAATTTTGTAAAGATCTTTGGATAAGAATTTGAACGCGAAATTTCACCAACCAAATATTTGACTCCCATTTATACGGAGAAGGAATGGATTTTCAAACTGTATGGAACACCCCTCTATTGAATTCGAACAAAGATTTTTGAAAATAAGTTTGAGGCCGATCGGATGGTAAACAAAAAGGTTTCATACAAACGTTTTTCGGTTTAGGCTGTGCTATTATCGCCAAGTCATTTAGTCAGTCAGTCAGGACTAACAGTTTTATATATATATAGATAAGCAGTTCCAGAATATGAGCTTCTCTAGCTGTTTGAGATCTGCGATTTCCAGATGTATGACCAACAGACACGACCTGATTAGAAGAATATTTGTATGCCCTATAAGGTCGTAGATGCATATAACATACAATCCACATATAAGCAACTTTTTTTGATATAGCGATTATTCCGACCTATTTTTAAGTTTAAAGATTGCACCAGTTTTCATTTATAGAGTATTTCCATTTCGGTTTTCACATTGATAAGGGCAGCAGTCGCATATGGTTATCTGCACGTCCATACGTATGCATTAAATATCTATACGTTCTATAAAATCTTTTTGTAAATATGATTTTGTTATCAACACAACTTTCAGATCTGAAATTGAAAATGGGCGTCGCATGAACTCGCTCATGACCCTACTAACTACAAAGAGGTAAACAACTAAGTGAAATCAAACAAGTCAAAAACCAAAAAAATAAATATATAAATAACAAAAAACAATACAACTAATCGCTTTTTTGGCTCGCCGAATATTTATACCTTTGCAGAAGAATACTATTCAAAAGATTATAACCTTTTTGACCAGTCATGTCCGTCCATATAAACGGGTCCAATACTTCGAGGGTAGATATTCGAAATATATATTCGCAGAACGATATTTTCATTTTTCTTAAAGTAGATTTTGTTGCATGATCTTGTCAGTTCTCGTAAAGTATATACAAGCTAAGCTTATTTGACTTTTTTTTGGTAAATACAAAAATTTTTTTTTTCTTAAAGAGCTAAAGAGTTGGTGTATACACAGGTTTCAATGTAACTCCATAAAGATCGGACAATAAACATCGAACATATTTTAGCATGATTATCCCACAAAGAGTGGGGCTGAGGGAAGAAGAAGCACAGCTGCTGCATTAAGTGTGCACGTGTCTGTGAGTACGTGTGTATTTGTGTATCTTTAGAAAGAAGCTAACATGTCAGAACACTAGAGAACTCTTACTTTTTTTTTTTCGACTAAAGGACCATTCTTATCAGAGAACAAATAATAAATATGCAGTAATTAAATTACACAGTCTGCAAAGTTATAAAAAGCAACTATGTAAGCTTTCGCATATTACACATCGGTTCACAGTGTAAACCCAGTAAGGCTGCAACCTTATGTTTTGGTAGACTCACCCGGAATAAAGAATAATTTTTTATACACCGAACCCATTGAAAATGGATGAAGAGATTTAATGGTTTTGTAGAAATGTCTGCAAAGGCAGAAGAAAGTATGTTCGACCCCACAAAGTATATTATATATATTCTTGATCAGCATCAATAGCCGAGTCGATCTAGTCATGTTTGTCCGTACGAACTTGAGACTTGAAATTGAGAGCAAAGTTTCTCATAGAGCCCGTGCACCACATGTTTGTTTCAAATTATCGATAACTTACCCCATTTTCATGAAATCGATAAAAATCTACACCTTAAAACTGTTTTTTAACCAAATCTCGGAGTTTACAAGAGCAAGGGACACCACATTTGGTATGTAGACTCTAATGTAGTATACATATTACTCGAAGTTCCAGTCCCCCCAAAATTGAAAAAAAAAAACACCTCATTTTGGAGGTATAGCGGCAAACGAGAATGATTGTTACAGTATCTCGGTGCTGGGTTTAGGGTATTTCCTTGACGGGCATTTGTTGACTAGTACGCTCTTACGAGTTTTAAAGTTAAAAGGTATTTAGCTGTTTTTCCAGGTGATTTGACAAATCTCAACCGATTTTAATTATTGCGACTCTATATGACAAGCTTTAACGGCCTAAAAATAAGTCAATGACTTATAGCTGCCATTGTAACGATGGCTCGAAAACTAAGTTCTTCTAAGACAAACTCGGCATTTTCTAGTTTCATTGGGTTTTTTAAAGTACATCATTTGAGGGCTTAAATCTATCAATAAAGTAAGGTTGCAACCTTACCAAAAAAGGCTAGATTTGTTGTGTATTGTTATCAGCGACTGGTTCGGCTTGCAGCTATATTTCATAAAGTCCATTCTAGAGGAATATTGCTTAGCACAAATTTGTTATTATTTTGATTATTATATGTAATAATTGAACATCATTTTGATTTAGCAACTAAGGCTTCAAGCTTTTTTTTTTGTTGTATTTGGGAGTGTCAGCAAAAATGAGAAATAAACATATGATTGTGGGTAATCAGGATGGCCTTGCTGCCCTGCTCAGAAAAGAAACACGTATACGGGTTTTCTGGAAGCTCCGACTTACTCTCTGTCCGCCTGTCCGCATTAAAGTGAGAGTTTCAAAACATGAGTTTCCGTGTTAGACAAAAGGTTAAAATTTTTTTGGGCCACGCCCACTTGGTTAGACTAAAGATTGCCGATGAACTCTCCCTAAGAATTGTTTTTAAAATATATAGACACCCAAAAAAATTAGGTATTTCCTGAATCGGTATATCATAGCAAACTCTACTAGGCTTGTATGTTTTTCAAAGTGTACTTTTGTAGTTTTAACAATAATACAACATTTGTAATATGCTCGCACTAACAAAAGTTGCATGGAATATATAAATTATCTTGTTGGTTTTTGCTTTCTTAAATCCATGACAATATGTTTCAGTCCTTGATAGAAAGAAATATGTTTTTCGCTTGCTTTTGTCTTTTAATTTGATCAAGTTTTGATTTTTACCCTGTGCACCCAATTATATCGTTTGTTTCAGGCAAAAGTTTTTCAGCAGCTGTTTACATTCACTAACAAAATATGGCGTGCATTTCTTTTATTTTTATTTGTTATTTATTACTTTACTTTATTGTTTACCTTAAAATTTTAAGTTCAAACAAGTTTAACTACTTAAAATAATTTTGTATATTTTCTATAACTTTAACTTCCATTTATTGTACATACTTATAGAATACGTAGGCAAGAACACTTTTTTTAAATCATGAACATCCTAATATTCAAGAACTAATTGCAACAAATTCGATATTTAGTGAATCCATAAAAAAGGTATCCGACAGTACTATGCCTGCCTTTACGCTGGTGTACTCGCCCAGGAATGATGCGCTGCAGGATTTAGTGCAGGATGCGGCAACGAGCTTGGGCATGACCATTTCGGGTGCCGACAATGCCCAGGATCTTGAAAACCAAGTGCTAGGCAAAAATGCCTTTGCCGGCGTACTATTCAATGCATCCATGGCCAATATTAAAGTACTGCCGGAAAAGTTTGAATACACATTGCGCTTTCCATCAGAGCTGCGGACGGCAACAGCCACGTTGTGGAAAACGTGGCTAACCAAGCGATTATTTTTATCTTCTATGATAGCAGGACCGCGTAATTATGAAGATGACGATGGCGGAATACCGCCGGGCTATTTGCGCGAGGGTTTCCTGCCCATACAGAACGCGATTACCATGGCCTATATACGAAAAATGGCGAAAGGTACGGAACAATTGCCCGAGGTTGTGATGCAACGATATCCGTATCCGGCCGGGGTAATTGATCCATTTATAAACTCAGTTAGCGCTATGTTCGCCTTCCTAATGCTGTTGAGCTTTATCTATCCTTGCACGTGCATTACCAAGGTAAGCAATCGTGAGCCTGTGTCCATATACTCTGTTCACAAAATGAAAAGGTGTATTTTAGTGCGTGCGGTTTTGTTATCTGTCCGCCCGTCTGCTCAATTAAGGTATGATGACCCCTTTTTAAGATCTAGTCTGAAATTAACTTCTTTTCGACTTGCTATAAAAAGTTTATAATGGGTTTGTGCAAAGGTATGCAACGGTCAGTTGGAGGTATTCCCAAACCCAATCCGAGTCAATAAACGCTTCGATCTCAGTGACTATATGAGGTGGAGACTGCAAATCTGGACAAGCTGTTTACCCTGTTTCTCCGAATTTAATGTGACATTTATTGGTGACCTTTTGAGGGTATCTCCCAGTCGGTAATCCTACTCACATTTAACTTTAATTACACTGTGAACAGAGTATTGCGCAGTCGGTTGCAGCCGACTGCATCGCTGTTAATCGATGAGCTGTTATCACGTCAATTTAATCCCTTGCAGTACGTTGCCATGGAAAAGGAATTGCAATTGAAGGAGGTTATGAAAATAATGGGACTGCAGAACTGGTTACACTGGGCCGCCTGGTTTGTTAAGTTCTTCATCATGCTCACCATATCGATAGTTTTGATGATCGTTTTTATGAAAATACGTTATTCCGAGAACGTCGCCGTCTTTACCCATGCCGATATTTCCGTGCTGATAGTTTTTTTCCTCGCGTACATAACAGCCACCATTTGCTTCTGCTTCATGATGGCCTCTTTCTTCTCGAAGGCCAGCACAGCGGCAGCGGTGACAGGACTTATCTGGTTCATTACCTTTGTCCCGTTTATGTTCACATCAGAAACATATGACTCGCTCACTTTTTCCGAAAAGATGGGCCTGTGTACTATATTGAATACCGCAATGGCATATGGCATAACTATAATAATGCGATTCGAGGGTACGGAAGAAGGCCTGCAGTGGAGTAACCTTTTCAGGCCGGTCAACGTCGATGACAACTTAACCGTTGGATATGTCATTATCATGCTGCTGATCTCCGCTGCCCTCTATATGCTCATCTGCTTGTATATTGAGCAGATATTTCCTGGAGATTATGGAGTTCGGCGCAAATGGTATTTCCCCTGTACGCGCGTGTTTTGGTGCGGCAAAGATAAATATCAGACCGATGAGAATATTAACAATGAACCGGAGCAAAATACTTCGGTTGGCTTTGAGGCGGAGCCTCGAGGCAAACGCGTTGGCCTGGAGATTAAAAATCTAAAGAAAGTATTTGATGGCAAGGTGGTTGTCAAGGGAATATCGGCTAAAATGTTCGAAGATGAGATCACCGTGCTACTGGGCCACAATGGTGCTGGTAAAACGACCACCATATCCATGCTGACTGGTATGTTGCCGCCCACTTCCGGCACGGCCATCATCAATGGCAGCGACATATGCACCAATATCAAGGGCGCGCGCATGTCTCTTGGCGTTTGCCCTCAGCATAATGTGCTTTTTGGCGATATGAGCGTTGCGAACCACTTGCGCTTCTTCAGTCGGCTAAAAGGTGCTAAGGGCAAGGCAGTAACGAAAGAGGTGGACAAGTATTTGAAGATGATTCAACTGGAGGATAAAGCAAACACTCCTGCCGATAAATTGTCGGGTGGCATGAAACGCAAACTGTCCCTCTGCTGTGCCCTTTGCGGAGATACCAAGGTTGTGCTTTGCGATGAGCCAAGCTCCGGTATGGATCCATCCGCGCGACGACAACTCTGGGATCTACTGCGACATGAGAAAGCGGGCCGCACCATACTGCTGACCACACATTTTATGGATGAGGCCGACGTGCTGGGTGATCGCATTGCCATCATGTGCGATGGAATGATCAAATGTAACGGTTCCTCATTCTTTCTGAAGAAGCAATTCGGTCCTGGCTATAGTCTGGTAAGTGAACCGTTTGAATCGAACGGATGGAAACAAATTTGCTCCTAGCTGGGGGTGCCAGACTAGAATATACACTGTACCAACTGCCAACTTTCGAACTTTATTCTAGCCGTACATATATTCGAAATACGAAATGTCACACGGGGGAAGTAAAAGTGCTTTGCTGGGAATGCCGGAGGGAGGCAAGGAAAATTGAGCAAGCAAATATAGTAGGAAACAGTGTAAAATCATCCCATAAAGTTGTTTTTTGAGGCACATCTCCACTATTATTGGTATCCTGTAGTTCGGGACCACCGATGCACCATTAACGATTTTGCTGACTCTCGAGGTTGGGAACTGTTCTCAAACCGTGGAAACACCATTGCCGCGTACCGAGCGTTACGACGTTGCATGATTGACCTAGCGACTTACATGGTGCAAGAGGGTTGACTATATTTACTTAGCGAGTAAGCTGCTTCGTAAGGACTAGCGATTAATTGGTTAGTTTTTATTACCGATAATGACGTATTATCGATTATGCTGGTGCGAAGGGGGTTTGCTTTTTCGCTGGTGTAAATACAGCTGCTAGTTTTCTAAAAAAATTTTAATTTTATTTAAAAAATTGCCTTCTTGGCATTAGATAACAAACTAATAACCTTATAATTATGAATTCTAACAGCTAAAAAATAACACCATCTTTCTTATAGGGCATTGTGAGCTCATTGGATACAATTTAAAATTTTTACCTAAGCCAGCGGGCAATAAAAGTAAGCTCATTGTTCTGATCTAATAGAAGTGGGAAGTTTGTAATACCGTTTTGTATAAGATAAATCATTGGCTTACATATGAATCACAATCCGCCCTCGCAATGTCCATATCCAGCATCTGCAATTCTTCCCTGGACTTTGCTGCCAGATTGATTTGGTTATTATAACCCCTCTGTAGCTCTGTAATTAAAATCTTTTGCTCGGCCAGTTTTACAAGCAAAGGCTGATGTTGAGCTTCAATTTTGTATTTGAAATTTAAATGATTAAATTGGAATAAAAATATGATATATAATATATATATATTGCTTCAAAGTTACAAAAAAATACAAAAGTTAAACATAAGTTTGTAGTTAAAATTTAAATGGTTAGATTGATGTATTATGATGTATTACCTGTCATAATGGAAAGCACCTCTTTCAGCTTTTCTAGAAATGATGAACATTAATATTCATAAATAAAATATATATATAATTCAGTTGTAAAGGTACCTTTTATATCGGCCGCCCACTTCTCTTTATCGTGGCATGGTATTCACACTCGCCGACATTAAAACTTTTTTTTTTATTTTCTTCAATGTTGTTCGGTACATTATATTATTTTCTAATATGAATAGGATATTTTAATTAAAGAAATTAAAAACGAGAGAGAAGAGCTATCGTCGGCACGCCGAAGATTTAATACCCAGTCCGAACCTTTTCATAATGCTCATTATGATTTGCTCGTATCTAAGAAGCACAGGGAAAATAGTTTATGCCGAGTATGGCATTATTTTGATATAGTGTCTCGATGTGAATAGGATTTTGCATATATATGAGGAACCCAGTTAAACTAAAAAATGCCGAGTTTGGTCAAGATATTTTGATAAACAAAAACGTTTTTCTTACAAGAACCTAGTTTTCGATCTATCGTTCCTATGGCAGCTATATGATATAGTCGTACGATGTTGATAGGATTTTGCTTATACATAGGAAGCTTAGTGAAACTAAAAAATGCCGAGCTTGGTCGAGATATCTTAATAAACAAAAAAGTTTATCATACAAGAACCTTCATTTCGACCGATCGTTCCAATGGTAACTGTATGATTTAGTGGTCTGATCCAGCCGGTTCCGACAAACATACATATGTACTGCGTGCAACAGAAAGAGGAGCATATGCAAATTGCTTTCAAACTGAGAGACTAGTTCGCATAGAAAAAGAAAGACGGACATCTATATCGACTTGGCTGTTGATACTGATCAAGAATATGTCACACACACATACATACATACATAAACACACACATACACAGACACACACACACAGACCCTATACCAATAATATGTTTGTTTTAATCCAGGTCTGTGTCAAGAAGAACAATTGTCAAACGGCGGAGGTGACGGCATTGCTTAGCAAGTATATTCCAGGAATACGGCCAAAGAGCGATATTGGGACAGAGCTAGCCTATAATTTGCCCGACAGCTACTCGTTTAAGTTTGAGAAACTATTTAAGGAACTGGAGATGCGCACAGCGGAACTGAATCTGGAGGGCTTTGGCGTGGGCAATACCTCTTTGGAAGAGGTATTCATGAAAATGGGTGCCGAAGTAACAGTCGATCGCAGTGAGGAGGAACTGGCGGATAGGTTAAAAGGTGGTGCTGTCCCCAATAATGCTGACACCGAGTCAATGAAATGTAAGCAGTGCTTGAACTTATTCTCTGGGTCCATTTGACCATTTTCTGATTAGCTCAATTAACTGTTTACAGCGGATGCCGCCCTCTCGAACAATTCTCAACTGTTGCGCGGCATGAAGCTGGTGTCGAACCAATGGCATGCAATGATCTACAAGAAGGCGATCTATTCTTATCGAAAAGTTCTATTGCTAATCTTACAAAACTTTATGGCCATATTTTTTGTGGTTCTGACAATAATGATTGTACGTTCGCTTGGTGTCAGCCGAGACCTGCCGCCGATAACGATAGGCCTGACACAGTATCCCGTTGCGGTGACTGTCATGGAACGCGTGCAAGGCTTGGCAGAGAATTCGTTAAATTATCGTATTGCCAAAAAATACGAAGACCTGGCAAAGTCATTTGGCTCAGATTATACATACGAGAGCACGGGCGATAAACCCTTTACAAAGTACATACTGGACTTGAGCGCGTCCCTGCAGGTTTGGATAAACGCACGATACCTTGCAGCCGCCAGCTTTGGAAATGACAAAATAATCGCCTGGCTGAACAATCAGCCGCTGCACACGGCACCCCTCACAATTAACATGGTGCATAATGCGATTGCCCGGGAACTGATCGGAGAGGATACGAAAATCACTGTTTCCAATTGGCCGCTGCCCTATAAGACGGAAACCCTGCTGCAGCAGCTGCAGATGGGCAACAGTTTGGGCGCACAGTTGGCCTCTAATATAGCCTTCTGCATGTGCTTTATTACCGCCTTTTACGCACTGTTTATGATAAACGAACGGCAATCGCGAGCCAAACTGCTACAGTTCGTTTGCGGCGTCAAGGGATGGATATTCTGGTTCTCAATGTTTCTTTGGGACTTCGTCACCCTTTTGTTTACGACTGTGCTTATAATTGTGACCTTGGCCTGTTTCCAGGAAGCGCATTTTAGCACATTTGAAGAGCTGGGTCGCATCGCTTTGGTGTTGATCGTCTTTGGCTTTTCGGTGCTGCCCTTTACCTACGCCTTCTCGTTATGCTTTAAGGACGCATCGACAGGCTACGCACGCATCTCTATATTTAATTGTTTGTTTGGCATAGCTATGTTTCTTACTTTCGTTATACTCGCAAACTTTTACTCCGATTCAACTATATATAAAGCTCTGAATCGAATTTTCAATCTTTATCCACACTTCGCGCTGGCCATGACTATCAACAAGTTAAGCATAAGTGCTGCCTCGCGATCTGCCTGCTCCAAGCTTAGCGGCCTGCCGCCCATTCTAATCTGTGAGATGGTGCCTAGTTGCTGCAGTGAGTAGACTCCACCAACAGAATTGGCTCATTATCTAACTTCCACTTATCATTTTTCTCTCTAACCCTCCCTACAGGCCTTCCGGATTACTTTGCTTTTGAACATCCCGGAGTTTTGACCGAGATTCTTTCCATGCTCTTTGTCGGCATCATCATTTTCATACTACTCGTGTTAGGCTCATATGGCATGCGCTTCAACTGCGGAATGTTAATGTAAGTTTGTGCAAACGTCAGTGCATTCGTGGAGTGTGCACGACTAAAAGATACCCTGACAGCAAACATTTGAACTTTTACAGCAGCTTTGCTTCTTCTTCTTCTTTTCGCCCCATACCATGAGTATAGCATTCATGAATAGTATATGGTATAAAACCAAGCTGTGACCCCGCAAAATCTTTTTGGTGGATCGGCTTGACATTTCTATTTCTTGGTTCCTATGTTTTCATTCATTTTTCAATAGATTTTTCAATTTATCATAAATTATTTATCAAACAATTTTTAATTATTAATTTTACATATTCGCATTATTATCTGAACCCATTACGAGTGGGAGAAGAGAGCTGCTCCGACCCCATAAAGTAAATACATTTTTGCTCAGCATCAACCGCTGAGTCGATCTAGCCATGTCCATGTCTGTCTGTCCGTCCTGCTTGGCTTGGGTTTTGTGAAGAGCCGGGAATTTTAAAAGTATTGTCCGTGCACACCAAGACTTTTTTTCAAGCGCACGTCCGTGCTCGTGCTGGACCGGACCGATGCCCATATCTTGTAGAAGCTAGCAGTTTAATAAGTTATTTTGACTTCAACTTGCTTTGCTTGTGTACATTATAGGAGGAGACGTCATCCACCCCCACGTACGGATATTGACAACGATGTGCTGAACGAGAAACTGCGCGTTGAGAACATGTCTCCCGAAGAGAAAGCCAGCAAGAATCTGGTTTTGGATAACTTGTCCAAGTATTATGGGCCCTTTCTTGCAGTCAATCAGGTGTCGCTTTGTGTGGAAGAGTAAGAAGTTATATTTCTATTGGACTGTGGAAAAGATACTCATTTGTGATCCATATTGTAGAAGCGAATGCTTTGGCATGTTGGGTGTAAATGGTGCTGGCAAGACGACTACCTTCAAGATGATGACCGGAGACGAGACAATATCCTTGGGCACTGCTTACGTGCAGGGCCTGAATTTGAAGAAAGAGATGAACAAAGTTTACGAAAAGATTGGCTACTGTCCGCAGTTCGATGCGCTGTTAGATAATTTAACAGGCCGTGAAAATCTTAAAATTTTCTGCCTGTTGCGCGGCGTGCAGCCGGAGAACATTAAAACTATTTCCGAGGATCTGGCCAAGACATTTGGCTTTACAAAGCATATCGACAAAAGAACAAAGAAATATAGCGGCGGAAATAAGCGTAAACTGAGCGCGGCCATCGCAGTGATTGGCTCTCCGACTATAATATATATGGATGAGCCCACCACGGGCATGGATCCAGCTGCACGACGTCACCTATGGAATATTGTGTGTCGCCTACGGGATGGAGGCAAATCTATCGTGCTCACATCTCACAGTATGGAAGAGTGCGAGGCACTATGTACACGACTGGCTGTTATGGTTAACGGCGAGCTCAAGTGCATTGGCTCTACGCAGCATTTGAAAAACAAGTTCTCCAAAGGTCGTGTACTTAAACTGAAAGTGAGACGCAGTACAGAACCGCACAGTCAACTCCAAAAACCATACAGTGAAAGCACAGTCAAAATGCCTGTCTCCGATGACAATTTGATGACACCGCTTGCATACGAAGGCAGCAGTGCGCCGACGCCAATCGCACACGATGGCAGGAGCAAAACAACATTGGACCGTAGCGACAACAATTTGGGGAACGCAGAAATCTCAACGGAGCTGTTGCCGGGTACACCAATTCCCTACTCGGCCAGCGTTGCTGATATACGCCGGACGAGCAGGTCAGTAGATTCTCCGTATGCATGATATTAATAAATATATATATAAATATATGATTATTCTTAATTGTTGGCATGTAGCTCGAATACCCCCAATTGGCAAGGTGCGGAGGATATTGTGGATGACATTGACAAAGTCAAGAAGTTTGTAAGCACCAATTTCCCAGACGCCGTTTTGCAGTAAGTCTCTGGCAAATGCAAATTAAAATAATTCCTAACCTATTCTTGGAATTTTAGGGAAGAATATCAGGGCATGTTGACCTATTACATTCCATTGCAAGGCATCAAATGGTCGGAAATCTTTGGCTTAATAGAGCGCAATCGTGATGATCTAAATGTGGAAGATTACTCCATAACTCAGACGACGTTGGAAGAGATATTCTTAGAATTTGCTCAGCTACAAGCTGAGGATACGCGCAACGTGAAGTGAGCTAGTCCCGGACTATATTTTAATTTTAAATTGCTAATAGCTGTTGCTTATATTTTGGTCACATGCTCATCCGCGACCGATTGTGTACTTAAGCCTCGCTTTAAACCGCTAGCCGCACTTTTAAATAATTTTATTATGTAGCCAATTGATATCTTGATTTTTTTTTTTTTTTGCTACTTATTAATTAGCTTAAATTAACGACCTGTGCTAATTTCAGTATATGTAGAATTGTATTTTTTGGCATTTGGTTGCGAATGTAGTCTTTGAGCTACTCAAGTAGTATTTTGTAAAAAAAATTGCTATCTTATAAATATTAATTACATTATTTCCCCCTGTTTGTAAGCAGATCCCGTCGAAATTGTTGCGGTTGCTGAGTATCCAGACTTACTCGACTATATTTACCTAATATGGCTTTCATACCCCAATGCGGAAACTGCCACGGAATACTAGGTAGAACTACTGTCGGTGATCCCAACAATATCACAACTTAGATGCTAAGTTTACCAAGAAGGGTTTTAAGATAGAAACGTACGTACATAAACGGCATTGCCTTGTAAAATGTGTGATTTAATAGCAAAATTAAAGGTAAGAAACCGTGTATAGGAACAAATAGAAGATCTAGAAACGGTTTCTAGAAAAAAATAGTAGTTTTTATTTTTTATTTTTTGTAACCAAAGACTTGTTCAACTTTTGTATAACATTTTTGCGCTTGGTAACTTTTTAAAATTTATATCGTGAGTGTAAGCACAATTTATTTTCGGTAGATTAGTTGTACACATCCAAAGAAAGAATTTATTAAATAAATAAATCAAACATAACTTAAAAACAATAATCAATTTTTAATCAATTTAATTTCATTGCTCCAATTCAGTATCATAGTAACTACCCTGTAGACCTTTCATTCAGCTGGCATTTACGCAGCTGTGAATTGTTACGGTTCTTCGTTAGCCGATACCTGACGGATAAATGTTATCGATATTCTATGTCACTTTTAAACTATAACATACTGTTAACAAGGCAATATAACGGTATTTGAATTGAATGACATCTTTAACAGTAAACCATCAAGTATTCTTGTTTCAATGTTATCCGAAGGTTAGCGTGATGTTCGTTGCAATAGAGTAGAGTGTTGTGGAATCGTGCTGTCATATTATATACCAGCGGGTACAACCCGGCCTTGCCCGTGGCACGTATGTTATAAAATAAATTTTCTCAAAAAGCTTTGAAAATGATTTTGAAACTGATCGGGCGGTTAACAAACAAATTTCATACAAACGTTTTCCGCCAATTTACCACTGTTACGGGTGGAATTTCCCAAATCGCTGAAACCCGTATTCATTATATTCTTATGTAGAGATTTGAAAATAAGTTTCAAGCAAATCGGGAAAAAATAAAACTTCACTCAAAAAATTTTTTTCGCATTTCTACCGAAGAATTTTGAATTCTGCGAAAAGTGAGAAACTCGTTTCAAATGAATTTTCATATAGATCTTTGGAAATGAATTTAAGCGCGAAACGTCACCCACCAAATCTTTGTCCTCCATTTCCACCAAGGAGGAATGGATTTTTCGAAAAGTGTGAAACATCCCTCAAATGAATTTGAACAAAGATCTTTGAAAATAAGTTTGGGGTCGATCGGATCGTAAACAAAAAACTTTCATACAACCGTTTTCCGCCAATTTACCACTGTTGCGGGTGGAATTTCCCAAATCGCTGAAATACGTAGTTATTAAGTTCTTATGAAGAGCTTTGAAAATAAGTTTGAAGCAAATCGGACACAACTTAAAACTTCGCCCAAAAAATCTTTAAATCGCATTTCCCCCGAAGAAGTTTGAATTCTGCGAAAAGTGTGAAACACGTCCCAAATGATTTTTCTGCACACTAGCGGGTGGAATTTCCCGAAACCCCGTCTTAACGTGCACTTACATCACATAAGGTAACTACAGTGAAAATTTCAGCTTCCTAGCTCTTACGGTTTGGGCTGTGCGTTGATCACCAATCAGTCAGTCAGTCAGTCAGGACAAACAGTTTTATATATAGAGATTGCTCGAAAATAAAGAACAATTCGACAATAGACTTGACGGGAGTTGCACGACTGCTGGATTACCTGCAGTATTACATTTACAAGTGACAAATTGGGTATGGCACTTGAAGAGTACGCAAGATGCAGTTTATTATGAGCTTGGAGTAAAGGACACCATTTATGTTGACTTTACTTAGATTTGTGATAATTACATAGCTTAGGTGGTCATCTTTAGTGCTGAACGATCGAAAAGATCTGTTTGTATGCCCGTGACAATGTTACGAGTGATATAAAAATCCTCAATGTTCAATTCAAATGCGTCCTTACGTATGATCAAAAATATTTCCGAGAAATTAGTGGAATTGCGTGGTATAAAGAATGTCATGGAACTCTCTTGCTGATGTCTGTGGGATTTAGTCGAAGATTTGAGCTACATTTGACATTGGGCGCATGCATGGCCACTTACTGTAACGTCGCCTCCGGGAATTTCACTTGAACGAAGAGAATTAACTTGTTGTGTGGTGAAACGGGAAACTGATTGATGCGGTCCCAGGTGGTCCTCGCTGTGCTAATATCGGCATTCGCCTTTCGCTTAAAGTGCACCTCCAGCAGGTAACCGCGACGATAACGCTGCTCCTGGGAGCCCATTGTCCACAGCTGGCCATCATATAAGACCGGAGTGCGCTGGCACATCCGTTCACAGTCCAAGCCGGACAGATTAGTGTAAAGAAAGCTGCAGCCACGATTCTGCATGTAGGCGGTTAGGCTGTGAAGGGTGCGCTTGCCATTGGGATCGATGCCACCCGGAGGCCCATCCACGCATATCAGCAGCGGATCGCCGAGTACGGCCAGCGCGAATGCGATGCGACGCACCTGCCCGGTGGTGCAGAGGCTAATTAGCTGGTAATAGCAGCTTTGAAATCCCAGCAAATGGGACAACCCATCACAGATCTGTGAGCCAAATTGGGTGGGCAGCCCGTGCAGCTTTGACTGAATGTAGAGTATCTCGCGAGGTGTGATATCTTTGGGCAGTATCGATAGCTGGGCGCAATATCCCATCAGAGGATAACACTTGGCGCGCTCTAGCTCCATGCTGTAGCCCCCTACCCAGATGCGCCCATGCGACGGCCGTGTCTCCCCCACCATCATTTTGACCAGTGTCGTCTTGCCGGTATTGTTGTAGCCCATGAGACCAACGCATTCGGCTCTGTGGAGAGACGCAATTACCAGCTCTGAATATGCTCGAGGTCAAATGCTGTGCCACTTACTTGGATATGCAAAGATCTATGCGTATTAGTATAGTCTTCTTGCCATAGCTCTTGCCAATGCCCTGGCAGACGGCTGCAAGCTCTGCCCGCTCCTGCTCATTCAGCTTCTCAACGCGATGCCGTTCGGCAATGACAGACTCGTCCACCATATAGGTACCCATGCCCTCATGGCGCGCCTGATGATCCTGCTTCTCACTCCAAATGCACTTCTTCGGTATTGTCCGGTGCAGGCACGCGCATGCCATTAGCGTGTACTGTTCTCCCACAAGGAAGAGAGTTAAGGGCACCATTATTGCGCAGAGCAACATGAATACATCAAAGACCACGCCATAGTTTCCCTTCCAGTAATCGTACGAGACTGTGGACGCAAAGAGAAAATGCCCAGGATGTGTCAATTCTTTATGCTCTTATTTTCGATGTAGCCATGTCCGTCTGTCTGTCCGTCCTTCTGCCTGTGTCTATGCAAACTAAGTCTATCGTTACAAAACGGACCGGATCAATATGTCAAATAGCCGACATGGTAGCGATCGGGCAATAATAAAAATCTTGCTTTTCAATATTTATGGACCAATGGCACAAATCGCACGACTAAATACTCTTTGAACATATCTGCGAAATCGTTTCAATCGGAAGAATTGGTCAAAAGCAAAGCATTTACTTTAAGTCCCTTCTAGGTCATAAGCCTAAGAGGATATTTATCTGCATAGCCAGCCTCTTGTTGTGTATTTATTGAAGTTAAAAACGAGAAAGGATAAGGATTAGTGATTAGGTCGTAAATGCTGATGAAAATATCTCTTTCTCGTTACATATATGTATGTATTATGTGTAGGTGGATACTTAACTGCAACAGTTTGGAATAATTCGGCACTTCTCAACTTTCGACGAGACGAATTGGATATTTTCATCTTTGCAGAGCCAATGGTACTCGTACAGAAATAATAGCTTGAACACGATCTCACTGAAGGTATATTGGGGTAATGCCTGGAACGCATCGTACATGTCGGCCAGCCTATCGCCGACAGTTAGCGTGAAAATGATTATTCCGATGGTATTTATGAAAGAAACTGCAATAAATGCATTATTTGGCTCCTTGAAAATGCTAGTGAGAGCGAAGGATAATGTTATGACAGAGAAGCCATTCATAATCAGCGCAAATAATATCCAGACTGCGGAAATAATGCCTAAAATGAGGAACTGCATAATGATAGGTGCATTTAATTAGTACGCACTGTATAGATGAAAGTCGTGTCGCGGACTCAGATAGACAGCTATCATCATTATCATGAGAATGCTAACCAGCACCACCCGTAAGGCATCGAAGATGGAGAGGCAGAAGCAATATAGGGAAAGCCGCACACCTGTGAGAAACTGTTGCTTCTTAAAGGACTTCTCGAGTATGCTGGCAATGGCTATGCCCTGCCACAAGTTGCTGAATATAAAAGAGAAGTTGATGGCCATCATGCCGCCCAGGCTAAGCGGCGTCTGTGGCAGCGTGTTGACACGTGCCTTAAATGGCAGCGGTTGCAGGGTCACATCGATGGAAGACTCCTCGTTGACAAAGCGCCTGCAGTTGATAAGACCAGGTAAGTAATATATGATAATTATATTGTATTTATAATAGCGTGTATTACTCGGCCAAGTTTTCGCTTCTGAATTTGGACTCAACTTTTTCACCCATTACACGCCCGCTTCAAGTTGAAATGAGTCTTGGGCAACAAATTTCATTTTCTGTCAAACAACCCTTGAAGACCATTTGCTACCAGAATGGGTGGATTTTCCGCAAATCGTTGAAAATCATTTTGCAGTCGATTGGGGTGTTAACAAAAAAAAAAAAAAGATTCTCAGTCTTTGTCTGTCACGCAAACTAGTCTATCTAAAGCTACACTTTATAGGAAAGCGCTTCCGACAATTTCGGTAGGATATCCAAAAGGTGAAATATTCTGAACTACATTTTCTCTGACTATAAAAAGCATCAAGATATGCTTTAAACAGAAGCATGATTTCGATCCTTATCGATTTCATGGAAACGGGGCAATTTGACGATGGTTTGAAACCAACTTGGTTTGTCCAGTAGTTAAGGTCTTACCGTGCAATCACATTGTGCACCAAATTGAGGCCATATGGAGCAGCATGAAGTGGTATATTGTTGAACCAGACCGTTATCAATTCCTGCCCAAAAGAGGCGCCGAACATGTAGCGAAAGTTGACAATCTGGTTGAATTCGCTTTGCTGCAGCAGATAGAAGTCCGACAAGTCCGAGGTCTCCAGTACTTTAACGTGGCCATCGTACCAGAAGAGCAGCTCCGAGAAGAACTCCTGCATCTCGAGCACATCCAAGCTATCAGACATGATCTCCACGAATGCGTCTATTGATTGCAGCTGTGTTAAATTGAAGGAAATCGGTACCAGCTGATAGTTTTTGCCATAAAGCAACACCGCGGAAAACGTGCAAGCCGTGGCCACCAGCAGAGCTAACAAATAGATGACTTTCACGGGAATTTGACGCTTGTTGAGTACCCAGCGCATATAGAACAGGGCTTGGAAATGCATCTGAGTTAGCCTGCGTCCTTTTGCACGCCCATTGCTATCGGCTTCTTCGAGGACCGTATTCAAGTCTTCGATCAATAAGTTTGTCTCTCCGCTGACATCGCCTTCCTCGGAACCAAATCGCAGAAAGATCTCATCCAAAGATGTGTCGCGCAAGCGAAAACTGATTATGTCCAGGTTCACCATCTCCTCCTCCAGAGCGTCGAACAGGCTGGGGAATCTATCCTCGTACTTTGTCTCTAGCACGAACGTTATTTTATAGCCAATATCGCTTTCTATTGTCAGATTCGGCAGATATTTGGCCATTAGGTTACTAAGCTCTTCAATATCAAAGGCTTGACCTTTGATGCAGGTCTAAATAAGTTGGACAAGATTGGTTTTATTTAACTTGGATTGATAAAAGTGAATTCATCTGCCAGGCCAACAGGCAAATAGCTGGTAGTTGATCTGCCAAGAGAGGAGTCGTAAAATACCGCTGAGGGTCTTCCCAAAAATCTGCTAGAGAATTACAAGGAATCGAACAAAACAGACAACGGCAGATGTAAGTCAAACGTGGAAGGACGTGTCAACCGGTAACGCGCGG
Organism: Drosophila montana; assembly: GCF_035044405.1. Classification (NCBI taxonomy): domain Eukaryota; kingdom Metazoa; phylum Arthropoda; class Insecta; order Diptera; family Drosophilidae; genus Drosophila; species Drosophila montana. The sequence goes on along the minus strand of NW_026996559.1, from coordinate 2,964,951 downwards.
ACTCTGAGAAAACCTATTAGGAATATCGTCGGGTTACTTTGCCAAGTTACAAGCTCCTAGCGCCCGTCGAGATTCAATGCATGATGCCCGAAGGTCTATGCGAGGATCAACCCTGCTACTCGAAAGCTACTCTCCCAACCTTACTTAATCGAAGATAGCTATGTCAAGTGGATACTAATGGAACAATCTGTGGTCGTAATTGAGTCGTAAATACATTGCTGGGTCAAGATTGGATCATTTTATCGTATCACAATTAGGTTTCTCTTACCAGACGAAAGCCATGGCCGTACATGTTGCGCAGAAAGGGCTTGCTGCCGGTGCACTTCAGTTCACCATTGGACATGATCGCCAGACGGTCGGCTAAGTGGCTCGCCAGCGATGTTGAGTTAGTTACCAAAAGGATAGTGCGCTTGGATTTCTCCTCATTGATAAGGTTGCAGACGAGCGCTTGTGTGACCAAATCCAGATCGGAGTGAATATCGTCGATGAGTATGATAGGACTGCCGCCGGCAAAGGCGCATCCAATGCTGAGAAGATTACGTTCCTGGCTGCTCAGATGTGCCACCTTGGTGTGCTTAGCATGTGTCAAGTGGAGGAGCTGAATGTACGTCTCGATCTCTTCACTGGCATCCTTCCATGACGCACCTTTCACCATGCATATGAACCTGATTTGATCAGCGACGCTTAGGTCCGGTAAAAGCAGATCTTCACTTAGGGCCAGGCCAAGTTGCATTAAGGCATCGTGGCGTTCGGTTTGTATATTATAATCGGACACCATGACCACGCCACGGGTGGGCTCCACCAGGCCGGCGAGTACCTTAAGCAGCGTCGTCTTGCCACACCCATTGTGGCCCATCAGAACAGTTACCTCGTTCTCGTACACATTCCACGTGAATGAGTTTAGGGCACCGCGAGTGTTGTTCGTATAGCGTTTGCATAATTTCTTAATCTTGATCTTGAAACGGCGATGCGATGGCTCTACCTCGTAGATTTTGGTCGCCTTGACTCCGACTGGCTGTGAGCCCTGCGGCATGAAGCTATCGTCGCGCTCCTGAAATGTGAAGTCGCCGCTGTGGGCGGGCGCAGGCATATGCTTGCGCCGCCCACCACCCGTTTCCCCTGTGTTCCACACATCCATATACAATCCGATGGCGCAATAAACGAGCGTTGTTATCAGAAATATACATGCGCCCTGGTGGACGCTGATCCGGTCGGCAGCATAATTTATAGAATATCCCATGTCCACCCATTTTTGGTCACGAAACACCTCACGCTCCAAGAGGCTCTCGCATATCAGGGCCAGTACAGTGTTGGGCAACGCGCAAGCTATGTAACGTATGACCAACACAGCCTTTTCCCGATTGTTCCACAACACAAAGAATGGCAAATAAGTGAGCAGCCAGAGCAAGGTCACCACGCGCAAGGCAAACGCGGTGTTCTTAAAGAAGGAGGCCACCAACAGGCAAAAGCTTGTGGCTGCCACATTATACGAGCACAGCACTAGCAATATAATATACCATGGTGTTTGCGCCAGCAAGGATTGATTGCCTTTCCAAGGCACCTGCGTCATAGAGGGGACCAGAGTTAATATTGTAAGTTTGCAACAAGTTGATATGCTTGAATAGTAGATACCCTGAACGACCAAGCATACAATAAATATAATCGTCCAATTAGGTCTAGCGCCCCAGCAGCGTTTTCTCTCATTTTTTATGCTCTGCGAGAGTTCTTTTGCTAAGAGTGTAGCCCGAACGCCAAGCCTCGAAAGCCGAGCGATCAGTGTCAAGCCGATTCGCGCTGAGTGCACGACGGCCGAACTGACATTCTCAGCAAACTTACTCTCGCAGGGCATACAAAAATGAGAGCAACCGCTGCTGGGGCGTTAGACTTCCAAACAATTTGACGAATCTGTGCATTGGATGCTTAGGGCCTCGACTTAGCAGTAAGCTTCTTTCTTCGCTTGCCTCCTGATAAAGACTGATACCGGAGACAAATATATATATGCTTATGATTAAAGTTTTCCTTGAGATTTTGGCGTGCTTCCATTATTAAGATGCACTTAATTGTGACACGAATTATCTTTATACCCTTGTAGAGAGTATGTTAATAGGAGAAAGAAGAGATGGACGGAGATATCTCCGAAGCCATATATTCTTAAGTCGAGCTAGCTGTGTCCGTCCGTCTGTTTCTATGCGAACTAGTATTTCAGTTTTTTAAACTTTGGACAGTTGCGCCTTTCTGTTGCCGGCAGGATATATGTTGAAACCGGCCGAAGCCGAACACGTATATTAATGCCATAGATCCGTCGTGGAGTAGTTTCATGTCTTTAACAAACCTCGAATTTATTTTACTGTGCTGCTTACATGAAAATGAAATACCTTATCAACATCAGACCACTATATCATATAGCTTCCATACGAACGATCGGTCGAAATGTAGTTTCTTATATGAACAACTTTTAACTAGACTTAACTCGGCACAGCCGTAAGGCAAATGCCTGCAAGGTTATTAAATCTTCTACTATCTTGCTTGAGTCAAGTTGACAATTAATTAAGAGTAACACGATTAGCTGATATTATTGGGGCTACGCACCTTGATGATTGCCGTTATAAGCAGCGAGCTGATGAGCATATAGGAGAGACCCTTAAAGAACCAGGCTGCGAAGTGAATAATATTGCCTATGTTCATATTGATCAGATACAGACGCATCTGGCGTTGCTTTTCTTGAACGATTTGCTGTATAAATAGATAAATGTTTATTTATACTGAAATATGTTTATCGAGTATGTGCAAGTGGTGCCTACCCAGACCAGTATCTGTGCCGGAAACATAAAGCCAATGATAATGAGCAGCGGCAGTCCTCGATTTATGTAGTGCATTAGCGGATCTTGAATGCGTCCGTCGACCGGAAATCGTCGCAGCACTATCTTGGGTATGCCCGCCATGGGTTTGCTCACCATCGTCAGATATGTCTCGGAAATGGCTTTCTGGATGTTAATGAAGCCCTCGCGGACGTAGCACAAACGCCCATCTATGCTGCGTTCATTGAGGCGTCGCACTATGGATGTCTTCGGATCCTCTTGGTAGATTGTCTTCCAGTTATCTCCAATGAAGCTGTCACTGAACATGCGCAGCTCACTGGGAAAAACGATTGTGTAGTTAAAGTGCGGCAGGACGGCCTCGTCCAAATGATTATCATCAGTCACCTCATGGGTCGATTCAATTTGGCCCCGTTCAAAGCAAACGCCAGCAAACAGAAAATCATTTGCCATAGCCTTCCTCATGTGGGAGCATTCGCTGAAGTTGCGCAATTCCATCGCTTTCAGTTCCTTTAATGACAGCTCCATGATCCTCCCAAATAAGTTTATATCGTTGGGCGCCCAGGCCAGCACCAGCTGCGGCATGAATACATTGCTGCTCTTGTTAAGCTGCTTACCCAGCTTCTGGCGCTCCTGTAGTGTCTCGATCAGATTCGCCCAGCTCTCGGCTAGATCGACCGGAGCATAATAGCTGTTATAATGCTCGGTCACGGTTATGCCCATGCGCATGCCCACCGCAATGCAGCATAGCAACAGGGGGGCGAACAGCAGCCAGAGCAGCTCCGTCGGGCGGTTCCATTGGGCCTTATGTAGCTTCCATGTCATCAATAGAAACTTGTCTATATAGTGTCGGATGCTCATGTTGATTGTTTTTGCTCTTTAAATGGAATGGCCTTCTACATCAGTAAATCAATTTGAATTCAAATTAATGTCATTTCGTAAATGCCTACACAATACACAATAAAATCCGTTTCGCGATAACAAAACGAATCAAGAATATTTCCCTATTTGTTTACCTTTACCCAGCCTTTACATGCGCCCAGCTACGATTGGGGCAATGCATTCTTCTTGGGAGGAGTAGGAAGAGTTATTTACAATACGAAATATTCTTAGTCTGATTAATTTGCAAGGGAACATAGGTATATACACAATTTGATGTACCTTGCTCTAACGATTTTCGAGCTGGTCTAATAAAACTATTTTTAAAATCGATATTTATCGATTTAATAATAATCAAACAATGATAAGCCCATTCTCTCCCATTACATGAACGTGCTGTTGCGTATTTACGTCCTCGTGCATTTTACCCAGCATTATACCAAGCGTGCTATATATGACAGAGTTTCGGACCTTTATTTATCCTTTGCTTAAACATTTTAAGGTCAACAAATGGCACTCGAAACATATTAAAACTGCATATGATAGTTCATATATGTATACATTAGCTGGAGTTACGCGGTCGACCTCAAACTCATTTTCAAAGACTTTTGTGAAAATGCATCTAATACATTTTTCATACATTTCGATAAAAATGTGTGTCAAGGTTTTTGGGCTTGAGTGAAGTTTGAAGTATCTTAGCTTTTAGAAATTCCACCCAATCTGTGGTAAGTTGGTGGAAAACGGATGTATGTAAGTTAACCACCCGTTCGGATCCAAACTCATTTTTTAAAGATCTTTATTTAGTTTCACACTATTCGCAAGATCCACTCCGCTTTGATAGAAAATGCGGAAGCTGATAGCTTCCTTTTAGGTCAGAAGAAATCGACCCACATATGGGGGGAAATCAGTGTACAAAGTTTGTATGGAAACAACAAATACCTCACAGCTATATATTCGTGCCTTGTGTCGTCATGAGTCTTAGAGTCAAGAGAGAAGTTGCCGGTTCAACTCTAGAACCAATTGCCAATTTTTCAATTATTTGTTTAACTTTTTAGTGTTCACAAAGAAAAGAAAAATAATTAATTAAAAAATAACAAAGATATCGAAAGTCAACGGGAGCTAACTGTAATGATAAAAAAGTTTATATTGTTTCGTCAACTAGAATGCTGTTATATGTATTTTTTATCATCTCCGACCCCGTAAACTATATAATTTCCAGATTAGCATCAAAGGCGAGTCAATCCAGGTATGTCGAATGAAATCCAATTTTCATAGCTATTTGAATGCCATATTTCTGCTCTTAAAGTAGGACAACACACAAAGAAGTTATTCTACTCCGTAAGTTTTGTACCGAACCGGATCGAACTCGGAACTAAAATTTTGTATATATTGAACCTTTAACAGATAAGTTAGATGAATTTGTGTAAGCTGATTATAAACAAGAAAGAAGGGTTATCTTCGGCACGCCGAAGATTTAATTCCCCTGCAGACCGAACCTTTTCATAATGCTCATTATGCTTTGCGCGTATCTAAGAAGCACAGGGAAAATAATAAATGCCCGAGTTTGGTTGAGATATCTTAAAAGTTTTTCATACAACTTAATTTTTGATCGATTGTTCCTATGGAAGCTATATGATATTGTAGATTTTGTAAGATTTTTGCAAAAATGTAGGGAACATAGTGACACTTATAAGTAGCGAGTTTGGTCAAGATATCTTGAAAAACAAAAAAGTTTTCCATACAACTACTTACTTTTCGACCGATCGTTCCTATGGCAGCTATATGATATAGTTTTCCGATGTTGATAGGATTTTACATATATATGGGGAGCATAGCAAAACTAATAAATGCCGAGTTTGGTCAAAATATCTTGATAAACAATAATGTTTTTCATTAAAGAACCTATATTTCGACCGATCGTTCCTATGGCAGCTATATGATATAGTGGTCCGATGGAAATAAGATTTTGCCTAAATTTAGGGAACGTAGTAAAATTTATAAATGGCAAGTTTGGTAAAGATATCTTGAAAAACAAAAGGATACAATAACTTAATACAATAACTCCATACAATAACTTAATTTTCGACCAATGGTTCCTATGGCAGGTATATGATTTAGTGGTCCGATATTGATAGGATTTTGCATATATATGACGAGTATAGTAAAACTAATAAATGTTGAGTTTGGTCAAAATATCTGGATAAACCAAAAAGTTTTTGTACAAGAAACTCATATTCGAGCGATCGTTCCTTTGGCAGCTATATGATATAGGGGTCCGATGTTAATAAGATTTATCGTAAATGTATGGAACGTAGTAAAACTTTTAAATGGCAAGTTTTGTAAAGATATCTTGAAAAACAAAAAAGTTGTCCATACAACATAATTTTCGACCGAACGTTCCTATGGCATCTATATGATATAGTGGTCTGATCCAGCCGGTTCCGACATATGTACTGCGTGCAACAGAAGGAGGGACGTATGCAAAGTTTCATGACGATAGCTTTAAAAATGAAAGACTAGTTCGCATAGAAACAGACAGACGGACAAGGCTATATCGACTCGGCTGTTGATACTGGTCAAGAATATATATACTTTATGGGGTCGGAGATGTCTCCTTCTATGCGTTACACATTTCGAGACAAAATTATAATACCTTTTGCAAGGGTATAAAAATGAACTAATTTAAAGGAATAAGTTGCGCAAATATTTAATTAATATACAATTGGATTAAATGGGGCTCAGTTTTCATAGATGTGATAGGCCAGGTTCATGAGTCGAGTCATGAGGCGAACCGTGAACTGAACCATTAGGAATTTTCGTTGACTTGCAGGCATAATTTATATAAACGAATCGATCTGTGAAAGTTATAGAACTTGACTTGGCAAATATTATCTATCCTAAGCTGAATCATTGCTTGATTAATTCAAAAAAACATATTTCTAATGGTAGCTTGTACATATGCCGTAATGTAGGGCATTTGGCAGTCGGCTCCTATTTAGATTTGCCAATTGGAACTAGTCTTTTCTTTTTCTACTGGCCGCCTCTTTTCACATTCAATTGCATTTATTGACCAAAGAAGTATTTTATTACTTTACGCTTGGCAAATATTTGTGTCCAAATGATATCAACATGGATATCTCTATGTGTTTGTTTGTGCGCGTGTGTGTGTAAATACATACACATACGTGTGTAATTGTGGCTGTATGCACTTCATGGCTGCTTGTCTTTGTGCTTATTGACCCACAACTCGGAATGAGAGCTGGCAGATAAATAGACATACATATGTAAGTATAAGATGATTCAAGCGCCATGTGAGTAGCCTACAATTGGGTGATTTGGTTATGCGATGGGGAAGGGGGGAAGGGGACAGTGGGCGTCAGGCGGTGGCTGTCTTTGGTGGTTTTTGTCATGAACGGAGCGGATAAGGTTGACGTTAATACGAGAGAGGAGAGACCTCTAGTGCACCCACGTCTCTACTTTATGCCGATCTGTCAGATTGCATGACCGCAGGGCTAGCTGATATATTCAGGCCACTTTGATTTCTCGGCTTTAACTTTTACACAAAAAGACTCTCTCACTCTCTCTCTCTCTCTCTCTCTCTCTCTCTCTCGCTCTCTATTTTTCTTCTTCTTGCTTTCTCTGTTCTCTTTTTTCTTGTTGTGTGCGCTCCACGAACTTTGGCAAATATTTTGGTCATTGCTGAGATTTGCGTGCCTTCAATGGTTTTGTTTGTTCTGCTGTCCACAAATGGTGACTGAAGCGTGTCCCTCTGTCTCTCTCTCTCTGTGTGTGTGTATATATGTGTGAGTGTCTGTGTGTGTGTGGCTCTGAATGTGGGTAATTCGGTCATGAATATGCGAACAATTTTTCCCATTGTATGCCATACAATGTCCGAGTATTTTGGGTGTGCGCATACATATTTGTCGCAAATAGACTACATTACATTACTGCGACAGTTATCTCTTGATGTATGCACAAATACATATAATAGAATTATAGGCAAAGAAAAAGTCGCATAAAAAGCATGAAAACATATGCCTATTGTACACAGCATTGACAGAAACAAACAGAAAATGTAGTCGACTAGCCAGTTACCAACTAGACATATTAGGAATTATTTCGTATTTGACTAAGACAAACTAGTTCTTCACATTTAAGACATCACCTTTTCACCTGAGAAAAGTGTGAAGTTAATCGGGTGGAATGCAAAGATTTCCTTCCCTTTTTCGAACGTTCCAAAGTCGACGAAACACGTATTCAGTATTTTAAAATGTAGTTAACAAAAACTGAGCTTGAAGTCGATTTTCGGAAAACAATTTCAATGAATAAATGCATAGATCTTGATCTAAATTCATTTAAAGTAATTCCATTGAGTTCCCCCTTGAGTCGATTTAAGGGGTTTTGAAACACGTCTCAAATTTATTTTTGCTAAGATCTTTAACCGTTTCCCTACAACCAGACACACCTGTGTGCGAAAATTAAATGTGCATAAATTACATCACATACCTGTAGTGGAAGATTCAACTTCGTTTGGGCTATACTTTAATCACCAATCTCTATATATAAAACTGTTTGTCCTGACTGACTGACTGACTGATTGGTGATCAACGTACAGCCCAAACCGTAAGAGCTAGGAAGCTGAAATTTTCACTGTAGCTACCTTATGTGATGTAGGTGCACGTTAAGATGGGGTTTCGGGAAATTCCACCCGCAAGTGTGGCAAAATCGCGAAAAACGTTTGTATGTAACTTTTTTGCTTACCATCGGATCGGCCTCAAACTTATTTTCAAAGATCTTTGTTCAAATTCATTTAAGGGGTGTTTCACACTTTTAGGAAAATCCATTCCTCCTTGGTGGAAATGGAGGTAAAAGATTTGGTGGGTGACGTTTCGCGCGCAAATTCATTTCCAGAGATCTATAAGAAAAATCATTTGATACGTGTTTCACACTTTTCGCAGAATTCAAACTTTTTCGGGTGGAATGCGACTCAAAGATTTGTTGTGCGAAGTTTTAAATTGTGTCCGATTTGCTTCAAACCTATTTTCAAAGCTCTACATAAGAATGTAATGAATGCGTCTTTCAGCGATTTGGGAAATTCGACTCGCAACAGTGGTAAATTTGCGGAAAACGTTTGTATGAAAGTTATTTGTTTACCGTCCGATCAGTTTCAAAATCATTTCAAATTTTTTTGAGAACATTGATTTTATAACATACGTGCCACGGGCAAGGCCGGGTTATACCCGCTAGTCAGTCTATAAAGCAGTCAGGCCATGCATTCGTCAACCCGTCAGAGTGGCATTCAGTCAGTCAGCCAGCTATTCACTCAGTAAAGCAATCAGGCAATCAATCAATCAGTCGATCATTCTATCAGTCAGTCGAGCTGATGGTCACTCAGTAATTTAGTTAATCAGTCGGGCAGTCAGTTAGGCAATGAATCAGTTAGTTCAGTCAGTCAATCGACCAGTCGTTCAGACCATCAGCCGGGCAGTCAGTCAGTCAGTCAGTCAGTCAGTCAGTCAGTCAGTCAGTCAGTCAGTCAATCAATCAGTCATGACAAACAATCTTAAATATATGCATATGTAAATAACTTGAATATTAGTAACATTCACTCGTGTATGTCTTTCTGTCTGTAAGTTCAATCAGATCATACAGCTATATATGTTATATAGTATACATTCGCACATCCAGCCTCTCAACCAGACTTGTGTTTGCAGGGTATAATAAAGGCCGCGTATAAAATTTAATCGCAACAAAAAATAAAAAAATGACAAGCAAAACAATGCCCATGAGTGTATGATTAAAATTAAATGTGTTGCACATGTTGAACTTGAAAATTGTGGTGTTGGCAAAAGCTTTGGAATGAACACGGAGTAACTTGAAGAGCGAAGGAGAAAGACAGAGCGACAGAGAGAAAGAGAGAGAGAGAAAGAGAGAAAAAGAATGAAAGAGAGAGAGATAGAGAGAGAGAGAGAGAGAGAGTGACAGAAATACGGAATGAGAGCTTATATTTAGACTTAACAAGAATAAGCTTTGTAGTTGGGTGAACAGAATTTCTTCTATAATCTTCACCCAATGAAGATGGAAAAGAACTGGTGTACAGCAAATGTGTCTACCATATTCATTATTGATAAGGATGAGAAGCTAAGTGGGTCAGGCCATGAACGCGATATCTCTCCCCATTTCCATAGTTTAGACAAATATCAAATTCGAGATCCGGATTTTCATTAAAATTGAAAAATTTTAATTGCTAGACATAGCAAACTTGGGATTTAGGTTCTCGTATATTATATACAGATTACAAGCAATTCCATTCTGGATCTAAAATATGTATATTAATAAAAAATATATTTAAAAAAATATAATATACTATAATATATAAAAAAATGTTAAAGAAATGGGAGAGCTGGAATAATTTTTTAATATATATCAGACCAAAACTCGTATAGTCTCTGAGATCTGATATCTGTTTATACAGACAGACCGACAGACATGGATGATTTGACATGGATTTTATGCTGATCAAGCATTTTGATTGAGAGTTTCTTGCACAGTTTCATTATGGTATCTTTATAATTTCAATCTTGTCATATTCTGGTATATTTCGGATTTCTTTTTGATACAAAATTGAGCTTCGATCTTGAGCTTAAGCTAGGATTCTCATATTCGCTTGCCATTGGACTTTTACCTATAAATCCAGCAATGTTAACTAACCATTGATAAGCATGGGTGTTGTCTTAGCTTCACGGTCTTTATAACTTCTCTTATATTTTTAATCCAACTAGAAACTATCTCTTGAGCTCTTTATTTATTTCACTGCGTGAGCAAAATCTAATAAAACTTTGTCATGCATTTTCATAAAAATATTTTTTATTAATTAAATACGTAACATTCAGCCTATCCTGATTTTTCGCGATAGGCGCTGTATCCGACTGGAATACTCCCACAAATATTTTTGAATGGATTAAGGGTTTTTGTTTACATTTTGTCGCTTCATCTTAGTTGCTCTTGACATTACATTTTCCTTCTTTTTAATATAAGAGTCTAAATGGGCAGTAAATAAGGGTATAGCAGGCAGGGCAGGCAAATATGTCTGTTTTTCAAATTTTTTTTTATTTTAGTTAAGTATTTGACAGAATAAGAAATGGACCCATTTTTAAAATAAATAATAAAAAGCGTAAAATGAAATGGTCGATTGATTCACCAACACTTAACCAAACTGAGCAAAGCCACATGCGAGTCCTACGTCCGTATGAGTATGCAGAACACGGTACCACTCGGTTATTCAAGAGGTGCAGCGGGAGGTTCACTTCATTGGGATTGCTTGAATGAAGCGCGCCGAACCGGTTATGTGTAGGTGATGCACATGACAACGGCTATATTAGTTTTGGTGAAAGGCTTGTAATTGTTCAGAAAATGTATATGTATATTTTAAGAATTTCTAAGAGTAGTAAATACTATAATCAGACGATTTTTTCAAATTATATAGCTATTTACAAACATAGGCATGTACACATGAAACAGGAAATCAGCAAGTGTCATGAATATAATATAATAGAAAGAGGTATTCATACATATGTATATTAAAATACGATTATATTTTCCCATCTTAATCCAGCTTCTGTGCTTGTTTTTCTAATCATATCAGCGCACTACGCATTTGGTTATATTAATGGGATATATGTACAGTAGCGGACAAAAAATCCGGAGAGGATTTATTATGTTAAATTATTTGAATGCTATTCAAAATTATATTTTTGATTACATCTGCATGCAGAAACTATTTTTGAATTTCCTTAAAAGGCCTTGAACCGATCCTTGACACGCTTAAGAATGTAGGTTTTCCTTCTCACTGATTTTTCTCTTAATTGAAACGTATACATATTTATTATTTTAAGATCAAAGGAATAAATTCTGTCCGTTTAATTTAATTTACAGTTGGGTACACTAAATTGTATCGAATGTCTTTACGTATATAGCCTGAAAGTAAACCCTTTTATAATATAATATATCGATCATTCTCCGTCTTAGACTGAGCAAAAGTGGTTGTCCGGGTTTTTCGTACGGCGCTATACATATGTATATGCATATATATATATGTACATACATATGTATATAGAATAGCATATGCTCGAGTGTGTATAGGTTTATGTATGTATGGAGAGAAAGAGCTTATCTTATAATTACTGTGCATCTTTAGCGAACAGATAAGCCAGTAAAACTATGACAAGTACAAAACGGGTCTCAAATATTTGATTTAATTTAAAGTACATTGAAAGTGCTGAAAGTCCAACTGTAGGGCAGCGCTTCAGGTGCAAGACCGTTAGTTGCTGCGCCTGCTGTTGCTGCTGCTGCTGCAAAAACAAAAAAAAAACAATCAAACAAACACTGAACAGCTGCTTGCTTGGCATTGAAAACGTCACCGAGCGACAGAGCACGTTAGAGAGCAAGAAGGAGAGCAAGAGATTGGTGGAGCGGATGAGGGAGGAGGAAGATTGTTGGGGCAGGCTGTCAATGCGGCATTCGTGTTTCCAGCGCACGACTAGCGCACGAAGCACGACCAGGCGCACACGAGCAAAACTAGCGACGAAGACGATGGCGACCGGTTTTTGGGGCCGCTGGCAGTCAGTGGCTCTGCCTGGCGCCTCAGTGCGAAGCGAAGCATCGAAAGTGTCAGGTGTCTAGCGGAATTTACGTTCGTTTTTGTCTCTCGTATATTTGGCGCATATTTTGACGTACGTTGCAAACTGCGGTGATTTCTAAAGCAGCTTTAAAAACAAAATAATAGAAAATAAAACAAAAAAAAAAAAAACAATAATAAACAGACACTAAATAAAGAAAGTACGAATTTTTTCGCGATTGTCGGCAAGATTTTTTGTTTAATGAAGTTTTTTGTGCATTTTTTTTTCACAACATTTTTTTTTAATTGTGTGTTAATAATCATCTTCCATCTAAAGTGCCAACAACATTTCCGAATATAAATAGAAAAAAAAAAATTAAAATACAAAAATATACATTGTTATTGTTGTTGTTGTTGTTGTTTCGCGGGAATATAAAATTTATTTACATATTTCTATCTAGTAAATTTTCCCATTTGATTTGACTTTGAACTTGAGCGTGTGTGAGACAAGGACGGTGACGCGAGAGACACGAGCGGCATCCGATCGGCATTGATAATAATAATGATATCGTGTTCTTTGGGGGTTTTTTTTTTTATATTTTTTTGACAACCGCCTAATTAGCAATTTATTAATTGCAGTTTTGCTGTTAAGCTGATTTCATTGACTGATTTCAAGCTGCAATAACAAAAAGCTCAAAAACAAACGAATAATTGACAAATAGTTGTAATTTAGAAACAACTGCGAACTTTGCTGACGCATGCAAAAGTTTTGTGCCCGAACTCTCGTAATTTGCGTCAAGTATAATATGTATTGCAAACAATTTGTTGTGAATCGTCGCATGATAACCTTCTGAGATCATTGTTTCGATCAGAATTAAAAAGAAAAGTTGAATGTTTTCTCAAATATCAGCTTGCTACTCAGTTCGAGAGGTGTTGAATATGCATGTGTGAACGCATGTGGGGCGCACATTAATTAACAGACGCATACTAAAATCAAGTTTGCTGACAGTTAAATGTTCTTGTCAACTATTTAATGCTGCAAATTAAATATTTGATTTTCGAATTCGAAAATTCGAGTGCAGCTCTCTGCGATGCGCTTCAACTGATTTCGTTTCCCACTGGGCTGCTTGTAAATTGCGTTGTTCGAAGCTCAGCCAAGTCAAGCTTGGAGCGCTCTCTCTTGCTCTCTCGTTGAGTTGGGATCAGGCAGTAATAAACCGTTTATTGCGGTTGTCTCACTTCGCTCTCGAACGGTAATTTGAGTAACACGCTATAGTTAATAATGCATTGTCTTACGCCTCAAGTGGAGAAGCGTCTAGTTCGACGAACTATAAACATTAAGTAACAATAATAAACAACAACAACAACAATATCAGTAAGCTGAAGCTGTTATCTAAGTGTCTGTGCTTTGTCAAGTCACATATAATATAATACAATAGAAAACATATACAAGCAATAACAGCAACAACAATAACAACAACAACAGTATTAACAACAATCACATCAAAATTGTTGGCTCCAAAACACGCAACAGTCCGTCAGCCTAGGAGCTGTCTTCATCGCGTGAGCCTTTCCCCCAACCGCCCCATCCGCTTCACCGCCGCACCGCCGCACCGCTTCTCAGCCAGCGGCTACCAGTTCCGGCCGGTTCCAGTTCCAGTTCCTATTCACAGCAGGACCCAACCCAGACTTCAAAAAGTGCGCGCCGTGCGGTCGACTTTGCCTCAATAGACATACTTACTCCTAGCATACTCTACAAACATATTGCACTTACATACATAGTTGTATATCTATAACAAAATTTGTTGTTGCTGTTGTTGTTTTTACCACTACCAATTTTTTTTTTGTTTTCCATTTTATTATATATTTTTTAACCGCCACCGCTGTGCGCCGCTGTTCCCGATCCCGTACCACAACGTCGCGACCGTGCTGTTTTGCTTGCAACCGGAGAGTAGGTCAGGTCAGTGTGTATTACTTTACCAACTATTTAGCTATACCATGGTGGCATTATTCGCATTATTATATTATAGTCTACCGTACTCCCCATACTCATTTTCGACAGACTATTGCCGTTACATGCAGAACATATTGGCTTAACAACTTTTGTTTTGCATTCGTAGTTAAAGTTCACATTGTTGTGGTTCATATTTATGGACACTTGGGGTTCACTTGTTCTTTCGGCTAAACGGGTGGTTCAGTAAGTGCCGTTATGAATAATGTACTCCCTAATAGGTAATCAAGAGATAGCAACATTTCTAGCTATGTTTCTTTGCTAGTTGGGCTCTTGACAGTTCATTGTTTCACATTTCTTCTAGCTTTACAAATTCGTCACACATCTGTTGTTCGGCTACTTGACTCACACACACACACATACACACATATATATATATATATAAGCACACACACACACACACGCTTACACAACATTATTTTCGCTCTTTTTGACAATTCTCTCGGTAGTATTTCATATTTCAATGCCGTTTGTCATTTTTTTTTATTTCAAAATTTGACATGGGAATCATCTTTTTCTTATGCCCACTTCAAATAGGTAAAAGCGGGTATACTATTTTTGTGCAAATGTATGTAATAGTCAGAAAGACGCTTCTCTGATTAACTGACTGGTGATTGACGCACAGCCCAAACTTCTTCTTTGTGGAAAAACGGGTTCAAAGATTTCGGACTCGAACTAATTTCCACGGATCTTTAAGAAAATTCATTTGAGGGGAGTTTCACACATTTCGAAAATCCACCCAGGAGGAGAGGATGTGGATCAAAGATATTTTAAAATATTTAAATATTTAAAATATCTAATACCCTACATTAGAACTTAATAATTATGTGTCTCAGCGATTTTGGAAATTAAATCCGCAACTGTAGAAATTCGGCGGAAAACGTTGTTTCTAACTTTCGGTCCTGAGTCGATGGGATTCTAACTTATTTTCATGTCATTTCTATGTAAAATATGACTTGAGACGTGGGTTTCAACACGGGAAATGGGAAATAGGTGACTAAAATTTGAAACAAAATACTTTTACCGGGAAAGAGAGGGTAATACCAGCCAACAGCAAATGTGAGGTCTTCTTAAAAAATATTCTGATCAGCAGACAAAAACAGGCTGTAAACCCAAAAAAAAAACAAAATTGGGCTGGTTCAGTTCACGGTTAGAACAAATAATTTCCGGTTCGAAGCCAGATTTGTATAAAACAGTTCAATATACTTATTCAGTTAAGAAAACATAAGGAAGTAAAACATGTTAAGAAATTTGTTATTAATACTCCCTTGAGGCAGAAGATATGTATTTTGGGATCAAAATTGCAGTTTAAAGAATTTTAAACTTTCGCTTAATTTAATTGCTGCCCAATATTGGCAGCTACCAAATATTTAAAAAATTTGTGCTTTTAAAAAATGAGCTTTGGCTTAGTATTTGACCCAGCTAGGTTTTTGTTGGTAAACAAGTCTGAATCTGAACTGGTTCAGCTTAAATCGGTTTGCAGCCTTGGACAAAAAAATACATAGATCGTGTCTCGAGTTTAGTGCTAATTTCTGAGCTCCATAACTTTGTTGTCATGCTTAACACTAAAATGGTGATAATAAGGTCTATCTTAAGCTTAAACAATATAAAAAATTCAATATTATTTATTTATTTTATGTTTCTTTATGCTGCAAATGGAAATAAAAATGTTATACATTTTTATAATGAGATAATGTAGCGCACAATAGTTTTTACTGAGCCTACCTATCTCTCTATATATATGTATATAATTGTTTTCTCTAACTGACTACGCACAGCCCGGGCCGTAACAGGAAGCTGACTCTTGAGAATTCACAGACTTTAGAAAAATGTATTCCCCAGCCGGAAAATGGTAATTTACGGCTGTATGGGTACAATTGAATGGGTCTTATACTTAGATTAGGACTTTGACAACATTAGACAACAGACAACTGCAACAAAATCTTATTTCTATCGGGCATCTAGGTTTGAGCCGAAGGTCAAAGATATCAGTGCTGTTTATCAAATGCGTTTAGTTGATAGTTTGTAACTTAATCCTTTACTTCTAGTACAATAATCAAGTAAAGTGCTCTAGTCGAGAGTGCCTGATTAGCAGGTCGTCTAAGCCCCGCGCCAAGCTGACGTTACAAATATTCTAGCTTTTTTATATAGATAGCTAGACATATTATATACAAATATACACACGAGCACGCGCTCATACCGCAAGCTGCGCAGTTTATGTAGCGCATGTGATTCTTCTTCCCTTTGACACCTCCTATATATTTATGAAAAATATATTCTTTCTTAAGTTCGGTGTTTAAAGTCGGATTCTTATCAAATTTGTAGGGCTTTAATATGTCATTAAAAAGTGTGCATATACCAAAAGCTCTAGCCGTTAAAATGAGTTTTGTTTCCAATTTTAAGAGGAATGGAATAAAATATTTAGTATCCATAGAGTGGAATACTCGTCATCTGCATATACTATACGAAAGCTGACACTTGAAGATCGGTGCATCTAGCTCCTTAATTTTCCAGTTATGCTTAAAAAACCATGTCTAAATAGCAATACTATTTATCATTATTTTGGTTATGACAGGATTTATCAAAAATGAAAAACTTGTTCTGCGTACGATATAGATATAAGATATTTAATTCAGATTTCAAAACCTTAAACTTAACTTATATATATAACAGCTTAAACCAAACATTAGTATTAAAAAAAAATAAAATTTAAACGTAGGTTTTTTTTTAATCAATAAACTCGACTTGGTTATTCGGAATATGATATGAAGATAGACATACATGGAAACAGAGCATCTCGCGTGGTAATTAACTGGTTTCCAGCATATGTACTTCCCCTGGTTGAAGTCAAGCGATCAATAATCCATCTGAAACTAACCCAGACCTCTTTACCATATGGAACTAATTTATATGCCATTAAGTGCCATGAGTAGTTTGCCAGATTGGCGAATCGTCGTTGGCTTACAGAACACGCCCACTTTACGTCCATGGTGAGATGTGGTTGGAGGGGGTGTGGGCAGGGAGGGGGGCACGAAAATAATTTGCAAGTTGCTTGGGTAAAAGTTGATTTCGTTTATGGGTTTTCAATGGGGGGGCGGGCTGTTAACTGTTTAGTGGAGGCGCCACAAAACAAAGAAACTATGCGAAAGTTTGTGACTCAAACAATTAACTCCGATTGAAAGTTATGCGCAACAAGATAATTGTGGCCGATAATTTATTGTGGCCCCAGCAACGCCTCCAGACATCCATTCGACCACTCGAGTGGCGCCCAAGTGGCTCGATGGGATTTCGCCACGCCGTATTTTAATACTGTCAGTCTAGAAAAATGCCTCAAAGTGCTCCCAAGGCACGGACCAAGGCTGAGCGAGTGAGTGACAGAAGAGGGGGTTGGCTACTGAGATACAGATAGAAATCAGCAGAGCGCAACAAAAACAAAGGTACAAAGCGAACTTTTGGTAACTGCGACTGCGACTGCGACTGTCAAGCCAAATGCACCCAGACAAAAGGGAGGCGAAAGGAAGCGCAAGGACGCAGGACAAATGTTTCCAGGCCATGTTGCACGTTTGTTGTCCAGCAGCTAAGGCGCACAGCTTGCACCTAGCCCAGCTCGACTAGCCGAATACCCTACAAATTGTAGCTAACAAATGTTTTAGCATTGAAAATATCCTTTATTTAATGATAAATAGTGTCCAAATTATTTACGGGTTTTTACTTTAGTCTTGTACTAGAAAATGTAGCATGAACGAACAAACATTATGTTTGATTTAATTAAATAACAAACATTACAATTGTAGAATGGTTTACCATATGAATAATCTTATTTTAAAGTATTGTTTTTGAGCTGAGAATGAATTTATTCTCTGAGTTTTTTAGGCATTCAAGTTGAGCTCTGCGTAGAGTAATACGCCCTTCTGCCTAGGGAATAGCAAATGCTCCACATCTTCAGCCGGACGCCTCTGTGGCGCATTTGCGTTGCGGTTTGTGCAACAAAAAATACAAAAAAAAAACATTTAGCAATAGCTATATTTGGCAGGCCGAGCATTACATACTCTATGACCCCGACGTAATTAGAACGACAAACTTTATATTCGATAGATACTTCTATAAACTATATAGTCTTGTAATCTGACTGCAAAACTCAATGACAGGTTGACCGAAAATATATATACCTTATGGCGTCTTACTGTGCGTTACGTATTTTGTGACAAAATTTGACTACCCTCTGGAAGAGTATGAAAAAAACGAAAAAAGACTGGCGGCAAACAATGCGCTGCAATATTTTCAAGGTTCCCAAACTGCGGCAGAGCTAAATCATAAGCATACACAAAGACAGAGACAGAGAGAGAGAGAGAGAGAGAGAGAGAGAGAGAGAGAGAGAGAGAGCGAGCTAAAGAGAGTGAGAGCGAGAGAGAGAGAGAGAGACACTGTGTTGAGTGCAGAAGTAAAGGAAAATCTTGAGGTCTATTTGGCTTTTAGCCCCCGGACAGCTGTCCAAGTAAATTTGCAGCTAAGCCGAATAACTAAATCAAAGAAAAAGTCTGGCAAATTAAATAATCAAAAACAATCCTTTGGCCCTCGAAACCTCAAAGTCCCCTCTTTGCAATATTCTGTGGCGTAAAATGATGACAAAGCTGGCGATAAAAGCAAATTGGATTACGTGTAGATTGGTTAACCTCATCAACAGGCGCACACGTAGACACATACATGTATATATATATATATATGTATATATATATATATATGGGGAAGTACATATGTATGAGCTCGTTTACTATACTCACTTGTGTACTCATGTACTCATTTATATAGAACGTTCTCTTCGACTTGACCCCATAGCTTTGGCAGTGAAAGGTTATCAATAGTCGCGGGCATAATCTCAAAATGTTTTGATTTTAATTCAGAAATCAACGACAAATATGTACATATTTCATTTTAAATTTCAAAACAATTTAATTTACATTCGTATTTTTCGCTCCATTAAAAGGCCTCTCGGCCGAGAGGCCCTCAAATTGTGTGTGTGCGAGTGTATGTGTTTGAATTGTATAACAATTCTATTAGAACTCTCGTCGCATTTGTGTGTGAAAACACGATTCCGGGCTGAGAGTATATTGTATGGTAATACTATGCACTGGCAATTGAGTTGGGCTTGTTGGGAAGCAATTCATTTGTAAATATAATACTTGAGGCATTTTCAATTTTGTATAATTTATGGCACATTGCAATGCTCGGTATGCATTTTGTTTATAATTATCATTGATTTGTTTTATGATTTTCAATTTATTACTCATACGCACAGTGGGCCAATCACTTAGCTCTCACTCTCAATTGATTCGCTGTTGAATTCAATTTGCATTTGCCTTCATTTATGTACACATTTATGTGTATCTGGATCCTTTTCCTAATGCTTTTTATGTTCCTTTATCCCTTTTTGTTTTTACATTTTGCCCTGCCCGCCCTCTCAGCCGACTGCTTGCCACTGTCACGCCTCGTTGCATACGTCGGCGTCGTCGTCTGTCTCAAGGGCGCCACAAAAACCGCGACATACGAGACATTTTTAAGTTGCGACTGGGGGCCGAGGGCAGCTGCTGGGGGCCGGGACGGTGGGCGGAGTGCAGAACTGACATGAGCATTGCAATGAGAATTGAATTGAAGCTAAAATCAAAATATTTACTAAAGCGGTTCAACAATTTCTCTGAGGTATCGCGCAATCGATTTATTTTCGGGTATCAAACAAATTTTCAATTGAATGCATACCGTTATATATATATATATATATATATATATAGTTGTATTTTTGTTATGCGTTGAGACTAAGATTACTGAATGAAGAATAATTATATGTAAAATATATAAAAAATGTATATTTATATATAGTACATATCACTCACTATTGACCAACTGTCTATATAGGAACTATATAATATAGTAGTCCGATTTGATAAGATTTTGCAGATGTGCGAGAAGGGTGAAGCTCGTAATTGCTAAGTTCGGTCAAGATATCTGAAAACACAGAAAATGTTCAATACTCATTATTCAGCCGATTCATTCAATAGAGCCAATTGATATAATTGTTCGATGTAGATAAGATGTAATCATATCTTGTGTAAGGAGGATGTTTGAAGTCGTAAGTGCCTAGTATGGTCGAGACATCGTGAAAACGATGAAAATTTTTGAAATTCAAATCACCGATTGCGGAAAATTCACTCCGCTGGGTGAAAGTTGGAGCTTAAGGGGGAATAGGTTATATTAAAATTTCCATGGAGTGCATAAGTGATATCTGAAACTTAATCAATAACTTAGTCCAGACAAAGCCGGGCAATATCCGCTAGTCAAACTATGAACGTAATATATACAATCGTTTTCAGCAAGATTATAAAAAAAAGCATTCGACTGCTTCAGCGTATGAATCCGAGCGTATAGTATATACATATAGTACACACAGCTCTATGTGTACCTGACTAACCTGTATTATTACAAAATGCGGGAAATTTTCGCGCTTTTGAGTGAATTTCATTTAAGTGCAGTCATCAATTGCCTGAGAAGGGCTTCAAAAGTTTTAAGATTAATCGATCGTTTTGATTCGATTCCATTCGTGCTGCGGTCAGGCCAAAAAGTAAAAACTGTGAACATTTTGAATTGAAAGCAAATACCTTTTGCATTGCTTTTCAATTTTGAGTGGCCTCAACTTCTGTAAGATTGTCACTGAGCTTAAATTAAAAAGGGGAAGCGGTAACTGCTGCCAGCGCGCTTCTCTGCTCGCTTCTCTCTTCGCCGTCAGCTAGCTGCAACCATTAGGTGGCATGGCTTGGCGGCTTGCTTGAAGCTGATGGCTGCGCTGCGTCTGTGGCGCCACAGAAGTAGATGGCTAAAGTTAACCTTGAAATGCAGTCATGTCTGCCAACTTTATAAACGGATGTGACAATTCAATTGTCGTCGTTGCCACTGCAACTGTGACTGTGACTGTAACTGCAACTGTAGCGGCAAATGTAACTGCAACCATGCAACGCCTTGCAGCAGCGAAATTTGTCATGTCATGGCACGAGCGTGCATCCAGTTCAGCTTCGGATTGCTGCTTAAAGACCGACCAGGAACCAACCACCGAACCACCCCGATGCTACCCAAGCCCAGCCGCATTGCTTTTCAATTTGATTCGCTTCCAGATACGAATGTGAATAGTCGAAAATGCAATGACTTGAGGCTACTTACAGATCCCCCTCTTACTCTACCCCCATGTGTGTGTGTAAGCCTTCAGATAACATGCGATTTGTGTGTGGCACAACTAAAAGGAACAGGAGCTGCCGCTGTAGCTGCCACACGGCAAGTGGCTGCTAGAACAAACAAATTGTGCTGCACACAATGAGCATAAATTTATAATACACTTAAGGAAATGAATTTAACTCTATATAAAAACTCCTATTACAATAACTTACAATAGTCATAATATAATAATAGCAATGGGGATTACGTGATTCGACATTTATTTTTAAGTCAGAATCATTTGCTTTCGGGTTTTTAAATTCCCTACTGGCGTCTCCTTGTGAAATAATTGTGATTTTAATCTGTTAACTCTGCACTCTGTTACTACAACAGATGGGTACGAATGTTACTCTGTTAATAACATTATGTTATGATTTTAGCTCTGTAAAAACCTGTTTGTATTTTTAGGGCAAGTAAATGGCATACAACTGTTTGTCCTGACTGATTGTCTGACTGACTGCCCGTTTGCCTGAATTGAACTTTTTACTTTCTGACTGCTTGGCTGACTGATTGCCTGACTGTCTCACAGATTTACTAACTGACTCATTGACTGAACAACTTCCCGTCTGACTGCTTGACTATCTTAGTGATTGACTGTTTGACTGACTGACAGCTTGACTGACTAACTACCCGTCCAATTGCGTAACTACTACAGTGGCTGAGTGCCTGACTGATTGACAGCCTTATCATTTAGATTGATTCACTGACTATCCATCTGATTATCTGACTACCTGAGTGATTGACTAACTCACTGATTGATTAACCCACTGCCCGTCTGACCGTCTGACTACCTCAGGGATTGACTGTTTCACTGACTGACAGATTGCCTGGCTTCTTTACTGATTGATTGTCCGAATGACGACTTGCTGATTGGTTGTCTGAGTGATTGATTGATTTACTGAACGATTGCCTTACTGTCTCACTGACTGTTTGCCATACTGATTGATTGATTGACTGACAGATTGCCTGACTTCCTAGCTGATTGATTTTCCGCTAGATTGATTGATTGACTGACTGAATGATTCACTGACTGATTGATTGATCTTTGGTTCATTGATTGACTGCCCGAGTTCGTGAGTGGCTCTTCATAAAAAATTTTTGTAAAATTAACATTCTCAGCTTATGTTAACGACGGTAAGTAAGCGGTAATGCTGTGTACAGTCTGTAAGAGAAGAACGCACTATTCTGAACTGCTGTAGATTAAAATCGTGCTAGTTATTAGATTTAATACTAACATGTACGAAATAAACTTAACACGGAGATAATATTTCAGGCAGTGTTTTAAAAAAATATGTATATCTTTGTTAACAACGTCCCTATTGTATATGAGAATATATATTAAATTTGTAATAAATTGGCTTCATAAATTTATGAGGATAATATATGTATGCAAGCATTTTGCTGATCAAGCAAAACGTTTGGCCGCCCCCCATTAAATCGCTTGAGTAATTTTTGCTTGAATTCAATCGATTTAATACAATTTGAAATAAAAGTGCCCATAATTCAGCACTACCTCTTGATATATATATGTATTTATACTTGGGATAGATGCAAGGCTGGGCGACTTTCTGTGCTTATTCAATCTTCGCTTTTTGTACTCAAAATTCCGTGGCTGTCCAGTGGAAAGTCGAGTCGATGAAATTCTATTGAGCCGCGTTCCATGTGCGCCCATAATTTATGATTTAATTATAAAAATGTGCGCCGTGCGGCCCAAGGAATCCAATTGAAAAGCCCATGTTGATTTATGAAAATTACGAGCTAAGTTTAGCCTACCCTACTCTCAATTGCCAGAGTCACGGGCTGTAGGTGATTGGGTGGGGCTGGTCGGCTCACACCTTTTGGTCCCAAATGGTTGAATGGGTTTCGAATATTTTCTCCTTTCTTATTTTTTGTTCTTTCCTTTTTTATACAACTTTTTAAGTGGCCCTCCTCTCGCGCCCCCTTTCAACGCGCTCTCAAGCTATTGTTAATCGTCATCATAAATAAATCTATACAAAAAATATTTTTCATGCACAATTTGTCGAGTTTTTCTCGCGGACGGACACCCTGCTCGGGGCACAGGGCAAATGTTCAGTTGAAACGATATATAAATTATATTTATATACATATACAACACATATTTTTATGTTTTGTCGCCTTGGAAATGATGGCGGGGGGGTGGGAATACATCTCTCAGTTTCAGTTGGTTGCCTTCGGCTTCTCAGTTCCATTTGGCCCCATTTTCACGTCATTTACACTTAAACAGCTTAGCGCCTATGGATACAGAGCATTTATGGGTGGAGGTATGGCTGGGCTGGTGTTGGTGGAGAGGGATGGGTAGGTGGAATGGGCAGTGAGTTGGGGACACAGGCAAAGGCAAATTATGTACACGATGATGCCGCTGATGATGCTGATTAAACGCGTTCCGTTCCTTAAGGTTATTAAACTTTATTGCCGTTTGGCATTATGCTCCGTTGCGACTAATATTAAGCATTAAACATCAAAAGCACTTAAGCCCATTTATTTAGGGCCGTTCTGCTCATGTTCCTGTCAACGCTGACAATCACATTAACATGCTGTCAAACATTTGCTTCATAATTCTTTCGTTTATCTCGATAGTCAAAGTTGAGCGATTCGTTCATCTGCCTGTTAAATATTTTGTTAAATATTAAATAGTTGCAGTAGTCGCTTGTCGCTTCTCACTGGGACCTGCTCATTTTTAAGTTCGGTTTCTTGTATCTTTATATAAATTTTTATAATATTTTCGACGTACTTATGTGTCATTGTCTTGTCGAATCGCGTCTTCCAATAACATAAATAGGAGTGAAACGCATGTTAAAATTGTGTAAGTTTTTAATTTTAATATCAATATGTTGTTGTATTTACTGATGTATTTTCCAATTTTCTTAAAAGACCTATGTGCGTATTTTAAATAACATGAGATAGATAACATAAATATAAAAAACAGCATGTTAGAAGCCATGCCAAATTAACAATGCACCTGAATTCAATTAAAATTTTTTCAGTCGCCATTGTAAGGGAACTTTGTTGCCTGGCTCATTTGCTAATTTGATTATTTGTTGTTTTTTATTTAACATATTATGAGACAGATAACATAAATATAAAAAACCGCATGTTAAAAGCCATGACAAATTTACAGTGCACATGAATTACTAGACACATAAACGTGTAAACGTATCGCTTTATTTGTGAATGTGTTTCCACATCCATAGAATATATGGTTAACCGAGCATAGCTATATTTTTAAACGTTTTTCAATTAAAATTCTTTATTTACCACGACTGTCTAATTACCAATAGCAAGGGGAATTTGTTGCCTGGCTCATTTGCGGGGTTTGTTTTGTATTTTTATTTTTGGTTTTTTGTTTTTAACTTTTGCCAAATTGAATACAACATTTATGTGGCGTAATTGTTTTGCATTTTAGCTAAAAAATAAATCAAAAACCGGTATAGCAATTAAAATAAAATTAAATTTAATTTGATGTGCAATTAAATGGTGCCTGAGGCGGGGATGGCCAAATGCCCGAATACGCAAAAACTTAATATCAATGCTGAGTCAGTTAGTGACCCCTTCTCTTGCACCCAGCCCCCCTCTCAACCAATACAGCGGGCACCCATGCCGATCCGCTGCCCCGCGGCGACTGAACCAACTGTTTATTGTTTGTGCGGCATCATAAATAAATTTTGCAGTGCATTTAACGAATTGTGAATTGTCCGAGCCAGAAGTCTGCCTGCCGAAAGCCTGACTTCCCAGTAAACATGTGCGTGTGTGTATCTATGTGTGTGTTTCGTTTATCTGTTGATTTACAGCACGCGTGCGGCGTTGACTATTATTATTATTGTTATTGTTGTTGTTGTTGTTGTTGTTGTTGCTGTTGCTGTTGCTCTTGATGAGTTGAAAATATGAAATTTAATGCGCTTGCAAAATTTATTCATAATTAAATATGAATTTATGCTCAGTTGTGGCTTAACACTGCATACACTCACACTCACACACACACGCACAGCTGTGACTGCAATTTCTTGCTGCGGCAGCAAAAATCATTTGTCAACCAATGTTCGCACACACACGCCTACCCTCACACACACATCCACACAAACACACACACACATCCACACAAACACACACACACATCCACACAAACACACACACACATCCACAATCACATTTACAGAATTTTATACAATTCAATTCCACTATAATCTTCATCATTAGCTGAAATTGTTTTCCATAATTTCGACTTGACTCTACATAGCCTAAATAATTATATACAATATTTAAACTGAGCACATTTACTCGTAATTTGAATTTAATTACCCAACAAATAATGCATTTTTAATGGAGTTGTTTTATATATTCTTATATGTGAATAACTATATATACTACATGCTAAAAGAAATTACCCGGCATCGCCCAGATTAAATGAATATCGCTGAACATGCAACCTGCCGCTTGTCAGTCCCACGCAAAGAGACACCTGAGCCTAAGACTCATGACGTCACGTTGGCAATGCTCACATACATGACTCAGAAGTCAACCTTGACCACAGTTCTGTAAACCTTTCAGCTCTTAACTAGTTAAACCAATTTAACTAATTAAATTATATTATGTAGATATAACATATTTAACTAATCATAAATTGAATTTGGTCTATTGAAAATTGTAAAAATCTTTGATAAGCATGTTTCAAACCAAAATCTGGCTTGGATATGGACAAATTAGGTTCACAAAACGGTTCGAATTATGAATCTAATCCAGGATCATTTGTATTGCGTTTATTTATAACAAATTAAACGTTTGTTGTAAATGCGAGCATGCTCTAGTATATTTTTGAATTGATAATAGATGGCCTTCATTTAACATGAACATTTGATGGCAATCAACGGAAACGCTGCATAATACTATTCACACGTTTCATAGATTAAATCATTGCAAATTTTCGCGCCGAATAGCAATCCCAGATCCATACCGCAGGCTGGCCAGTTAGCCCCGGCAAACTCCCCATTGCAATTACGTATGCAAAAAATGAAATGCTCCAATTCCAAATAAAAAGGAAGTGGTAAAGCTTGTGAGAGAGAGAGAGAGTGTGTGAGAGAGAGGGAAACGTATGCGAAACATATTTGCATTGCAATGTTGTTGTCAGTGCTTTTAAACAATTTTGGGGGCCGCTCTCGGGCTGCCTGGCTGGCCGACTAGCCGGCCGGCTGTTTGCTTTGGCCACATGACACATGGCGGGCATAAATCTTGCATGCGGCGTATGGCAAATGAATGCGCCAATAACTCAATAAAAAACAACAAAAACCAAGAAAAAAACCACAATCGTTGCTGTGTGCTTATGTGTGTGTGTGTGTGTCTGAACGTGTGTGTGTGTGACGTCGTTATGACCAAAATGGCGTCCAATGGCAGCGCCGCAGCTGCTGCTTCCGGCTCGACAGCGGCGTCGACCATTGCGCTGGCTGTCTGACAATTGACTTCCGTTTTAAATTTTGCACAAGTTCCGGTTGCGTCAACATCAACGTCATCAGCCGCAGCCGCCACGATTTCGATTCGACCGCAAAACGCAAGCAGCAAACGGCAAAAGTGCCAAATTAGTTGCCAACATTTTGGCCTCGCGTCCTTGACAGAGGTGCCAGGATATACGACAGCCAGCTCCGCAGAAATCAAGTAAGCGCCTACCAACACTGCCAAGTGACAATTATCTTTGTGCTGTTAAATATTCAATACCCTTTCAGAGCAAAGTACTTAATTATCTGCTCCAATAGTAGCTTGGTGGCATTTTAATTGTGTTTTAATGAATCTTCTTTATCATTAGAGACTTTCTTTTATAAACTATTGCGATGCGAATTAAAAGGGAGTCAAGTAAGCGCTTACCAACACTGCCAAGTGTCAGTTATAGTGGGGCTCTTAAATATTTAAGACACTCGCAGAGCTACTTAATTATCTATCTAGTATCCTTGTGCCATTTAAATAGTCTTTTAATGAATCTTCTTAATCATTAAAAACTTTCTTTTATATTGAGATGCGAATCACAAAGAATACAAATAATCGCCCATCAACACTGTCAAGCTACAGTTATGTAGCCATCGGTCTTTAACCAATTTTAATGCTTTGTCGGTTAGATAAGATGAAGTTCAATTAAATTAACAGCAACAAAATGTTGGTATACAGGAGCTTTTCCAGGCTCGCACTGAACCGGAACCGTAAACCGAATAAGCTAGGCAAAAAATATCCTTACCTAAAGAGGAACTAATCCTTATATTTTTAAAATAAATATGAAATAATATCTGTAAATAAATACATTTAAATATTTTATGACAAAACAAAAACTAGGCTTGTAAATTATCTAGAGTCAGGTACACGAATAGAACCTTGTATCGAACTGTGAACCGAATACTCTAGTTAGTTTTACAGCCTTGTCGAAGGTAATTTCCAAAGTACTACATTCAGTGCCCGAGTCCACGACTTGTCTTGAAATTTGATAGATTGAGCATCATGATAGCCCTTATGCCCTTTCGTAAAATGAAGGGGCATATTAAAAAGGCCTTTACCAGGTAAAAAAATGATTATTTGTGTTAAACGTTTCTGTTTGTGAAGCAGTTATTGGTCGCTTTAGCAGCAAATGGGTGCACAGCCT
This sequence comes from Drosophila montana, assembly GCF_035044405.1. Lineage (NCBI taxonomy): Eukaryota > Metazoa > Arthropoda > Insecta > Diptera > Drosophilidae > Drosophila > Drosophila montana. Next base: position 2,936,737 of record NW_026996559.1, on the reverse strand, counting down.
GCTTTATTTAAGATGACAGGCGTCTGAGCTGTTTAGAGCTGCTTCACCTGACTTCTGGCTGCTGGGCATCTCGTAGTCCATCTTTTTTGACTGCAGCATTTTCTACTTGATTCAGATTGCCCGCTGTTTTTGTTGGTGGGCATAAAACAAAAGCGCGCACCGAATGCAAACAATGACAAAATGGCAACGCCAGCAGCAGAGGTCGCCAAGTGTTGGCAGCGGCAGACAGACAGCGTCCAAAAGTGGAAAAACAAGTCGCGCCATTTGCAACTTTCGCCGCCCCTCGGCTCGTTTACCCATTGTGGCCAGACTGAAACGAGGTCGGCGCCGCAGCGTTGCCATATTTTTGTTTTGCGCGTCTTGTTTTTAATTTTATTTGCGCTCGCTCCACTTGAAATACATTGTGCAGCCGCTGCAGCCGCCCCCCTGTGACCTGGCCAAAACCAAAGCCAGCACCAAAACCATAACCCAAACCGACTCCAACACCAACACCAACCCATTCCGACGCGGCCAGGCTGCGAAATTGTGTCACATGGCAGCTCTCGGCCTGGACCCAGGCCAGGGCCAGTCAAAGACAGTGGCAGCGTTGACTAATATGCGCTTAGATCTAGTTTGCCGGCGCACTGCACAGCCTCCCGCTACCCTCACACAAAAAAAAACCAAAAAAAAAACAACTGCTGCTAAAGAATAAATAAATAAATAAATAAAAACAACAACGAATTTATTGTGTCACACTCCGTGGCAAGCTAGTGCGCAGCCTGCAAATGCAGCCCTAATAGCAACCCACGCCACCCGCTACCCACAGCGTACTGCAGCTGTACGCCTTTGCACGCGCATCTTGATTTACGCTTTGACCTTTTCCGCAGGCAGCACTTTTTCTATTTATAAGCTTAATTAGCGGTCTTAGCTGGAAATGACATTAGCGGAATTGTAGAGTTCCACGAATTAGGATGCCCAAGAATGGGGCAAAAAGTCAGCCAGTTAAGAAAAATAATTGTATATTATATATATACCATTTTTTCTGAAGCTCTTGAATGGGTCCTTCCAGAGAAAACTTATGACAGCGTAGTTGACAAATCAAGCAAAACAATTCAAGAATTTTAATTATTATTGTTAACTCTCCATATTTTCTATGTCTTTTTTCGTTGTAAGCAATATAAAGTTAAACAAACACAACAATTTAAAACTTCTGCTTGATTTGAGCCGGCGACCTCTCGCTAGTTAGTGCGACGCTTCAACATCGTAGGGTCGCAGAAGATGATGTTTGTTAAGCACAACAATATGATTTTTTTGGCTTATAATGCTTTTCATACAAGCTTTAACCACAATTTTCTTCCACTTGGAGGTCGAGTTTAACAAAACCCCGATTTAGAGCTTGACCAAAATGAAAGGGCGGTCACCTTTCAGTCAGTCCGCCTATCAGTCGGAACAATCTATTTTATATATATATATGCTATACATAAAGATAACAAACGAATACACTTGCACCCACTCACACGCGTACTCACGCCCAGCTAGCAATGTGTGTCAATGTGCATCGCTGTCAGCTCGACTAATGAGCCAAGGGCTCTGCCTTTTTGCTAATGTGACTCATCCTGCCACTTCCATTCCAAGTGTTTGTCCGTCACGTTAATTGGATATGGATTAACTGCATGCACCCATGTGCGGCAAGTCCCAATTAATTAATTCTCGTCTCATGCAATTCGACATAAAAACTGTATTTGAGAGCAGGTGTCAGGGCCAACAGTACGTATGAGTAATAAAGTGCAATGAATGCTGAGCATTGCATACTTATTGGGGCATTCGCTCAGCTGAAATTCTGGAAAACGTTATAGTGAAGAAAATATATATAAAATTAGATTCATTGACGCATTTGGAGGGTAAAGTCGAGTGGTATCAGGTATCTGACAGCCGTCCGCTTGATACCCTCAATCGTTTGAGATTTATTTCTGTAATCATAATTAATATATTGTATGTGTCTTATTATTATTATATTAAAAAAAAATATATATTTGCTGTGCCGCGGGGGATCAATTCAAAAACAACTGCTCTGCGTTTGTTAAAATAGAACTTGGTGTATATTACGAGGTCTTGTGCGGCCTGATATCTTTAGGTCTTCAGCATTCAGTTTTTGATTTAATGAGAATCGCAAAGTAAGGCGATATTGAATGAATGGTCTTTTGAGCTTGCTGCGCAGGGGTGAACGTTATTCAAAAAGGGGTCTGCGTTTGCTGAAAGTAGTAGTAGATATTACGCGGCGTTGTCCGGGCCAAGCATGTACCTTCAAGTTTTAAACATATCGTTTTCAACCATCCCAAATGTCAAGACGTCTTCAGAAAGATCTTTGAAAACGAGCTGTAGGCTTTTTTGGATTGTAAGCAAAACAGTTTATCACAACCGCTTTCCACCAACTTTCCGCAGTTGCGGGTGGAACTTTTCAATACCCCGTCCAAACTCAGTCCAGTCTGTGAATGAGTCAGGCGATTCGGCCGGGGTTCAGTCTTCCTTCCCTTAAGCTCTTTTCCACTCGTAGGCAATATATTATATTTCTTTACTGCCAAAATATGATATCATTTATGTGCGTAGCAATTTCGGCTACAGTTTTAATTTATTTATTGGGTTTTCTGTAGCATGTAAGTAAGTAATAAAAGAGGCTTAGGTCGAAAGCCCAATGTATATATTAGCAGGACTCTCGCTTGATCTGTGCTGGCAATTCACTTTGACCACAGAAATGCTTATTTGGTGCTTAGTTCTGTGATAACATAAACTGTCGAAAGTGGCATTGGCCAATGCAAATTACGAGAATGACGCAAATATTTGCCAAAAAGTCAGCTCAGGTTGTCGTTGTGCTGGAAAAGGCTGCTAAAATTTTCCAAAAATACAGCAAGAGAGATTTTTCCAATAATGCAGCAGCAACCAGGTGCATATAGGCAAACAGAGCTGGCCCGTTTGGGATGGCAAATATTTGTTTGGGCTTTGCTCTTGCTGTTGTTGGCCCTGGCCCACCTGGCAATTGCCGGGGCCCTTCAAATGCAATGGCAATAAAATGAAAATAAGCACTTTGGACATAAATCAAACTTGAAACTGGGCCAAGCGAAACCAAATAAGTTGACAATACTTGCACAAATGCCAAGCATTTCACATATTTGAATACTCTCTCCTTCACTTTTGCACTGCAGACTAGTTGGACATAAAAAAACAAATGTATAAAGGTCAAATTTCATTGTTTCGACATGTTGATTTGACTATTGTCTAATCGCAGCAGCGGCAGCTGGTCCATTCCCCGTCTCATTCCCCCTGAATCTGGCACTTGACAGGCGCCGGGTTCAATGCTGGCGATTGGAAATTGATATGGCAACGCTCTGGCCTCTTTGTGTTAGCCCTTATCGCGGCGTCTGTGTCGCGTGTCTCAAAAACATTACCCTGCACTTACGGTTGAAGTACTAAACGAGCGCAAATAATAATGACAATGCCAGCTGTCAGCTGCGGCACAGTGGTTGCAGGTCCATCAAATTCACGTGACTTTATATGAGCCAAACATACGACAGACTAGACATTAGAGAGTTGACTGGTTTTCAAGTGTAAGTGCGTAGACAGGCATCGTATTAGTCTCTTAGTTAGTATCTTCTGCTACACTCATGACTCCCCACTGAACATAAGTAAAAGGGGTGTAATGTTTTTGTGGGTGTGTATGTAGCAGGAAGACGAGATGAGTCGATCTAGCTATGTCTGTCTATACGCCGCTCAGGCTGTCTGCCTGCCCGCCATATCTGGTCGGTCTCGCGTCGATCTTGGAAACTTTAAAAACTAAGAACTTGCAATTTCAAATATATATTCTCCTATACCCAGATCGACTTTATCAATTGTTGTTCATATAAAATCAATAAAAATCAATTTTTAAGTTGGTTGTTTAGGGATAACTCAAAAACTACAACCTATTTCGCATGTTGAATAAATTAATAAATTGAATAATAGTAAATTAGCAGACAATAGTTTATAAGGTTAATAAACCGCATTTATACACTAAATTCTGGGCTGTCGGGCTATAGATGTCGCTTATTATCGCCTTTTTGTCTTCCTTCGGCAAGAAGCGGCATACCTTTTTAAGCTTCTTGTAACTAAGAAATCGTTTAACTTGACAGCAATAAGAAAATGGATGACATATTTAAAATAGTCACATGATAGTTACTATATTGTTTTCATACTAACTCGTTACCAGGGCTGGAAAACCGATATAATATTGTCGGTTGTTCGGCTTACGGTTTTGGGTACGCTTCGCGAACCTGGATTCACACCATGAACGTAGGTTTTGGTTTAAGACTTAATGAAATTTATTTTATTTATTTTCTAACTATAATTCTACTGCAAATATTGGAAGCTACGCATATTTTGTCACATACAAAATGCGTTCCAAAATTGGGATTTGTTTCGGCTGCTTTTTAGGAACTGGTTAGGATTACGGTTCGGTTGGTGGTAAATAAAATCACTGGCATTTCGGGCTTGAACCGGCTCGACTAGAAACCAATTTGCAGCCCGAACTGATCTGGAGATAATCAGGTACTTTGGCCCCACTGTGGCCTCCGTCTGATGTCGGCAATGTCGGCGGCAGTGTTGTACAACTCTTTTCGTTTCCTTTCAACATGTGATTGTTCGCGTTGCAGTTGCCCATTGCTCGTTGCCGCCCATTGTGCCGCCCCGTTTATTTTTTTTTTGTTTTGTTTTATCAGCCCCATCTGCATTCCCAGCTGCATGTGTGTGTGCGAGCTTGTGTGTGTGCGCGCAGCCATTTATTCGCGCTCTCTCGTTTGCCTATGCCAGCCGTGTTGATGTTACTGTTGGTGCTCTTTTTTTTTTGTCTACCCTGTACTCAATTGGAAAGGGGGTTATCAGGTTGTTTAAAGCGGCGAAATGTTTAGGTATGTGATCGTCTTTAAATTTTAGTTTGTACAGCCTCATGGCCTACCTGTTTATTTATCAGCCTCTTTCTCTGTAAGTGTTTCAGCATGAAGTTAATTTTCAAGATGAAATCAACTGAACAATCTGGCAGACATAAATCAATAAATCGTTAAAATCTACCTACAGTTCATGAATATAAAGACAAGTAAAAGTGATTTAGTCTAGAGTGGAGATACCCTGTTGTTCTTTCATGCACTTTTATATCCTATTAGCAGCTGCTAAAGTTATAAGGCCTTGTTTTAAAAGAGTTTAAAGAGCATCCGCTAGTCGTGCACTACCGCATAGACTGGCTTATGGAGAATGTCCACATCGATTTAGCAATTAGAATGTCTCAAAGCATCATGGCTTTTATCTGTCCACAGGGTATCTGCGAGTCGGGCCTCAACTGGGCTATATTTTTTCTGTGTTTTCTGTGCCCAATGCCGCCGCCGCTGCTGCTGCTGCTGCTGCTGCTTCATCTGACATGATTTCCGCATGTCGTTTGAGCCTTATTCTGGTTTTTTGTTCTGCTTGGTTTTTCTAGCTTTTGGCTTATTTTTGCCATTCGTGTGCTCAATTTTGTACCAAAAGGAAAAATAAAAGTAAAGTTGTAGAAGAAGCAAAAATGTCAGTTTATTTTGATGTCTCTGCATGGTTTTCCTGTGGCGTGAGCAGACAGCGCGGGCTCCGACAATGACTCCTGCTCCGGCTCCTGCTACTGCCACTTCTACAGCCTGCTACTGCCATTGATATCGCTGACAAAATTGAGAATTATTATGTTTAAACGTGTGCCGTCAACGGCATTTTGTTTGGCTTCTTAAAACGTATGCCATATGCCTCACCGCCCCACCGCACCACCCGCTGGGCCATGTGAGCGACACATGCCAGCTGACAGCGCCAACAACAAGCAATTTTGAATGCCTGAATCCAGTTGCCTAAGTCCTATTGCCAGAATCCTGATGCCTGCCATCCGCAGTTGCCGCCACGCAGCCAGCAGATGCACCGAAATTAGATTGCCTGCTGTTGCAGTTGCAGCTGCAGCTCTCTCACTTTAATATGGAAGCCTTAGGCATGTCTACGCATCTATATATATAAAAATGCAGGTCCCGACTGACTGACTGATTGACTGATTGATGATTAACACACAGTCCACATCGTCAGAACTAGATGCTAACATTGTTACTGTAGTCATCTTATTGGATGTAAGTGCAAAAACGTCAAAAATTCCACCCACTTTATGTTGGGAAATTGTTGTATGACAACTTTTATGTTTGCCATCGGATCAGCTGCAAAATCAGTTTAAAGATCTTTGTGAACATTTCACTCTTTTTTTGCAAAATCCACGCCTGTTCGAGAACGTATGTTAACGATTGTTAAGTACCCATCGCGGGTGAAATATCAAATATCTATGTAAGTTAATTAAATTAATTTTCACGCTGACAGGAAATGGGTAGCAAATGGAAAAGGCAAAGACAGGTAATACCTGTTAATATACATATAGGTGTAGCTATGTAGATACACAAGCTACGTGTGGAGAGTGACAGTTATTAAAATAATGCGCTGTCTGGACCTGCATTTGCTATTTGGGACAATCAATACGAGAACGAGTACGAGCAGTAGAGATTGGCAGGGAGGGGGGTGTGGCGCATGCAGAGAGGCTAAAGTCAATGCCATATGGCCTGCTGGTGTTGCTTCGTCTTTGCGCTACATAAGTGCACACATATAAACGGCTCTTTGTTTGGCACACACAACACACAGCACACACAGGACACACGCACACACGGGCTCAGTGACTCTGACATACTGCCAAAGGCTAATGAAGGCAAATCGAGGGCTGGGCACAGTACCAGGCTCTGGCTAAGGCCCAGGCTCAGACCCAGGCAGTGGCTGGCAGGGGGGGGGGGGGAGGGGATGGCCTAGCGTCTCACATTTGGCTGCACTTCAGTCAGCTGCTCATATGCCTAGCATGTTGACATCTAACAAACAGACTAACAAACAAATACACAAAGCAGCCGGCAAAAGTGCACAGCGCAACAACAACAACAACAACAAATGCAATTGCAACGGCAACAACAACAACACAAAACTTTACAAACAGGCAGCAGAGGCGCTGCGCTGTTTGGGCCAAATGCAAAACTCATGAACTCGAACGTCCAAATTTGAGTACATTTTGCTTTAAACTTGTTTTGTACACAATTTTATTTCGTCTTCCTTAAATTCCGCATATTTTAACATTCACAACAAATTCTACACAAGTGCGCATCTGAAATATGTTTACTTAAGCTCTTGTTTAGATTGGTCAATGCTAGGGAACTGAGGCTGACAATTGTCAGCTTAATCAGCTCGTTCATTAATATTAATTATAATTTTAATATTCACTATACTCATACTTATAATATAATTTGATATTAATTAACATTAATATTAAAATTATAATTGATATTAATTGACAAAGAATTAAATAAATATAATAATTTAATTCTATTCAACGATAAATTAATTAATTAAAACATTTAATTTATGATTAATATTGATCGACAAGTATGCATATTACTTTATTATTCAATTAATATAATTATTATAAATAATATTAATCGACAAGGGAGTGCTCTGCTTTGAGATATCCTGAGCGCGGAGTTGTTGTTAAAAATGCCTCGCATTCTTTGATACATATCTACATACTTATGTATATAGATACATAAATACATATATAATAAATACATACATACATACATACATACATACTAACATACATACATACATACCTACATACATACATATATACATACATATGTACATACATACATACATATATACATACATACATACATACATACATACTTACATACATACATACAGACATACATACATACATACATACATACATACAAATATATATACATACAAACATACATACATACATACATACATACGTAAATACATACGTAAATACATACATACATATATGTATATGTACATATATACATACATACTTACATACTTACATACCTACATTCTTAAATACTTACATGCTTACATACTTTCATACTTGCATACTTACATACATACTTACATACTTACATACTTACATACATACTTACATACTTACATACTAACATACATACATACTTACATACTTACATACTTACATACTTACATACTTACATACTTACATACTTATATACTTACATAATTACATACTTACATACTTACATACTAACATACTTACATACTTACATACTTACATACTTACATACTTACATACTTACATACTTACATACTTACATACTTACATACTTACATACTCACATACTTACATACCTAAATACATATATTCACACACACTTGTTCGGCCATTAGCCTCACACAATGGGAAAAGCGTCTCCGAAAAACTTTGGTCTTTATTGTCCGATCTTATGAAAATTTCAGTGCATAAATAACATATGTCATAGAAAAGTGTCTAAATATCATGGGCCAAGATGAGGTACACTTTTAAAGGGAAACAGTGGAGGTATTCAAAAAGGGAAATATTCTGTATCATATCATATATTCTGTCATATGTACATATATTATATGAGATCTAAGCCCATTTGGCGTCTCTCTTATACTCTCCGGGACTTTGATATCGATTCTTATCGATTTCGGAAATAAACTATTCAAGCTCTCTTTGGACTTATGCTTAAAGGTTTTTATAGACTAGGGAGCGCTTACGCATGCCGACAGACAAGTTGACAATCAGACGGGCTTGCCGCCTAGATGGACTCTGCTGTTGATGCTGAGTAGGAATATATGTACTCTAGATGCTTTCTTCCCTTTATAACATCATTTTTCAAAAAATAAGAAAAGCATTTATACCCATTTTAAATGGGTTCAGGGTGCAATTAAGGACTCCCAAACATATACGCTGCAAAATGAGGTTAAATTTTGAGGTCTACAAAAATAATACACATAACCTTCTGGAGTGATACATTGTCGAGTCTTTAACATCGATATATTTTTTATTTAAGCCGTCATTTATATTGAAAATATTCGCATTAAAGAAACGAGGGAATTCCATTCACACTTTTTTTTGGGGCTCCTCTTCTGAACATTTGCATTGAAATAAAAAAGTTGTAAATAAACTTTGTTGCGATACGCATTAATCGTCAACTCACGTTTTATTGCGTATTTCCCTTTAAATAAAAATGCTCTGCATTTTTAAAATATTTGTAAATCCAAATATTTGGACAAAAAGCGGAATGTCGAGTGTTAAGAGTTCGTAACTACAATAAACATGCGTACATATATATCCATCAATGACCTTCCCTCGATACTGCCTCACTTTCGAGTATTGATGTATGCTGATGATGTAAAGTATTGCCTTGCATATAATAAAATGCCATAATGTAATCTTTTACAAGCCGAAATTCATGCCTTTCGCTCTTGGTGTCAAGTTAACCTGTTAGATCTAAACCGTAATGACTTCCTTTAGAAGCCCTCCTTAAATGGTTTCTCACACGCTTTTTAAGATATCAACTTACCGCTCGAGAAATGAGGTTAATGGGTCCAGCTATCATTCTTGATCATAAACTTAAATTCGGCTCTCATGTTACGACCGTGGTCAATAAGGCCAGAAATGTTTTGGATTTCATCAAGCGATGGTCAAAGAAGTTTGACGATCCGCACATGACAAATACCTTTTATATATGTATATCTGGAACGAACTACTCTAGAGTATGCCTTATGTATCTGGTCGCCACAAGTTTATAAGAACTCCTATCTTCAGTGTGTAGGCTTAGTATAGTTGGGTAAAATATGGAAATATATATTCAAACAATTCCATGAATATGTTCTGATATTGTTTCGATTAAGTCTACAATTGTGGCCACAATGTGTATGCGGGACTCATGCATTATTTTGAAGTATTTGGTTCTACTTGCAGCATTGGAAAAAAATTTAAGATTTGGACCTATTTCTCAGCGATAATCACAGTGTATATAAAAAAAAACGTTTTCTATTTTCAGAAAATATAAATTTTTATAATAAAAATGTATAAATAAGTGAGAAAATTGTGTAGCGCATTACGTATACGACATGTCAAACAACAAGAACTTTTAATTCTTCTTGGCTCTGTGTGTGTGTGTGTGTGTGTGTATATATGCATGCACACACTCAAAAACACAATCGAATTTATTTTACCATATGTTGCGATATGATTTATTTATTTATAATATTGGTTGAGCAACAGCAGCAGGATTTCGATTTAAACGCAATGCAGGCAGATTTAATAAAGCGCAGCCGATTCTGCGGGGCATACAACTTGTTAGAGAGATGCGGGCGGTAGAGTAAAAGCGAGGGGAGGAGGGGAGTCCTGGTTGACGAGGACGTCAAGCCAAATAACTTTAAATTAATTAAAAAGCGCATGCAAAAATGTTTTTAAGCGCTCTCGTGGGATGAGTGGGACTTGCTGTGTACTCGTACATATATAGAAAGAGATAAAGAGAGGGAGAGAGGGAGGGGAAGAGGGGTCTTTGCCTGTCTGTAGAAGCTGAAGACGGCAACGACAACGACGACAAGGACGACGACAACGACGACAGGACGCATCAATGTCGCGGAAATTAATTGAAATGAAGGCAGAAATGTTGCCAGACTTACGCTGTAAAGTCTTATTTGAGGCTGGGTTTTCGTTGCCAAAGGATGAAATAATATTGCATAGAGGAAAAAGTAAGCTTCTTAATATGCTATATGCTATAAGTATGCTGTGGTTGGCGGGGCGCGTTGAGAAGAAAGGGGCTGCTGGGAATTGTAATGAATGCGATTTATGATTTGCCGATTGTGTCCAGTCGCAGTCGCAGTCGCAGCAATTGCCAAAGGATGTGGAAAATGTCGAGAGCTTATTGCAAGCATTATCGCACGCCCACAAAACCCTACGAGTTTTGGAAGTACTCTTCCCCCTATCTACACCCTCTCTCCGCTGTCCCTCTCGTCTGGTAGCCAACAAATGAAATTAAGCAAATAAATTTTCAAGTCGGATTAGTTGGCCCCAGCGACGAGCGAGTGTGGAACGCTTTTTGCAGCTTAGCAAGGCTATCTGGCAACTTCTTTCTGTGCGAGAGTGTGTTTGTGTGTATGTGGCTGTGGCTGTGGCTGTGGCTGGCTTAGTGGCTGCACTGCCCGCCTCCGCTCCCGCCCCTGCCTCCATGTGTCCTGACTAGAAATACGAGTCCAAGCAACTGGCAGACGAGCCCAAAGAACAGGAGTTCAGCTCTGAGTTCGAGCTGGAGTTGGATATCAAGGCTAGGGCAATTAAATGGTGGCGCCACCTCAATCTACCGCTGTGTTGCACTCAGTGCTTGCCGCAACACATGCAAAAAGCCGCAGACAAGCAAACAATACACAGACACATCCCAACAAAATAAAAATAAAAATATAAATATAAATATATAAATGTATAAATATGAAAAAAAGGGGAGAAAAGAAATGCAATTGCAGGCTTTTGAAAAATTAAATTTTAAATGACATTTTGCGAATGGACTTGGCGCAAAAAAAGAATTTCGCCAGATGAGATTTATAAATATTTACAGCCGGGTTAACAAAAACGGAACCTAAAGGTGTCCATGCCGAACAAAAATAAACACGCCCAAACCAAACCAAAGTTCAGTTTTCATAAATTTATTAAATTAAATTTTGATTTTCATCGAGCCGAGAGTGAAACTTAGCCAAAAGAACTGATTTCTGATTGATTTTAATCAAAGGCAATAAACAAAATTGCATTTTACTCATTAAATGCGATTAACCAGGAGCTTTATGTTGATTGGTAAATAATGGCACGCTAAATTGATTTATGCACATTGCATTTCGTTCTTTCTATTATTTGCCCTGCAAGATGGGGAATTCGACTCCAAAGCAACTATTATTGAAGACATTATTTTTCGGATTGTTTTGACCTGTCTCTGGTGGAATCAAGTAGTGCAGAATATTGCCTTTTGATTCTGATAGCAGTCGAACTACCTGTTTTACCTAACCATTTGGCATGACTTCCCTTAAATAAAGACCTATTCATAGTGCATTACTTCTATGGCGACGTTAAATTATTACATAAAAGCTACACGTTCACGGCGCGTAGCGTCCCTCTTTGCCAAATTTCAAACAAATACGCATTGCCAATGTTAGTTCATCTGCTGAGAAATTTAATTTCACAAAAAGCGCTCAACATGATTAGCATCCCGTTGTCCAGTATCAATTACTTAACTATGGTTAAAAGGCCTCCGGACTGACAAACTAGAACAGATTTGTCAAAGATGAAGTTTATTAATCAACTTTATCTTCAAGAGCCTGTTTTAAATTATTAAAATATGAAGACAGCACGCTAAAACCAGAGATCAGAAGCGTTTTTCTTCAGGTTTTCATTTAATTTAAATTAAAATCATTTGAAAATCAGCAAAAAAAAAAGAAACTCAATGGAATGCTTTTCTGCAAATCAGTTGTATTTAACAGCTGTTATCTTAACAGAATTGCATTGTGATAACATTTCCAGCATGTTAAATTAAAAGGTGACGTGCTTTCTGGGTACTTAAGCGAAAAGTTTTTTGTCTTAAGCACTTTTTGGAAAATGGGTTTTGGCCACAAACGGATTAAATTTCCCTGGAGTGTGTGCGGCTGGGCCGCTCAGGAGTGTGTTAAATCTGCGCTTTAAGCAGTTGAGAATTATAAGCATAAACATATATATTTTCTATATTAATGCGTGTCTTGACAATATTAACATTGACCACCTTGTATGAAAAGTTATTGATGTGATCGGATAACGGATAGGTTAAGGATATTATCATATCTGAGTACAGCAAAAATAGAGAAAATGGAGAAATTGCCTTAATTTTACATTTAATCACTTCTTTGAGGATGTCTTAAGGAATACACTTTTTCAATAGTGGGAAATAAATAAGCTGTATTAAGTATAAGCTGTATATGAATTCGTGAGAGTGTGTGTGGTTTAGTGTGCGTGTTTTAGTGTGTGTGTCTGTTAGTTTTAATGGGTTCGTGTGCCTGCAGGGCTTTACTTTTGCCAAAGTCAAAGGCTTAGACCTTGTTTTTTCGTTGTGCTGCAAAGAAATCGAACAGCCCAACTGAGAACGGACAAAAACCGTAATACGTAGCAGGCAAGGGTGCTCGAGTCGGGAGTGACCGACTAGTAGATACCCTCTACCCAGCTAGGCAATATATCATCCTATATACAGTGTATATAGATACCAAATAAGAAAAAAGCACACGCACAATAGGGAAAATGTATTTTTAGTTAACTTTCAGGTTTATTGTCTGTTTGTCCATCTACTTTTTGGGGTCAAAGTCGCCTTCTCTTGGCTTTTATGTGTATTTGCACAAGTCCATTAAGCATTTTTTTGGCTACTTTGTAATGGACTAGTTTTTTGAACTAGTTTTAATGTTATAAACATTTCGTTCCCATCTTTAAAGTGTGTGTTTTTTATTTTTATTTATTTTTCCATTCTTTTTTCTATTTTCATTGCAGGTGAGTGCAGTCCTCCCGGCTGGTTGACTAAGAAAAACTTTTGAAGTTCTTTTTTTTCGGGTAAGAGCGAATTTTGATGCGTTTTCCCCCGCAGCAACAGAAACAACAACAAATATGTATGTCAATGATAAATGGGATCATCTAGAGAGTGTACTTTTGGGGCTTTCTGGGCTTTCTTTAATGTGTGTGTGTGTGTGTGTGTGTAGAATTTGTGTTTTGCTGCTCGTTGTCGTAATGATAATGCACAAAAATTATGCTAATAGCTTAATGCCGGGCTATTTAAACGTTAAGACAGCGGCGGCCACCAACAAGAAGAAGAAAAGTAGAAGGGGAGCAGAGAAGGGGAAGCAAAGGGAACAAGGGGAACTGGGCAAACGATGCCTGTGATTATACTTTAGTTTCTTTTTTTGTTTTGTTTTTTGCTGTCGTTGAGCTGCTGAAGTTGGCTGCCATTTGGTGGCCGCTGACAGGCGCCACTGGGCACTTCGACTAAGACAGAGACTTGGACTTGGACTTTTCTCGCACTCTTGGCAGCTGTGGCCAAGAGCAGCAACAAAAACAACAACAGCGAGCACAACAAGGACAACAATATAACGCAGTGGGCGCAAGTGTTTTGCTTTTAACTTGGCCAAGATTAATATTCCGACACAGGGACACTGGTCAAAAGCGAGAGAGAGAGAGAGAGAGAGAGAGCGAGAGAGAGAGAGAGAGAGAAAGGGAGCCGTATAGAGCCTCCTCAAAGTTGGCATTATGTTAGCAGCTGGGCGGTAGGCGTGGCTCAAACTTATGGCTTTAAGTTTTTTGCCAGCCATGTACTCGCATTGTACTTGAAAACGCTCGAGGACAATTGCAGTGGAATATGTGATGCCAGACAAGAAGAAGAACAACAAAACACAGCTAAAGAATGGGACTGCAAAGGAGGCAACAAAATTGAAAAACTTGCTGAATACAAAATTTTGGAATTCGTAAAAGAGGAAATCCATTTGAGCAAAGTCTTGTCAGTTTCAATGAAGTTGTTGTACGAAGATGACATGGTAAATACTAGGATTCATGTGCTAAATGAGTTATGAAAGTAGAATAGAAGAAAATGCCAAATTTATATGAACAGTGAGGGAAAGAAGAATCAGTATTATTATAGTAATGATCATGGACATATTCCGATCGAATAAAAGCAAAATATATACTAAAAGAAATTTTGATGATACGAGAAATGATGAAGTATTTTTACAGTTTCTTGGAAAATATCATTTTGTGCAGTTTATTTTTCAGATGGGTGTTTCTGATGTTAAACTTAACCTAGAATATGTATATGGGGTAGGTTTAGGAGTTGAACATCTCGTGACATAAAACCAATTCAAAAAAATATTCCCTGGTACCTACCATCAAGGAAATATGATATGGGCTTTAGGAATTAAATAAAACAAAGACAGCAGGAAAGTGGCAAAATAAAGATTAGCTCCAAGTTAAAATGAGTATGATAATCAAAAGGTTTCCGTGGAACATAAGATTTCCGTACGGAAAAAGAAAAAAGGGAGATGCACCAGGATGAAGATAAAAATGGGGAGAGCGAACAACGCTAATCAGTGGGATTGTATGATAACAGAAAATTAAAGCAAAGCATAATGAATGACAATAAAAATATTATTAAAACAAACTAAAGGAAAGTGGAATAATAAAAGACAGAGCAAGAGAGAGAGAGAGAGAGAGAGAGAGGGAGAGAGCGTTGAAGTGGACAAATTAAATAAATGAAAGAAAGTCAAAGGAAATAACAAAAATTTCACGCAATTCCTTTAAAAGTTAAACAATAAAAGAGACGAACGCAACAGCAACAATAGGGAGAAACAATTAAAGCGCTATGTCAGCGTAAGAAATGATTTTTTAAGTACAGCGTCAAGAAAAGCAACAACTGCAGCACCAGCAGCAGCAGCAAAAGGGGGATGGTTGGGGGCGGGGCGGGGCTGGTGTGTTGAGGTGGTTGAGCAGGGGGATAGTCACAATAACGACCAAATATCCATCAGCAATAACGACAGGCTCGCCCCCTACCCTGGCGGCGATGGGAGTGGCCGTTGACGGCAGCACCGAAAAATGCATTAGCCAAAAAAAAAAGAAGAAGAAGAAGAGAAGAAAAAAGATGAACGTAAAAGCGGGCAAAAACTTGCGCTTGAAATGCAACAAGACGATGACGCGAACGATAAAGGAGAACCAGAGCAAGAGCAAGAGCAAGAAACGCAGCAAGAAAGCGGATGCGAAAGCCAAAGAAAGGGTTCACGCAAGGAGAGCGAATATGTTGAAGTAAATGATTTTGAAAATCACTCGCAATGCCAAATGAAAAGTGCAAAATCAGCAAAAGACGAAATATTAAATGATTTGCAGTCAGATGCATATGTGAGTGTGAGTGTTTGTGTGTATGTGTGTGTGTGTGTGTGTGTGTTTGTGTGTGTGTGTGTGTGTGTGTGTGTGTGTGTGTGTGTGTGTGTGTGTGTGTGTGTGTGGGAGTGTGCGCTTGCGTGTGTGTGTGTGTGTGCGACAGGGTCGAAGCTACAGCCATAGAAAAAAGTGCAGCCAAAGTGCGAACTCAACTCAAGTCAAGAACAAACAAGCTGCAGTCGCACAGTGGGGCAAATAAACATTAAATGGTGATGAAAAAATCAAAGGTATTGCGCAAACTGAATGCAGCGAATAGTGGAATCCTGACAGCTGCAAAATCCGAAAATGGTTAAAAGACTTTATTTTCAGTCTGCAAAAGAAGACGAGAATTACGTTAAAAGAGCTTTTAGCAAAACTCTATTCGCTATTTTTTGAAAATAGTTTTTGTAAGATCGTATTTTGGTCGAATTTTGTTTTGTTTTATTATTTATATTAATTTTGAGAATTCTGTGTAGAAATAAATCACATAGACATGATATTATGTGAATGTTTAGGGAGATTGAAGGATATTATAAAATATAGATGTATATTTTAATAAATTTAAACTCATTTACGATACTTAAATTATAGATTTATATTTCGAGAACTTTTAAAAAAGCAGCCTCCCTTGTTTAGGTCTTTAGTTTATGCTGTTTCAAGAAGCAAAGTTTTATGTTATAACAGATTCAGTAGGTAACGAGTTCAATCGATCAAAAGATCTGAAACAAAAGCATAGTAAATTTTATTTGATCTTTATTCGATATTTTAGAAAGACTAGGAAATATTTGTATTACCTAAAAAGTTACCAGGAATCTTGTGATAGCTAACCTCAGTTATAAAATGTATATCCGTTCTATAAAAAAAAACTCTTATTGATTTCGTTTCAAATACTTTGAAATAGATTATTAAGTTGCAAATTTGTAAAAAGTATTTAAATAGAGATTATTTAAATATCAATTATATATGAAATATTTAAAAAAGCATGCAAAGGTTACGAAGTTCGACTCTGATATTGAAAAATTAGATAATATGTAGATCGTTGCCTTAGGAGCTCCCATTATTCTGAGATAAGTTAAGTTCCCGCATTTTGTTGTGGGTGCTAAATCTGAGCAAATGTAAACATTTTAAGCAGCAGCTTACATAGTTAGTCGGAGCTTTTATTAAATGTAACCAGCAGTTAACATGGTAAGTAGGGTCTGCCCATTTGGGAGCCCGCTTTTGAGATTTTATTACTCGCTGGGAGTTTGTACGTCATGAACGCAGTGTTAAACACACATGCAATGAGGCCACACAAATACCGTTTATTGGAGCGGGGGCCATTCGACTGGGCGGGGCAGCTAAATGCATACGAAACGGAATCAGGGCCGGAGAAGGTTCATTTCATTGGCATTATGATGGTAGCGTCAGCGTCGGCAAGTGTATTCAAAAGGTGCTGCAGCTTTCAGTTCATCCGATGCAGCTAACGTGGATATCCCAAATTTCGCAACGGAAATGACCAAAAAAGGGGGCAAATGGCAGCAGCTGCCCAATCCTCAACGCACACAAGCTTCAAGCTCCAATGCTGTTGACCACATGGCTACGAGGATATTCACATCTTTTTTGGTTCGGTTTACAGCCGGCGATGAAATGAAGTGAATTTGAGTTCTGTTACGAGGCACACACACAAACACACAAACACACACACACACAGTTAAGCGCGCGTCTCGCACACATTTGCCACATCAGCAAATGATGTGAAAATGTCATTTCCAGGCAACGGTCCGGGACACAGAAGGTACGAGTCGTGCCGCACTTGGAGTTAAAATTGGAGCCCAACTGAGCTGTCGATGGGCGGCTGCTTTTGGTTATCAAATCGCTTACACACACACACATATATATACACTCACATATACAGTGACACACACACACACACTACACACACATTCTTGGACAACTATGGCCGTGCAGTAAATTTGCGGCCAGCGACGAGCAAAAAGCGCACAAAGTACGAAACTAATGACGGGGAAAGGCCAGTGGGAAGAGGGACCTGAGCGACGAGGAACGGCGATTGAGCTTATCAAATTGCCCATGCATGTCACAGTAGTATGTGTGTGTGTGTGGGTGTGTTTGAGTGTGTGTATGGTGAGGAACAAATCAAATTTAATTGAAGCATTTGCCAATTCGCAAAACACGTAGAAAACAAGTGGGATATGCCATGAGACATTTTCAGCGCTGCTAAGCAATTACATACCCTACAAAAGGGTGTACATATGCCATATACCAGAAATATCTCATGCACTCAATATCCTATATCCATTTAACGTTAAAAACATTTAGTTGAAATGGAATAAAACAAAACTAACAGTTGTGCCGATAATTTATCGATAACGATCAAAGCTATCGATAGCTGTGCATAATTATTTACTGAACTAAAGATACCTAAATGAGCTTGGCAACTCGAAACTCGAGTCAGGGGTTTTGGGTGGCATTATCATCTAGCGATAAAGAAGGCCCGAGCACAAAAAAGTCTCAAACTATTCTAATAATTGTTAAGGCACAATATTGATATACCTAATTGTGATTTGTAAAACTTACTTCCCCTACATATATACACATATTCCAAACAGCCTGTGACTCCAGGGTATATAACAACTATAGCTTACTTATGTGGGGGCAACGGATTTTAGGCCAAAGTTCGGTAAATGCTGCCACTTAAGCACATAAAAACTACAATTTATGGTTAAGTACAAGCTGTGAGCGTGGCCAATGTGCGGAGCAGGGCAAGCACATCAATTGAGTTAACAAGTCACCGAAATGCGGTTAATTCCCAAACAAAACAAGCTCAACAAGAGAAAAAAACAAAAAAAGTTTTCCAACACTTAAATTTCGACGACGATGTTTAGTCTGGCAACGCTGGGTAAATGTTTGATTGAATGGGGGCTAAAAACTGGGCTGAGACGTGCTGGCTGTGAAGGCAACGAATCGGAAGTGAACACGAAGGCAAAGGCTGTTAGTTGTCATTGAGTTTTATGCCTTCATTTGTGGCCCACAGGCTGACTGTGTGTGTGTGTGTGTGTGTGTGTAGAGTGTGATTATGTGTGTTTTCTAATACAGCTTATTGACTTCTGTTTCTTTCTATTTGGCATTGCGTTGCTTTGATTTTTCCGTATTTCGCTTTCTCCTCTGCCGCTTGCTGCGCCTTGTTGCTTTCTACTTGGTACTCGCTACTCGCTACTCGTTACTCGCTTTCCAGTCTTTCATTCCTGCCACACTCACGTCCTGCTCTGTGCTGTCCATTGACCTGCAATTGTGTGCTCGGTCTGCTGCTGTTGTTTGGTTGAACAATTAATTTGGTGATTTACTTAATTTCTTTTCGTTTTGTAAAGATTTTGCGGACAACTGAGAACCTACAAGGCAAAAAATAAAAGAAAAGAAAAGCAAAGAGAAAAACAAATCCGCACACGCTGGCAATTAAACATGGGGCGTTTGGCTGCCAGTTTGTTTCGTTTAGGTGCCCTGATCGATGCCCCCGATTGTTGCTTAAGTTACACAGATTCCCTCTAAATGCGTTACGTGCACGGACTGCAGTCAGTTGGCCAGTTGGCCAGTGCGGGAGATGCTGGATCTCTGACCAACACGTGCTCTTAGCCCCATGTCAATGCAGCTATAGAAAAATAATTGAACTTTGAATACTACAACTTTTAGTAATTACTACATTAGACATACGAAAGCTGGCTAGTATATTGCTGGTATGTACTTTATGTACCTTAATGGCTAACACAACAAAAATTTCTGTCCAAATCAAATATCTCCCATGTTGCCTAAACACAAAGCATGAAAATGAAATTCAAATGCCAGTTCTTACACCCAGTATATTGCATCCTGTTTAAGGACTAGAACTGAGTGAAAATTCTGATAACCGAAGCCAGTACACACACTCAGACACACACACAAACAAGACCTCACACACACACACACCCACACTCAAATTTCTTGCAACTGTATTACTCATACGTCATGTTAGCCCAGCAACGTGCTTTGGACAGCATTTGCCTCGGCATCAGCAGCCAGCCAAAGACTAATTGCTACTCCTATTTGGAGAATCATTGGCCACTTGACCGTCGTGAGCCAAAGTGCATCTTTTAAGCTGCTTGAAAGTTAGTCTTGCTTTTAAGCTGTTTGCTAACAAATATCCAAAAAAAAAAACAAGTGTATTTTTGTGTATTTTTATACTTTCAAAAAAGCATAAGACATTTTTTGCTTTAGTTAATATTGCGCGTGCTTACATTTAATAGAAAGTTAGTCGGTCTTTTGTTTTATATCTATCCACTTATCTATCTATCTATTTATCTGTCTTTCTTTATATCATCTATCTGTATATCTATCTATATATCTATTTATATAACTTGCTTAGCTATATGTGTATCCATTTTTCTATCCAGATATGTATTTATCTATTATATTTATATTTATCTATTTACGAGTATCTAAATATGTTCGCTTTTATATCGCTGTGATAAGCGAATCAACTCATAATGCTGTCATTTATCACATTTGATGATTAAGAACTATAAAAATAGTTCTGGATGAGACTTGAACATTCAGCCATTCTCCTCCATATTCCACCTAGTGCATGGAATGTTCGGAATACGCCAAATACGTATTCGATAAATTTGAACAGTGCTCTTTATAAATGAATTTGAAGCTTATCGGATGAAAATTAAAATCATAAATCACTGAAATACGTATTCTTAAATTCTTGAGTTAAAGTTTGAATGTAAATATGCAACTTATCAAACGAAATATGGAGTTTTCCCATACAAAAATGGACTTTCATTTTCCATCCAATGCGTAGATTTTCCGAAAAGAAATACGCCTCCATGAATTCTGACATAGATTCAAGCCGTTCTGATAATAAACAGATAAGTTTCATAGAATTGATTTCCACCAATTTTCCATAGTTACTGGTGGAATTCTCCAAAACCCTGCTTTTGTGTTTATTTACATTACATAAGGTTAGGTTTAGTAAATGTTTCAGCTTTTTAGCTCTTACGGCTTGGTCGTCGCCTCGATCATCAACCAGCGACTCAATCACTCAGTCAATCAGTCACTGAGCTTTTGAAAGGGCATCAAATTGTCGGTCCACCGAAAACAACGAAGCTCTTCCTGTTGCCTTCAATTTGCCAACTTGTAATATGGAACTCCATTGCAAGTGGAATGCCAAAAGGCGACTGTCGACTGGCAACTGGAAATGGGCAGCTGAAATTTGGAAATGGGAAACAGACAACTTTCATTTGCGTTCAAGTTGTGGCTGCGGTTTCATTATGTTTGCCTCAAAGCGGGTCCAAAGCGAAGCGACTTGGGCCAACTTGATTTGCATTCGTTTCATGCATCCCTGTGTCCTGTTTGCCGCGCTGCTCTTTTCTATTTTTTGCAAGTTGAGATTGCGGACTGGGACTCGGACTCGGACAGCGACGCGGATCGGGAGAGCAACAAATGATGCGTAAGAAATGCTTTAATAACCATGGGCGCTTTTTTCTTTCTTTTTTTGTTTGTTAGTGGCGGGTGGGTAGTAGTAGGGGAGTACGCGTCATTTTCATTTCCGGACCATTTGGTTTGGGCCCATACCGAATAACTCGGATCAGCTTAAGTCTTTAACTTGCAGTAGGTGAAAAAGTATTTTGGTTTTAAGGCTAATAAATATTTTAGGCTGCAACAGGAAGAGCAACTCAGCAGGATGAGGAACAAAAAAAAATGAACGGGGAATAGCAACTGCAGCAAAATATGTGCAGTCGGAAATAAACGAGCGAGCAAACGAGTTGAGTAAATCAAGCCGCACTTCCGCTTCAAGCTTCACTTGAATACACACACACACACACACACACACACATATATACACAGGACACACGCTCGCACACACACTTACACTTGTGCAGCTGCTGCCACTGTAATATTTTCTATTGCCTGCTTTTTGGCGCTTGGCTCGCTGCACAAATGAAGCCACAGCCAGGGCACCCAGCAGCCCCGCATACCCCATTCCGCATCCCCCAGCCCTGAACCCGGCTGCCTGATGCCCTTGCCCATCGTTTTTGGCTCCTTTCTGTTGTTGTTGTCGCTGCTGCTGTTGTCTACTGTCTGGCAGGCCTTCTAACTGAATGAAAGCCTTGGCGCGTTGACTGATTTCGAATGGATTTTCATGTTTTGCATGTACGAGGGACACAAAATCCCCATAGGTGCAAAATAGCGCACTTCAAGCAGCGAAGCATGTGCACATTTCTGTTCTCTTCTCTGTTATTTTTGTTATTTTGTTGTTTTTGCTTTTGTTTTTGTTTATGTTTTTGTTGTTACTTCTGTTCCCTTTGGCTCTTTAGCCGTTTGGCTTTAGTGAGTCGCTGTTGTACTTTCGACAATGCAGCCTTAACTGAGGTTTGCTGTAAATACCCTGTTAATTTCAAAGCGCATACATATTTGTTCACCTTCAAATTATTTGGTATTTATTCCTTCTTGATAAGCACACATTAATTTTGACCCTGGATATCATATTAACTTGAACGGTTCACAATGTTAAGGCTAGAACAATTGTAGTGTAAATAAACCTGGGACTCGAACCTGAATGTCTGGAAAGGTATTTAAATTTGGGCACTCCAAAAGCATTCGTTTTTATATGTTGTCTTATCAATAAATATTATGTGAAAATAATATTTAATGCAGTTTTCCGCATAGTTATGTATACGGCCTATCTCTATCTGGGGTAAAGAATTGCTGCTGTTGTGTGGTCCAGGCCTTGTAACATTTACATGCTGCATGTCCAGGGTATATAAAAGTTGTGCATTTGCTGCAAATGTCTCATTCCCACTCGTGTTGCTTTGTGCCTGTTGTTATTTCAGGAAAAACTGTGTGCGGCAAAATACAAGACAAACTTACATAGTGAAACGTAGTTTGCCCGGTTGCTGGCTGCCTTGGCCCCATGAGTCGACTGACTGTGGAGTCGAGACTTGGGCGGGGCGGGGGTTCGCGAGTCGCGAGTAGATGGAAGTCGGAGTCGTCGCAATCTTAACGATGCGCTTAAGCGGAAAACAACGTTTTGTTGTTGGTATTGTTGCCACTGCCGCTGCTGCCTCTGTTGATGTTGTTGCTTCTAGTTGGCGCTGGAATTGTTTGCCGATTCTTGAAAAAATATTTTCACAGTTATTGTAGCCGCAGCGCGTGCAGACACTCGTCCCATATGCTTGTGTGTTTGCCTTTGTCTCTGGCTGTGTACTTTCTATTCGGCTTAGACAGTCAGCGGGCCAGAAGCGAGCAATTGCAGCAGCAGCTCAGACAGCCGCACAAATCGTGGCTAGTGCCGGTTAATGCCGGCCGATTGGCCAACGTCTTGCCTGAGCAACCCATTGCCATTCTCAAACCCGAAACCAAGCCGGGCAATGATTACGTTCACGTGCCTGTCTAGTCGTAGAGTGCGGCTGCCTTCAGGCTTACAACTTATTGAGGTGTTGAGCCGGCTGGCCACTGGGCAGGTTTACGCTTTGGCCAACGTGCCAAATACAACATTTACGTACTTGTGTGATATATGTGTATGCACACGTAGTCATGGACTGCACACGGGGGAAAGAGCATCAGTGAATGCGATATTGATTGTTCGACTTGGCTCAACAAGTTCTAAAGCCGCTTGTCATGACATTCGAGCCAATGCTTAGCAGTTGTTGGTCGCAAAAGCTGCTTGCTACGACACGCCTGGCAATATCATTTTTCATTTGTCCATTTTCATTTGTCCATATTGCCGATGTGTTTGCTAGCAGGACCACTTTTTTTTTCAGTTTGCGAAAGTCAAATTATAAAGCTCTTAACAATACATGCCTTTGGTGTTCTATTATGCACACAGAGAGAAACAAGTAAGGGGCTTTAGTCGGGAGTTCCTGACAGGGGATACCCTGAACTTTCTTCTAACAGCACCAAATGCAGCAAGCTCGTTTGCTTTAGCAGTAAAAAAAATATATTAAAAAAAAAAACAAAAATACGGACGGACGTTCAGACGGACGGACATGGCTAGATCGATTCGGCTGTTGATGCTGATCAAGAATATGAATACTTACATATACATATGTATATATATTTTTGGGTTGAGGGTATAGTAAAGCTTATGTAGTCTAAAATGTTAAAAATACATTTAAAAATATTTTGTTTATAATGTTAGCTGGCTGGACTTTATGCTCTTAAATTATCTTAGGATCAAAGCAATGGGCTAATCAGCAAGTGATATATACTTATTTATATTATGCATATAAAACTTGTATTATTATCGGTTTATAGAATAAACTTGTAATAAAAATGTGACTGACATTTAATTAATTTAAAAGCAAATCGCATATGAATATATATACATGTTATGTAAGTGGTGTATCCAAATTCCTGTGTGCATATATATTTGACTATTTGCCGTGACAAAATAAATTCCCAATTAGGCCGCAACTGGAATGCAATTATTTTACATTCATGAATTGTTCAGTAACAATGTCAACATAATTAAACATGCTTTTGACTTGTGGCACTCGCACACACACACTCGCACACACCGCATACACACACACTTGAATGCATATGAATAGACCTATAGGCATTTACATAAACATCGGCACACTCAAAGACTCATTCAGACACTCGTGTAGTGCCCTTGACTGAGGGCAGTATGGAAATTGTTTTTGGCAAAGTGCACAATGCACTTGACGACTGTCACATTGGACATGGGACACGGGACATGGTACATGAAGGGGGTTGTACTTGTTCTTTTTTTTTAACATTTATGTGATGCAAAACAAAAAGAAGGACTGGTGGCCCGTTGCCCATGGCCCGGCAATGTGAAAACAACAATAAAAATTGTTCTTAAATGCAAGAAAATGAGGACAATTGCAACAACTTTCCGGCAATTTTATGTGTACGTATATATAAATGTATATATATGTGTATAAATATAGTATTTGGTATGCGTGTGTGCGAATATTAAAACAATGCCATATTGTTGTTGCTGCCGTTGTTGCTTGGGTCAGCGCAGGCGGCAATAAAAATTTGTCCTGCGGTAAATGAAATGGATACCAATTGCGATAGCGATAACCGACGAGTTTCAGCCCGAAACCCTACATACACACACACACACACACACACACACACACACACACACAGACACACACCCACATGATACAAATACAAGAAAGTTATAGCCGCTTCACACTGGGTCGAGGTTAGCTTTGGGGCAGTTGCTTTATATGCCCCGAACCCATTGGAAATGGGTACAGAGCATATTGTTTTTTGTCAAATGTATGTAACACACAGAAGGAAGCAAAGTGGAAATATTCTTGCTAAGAACGACGAGCTGAGTTAATTTACCCATGTCAGCCTGTACGTCCGTGGGTACGCTGCGATTTGGGAAACTTCTTGAGCTGGGCGCCTTTTACTTTTGGACACCTGCACCAAATAGCTCTGCGCAAAATTTCACAAAGATTAAATGGCATCTCCTAGTCGGGCATTCTCAGCTATAGCTACTTGTTTTATTTTATATCAATAATTTTCTTGTTAAGCGTACACAGATTGGGAACCATTCACATTGTGGTCACCTGCCCCAAAGACTTTAAAATGGCATAGGGCATCTCATAGTCCGTCATTCCCGGCTAGAGCACTCTCATTTGTTGTCTTTCACTTGGCTTGATTATGTGTGGCTTTTATTTCTTGCTCTCCTTTTTTTTTTGTTTTTGATTATTCTCTGCTGGCATTGCTTTTCGATTTTGTACTTGTGCGGCAAGTGGTCCATTAATTTTTTTAATATCATAGTTGTTTGGGTCCAAAGTTGATCTGGGCGCATAATGTGGGTCAATTGTTCGGATATGCAGCATCGAATGCAGCTGTGCCTAATTAACAAAAGTCCTGCGATTGCCTGAAAAGGGAGAAGAAGAGCCATAGCCACAGCCAGAGAAGGGAAAGTTGTTCCCGTGAACTTTGACACGATTTTGCGATACGTTACGTTGGCATCGTTTTTGCGTGCATGAAACTGTGTCAGGTAATTGCGTTCAATAAGCAGGTCAAATTGCGACATACATACACACACACACATACACACACACGCACGCACGCACACACGCACGAGTGTCACTTGTGGTGCATAATTGGTATATCAATTGGTTGAGACTCCTTCAGCTATCTGTTGGTGGTGCATTCGTGCATATAGCTCCAACTTTGTCCCCTTGGTCTAAGCATGCCCCAGCCATTTGCCATTTGCCATTGCATGCATAATTAAGTTTCCTCTACCACTGGCCACTCACAAATCCTGGCGGCCAAGTTTTATGCATCGTAGTATAAACGGATTCATCGCTTCGGCGTTGCCAATTGGTTTCAGCCGGCGACGGCAACGACGCCAACGACCGCAAATTTTGAGAATCGGCCAATGCTTAATTTATGCAAGACTCGAAATGAAATCGTGCGAAAACCAAATTTGCACACCACGTAGTTTAAATGTGCAGACGGCAGACGGCAGCCGGCAGGGCCCTATGGATGGGCCCAATGGTAGCCGGCAACGGTCATCGTCGGCATTGCTCAACCAGGCGGAAGGTGGCACCCACCGCCACCCACCGACAACCACCCTCCACCTACCACCCAGTGGCTAGTTCTGCTTAAAAATGACAACGAAAGCTAAATAAAATAAAAAGTTATTCAACTCTTGTGCAACCAGCGAAGTTTGTATGCTCTTTAGTCACGTTGCCACGGGGCGTATACGTAATATGAATTGCTCAGCCCTTCCATGTTGAATATTTGATTGCTGATTGAAAAGGTATGAATAATACCAAACGTCATGTATGTGAACTATTGAATCGGCTTTCGTTCTCCAGCTTTGGTTCTTAGACATGTCACGAAGATTATGGAAGATGGTTTCTCTATACATAAATACCTTTCCAATTGAAGGGTTGTAGTATCCGCTTTAAGTATATGCACCAATTTGAATGCCATCTCAAAGCCCCACACATATCTTAACGATCGGATTCTTGGTTAAATCCTTCAGGGCGATGCTCTTTCGCAAACCAAGTGTGTGTCGCAGAGGTAAACACACAAGAGTAGGCTTTGGTTTTGTTAACTTTGTCGCCTTTTCGTTAGTTGTATTTCTCATGTGGTTATTTCTTGGGACTGAGGTCTAGGCCTTTTGATAGAACCGGCAGCTTGCTGAAACAGGTATACAGGCAACCTGCTCACTCTGGAGCCGGCCAGCTTAAAATTTTGTTTTTAAATTTGGATATAGGAATCTGTCTTCAGATAATATACTTAATTTTCTGTTGTGCTAAAGTCGGTTTGAAGGTCTTGAAAACTGTTTTTATCATAACTCTATTTGAAATACTTTAAAGTGTTCTACGCACAGTTGCAAACATGGTTGTTCGTCCTGAAAGAAAGAAAGAAACACTTTGAAATTTGTTATGTTTGAGCACACCTGGGTCAAGCGATCTGTATAGCCTAAACCTAACCTTATTTAACCTATCTGTATCTGACCTTACTTGACCTTACCTAATACAACCTCATCAACTTTACTGTATATAATGGGTAATGAGATTGGATAGCACCCAATATCTTACCCACTGATGAGGGCTTTTACATCCACTCAACTTTATTGCTGAACTTTGCAATCCAATGCTATTTCAGACAGGCTTCGACTGCTCTTAAACTCTGCGCTCCCTAGTCGTCCTCTGGCTCCTTCTCTGTGTCTTCCTCTCTCTTACTCTGTCGCCTTCTTTTGGCCAACTTTAAGGCAATCAAAGTATTTCTGGGCAAGAAGTGCACTTGGTCGTTCCACTGGCTGTCGACGGGGTCCGCCATTGCGACTGCCTCCGCCACAGCCACAGCCACTCGATTATAAGGCTTGGAGCATAAATATTAGCAAGGCGTTGCCGTTGACGGAGTCGCAGTCATTTAAATGTTGCTGACGCTCCAATGTTGTTGGTTGGTCCTGCTCCTGCTGCAGCTTCAGCTTCA
Source organism: Drosophila montana (assembly GCF_035044405.1). Classification (NCBI taxonomy): domain Eukaryota; kingdom Metazoa; phylum Arthropoda; class Insecta; order Diptera; family Drosophilidae; genus Drosophila; species Drosophila montana. The sequence continues at coordinate 2,908,911 of NW_026996559.1, read as the reverse complement.
GCTCCTGCTCCTTCTCCTGCTCGCTGGCTGGTCCTCCTACTGCTGCTGCGGCTGATTATGCCATGGCCCAAATGCTGTCAACGAAGCGTCGTCGCCGAGCGCATAACCCTTTGCTCCTCGTCTAGCGCACAATGAATTAAATGAATCTCAATTTCCGTTTGGTTTGTGGTTAAAAGCCGCAGTCGTCGTCGTCGTCGTTGCTGACTAACCCCCAAATGCAAATTCTCCGACGGCAGCGAAAATGAAAACAAGCCGAAAAAGTCTCTCGAGCAAAAAAAACAACAAATTCATGCCGCATTCCTTGGCGCGTTGCTTCAATTGCCAGCGTCTCCATCTCCATCTCCGTCTCCAGCTCCATCTGCATTTGAAGTTGAAGTTGTTAGCCAGGCCGAAGTAAAAGCCGTAAATTGCTGCAAGATGCCCGTGCGCCAAGCTGCGATTCTGCAGCCAAACTTTTGTCCCGGCAAAGCGGCAAAAGTTTTAAACACACCACACAGCATTAGGCCAGGATAGGCCAGGCCAGGCGAGGCCAGGGCCATGTCACGGCAGTCGTCGGGGCCAGTACCAGATCAGGCAAGAGCCATTCCGTTCCGTTAAGTTCTGTTCCAGCGCAAGTCAAGTCGTTGGGTCGACGGCTCGACGGCTCTACGTCTGCGAAACTTTTGCGATTTGTTTGCGCGAAATAAACGCGACGCAGATAATTTGCGCAAAAGTTCTGTTGCTCCAGTTTGCCTTCCTATTACCACATTTTCCGAAACCAAAGTCTTTCGGCGCTCTCACTCTTTCTCTTCCCCTATTCTGCGCTATCCCTCTCTCTGTTTCGTGCACTCAGCTGGCTAATTTGTTTTTTCAAATAAGATCAGCAAATAATAAGCAAGACAATTGTAGTGGGTGCTGCCTACTCGCTATTATCTATTCGTTATTGGCTACTCGTTATATTCTACTGGCTACTTGCCAACTATCACTCGCTACTGTGATTCGTTTTGGTTTTGTAGCAACCATTTGCTTTCTGTCTATTCGTATTTTCTTTTTCTCTACTTGTCTACTTTTCGTTCGCTTCTTACCACTCGCTGTTGGCCAGCTTATAGCACCGAGTACTGGTTACTCGCTTTTTGTGCCTGTTAGCAATTTTAATCACTCGAAGAGAACTTACCAAATTTGTAGGCATCGCTTTGTTGGCAATTCTTTATGTCGCTATTCATTGTTAACTATTTCGATATTAGTTACTTTTATTTACTGTCGTTATATTTTATTGACTAGCGGGTATAACCCGGCCTTGCCCGTGGCACGTATGTTATAAAATCAATGTGCTCAAAAAAATGAATTTGAACAAAAATCTTTGAAAATAAGTTTGGGGCCGATCGGATGGTAAACAAAAAACTTTCATACAACCGTTTTCCGCCAATTTACCACTGTTGCGGGTGGAATTTCCCAAATCGCTGAAATACGTATTTATTAAGTTCTTATGTAGAGCTTTGAAAATAAGTTTGAAGCAAATCGGACACAACTTAAAACTTCGCCCAAAAAATCTTTAAATCTCATTCCCCCCGAAGAAGTTTGAATTCTGCGAAAAGTGTGAAACACGTATCAAATGATTTTTCTTATAGATCTCTGGAAATGAATTTGAGCGCGAAACGTCACCCACCAAATCTTTGACCTCCATTTCCACCAAGGAGGAACGTATTTTTCGAAAAGTGTGAAACACCCCTCAAATGAATTTGAACATAGATCTTTGAAAATGAGTTTGGGGCCGATCGGATGGTAAACAAAAAACTTTCGTACAACCGTTTTCCGCCAATTTACCACTGTTGCGGGTGGAATTTCCCAAATCGCTGAAATACGTATTTATTAAGTTCTTATGTAGAGCTTTGAAAATAAGTTTGAAGCAAATCGGACACAACTTAAAACTTCGCCCAAAAAATCTTTAAATCGCATTCCCCTCGAAGAAGTTTGAATTCTGCGAAAAGTGTGAAACACGTATCAAATGATTTTTCTTATAGATCTCTGGAAATGAATTTGAGCGCGAAACGTCACCCACCAAATTTTTGACCTCCATTTCCACCAAGGAGGAACGTATTTTTCGAAAAGTGTGAAACACCCCTCAAATGAATTTGAACAAAGATCTTTGAAAATAAGTTTGAGGCCGATCCGATGGTAAACAAAAAAGTTACATACAAACGTTTGTCGCGATTTTGCCACACTTGCGGGTGGAATTTCCTGAAACCCCGTCTTAACGTGCACCTACATCACATAAGGTAGCTACAGTGAAAATTTCAGCTTCCTAGCTCTTACGGCTTGGGCTGTGCGTTGATCACCAATCAGTCAGTCAGTCAGTCAGTCAGTCAGTCAGTCAGGACAAACAGTTTTATATATAGAGATGATATGGGTGACAACAATTTGTCACTTGCTGTTTGTCAGCTTATAGCACTTAGTACTGACTACTCGTTACTTATCGACTTTGTGGAAAACGGGCCATTGACAACTCGTTACTGATGTTGAACATTGGCTTTTGACTACTTATTATTGCCTACTCGTTACTCGCCACACTCCTTGGGCTGATCGTTGTTTGTATTTCTTATCGTCTCATACAAGTTTGATCCGTTAAGATAGAAGATGGTAACCCGAGCTTGCTATTCGGCGCTGGTGGTGTATTTAAAAGGGTTAACCAAAAATTTTGGTACAGAACATAAAATGTACGTAGAGTAGCAAAAAAAAAAAAAAAAAACATGAGCGCGCATTAAAAGCCGCATCCGCTTGCTCCCTATCGCTAAAAGTTTTTTGCTGTTTGCCTTTGGCCGGACCTGCCCTCCTTGTTAAATCGTTTCTTTCGCTTCAAACCGGAGGCACGCAGGCGCTCAAACTCATCCGTCGAAATGAAGTCAATGATGGGCAGCCGGTTGGTCAGCGGCACATCAAGCTCTGCGTTCTTGTGGCCTGGCCTTAATGGGGTGGCACCCTTGTAGGTGAAGGTGCCATACGCCTCCTTCTGGATGCCACTGCCCACATGTGGCAGCAGGCTTTGAGGTGGCAGCATGGCCGACTGCCGCCTCGGCACGCTCTGCTGCCCCTTCTTGTAGAAGGCACCAATGTCGGCTGGCGTGCGCACTGGCACCTGCTTTCGCATGTGGATATTGGCTGGAGCCGCCGCCTCGCGCTGCTGCGCCAAATTGAGCTGTTTCTTGGCGCGCTTGAACCGCTGCGCCGAATCCTTGATTATCAGTAGCGTTGTATTCGCCGCGGATATGGCCTTTGCCTGTCTGTGTCTGGCCACGCCCACTTTGCCTTTGGTCTGCTTTGATTTAGCCTTCGGCGGCAGCAGTGGCTGCAACGCCTTACGCACAAGCAGAGACCGGCGCTTTGGCTGCTGATGGGGCTTCTTCAATCTAAGCTTCGGCTTCGGCTTAGACGACTTCATGACGGCTCTCCGAAATGAGCAGTTTGACTTTGGCGGCTTCGACTTGAAACTATTGGCGAGTTGGGTGCGTTGTTTAATTCGAATCGGTCGTAGCTTTGCATTTGCCATGTTGCTGCCTTATTTGTACTCCAAAATTTTGCCTGTCTATCTGGCTGAATCAAATATGTTGACTGACGTTCAATGCTTCGTATGGCTTCACAGGCGGCCTACTTTAATCAACATGATGGGGCTCCTGCAGCTCTCGGCGCCAACTGACTGACTGACTGACTGACTGTCTTGGCATATGAACTTGAACACGTTTTGCCATTCGCCGCTGTCGCTGTTGCTGTCACTGTCGCTGTTGCTGCCCGTCCGCCCGTCCGCCCGATGGCCCGACGGCCCAACAGCCCTTCAAGATTTGCTTTCTTTCACCTTTTGACTTGCTGAGGTTACAAGTTCAAATGTTACAGCAATTGCACGGCCGTCGCAGGCTATCTCTTCCGCCTCGGAAAACATATATCTATATATATTTTTTATGCCTGGTGCCTGCTGCTTGATTTTGTCTTCCTGTTGTTTGTCAGGGCCTTTGCTTTATGCGCTTGTTTGTTTTACTTTTGCCTTTGCTGCCATCTTCTGATGTTGCCTGGTTGCACTTGACTGCCACTTCACTTCCTATGCTCAATCCTGCGCCCATTCTCATTCTCAATCCCGTTCCCGGTTCTGTTCCCATTCCCATTCCCATTCGCCGCTACCCAACTTCAAATAAACTTCCGTTTGGTTTCTTAGATTTTTCGTTGTAGACTAGCATATTTGCATATGCTTCTTCGTCCATGTGGGTGTGTGTGTGTGTGTGTGTGTGTGTGTGTGTGTGTGTGTCTGGAAGTACCCCTTACATTTTGTACACACTCGCTAAACGAACCAGCCCACGCCCATGTCGTGCTTCTATTGCTTTGCTTTTCACAGTTGACTGAGTCGCCCTCTCTCTATAGCTTTCTCTCTACCACGTTGCGTATACGCAACGCGTGGCGGCATCATTTAAATTCATTTGCCCAATTTCATTGCATACTTTGCGGCAGCAGCTGCCTTTCTATTGATTTTTCTTGTGACCCCTCAACGCCGATCCCAATCCGAACCCTAACCCCAACCCCGTCGCTGCTAAATGCAACTTCAACATCAACTTAGACAACAACAACATATATAGCTAACGACTCATTAATAAGGCACATACATTCATTTCTAAAGAAATTTTGTTGCCTTCTTGAGTGCGTTGCTTGACTCCTTCCCCCTTTCCACTGCTCCCTTTTGCTGACATTGTTTTGCGTGTGCGTGTGTGTGTGCGTGTGTGTGGCTGCCACAACTTTTGGTTTGGTTTCAGCTTTCTTATGTCGTTGCCGTTGCCCCATTTTAGTGTCAAGTGTTGCGTATCATTTAATGTGACACACACGCACACACATGCACACCGGGAGACGTTCGAGTGACAGCAACACATGTTTGTGCCTGCATGCTAATTTGCTGCTCTCAGCAGTTGGACATAATGACGCAATCTGATAGTCGCAGCAGAGAAGAAAAAAATACAAAGGAAAATAAAACCAAAACCAAAAACAAAGTTAGGGACGAGAAGCTTTCTTTTGGGATACCAACGTTTCAATGCTCTTGCAGGCAACGCTTTCTTCATGATATATTTTCAAACTTACCCAATAGCTGCTTCACGTAGTTTCTCCAGGTCCCACAGTCTCTCTAGGACTCTAGATCTGTACATGCTCATAGTTAGCGATGACTGTTTATGAGTTTTAGCTACCTATAATCAGGATCTAAGCTTTGCGTAGCTCCCTAGGTCAAGATGTTGCTAAGTTTATAGGTTTCTAGGTTCCGATATACTTCTATCGTGATCTTGGCCCCTTTTTTCCTTGGATTTTGCTAGACTCAAACGTTCCGAATGCCGAACTCTTGAGGTTCCTGGTAATCTAGATCTCCTTTTTGAAAGCCCTCAATCATAGAAATCCTTAAATCCTTACCTGAGGTTGCTATGCTGAATAAAACATATAAAATAATTAAATACTAAATATCGATTGGAATATTATGATATAAGAATGCCCTCTGGACGAGTATTAAATGCTTCGGGGTGAGAAAATGAACGCATTCATTGCATGGAGAGCTAAATATGTTTAGAGAGCGTCTGCCGGCCATTACTCAACAGTAACGGGAATACACAAACAGGCACGCACACAAATACATACATACACACAGTGACTGGATATCAGCATTTTTATGTTTCACAAGTGCATACACATACATGCATAGACACACGCACACACATACATACATACACTCCATACAAACGAGTTGCGGCTTGCCTAGAGTCTGTCTAATATATTGCCTGGTTAGCGCACATAAAGTTAAACATATTTCGGGAATGTGAGCTCCCAAAATCGTGACCACTGAAGTGATGAAGCGATCAGCGTAAACTTCTAATAAAAATTACAAATATTTAACGTCAGTGTAAACTCTAGTTAATGTAATTATATTTAAACGCTGATGCATTAAGTAATTTGCTAGCATAAATTGAACGCTAAAAAAAACTGAGCTCCAAGAAACTTGGATTCGATTTATCGTTAAATCAAAATTTCATTGCTTAGAAAAGAAAAACTGTCATGCAGAAAATGCAGTTACATTTGCTATGTTAATAAACAAAAATGATTAATTGACTGCGTGTCTATTGGCATAAATAAAAATAATAATGGGGATTCTGGGTCGAGTCCCCGCAAATTTCTCTTGAGCGGAAAAATTTTGTCCGAACGTTTCTGCCCAAAGAAAGTTTTCGCTGTATTATTATGTTATTTTTAGCTGAATATAAGATATACTATACTTTAATTGTTAGAACTGTAATGCAGACAATAATAGTAAAATTATGTTCTATTAGTTTTTATATGTTTTGCCAAGAATCGGCCATCAATTTTGGCTATAACTTGACAGTACGCGTATATATAGAAGGAACGCGATGTTAAATGAACAAAGTTTAAGCTGATGATCATTATAATACAAATAATTAGAGGTAAAATAAGATTATAGGAAATAAAAAAACACTACATACACGAGCCCCATCTCTATCATCTGAATGCAGTCGAATGATGTCAGTAGGTTCGATAGTCAATTATAATAATATGAAAAAATTATAATAATAATTAATCGAATGATCATTATCATATCAATATTTGAGCTATAATTTAATTATTAAAAATGAAAAAGCACGTCACGAGCCGCTCCTCTAGCTACTGATTGCAGTCGAATGCTGTGATTGGGTTCAAGAGTTAAGTTTAGGGGTTATGCTTGAGCCAGAGCATGTAGCCATACATAAACATTAAGGAGTTGAGCTGCTCCCCACTTATCAACTGCCCGAACCGGGGGCAACCATTGGGGGCTGTTGGTGACCCGCGTGAGCACGTAATACAATTCATTGCAATTTGAGCTCGTTGGCTGATTTCAATTGTTTCACAGACAATGAATGTCATGTGAGGCGATTAGCATTTGCACTGCATTCGGAGTGGACGTACGCCACGTACTGCAAATTGTTGGAGTAGCTGGCAGTGTGGCATACGGCATGCGGCATGTGGCATGAGTTTGTCGCTGACAATTTGCTTGTTTTGGCCGTAATTTGAATGCAGACTTGAGATTGTCAGTGCCAACGACCGTTTGTGACTCGGCTGGCGCTTGACTTTATTGTTGTCACATCAAATGTTGAGTGAAATTTATGCTGACATTGCGAAACACACACACACGTACAAGCACTGCCATTCTACTACCATGTGTGTGCGTTTTAGTGGGCGTGCGCACTTAATTTGATAACATAATATTTAACTCATTTATTTGATATAGTATATACTCCTGATAAATTACTTTGGATAGTTTCTGCTGTCTGTGTGCCTGCAAGGGTGCCTATCTGTGTGTGTGTGTTAGTGCGAAATGCATTTAAATGCAAATGCAACTGCAATGCAATTTATGTCAAAAGGCATTTCAGGCCATGTCAGACATGTGCCAAATGAAATTGTTGCAATTGAATACATTCAGAACAAGCAATTGACCAATCGACCAATCGGTCAATTAATTCGTGTCAAATCTCACGCGAACGCCATATATTTGCGAACAATAATATTAAGATATTACCAAAGATCAAATTTTACCAATCAAAATAAAGAGATCCATAATCCCAAATCATTTACATATCTCTAAATAAACAATGAACTTCAGTTTGGCAGAGTTTTTAAAAAAACGATTTAATTCGATTTGATGTTGATTTATTTTAAAAATTAACTATTAGTGAAAAAAAATCTTTATATATTGGATGCTCTCAAAAGTTGTTATTGACATTTCTTCATTTTGCACACGGGTATAGACAACAAAAATGGTTTTATGTAATTGCCAATGTACTTAGACTGTTCTGCGGCCTTAGTCTTTCGGGCATACCTAATAAAATATAATATTTGTAATTAATTTATTTTACGCGAAAAATAACAACTCATTTAATTTAAAGATACAACCATAGAAAACAAAGATCAGGGAATTATAATTACATTTTAGAAACGATTGGCTTGTCGGTAGGTGCCTGTCCGCTGAGGTATTGTTCTCGTAAACATATCCTTTACTTACGATAATAACAATATATTTGATATAAGTTTATATTAGACATTATTTAAAAATTTTCTTAATGAAAACGCAGCACACAGAATTGCATAAGACGGTGTCATATTGTCCACTGTGAACAGAAAGGCAATTTGTGACATAAATATGACAAACTTGACAACGATTTGTTATATAATTCACATATTTTCAATAATTTAAATAATAATAATCCTTTAACCATGGGGAGTGAAAGCTGTAGTTGGTTTCAGGCCGAACTGTGGGAGGTTGATTAGACACATCAGATCCTAGGACTTAGACGTTTTAGCCTTAGTCGGCACGTACTGCTGGTCAGCTCAGAGGCAAAAGAATCTGTCCGTCGTTATAGGGAACCGAATTGCCATTGATGTGGCACAGACTGGAGACACACCCGCATACAAGGGAGCACACGTCACCCTTCTAAAAACCCTTCTTGGGAACGACTCTAGCCTCTCGAGAGTGGTGCGACAGACAGTACCTCAGAATGCGATACTCCAATTCTAAGCTGGCATCAATAAAGCATTATATATTAATATTTTGCATTATAAAAAAAGACCACTATGTTCTCTAGGAGCAAGCGGAGCTACTGGTCTTAAAAAACGGCAGCACTTGACAAGGCAAATCAAGTTTTTAATGCCCTTTGGTATAAAATGGAAATGGAAATGATTTAAAGATAACAATACTCAAACCTAACACTTACAATTCCTTAACGCAATGGGTGAGCAAACTCTTGTGTATTTCGTGAACAAATTAGTCCACTGGATAATATGCAATCTTTTGTACAACACACCTAATAGGTCAAATTGAGGGCACAGTTTGAGAATTTGTGGTTGTTATGGATACACAGCTAAAGCGACTCCACAGCGCAATTCATTAGCCGAAGGCTTCAAACTCATTTGCTGTGCACACAGAATTCATAATGAGTTTAATGGGCTACACACACCCATCTATATATATGTATATATATATATATGTGTGTGTGTGAAATCATATACTCAAATCCTAATTGTGATTGATTTATTGGCCAATGTGGGTGGGCTAATTCTGGGGCCAGCGTATAGTTAAGAGAACCAGTGTGTCTGGGCCGTAAACCCAATGTTTAATAATAGTCGGTAGCTTAGCTGCTAATCAGTTAAGCAGCTAAGCAGCTAAGCAGTTAAGCAGCAATGAGCCAGCCCTCAATTACTTGGACGATGAAACTCGTTCAGAGCCTCATCAAAGTCAAATGCTGTTGCGGCTAATTGGAAAATCAGCTGCACTACTTGGCCAAGAGAGTGCCCGCAACGGAATGTCTTCGTTAGGCCAATGTGTCAATTAATGAGTCCCATGGAGTGGGTGAAGCTTAAATGGGTCACGGGGCAGACGGACAAACAGACAGACGGACGGAGGGACTGTTTGCTGTTAACTCCGGCTATTTATGCGCAACGCCCTGTCTCATTAGCAGCAACAGCTATACGATTGTGCCCGCGCTTGTGTCTATATAGTCACTATATAGACTACCATTCTGACCATGTAACCGTGTGACAGCAAACACAATAAACAGCAGCTCAATTCATTCAATTTGTTTGTTTTGATGCACGTTTAAGTGTCGTAAGTGGCTCGTTGAACTCACTCGCAATTGCCGCAATTGATTTGAATAAGTGCCAGTGTGTGTATGGGTACCCGAACTGTATCTATTCGAGTGTGGGTGGCATCTAAAACAGTTCTCTAGATTGTCTCAAGTGAATAATTGCCCTGCATTTCACTGATCAGCGCAATAATGATCTGAGGTAAGCTCTCTTAACTACATGCTTCAAACGGCAATAGAATATGGCGTGCACGCAAACATTTTATATGTTATCCAAAAGAATGTTCGGAATCTCTTCTTTCTCATATAAATGGTCTTTAAGTCATCAGACAATAATCCTAGGAACATTACCTTAAGCCCCAAATTTATTGAGTGAATCTTTCTCGCAGCTTATGAGCGCCATTTACAGAGAAAATCAATTTGGCATTTTTCCTCACATAGAAAAGTTGTCTATCTAAGAGACTGCTCATCCAAGGGTTGTTTATGTCCCAGCAAAAGAATAAAAATTCGGTAGTTTTATTGTTAGAGAGCAGAGTCCTTATCGCATCGCTACTTAATACACACGCCTGCACATTGTCAGTATAATTAAGTCAGAGTTCCCCAAAATACTTATATGCAGAGCAGTTACCTTAAATAGTAAATGTTTATTCGCTTTTCAATCAGATTATTCACAATGACACGGATATTCATTCATTTGTAATGCACAAAGCCGCTAAACTGTGTTTGAGTGCTTCCATTCTCGGTGCTAATTAATTGCTTCAGTTCTGTTGCATGCGTTAAGGCGCTTAAGCAATTCGACTGGCCAAAGCGCACAAAAGCAACAATCGCATTAACGACAAATCCGCTAAATCGCCACCCACCGCCCTTCAGCACCACTTTTCACGCCGAAACGCCCATCACTCATCTACTGTTACCCAACACACAGTCAATTGAAACACCTCGACAAGTAGTTCAAAGCGGATCCAGTGCTGAACAATGGCAGCGGCCATGAAATTGCTATGACTGATGCTCAGCCGGATTGATGGACTGACTGACTCACTGACTGCCTGTCTGAATGCTAGAATAACAGAGGCTTGTAGTGTGCATAGTAACATGGATTGAATGAGAAATCGCATTACAACAATTAAAGGCACAGAAAGTGGGCGAACAACACTTTAAATACCCAGTTAACAGGACATGACAGATATTCTCTTTCGGATCTGATCCGACTTTCAATTATTTTATTTATATTTATATTTATATTTATATTTATATTTATATTTATATTTATATTTATATTTATATTTATATTTATATTTATATTTATATTTATATTTATATTTATATTTATATTTATATTTATATTTATATTTATATTTATATTTATATTTATATTTATATTTATATTTATATTTATATTTATATTTATATTTATATTTATATTTATATTTATATTTATATTTATATTTATATTTATATTTATATTTATATTTATATTTATATTTATATTTATATTTATATTTATATTTATATTTATATTTATATTTATATTTATATTTATATTTATATTTATATTTATATTTATATTTATATTTATATTTATATTTATATTTATATTTATATTTATATTTATATTTATATTTATATTTATATTTATATTTATATTTATATTTATATTTATATTTATATTTATATTTATATTTATATTTATATTTATATTTATATTTATATTTATATTTATATTTATATTTATATTTATATTTATATTTATATTTATATTTATATTTATATTTATATTTATATTTATATTTATATTTATATTTATATTTATATTTATATTTATATTTATATTTATATTTATATTTATATTTATATTTATATTTATATTTATATTTATATTTATATTTATATTTATATTTATATTTATATTTATATTTATATTTATATTTATATTTATATTTATATTTATATTTATATTTATATTTATATTTATATTTATATTTATATTTATATTTATATTTATATTTATATTTATATTTATATTTATATTTATATTTATATTTATATTTATATTTATATTTATATTTATATTTATATTTATATTTATATTTATATTTATATTTATATTTATATTTATATTTATATTTATATTTATATTTATATTTATATTTATATTTATATTTATATTTATATTTATATTTATATTTATATTTATATTTATATTTATATTTATATTTATATTTATATTTATATTTATATTATATTTATATTTATATTTATATTTATATTTATATTTATATTTATATTTATATTTATATTTATATTTATATTTATATTTATATTTATATTTATATTTATATTTATATTTATATTTATATTTATATTTATATTTATATTTATATTTATATTTATATTTATATTTATATTTATATTTATATTTATATTTATATTTATATTTATATTTATATTTATATTTATATTTATATTTATATTTATATTTATATTTATATTTATATTTATATTTATATTTATATTTATATTTATATTTATATTTATATTTATATTTATATTTATATTTATATTTATATTTATATTTATATTTATATTTATATTTATATTTATATTTATATTTATATTTATATTTATATTTATATTTATATTTATATTTATATTTATATTTATATTTATATTTATATTTATATTTATATTTATATTTATATTTATATTTATATTTATATTTATATTTATATTTATATTTATATTTATATTTATATTTATATTTATATTTATATTTATATTTATATTTATATTTATATTTATATTTATATTTATATTTATATTTATATTTATATTTATATTTATATTTATATTTATATTTATATTTATATTTATATTTATATTTATATTTATATTTATATTTATATTTATATTTATATTTATATTTATATTTATATTTATATTTATATTTATATTTATATTTATATTTATATTTATATTTATATTTATATTTATATTTATATTTATATTTATATTTATATTTATATTTATATTTATATTTATATTTATATTTATATTTATATTTATATTTATATTTATATTTATATTTATATTTATATTTATATTTATATTTATATTTATATTTATATTTATATTTATATTTATATTTATATTTATATTTATATTTATATTTATATTTATATTTATATTTATATTTATATTTATATTTATATTTATATATATTATATATTGTTTATTTGTAGCCAGGGTATAAAAGAGTCCTGCAAAAAGTTGTTCTCTTTTTATTCTTCGGGCCATTTGGCAGCAAATTGTCTAACAAAGACTTAAAGGCTTAAAGCACAAAAATCTCCTTCGTCAATTGTGTGGAGGGCGGCGCATCAGCCGCCTTGTCCATGCAACCTCTTCGAAACGCCCTACCCCAAAACACCCCAGCTCTTCCTAGCTGCGGCTTTGGAACGTAACAGCTCGCACATTCAATCAACGAAAATGAAAACGAGATGAGCGGCTGCGCTGCCAGTTGGATGGTTGTTGGTGTGTCTATGTGTGTGTGTGTGCTTGGGCGTGTGTTTGGGTGGTGTGTGCACACTTATTCATTCATTTGTATACTAATAGGCGCACAATCAGACAAAATGACAGACAATCAGTCAAACAAACAAACAAACACACAGAAAACACACGCGGAAAGCAGCAAGCGGCAGTGGCAACGGCAACGGCAGCGGCAACGGCGACGGCAACAAACGACATTATCCAAAGTCAACAGCACACGCACACACGCGCACCCCCTACACACATGAGTTGACTGGCTTGGCTGCGGGCACACACACCCACCCACACACACAAACACACGCATTAGGTGCGCTTTATGTTTATCTCAAAATGCGATGCTTGGCTGCTGATGAGTTCTCTGTCCCACAAAGTACAGCAGCTTTTGCCCATTTCTTCTTCTTCTTGCTACATAAGATGATGGCAATTCGTTGGCTCCCAACTTTGCTGTCGTTGTTGTTGTTGTTGCATAAACCGCTTAGCGGCGTAATTTAAATCCCTTTTGTGTTCAAAAACTCGTGAAAAGCCTTTCAAAATAATTATCATAATGGCAAATGGCTGTTGTTGTTGCTTCTAATTGTTGTTGCAGCTCATTGTTATTGTTGTTGTTTTTCTTGTTTGTTGTTGATAGGACATAATAGGGTGGCACTTGGGCATGTTGTTACTTCGCCAACTTGTTGGCCACATGCTCATGTTGTTAACTTTCTTCTACCAGCGGCAATTAGAGAATTTTCGTTTTGATTTATAGGATTGGATTAAATGCAATCAATTAATATGATTAAATTAGCGTATGTAATTAGCAATTTAAATAAGTATTCGGGCATTAGGTAACGGGCCCGTCAATTTACCAACTTGTGACCACGTGAATATCTTAGATTATATACTCCACACAAATATCTTTTACAAAACTAAGAATGTATCTGTATATATAAATAAAACATATCTGTTATATATATTATACTAGCGGGTATAACCCGGCCTTGCCCGTGGCAAGTATGTTATAAAATCAATGTTCTCAAACAAATTTGAAATGATTTTGAAACTGATCGGACGGTAAACAAAAAACTTTTTTACAACCGTTTTCCGCCAATTTACTACTGTTGCGGGTGGAATTTTCCAAATCGCTGAAATATGTATTTATTAAGTTCTTATGTAGAGCTTTGAAAATAAGTTTGAAGCAAATCGGACACGACTTAAAACTTCGCCCAATAAATCTTTAAATCGCATTCCCTCCGAAGAAGTTTGAATTCTGCGAAAAGTGTGAAACACGTATCAAATGATTTGTCTTATAGATCTCTGAAAATGAATTTGAGTGCGAAACGTCCACCCACCAAATCTTTGACCTCCATTTCCACCAAGGAGGAATGGAGTTTTCAAAAAGTGTAAAACACCCCTTAAATGAATTTAAACATAGATCTTTAAATATGAATTTGGGGCCGATCGGATGGTAAACAAAAAACTTTCATACAACCGTTTTCCGCCAATTTACCACTGTTGCGGGTGGAATTTTCCAAATCGCTGAAATACGTACTTATATAGTTCTTATGAAGAGCTTTAAAAATAAGTTTGAAGCAAATCGGACACAACTTAAATCGCCGCCCAAAAAATCTTTAAATCGCATTCCCCCCGAAGAAGTTTGAATTCTGCGAAAAGTGGGAAACACGTCTCAAATGATTTTTCATATAGATCACTGGAAATGAATTTGAGCGCGAAACGTCACCCACCAAATCTTTGACCTCCATTTCCACCAAGGAGGAATGGATTTTCCAAAAGTGTGAAACACCCCTCAAATGAATTTGAACAAAGAACTTTAAAAATAAGTTTGAGCCCGATCGGATGGTAAACAAAAAAGTTACATACAAACGTTTTTCGCGATTTTTCCACACTTGCGGGTGGAATTTCCCAAAACCCCGTCTTAACGTGCACCTACATCACATAAGGTAACTACAGTTCCTAGCTTTTACGGGTTGGGCTGCGTGTTCATCACCAATCAGTCAGTCAGTCAGTCAGTCAGTCAGTCAGTAGTCAGTCAGTCAGTCAGTCAGTCAGGACAAACAGTTTTATATATAGAGATAAAAGAGTTTATTCTGACTGACTAGAAGTCTAGGCTAGAAGTCAAAAGATTTTACCGCAGCTTCCTTTCGGGTCACACTAGAACTGTCCATGTGGTGGAAAAAGACGCTAGTTATGCGACAAAGCGTTATTAAAGTACCATTTTTATTAAAACACTTCCTGTAACAGTTACAATTCCTGAAGTTAATAGATGCTTATTTCATTTAATTACTTAATTGAAGCGAAAGGGTTTCACGCTTTCTTGTGGTATTCAGACAACAATTAAAATGTCTCTTGCCTTGCCTTGATGGCACTTAATTACACATGATTGCAAATGATTCCATTGTGAAACAGAGAGCACTTGTCCGCACCTTTAGCTCCATTGTGCTGCTGTTTTCTAATGCCTCACATTGTTCACGACGATGATGATTTTGATGGGTTAATTAGCATTCAGATTCATTTGACGGCATTCCTGACATTCCAATAGATTGGCAAACTAGGAGCGCAAGTTTTGAGGCCGTCATGACAACGTCCACCACTCAGAACTGTGCATTGCCCTGTCTACTCTATGCCTATCTCACTCGCTCTCTTTCTCTTCTCTCAGTTTCTCTTTCTCCGCCTGTCTCCATCATGCTGTCAAATGAAGGCGGCAAGCGAACAAATCACAATTAAAATGTCTGCTGGCGTTTTCATAAAGTTGCAATGCCAACTCTCAGATTGCCTTAAACATATTCCCACTTCGAATAAGAGCTGGGAAATGTTAAGAAAATGCTGCGCCTGTTACGTGTATCGTCTGGTCAGAGTCAGAGTCAGAGTGAAAGAGAGCGAGTGTGGGAAAAGGGGGCACGTCCAAGGGGCGACTTCCGCCGAACCTTAACAACCATAGCACCATGCCCACCCGCAGCTCATAGACATGTCAGTTGATTTTTATATATGGCTTGCTTGTAGTTTCTTGTTTGGCTCAGTTGCGACAGGGGCGTGGGGAGGGGTAGAGGCAGCGGGAGAGGTGTTTCTGGTACCCCGACAAGAAGTCTCTGCGCCAATTTCATGTGCAGCGCAATTTTCCTGTCTGTGACTTTTTTCCTCGCCCAGAAACAGCCAAAACACGACTTTCTGCTATGGCAGCGGGTGGGGAGGGGCGTGGCTACGCCCAATGTCTGCCTTGCAGGGCTGTCTGCACGCGATGTTTAACGTCTGGCGGCTGCTACTTAGGAGCCGCAGGCTCAGAGGACCTCAGCACATGCCACACGACCAGAGAACCAGACGGGTCCGCCGGATGGACGCTCAGACGGCACCCACTGCCAGACGATAGACGATAGGCAAATGCAAACATGAAACTTTTTCGGCTAAAGCCAACGGACCAAGCCTCATCGACGGACTTGGGGAATTCCCCCCTCTCCCCACCCACTGCCATGCTGCATATACCTAAGCAGCAAAACCCGCCAACCGGCACCGCCAATCATCGGCGTAAATTGAGCTCATTGTGGCCTAACACCATTACACGCTCTTATAAAAGTACGTGTGTGTGTGTGTGTGTGTGTGTGTGTGAGAGTGTGTGACGCTGGAGCCAATGCAAGCAGCGCCTGCCAATTGCAGCAGCTCCTGTTGCAGCTCCTCCAGCGCCTGTGTGAAGTCGTTAAATGCGGCAAACTAAAATAAATTGACCCAAGTCGTGTTTCGAGCATGAAATGCATTTTTATTGCACTTGCTGCTCCAGAATTTCGTCATGAACTATTGAAATGCACAAAGATATTGACTGCGACCGACTCTCAATGTGTTTCGCTGCCGATACTTGCTGCCCGGTCCTCGGTTCTCGTCCTCACTTCTCGCTCCTCCATTGCCGGCTATCTGTGGAAGCCAAGTAACCTAAACAATTTAAAGTACACCGCTGAAATCTAGAAATCTACCTCAGAGTTTTTTTTTGCCTCTGTTTGTCGAAATATAGTTTAAGGGACGGTTATGCTTGGAGCTTATAATGAAGGTACGGCATCGGTTTCAATGGAAGATGAGTGAATACACTTTGCATGACGATGCATGATCTGTTCAATGATTTATTTCTCTAGTTAAGTTACTCCGACAAAGGCTTGTCTTAGTTAAAGTCTTAAACTATAACAAATGTATTTAAAAAAGATA
Organism: Drosophila montana; assembly: GCF_035044405.1. Lineage (NCBI taxonomy): Eukaryota > Metazoa > Arthropoda > Insecta > Diptera > Drosophilidae > Drosophila > Drosophila montana. The sequence continues at coordinate 2,891,572 of NW_026996559.1, read as the reverse complement.
ATACACAATTTTTTATCTGGTTTAAAGGGGTTAAGAGTGAGCCGATATTATTTTTATCAGACCAGATAAAGATTTGCTGAAAATGCGATCCGTAAGTGTGCTAAAACGGGGGTCAAAGTTTGTAAAAGCGTCAAGATAATGCAACCATAAAATTTTCTTTTGCAAAGGTGATTATATGCGGCTTTGGTGCGTGAGCGTCGGACTATTAAGCGAGAAGTCGTTGGTTCAAATGCAGCATTCACATTATTCTCAAAGAAATTGCAATTGCGTTTGTATTGTATTCTGAGCTGCTGCTGTGTTAGTTGGTTGTTTTTTCAGAGTGGGTAGTTGTTGCTGTTGAGTAATTTAGTTTTATTAATTTAGTTAATTTAGTTTTATTAATGCTGAAGCAAACGAGCTCATAGCGCGGCTACATTTGGTGTTGGTAGAAGAGGTTTCAGGGCATGCCCTAGTCGGGAACTCCCGACTAGAACCTCTTACGTGTCTCTTATTGAATTTGAGGCGATAAAATTCATGTGTTGGAAAATTAATATGAGCAACGAGAACTGTAGATTTACAATCGCCGCGCTTAATTTCTTAGTCTGCATTAAGCATAAAGGACAATGTTGTCTATTCTTATTGTTTGATGATTTTAGGCTTAGCGCGCATAATTGGTTTTTTGTGAATGATTTTATGTTAAGTCTTTGGACTGTGTAATTGATATGCTGTCTTACATAAGATATTCTGTGGGAAACTAACTAAAGAGTAAAGTAAAATTTCTCTCTTATATTCTTTGTGGTATATTGTGTATGTATGTCACTATATATATGTGCCCTACGTTCCGTATTAAATAAATAAATTCTTACTATTAGGATTATTTTTCTGTCCACATTTAGTCCTGACTAATATCTGTCTTTTATCCTTTTATCTACTTGCAGGTAGGGTCAATAAAATCTTGAAAAATCACATCAAAAACTGGACGCTAATTGCCCCAGCCATAATCCTGGCGCTGTCCCCTTCCTAGACCAACTGCGGTGCGAGTGCGGACTCTGCTCGCAATGTTTTGTTGTGTTGTGTTTGTTGCCGACCCGCGGCTTCATAAATTTTAATGTAATATTTTCGTGTTGTACATTTTGATGGCGCCAAAACGCTTACAACGCCGAAAATTATGCCATAAAAATGCACAGTACTAATTAAGCCAACAAACATGGCCAACTAAAAGGCCAGCCAAACAACCCACCAACAGACAGCAAGCGAAATTCTTTTTTAGAAATGTTTCGCTGCGTCTCTCTCTCTCTCTCTCCACTTTTCTATCTCTCTCTTTCGCTCTTACTATTTCTTGCTCTGTCATGTTGTTACTTCCTCCGTCCCGGGACTTCAATCGCCGCCTTCTTAATGGCCGTTTTTTCTCTCTATTTTATATACCCTTACTGAGGAGGGTTTTGTAGTTACATCATGACGGTAAGGCAAAAAAAAAAATGTATTAGAGTTCGGTTTGCGGTTCAAACTAATGCCTCGATTTGAGATTCGGTTCCTGAACCTGAATTTGCACATTCATAGGTATTTTAAATTTTAATGTTTAAAGTTAAACATTTGAGTATACTAAAATTCTATATATATCTTGAGCGCTAAGTCTGATGCCATAAAATGTTGGAATAATATGGAATATGGAATATAAAGTCAAATAGTAAAAATAATTATATTAATAATATCTAATATTACAATCATACATTTCATACCAATATTATTATCATATTATATTCAGGTCAATATAATATAAATTATATATTCATTTGCATGGATCTGAGCGCCTGTTAAAGTAACTTTTGAAGATTTGTTAATAAAAAATATGTATGTATATTGCTACCGAATCGGATCTTGACTCCAAACAAAAAAGCGATAACAATTTTTTATTATAAAATAATGCTCGTATCAATCCACAAGCACAGTTCAGTCTTCGATGGTTATTAAGTATTATAACTATTTGTTGTTGTTGCTGTTGCTTTTCAATTTCTTATGGATCGGAAAAAGTTTCCTTTTTAATATGAATATATATATATATATATGTATATATATATATTTCAATGGATTTAGGGAGACTTTGGGTTCTTTAAAAATATATTTCAATGACATATATATTGCATTGATTACCCATCTCTGTTATTTATACTTAGCTGACGATCATTTGAGCTGGCTTGAATAAAATCTTCCTCTGACTGGAAGTGTAGTTCAATTTCGGCATTCCGAAAGATTCTCAGCTCTCTGGAGTTGTTTTCTGCCTTTTTCAAACTGTTTTCTGGACACAGACCCATCCTCCTCTTGTCGTGCGCCATTTCAGCTGTAAGTGTAATCATCGCACGATGAAAGCCGCTTACAATAATTGCCCCGCGTTGTCCGACATTGCGTCCTGCTGCTGCGCCCTCCGTCGCCCTCCTTCCACCTCCTGTCGCCCAGCCGCCAGCCCAGTCGTGGCAGCCATTGAGAGCATCCATTTTGCTTTGGCACTACGTTTGGGGCTCTGCAAATGTAACCGGATCAGGATTCGGGGAGCAGGGGCTTTGAACATTTTTTTTTGATACCGCTTTTGGTTAATTCATTGAAGGCGCAGCACAAAGCGCAACGTTTTGTGTCGATTTCCGAACAATGAGCAAAGGGGAGCGGGTTCGGGTTGCGGGCTGCGGGCTGCGGGCAACGGAAAAGCGTAAACGAAATCGCAATCATAAGTAGGTTGCGGGATAGCACAAGACCCAGTCCATATGCTGCCCGGAATGCATAGCAGGATAAAGCAGCGCCTGGATGTACGTAAATTCGAGGCAGTCATTAGAGAGTTTCCACGTGATTAAATCTCAGCCAGCTACTTGGCATACCTGGCTGAAAGGCAAAAAATGCATAGGAGAACAGCCAATAGGTAGCAGCCAACGGGCAAACCAAAGTGTACTTAAAAATGCTTATTCACCTGCTTATTGGCCAACAATAGCTTTAATTAAGTCCAGTTGTGCCTTGCACAATGCCGCTTAAGTGGACTTTTATCTGAAACATTCATGCATCTCATATTCCTTATTTAATTAACTAGCTTACCCTTTTGCCTTGGCAAAGGTTTTTTTTTCTATTTAAACGATTAATTATTCATACATAATTTTTGTTGTCTGTGGAGGTAAATTGTTCATAGATGCTTTCAATTAATTTTGCAAATAAGTGAATAAGAAACCAAAATATTAATTTAATTTTACGCACACTAAAAATACTCTCGAAAATGAACAAAATGTATTTATTTGTGTCGGAAAGAAAATGATAAACATATTCAAACGCACATGGATCCTTCCTGCCGAGTTCTGCAAAATAAACATTGATATTAATATAACGAGGACTGCATCCGCTTCCTCAAGTTAATTGTAGTACGAATGAAATCCGAATGCTTTGTTTTTAATACATTGAAGATTCCCCCTCGAAATTCAACACCGTTACAGTCTATCTTATCTTAAGCGTAATCTTCTAAAAGGTTTAAGTTCGTAGCAGAGCTAATAGTTGAGCCCCTGACCTAGCCTAGACTAGCTCCATGGTCTCTAAGTTGGCTTGCCTGATGCCATCTTGTATCCGTTCTGTATGTCTCCCATATTGTGGAGCTGTAGCTTCTCATTGTTTCATTTACTATCCAAATATATACCGAAATGTAGAATATATTTCTGAATTTTCTATATGCCTGCGTGTTTTTGCGTGTCACGCGGCAATGTGACTCACGCGCCCATCTCCCATGGGAGACTTGGAGAAATTGCATCATGCTCTCCTGATTAATTTGATTTTGTGTTGCTTCGCTGGCTCCCAAACTAAAACGTTAATAAATAATTTAATTTATGTAAGTATTTTGAGGGACCTCCATAAATGTTATTCATGTAAGCAGCCCAGCCTGGCCCGCTCCACCGGCCCGCTCCACCACCCCCTCGTTCATCATCTCTCCCCCCTCTGCTGCTGCTGTGGCTGTCCCTGTCGCTTTGCATGAGTTGTTGGTCAGTTGGTGAAGCGAATTCTGGCAACAGGAATCGTGGACAACAATATTTATGCCTTTTGCTTTGTTGGCCTGTCAATGTTTTTGTTGTTGTTGCTCCTGTTGTTGTTGTTGTTGTTGTTGGCATTGTTGTTATTGTTGTGGGGCCTAGACGAGGGTCGACGTTGCGGCTACGCATTCGGCTTTCATTTTGTTGTGCTGCCTTCATATTGTGTCCCTCCTTCCCAGAAAAAAAGAACAGCAAGAATGCTAAAAAAGCAAGGGTAGCCAAATGGTAGCGACTAAGAGTTACCCTCTTTAGGCCATTCCTCTATCTTAGAGACCTTTGAAAAAACGTAACCCTACTGAAAATCGTGTACATTTCATACATGCTGTTCGGACTGTTACATAATCACCCATTGGCCGGACAGGCCCTGCTGTTGTCCGCAGGGTATAAGAAACTTTTGGTCATTTATGTCATTTCATATTTATTAAGCGGTCTCCGCATAATTGGCAACTCTGCCTCTATCTGACAACATGGAAACCTTCTGCCCCTGACCAGCTCTCTCCTCTCGCCCCTCTCGTCCCAAGGCCGCCCCGTGCTTGGCCCAAGTGCAGCGCTTAAAGCCACCGCCAGGGCCCGCGTGGCTGGCACTTAAAAGCCGTTGGGCGCACCACACGGTGGCTCCGGTGGAAGCACATCGGACATGGTGAGGCTGCTGCATGCAGATCGTAATAAAATTGAAAGGGGCGTGTTAAGTGGCACATAAAATGATTGCACTTTAAAATAGCAGAACTTCCACTAACGCCCCTCCCCCCAGCCCTTTACCACAGCTCCCCTGTAGCTGTAGATGCTGCTTAAATAAATAAACGCATTAAAACCCGCCGCCGAGCAGCGAAAATGCTATTAATTGAGTTGCATGCGGTTAATACACTCAGCAAATATTTCTAGTAAGTAGACAAATTCAATCAGGATTTTATTATTTAAAGAGAAAATGTGAAACTACATTTTGCTTTAAAAATCGATTTTGCATTCGATACCCGATATTAATATCGTTCAAGTGCCACCACTAAATCAAAGCAAAGCAGGATTGATAAAAATCAAATTGCTGAAACAATTTTAAATCATTTCGCAAGAACTTGCACATATTTCGAATGTCCATGTCTGCGGTATGTTTCGCACAATGCTGAGAGCCTTGTGAAATTTAATAGCTCCGCTAGATTATTATTTAATGGCAAAACAGTCTGAATACCCTTTTTGATTGAGTGATTTATATTTTGGCTAGCATTTCATATACTAAAATTAGTGATATGTTTCCTGGCATTAACTATTATTTGGCTGTTTTTCTCAGTGCTGCTGTTGCCTGTCAGCTGCCAAGCAGGCGGTTTATTTGGTTGGATCGGGGCAGCTTGGGCTGGGTTGGTTCAGTTGTGCTTTGGTGGACACGCATAATGCATATTGCATGGGCATGGCACTTACAAAATATCACGTCATGTGGCAACGGGCGGAAAGGCTCTTATGTGCTTACCCCTTCTCCTGCACCGCCCAGCCCGTTGCCCCAGCCAGCGCACTTGTGGCAGCTGTCTGGTCTGGTTGCATCATTTTTGGCACACTTGACTTTGACTTTGGCACATCAAAGCCCATTTGGCAAACTGCAACTGCCACGAGCTGGGGCACAGCTCCAGCACAAACTTGTGCCCTGTTTGCGGTTGCCAGTCCCCCGACCCCCTTCCCCCTTCCCCCACCCTACATTATACTGCCAGCAACTCCGAATGGTGTCTGGCTGCGGTTGCCTCAAAGCACTCGTAGCATTTGCATATTTTATTGTGTTTTAATTAACTAAAATTCTACATTGATTTTGTTTGGCCAGCCAATCGGAGCCAAGTCGAGCCAAGACTTTCACTGCGACCCGTTTGTTGCCCTGCCTGCGGCTAACCAGGGCCACGCATATTGAACGCATTGGGGTCTCCGATTATACACTCTACTCTGTGGCCACTTGTGTCACAGCTGTGTGTGGCAAGTGTTGGCCCATTAAGTTTATGGTCGATGTGCTGCTGCCAGTTCGAGCCAGCCAAGCATAACGCATTTTCTGCAGTCAGTTCAAAAAGTTCCCCTCCTTAACCATAGAATAAAGATTTTATTCCACAAATCAACCTCAATTAAAGTCTGATTGATATGAATATGATTCACCTAATGCCAAGCCATGAATCTTAAAGGCTTAAATATTTGTACAAAGCAGTCAAATGAATTTATTTACCACCTACACATATTCATAGTACCTTATCAAGTACTCGAACATCCTTGCCTCCTGCTTCTCTTAGTCCCGCACTATGGGAAATAGACTGGCTTGAATAACCTCGGTATTTATCCTCCACTCCTTATGAAGACTTCACTGCTCAGGTATTCCTATTCAAACGAACAAGACTATGGCTGTAAAAGGGAGCCTTTTCCTTATACATGGGAAGGTTTTCATTTGTTTGTCTCTCAAGATATCCTTAAATTGTTGTTTAGAGAAGCTATCGCAAATTTAAAAAAGCTTATTCTGCGTATGCTGTATGAGAATATACTTGTCAAATGTGTTATAGTTTCCGAATTAGATGCGTTCAGACGAGCAGACTTGCGCCAGCATGGCTAGATACACTTAGATTATCGGTCTGATCATGAGTATTTATACATATATCTTATATGGTCAAAGAGGACGCCTTGTGACTGTTGCACATACATATTATACCTCTGGGATATTTTCAAGCGCAGGGTCTGATAATTTGTACAGCTCATGGAAACTTAGCTAACTATTACTGCTCCCATAACAGAAGCTAAGCTAACTGAATTATTGAATACGGATACCCAGTAAAATTTACGTAGGTGAATTTTTACTGAACTAAGTCGGGGTTTCGGAATATTCGACTCACAAGCAGGGGAAGGCGGCTGTCAAAGTTTGTATAAATAACATCAAAAACTACAAAGGCATATAATTGTGATTTGCAAAGCGACATGAAGAGCGTGCGGGAGGTCAGCGGTTCAACTTCAGCAAAAATGTCAATTTTTTAATTTTTTTATACAGAGCAAATAGGGCCGCAGAATGTGTTAGAACCCGATGTGAGGAAACGGAGTAAGATAAAAGTGGACATGATTTTAAAATTTTTTTATTTTTATTACGTTTATCAGAGTGAGGCTCGGGCGTGTCATAGTTTAATAAAAGCATTTGGTTTAAGGTAGCTTAGTTTAGATATTTACAGTTAGTAGATGGTAATATGTTCATTTTGTTTAGACTAGACTAGAATCTATTTTGTTTGGCTGAGGATCTGCATGCTGACACTAAAGGCATCGATCGACTAGACCTCTTGAAAAGGTCCTTTTAAGCCCCCTTCTTCTTCGCCTCTTTAGCAGGTTCCTTGCCAGGACGTTAGGGTGGTTGTGGAGCTTAATGAGGTAGCCATCTGCTTGTCTGTTGACAACGTTGCCTATCATTGGAACCTTAAGGTCATTTGCGATGTCCCGTGTGCTAATATACCATTCGGCTCCAGAAATGTTTCACAAGGTCTTGCTCAGTGGACATGACAGTTTTCTTTTGTTATTAGAATTTGAAGTTAAGTGATTTCTTGCAGAGCTTTATGGTGAATGCGTAGACGCGTGGTGGCCATGAAAGAGGTTTTTTTAAAAATGTTTTAATGGCAATGGCATTTTAAATATTATTAATATGAGCCCGGCGACGACGGGTAATTTCTTGTATTTGTAATGTATAAAACGAAAATGCGGCTGTTGCTTGTGTTTTAATACTTATTTTGTTAAATCAAAAAGTGATAGGGATGCGTGGGAGCGGAGGGGAGTACAGGAGGGAACATGCAAGTACATGTGTATATAACAGGTTTTTTAATGGGCCAATTGGTTTTCCTTAAATTTCATTTTTGTTTTAATTTAGTTTTAAATCTACCCACAGCAACTTGCATCTCCAATTGCACCCAGATACATGAATCTCCTGCATAATTTGCTGATTATATTTTACACGGTTTGTTGAAAATGAATTCAAAGCGGATTGGATGAAAAACAACACCGTTTTACACAAAAGTTTTCCAATATTAATATTTTATGAAAGATCTTTCGTTTTGAGAAACTTCCATTTTCCGTAATGTGTTAAGTATGTAGAAAATGGAATTTTCATAAATATCTTAAAAATGAATTTGACGAACGGAAAAAAACGTTTCTCACCAATTTTCCACGCTTGCGAGTGGAATCCGGTGGTAGTCCGTGCACTTACATAACATTAGGTAGCTACTGTGAGAAATTCAGGTTTGTAAGCGAGCGTAGCTCTGTACAGGGTATTTGCTAGTCAGCTGCGCTCGACTAAATCGCTATTCTTGCTGTTCGGGGCAGGGGCTCGTAATTAAATTAATGTTTTTATTATGGCTGAGGCAATTTAAATGCCGCAGATTAAAATCATTTTACAAACTTTTCAAACTGGTTAAAACGCTGTTGAATTCGAATCGTTCGATTGCAGCGAAAAAAGGTTTGTTGCAATTAGCGATAATTGTTATTAAATAATTTGTGCGTTAAATTCGAGGCAAGCAATTTGAACGGCGCTTTCAGTTTAGTTTATCGGGCTGTCATGTTTGATGACCAAATATTTTGTTAGCTTGGCAAAGTTTCGGCCCAATTGTTGCCATTGTCCGAGGCTATAAATCTGCATTAAAACTTCATTTGCATATTTGCCGAGTGTCTAGAAAAGAGTTGTTGGCCAAGCGCGTAGCCAGGTGCGGGGAGCGGGCATGCTTTTTTAACGAGCCTGGTCAGAGACAACAACAACAGCAACAACTACATTGGGCCAAGTCAAGGAGATTTTGTGTATGTTGAAAAATGAAATGTCATTGCTAAGGCCATGGCTAAAAAGTTGTTAGCCACGCTAAGAGCCCTGTCAGTTGCCACTTGTTTCACTTGGCAGCGGGCAGCGGGTAGTGGAGAGAGGGGTGGGGGGAGGGGGGAGGAGGGAAGCCGAGCTACATTTCTAGCAGTAGCTGGGGCCAGTTAATTTATCAGCAAATTGTTAAATGCAGCTGACTGCAGCTTTTTGGGCCAGGCCAACAGGCAAACAAACATGGCCAAGAGCTGCTTTCATTCTCCGTCTCTCTTGCTCGCCCTCTCCCGCTGTCACGCTCTCTGTTTTGCTTGAGCCACAGCTTCAGCTGCCGACATTTTGACAAATTAAAAATTGACTACTGAGCCAGCCACTTGACTTGAAGTCCGTCCAGCTGGCCGCCTGTTAGCAGTTAGCCAGATTCTGACAGCAGTCCATCAAATTGGCCCAATCCGAGCAGCTGATAAATGCATTTTGATGGCTTCTGCATAACTTTTGTTTGCTGCCAGCGCCCATCTGGGCTTTTTAATTCTCAAATGGTTAAAGTGCCACATAAAAGCCGAAGCATCGTTCTACAGCCCGTTTGCCGTTCGCCGTTCGCCCTGCCTTCAACCTGCCCACAAATATTTGCCGCACTTTTTATGTGCTCTGAACAACCGCAAAATTGTTTTTTATGTGTGTGTTTTTTTCGTTTTCCGTTTTGTTTGCCAGTCGCTTGTCATAAATTTAACAGCAAGTAAATATTTGATTTGATTCAGATTCGATATGGTTTTGGATTTGAATCCTCTGAAGCCAGCGCCCAGTGGGAATCATCAGTTGATTAAATGCCGCTTTTCCGCATTTCTTGATGCGTTTTTCCATCGCTTCTCTTCATCACTTGAAGGCCATCGATGAGGGCTGAGGGGAGCAAATTCACTTGCTTCAATTTAATCACATTCAATCACAATTCAATCAGACTTGGATTTAAATTAATGTGCCATAAGCTTGCAAGCGAACTCTCGCTGTTAACGTAGATTTAATAGAACATTCTCAATTGTTCCTGATTGTTCAGAGGTCTTGTAAGTTGTTAACTCTTGCATTCCTTTCTCAGCTAAATGTCGCTTATTGACAAGTTGACAGTTCGGTTGAGGGATTTCCGCTCATCGCACTTAACTCGAATGAAAAAACTTTTCTATTATTTACAAACATTGTGAGAGCAATACCAATATATGTTTAAAATGTGTCTGGTTACCATCGTTGACATTTTAAAACCCAGTTTGAGGTCATATTCAAAGTAGTTTCTAGCCTTGATAACAAATTGAGCAAACAGCCAGAGAAATAAAACAAAAATTTGACAAACAAGATAAAAATGATTTTTGGCCTGGAAAATGCAATGGTAAAAATGTTAAAATCAAGCAGGTATTTCTTTGACTTCCTTCTAACTACAGTGGAGAAAATAATTCACATAACAAGCACAACTGCATTAGTTCAAGAATCTAAGCATTTTTGTATACCCTGTAGCCATTAAAGTTGACTAAAAAGGTAATTTAACGCCCTCCTTGATATGTATGTAGGTCTAATGTAGCGCACACAGATCAATAATATTCTATTTTAGAAAACTCCTCCAAAACAACAAATAAACCGCTTTAGTCGGGAATTCCCAACAAGGGAATACCCTGAAACTTCTTCCTCCAAATGCGTGTGGAGGAGGGGTCAAGATACTTGATCTGTAATTACTATTCTAGGAGCTCCACGACAAATTTGATTACTCTCAAAACCTAGGAAATTTGCTCAATAAACAGGATGTCGGTATCGATTCTTATCGATTGCTTTAAAACAGGCCGGTTATCGATTATCGGAAACAGACTCGTACTGCGCGGGCACTAGGAGGATATACGATCAAAATTTGCTCTAGGTTTTATAGGTTCTTATATCGACGCGCTCATAAATACAAACAGACGGACGGACGGGCAGACAAACGGACATCGCTAGATCGACTCGGCTATTGAATGCTGTTCAAGAATATATAACCTTTATGGGGTCGGATAATTATTAATATTTAATTAGAAAAACTTAATGTAGTGTGGCTTAAGCGCAATTTAAGACTGAATTTTCGCTACGCATAAAAGCCGAATAAAGAAGGTTCCTTTAATTATCGCAACTTCTCACGCGTTCAACCAACCCCTTTCCCCTCGCCTTTGCCCCTGCTGTGCTCAAGTCGAGTGCTCAGTTATATTGTGGTGGTGGGGCAAGGGGAAGTCTTAGGTATGTGGCATATGATTATAATTTTGGGATCTCGTGTGCACATGGCTGGCATATTAACATGACTGTCGTCTAATTCCTTAGCAACCTGCGCCTCTCGTCACAGCGCACTAATGTGTGTGTGTGTGTGTGTGCGTGTGTGTGTGTGTGTGTGGGTGTGCAGGAAAATGAGCATAAAACAAAGTTTATGTGCAACTTTTTGATTACAAATGCAAATTACAACGTCGACGCTGACGCTGACGTTGACGCAAACGGCAGCAGCTCATGCCGCAACTGCTGCTTGAGAACTAAGCAAAAATGAAAGAGAAAGACAGAGAGAGAGACAGAGAGAGAGAGACAGAGAGAGTTTGCACGACTAGCAGTTACCCTGTGCCCAATTAAACGAACTAACTAGTTTGTAGACCATGTGTAGGTTACATTTCATCTGAAGAGGGGCAGGGGCAGCTCATAGTTTTCGAGCTTAACTCACTGCCAATTTCGCTCAGTGAACTGTACGGCAATATGAGCTTCCGCACCTGCCCTGCCCGCTCTTGATCCCAGAGTATCTAGGAGCCGTTTATAAATGTTTTTATGCAGATCGATTCGATATTCGCTTAACATTTGCATTCAAGTGGTTAACATAATAACACCCTATTTTTTTTAACAGCTTTTAATGGGTACAGGGTATAAGAAAACTTTTTGAAATTGCAGCAAAATTGCGCCAATGTTTGTTTGTTTGTTTGTTTGTTTATTTGTTTGTTTGCTGCTAACTAATGAGTGTGTGTGTGTGTGTGACTGTGTGTGTTTCGTATTTTCCTCTTCGCCGTCTGCCATTAAGTTGTGCGCTGCTTTGGCAGCAAGTTGACAAAACATTTCATTTGCAGCCAAAAAATGCGTAATCATAATAGAAAGGGTGAGAGAGAGAGGGGGTTGACAGTGAGACCAAGAGTGGGAGAGAGTGGAAAAGAGAGCAAAGCTTAGCTCTGTTTAACCTCGCGAGAGGGGTGCAATATCGAGGCCTTAGGCTCAATTTAAACTCAGCCGAGCAGAGGCGTAGTCAAGGGGGTCAAAAGAAGGTGACAAGTTGCTCCTGAGTAAGTTTTCCGCTACAGTTGGGCTCGTTAATTATCGCTCATTCGCATTAATTCAGGAAATTGCACAATTTAAATTGAAATTCGTCTCGCGAAATACTTGTGTACTCGTGAACTTTGCATACATGAAACAAATTTGAAAAATCCATTGAGCATCAGTCGAATAGAGAAGAACTATATTTGAACATTTCTCAGTCGAAAAATATTTTTGTATAAGAAAACTCATTTTTACTTCCTTTTGGTCAAGTCAGCGATTACATTTGGCTTTGATATTAAACCGATCCGTATACCACTTGACTTTTACAGCAGTAAAATCAATATAGAAACGTATATTATAACCAATATTTAGTCGATGTTGCCCAATATTTACACTTCTTTTTGTTAAATTATTTATTGCGTGTTTAAATAATAAGCAACAAGATATAAATACTAAAAATAACTCAAGTTGTCAGCTCACTTCGTTATCGACTCTTGCAAACGCCTTGTGCGCTTAAGGAAACTTTAACTTGTTAGGAATTGCAAGCGTCAAGCAAAAAAAAAATAGTAAAGACTGCATGCCGGATTCAAGAAGTTTATTAGTCAGGGAGCTTCACCAACTAACTTTAACAAATTTAATGTTCAACTAGGCCTGACCTTAAATTATAAACTTAAATATATTTACACTTAAATGGACAATGTTATACTCGTTTATTTAAACTGCTGCTAATAGGATCTGATTGGACCGGTGCACAATTTTCATTTCGTTCTTTTATTTTTTATTACTGTCGCTCATAAATTGCCGAGAAAAGCAGCAACAGCGACATTAATAAAAACAACAACGTTGAACACATAATCAACCCTGACATTTAACATCCGGTTGAAATTGTTCAACGCATTTCCCGTTTGGGAAAACGCAAAGTGCCGTCAGAGTCGGAGTCGGAGACTGCTCGACCTGCAATTAAACGCTTATCGAAAAGTTTGGACACTGACAAACAGAGGGACACAAAAAGACTAAGACAGGTAAAAGACAGGGGCGAAGTAAGGCAGAGGTAAATGTAAAAGGGACCGACAATGGAGGCCAAACAATGAGCTGGCGCTGGCTGCCTGCATATAATTGGGGTTATGGCCGCACACCTCCTGGCCAAGCTGCGTGGCAAAAGTTTTTTGCCAGGCGAAAAGTTGAAATAATGTGTTCAACCAGCCAGTTCAGACAGATGCACCCACTGCCCACTGCCCGGTGTCCAATTGCACCGCCCCCTTCACCCATTGTCTGCACGGGGGACTAGCTGCACAGACAGCTTAAGGAATTAATTAGGCTCCCATCAAGGGTGCAGCTAGAAAAAAAAGGATCCCAGCGCAAACAGGTGCAAAAAAAAAAACTGCGACGCAAACAAATCGAGTCGTTCGCATTAAAATTAATTGCTGTTATCTGGCGTATGGGAAAAAACCGAGAGAGCGGGAAAAACACAGAAAAAATGTGACATCGTTAAAATTGAGTAATGATGTTGATTCGTCGATGACAATTAAAAGTGCGCAAATAAAGAAAGAAATAAAAATACACTCAACGCAACATTCCATACATTGGTTGTGTTATCGACCGTGACAGGACTCGAACCTGCAATCTTCGGATCCGAAGTCCGACGCCTTATCCATTAGGCCACACGGTCACATGTGAGACAGCGCGCCAAAAGCTCTAAACGACATACGCCGAAGTACAATGACGCAACGCCGCTGACGTGGCCGGGGCCAATGGCACAAGTATAAATAGCAACGCGAATGAGAATGAGCATGGAGAGCAGTAACTGGAGATTGGGGAATAGGAAGTGGAAGTGTGTGCAAAACAAAGCGCTGTGCTAATTAAGCGACGCTCTAATGAACAGACATACCCCTCGCCCCAGCGCGCAAAAACGACCTCCGCTCCTGAAAAGTATATGGGCAGGTACACATGTATGCGTATAAGTATATTAACACACACACACACACTTACACACACTTGTGCTGTTCCAACACAATGGAAAGACACGTCGCATATGCAGGCTCTGCGGACACAATGAAACATAAAAGCTACATAAAGCTAAAAAAATACCTGCTGCTCAAATGAGAATGTCAGGGAAATGTGCAAAATGAATTGTAAAGTCGTATGCCCCCTCCCACCCGCCGCCGACGCTCAGACTTAAGCATTCATTGTGCTTCCTATTGTTCTTGCCGTCATAGCTCCAACAACAGCCACAAGAACATTTTGCGACAAACACACTCGTTTTGTTTCTTCCGGTGCCCGTCGTTATCTCAAGACAGTGTTAATTAGTAAAAAGCTAACAAAGCTTTCGCATTTCAGTTCGCCCTGTGACAAGAGCTTTTGCTTTCGTTTCGATCACGTCGCTTGTTCAGTGCTTGTCAAACCGAATGTGCTAAGCTACTTATAGATTGAACGTTTGCCACTGCTGCTGGCGAGTATCTATACTGTTTCGCCAGCCCTGCTCAAGGCGGCCCATTAGCTCAGCTGGTTAGAGCGTCGTGCTAATAACGCGAAGGTCGCGGGTTCGATCCCCCCATGGGCCATTAGCTTTTTTTATTTTTAAAAATTATTTATAGTTCGGCATTGAGCTGCCTTACATTACTGTACACTTAATTGAAGCATATGTATATATTTTTTTCATATTTTTTTTTTTTAAGTAAAGCAATCTATTGTAGCGATTTATGAACATACATACATATGTATTTATGTTAAAATGCCATTTAGCTGAAAGTCGCAAGCCATTTATGGCCCTCTCTTTATGCTTTTTGGCGGCATTTTTGCCAGTTTTGGCAGTTCCCACTACCCGATGGGGCGGGGCGGGTGGCTGAACAACCAGACCAAATGACGTTGATAAGTTGCGCAATTATTGCGCTTCGCTAGCAATGCTGCCGTCGTATTCGATTTTCCACAATTGAATTCAATTTCATTCACAATAAAATTCGTTGGCAGCATCATTATTACCTTCATTATCATTGGCATCATCATCATCATCATCATCATCATCATGGGGCGGTTGGCAACGAGCCGTAGTCGTGTTCGGCGGGCTCTTCGTACATTTGTACATTTGACTCAATCTTCATCTCGATTCAATTCATTCGATTCATAGCTAACAATTTGCAGGGCGCCAACGCCGCAGCTCAAAACAACATGAGCATATATGTACATATATATGTATATATATGTATATACATATATATATGTTGCATGCCCTCCAAGGCAGGGGGCTGAAAAGGTATAAGCGTTTTTTCGGGAGGTCATAGGTCGCTGTCTGTGCCTTGTAAATGTTTTCATTTTCGAAGATATTTCAAGCCACTTTTTGGCAGACATTCAAAAAAAAAGGAACAAAAAGGGGGAGCGGAAAAAAGGAAAAACAGACGAAAAACACGATAATGTGCATCAAATGAGCTGTGCGCACATTTCGCAGGCGTCGCATTGGCTATTGAACTATATTAGCCTTGTACGAGCTGAATTTGGGCCCGTTAAACGTGGCCAGACTTGGGCTCAATTGTGGCCAGTTACCAGCAGCAAACCAGTCACGGGCTAAGTTTCAACTTGAGCAAAGCAGTTTATCAAAAGCTAAACTAGGCACGCACATGCAGACCCAACGACCAGCAGGCAGCAGCAACAACAACAGCACAACAACAACTACAACAACAACTACAACAACAACAACGACAGCAACAACAACAACAACAGTCCTAATAAAAAAGCATACCAAATGAGGCGATGACTGTGCAGATACCCTGCATTAACAGTAACTCAACTGGACGTGCTCAATCTTGAATGCTAAAACCATTTGGGAATTTGATCGCGTATTAAATTTTTTATTGGTACATTATATTTTGTTTCTATTAAAATCGCAATCGGGCTCGCATCTCAGTCTTGTTTCTTGGGTTGATTATTGAAAGTTTCTGCATATATTATAAACATTCTTATAATACAAAATATTTGTTGGCTGGCTCGAGGTCCGTGTTTGTAAAAACAAACAATGAAAACAATTGTATTTAATACTTTGCTTCCTTATTCATTATGAAAGAATAGAAAATACTTCCGTATATCTTTAGGTGATCATACTGGGCTAACTTCTTCACAAATAGCTGGTAGAATCTTTGAATCTTGTTTGCAGCTTTTCTCTTCATCTCTGATTTGTGATCCGCGACATGCGCCCCCTTCGCTGACATATGCCCCATCGTTTGCAGGGCATTTAACTAGTTACAAAACACACACACATCATTCTGGATAGTCGTGCATGTTCCATGTCCACTTAACTTGGAAAAATCCCATTGCCCAGGGTCCGGCAACCGCTGTACGCCGCCTCTTCGACGTTACACTTCGGCCTTTGTCAACGTTGCCATACTTGCGAGTTTTTGTGCTGCTGTTGCTGTTGCTGGCTGAATTACCCCTAAATTATGGTAATTTATTTTGCCCCAAAGAGCGATCCAGCAAGACGACAAGCAATGTCCAATGTCCAATGGCCACCGGCGTCATTGTTGTTATCGCAATGCCAGCCACAGTCGCTGCCCACTGCCCACTGGCCACTGGCCACCGACCACTCCCAATCCCAATCCCACTCCCAATCCCACTCCCAATCCCAATCCCAATCTCGCTCCACTCGCATGTGTCTTGCCATTTAAAATGTATGCGATTCGGGGAGAGAGTCCAGTTATGAAGTGGTTCCGCTTCTCCTGGGAACGTGGCGTCCGATTGTCTGCCTGCCTTTGACGCCTCGTCAGCGTCTTGATTTATGTGTGGCCGCACTCGATGAATGGCCACAAAACAGAACAAAAAATCTGCAGCGCTTCCCCCAGCCGTGCCCCCGGCCGGCGGCGATGGGAGTCCCAATGTCGCGGGGCCAATTAAAACACAAAAAACTACGGGGCTCACGAATCAAATGCAAATTGTCCCATCGGCTCCGAGGCGGCAGACAAATGCACTTACTAACTGGGATTAACATGTTAGAGCCTCGCGGGGCTCATTAGCAACCTGCACACTCCCCCCCCCTGCAGTAGCCCCCTCTGTCTGCTTAACGGTTGACTGAATGCGCACTCCTGTGGCCCTATATGAACCTCTCTCTTTCCTTCTCTTTCTCTCTCTCTCGCTCTCTCTCTCCCCCTGAGAGAGCGTGTGTGTGGAAGCGCTTAGTGTGCCATCAAACAACAAATTAACAAGCCACTGAGGCATCACCAAACGCACTGAAGCCATTACCAAAGCTGTATTATGGCGCCCGCTTTGGGCCAACGAGTATGAGCGCTGGCCAAATGGGTCTTCAGCTATAAAGATTATAAAATGAAGGTTTTTCCTTTTTGCAAATATATGAGAATAGTGTAGCTCGTAAATGCTCATAAATGGATCGATCGCTCATGGCGGCCGCTTCCGATATATTTATGTACAGCCTGCAATAGATAGACGAAGATATCCAAAACTTTAATACGATAGCTTTAAGCTGAGAGATTGGTTCGCATAGAAACAGACAGACAGACGGACATGACTATATTAACTCGGATCCTTATGCTGATCTAGAGTATATGTGATTCTTCTACGCGTTACACATTTCATGACCAAATTATAACACCTTCTATAAGGGTATACAAATACCAAAATGATCTGATGAAATTAGCCAAAGATAAATTAATTAATTATTCCAAAAACAAACTAGAGTTGAGTTTGTTTTATTTGATTTTTCTTACTAGCCAAGCATATTTATTTATTTTCAAAGCAGTTTTCAAAGTTTAAGTTTGAATTGTTGATAATAACCACGAAGTTGCATTTAGAATCATCTGGCTCCGAACCGAACCTCAAATCAAAGCAGCTGCCAGAAATCAATCGAATCGAATCCCAAACCGAACCATATTTTTATTCAAAATTAATTCGGCTCAAAGTTTTTACTTACGTAAGAGGGAGATAGCTTGTTTCCCATTTCTATATAATCCTGTTTGGGTAGATTTCAAGGTTTTAGCAATTATAAATGAAAACTTGAAACATGGCAAATCAAGAAAGATTAAGTTGAAAAAAGAAACGAGTCCCTCACAAATTGATTCGATTAACACATTATGTTTGTATAAAAGCAACTAGTTTGTGGCTTGTCTTTGTTGGCGGTTAACAGAAAGCCAGCATAGAAATCAGCTACAGTGGACACACAGCCTCAAACCCACACACTCGCACAGTCACACACACTCGCACACTCACACAGTCACACGCACCCACACATCCATTTGTGCAAACATTCACTTATGGAATGCATTCGCTCTGCCCCTGACAAAAGTGATCCTTAACCTGCATCCAGCATCCCTTTGCAGCTCGAATTACGCTTACCCGTTACCAGTTACCGACTCCGGGTACCGGGTGCCGGGTGCCGGGTGCCGGGTAG
The DNA here is from genome assembly GCF_035044405.1 of Drosophila montana. Taxonomy (NCBI): domain Eukaryota; kingdom Metazoa; phylum Arthropoda; class Insecta; order Diptera; family Drosophilidae; genus Drosophila; species Drosophila montana. The sequence continues at coordinate 2,873,085 of NW_026996559.1, read as the reverse complement.
CAGTTACTCGCCGCTTTAGCTGCTGCTCCGCTTACGACTCATTTGCGCTTGGTGTCCGTAAAGCAATTATGACCCAATTGGTTTGGCTTTGGTTTGACGTTGTTGCCGCCGCCTTCGAGGGGATGAAAATCTCATCCACTCCCACTCCGCCGACCATACTGGGCTCCACGTTTATCGTGTGCTCATCGTAGTTCGCCGCTTGTGTGTTTAACCTCATTTGCTTGGCATACATGAAGTCATATGTACACTGAGGGAAAACTCAAGTTAGTTAAGTACATTTAAAATCACAATAAAAAAATCACAATACAATGTATTTCCGAAGAAAAGGTGTAACGAGTGAGTACTTTTTGTAATTTATCCTCATATTTATTTCAATTAAGATTCTAAATTCTTGCATATATACATATATATTTGCATTAGAAAAGTTTGAGTTACTTGTAAGTTTTCAGGCATTCACATATTTGCTTTTCCTTCGTCTTAATTTAATTTGCAACTTTAAGACTTTTTAAATAGCGTATGATATTGAAGGTACTGAGCTTTTGGAACCAAGAAATATTTTTCATAAAACAACTCTTCAACTATTCACTTTAATTTATAAAAACTTTTGATTATATTCTGTTTGAAAGGAAAAACGGGTATATCGGTTTCGTGGAATACTCGTCTGGCTGTCTGCCATTAGTCCTAATAGATATCTTCTTAGAATTAGAGGTTTTATATGACAACGCTCTGAAGTAGACCAAACATAAGCCATATTTCTGCAGGGTATTCAATTTTCGGCACTCCAAAGACAGTTGTGTAGGTGTTGCTGCCATGACCTTGTATAGAGAGTTTTGCACAGGCGATCGCACCCGACAGTAACTTATTTATTTTATCTTTGAATTTCAAATACAATAATTTGCCTCTTAGTTTAAGGAGTGTTCCTATTGAAATTTGCATTGCTTTCAGTGAACATTTACATGTGCATTTGCATGTACATATGGTATAAAGATGTTTGTGTGCATTAAAATTGTTTAAGGTGAGTTTGAATGCATGTTTGTGCATACATGTATTTGAAAGAGCATCAAAATATGTATGCCTCTGTGTGTGTGTGTGTGTGCGTGTGCATTGGCCAAACTCGTGCCCAGTTATCAAGACAGAGGTGGGCGCACACACGCCCACATACAGACGCACGTGCACACCAAATTATCACTTTCAAATGCAATTGCAGTTGGCAATTGGCACAGACAACACAGACACGACAGGTAGACGGCCACAACAAGCACACACTCACTCACACACACACATACACACTGACTTGAACATGCTGCGAGAATCGCATATGCTGCAACTTAGACTCATGCCACACATGCCTTCAACTTAGCCTCCAAAACATGTCGTTGCAGCGCTCTCATGCTCACTCTATCTCTCTCTCCCCCACTCGCTGCTTGGGCTCTACTGTTTTGACTGCTTAATTTTTGCACGTCTCGCCGTGCGCCATTTTGTTTACAGCATTTGCCATTTGCCATTTGCCATTTGCATTGCATACTTTTTGTGCGTTCATTTAATTGCAACGGCAACGACGCAGGCAAATGAATGAATGGGGGCCACAGATGAAGAAGAAGAAGCGCAAGAATAGGGCAAAGAAGCAACAGACGCCAAGTTTTGAGAGTAAACTCGCTCTCTCCCTCTCTCGCTCCTTCAGTCACTCGCTCAGTTGAACGGCCTGCTGCTGGTAGCTTGAAAGATGTATGAATGCAAATTCCCAACCAAATTTTGTTGCTCTTTGCTTGTCTGTCTATCACTCTCGCTCTGCTCCTTTTGTCTTATGCGTGTGTGTGTGTGTGTGTGCGCATGTGTGCGTGTTCATTTCAATTTGTTTGCCTTTGCTGTTGCCTCATCGTTATCATCATTTCACTTTTGCACAAATTTAATTTTGCGCTACGTTTTCGCTTTTGATCTGCGACTTGCCGCATTTTGTTGCCCATCCCTTTAAATAAGTTCTTAATCAGCGACAGGCTGTCAGCAGCAGCATCAGCTGCAGCAGCAACAGGAGCAGCAGCAGCAGCAGCAACAGGAGCAGCGGCTGCTGCCTCACAATGCGATTTCCCGCTGCGCGCCTGGCCTATAAAAACCACAAGCTATTCGTATGTGGAACCCCTGGCTAAATGGAGCACGCGTATTAATTATAAATGCTTTTCCATTGTGCATTATGCAATTGCCAGCTGGCCAACTGAGTTAACTGCCGTGCTACTGAAAAAGTGCATCCGAATGCGGTGTCAAAAAGTGAACTTGCATTTTATTGTGCTTACTCTTATTACATCATTTGCTAGGCAGCATGGACACACTGAACAAAATCTTTGCTATAAATAAAAAATCAATTAGAATCGATACTACTAAAATTGATGTTATTTTTAGAATATATCTTTTTATATTTTTAAATATACGCAATGAAAGCAATTCGTTCTGCGTAATACCCTTTCCAAATCATGGCCTCTATGTATACCCTACTTTTTATGTTGTAGCCACAATCGCTGCCAGATTCTTGGCAAAATAAACTTAAAAAGAAACTAGCAAAAGGGTTTGCTTAATTATTGATTTGATGACTTCAAGACCTAATTTCCCAGAAAACAAAATATTGCTTACAAAAATATACAATTTTACAAACAATCGAACAAAACTCATTTATATTTATTTTCGTTCAGGGTGCAATAATAGATTCAAACAGGGTTTCCGTTCAATATATTTAAACATTTATAACATTTATTTTCCGAGCTCCGGATCGATTAATCTTCATTCCAAATGGTAGTTACTCTCGATCTTAAACTGTGAATGAAATACATATTGGCGGACGAGCTACGACTAAGAGTCCCAATTTTACTTTATAAAGAAGGTATTAAGAAATCGGAAGAGAGACTTAATCTGAAATGGGAATAGTAAAATTACGAATTCTTATTGAAAGAATTGATTTCTGATCTCTCTTTTGGTTTCTAAAGGTTCAGACATTGGTATATTCATATATATGTAAATGCATATTCAAACGCCAGCTTATTTTCCTCTGCATCTCTCTCTCTCTCTCTCTCTCTCTCTCTCGAGTTCTCTCCTTGTTTTCTCTTTCCTTTGGCCAACTAATTCTAATGCCAATTGTTTTGCGGCTCACTTTCCATTCCTGCGTAGCCTACTTTCAGGCTGTTGTTTGTTGCTGCTGCTTTTGCATGTTGCAAGTTGAATTCGCTTTGCGTTTTTAATGAGCGAAGCCTTTTTTTTTTAAATTTTTTTCGCCTTTGTTTTCTGCTTGGCCTTGTGCCTATTGAGACCCTCGCACACTGGTTCACATACCGACAAAACATGGTGAATTGTTAGGTTGAAATAGTGTAATTGCCCCTATAAATTATAAGGAAAAATAAAATACCTAAAAGAATTGCATCTGAGTAAAAGTTTAATAGAATTAAATAGAATTTATTGGAAATAAATATTTTAGAAAATATAAATAGCCAGTGGCAAATTCTGATCTACAATTAAATATATTTGTGGTGAGCTTAGTCAGCAAAAAATAGCGAATGAATTCGGTATCTTTTTTACTCGTCACTTAATTAAATAATTTCGTACAGTTGTGACCAGTGTTGCATAGCGCATTTCAGTTCCCTCTGCTCGTGCGCTCATTAGCAGGTCAAGCCCCGAGGCGTTTATTTTCGTTGCAAGCTCCCCTGGCAGACTGTCACCCGTTCCCGTTCCCGTTCCCCAACCCCGTCTCTGTGCCTTTTTCCAGCCCATTCGCGCTGTGGTATCGCTTTAAAATTTACCAGTCATCTTTTTGGGGAAATCTGTCGGCAACCCCGGCACAGGACGTTGACAAAAGCAAAAGTGTCGAGCTGGCGAGCTGGCGAGTGCGGGAGCTTCGTCTTCTACATTTTGCCCTATACATTTCCATGGTCATGTCCGTGCGCGCACCTCCCTTTCGCTTGGGCTTAGCCTCAGCGACAGCCCCAGCCCCAGCCCCAGCCCTAGCCCCATTCTCACCCTCATCTTTGGCACGCTTCAGTGGCTCCTTTTGCGCCTGGGCCATTGTGTGCGTGTGTGTCGCTGATAGCGCAAAACTGCCAGATGATTATCTTTGGCCCAAACGTTTTTTGTCAACTTTATAAACGAGCTTGCAGCACGCAGCATGCAGCATGAGGCACGAGTCACGTTCGCACATACAGAATGCTTAACCCTTGCCTGGGCCTGCTCAGCTGGTTGGTCATTGTGTACACCCGAGTGTGTGTGTGTGTGTGTGAGTGTGAATGTGTGTGCACTTTGCCTCGTTTTGTTTGACTTGTGCTTTTCTTAACAGCTGCCCCATGCCCCGCGGGGTCTGTTGCCTCGGTCGCTGTTAATTGGCTGCCACAATTTGACTTTTTGCGCCTATCAGCACACAAAATCAAATGCAAAGGCAAAGTATGAAGGCGGCAGGAAAGCAAGAGCCCTGCCACAGGCGGCTCTTCCCCATCTTTTGGTGAACATCATCATTGCCACACCCACTGAACGCCCTATTCTGTGGTGCGTGACTATCGGGCTGTGCCACAGTTTTGCATACGAAATTGAAAATTTTTACTTATTGTTTGTCTAGCCACGGCCAGCATTGACAGACAGTCTTTACACACTCCTCACACCTCGACGCCTCGACACCTCCACAACCAAATTTTCAAGTTTTCCTTTACTTTTTTTTATTTTCTATGAGAGGCTGCGGCAAGGCATACACAATCTTCAAGTTGAACCCTCTTGATTGCCGCCATAGAAATTGCCCTCCGCCCGGGAGGGAGTTGAGCTCTGGCTTTAGTTTTAGCTCCAGCTGCAGCTCGATTGGCAGCAACCATATGTTGTAGCTGGTGGAACGGGCTCTCTGGGCGGCAGCTGCATCCGTATGCGCCACTTTAACGCTTTTATGCGCTCATTCAACGTTCATTCTTCCCGTGAGAGCCCCGGCAAAAGCAACTACTAATATAATTTCCGTTCGCACGTCGCATTCGGCGACACATCCCCCTCTGGGTCGAGCGGCGGCACCCGCCGCGCAACGGCTGCTTCTGCAGTTTAGTGTAATTTTAATAAATTTTAGTGCCGTCAAAGTTAACAAACACACACACACACACATGAAACAATAAAAAACAAATGGCCAAAAAGAAGAAGCACTTCATTTTTATTTTTTCGGTTTAGTTTAATTTTTCGCTTTTCCGCAGCTTTCTCGAATCGCAGAGGGCGCTCTTAAGTGTGTGTGTGTGTATTAGTGTGTGTGTGTGTGTGTGTTGGTGTCTCTTGTGGGTGGCATTATAAACTTATCATAACATAAAGCTAGCCGCTGTTGAAGCCGCAAACTATGAAGTGTCGCGCAGTGGGGCTGGGGTAGGGAAAATAAGTAGGAAAATATAAACGTATCATGTTTATCCTCTAAGAGAGCCTGCATGTCCATTTTTATAGAGACTATACGGACACACAAGCGGATGAATAGAGAGGTGCAAATGGTTGGATCGAATAGTTGGATCGACTTTGCGGATCAAGAGTATATAACTGTAAATGTTTTATCAAATCTCTTTTAGTTTTACAATAATTAATTTTTTTTTGATATTATTTAATTTATTATTGATATTTATTTACAATGTGCAAATTAATTAACTATGTGCTAAATGGTGAGGTTCTATTATAGTTCTTACTGTAGTAGCTGACAGCGAGTCAGGAATTGAATCAGATTGGTTCGATTTGGGCCTCGGTTGTTCTTAAACCAACTCTTTCGGCTTAAAGTTTAGTTTTGGGTAAACAAAAAGTTGAAACTCTCGGCTCAAACATAAATACATTTTAAATAATCTACAATAACAAAACATCATCAAATGCAAATTAATAATTATTAAATAACTAAAATAACAATTAATAAGCTTTGATAGTCCAATAAGAAGCTTTTCCAAATTTTTAATTTAATTTTGTAAAAATAGGAAAAAATTGATAATAGATTTCGTTACGCAAAAGCATAAATTTTTGTTGAATTAATACTCATTTGGTCCCATTGTGTGTTGCAATATTAAATCAGCAGCAAACGATGCAGGTGTGCAATATGTGGGTGTGTGTGTGTGTGTGATATCTGTGTGCAGTGTGTGTGTAACCGTAAAACTTAATAAAAGTTAGAAGGTCAAAAGGTGGCACTCGACGCAAGAATACCCTGGACACAAAAATAAACGGTTTAAACGGTTCACTCTAGCATCTGATTTAATTGTTCTTCAGACTGAGTGACAAGGCAGCACTTCATTTGTTGCATGGATTATCCTGTATACGTATGAATCATTTTACCATTTTTTTAAGCCAAGCAGTGATAAGGCTCTAATAAACGGTATTTGCCTTCGTCCCTGCATTCGCTAGGAATTTTCAACGTATGATATACGAAATACCCCATTTGTGGCTAGGCGACAGGGTGTGCCAAGTGACGCAGCATACATGTGCGCACACAGCAACTTACCAACACTGGCGACCGGCGACTGCATAAAGTGGTTGACGGCAAACGATACGGAACGAAACGAAATGAAACGAATGGCAGGTAACAATATCGGGTGACACGACGCGACGGGACGGCGGGGCGAAAGCAGCAGCGTTGACATTTTCTCAACTTAATTAATTTTCAGCTACCCCAACTAATATAAGCGCGCGCACACACACACGTACTGTATACACAGACACACACACACACACACACACACACACTTGAGGGGCTGCTGCCATTTTGTTTAGATTTTGCTTTACACTCGGCGCTTGATTAAATTTGAAAGTCAGCGCCGCCGACGGCGTCTCTGTGCTTCAGCCGCTTCAGTTGCAAGTGGCAGCATAAATATTTCAATTTCAATTAAAATTAAAATTCGAAATGCCTCTTTGTTGTCGAGTGTTTGCCAGGCACAACACTACACATCACATCACAGCGCAGCAAAGCGCAAAATCATAGAAAATTCAAGTCAGACACGATACAAAGCAATGTGTGTGTGTGTGTGTGTGTGTGTGAGTGTGGGGACACACAAATGTATATTCATATATGTATGTCATGTACACGAATCGCACTAGATTCTCCAATTGCTGCAAACGTGACATTCAGCCCTAATACCCATCCGATTTCCAACTGATAGATGCCTAGAACATGAGAGCAGCGACTGCTCTGAGCTGTGGACATACAGAAATGGAGGAGATAAGAAGGCGAAGCATCTAAAACTCTGGGGAACCATTCCAGGAATTGATATGTACCTGTTATATGAAGTAAAGTTAATTATGGATGAACTAGCGGGCCATGCGGCTATACTCATATCTTTTCTTAAGAATGTTGACATTAGTTTTCCACCCACTTCCCGCACGTGGGAAAGTTAATATAGCTAACGCAGATATTTATATTTGATCGGACGCAAAATAAAAAAGTGTAATCAAAGTTTTCCCATGAACTTATTCATTAAAATCGAGCCGTAAAGTAAATTATCGCTCACACAAACTTCGAAATAAATGTTTCATATAAAGTGAAAATTTATTTATAAATTCCTGAACCCTGAATTGCTATTTAATATTAAACTCTCGAACGTTTTCATAGCATTTGAAGCTGAATAAAGGATAAAGATTAAAACAACAAATACAAAAGCCAATCTTTGCGTATCTTCTTCTTAATGAATAAGTATCATAAATGTTTATTTGATTTGGTTGATTAATTTCATTATTATGTTTGCGATCAGAATAGTGCTCCATGTAAAAACACTCGATGTTTTATTTGCTTAAGTTAATTGTTAAATTCGCTTAGTTGTTGTTTTTGTTCTTGAAATTTCGTTGAGGGCTTCGGATGATTTATTCGAGTTTTTCGATCAACTTGAACAAAAGTTGAAGCCGCACTTCGCCGGTTGCGCTTCAACGGCTCGGAATGAGTGGATAAACTATGAATGGGTGCGTGGGCGTGGCTTTTGGGCGGGTTGGCTTCGGATTCCATGGATGGTTTTGCTTATCCAGTTGCTTGTTTTACTCATAACCAACCCACACGCACACACACACACACAAAAAGGAAAAAATTGGCGCTAGTTTTTGTTATTATTGGCCGCAGATATTAGCTAGTGCGAGGGTCGCTTACAAAAGTTGTTGGAAATAACAATATACAACTGTTTGTGCTGATTGACTGATTGGTGATCGATCAAGAGCTAGGAAGCTGTACTTGTTTCTATAGGTAGCTTTCGTGATATAAGTGCACGGAATATGATGTAATTCCACCTACAACTGTGGAAAATAAGTGGAAAACGGCTTGAGGTGCTCTTTGGTTACCATACGAATGGATTCAAGTCCCTTTTCTTTGTTAAAATTCATTTGAAACGTGTTTCAAACTTTACGGATTATCCAACCCTCTCAGTGGATATTGAGAAGCAATTTGAAGAAAACACACTTCTTCTGAGCAAAATCGGTTTATACCCGCTTAGTCTATACAACTGATATAACTGAAAACTACTGATTGTAGAAAGAGATTTTAAATGTTGAACAAGTTCGTTTATTACAAGAATGAAGTTCCTGGCTTAAAGAGTTCATGGGTAACAGGATACCCTCTCTAAACTCTTAGTTACTCCTCCTACTTAAACGAGAAAAAATGACTAGACTAGACTAAGATATAAACAAATAGAAAGCATTTAATAAACGCCTTGGCTTGCCAAGAACTGCTTGGCTAGCCCTTGTCTAGCGGATGCCTATGCTCCGGCCTGGCCACATTAAATGCCTGCTCGCGGCGGCTGCTGCTGCTGGATTCAAGTCATAAAGTTCGTTTTGGCGAATTTTCTTCTTACAAGTATAATAAAGTTTGCCTCAGTGCGAAACGAATTTTCTTTTTAGCGCTTGAAGCAACAAAATGATGATAACTCACCGACTGGTGCGGGGAGGGGTGAGCGTGAGCGTGAGCGTGAGGGGGCGGTGTGGAGAGCTGTAAGGAGGGGTTGTCTGGCTGGCAGTGCAACTCTTGTTTCGTAATCATTTCAATTCTTAGTCAAAGCAGCAGGCAAGCGGAAGTTATTATTTGCCATGCAACTAACTAAAAGGCGGAATTTACAAAGTGCGCCCAGACGAAATTAGTTATAGAGAGCGACAACCAAACGTAGCAAGAGAGCAAGAGAGACAGTGAGAAAGTGTGTGAGAGAGACGGAGAGCGACAGTCGCAGAAAAACAAAATTGAAAAAGAGAAAACAATTTTTCTGCCGGACAACGAGCAAAGTTTAAATTACAGTTGAGGCGAGAGTTCTGAACCAAGCCTAGCAAAATGCAGTGGCCGACTAATTGATGAGCTGCCGTCCGTTCCTCAGAGGCTGGGTAGGGCTTAGCAGGCATTACGCATACGCCGCGCTGGCAGTTGCTTTTTTAAATATGAAAGCAGAGGGAACGGCTATCTACGGCAGGCCGAAGATGAAATTCCCTTTCAGATATATCCCTCAAGACTTTGCAGATATGTGCGGAGAAGCGTGAAGCCGTTACTTGCTGAGGTTGCTGAAGACCTAAACTCATTTTCAAATTGTTCTTCCTATGGAACAATAGTGATCCGACCTGACGTATCTGACATAAACGCTGCAGCAAAAGAAATACCTATGCGGTATTTCGTGATGATAGCTTTTAGACTGAGAGCTAAGTAAGCATAGAAAGAGACGGAATGGCAGACATGGCTATATCGAATAGGAAATCGATTCTGATCGAGAATTTGTAGGTTTATTGGGCTCAGGATAATATAATATCCTCTAGAGGCATATAAAATGTCACACACTCGATTGGCTGCTTTGGCCATGCAGTTATTTTGCAGGGCTGCGTTACGCATACGACGTATTGCCAATCGCCTAGAAATTCTTAAGACGCGCCTAATAGAAAATCCATAAATTGCCCGTGTTAGGCAACGGCGGCGACAGCACTCGAGCAGACAACGAACCCGCAATGAGGCAAAGTACTTCGTACTACCCGACACCGACATCGACGACACCCTCACCGCAGCCGCAGCCGCAGCAGTGTCCGCGCCCACGTTCACGTCCAGGTCCTTTTGCTCAGCCGCGCCGTCATATCGAAAATCAAACAACTATTGAACTCTGCTGTTGGGTCCCTTGCCTCAGACCGCTGGCAGCTAACAAGTTGCCATTGCCGTGGCGGTTGTTGCATGTCGCTGTCGCTGTTGCTGTTGCTGTTGCATATTGCTGCCGTTGTAATCCACTTAAAGTCTTTGCCAGGGTGCATCCGTATCGGCATTCTGGCTGCTTTGTATCCAGTGGCAGCAGCTGCCAGGCGATTTGCATAATGTCATATAGAAAAGTACAGAGTAAGAGTGAGAGAGAGAGCAGAGAGAGAGAGAGAGAGAGAGCGGGCGTTAGAGAAAGCAGGCATAGCTCAGCTACAGTTTAGCTATGCTCAACAGAAAACTGTGAACAACGGACGAGGAATCTGTGCTCTGTGCTCTGTGCTGTGCCTCTTTGGCTTTGACTACGGCCCTGCGTTTGACTCCAGGGTCTGGAGTCGGGTTAGCTTCCTATGCAGCAGCACTTTTTCAGCCCTGCAGCTTATTTATAAATATTTTATGGCATTTTATTTACTAATAGAGTCTTTATGAAGTTAAACGAAAGTTCGACATACATGTATATATATATAAGTGTATTCTATGCGTCCCTACGTGTCCCTTGACCCTGATTGTCCATTGCTTAATCTTTTGGCATAAATCATGCAAAATTTGTTTGGCATTTGGTAGCAAAAACCCCAATTAAAGTGCTAGCCAGCCATAAATTCATAAATATTATTTAAGCCGCATCAAATTTAATGTCAACCAACAAATGAACAGCCTTTGAAAACTGCAACAGAATTCTTTGGGGAAAACTGGCAACTGGCAACTGGCAACTGGTAACTGGTAACTGGATACTGCCCGCACTTACCGCAAAAACAGGGCACAAAAATGTGTATACACTGCCCCACACCCTCTCTCTCTCTCTCTCTCTCTCTCACTCTTAGCAACAACAACTACAACAACACACAACAAGTGTCAATACCGTTTTAATACCCTTACCCTTTAGGCTTTGTGACATTGCCTTTTCCAACTATTTGGCATATGTTTAACTGCACCCACAGGAGAAAGTGAAAAAGGAAACATCAGGAGTTTTCCTTGATTTTGCCACATTCCCAATATTTCCATGAGCTGAGCCAGGGCTCGAGCTTTAATGCAGTCGGAAATTGATTGATTTGAAGAATACATGTTTTTGTTTAAAGACTCCATTTAACAATATTTTCGTGTTTCCGACTACTTTTCGTTCTATGATTTATAAATACCACAAATCCTACATATGACAACGCACAGAGTACATATTTATATACATATATATAATATCAACATCAATCAATTCAAAAGAATTTCGCACAAATTCGATAATATTCAGTGCGTTTATAGTTTCTATTGTTCCGAAACGAACCCGAAATCATATTGTTTAAAAGAGAGAAAGGGTATTAGAGGTGCGCCTGCTCTCATTCCGTGTTAATTCCGTTGCATGCAACAGCCAACATTTTGCGGCTGCTGGCCAAAAATATGTGTTTATTAGAGCGACACGCGCACAACACATATTTAATGTATAATTTATTTACAATATTCCATTTTGCCGCCAGTCAGCGCTAAACTCAAGCGGGTTTTTTTGCGGTTGCATGTGGAATGAATATCTTGACAGGCAATCACAACGAATGAAATGTCGGGAGTAACACAGTCAGCGCCATAACAGTTTAAGAATTATAACGCACAGCTTGTTCTCATCATTCGAAGATCGTAATTGTGAAGTGAGGATAGGCATATGTGGAAATATTTCTTGCTCAGGGAATCAAAAGCATCAAATATTGAATCCTGAACCTCTTTTCATTTCGCTTTATTAGAAACGAGTCTTCAACAATATGTCAAGCATTTTGGAAGCCAATTAATATTCCTCTATTTTTCAAGCTCAACTCCTGCCTTTTGACAGCTTATGTAATTTCTCACCGATCGCTGTGTTGGCAGTGTTGAACAGCTGGCGCTACTTGATGAGCTGCCATTAGATTAGCCCAAGATACTCGGGTATCCAATGTCTCGAACAATAACTGGCAAGTGTCCAACACTTTCCGTCAGCAGCTTGTCATAATCAAGATTATTCCAGGCAACATTTTTCATGCGTTTTTCAATTTAGCAGCAGCTCAGGCCCGACTCCAGCCCCAGCGCCAACTACAACTTAATTAAGGAGATCCATCATTGTGCCGCAAAAGGCTTAGCTGCTGGAGGGGTGGCCACAGAAGCTGGCGGGGTACAGGGTACAGGGGACAGGTGCCATGTCCACATCCTGGACGCACATGCTGGCGCTCCCACGCATAAAGCTCGGGGCCATTGTTGCCGCTTCATCTGCCAAGTGGGCGACAATTCATCATTCAATTGTTTAGCCCCGCCTCGTGCTGCCCTCCCTGTGCCTGGCCCTGCCGTGCGCCTGTGCATCTGTCCCTTTGTATACTGTTCCGTCGTTTCCTAGTGCGACTTAGGAGCTTTCCGTTGCGGATTTGGGCTCCGGATCAAATGATTTAAGGCAACATTAGCATGTGCCCCAAGATCCATGTGTGTGCTGTCAATTAAACACATCGAAATGAACGCCATATTCCAATTTATATACTAATTGAAGAGAAACTAAATATTTCAAAACGAGCTTTCAATTACGCAGAAGTATTTTTAGTATATTTTTGTAAGAACTTGGCAAATATACGATAATTAAAAAATAATAATATTTTGAATAATAAGAAAGGGGAGATACCTAAAGCCCAGCGACGAGCTGCCGTTACAAATATCAAAACTTCCTTCTGTACACACGCAACACACACACGGGCAGGCTGGGCCTTTTCTTCCCTCAAGTCCAAGCTATGTGAAATGCTTTCGTTAGTAACTTCGGTGTTTATTGTCCGAACACTTTGCAATTATGATATAAATATGACATTCAAATGTGTGTAAAAGCCCAGGCCCAAGACTGTTATACCTTTAAAAATGTGTATTTTAATATAGGAAGAAAACGGGTAGGGTATCCAAAAGAGTTAAATAGCTGGATCTATGTGTACTCTCAGGTATTTTACATCCAAAATAAGCCGATTGTTCTCCATTTATCAGAAACGAAACAAGATATCGATGATTTGCCATAAATTTTCCATCTCCTTCGTCTGCCTGTTGCATACATTTACACAAAACCATTTGCAATGGATTCAGGCCAGAAAGAAAGACATTATTAAGATGTTGATAACATGCAAATAGTATTTTTTTCTTCTTTAATTCGTTTGATAGTTGGCTAGTTACAACTCGTAACTAGGGAAGCATGGCTTGATTTGCATTGCTCCCTTTCTTTTAGTAAGCAGCATGAGATGCATCGAGGAGCCTTGAAAGAACGCTTTGGTGGAGCGCAGTCATTAAATTCAGCTTTTAATATTATTGAGTGATTTTCTTTTGAAGTATTTTGAATTATTTGCTCGATTGTGGAAGCCATTTTTCCGATCATTTCATTTGATTTTGTCCGATTGAAATCTCGCATACGAGCAGCTGGCAAATTAAGAATTTTAATTGATTGATTTTGTAGATTTTGTATAGTTTTATAAGGTTGGGAATTTCTTTTGTTTGTGTGCTCTATAAAATACGAACTTTGAGTCGAGTTTAGTTCATTTCAATTAGTGTGGAAACTAACTGCACTTTCAATTATGGGTCTTCTTTTGCCAGCTGCTGGTTTTGCTCTTTGTTTTGGGCCTTGGGGGCTGCCTTTTGTCACACACATACGCACACACACACACACGCACAAACACACACAGATAGAGCCCAATCCAACCTATTGCACATCTGCTGCCCTGCACATTTAAGTTTTTAATTAACTGCCTTACAAAGATTTTCGGGAATTTGTCCGGGGGTTTTTCTTCTTTTTTTTTTTGGTTTTTTTTTTTTTGGGGTTGTCAGCTAAAGTGTGTGCCTGGGGCGCCTTGCCACGAATTGAAATTCCCTTGTTTGCTGCCTGGAATTTAATATGCCAGAATTGCAGGGTCATATCCGGGGCATGCCCAACCAGGCCCTACTCCGACCCCGACCCCGGCCCCGACTCGAACTGCCCTCGCGACATTCGCTAATTAAACTTTTTTTGTTCAACGCTTTAAACATATGGCGCTTGCCAATACCCTACAAAATGGCGCCAACCCGCTCCCCCGCGACTCCGCCGGTAATGACAAATGGTTGTCAGTTTGTGAGCTGCCGCCAGCATTGCAGCTGCTGCGCCAGTTGCCATTTCACAATTCGACGAAGCGCAAGGGGCGCCCAGCCCCGACCCCGAGCACCATGCAAAAAAGGGGGGAAAACAACTAGAAAATTAAATCGAGTAGAGTCAGGAAAATATAAAGCCAAACTTTATTTTTTGCCCACCTATATAGAGCTTGGCAAAAAGTCATGTTGGCGTACGGCGTGGATTGATGTGTGGGGGGGTGCTTGGTGGAAAGTAATAAATGAAGTTGGCAGCTGTGTGAGGGATTTGAGTCCAATGGGGCGCTTGGGGCGGGTTCGTTGTGCAATTAACTGTAAAATTGCTGTCACAATATTTAAAACTTTTAATTGTTTGTTCAATTGCAACGACAACTGCAACAATGTGGCGCCACTTGGCGTTGTGCAACACTGGCGCTTTAAGCCAAAAACTTAAAGGGCAAACGCTTCGCCCGATGCCCAGCCCCTGTCCGTATTCATATCCGCATCCGCATTCGTATGCTCATTCGCGTTCTCGTTCTCGTTCGCATTCACATTCGCATTCGCATTCGTGTTCTCTTTGTCATCAACAGGCGCAGTTGTCGTTTCATGTTGTTTCGTTTCTACTCGTTTCGTCGCTCACTCGTCTCGTCTCGTCTCGTCTCGGGTCGCGTTTCGATTTCGTTTCGTTTTCGTTTTTTGCAAAAATAATTTAACATGAATATATCGCATTTCACGGAGTCATACATCACACAGCGGCAGCCGCATGTTGCCTGCCGCTGTGGGCGTCGGGGCGTGCCTGCTGCAGGGGACGAAGCCGCTGCCGGGGACGAGGGCAGCAGCACGCGGCAAGTGACAGCACTAACATAAACCACAATAATATCCAAAGTCATGAAGAAAGTAACCAAGTGTGAATTTTCGGTTTATGCCTCGCGAAACAGAGCGGCCAGCGGCCCGCGGCCCGCTGCTCGCGTCGCTGTGCACCCTACAGCATTTAGGCACAGTCAATGGCCATTTGGAATCTTCACAACCAATGTCTATAATTGTATTCTGTAATGCAACAGCAGCTACGACAAGTTCTTGAACACGACTATTTTAATTTTCAGCGCGAAAGCTCAGCTCTGATTCGCTTCCTCCCATCGAGTTTTTAATTACTCTGTTTAAGCTGATGTAGCGCGAGCTCTTCATCGAGCGCAGCCTTAATGTAAGCTTTTGAAGCTTTTTTGCCTGTCCCGCTAGGTCAATCAAATAGCTCCAGAAATTTGCGTACTGTTGAAGCCTCATTCCGCTCCCTTCTTTTCCTCTGAGCTCCTGTAGTTCGGGACGCAGCTTAAATGCTAGCTTCAAATAGGTTCATTTCGTTTCTCTTCTTTTCGTTGGAAATTCAGCGATAGATTGTAACATGTAAGACCACAGGTCTACACATCACGTTTGTTCTCCTCTGGATTTAAGGGTTTATGACTCTCTAGAAAAAATAGTTGTTTTACTCGTAATTTGTTTTAAGCAAATTATTTAACCAATTAAAATTATAATAGGACTTTACTTTAAATCATCTGAATAAAAAAAAAGATTTAATAAAGAATAGCGACTCCTCCATGGTGCATACAGCTCGTAGCCGCATCAATAACTTGTACAATTTTCAATCGATTATTCTAAAATGTTGCATTTATCTTTAACAGTACATTACTCAAGGCATTTGTTTTTTATATTGACTTTTAGCCGAATGACGCACTCGTAGAGTTAAACTTTCAAAATACGACCAAAACACTATCAGTTAATTGTTAATAACAAATAAAACATATTAACCACATGCAATTTAAAAAAAAAGCTATATGATTATTAAACAAAGCATTTTGAAAGATGTATGTAACATTTCAGCCTAAGCGGTGGAAAATTGTACAAGTAATTGAATAACTGTATTGGTCAACAAGTTTTTATCTTTTATGTTTTTAATTATTAGACAGTATTAGGCAACGAATATAACCAAACGTCGTCAATATTGTAGTTCTCTTTCCAATGCAATTATCAATGGTAGCTCATTAGCAGATCCCTTCTAGCCGGTTCGCAGCTGCGCCCTGCGCCTGCTTCTGTCCTGTGCTGTTGTGTTGTGGCCTGTGTTCTGACTCGCTGCAGTTGTTTTAGTTTGAGCTTCCGTTTCGCGGACAGTTTGCTTTGCTGTTTTTTATTCTTGTGTGATTCTTTGACTGCACACTCTCTTTCTCACACACACACACACACACACACACACACACACACACACACACACACACAGCCAAACAGAGTGTGCAGCAGAAAAAATTGTTGCAACAAAACATTTACGACGTCATCGTTTCACAATTTTCGTCCAGTTTTGTTTTGTATCTTAAAATAAAAATTTGTTGTTGTTGTTGTTGCCGCCGTTGTGCTCGCACTCCCCCAGCGGGGCAAAAGGAAAACCCGGCAGCACAGAGTGAGGGAGAGAAAAAGTGTAAAAAGTAAGGAAAACCTCGTGTCATTTATCATGCATTTCCACTTTTGGCTTCCGTCGGCCGGGACATGGCCCAACACAGACGAATGCACGAAACGGACACAAAGACAAGCGGATGGACAACTGAGACTCGAGTGCGAGTGGCACCAGGAACAGGAGCGGGACGCTGGCTGTCGAGACGAAGCATGACCAGGAGCAGCTCAAATGATGTGTGCGCTGCTTTTGCCGCAAGGCACAAAAAAAAAACAAGAAAAACAAGAAAAGAATAGCACGAAATAAACGAAAACATACAAAACACATTGCAGTGTGAGTTGTGTGTGTCTCTGTGTGTGTGGTGTGTGTTGGCTTTTTTTTGGCCAGTTTAATACCTCCAAATTCCAGCTGCAACTCTGGCGGTGGGGCCTGTCAAAGTTGCGGCTCTCAAACTCTGCAATTCGTGTACATTTTATGGAGCCGCATCGGCGCCGCATTCTCTGGGACAAATGAAGCGGTCCACAAATCATCGGCAGACGCCCAATTTATGCGTTTTCATTTGGCCAACAATTCGCTTTTCATTTTCATATCCTGTGCAATTTCCATCCCCTCCCCCCAAACCCCCTAAAGCCGCATGCAAAATTAATAAAAAGTAAGTTCGTCCAAAATCCAACAAACGCGAACAAAAAACCCAAAGGAATTCTGTACAATCAATTTCCTTTTAAGCCCAAAAAAAAAGGCGGCAAAAGATATATCTGTATTTGGACAGCGAAAATTGAATACACTTGCAGCTATATTTATTGATCAGTTTTGCCCCGATACTAAGAAAACTGCGCAGATATCGATTAATTGATACAAATTTCATCTGCACAAAACATTTTCATGCTCTCCGTTTTATAGGTATTTAGAAGTAAAAGAAAATGAAGCCGTCTTTTAAATATTTCCGTTTGAAGTGAGACGAAATTATGAAAAGTTTTTTAAGTTATTTGCATTTGAATTGTGCCTCGTTTTTTTACTTATTGGCAATCAATTTGTGGCGCCACATGTTAAGCGGCAAAAGTTTCACAAGAGTGGCCTCTTGACACAAAACGATGACGAGTTGTCGATTTTGGACTCAACCAGAAGGTCTATTCTATCCAAATAATAACAGCAAAAGGTGCTTTGGTCGGGAGTGCCCGATAAGCAGATACCCTTAACCCAGCGCTGAGCTGCCTTATACATATACAAACATGAGGACTTTATGAAGCTGCTTCTTAATCACTTAACTCCTCTCTGTGGGAAATGCATCCTTGATTAACTTCAGTGTACGATCTTTATAATATGTTCAAGGCATAAGCTAGTCAACAAAATATACGTAAATATCGAAGCGCAAGACTATGCCTCCTAAAAAATACATTTTTGCCGGGTACGGGTTGGGGTATCCGAATAGATAAATATTCTGGATATGTGCAAATCCTTTTTGAATATCGATACTTATCGATTTCGTGGAAAAGGGTTTCATATCAACCGTTTGTGACTAATATAATCTGTGTGTGTCCTATCGATGACAGGACAGGCTTGTCATCCTACATTCAAAACTTACAGTCACAACAGAACCTTGGAAGAGAAATTGAAAAAGGACTGCAATAAAAGTCAACCTTAAGCAATAAAATGGTCTTTATATTTCTTATGAAGTTGATACGGTATTACGGAAGAATCTTTTACGTCTTAAGCTTAGCATAGTATGATTAAGGATATTATAACTTAAATTTGTATTATATTATGATATTTGGCTATCTATTACAGTTGATCTACACAGTTTTCTATCCTTGTCCAGTGCACCCTATTGACCCCAGCCCAAAGAAGGAGACATATTCAGCGATTTGGCTATCTTACTAGGAAATTTAGCTTAAATTTTTTAATGAAACACTTTGTGTACAAAGTCTTTTGAGTCCAAACCGAAGTTGTTAGAGCTAATCATTGGCATATATTTCGGTTTGCTTATCAATATATGTATATATTAAACATAGAATATTTGTGGCAAGGTGGGCGTAGTCCATCGACTACCCGCAGGCCCTTTACTCCTGGTCTTGGGCCTCTGGCCCCTTGACACTTAGAACAACAAATGTGGCTGGCGCAGATGCTGCTACATTGACTGGAGGCAAGGGCTGAGCTGGGACGCCTGTGGGCGTGTCATATGCGGCAAGCAGAGTAATGTAAAGTAAAGTCAAGTCAGGGGAAAACTGCGCCAAACAAATGCGACGCCACTTGGTCTGCGTCTGCTGCATGTTGTCTGTTGTCTGTGTCTGTCCCTGCCCCTCCGCCTGCCCCACCGCCTGCACCGGCGTCCAACTCTGCGCCTGTATCTGCGTTGTGACGCAAACAACCGCAATGAACTTGAGCCCAGCTGTCAATGTGATAAATAAAGTTGGCTTGGCACTGGGCCCTACTGGTACCTATGTAGGTTCGGGCTATCCTTCTTGGATAAATGGGATGAAGACGTGTTTATGAATCTGCCGCCAAGTAGCTAACAATCAGTTTCCTCTCTTTGCAGCAACAAAACCCGAGCAGTTGAAGCAAATCCAAGGATCTCGGAGAGTTCATACATACACAAAAGCACGCTTGCAAGAATACCGAAAATGGGCGTGGCACGCCTTACCCTAATGCTGTTGGTAGCAGCAATGCTGCAGCTGAACCATGTGGATGCCTATTCCAGTACGTATACGTAATATTGAGCTGAATACCTTTGTCTTTTGTTGTCCTCGTTGCTCTCTGTATCACTCTTCGATCATCTTCCTATCCCCCCCCCCCCCCTGCCTACTCGTCCTCGTCCTCCTGCTGCTCCTTCCACGCCTCTTTCGACGCGTTGGATTCTTGCATTCGGATTTTTGATTGCCCTACTTCTCCCTCTCAATTTTTCTCTGTGTCTTTCTTTGTCCCACTCCCTTATAACCGTCTTTTCGTAATGTACAAATCATCATGCATTCATCGTCATCGTCATCTTCACTATCATCACGATCAACATGGTTTTCATCGTTACGCGTCCACGTTTTATCTTATTATTTGTATTATTTTAACTTTTTTCCCCTCTTGAAACCAAACACTCAACAACTGCTCCCAACACCAACACCAATACGACCCCGACTCCGACTCCGGTTCCGTCTCCGTTTCTGTCTTCGGTTCCGTTTTTGTTTAACTACGTATCCACACTGTGAAGAGTATGGACGCGGCTGTGCCGACATTGGTTGCCTACCCACTGAGGAGTGCATCATCACCAGCGATTCGTGCAGCTATAATCAGCGCGATGGCAAGGACTGCGGCAATTATCCGACCTGCAAGCGCAAGAGCGGCTCCAGCACCAACCAGGCAAATCCCTCCTCCTCGTCGTCGTCAGTTAATCCGTCAGGTATTTATTTTATTTATTTTGCTTATTTTCATTTTGAGATATTATTTTTATGCCTTTTTCACTTGAAATTTTGGGATCGGGCGGGGTGAAGCTTGGCGAGCTTTTACCAAATTGACGGCGGAAGAAACGTCGTAGATGCACAGATTGACTGACGTACAGACGGATAGAAACGTACAAATACATATATTATAGTTTCCCATTGATAATTGTTTACTATCATTTGCTTTATTTTCAATGTTTATTTTGTATATAACAACCTAGTTACAAGTACATACATACATACATGTAAATCAAGAGATTTACCTAATACTCTCTCACACACGCACACACACACAAATGCTACGCTCTCTTTGTCTTACTCATTTAAGTTTTGTTTTTTGTTTCATTCCACTTGCACTTTCGCCCGCTCATTCATTGCTTCATTTTACAACACTGAGCTTTGGCTGGTGCATATCACAAATACAAACATATGCATACAGACACACATGCATATGCATCGCAGTTGCGCTCATTTGCTTCTGCCTGCTGCTGTCTCTCGCAAACACATACACACACACTCGTTTACATGCACATCCACTGCTGCTACTGAAGCTCAAGCTCAGGCAAGAGTACACGCCATATATATGGAGAGTGGGAGCGAGAGCGAGAGCGAAAGCGAGAGAGCTTGAGCCTGACCGCTCGCTTACTCGCATGCAGCAACAGCAGCAGCTTGTGGATCGTTCAGCGCTGATTAACCAATTGTATCGCATTTTCTCTCTCATTCTTTAACACTGCTCTCGCTCGTCGTGGCACTGGCAACGGCTTACTAACAGGATCCAGCCTGAATACGGGGCCTGAGAATAATATATTTGCGCCGGCTTCATCGAATCCCACACATAACACCTACACCTATTTTAATCACAATAACAATAATAACAACCAGAACGGTGGGCATCAAAATGGCAACCAGCAGCCGTTGGGCGGCCAGGGTGGCGCACAAAATGGCGGCCAGGGTGGCAACCAAAACGCCGCCAGTGCACAGGGTTCGAATGGGGCCGCGGGTGCCTCGTCCACCGGGATCGATCAGCATTATGTGTTCGGGGCCAAGCATCATATGCCCGTAATACCCAATATGCCAATCTTTCCCTACAATTCGCCCACGCAAGCGCCATCATTTCAACAGTTTCCCCAACCCAATCATCCAGGTAGCGTGCTCAATCCCGGTTATCCCATGCATGGCCTGCAGCCGATGAACCCCTACAATCCATCGTTCGTATTTGGTCAGATCCCGTTCTATTCGGGACCGGCCGGCACTGGTGGACCGCCTGGCGGCGGCGCCGGCATCGGCATGCCCAGCTCCAGCATAGGCATCCTCGGAGGCGGCGGCGGCGGTCTGGCCCCATATGGAAGCAATTATCAGGGCTATCAGACACATCATCAGAATGCGAACATGTACAACAAGCCGCCGCCACAGTACCAGAACCAGAACCAACAGAATCCCTACAATCGCCAGACCCAAGCACATCCTTCGGCAGCGGGGCGACGCGGCAATTCCAGCGCTCCGCTCATCGGTCTACTCGCAGTCCTGGTGTTGCTGCTGGCCAATGGAGGCAGCGACAGTGCCAGCACGTAATAAGATGCAGCAGCTGCTCTCCCTCCACTGATACCCTTCACTCTTGATCCTGCAACACGACGACGACAACGACGACGATCAACCATATGCAAATCCTTTGCTTGCTTGGTTTCTTTCAATTTCCCCCTAATTTTCTTTTATTATTTTCACTGGTTTTTGGGCCCTATATTAAGACACTTAAAGCGGGCTGGTACGAAAGCTACAGCAATAGCAACAGCAATAACAACAACAACACTTGCAACAGCTGCAACATGTTGCCTTTGCTGCGCATTACTGAGAGGCAACACCTATGGAAACAACAACAAAGCGTTAAATAATTGGTTTTAAGTCAAATTTAAGTAAAACCCACAAGCAGGATAATCTTTTGCATATAGACAAAACATAAAACACGCCCACAATATTATTGAAGTTATTTCTTTTCTATACATTCTCAGCTTACAGCACTCCCCGCCCCGGGCGTATACGTAATATTCAAAGAATATTGTGCGTGCGTGGGTGTGTGTGTGTGGGTGTGTGAGTTGATTTGTGTGTTGGTCTTACTTTCAGTTTGTACCCGGTCCATATGTAGCCCTGGCCCTGAAGGCTCGTTGCACTTCTCTCTGTTTTTTGCAGCTCAATTAAATTGGAATTTAATTTGGGGCTTAGAGCCAGTGCTTGCAACAGCCACAGACTTAGCTGCACGTCGGACACACACACACACATGCACTCACACACGCATACACGCACACATACACACACACAACAGTTAATTTAATTTTTGTTGCTACTGCGAATTTTGTGGTAACCATTTCCGGCTTTTATTTAGTTGTTGCAGCTGCGGATGCAATTGTTGCTGTTGCAGTTGCTGTTGATTGAAATAGTTGCAGCCCAGGCACAGTTGTTGTAGATACAGATACGCGTGTCAATCAAAATGCAAAACAAGCTGGTTTAAGGCTGCAAACAAGTAATTACTATTAAAACAAAAAAAACGAAAATTAAAATAAATATAATAACAAAATCCGCTCTAGAAATCAAGAAATTTAGTAACAAAAGCGGTTTACTTAAAGCAGCTAAAAAGTGCACAAAGTACACAGTTTAATGTAATCTTAAAACAATTTTTTTGCAAAAGTCGTATGCAATTATTAAAAATAATAAATGTAAGAGAAAAAGCAAACTTTAAATCAAACGACACTTGAAAACTCGTATGGAGAGAGAGATACCAATAAAATTTGCAAATAATGAAATTAAGAAAAATATGAAAAGATAAAATAACTGCCAGGAAAAAACATTTACGAAAAATAGATATACACATATACTTGAGAATCAATTAAATGCCAAAAGTTTCAATGAAATCTCGTAACAAACTCACGAACAGCAACAACATTTTAACTACTTACAACACATCGGACATCTTGAACAGATGAAACTGCTGCCTGATGCCAGATACAGTCGATAATAATTTTAAATCCTTAAAACATAAAAACTAAATCTCAGCAGGCAGCACTCTTTTTTAATTTCAATTTAAAACAATATCAAAACAAGGGTTCATTTTAATGGATAAGAAAACTGAACAGCAAACTGTTTTCAAAAAATGTGTAAAAAAAACATATACAAATATGTATTTAATTTCAATATTCACCACCTGATCCAATTTTTATTATTATTATTATTATTCAGTTTAATTTTATTTTTACGTATTTTATTATTTTTGTGAAACGAATTTATTTGCAAATAAATCAACTACAAATAGAGCAAATCGAAAGTATATACGTATAAATATAATTACTCCGTCCGAACACGCATTCTGCGCATTGTTGATTTGATTTCTCATTTATTTATTTAAGCACACAGACACACACGCACATTTATTTGAATGGAACTCAACTAAAAAGTCATGTGAACAGTATTAAAGAACTAACTAAAGCATTTGATGAACTATACTTAAACCTAACCCTGGCAAAAAACAAAAAAAAAATAACCTATAAAAATAACCATGTGAAGTGCATGCAAATATTAATTAAATATTGAAGATAAAGGTATTGATATCTATTAGACATAGGGCATTAAGTTAACGAAAGGGTATTCAAGGTATTCAACTATTCCCATTTAAAAACAGGCATATATTACATCTACCTATATTGACCCTCTTGAATAGTTGATAACTTGGCGTTGTACATAGCATTCCCACACTAACGCATAATATACTTATATATATATAAATATATATATAAATATATATATATATATATATATATATATATATATAAATACACATAAATAATTAACTTAACCATACGGCAGAGAAGACTTATAAAAACTAAGCAACAACAAAAAAAATACAAAAAACAAAAAGAAAAACAAATCAAACTCAAAGTTGTGTAGGATTTAAATGTTGCAATAACGATAACGATAATTTGATCGATTGTAGGCATATTCATAATACGCTAATCAAAATGAAACGAGCAACTGTAATGAAACTAAGCTAAGCTAAGTTATTCAAAACAAGCCCAAACCAAAAACCCTCCAATTACTACTCCACCACCCTTCCCCCTCCCCCACCGCCACCGCCACTCATAGGTTTGTTGTGCTTTTATTTCATTTATGTTTAGTTTCATGTTTATGCCATGTTTTGGCCCGTTTTCCTAATGCTTTTTATGTTTCTGTTTCTTTGATTTTTTGTTTTTCATTTTTGTTGTCAATCGCTTTTGTGGCTAACTCTTACTGCTTACTGCCGACGCGCTCTACTGCTGTGCTGCTACTGCGCTGCCTGCCTGGTGAAAAGTGAGCAGCGGCAACACCCACAACTCGTATGCACCGAATGCGCCCAGCGCCCCGCTGCCGGAGGCAGATGGCAACCAGGGTGGCGCTGGAGGCGCAGCTGGTGGCTACAGTGGCGGCGGCGCCGGTGGATATGGTAATGGCTTCTCGGCTGGCGGTCATGGCCTCTATCCCTCGCTTCCTAACAACAACAACAACAATAACAATGGTGGTGCTGGCTACAATCCATACGGCGGCTACAATCCCCAAGGCGGCTACAATCCGCAGGGCGGCTATCAGCCCGCTCCTGGTGGCTATCAGCCAGCTCCAGGTGGCTACCAGCCGGCGCCAGGTGGCTATCAGCCTGTGCCCGGCTATACTCCGCCCGCGCCTGGCTATGACAATGGCGGCGGCGGCGCCGCCCAGAAGCCCAAGGACAAGCAGGGCGGTGGCTTCTTCTCCAACTTCTTCTCCAATCCGGCGGTGAGTCAAGCGGTTTCCGGTATCATTGCAGGCCAAATAGCCAAGCAGCTGCAGGGAGGCGGCGCCAATGGCGGCAATGGTGGTGCCAACGGCGGGGGCAACAACGCTTATCAACCAAGCGGAGGCTATTCGTCCGGCGGCGGCGGCGGCGGTGGTTCATCCGGCGGCTCATCTACTGGCAGCAATCTGCTCGGTGGCCTGCTTGGCTCCGTTCTCTCTGGCGGCGGTGCCAACGGCAACAATGGTGGCGGTGGGGGCGCTAGCAGCTTCCTGGGCAGCCTACTTAGCGGCGGCGGCAGCAGCAACGGCGCTGCCAGCCATGGCAGCGGCGGCGGCGGCGGCAGCGGCCTCAGCGAGATCTTCAACTCCAAGAACTTTGGCGGTCTTTTCAGCGAGAACCCCTCATCCCGTGGGGCCGGTGGCGGCGGCAGCAGTGATGGCTACTCCTCCGGCGGCGCCAAGAGCTACCCCACCCAGCCGCCCGGCAACTACTACGGCAAATGAGGAGCGGGACAAGAAGGTGGAGCTGCATCCACATCAAATAAGTCGGAGTAGAACAATCTTGTAATAGTTTCCACCAATATCCCCCTTTATAACTTTGCTAAACATACTCGTACATAGCATACATATATAATCAAATGGAGGGTTTTCAATGAACTAATAAGAGAACAATACTTACATGCAAAAACTAAAGCAAATACAAAAACAAATACAAAAACAAATACATAAAGAAATGCAAATACAAATTCAAATACAAATACATATACATGTACTCATACGTTGATTCTGAATAACATAATACTAATAATACGGAAATCAAATACAGTTCATATTAAACATAAACTAAGTATAATAAACAAGAATCAAAATTCAAGCAAATTGTGAAAAACAGAAACAGAAACAAACAACCCGCAACAAAACAGAAACTCGATTTATTTGTAAATAGAAACTCGTAAGAATTGAAAGCCAGACCACAAATTGCTTTTTCATTTTTGGCATGGGATTAATTAAGATGTCTTTGGTAAGTAATGGCAGTAGAAATGAAAAAACCACTCTATAATATGGTATAACTCCATTATATAGCTTTACAAAAAAAAACCCATCCCATGGCTAAAGCTTACGTGGGTCGACAGAGAGCTCTAATACGACTAAATGGGGAAAACGTTGGTCAAAGTTTGTACGAAAAAAATCAACAACAACGCAGCAATACATAAGCCTGTTAGCGCGTCGGACTAACAAGCGAGTAGTCGCCGGCTCAAATTCAGCTGCAATTATCAATTTTTCATATTTATTCATTTTATTTTTTATTATTCACGACTATTTTTTTTACCCTATATTTAAAATACCCTTGTAGAATAGATGTTGATCCCGATGTTGGTAAGATTTGGATCATATGAAAGGAGCTGAGTGAAACTAATAAACGCCGAGCTTGGACAAGATATCTTTATAAACAACAATGTGTTATATACATATATAGCTTACCATTTCACCGATAATTATCCCAGTTGTCCGATCCAGCCAGTTACGGAACTGAAACATGAACCTATGCAAACTTTCATGACAATAGCCTTAAAAAAAAGCGTACAGACATGTCGTTACATATTTCAGGACAATTTTACAATTCTTCAAGGGCATAAATATGCATCAGAGTGAGCATAAATATAATTTTTTGTTGGGTATGGAGGGAGATATTCAAAAAGAGAAATATTCTGGATATGTGCATACTCTGAGAGAGTCTTCAAGAAAGTGGGGCAAGGTATTGACAAACTAGATCTGTACGGACATAAAGGAGAGGCTCTCATAAGTGCTAAGATCGACGCGTTCATACATACGGACAGACAGACGGACGATCAAACAGACGGACATTTCTACATCGACTCGGCTGTTTATGCTGAGCAAGAATATATACGGCAAATGGGTTCGGAGAGGTCTCCTTCTGCCTGTTACATACATTTGCACAAAACCAGCTAACCCTGTTTTCAGCCGTTTTCAACGGGTTCAGGCTATAAAATCAAATAAATATATAATGGCTGAATGGGTTTTTACAATAAAAATTGTTTTCAAATAAAAACGAATAGCTCTATTTATGTTGTATTTCAATCGACAAATTCGACTCAGCTAACTAAATAAAACTGTGAATCATTTCAGACTATTTGATATAAATGTCACGATGCATGAGCTGTTTACGAAACATAATTTCTTTGTACATAAATTGTTAACAAGCTTTCAAGTGTTCGAATTTCAATTCTTATTTCGTTTTTTGCAAGTGTGACGTGTGAATAAATGCAGTAAATAATAGCAAAGATTTTTTTTTTGTCTTGATTGATTTGTCAACTACAATGCTGTCATATATATTCTTTGGCAGACGACGATTAGTCGCCTTATTAGCGAGGTGTGCTAAGCATCTAAGCATCGGCTCACTGAGCACAAAGTTTGGGGATCGAATCCCCTTGAATAATCGCAGCTTTTTATCTGGTTGAAGTTTGTGCCAATTCAACAAACAATTTAAGTTACCACTTGCATTTTGAACACAGTTCATTTGATTAAGCAAGGCGGTGCCTGACAATATTTCGATTTTATTTATATCACACTTAGATAAACTACTTGCGGGTATTGCCCGTCCTTGCCCGTGGTACGTTCTTTGCTAATCATTTTAGATATTACCTTTCCATTAAGTATACGCCCGTAGAAAATAGAATTCTACCCAGCTTGATCAAGCTCCACTTCTATATAAAAATATGTTTTTAGTGCATGGAAGTCCATGTTTGTCTTGTGGTGACAATCTTGAAGCTGAAGAATAATTGTTCGTTTATTAGAACTTTGACCCGCATGACAATTTGTTTATAGGCTTATAGCCATGACTCTTATGTCGTGCCATATCCGCATACGGTACGATACGTATACGAAGAGATTGCCAGCCCTTAGAGTTCATCAGTCGGCAAATAAGTATTAACAAGCGAAAATTCCACTCACAACTCTTATCAAGTGGCAGATTAAATTGTTTTTGCTGTTCCCAGTCGACAAACGTGTGAGGCAAGTGAGATCCTCTTGAGTGCATCCGATCTGAGGCAACTACAGCGAACTGCATAGAGAATCAAGCAGCCGAGCCGCCTTTTGTTGTGGCTCAGTGCCAGTGACTGGATGTGGGCAACATTGTTGCTCCCTGCAGCACCCCCCACCCAACGCTTTTGAGGTCATACAATATATTATACGCACGCTAAGATCCTCTCTCCTCAGGAGCTGTGCAGCGGCAACGAGATGGCCATTTGGCTTTGGTTAACCGACAACCATTTTGTAATTTATTTAAGTAATAAAATAAATATACGAGTATGTACATTGCGCCGGCAGGAGCACCTGCTCGGAGTGCCCCAGGAGGTGCAGCTACCAGGGGAGCGGGCTGACGCTGAGGAGCGGCGGGGAGGCGACACACACATATGTATGCGGTTGTGCCAGAGCCAACGACTGCACATTAAGTGCGAGAACTGCCGCTGTCAGTGTTAGGTAATGCAACAACGTTGTTGTTGCCCCTGCTGCTGCTGCTGCTGATGTGGCAGTTGTTGTTGTTGGCAGCGAAAGTGCGCTTGAAGTGCACGAAGCACCTACTTGGCCAAAGTGAATTTAGTGTCAAGTGCAGGAAAATGTGAAAAGCAGCTACGAGTTAGTTTTTCATATTTAAGCAGCACTCGAGCGACAACAACAACAACGACAACAACAAAAACAACAACAATGTTGACGTTGACGGTGGCGACGGTTGCACCAACCTTTTACCTTCGAACTTTCCATTGCCGCCAGAGCCACATCTACATAGACACCACGCAGCCACATGGATGATGTTGTTGTTGGCACTTGGGCGCGTGGTGCGGGTAGCGGCAGGGGGAGGGTTTGCCTCCTCGATGGAAAAACAATGACGTGCCACATTTAGAAGCTAAAGCTAAGGCGAAAGCTAGAGCTGAAGCCGTGGCCGAGGCGCGTGTTCCTCCTCCTGCCCAGCGTCGAATGTCGTTGACTTTTCAAGTCGCATTAGGCAAATGGGCGTCGTACAGGTGGGTGTGGAGGGGGGAGAAGTAGGGGGTGTTCGACTTGAAGAGGCAGCTTGGAATGATTGGAACGAGGTGCGCATATAAATACATGTAAGAGGCTTTCAGCTTATTGTTTGGCACAGTCGCTGTCGCATTTTATGATTGCACACACCCGAACCCAAGCCTGAACCCCAACCCCGAGTTCAGCCCCTCGCCTAAACAACCAGCCACTGGCTGTTACAGAGCCCATCGGCTTTATTTTATTGGTATTACGCGTACTTGTCGTTGTCCCAGGTCGACAACAGACTCGCTCTCCGCCCCCACTTCCGTTCTCGCTCCCGTTTCCGCCTCTTGTGGCAGCCTATTAATTTTTATGAGCGCGGCGATTTTTATAAACAGCTGCAGGCGAAGTAGCAGCACCAGCAGCAGCAGCCTGGAGCAAGTTGATCAGCTTTTATGTACATTTCTGGCTGCTCCAATCCAATTACATGCCATAATCAACCAGACACGTGCTTGTCTTTTACGAGTCCAATGTCCAAAAACGCGAACAGGATGCCAAAGGGCATCCGACTGGGAGGCAAGGCTCTGGCAAATGTGCCATTTGGACATTCAGTTAACAATTTTGATTGCAATTAGTTTTCGTATGTTATAACACTCGCCAAATTTAATCTTAAATAAATAATAAGCAGCCAAAATATATGTAATTGCAAATCAATTATATTTATGGTAAACACTTGAAAATGCCTAGAAAAGTAAAAATTCTACAGCCTGAGCCAGAGATGGTCCTAGCTAGTAGCCCGCATAAACAACTCGATTGCTCAAGCAATAATATTAAATTAAATAACTTAAAACTATATTTGAGACGGGAAAAACAGAAAACTTAAATTGTGCGCGCCCCAATATATGGCGCATCTGAGCACGCGTCTCTGCGAAAGATAATAGATTAATGTAAGAAGAAGGATATATAATTATTAAATATATTAACAATATTAAATATTACAAAATACGCACATGATTGGCAAATGCATTATTCGTATACAGTTTAAGACTGCCAAACTACTAATAAACAATAAAATAGTATTGTTTTAAGAACTGAACTGTCGGTCGCTTGTTTGCACTTACAATAATTGTATCACCTACTAAAAACTAATAATCAAGTGGGAGTGCTGTGCCCCTACTATGTAGCATAGCTATCTGCAAAGCGATATTGTTTATAGCCCTGATGTTGCGGCAATTTTTCCTGGAAAGCATCCCCAAACGTTATGTGAACTTATGACAGGTAAACATGGCAAATTGTCAAAAGAGCGGATTAAGTGTCAACCCTTCAAAAACTGAACAAACTCTGTGCAATAAGCAATATAAAAAATAACGCCAGTCTTTATTCTTTTGTTAAAACCATCAATTACTAGAAAATTAATCTCAATGAGGTTGCTGGATACAGATCTACGCTTCACGAACTCACGAACTGGGATGGTAAAGGACAGAGCAAAGGCTTAAGGAATAGCGGATTATTTGGAAATACCTCTAAGGCATTCGACATCAGATTCACCCCCTTTTTTATGGAGATGAATAATAAACGATTCCTTCCAAGATAAGTTTACAAAGTGCTGCAGACACTTCTCCACCAGGGCCCGGCTGCTGATTATGTTAAGGTCGTTGATTAGCATGGATTTAAAATGCGGTTCGACATAATTTACTAATGTAGATAAGTCTCATTTTTATTATTCCTATAGATGAAGGAATCGGTAATTCGAAAAAACTCTGCGAACAAGTCAACAATGCCTGGATCAGTACTCGCAATCTCATCTGTCAACTTTATCGAATATGGCAAAATGGATATTTTGCATTTAGAAAACTAATGCCAACAATGGCGAAGTTAATCCTTATAGCAATTGGAATCTTGCGTATACAGGAGTATTCTGGCAACTGCATAGCGGGAGAAATCAGAAGGCTCTCTTGATTTCTGACATTATTTACATCACTTTGAACTCTCAATTTTTAAATCCTACTAGTTCCTATGAGTACCAGGGAGCCGTAACAGACCTCACTGGATACTCAGACCTCAGTGGAACGCAAATATCAAATAGCGAGTATAGGCTATTCAAAAAGCATTTAATGGCGAGATCAATGTCTGTTCAACTGTACAGTTGGGATCAGTCGACTTGTAGAACAGTATCATCGAGTTACTAAAAATGAGCCATAAATTTAAAATAGGATGAAGAGTCTTCAGGACGAGAAAGCAGTTCAATCCAGTGCACAACGCTGTTGAACGAATCCAACTCAAAGATCAAATCAAGAGATCTGCTTCTTGATATACGCAACAGAAGGACAACTCATGTAGACCGGAAGATTGAAGTCACCAAGAACGACCAAGAGGTCAACCTCCGAAATTATCGATGAGATGGATTTAATAATAAAGATGGCTTAGCTAAACAGACCCGATAAGAAGTGGGTATTATGTGGAATATGAAATAAAAAATCAAAAACTATCAAATGACACTTTTACACCTACTAGCTCGATCTCCCATATGGGAAAAAACAGAGTTACAGCTACTACTTTTCCGACACGGGAAGCTCGACCAAATATGTAACTGATGCATTAGAATGGAAATACTGAAGAATCTGAGCGGTCCGGCTCTAACCAAGTCTCAGTAAAAGCGGTATATCTAAGCCAATAGAGAAAGGTAAGACAGTTTTACGCTAACATGGGCAAGCACAAGAGATGTAGTAAGTTTCTTGACGCTGCAACTAATGTTGAGGCGCCATTAGACGGAGGTGGTAATAAAATCGGAGTCCGATTTATCTTCCTCGCTTTGTGTTCTTTTACTAAGAACTGCATTGACATCGTGTTCCTAGCAGACCTTGCAGCTACAGGAGTATCAAAAGAGATGGGCTGCTGTGTAATCGGAATTGCAGACAGCAGATTTGCAGTCGGAGGCTTTCACGAGTAGCCTTGGAGACACCCAACAGTTTTAGGCTTTTGAATTGAGGGTCGAGGTCAGTGAGCATACATTAGATCCTGATGGTGTGCCGTATTAGAACCCACATTTTGCTTTCAACCTCCAACAAGTGTCGTGCAAGCCATTAAGTAGGAGTTCCTCCATACAATTAGAAATTCGTAGAGTTAAAACAACACCAACAACAAACAACATAAAGAAGATAAAGCATAGGTTGAAAAGGTCACGAGTGCGCGAGATTGAGGTCTATTTATATATCATCGCTTGCGGACGAGAGCTTATGCCCAAGAGCTGATTAGCCACAGACACGATTAAGAGATCTAGAGATTGTGCCAAGCTCCCAAATCTCTCATGTGAAGACCCAACAGTTCGCAATTAGTCTTATCTGGGTGGCAGTGTACCGAGCCATTGCAGAAAGCTGCTTTTCTGACGAGCCGGCTGGACAAGAAATTACTGCGTCCCTCCAGCAGGGAGCAGAGGTGTTATTATGTACCTGTGCCCACCTGAAGGCTCCTCATACGGATACAAATTCAGCAGGGAAGTCTTAACAGAGGCAGGTGCATTACTTCACTTTGAGCTCTTAAAGGGCACAGACTGACAGACTTACACGCAGCCAGGCTTGCCGCACCTTACAGGACTTTTGTACAAGCTTTAGGAATGAAGAGCAAGAGGAAACGGCAAAGCACCTTTCTGTTCCTGCTTCCCACACTTACGAGAAATCACAGAACTATCTACAGTTATCTACCTCGGATAGTTAATTGTATAACAGTATCTAGATGAAACCAATAGCAAGGAGAAGGAACATAGATCCGTCAGTATCACAATGAGCCCAATGGGCCTAAGTGAGTCAGATCAACCTAATCCAATCAACCTAATCCAACCTAGGGCTACATAAGCTGTTGCTTAGTAAAAAGCCGCTCGCTCAAGTAAAATTCTAGTCAGTACCATTCATAAGAGCTACTTCACGGAACGCTTAGAAGAAGTAAAAGTTTTAGAAGCAGTATCAGTAGTAACATACTAATAAGTAGTGGAAGTATTAGTAGCAGCATTGGTAATTGAATTATAAACACTTATTATGAGTGTTAATACTGGTAGTGTTAGTATGAGTAGTAGTACTAGTAGTAGCAGTAGCAGTAGTAGTAGTAGTAGTAGTAGTAGTAGTATTAGTAGTAGTAGTAGTAGTAGTACTAGTAGTAGTAGTAGTATAAGTTGTAGTAGTAGTTTTAGTAGTAGTAGTAGTAGTAGTAGTAGTAGTAGTAGTAGTTTTAGTAGTAGTAGTAGTAGTAGTAGTAGTAGAAGTAGTAGTAGTAGTAGTATTAATAGTAGTAGTAGTAGTAGTAGTAGTAGTAGTAGTAGTAGTATTAATAGTAGTAGTAGTAGTAGTAGTATAAGTTGTAGTACTAGTTATACTAGTAGTAGTACTAGTAGTAGTAGTAGTAGTAGTAGTAGTAGTAGTAGTAGTACTAGTAGTAGTAGTAGTAGTACTAGTAGTAGTAGTAGTAGTAGTAGTAGTAGTATAAGTTGTAGTAGTAGTTTTAGTAGTAGTAGTAGTAGTAGTATAAGTAGTTTTAGTAGTAGTAGTAGTAGTAGTATAAGTAGTTTTAGTAGTAGTAGTAGTACTGTTGGATGTAGTATTTGAAGTGGTAGCAGTACTTTTAGAAGTATTAGTAGTAGTTTTACTAGAAATAGTAGTAGCTTTGGTGGTAGCATTATTAAAAGCATTAGTAATAGTAGTACTAGAGGTCACATTTGTTATAGTTATAGCAATAGTAGTAGTTTTAGTAGGTGTAGTATAAGGAGTTATAGGAGTAGTGTTGGTAGTAGCACTAGTAGTAGCATTATTATTATTGTAAATAGTAGTAGAAGTAGCATCAGCAGTAGTAATGCACTTTATTCTTCTGTTGCTTTGTTTGATTTGCATTTTTAATATCTCGATGCTTGTTTGGGCTAAGCTCCACATATTTGCTTCGACTATCTGACAGTTGGAGAATAGAGCTTGGCTTTGCGTGTCAAACAATTCCAGTTTGGACAACAGAAACAGCAAGACGAATAACAACAACAACAACAACCACACAAACGAGTACATGAGTATGTGTGTTGCGTTTACTGTTGTTATTGCCGCTGGGCAATAAAAGCGTTACAACTTAATTAATTAAGTGCAAATGATAAAAATGACCAAGCGGCACGAACTATTCGGACCAACAGTAACAACTACAGTAACAACGAGAACAACAAGAACAACAAAAACAATAACAACAAGTTAAGCAACAACAAAAGAAAAAACTAATTAAGTTTTATGTGCAATTTTCGTGGCTGAAAAGTTTCGCCCCTGTATTTGCGGTGATTGCGGCGCCTGCGTGTGTGTGTGTGTGTGTGTGTATGCGTGTGTGTGTGCAAATCTGTGCACTGACATTTGCGGCGATTAATGAACGTTGGCAACGCAGAATATCTTTAATGTGCGCCCATTAAGTAGCACCAGTAGGCGATATACAACAAGTCAACTAAGCCAGACGGGGTTCGAAAAAAAACTATTGCCTACTTATGTGGGCCGAATGCCAAAATTAGTTGCCATGGCCAAAAGGGCAGTGGCCAGTGGCCAGCGCATATGTCGCTGTCGCTTGTTAACATGCGTTTGGCGCGTGAGCCAAATAAATCAAGGCCAATAGACAAAGCTCCCCCCCCTGCAAACTACCCATCCTGCTGCACCCGCAGCGCCATTAGGACGGCAGTAACAACTACAACTACAGCTCGAATTGCGGCAACAGGAACAGCGACCACTAGTGTGTTTTGGTCAGAATAAAGAGATGCCGCATAACATTTACAAAATTTGCACAACAAACTGCATTTCTTTCCCCCTGACAGCCACTGCACTTGCCGCCCTTGCACAGATTTCGGCTGCCGCTGCAAGTAAATTTATTTGAATGCCACCGATACGTGGAAGGAGCAACAGCAACTGCAACGGCAGCTTCCGCGCCGCGGGCATCGCATTTTAATCCCAGTTGTCGCTGATGCTGCAGCTGAGAAGTTGCTGCGAATTCTTTTTGACCCACGCAATTCATCCAGGCGACAAAATAAGCGCAGCGATTCGCCTGCGCTTCTGTGTACAATTGTGATTATCAGCTTTTCGGTAATAATAATAAACAAGGTAAGAAGAAATACTTTTGCTACTATTAAGATCAAAAACTAAGTAGCGAGAGCGGAAAATCCAAAACAGTAAAGCAGAGTTTGTAGTTGTTCCGTCGTGTATATAAGAGACAGCTAAAATAATGCCAAAACATTCTGAGCACGCCTGCTTCCGCTCTTATAAGGCCCAAAAATGGGTATTATCCAAAGCCACAGCTTAAACATAACTGCTTCAGACTCACTCCGAATAGAGTATTGCGCAGTCGATTGAGTCCGACTGCAACTTTATTTATCTGCTTATAGGAGTATTAAAATTTCGTCATGTAATACGTAGCGCATAGAAGAAAACATCTCCGACCCCATAAAGTAAACATATTCCTAATCAGTATAAACAGCTGAATTGATATAGCCACGCCCTTCTGTCCGTTGTCCGTCTCTCTGCATCTGTGCAAACTAATCTCTTAGTCTTAAGGCTATTGTCATGAAACCGCGCATTCGTCCGACTTTCTGTTGCAGGCAGTATACATTTATATCGGAACCGTCAGAATCGTCTGCATTTATCATGCATCTTTATAGGAAGAATCGGACGAGAAATGTGTTGTAAGGAAAGCAAATCTTCATCAAACTCAGCTGTTAAGATATAAATCTTCTTCAAAACCAAACTGAAAATATGTTTAAGTTAATTTTCTATCTTCTTCAGCTTGGAAATTTTGAACATATCAGTTTGATAATCGAAAGTAAAAAACAACTTCTATCAGTTATAATCCTTGTCCTAGCCAAATTGTTTCATCCATGTAATTTAAACCCGTAGGAAAAATAAAATTTACCCATACTACCTCATTTGCAACCAGATATGTGTATTTTTGCAATCGCTGCATCGCTTTCCATACAGAACGTAACAAAAACTAGTTTAAAGCCGATCTAACGAAATTAAAAAAATTAGAGCTCCCAGTTTCCGCTTCTTCTCCTTTGAGCTCACCAATCAGTCGGTTGAATTTTAAGTCCCGAAAAACAGTTGTAGTTCTATAGTTTTTTACAATTCTTTTTTTCCAGCTTGGCATCAGATCTAAAGACATTAAATTTTAAATATGTTTAGTTCCACAGTTCCTCCAAACTTTTCCAAAATCAATATATATTGTTTTCGATTGATTTAATATTTCTTAAGGATCATTGCCTCGTAGTGTGCAAACAGCATATTTTTCTTCTCAGCTACCCGGCCTCTTCCCAAAATATGGCTATACGAAACGGCCGAAGTTAAGAGAGAGACGGGCATTTGGATCGTGCGGCGAATCAATGGTAATATTCTTTCTTTTTTATTAATCATTCGTAATTTGAGTTGGAAAGTGTTACAAAAGTCTTTAGATTCATTTGGAGCATTGAAATCCCACATTGAAGAATTTCACAGCTCAAGCTGGAAGTTTGCAACAGTTAAAACGAGAAATTCCAACAAGTTCGCATTGTGGCCTTTTGTAAGGTGTGCGGCGTGCGTAAGACCGTATGTGTGTGTGTGAGTAAATGATTATGTGTGTGTTTGTGTGCTAGGTCCGTGTGTGCGCATCTTGAGGAGAAAAACTTTTAACTTTAGTACACAACTTACCTCAACTTCTGCTGTTGTAAAAATTTGTCAAGTTCGGGCTCGTTGCTTGTGACTTCGTCCTGCGTCCTGCGTTCCGCGTCCTGCGTCAGGCGACCTGCGACCTGCGCCCCTCTGTCTCGAGTGGTTCAATTTCAGAGTCGGCTATGCTGAAACTTTCTGTTGCAGTTGCAACAAAGTTCGTTGCCGTAATTGATGCACTCAAAGGCGGCGGCATGCAAAAGGATCAAGGCGACAGCCGAAACTTTGTGTCCAGTCGGAGACGCACGTTTTGCAGGTGATAAATTTCGAATAGACATTTTAATTGATTTTAGGTTTAGTTATAATATTAAATGCTACACGCCCAAACACACATCGCCTGTACCCACTCCACCCGTCTCCTAACCGAACATTCGAATCGTGACAAAATTGCGATATGTGAGGTTTCAATTAAAAATTTAGGTTTTCCACGGGGGCGGGAACGAACTTTTGATGTCATTGTTGCCAAAAAGGAGCAGTAGCAGCAGCAGCAGCAGCAGCAGGCTCAAGGAGCGTGTTGTGGTATTGCCACAGCACACAGGAAAGAGAGAAAAACGGCAGCAGGGGAAGTACATGACATGGCAGTGTGTGGAACGGAGGCTGCAACTCAAATACCCAAATTCGAAAAGACAAACGCCAGACGACAAATGGGCAAGCGGACGACACCAGACACAGTAGGGGTTGGAGGGGATGGCGCATGAATAAATTTCCAAGCAGTTGAAATGTTGAACCGAGCGAGTTTTGCTTTGTTTTGGCGCCTCAGCTTATGCAACATAAAATGATCAGGACATGAGAAGCAGGCAGCAGGCCTCCTCAGCAGTTGCAACAGTCGGTGCTGCATGCGGTTTGCGGTGGCATTTTACTTGCTGCATAGTTTGCCGGCAAGCGGACGACTTGCGCTTGAGTTCGAGTTTGAGTTCGAGTTTTGTTTGGGCGTACGCTCAACTTGCGCTACAAAACCCACAAAAATAAAGGAAAGACGACGACGACAAAGTATGCCAACAATGCATAACTTTTAGCAGCTCCCAACTCTCTCTGTCAGTGTGTGTGTGTATGTGCGAAAAATTAGAACCGCAAATCATTTTGAAAACAATGCATATGCCATGTCATATATGAGGCAGGCAAATGGCTGAAGACATGCGTTCCGGCCACTTCCACTCCCACTCCCAGCCCTCAGCGCTTTGCTATCGCCAACTCAGTCTCAGTTCTGAAGCGCTCAAAATGATTTTTGAAGCTGCAATTTAAATTGCAAGCCGAGGCTGCAAATCCAACACACGTTTTCCAATAACTTGCCTTAAGGACTGGCTCGTGAGCCTGGTTTTCCACATCTGTGCACGCGGGCTTGGCTTCTCACCTCTTGGCTCGTGAACTTTTTTTTCTATATATTTATTAATTGAACTTCATTACTTTTTCAAAGTAAGATACTGAAAATGAGCTAATCTTTAAATATAGTTATCAAATTACAAAAAATTCCTTGAACCCTTTTTTGACAATAAGGTTAATAACATTTTGAGCTCAACACGATTTGGTGATATGCTCAAAATGCACGAATTCGATTTCAATAATTGATACAACTGGGATGGTCACATAATAAAGCTTAAACAGTCATTCGAAATAAATTTGAGCCTTATTAAATGCCTTTCCATTTTCAAAAGCATCATTTAATCTAGGAAGATGTTAAAGATTAGCTCCATTCTATATCGTTCCATTACACCCGACAAAACTGTTGGCTCCACTTAATCTTACCTCTTCTGTTGGCCTCTTTAATGCTAATGCTCTTTACAAGAGCCTCAACCTCAACCGCTGTCGCTTACCAAAAATTCTTGAAATTACATTCACCGATACAGACGGTTCAAAGACTCCTCATCCACATCATTCGGTATCACAACAACGGATAACATTTGAAAAATAGCAATTTACCACGCAATAAAACACGTACAATTCAAACATAAAAAATATATGCAGAGCCACTTTCAATATATAAATCCTTGTTAAGACCAACATGCAGTTGGCGAATTTCTGTTAGTAAACTCACATTGTATTAATATATTATGGGCACTCGGACACTGTGGCAGACAAAGGAGCTAATGACGCAGCACTTTTTCCACTTGTTTACCAAAAACAGCAATACCTAGAAATTACGACGATAAAGAGTCCAAATTAGCCTAAGATTTTAACATCGATCCACCTAAATATACTCACAAAACAAAAAGCTTAATTGATATGCTCAGCTAAAATTGTACTCTAATTTACCCGGGTCTACTCGGTTTTACATGTAACACAAGTAAACATCTTTTTGACAGCTCTTCATCTGCTCAAGGCGATAATATTGAGCTTATTTCCAAATCTCTTCCCAACGCTGCCCCAACAAACCACTCAAGTGAAGAAATTGACATATATTCCACACATTTGTCACTTAATATAAGACTTTTATCAACACAAACAATTAACATTATTGTAACCATAATTGTGGATTTAAGTACAAGACATATTACACTCACACTTTTATATCATTGAAGCACACAACGAGCTTAAGACCTAGCCCAATTAAATTTCAGCCTATGCTATAGTCGGTTAAGGTACATAAGCTACGTATAGATAAATAATATATAAAAATACGCTGTTTGGATATTAAGCGATATACATACATATATTCAACATTAAAGGCTAAGAAGAAAGCCTTTCTTTTTGCCGCGATTGCAGCTGTTGTTGATTTAATTGAACGACTTCCATGGAATTTATATGCGTTCAGATTCACAGTTTTCGATCGTTTAATATGGCTTAATTGTATACCCTGTTGATAGGCTCTTGTGTCTTGTGTCGCTGTACTATTAATTAAGACATTTACATTTCGAAATTTCTATCTTAATCAATACTGGTATCGATGTCGCCCACCCACTGTCTTCCCTACGTGTCACTGACTTCTGAATTCGGGGTGTTCATAATTCGTATTTACTCGCTGTGTATAACGAGTAGCCTTTCACCCCTGCATTATGTATATATACAAATATGGCACATTCAAGCATGCATATGTATGTAAATAATGGCTCAGTAACACGGCCCCGCGCATGCCACACGGCACATTCACCATTCAGCATGCCCCATCCCCCATGCCGTCTCGTTGCCTTGTTTGCAATTTAATATTCATTTTGAAAAGCCCATTTACATTTGCGCTTTTGTGGCACCTTGGCGTGTGCTTCACCCTTTTTTCCGCACTCGCAGTGAGTGCTACGACCGGCAACGGCTGTGGCAGCAGCAACGTCGCCGAGCCTCGGACGCGCAACACGGCGTATGCGTAATCTAAGCAAAGCCTCTTGCTTTTGTTGAACTTAATTCAACCGCAAGGCAACCAACGACCGACAACCTACAACCTACAACCGGCAAACGGCTACCGGCTGCAGTTCATTCTACAAGTCCAAGCCGAAGCAGGGGAATTTCAGAGTGTCCAACACATCCCACTTTCCACCCCCTGCATGGTGGCCAAAATGTGCAGCTGTTGATTTATAGACACAATGACGTCCGTGCCTGAATTCGAGTGAAAGACATCATCAAAGCTGTTCAGACTGTGCCGACTGACGACTGGTAGCCGAGGACTGGCAACTGGCAACCGGCAAATGGCGACCGTCGCCTGATGCGCCACGAGCAGCTGCTGTTGCAGCAGCACAACTCCACCCAGCCTTATCCGAGCCTCTTTCGTTTGCACTTGGCTGACATTCGTCGTCAATGAAGCTGCAAGCGCCGGTGGTGTAGTGGCGAGCATGGTTGTATCCCAAGCAGCAGATCCGGGTTCGATTCCCGGCCGGCGCACGGCGTGTGTGTCTGTGAAGGACACGCATTTTTTTAAATATTGCAAATGGCATTCACTTAGCTTTCTTTCGAAGGCTCGAAGGCAAAGACAAACACAAACCCAATGACGACAAACTGTTAACTGGAAGCTTGTGATTGTATTTGTAATTTGAATTGGAAATGCTGACGTGTGCTTTTTTCTTTCTACAAGTGCTTTGCCAAGTTTGATTCGACTTACGCGTCTGCAATCACCTAAATTATTTTCGTGATAAAACAAAGGCTAATATAAAGGAAATTGATTGAGCAACTTATTTCCAGGACTGTTGTGCGTAGACAACTAATTAATACGACTGATTAAACCAAAGTTAAAATAAAGCAAATTAATTGGACCACTTATTTGTTTTGTGTTAGTAGGACTTTTAAATAAATTAAATGTCATGTGTGAAATTGCTTTTAATAAACTAAATTTAGCTCACGTTCAACTTAAAGCGCATTTATTTGATGCTCTATAGATCCTCTCTGATTGAACTTGGGATATCCTTAAGTAAAAAGCTTTACTTTCTCAAAGCCATAGTATTCTATCGATAGTCCCAGCATAAATCAGCTAGAACTAATTGTGACAGGCTAATATCAATACTTTATAATCAATCAATCAAAGTTCTTACTTATACCACCATGCCATAAGAGTGTAGAGTTGCCGCCTCATTCAAAAGCTCTTGCTCAAAATACTTTATCTTTGAAAACAAGGCTGCAAATACATAATGCAAGTAGATGCGAAGGCAATTACCGAGAAGTTCTAGCGAAGGTAATTAGCATTCGCTTGCCATTCGAAAAAAAAATGACAAAACAATGAGAGTTCTACTACTTATGTTTATATTATTGGTTTTAGTTGGTTTTTTGTGTGGTTTGATTCTAACAGCCCGCAGTAGAAATAATGTAGATTTGCTCTTCTTGCAAATTCGTATATTTCTTTCGCACCCTGCAGACTGGTTCAGGCAAATGGAGTTTGTTGTTTCGGCGCATTGAGACAAGGTCAAAGGTTGGCAGCGTCAATTTAATTTGCCTTTTTAAGTGCATATGCTAACCTATTTAAAGTGGAATGTCGGTTTTTAGACCCAATTAGATACAAGTATATAAACAGATAGTAAAAGTTGTTTTATTGTTAACAATTAAAAAGAGGCACGCGCAAATCGAGCAACGTGTAAAGTACACAAATCTATATTAAAAATTGTTTGTCCTGACTGACTAAGAGACCGACTGACTGACAGACTGACTGACAGACTGACTGATTGACTGATTGGTGATCAACGCACAGTCAAAGCCGTAAGAGCTAGGAAGCTGAATATTTTTACTGTAGTTTCCGTAGGTTATTAAGGTGCACGATTGGAAAATTCCACATGTAAATGGGGAAAAATTGGCCACAAAACCATTTTCTAAGATCTTAGTTCGAATTCACTTGGGGGAGTGTCACATTGTTCATAATCAAAGGGATCCCTCCTTGGTTGAAATGGGGTCACAAATTTGGTAGCTGAAGTTTCTGGTTTCAGCGATTTTTTAATTCCACCCGAAACTGTGGAAAACGGTTGCAACTTTTTAATTGTACGATCTGAATGGCTTTAAACTTATTTTCAACGGTCTTTCTGAAAATTCATTTGAAACGAGCTTCGCAAATTTCAACCATCTTAAATGGAAGATGTGGATTAAAGGTTGTGCGAAGAAAGTAAACTGGGCGAAAATCATTGATTCCCATTTTTGGCGACCAATTCGATGGACTTTCAAATTTGCGCAAAATATAACTTAAGACGGTGTATTCAATATAAAATATCTATTTAAAAATTCCGACGAGAGACGGGTGGAAAACTGATGTCGAAAATTTGAAGGAAGAAATATGTACATAACTCGCCAGGCTGGGAAATACCAGCTAGTGTATACGTGAATATGGAACATAATGTGCTTGTTACTGCATTAAATACATGAAGGGTAAGTTTAGAAAAACCTTTTACATATATATATCTTTCCTCGCTGGAATTGTTCAGTGCCTTCTGAAATTTATCAAGCAATAGATAATGGGAAAAATAAATTCGTATGTACGCGGATTATAGTGTATCTCAAAAATTTATTGTTACTTTTTGTTGAATTTCTTTATGTGATCACGGTTTATCGTTAAGTGATTCGCCTGTTCGGAAGCTCGCTGGGGTGTACCCTATAAATGCGCCTATTAGTGATGTGGTCAGGTTGGAAGGCGCCTGCAGCTTGTCGGCGTAGCGGCTAGTCAAAAAGGTAATGAGAGGCCGCCGACCTTGCGAGCTACCTTAGCTTGAATTACCCTTCGTCCGAATAGGCGTAAGCATCTTTTTAACGCTTCTTCCAGTACAGATTTTTGAGCTTTTCCAAGCATTTAGCTTGATATCTGTGCTATGGGCTCCCCAATTGGACCTGAAGTCCTGAGGTAGACGCCAAAATAAAAGAAGGCGCAGTCCCAAGCAATGTGACACGCGCAGATTCAAAATTAATTATGGTATTTCAATCCGATCTCCAGCTTGCAACCTGCAACCTGCCAGTCTTGCACGGCATCTCTTACAGCCTGCGGGGATTGGTCAGATGCCAGCTTGTCGTCCTGATCAAGAACATCATTTATAAGATCAAATAAGCTTCCCTTTCCATGTTACATATGTACATTTGCACAGGAAAATATTACTCTGTCAGGGCATGTTTTACCGTAATTGAAAACCGAGGAAATCAGTAAAAATATAAATATTATATTTTAATATATTACGTATTGTAATAAAAGCAGCATATACAGTTAATCTTACAAGCAAGCAAATTATGATAAATCCTCTAATTTAGATACTATCAAATATGCTTTATCAGTCATAGCAATCTGAAAGAATTAGAAGAAATAGAGTAAATAACCTGTGTATCATTTATGTTTATATAAACTCACTTGTTTAGGCATCAATCCTTAAAAATCGCAACTGCAATGGGCTTTGTACTTTGGGGCTTCTTACCTCTTTAAGGATCTTCAAAGCTTCACTAAAGAATTGCAGACTTCCGATCCAAGCTGTAAAATGAAAATCTATAACTTTTAGTTT
The DNA here is from genome assembly GCF_035044405.1 of Drosophila montana. NCBI lineage: Eukaryota > Metazoa > Arthropoda > Insecta > Diptera > Drosophilidae > Drosophila > Drosophila montana. The sequence goes on along the minus strand of NW_026996559.1, from coordinate 2,829,631 downwards.
GAAGCACGCTTGAAAAATCTCCCAAAGGCTATTCGAAATTTCATCAAAGTTATGACGTGAAGTTATTTCCAGCACTTCTAGATTTCTTAGATGTATTAAATTTTGAAAGCCCTTGCTTTTAATGAGTCCACATTTAAGTCTTCGAAGTAAATTCAATTTCAATATTTCTTGAATCTCTTCTTCATCCACATTTCCCTTTTTAATGACCAAGTTTTCTAGGATAGGCGTTGACCTTAACGCTAGCTCTTTGAAAAGCCCCTCAAGAGACCCTTCTTTTGGTGGTGTAATTTCAAGATCTGTTAACTTATTTAACTTTGCCAAGCTTTTTATACCTTCGGCATCAGACCGATGTACTTCAATAGCGAGTCCCTTAAGCTCTGGTAGTTTAACTTATAGTTCTAAGTTGTTATTGTCAGTGAATTCACATTGCAAACTTCGTAGGGTTTGAACTTCAACAACAGCCATAGTGTCGTTATATTATATGGGAGTATTTTGTACATTTAGGAGTTGAAGAGTTTTGGGTCCTCTAGAAGCAAATGTCTGAAAAAGATGTGACATTGAGCTTCTATCGAGACACTTTATAATTAATTCTTCGAGCTGATTCAATTGGGCTAGTAATTCAACATGTTGTCCATCAAGAAATCCACATTCTAATATCCTTAATGAATCCATAATGAATAATAACTCTCGCAACGTGGGCAGTTTCTTCAAGGGTTATTGCTCTGCCCTTTATGGCCAAGCACAGAAGGAACTGCGTAAGGGAACCTTCTTGATGAGATAACATTTTGGCGACTTCTTCAGATTCCTCAAAGTCAATAGTTGGTACTGGAGAGTATCCAAAATCATTAATACTATTATCTACGATTAATTCCTGAAGACCCAAGTCCTTTTTTGCAGCAAGTGCTTCGAATAAATCTTTAAATGATCCAATTTTGTGCGTTCCTCTTATATGCAAAGCTTTCAATTGTGGTAGTTTAGCCAACAGAGCATACTCTCGCGCGTCAAAGTCTTAACTATTATTGGAAATTGTCAGTTTACGCAGATTTTTATTAAACGTGATCTCTTGAAAATGTTGTATAACAGATGTTTTATTTGCACCTCACATAAGAACATTTAACACCCCTTCCGCAATATCACATAAATTGTGCTGCGAATAAATCCTCAATGCTTCAAGATTTTGCAAATGCCCCGAGAGCTTAATGCTTTCAGGATCGGAGAAGTCGATACCTAAATGGCATTGAGTAATAAAGAGACAGAGGAGGCGTTTGGATCAAAAGCTCTTTTTCGAAACACTTCGAGCGCGATAGCGAGGTTGCTTGGAAAACACATACATGCATATTTTTCGCCAATGTGTGTGAGATGAGACACACACACCAACAACTATTTGGCGCTTCGAGGCATTGATACCCTTATACATAGAAATGGTACAGAATGTTTAAGGAAAACAATTATTATTGATTGCACTAATAGTTGCACACTAAATACGATATTGTATATTTCTCAGAGATTACATAACAATGTGTATATGAGAAGGTTAGTGGTATTTGGTTACAGAACTTATGAATTGTTAAAATACCCTATTTTGAGAAAGGGTGTCTTGCTGATTGAAAAATGAAAAATTATAAAATCTGCCGGGCTGCTTGCAAGTTGAAAGCGAGTGGAGAAGAAGAAGACATAACTTTGCGAATTAAAGGCATAGCAGTGCTTAGAAACCACAACAATGAGTTAGAAGAGTGTAGAAGCTTAGATCATAGGCTGTAGCTTCAAACCAAAAAGGGATAGCAGGGACAGAATTTGTGGTGTGCTTTTTTCATTGTCGAGTCGTTGGTTTTGATTATGGTTGTTGTTGGTTCATACGGGAAATGTTCTGAAGTTGTCTTTGATTTTTGGGCAACGGCAGAAGTAGCTGTAGACAGCCGGGTGTTGTGTTTGCAATTTTTCATTGAGTAATACTCAATTGTGTTTGCAACCTCGCTATCGCGCTCAAAGTGTTCCGAAAAAGAGCTTTTGATCCAAACGCCTCCTCTGTTTCTTTATTACTCAATGGCTCAATGGTTAATGCCCATATCGACAATAATAACAATGAAAATAGACAAGTTTTTAAACTGGCAACTGCAATTTGAACCGGCGATTGTCAGCTTGTTTGTCCGTCGCTCAAACACCCAGTACACACATTTCGTCATTTTTGCAAACAGACTGTGTTGTTTTTGATTTGTTTCGAAAAAGCGTTGACCACTGTTTTCCCCCACATTCTGGTCGAATTTCCCAAAAGGATTCTTTAGTAAAAATTACAGCTTGCTTATCTATTACAGTTTGCACTGTACGTCGGTCACTGTTCTCTTAGTGAGGACATACCCTTTTATAGATATAGATGGTAAGCTAATAAAATATACTTATTTCACTCATTACAACCGATTCCCTTCGCTGGGTTGGAGAACGTTGTGATGACCTTTATATGTATATGTATATGCCGAATCATATTACGTGTTTAGGCAGAAGGGGCCAAAAGGTAAGCATGAATCGGGGGCCTGCAGTCAGTGCAGCCGCAACCGCTGACATTTCAACGGGGCTAACAAAGCGTTGACTAGCGGAAACTGGTAAAGTCGCGTTCCTGGTACCAGTCCAGAACAGGAAACCACGCGTTCTGCGTTCCACTGAATGCAGAGTCCTGGCACAAATGCGAACGAACTCAATTCAAAGGCGACCATTCATATAGTAAAAAAAAAGGAAAAAGAAAAAATGAACTGAACTTTGCTTTTGAGTGTGCGCGCGCGTGTATATCTGACTTTGTATTTGGGCTAAACTATTGAAAGGATTCGTGGAAGCGGGTGGCTAACAGTCCAATCCATGCCAGCACCCAGAATCATTGGCAGCAGCCACAGCTTCCGCCTCAATCCAAAGCCAAATCTGAAAACGCATCTCAGCTGCGCTGACGGCTATGCTCGCGCCGGAGTCGATGGCCGTAGGTGTGCGCGCAGAGGCGAAAGGAGTCCAGGTAGCGATCCATACACTGATGGATGCAGCTCTGCTCCGGTCCGCTCAAGTGGTCGCGCGGCTTTGTCACGCACTTCTCGAAGCACTTGCAGGTGACAGTGGCTAACAGCTCCTGGACATTGGCCAGCGCAATCTGTTGCTTCAGCTGCCTCATTAGCTCCTTTGGCTCCATATCGGATGCACGTTCCATTTCCCCTCTTTCCACTCTCTCGGTCTCAGTCTCGGACCCTCTCCGCTAACTCTCATTTAACTAAAATTTGTATTTTTGGTTCTGCGCTCGAACCGATTTTGTAAATGCCCTGAGTAAAATTACATGCCATTTAGCCCAGAGCTAGCTTTGTCATATCGGGCCCACTTAGTCAGCCTGAGACTACACTCAAAGGCTGCTCCTTGTGAGGCTTGACCGCAAAGTTCCTCTCACTGTTTCGGCTGCTGGGGCAGGTATTTCTTCAGCTCCGTTTGCAATTGATTGGCGTAGCTACAAGTCACCTGGCTATATGAGTCCATATAGCAACTCATACACGTTTTATATGTATATTTTTAATTGCTGATACCACCAAGTAAGCACGTTACAGTTCTGTATAACTGACTACTTAATACTATGTGTAATATATTATCCAATTCAACTTGTTTGTACAATGAAGATTTTGTGAGCATAGCCTTATAAAAATAATTGGATTTAAATTGGTTGGTAAGTCTCATGTGAGGTTTGCCTCGAAAGCCCTTCTCTAAAATCGATATTTATCGATGCAACACAAATCTATTTCAATTGTCAAGGTTTTCAAGTTTTCAAATTAAACAATTAAAATTTGTTTTTGCATAAACGACTTGTGTCTAATCGTCACAGTAGTCCCTGAGATTGCTGCTTCCTGTAGATGGTTCAAATTGAATCCAACAAGTTGTGAGCTCGGTTCCACTTTGACTAGCTCTCATGGTGGGCAGCATAAATAGGCTTTGGTCGCTCTGATAAGCACTGACCCTTTTTTATCCGTTATCAGTTCAGCAGTAGGTTCAGCCTTCTGCATTTAATGTGCGCACGTCCTTATAGTCCTCCTCTAATAAGAGGAAGTGCTGTAAAGACTTAAAGAAAAAGTAATTAAGAACTCTAAGCCCGAATGTTTCGAGCTGTGGGATTAATCTTTGCCGAGCTCATGCGCTTGCAATGAAAAATGTCTTGGCAAATCTAATCCAAGCAGATCTAATCAAGGCAAACAGGCCCAGACGCATGAGCTTGTTCTAGGCAACCCAGATAAGTCCAGAAATTCGCATATTGTTACTCGAACACTTCCAGTTCACAGAAGCCCGTTTCGCACTTTCTTTCTTCTTTGGGACTCCCCTAATAAGTACAAGGCGTTGCCAGAGGACTCAGCTCTGCTAACCGTTGAATACCCGTAAAAGAACTGTGTCATTGACCTTTGTTCTCCGCTCGCTCTGCTTCTTTAGTTAATTGGCGTTTACAATTCTCCACAAGTTTACGTTTCGTAAAGGGGGGCAATCGGTAGCTATATAGACATACTTCGCATTTTTTTGTGTTTATTCCTTGTTATTTGTAAGTTGGTTAGTATTTATATAAAAAAGAGTAGCCAACATTGACCTAAAGCCGGTAAACTATTTTGATGTAACTTTCTAGGGAAGTTCTACCAAGGTCCATGAAGAACAATTGGCTCTTATGGATGCATATTGCTTCATATGCTTGTCAAGTCACTACGTCCACTGTCAGTATCTGCCACTGTGTGTAATTAGAAAGGAGCAGGAGCTGAAACTGGAACTGGACCTGAAACTGGTTGCCGGTAACCTGTCCACAAAACCTGATATATGCACTCACAAAGCCATGTGTACTTAGCTCTGGAATCGCAGCTGTTGACAGCAGCTGCACACAGGACTCTCAGGGCTGTCTGGATTCTAATGCGCATACAGTTGGAGCCTCCTTCCCCTGCTGTCAAAGTACTTCCGCTTGGACAACTGCTGTTTACACATTTGTCGGGCCAGCTTTAAGCCGCCCACGAAATTATGGCGGTTTCTGGCCCTCAATTGAGATTTGTTTAGTGCTTTAATGCAGGAAATTCAGATGCTAAAAAGCACCTACTGTCACGTTTTATATTGATATTTAAAAAACAACCAAAAACTAACAACCAACAACCAACAACTAACAACAAATGGCTGAACAAATTTCTGCGCATTTCCCATTTGCCAGCGCCGCTCGCGTTGTACGTGCCACAACGAGAGTCGAGTGAGAAGCGAGCAGCGAGCAGCGAGAAGCGGGTAGGCGGGCAGCCCCTTACCCATTGGCAGGCGGATGCAGGCGGCCACGTACCAATGGAAATGGCATTGGCAACGCCAAAGCCAGCGACACGGCACGGAAATTGCAATTGAGTGCAAATTGCTGGATTCGGGAGCTGGCGGTGCGACGGGCAGGCTCTGGCCGAGGCGGGCGCTATAACATCAAAGAGCCAGCGAAGAAGTTTTCAACAGATTGAAGAAGCTTTTTTTTTACCTTTGCCTTCAACTCCACATCGAAACTTAAGGAACGGCCAATGCCTAAATATTTCATAAGTTGCAGCTCGTAACCCGAGCGGCGAATAAATAAATCTGCCTGAGATTTCCGTGCCTGGGACAGGCTGGGCCGTTACGTATGAATGGCTCCTAGTGGGCCCAGAAGAGGCGGCTTTAATCCGTCGGTGGGAAGCTTTAAGAAGGATTCCCGCTTCTGGCAAATGGTAAACAATTGCCTGCCTACCACGCGCACGCACAACGCCAGGCAGACCTCAATTATTGGCACTCCTTATCCTGGACCAGGCCAGCTGGCTGCTCCTTCTGCCCTGGTCATTGCATTGGCTTTGTTTGTTCTCGACTTTAACGTTTTGGCGGCAGTGCGAGAGGACGTGTCGATTGTCACGTTCGGGCGAGATTTTTATCGCGCGAAAATCAACTGAAAGCCAACTTTAAATTAACTTGCTCAAAAATACGCGAACAATCTTGCTCTCATATTTAGTCAATCTATAAAAAATTGTTCTTAAGCAGCATTGCTTTCATACTATGTACAGGCAAATGTCTGAGTAGACACTAATTATGTTTATTATGTATATGTTCGAGAACTTATAGTTACAATATATTGAAGAGCTCATCAATTTTATACAAATTTTATACAAATTTGACCTTATTTAGCTTTATTTGGACTTTGGCCTACAATTACCCAGTCAGTTGCAGCCAACTGCAACATTTCTATTTATTTTTTTGATTAATTTCAAGAAATATACATTTATTTAACCTAATTGTTTAAGACTTTACTATTAAAATATTTATGCTACTATAAGTCAAGGATGTCGACTGTGTGTCAAGTGCGTCTGCAACCCGATTAAAAATAAATTGCATATCAAAATGCACAAGGCGTTTTTCTCGGACGGCTTTGAATGTTTTAATTGGAATTTAAGACGAAGTCACACAAATTAAATGAAAATTCAACAATATTAAATCCTGAAATACTCATACGAGTGACTACATTCATATTTATTTACACACAAATAGCAGGTTAAGCTTGCCGACGTGCCAGCAAAAATAATAATAATACAAATATTCACTGTAAATGCGATTGCGATTGCCAAGACGAATTTAAGACCCTCAAAGTGGGCGTGAATATTGCAATGACAGGTGAAATGCATTATTTACGTGGATTGTGAATTGCAAATTGTTTTCCTTGTCACAATTTCGATGTCATTTGATTTATAATTCTATAACATTTATATGAAAAGAGACTTTGTTGCAGGCAATATAATTATATGGAAAGAGACTTTAATTAATATGTACTTCAAAAACTGCAAAAAATATTAAGAAATTGGCATTGCTGGACGAGCGGGTACCTTTCAATAGGCCAAAAGAAAATAACTTAATTAACAACAGATTGTAAGGCAGATCGCAACGATTCAAAAGGAGTCTAAGCTTAACGGTTCATTCATTAAAGAAAACTCATACGCACGAGTACTCATTCAAGAAATACTTTATTGGTGAGTAGTCTGCCAAAATGATTATAGGTTGACTGACTGAGTCACAGGTCAATTTGTAATGAGCGTTCCGCCCAAACAAGTTCAATGATGATGTGTTTCACACTTTATGGAAAATCCACTCTCATGGGTGGAAACAAGTTGTCAAACATAGTATGAAAGAAAGTTTAATGCTCCTTCGATCGGCGTCGAACTCATTTTCAATGCTTCACATTAGAAAATATAAGGCACGCGCTTTGCAGATTTTGGAAAATCTATCCCGTAGTCGGAAAATGGGCGCATTTTATTTTATGGCACTTTCATGTTTTCCCTTAATCGGCTTTATGGTAACTTTTTAGGTTCTTCATGAGGTTATTTGAAAAATACATTAAATTTAACAATTCAGAAAATAATACAACACTCTTAAGCCCTTTCTCCAATCTTAAGTGTGGAATAACCTGAATCGGTAGCTGAATTTTCTAAAAAGTCTAAATTAATTCTTATTCGTACAACAATTTAGCACCAATGTTGCGGGAGAAATTGTCAAATTCCCTGTCTTACATCGTATACAGTCAGCTTTAAGCTGTAACGGGTGGATGTCTGCGTTTATCACCTGTGAATCATTCAATCAATCATGACAATCTGTTTTATATGTAGGCTCAAGTCTGTTGTGTTCTCTTATCTCTGTTTTAAGCCCAAATACAAAATTATAATAGCCTTTACAGGGTATACAATGTCGTGTTTCCTTGTCTGTGTGTATGCTTATGTTTATGCAGCAATAACTGCAAATGACAAGCAAATGCACGCTTTAAATACTTTGATTAAAATCATCTCAAAAACCACATAAGAGGCTATGAAATCTAAACTGAACTGAACTGAACTGAACTGAACTGAGCCAAATGAATGCGTAGCGGAGCAGTAGGAGGCTGAAAGCAAACAGTCCCAGCACAGCATGCTCGGGCCCAGGGCATTCATTTTGTCGGACGGACTCGGTCACATGCAGCGCGTCATTTATGCTGGCTCACAAACACAAGGCATACGCACACACACGAACACACATATATATATATATATACACAAGCGAACGTTCAGGTAAATAGGCTGCACTTTAAAGCAAACTCACAACAACATTGCCCAATCTTGCTGTGTAGTGGACACTCCTCCACCGGAAACCCAAACTCCAAGTGTGCCCGAATTTCATTAGGCCTAGGCATTTGCTACAAACCTACAAATGTCCCGTACATCTCATCAGGTTAAGCTGTACCTGTGTGTATGTGTGAGTGGGAATGTGTGTGTGTGGGTGTGTAATGGCTGCTTGTCGAAATGCCTGTAAATGTCACGGACAGGCACACATGGAAAAATATTTTAATAACTACTCGTACTCCATTTGCCGACCAAACGTTTTCATTAGCCAACAAAAAGAGCAGCGCCAGAGAGAGAAAAAGAGAGACAGAGCGAGAAATGGAGAGATGGGGGAAGAGAAAGAGAGCAGTTAGAGGGAATAATAACAATCGATTGTGTGCAGAAAGTGTTTGCTTTACCTATACCCTGTACAAACACAAGGCATAGGCTATATCAATTTAATATATTTTACATTCATCTGAATTTCAAATGCGCTGCAATCATAGCTGCGGTTTATCCTGCAGCTAAGGCACATGGCAACTTAAAATTAAATTGAATGCATTGTGAACAAGCAAGTTTCGTTCACCCGTGGCTGAATGTTGGATTCAAAATTAAATAATATTGACTTGAGTCGCACTCATTTTCAATAATGCAGTCCGATATGCAGTTGAGCATACATTTATTTAATGTATTTTTTATTTTATTTATTTATTTTGTGTCAGTTCTCCGAGCTAATATCTGATTTTAGGAAGGGTCGATTGTATTATTTTTGCTTTTAATAATGCTAACAATCAGTCATCTTATATTTTCGTCAAATATATTATTGAAAATTAAGAATGAAAACTTTAAAAATGTTAAATAAAGTTTGTTTTTAAATTACATTTATGTTCAAGGCTTTTCATTGGAGTAGTTATGATGTGAAAGAAACAAACACTCTTAAAAAAACGAAAGCAAATAAAATTAAACAATTTCAGAGCCTATAAAACAGTTTGCCTGAAACTTAATATAAAACTTCCATACTTAGAGTTTCTTAGTATAGTATATATAAACACAGAGTAAAAGTGTTTTAAAGGAATTGATGAACTCGCCTTAGCTTAGCTGCATTTTAAACTGCCCCATCGTTATCCACAGCGTCATAGTCATTGTCATCGACAACATTATCATCATCCTCTTCATTATGCTCATCATCATTGTAATCGTCAGGCGGGAGACAGTCCAAAGTCCAAACAACATTGTTATTATTTTTAAAAGCGATTTGCGCGTGCTATACGCAGCTGTGCTCGTTAAAAGCACAAACAAATGCCAGGACCAACAGCAGCCCCCAGCTGGATGTTCCATTGGATTGGAAAAGCGGAGCCCCCTCCCATCCCATTGCCCCATTGCCCCATTGCCGGTCAGACACATGAACATGGACAGCAGTTAGCTCGCGATGTAAGTCATTTATTGAAAATCCACCGCAGTGGGCAGACGGGTTATCGAAAGGGATGAGGAGAAAATTCGTGCGAAATGGGATCGGCGGGGGGCCGGCCAAGTATGACAAACAATAGCCAAATGGCTTTTTCCTACAACAACAATTTTTCAATATGCTCCCAACCAAAAATGACCAAAAGAGTTGGCAGGCCAGAATGATGCGGAAAATGTGTTGCTCATGGGAGGTGGCGGGAAAGCGGCTAAAGGAAATCGAAGGTTCAGCCATATGTGGCTGTTGTTCCTGTTGTTGTTGTTGTTGTTATTGTCGTTGTTGTTATTATCGTTGTTGTTGTACTCGTTATTGTTTTTATTATTCCGCATTGTGTGCGTTGCCGAGGCCAGGGCCAACGCGCTGCTGGCCAAGGCTAAGGAATATTCGTTGGTCGATTGTCGCTGCCATTAAGTGAGCATAAATGCGACAACAACAACAGGAGCAACAACAGCAACTCCAACAGCAACAACATCAACAACAACAACAACAGCGATAACAACAATAACCAAAAGCAGCGGAAGGCACAAACAAGGCTGCGCCTGGCCTCGATCCTGTCCAGCTCGCTGAATGTTTGTTTATCCGTATCCCGCACCTCTGTCCTTCTCAGTTCTCTGTCCCTCTTACACTCTGGCTCCCTCTGCTCGCTGCGAGAGACCTTTAAATAAAAATTGTCTGAAAATAAACTTTAATTTGTGACATTGGCCAGAAGAGATGGGTGCAACGGCCAAACGGAATAGGAATGGAGCGGGAATTGAATGTGAATCGGAATGGAAATGGAAATGAAAATGGGATTGATGTCAATTGTATGCATGCACATACATTTGTATATGCATACGTCCGATAACGATATCGATATTGTGACACATTTGAATATTGGATCTCATCTGAAATGGATGACATTTGTTATTCGATTTCGAATTCTATTCGCTTTGATGGCTTCAGCAGCCACAACGCAATTGCCAGCGCGAGAATGTGTTAAGAGTTGTGAATGCATTTTCATTTCGTCACGTAATGCGTACTTAATTTACTCTTACGTTATACGTTACGTTGCATAGACAACTGGAATACACTGATATTTTTGTAACTTTTTGCCACTTTTTGCCACTTTTTGCTGCACTTCTGAGCTGAGTACTCTCAGCTGGTCTAATCTTGTCAACAAACTAGGCATGCATGCCAAAAAACCAGGGTCAACTCAATTACAGCAACTCAATTACAGCATTTATTTTTATTCATCTTCACCTCTTCTATATGCATTATATAAGTATACATATATACATATGGATGTAATTAATGTAAGAATATACAAAATAAGAAATTTGACTTAAAACAAATAATTTCTTTTATGCTACTATATTTGCAAGCATGCAAGACGTTGTGAGTATCAGCCACATATGCTTAGGTGTCTAAACGTCGGACTAGCAAACGATAAGTCGCCGGTTCAAACTCAACAGCAATTGTCCATTTTTAAACTTGTTTATTTTATTGATGGCTCTGGCGACCTTTCCATATTTCAAAATATTTTGTTGGCTGGCTCGAGGTCCGTGTTTGTTAAAACAAACAATGAAAAACAATTTTATTTTATATTTGTTTCCGATATATTTCGGTTGCACATCGGCAAACCGTCTTCAGGGCACTAACACCAAGATACAAAAAACAATTAACAATTATAATACAATAAATTAAATTAAACATTATTTCGAACATTTTACATACATTATTTTACACGTCTGCGCTTTTTGACGTGGAGATTGTTACTGAGGTTGTTTGGCTGTTTAAGAGGTGTTTATTTTATTTTATTTAAGAAATACTAATAAGTAGACACAACATCAAATGAATGCGGAAATGATTTATACAAATCATTTTTCCATTGAGTTGGTTGTATTGAATAGATTGAGTAGTACAAAGTTAAGGGTTCGAATGTGGTGAATGCGTAAACGCGTGGGGCTCGTTAGAGTGGTTCGATTATGTTTGAAGTTGGCGCGAATCACACAAACAATATTACTTTATTGAATAAAATATATACACAGTTATGCTCGGAAAGGGTGAGGCGTGACAGGAAATACTTGGGATAGCATATGGTTTAAGTTTCAATATTAATTTTAATCATCACATGCATTGGAGTAAGAAGATAAAAACAACAATCTTAAATTCTGTGAGATAGTGCCATATTTTGCATGTACGGTAAATACATACCAGCCTATAAGGTAAATGCATTCTATATTTTGATGATTTTGTTGCTCAATTTGTAAAAGTTTACTCTGAGACTAAGATAGATAGGTCGAGAGTGAGTGCGAAAGAGAGGGTGAGAAACTTAAACACATTGCATGCATAAGTGCAGTTTGCATTTATGATGCACATTCATTCGTATGTAAATCAAATAAATTCACTATTATATTCCATTATATGAAGCCCTGGGAAGTTCCACTGGCAGGGGGCAGCGCCAAGGGCAGGCGCACAATTGCGCTTTGCATTTTGCGTGCCACACACAACGGCAAAAGTTAAAGCCACGAAAGACTCAAAGTTGCCTGCACACGAACGTGCAGGAATTGAAGAAAAAGCACATTAAACATAATCATGGACACATAAATATCCTAGCAGTTCGTCCTGGCTCGGAAGCGTTATTGATATTTGATTAAAGGCAACAGCAGCAGAGGCAGCAACAGCCAAAGTTTGCATAGCAAGCAACGTGCACTTCTGCCCAGCAAACGTGCGCACTGGCACACACCCACACACACTGGCACACACACCCAAACACACACCCACATACACAAACTGGCTACAGCTATGCACATTTCGTTGCACTGATGAATCAATAAAATGCCTGGCACCCCATTATAATCAATAGGTGCGTGAAAACCAGCGCATGGAATAGGTAGGAAGCATTGAAAGTAAATATTGATGATGTTTAAGCTCCCCAGCTTTAATAAACAAGAAAGATTACTCTAGTCAGGAGTGCGCTGAGCTGACGTCACAAATATTCCAGCTTCCTTTAACACGCAGTTTACGCTGCGGCTGCGCTGCTCCTTCTCTTAGTCCGCCACTATGGGACATTCTTTCGTGATCTAACTCGGTGTTTATTGTCCGATCCTTATGAAATTTAGGCATTCAAACGTATACGAATAGCAAAGCCAAGGACTATATCTTTGAAACAAGGTATCCACAAACTGTAGTATTCAATATACCAGAAATGGTATTTCTAGGTCTTATAAATTAATGGATATGCTCAAAAAGCAGGATTTCATTATCATTTCTATCAATTTCAGGGAAACGGGCCAAGTTAATTAATAATTTAAGATCGAAACATTCGGACTGAGCAAGATGTATATTTATACTGCCTCCCTCTGATTGTTATATACATTTGCACATAGCCGCTATACCCGTTTTTTAACATTTTCAATGGGTACAGGGTATAAAAATATACAAGTGAGGCAGGCCACTTAGAGAATGCTTCTTGAAATTTGCGAACATTTTGGCATTTCACTTACTTAAGAACTAACTTTCTTATGTAAGCTTACATTGAGAAAACAACAAGTAAGAATGGCCCAGTCGGGGTTGCCCAACTGGGCGATACCCTGCGCCCAACTCTGAGCTTCCTTCTATAAATGCACATACACAAACTCGCCTCTTTTAGGTGTTAAATATGACATACAAAATTGTGTATATACCAAAGTGCATGGCTCGATCCTTAAAAATGAATTTCTTTCAATCTCGATGGATATCAGGGGAGGTACTGACTGATATTATTATCGAGTTGTTCTTCAAAAACGATGTCTTCAAGGAGACATCGAAATTTTAATAAACTCTTTCTGCATACGGGGTTAAGAGAACGGACATAGAGACGCCCATGGCTTGACTGACTTTGCTCGTCGGCCTCATCGAGAATTTATGGAATCGGAGATGCTTCATGTTTATAGGAAACTAAAATATTCCTTTTTAATAAGTTCTGGGTATAACAGGAATCATATTCTAAAATATTCATGATATAAATAAAATACGTGATCTTAAACTCCTTTATTGGCTGGCTCGGCTGGAGGAACAGAACTTTGCTCAGCTATACGAAAATGATTAATTAATTTTACAACAGAGTAAACATAATATACTGAAAGAGATTATAAGTTCAAATAATTGAATATAATTGAATTGCTTTCCATTCTCTTGCAAATGGTTTGGGGTATACTTTCACCTGAGTATTTTCGTATTCAAGGCAGGTAGCTTTCTAAGCTGTTGCCCAACGTTAATGCAATTTCCTATTTGAAATCGCAAAAAATAATAATTATAATTAAATTGAATTGAATGACTTTTAAGTATGGGTCAAAAACAAAAATGATTGCTCAATTTAAATTGGTATGTTGCCTCCGTTTGCTTTTCTAGATAGAAATGCGTGTACGTTGGAATTTTTTCGGCGCAATTTTGCATTTGCTTGAAACACCCAATTTATAAACTGCATTTTTATAATTTCCCAAATTATTAACACCACGTGTTGGCTATCAAAATCGTGTATTGAGAGAATGCAATAAAAAATGTGGATTTTAAAATTTGTTTCCCCGTTTTAGGATACGCTTAATCTATTTTTTTTTTTTAATTTGTTTTTTATGATATGCCTGTGGTTGAGCCTCGATTATCCGGACCTCTATTAACCGGGTACATATATTAGCTGAGATACTAACTGGTTGATTTTATGCCTCTAGTAGCCATGATTTACCTCTATATAGGTAAGATTTACCTTTGGCTTACGGTAAGCAGAGCTATAAAATCAACCAATAGACTCCAATAGGAATACGTCTTATTCAATTTTTTTGAATAGAAATATATTTCATGGAATAGAAAAAGAAACATTATGTTTGTTGCATGAAGCGTCTCGTGCTCGCCTCCTTTATAAGTTTTTCTATATTATTTGTAACATTATTTATTAAATAAATATGTTATATTAACATACAATATGGAAATACATAATTCAGAAAATAGCTGAAGCAAAAGGTCAGCCAAGAAGAGACCCTTTTCAAATGCTGATACTTTTAAAACTAAAAAAGGAAATGAGAATTTTCGGAAAATGTTTGAAAGTTAAAAGAAAGTACCGATGTTGTAGTAATGATGATCTCCACAGATAATATAATAGATAATAGATAGATAATTGAAAATTGGGATCTGCAGAATTTACTGATAGTGTGCTCACCAACTATAACCTTCCTCCCCGTACAAAGGTAAGATTCATCAAAAAAAAAAAAAAAAAAAAGTGAATACCAACTAATGAAGTGTTCCTATTGTCTCCAAAAAATACGAACAGACTGAAATGGTTAGTTAGTATCTTTGGGGATGTTAATGCTGACCAAGAATATATAACCTACTCAGTCACAAAGTATCAAATGGAACATATTAATCATATTCCAATAGTAAGAGTAAGTAACAAATATGCGAAGCTCTTTATCCTGTCTCAAAAATTGGCAACATATTAATAAATAACGCATTGCAATCAATTGTAATTCCCACATACTTAATAATTGTATTCGAATTGCCAGTGAAATGTTTTAAGGTATCAATAAGGAAAACATATGAACGAGTGGATATGCGCGTACATATTTGCTATATACGAGTATGTATTCCCATGTTAAAAACACCCACAATTGCAACTGCATTTGTATCGGACAATACCGCTGCATATGTATGTATCTGTATGTGCATATGTATCTGCATCTGCACAGCTCGCAGGCATTTATATACATATGCGCGTCCGTTGCAAGCGAATCCTTTGCATAGTAGTCGTAAATAAAATTTGCCTCTGTCAAGCGCAAACGATGACGAGCTGACGATGTCCTTATAAATACCATAAAGAAATTGTTGTCCTTGTCCTCGTGCCGACAACAAGCTGCAGTCGCTAGGCGGCAGCCGGCAGTCGGCAGTCAGCAATCGTCGTCAGCAGCCGCAGTAATGCCAGTGGCCAGCCAGTGACAGGAAGCCCTACGAAATGTTATTTATTGGAATTGTGTAATAAATATAACCTAAAGTGCACAAGACATGCACGAAATGCAGCAGACAGTAGACAGCAGGCAGCAGGCAGCAGGCAGCAGGAAAACATCCTTTCGTATTGCCCCTTGCCACAGATCTAAGTTTGACATTGTCAGAGAGAGGGTCAGGCGAATGCTGCCCCCAGTATATGTATCTCTATTCAGATACCTAAACCTATATCGATATCTATGTTTGTTTCTCTACAAATCTTTCTATAACACCCATGTTTATTTTCAGCAAGACTGCGAACCGTTTTGAGCTCGGAATTCCAATATTTTGTTTGCCAGGAACAAATTCCTTAAGCCAAACTAATAGTTGGATAAAGAACCGCCGAACCTAAACCTGTACCATATAAAAAAATTATTATAAATACTTTAAGCTTTGGACATTGCGTTATATTAAATTAAATTAATAATGTCTGAATAGTTATACTGTAAAAGAAAGAAATTTGATATACATTTGTAGATGTGATAAACCGTCGTTTCGATTCAAAAAAGTTTATTCGATTTATACGCATGATTTCTGGAAGTTTGTTTTTAGAGCCTTAGCTATTAATCACATGACAACTACATTCGAGCTACATAATCCAGATTCTCGAGCTGATCGCTCATTTGGCCCAGTGCTACACCAAGTGCTCAAGCCCTCACAATTTATGTCAGCCGACCGATACGGACTCTTGCACTCACGGACAACTGAAATAACCAAGAAAGCACTTAGCTAAACCGACCGAGCGCCTTTTCACTTAGTCCTCCGCCTTCCAGCTGTAAGCTCTATGCCAGATTCTCAGGTTGACAAAACGGAAACGGGTCCTTTGAGCACCGACGCTTTGACTTTGGCTCGCACGACAAGTGGCAAGTGGCAAGTCGCAAGTGGCAAGTGACAGGCGCACGTATGCAGCAGGACACATCCAGTCCGCACTTGGCTAGAGGTAGTCACAACTGCAGACTTCTACTGTAGCGGGTGTCTATGTTATACGTGTGCGTGTGTGTGTGTGTGTGTGTGTGTGTATGCGTAGTGCATGTTACCGCTGGGACGCTTGGGTACGATTCATGTGGGCTTTGGGCTCTTGGCTTTGTACCGAAATTTCCCATCGATTTGATTTATATGCAAAATATTTAAATTTTATTGCCAGTTTGCATATGGGCCATGTGCCTGGGCTTAAGTGAGATCGATAGTTGAAGGTCTGCTTAATGCAACACACACACACACACACACACTCACACACAGGGGGGTCGTTTAAAGACAACTATCAAAACAGCTGAGCCAAAGTGTTGGCCATGCCCATAAATTACGCAGTTTTTGCCATTCGAAATCGAAATTTAAGCACAGAGCATGGCCAGGGAAAGTGTTGTCCGACCCCGTGTACACCTATGTGCTACGGTTGTTTATGTACCTCATGTTGCTTATATCGTTAATGGTCTCATTGGTGGGCATCAGCTTAAGCAGTCTCTTATAAGTTTGCCAAAATAAATTTGCTCTTTATATTCATATACTCAAGAGCAACTCGAACAAGCGATGTAGATTAGGAAGGAAGCAAAGTGGGAACATAACTGGGCGACCCGTATTATATATAATTATGTAAATAATGATAATAATAATATATTTTTGACTGGGATGTGGCGCTTGAATCCACTACAACCCACTTGCGAAACGTGGGTCCTATTTCAGGCTAAGCATTTTATTCCCTTGACTGTGTCCAGACAGCCCTGTTTTTGTCATTTCATCCGAGTCCTTCTTCATTGAGCGGAGGATATCGGCTATAAATACCGCGCTATGCCTCCAGTTCTCATCGTTGCTGACCATTTTTTGTATTACGTTCTGCGTGATGTGGCCGATTGCTTGTAGAAGCAGTGGAAACTTGTGTGCTCTACGGTGTATGCCCATAACCGCAGGTAGCTTCTGTGCTCTTGCCTCTGGAATTCAAGAAATGGTAAAAATATTCACATCCAGACTTTGATATGGGATTCAAATCTTGCCGTCCATCTTCCAGTGCTCTCGTTCGTCCACCGTTCTTTCCACTTTCATTGTAACCGTTTCTTTAAGCAAACATTGAATATCGTCACAAGCACTTTCATCAACCTCTTCAATTACTTTAACCAGCAAAGCATCTGTGCGAGCTCGCAATATCAATTTTTTTAGGCTCCCTTTTTGGGCTGGAGTTAATTTTAGTCACTGTTTCTCTTTTTGAAAGTCTCAAAGCTCTCAAAGGAGCCGTATTCCACGGCTTCTGTGTACTTCATCCTTTCTATTTGTTGATCTGGTGTATTCATTCCAAACCTAAAGCCGCTATCTCTTCGCATCTATTCACTTTTCCATGATGTCCTCATGGGTCTCTCTTGCGAGCATATGCTAAATAGCACAAAAGAATTAAATTCTTTTTGAACTTTATTTAAAACAAAAAAACAATTTCAAATAAAACGAAATTAACGTATACATTGTCTTCTCGGGGTTTCGGTGTGCTGATTGGGGCCTCTCAAACAATATATGTATGTAGTAACAGCATTGTAGTTGACAGAACAAAAGAACAATTTTATTATTATTGTTGGTACGCATTCATTTTTGATTTCTTTGTTGTATTTTAACATATTATTTTGGAATTTTTCATTGTGAACAAAACCAAATTAGGTAAACAAGCATCAATGATGGATTCAGCCGCTGCTGAATTTGAACTGGCCACCTCACGCTTGTTAGTCCGACGCTGAAACACCTTAGCCACGCAGTTTGCAAAGCACACGCACATTGTTTCTGATGTTTTCCATTCAAACATGCAGGTTGAATATTCCAAAACCCCATCGCAAGAAAGGAAGCTTTAGTAAAAATTTCAGTTAATAAGATCTTACGGCTGTGTGATGCTCTCTGTTCAGTCAATATATAGATTTATAGATTATATAGGCAATTTGGCTGCCAGCTGCCATTTAAGGGATTAAGTGGGGCATTGATGATGTCTAGTCATGAACAAGGATCAGCTGCAACGCCTTCTCATCCGCTCATCCACCGCCCACAAATGTCGCGCAACGGAAATAAGATGGCGCTCCCTGGTCCCGGGTCCCTGCTCGGGCGCATTGCCAAAACAGTTAGCTGAGTTCCTCCTTGAACTTTTTGGATGCAAAATCGCTGACTAAAAACTTTGCTCATTTTTCATTACCCAAACGCCCCCAAGTGGGCGTGTCAGAATTATGCTGATTGTTGATTGCCGGCCAAGGAAATAATTAAGCGCAGCAGCATCAACAAGCCCGCGACCTGCGTCTCGCAGCAGGACGACAATCTTGCCACTTGGCGCCCAGTCAAAAATATGCATGCGGCAACAAAAACCATCAGCGAAATTGTCAACAGCAATGCATCCTTGTGTTGCACAGTGTTACACTGACTTTGCTCTCCTTTTTGCCGCTCCGGCTACAGTTGGTTTTTGGTCCTGGCTCTGGTCTTTCGCTTGCTCTTGCTCTTGGTCCTGGTCTTAATCTAATTAGCAAACTACTTGGCCAAGTTTTGATTTACATTTCTCGGCTCGATTGCAGCGAGTTTGTTGCACAAATTAGTCCTTGTTTTTGTCAGTGCCGCTTCGCCCACTTGGCTCTGATCCTTCAAGGGGGCAACGGAAGACGGAACCCCACATGTCACCCAGTGATAAAAATTTTATATATACATATATATATTTTTTTACATATGTTTATCTTTCGAGTTTAAGTGAGAGTTCACTCACAAGCATCCACCTGCTTAATGCTGCAGATGTGCTTCTTCTTACTCTAGCCCCTACTGTAGGAAACGCATTTTTGATTTACTTCGGTGCTTATTGTCCGATTCATATACAATTTTCTGCCTGTAAATATTGCATCGGTGTACCTCGAAAGTGGATGAGTATACTATATACTCTAGCTCTTATAGAAATTTGCAGTTGTGCATTCAATTCGAATACTATTTTGATTTTGAAAGCCAAAGAGTTTCACTCAATTTTAAATTTTAGATTTAATTTAGTTCTTTTTGAAGTTGTTTTATATAAACACCAATATGGATTTGAACTAAAACCGTAGTTATTAAAAACAAGGAAGCTGAAATTGACACTGTTGACTGAAAGCTGAAAATTTAATTTATTTGCATGTTCTGATTTTGCAAAGAGATCCATAAAAGATAGCAATCCAATAGCATCGTATTGCTTTAAACGTAACTCAATCAAATATCATAAACCAATAGCTTCAATTATTTTCCAGTATCGGATGTAACAGATGGGAGCTTCGTGTCGGGTTTGAATACAATGTTGCAAGCTGTGGGTGTTGGAGTGCCCCGCGGCGGCATGAAAACGCAATTGGAATCGCAGTTTGATTTCAGTTTGGTAAACGTCAACTAATTTCCGCACAAGCGTCGCCAAATCCGAGCGAACATCAAATCGAAACGACAAAACAGCACTTGAAATTAAATCGATCAGTGGCTGGGATGCATGGAATGGAATGGAATTGAATGGGGAGTCCCATCCAGCAAGCTCAACGGTTACCCAACGGCAACCACGTTCACTGTTCGGGGGCAGCGGCTGTCAGCATTATTACGGCTGGATGACATTTTATCGCATTTCATTAGCAGTCAGAGGCTACGAATCCAATTCCATTTTACATTTCGTCGCACTTCATTTGCAAATTTGCGAGTGCGACGCGACTTGCTTCCTCTTCAATAAAACGTTGAATTTTCTTTTGTGCCCGCCTCCTTTTGTTACCTATTTTTTGCCAATCGCTAAGTTCATCAGGTCAAACCAAACCCAGCCGACCCGACCCCACCCGATCCGACCAGGCCAGCAACGTCCTATGGCATGTTGACAGCAATTTAATGCCCCGGGCTTGACCTAAGTACACCTCCGTCACCAGCTCCGAGCGCCGTGTTAGGCTCTGCTCCCCACAGACCAATGTCATCGCACACCTCTTAAATCCTAATAGCTTTTTATTTATTTATAACAAATTCCGTCGGCTCAAAAGTGCTTGTCATTTGTTTGCATTTCGCAAATGGCGCAAATTTCAAAAGTTATAGAATATATCGGTCCTATCCTCCGCCAAGGCACAAGACTTAGGAGCTTTTCATCCTGCATAAATTGAATAGCTAAACGGAATGTTCGTGTGCAATTTCTTGCATGTATATGTGTGTATGTGTGTGTGAGTGCGTACACATCTATGTTCGCGAATCGAATTACCTTCGATATCTTGCTTGCGCTTATTAAAGCCACTTTTAGAAAGAAGTATATCGACAGACATTTACGATTACATATTTAACTGCAGCTCAGTGATGTAAGAAAATCTCGATGAATCGATTTTTAAAACGTATTCTTCGAT
Source organism: Drosophila montana (assembly GCF_035044405.1). NCBI lineage: Eukaryota > Metazoa > Arthropoda > Insecta > Diptera > Drosophilidae > Drosophila > Drosophila montana. The sequence continues at coordinate 2,808,764 of NW_026996559.1, read as the reverse complement.
CTTAATCCGATGTGTTTTTTTTTATGTTTGTATATTTTGAACAACTAACAATGTCATCAGTAAATGCCCAAGAAATAGCCAAATGATAATGAGCGCCTGTTCCTTCTGAAGAACGACACAAGCAGCTTGATAAAAAATTGAAGCTGAGGTAAACAATACAGAATTCACCGACTATTTAACAATGCAAATGCCCTACACATAAAGTGCATACCATATAAGCGACTTGTCCGCATTTACACTCAAAAGCTGCACACAATCGGATAGCTTTTGGGACTTCAGTTTCCGGAAAGGCATTCGAAACTAATATCCTTTAACAATAAAATGGGTAAAAAAAAATTTAAAAAAAAAAAATCCTTTATATGCTTAAAGGATAAACTGGTTGTAGGAAAAAATGATGTTTTATGTCGAATATTTCGATATATTGAGCTATCGAATTTTTTATTGATGATTTTCTTTGTCTATGTAAAAAGTCAATGTTCATTTCGGGCTTACATACATCCTGACTGCAGCTCGTTGTTGAAACACTTCAGTGTGGAAAGCAAAAAAAAACCGCTAAATGATAAGAAATATGCACGGCGAACAAAAACAATCAGCTCGCAACCTGCCAAAGGCAGCAACAGCAGTTGAACGAGAAAGGGAGGGAAGAGAAGAACAAATAGAGAGAGAGAGAGAGAGAGAGAGAGCTGTCTACCAACTGGCAAGCTAATAAATTACCACAAATAGAGCGAAGGGCTTTTACCTTATTAAAGACAAATAGTGCCGAGTTGGGTGTGCAAAGCTGTTCTTGAGTCTGTTGTATTACTTTGGGCTTAAAATTTACATATAAGACTATCTCTGCTCGAGCGTTACACAAGTTTATAGACGCATATAGACAGAGAAGAAACTATTCCTGTAACAGAGCAATATAAAAATATTGCATATTATAATAAACACTACCTTTGACACTAGTGAATTAGAGAGAAATAAGAAGAGAAGTTTACAATTTAATAATCAATTCCGTACCTATTAATGCATTATTATAAATATTAAATCGAGGTCTCTCATAGCATACATATATGTATATTAAATTTCAGCCAACATATTTATTTATAGAATCAGCCAGAAATTTTGGCTACACTTTGAAAGGTAGGGTATATATAGATGTTACGCTTTGTCAAATATTCAAAGTTTAAGTGATATGTGTGGGTGACCATCTGGTCTTCCCTACTGCAGCAGAATAAGATGTTGAAGTTGACAGCTAGAACATTAACGTGCATTAAATTTAGATGAAACAAATATAATTATCGAAAAGGTACGTAAACCAGATAGAGAGAGATAGAGAGGGAGAGAGAGAGAGAGAGAGAGAGAGAGATAGTCGAAAACCACTAATTAAAGGGGCAACTGAACAACGAGAACCCGAGCTCGAATCCCAGGCTAGAAAGTCTGCTAATATTACGTATACTAATAAAAAATTATAGATTATTTTATATATACGATATATTTATGATTATAATTGAAATAACAATAGTCATAGTGATAATTTGAATAAAAACAATAATAGCATTAACTCAATAAGATTAACTTTACTGTAGAAATTGTAGCATAACAAAGTTTATGGATTTCAATGTAAAAATTTAATAATTTTGAGGACTGCCAGAAAAAAATCACAAAATCCAATCCGTTGGCGCAAGTAAATCAATGGAATGTCATTAATATGCGTGGCATTCCACAAAAAAAAAGAGGAAGACGGACACAAGCTGTGGACTCACAGACCCGACCCAAAACAGGTTGAGTTGAGTTGCGTCATTGCAGGGAATAGGGGAAGACTCGTAGGTGGGCCGAAAACAGCTGCTACCATGCATAGCCCACGCAGAATATGTAACACCCGTCAATACACAGACACAAACACACACAGACATATGTATATATATATATATAGGTGTGAGTCAATCTTGCCAAAGCCAAAAAAAAAAAACTGCTGAGCCGCAAGCTGCACCAGCAGCTGAGCTTTCAGCAGCGGAGTTATCCTGGAACCTGGATCCTGGCTGGGCTCTGGTCTGCCCATAAGTTGGGTGGCGGCATTTTATGCGTAAATGCAAATTAAATTTTCACTGAAGATAAACAAAACGAAACGAAATGAAACGAGGCACAAATCAAGCCCTTGGAAAATTGTATAGCTGGCGAATGAGGGTTGGGTTAGGGAAAAACTGAGTTGTTTTTACTTATGTTTTGGGATGTTTTTGAGGTTGACTCACGTTCAGTTCCTTCTTTTTCTTTATCATGCTCAACTTCTTATTCGCATTTCAGTTGTTGTTGCGCCTTTTCATACTGAATCCATCGAAAATGGGATAAGCGAGTATATTAGTTTTGTGCACTTGTATGTAACAGGCAAATAGATGCATCTCCTTCTACATAAAGTATATGTATTTACTGATCACTTTGTCTGCCCTATACAAGCCAGAGACTCGAAACCGAACCAAGATTCTCCTATTGTCCCATTTCCATGAAATCGATAAGGATCGATATCAAAATCTTGTTTTTTGTGAAACACCAAATTCGTTATGTAGTCTATCGTATGGTATACACGAATCCATAATATTCCACCCAAATTGTAAATATAGATATAGATTTAGCCTTGGTATTACATTACTCATATTTGTATGTTATATGTAAGCAATGAAAAATGCATATAGATCGGACCATATATACCGAATAATATAATAACCAATAAAATGGGGCTGTAGACTGTTTGCAGCGGCGGTCAGGGTATCTGGTAGTCAGGCACTCCCTGGGAGAGCACTGTTATTTGTTTTATTTTATTGTTGCCTAAATTTACGCCAAGAGCAATAAAATATTTTAATGGCCACATAAAATGCTGCAGCATTTGAAAATAAAATCATGAACACAGGAATAAACCGTCGGAGCAGGGGGCTGGCGACTTGAGACGGGGCGCTGAAGCCGGGTAGGTCAGACGGGGTGCGAGGGGTCGTACAAATCTGAAACGTGTTTCGGTTTGCTTTGTAGTCCTTGCCGCTATTGTTGTTGTTTTTGTGTTTTTTTATGGCTTTGATAGCCAAGCGAAAACAATTTGCGGAATGAAAACGCGAAAGCTGCGCGCGATTTACACGCGTTTTGCGCGCGTTTATGAACAAGGCATCGCAGAAAAATCCAACAGCCCGGCAAAACATGAACACATAAACAACAACAATTTGCCAGCCGAACAATGTAACAATGTAACAATTTACTTTTTTAACAATTTACCATTTTATTAATTTAACAATTTAAGTGCAACAAGCATTTATTTAGCCGATCACAACAATGGGATGCAATTAAAAAGTTTCACAAGAAATTCAATCACCTCGAACTGGCGACCAAATTGCGCCAAAACCCACAGACCCCTCACAAGCCCCATCTTGCATTTCCCTCACCCCGTCCACCCCCTGTCGTGGCACCTTGCAAACACTGAGCCAATTAAACGCTCATTAAGTGCGCATTCAGCGTACGGAAAGGGCAGCAGCAGCTGAGTGGGCCAGCGGGGGCGCTGCGGGCAGAAGGACGAGCCGCTTCACTGTCTCGAGTTAATTTTAAAGCACCGCTTTCGGCGCGCCCAGATGAAAAGCCGCTGGGTAAATAACAGCAGCAACACCAGCAGAAGTAACAACAAAAACAACAACAGGTAAACTTTTAAAAAAAAAAAGTTGTAAGTTTTCATTTTGTATGCTGCGTCAAATTCTTTGTTTTATACGCGAGTCTTCGTTCAGGAGGCACCTCCATTACGCGCATACCTCTTCACCTTCCTCCAGCTTGGGCATGGCCTCTGTCCTGCAGGGCCGGGCAGCCAGGCGCGCCCGACTCTTCCCCTTGTCGGGGGCAACTGCAACTGCAGCCGGAATGGAAATCGATGGGACAACAAGGCCAATCCCAGGGACGACCCGACGACCCAACGCAACTGTCCTGATTCGCTTGACCGGACCTGACATCTAACCCACAAACAATGTTGCATGTTAATTGAGCTTAAATTCTTTTTAAAATCAAAACGTAGAAATGATTGGAAAAAACAGCTTTTCACTCTGAAAGAAGGTACAATTTTGATGTTCCTAGTTAATATAATCTTCAATAGTTGCCCTGACTCAAAATCGATATTTATCGATACTATGGATATATGAAAAATATCGAAATAAAATAATAGGTCACATTTCAAACATCGCATTCATAAAGACGAGCGCACAGACGGATGGATCGTCGATCTGATACTTATGTATATACTCGTTTAGCGAATAAACAAATTAAAAAAACAAGTAAGAGGCTGTAGCCTTAAAATGAAAGATATTTTATATAAATATAATTTTCAAGAAGTTACATGTCAATTTGGTTACTCTAGCTCTTAAAACATAAGAGATTTGCTCAAAAGTAGGATTTCGATATCTATTTTTATTGATTACTTGGAAACGAATATTGGAAACAAACTCACACTGCGCGGGCACTAGGAGTACCTACGTCCCAAATTTCAAGTCTCTTGCACTTATAGGCTCTAATTTAATTTAATTTAATTTAATTAATTCTTGCGAGCATGGCTAGATCGACTCGGATCAAGAATATATATACTTTATGGAGTCGGAGATGCTTCCTTCTGCCTGTTGAGTACATTTGCACAAATACATTATACCCCTTACATTACATTTTTAATGTACCCCCCAGTCGGAACTCCCGACTAGAGCCTCTTACTTGTTTACTTTAATTTACCTACTTTAAAAACATTGCGCGCACATTCGGAAAATTATTTGAAATATTAATTTGTGATCAAACGGTGCGAGAGAAAAAATGGGTAGCAGATTTTCGGTCGCTTTTTTTAATACCTTTAATGCCAATTTAGAGCACGGGCTAAAAAACGTACTGTAAACAATTTATGATTTTCAACAACAGTTGAACTTAATTGTCTTAATCTGTAAGGCTGGGACATAATTGGATATTTGATCCTCATCGGCAGGCACCTTACACACTTGATTGGTATCTCTTACAGTCACCTAGTAAAGTGGGCTTTAATGGGAGCTGTATGATATTATCAATGAGTTTTAATAGACTGCCTTTGAGCATTAAATATAAAGGCTGAAGTCCAAACAACGTGCTTAGTTCCTTAAACCTTAAACAAAATCAAATAGTTAAAGGCGCAACTTAAATACCTTTTATGAACTTTATTGATTTCCTTGTATTAATTCAGGAATCAAACGAGTTCTTCAAGAAAACTTTGCTGGTTAATCATGCCAAAAGTCCTGCCAGACGAGTCCCAAGCCAAGTCCTCAACAAAGTCATGCAAGTGGAGATTGTCGCGGCACTTGTATCAAATCTCGATATGAGGCGATGCCAGCAATGTCCCAAGAACCTTCTTTCACTACTTTTCAACTGGTTGCTCACGTTGATATACTATGTATGCAACGCTCTCTTCCTCCTCAGCTGAATTCCTGGGCTGACTTACATGTTCCTCTGGATAGACATGCGTGTGCATCCGAGACACAGTTACACAGTTGAGTTTAAGTAGCTACACACTTTGACTGCTTTGACTGCGATTTTGTCAATTTTCTCTGAAATAAAAAGGCTGCTGCTGCTGTTCAAAGTCGGGCTGAGGTCCCCCCCGCTGGCTGCTGGCTGCGCATTGATGCCAGAAATTCGGGCGATGTCTCTGTCAAATGTGTCTGCAACGTGAGCATATTTGCTTGGTACACCCCCTCGGCCCACCTTGACAATCCTCCTGCGCTCTAAAATATCAACGCCTTTTTGCTATTTCCCAACTTGAAACACGGCAACTGCTGCCAGGAGACACACACACACAGACGCACAAGACGGCTCAGGGACACGTGGAATGCCAGGAGACGAAAAACAAAAAATAAAACGACGAAGTCGCATCTTCGATTTCAATTGCAGCAAATGCAACGCGACGTTGACGACGCTTTGTACCCTGTCCTTGTCAGAATTTTCATCGCCTGCTCCAGCTCCAGCTGCAGCCAGCCGCTGGGCTACATGAAAGTCAAGTGACGCCCAAAGGTAATATGGGACAGGAGCTGGAAAAGAAGGGCGTTTGCCACTTAGCTGCTTACCTTAACTGGCTACAAGCAAACGGGGCGTTGTTGTTCACGAGCCTCTGCATCGGCTGATAGATGCCGTCTTCCAAGTGAGCGGTGCGCTAATTTAGGCGGCTGCCATAAAGGTACAGGACACGAGGGGAGCACGCAACGGTCCGGGAATCAAGCAATCAACAAGCAAGGCTGATAGCTCAGGTATTAAGGGAATGACATCTTTGGAGCACAAAGAGCGTGTTGAACTTATGAACTAAAAGCGAATACCCGTTCCTATTACCCATATTGCAATCGTATTGAATAACCTGGCACTAGCGAATATTACCCGGATTTGGCCACTTCAAGTTAAATTAATTCGTTCTGCCTGTTCAAAACGACATTTTCCATAGATCTTTAAGGAATTCATTTAAAAGAAATCGGATAAAAAACAATTCATTGTCATCAACAGTTTTCCTTCCGTTTTTCACAGTGTATCAAGTTCTCATGAGAGCTCCAAAGTCAATTGCATACAAAATAAAAAGGAAAAACAACTTTAAGCTAATCGGGGAAAGCTTGAAACTTAGCCATGCAAACATTGAGCCTTCATTTCACAATTTAAATACCTTAAATATAATATAAATAATAATTTAATTTGCTTTGAAGAGTTTTTCTTGCTTTACAATTAAATAGGAAGTTTAATACTATTTGTAGATTATTCAAAATTTATTTTCTTTCCTTGGGACTTACACTGATGAATATATATTTATTTTGTTCTATAATAAAATAGAATTTATTTAATTAAAGTTTTTTTTAGAATATTTGAGAGGTGAGCTCAATATTTATATGTTAGAAAGAATAATTATACATTTGCATAAAAGGTATTCGCTTTATGAAATCTCACTATTTGTTGGACATCAGGAAATTCATTTTCAGTTTTAAGATATCTCCCACTTTTTAATCAGTTCTCCGTGCACACCTGGGAGGATAGTACAAGTTTACGCTATAAGACAACACTGCAATAAATCGGCTTCAGCTGTTGCGCTTCAGTATATGTGAACGGTTCTGAACTAATTAGGTCTAACCCAAGCACTTTTCCAATGTTATTGGGCGGAAGCGTAGATTTAGCCAGCTACTCTTATATGTCCGGGAAAGGGCGACTCTCAATGGGCGTGATGATTAATAGGCAGAGCGAAGGCCGCAAATTGATGTTGATTTCAATTCATCATTAAAATGCAAATAGGCCCAAGCCAAATTGAGCGTAAGAAAAACAATGGGGCTAGGGTTCAGCCGGATAAGCGGTGCGGGGTTATCAGCTAAAGCCTAAACAAACAACTTGCCACAAGCTTCAGTTGATGCCACGCAGAATCAATGCCTCCATGGCCCCGACAATGGAGACCCGTCAACGGGCCTTCAACGCCAATTTGTTTACATGTCCCCGGTGGTCCAATGATCGGCTGGTCGCCCGGCTGCCCGGTCTCCTGTCCGCCGGGTTTTGCTGATGGTGTTATTTATTGTTATCAGACACTCGAGCACATAAAACATTTTATCACTTGCCAAAGCGCCGCTTCGTACGATTCAGCTGGAAAAAGCAAAAAAAAAAATTATTATGCCTTATGTCAGAAGCCGGCGACACGACCGGAGACGCTGGCGGGGACAGTAACAATGCGAGGATGGGCAAAAGGGTGAGGGTGAGTGCGAGTGCGAGGGCGAGGGCGAGGGCGAGGGCAAGACCTGGCCAGGGACCGGGCAAAACTTCATCACTCAATGCTCAAAGTGTTGAATGCGGCGAGGCGAAAGTTGAAGTTGAACGGAAACGGATATAACGCGTGGTTGCCATCAGCCCGTTCCTGCTTCTGATCCCTCTCCCTCTCCAGCTCCAGCTCCAGCGCCAGGTCTTTAGCCATGGCCTCGCTGCAGCTCGTCTATCTTTAAGTAATTTGTGTGCCCTGCGCCGGGCAGCCGGAAACGAGCATTGTGCCAAGGCAAACGGACGATGGCGAACCGGGCAGGATAAAAAAAGAATCACATTTATGTCTAACAGTTTTGTGCTTTTTTTCTATTTTTTGTGGCTCGCTTTGCAATGATTAATTAAGCCCGAAGTGTACGCCTAATGGCCAGACCATCCAATGCCCAATATCAGCCACAGTCCGTTGACCTTGGCCAGCCATTGTGCTTGAGTTTGGTCTAATTGGTAATGGGCCACTGATGGCCCGGCTTATGAGAATGAAAAATTAAATTTCCAGCATATCCTGCGAATAGAGCAGGATTTCAGTGAAAGTTTATTCTGAGAGCTTTGGCCAAAATCAGTTTAATGGGAATCTTTATTGTTTTCAAATGTACTTATTAACTGTACTTAGCAGGACAGCCAGGACAACGTGTTTTTGTTTTAAGTACACAAAGGCATCTGTAAGGATTTTAGGGAATTTTACGAATTCCTTTGCAGCTACTTAATTATAATTACAAAACTTTCGGAACAAGATTGCCATGCCTTGGGCAAGTAAGCGAGAGCTATTTGAGAGTGACGATTATGAATTGAATTTATCTAGTCATGTCCTTCTGTGTGAAAATATATGAGCTAACGTAAACGTAAACTACAAAGAGTCGTTAAATTTGAAAGCTTTCCATTTTTGGTCGATGTCTTGCGCATTTCTAAAATATCGATAGGTATCGATTTTGAGACTTGGCTCTTAAAGTCTTTAATGTGCGTCAAATTAGCGGCGGTGAGTTAGCGTCGATTTTTGGTACTTGGTATCGGAAAAGGAATCGGTCACTTTTAAATGCATTTATTTATGTTTTTAAGCACAAAACCAAATAAATTTAAATGCAGAATTGCAATAAATTAAATTATTTACTATCTACATTCATTTATTTTTGAATTTTAATTTATAATATGGGTAAACCAAGGGGTTAAAATATTAGGTTTTCACCATTCCATAAATATCTATATTAAGGGATGATGGCCCCGAAAACCGCATATACACGATTAAAGCCTATAGTTTCTCCTAGCCAACTGTGAAAATTTGATTAAAATCGTCGGTACCATTTTTAAGATATTTGGAAAAGAGTGCAACAACCCCCAAGTCAGCCCCATATAAAATGACCGCAAAAAATCAACCTTGTTTTCGAGCCCTTATTTCTTAACTCAGAGACAATGGCCCTCAATGCACGGTATACCCTCTTGTAGATACATATTTAAGGAAGCTATAGGCACTAATTTTAAGTAAATGGACGGTACAGATTTTGAGAAAATTAATTAATTGTAAACCAACCTCATATAGTTCATTAAAAAGTCTATCGAACTGCTAGTTCCTACGTGAACTGAATCACTGCCTGGCATCAGTGCTGAACAATTTTGTGCAGAACTGAGCGGGAACCAATTCAATTTGAATTATATGTAATCATGAAAAAATGGAAAGGACTCATAGTAAATTAAATTAATAAGTCAAAGCAAATTATATGAGAAGTACTAAGTCATACTTAATAGCGCAGTTTATGGAAAAATTGCATTTTTCCATTTTTTTCTTTACATCCTATGTTAATGCAAAAAAACATGCTGGCAATATTAGATATCATACTGTTAAATGGCAGCCATATTTTAAACTTTATTATTTAATTTCTCCGAAAACGGCCCCAAATGCACGGTAGTTGTGCATATAGAGCACGATTTATCAATCATTTTGCTATTTATTTCATTAAAATCATCGGTACAGATTTTGAGAAATTCTCATTTTTCTATTTCTCTCATAACATCCTATGTTAATGCAAAAAAACATGCTGGCAATATTAGATATCATACTGTTAAATGGCAGCCATATTTTAAACTTTATTATTTAATTTCTCCGAAAACGGCCCCAAATGCACGGTAGTTGTGCATATAGAGCTCGATTTATCAATCATTTTGCTATTTATTTCATTAAAATCATCGGTACAGATTTTGAGAAATTCTCATTTTTCTATTTCTCTCATAACATCCTATGTTAATGCAAAAAAACATGCTGGCAATATTAGATATCATACTGTTAAATGGCAGCCATATTTTAAACTTTATTATTTAATTTCTCCGAAAACGGCCCCAAATGCACGGTAGTTGTGCATATAGAGCACGATTTATCAATCATTTTGCTATTTATTTCATTAAAATCATCGGTACAGATTTTGAGAAATTCTCATTTTTCTATTTCTCTCATAACATCCTATGTTAATGCAAAAAAACATGCTGGCAATATTAGATATCATACTGTTAAATGGCAGCCATATTTTAAACTTTATTATTTAATTTCTCCGAAAACGGCCCCAAATGCACGGTAGTTGTGCATATAGAGCTCGATTTATCAATCATTTTGCTATTTATTTCATTAAAATCATCGGTACAGATTTTGAGAAATTCTCATTTTTCTATTTCTCTCATAACATCCTATGTTAATGCAAAAAAACATGCTGGCAATATTAGATATCATACTGTTAAATGGCAGCCATATTTTAAACTTTATTATTTAATTTCTCCGAAAACGGCCCCAAATGCACGGTAGTTGTGCATATAGAGCACGATTTATCAATCATTTTGCTATTTATTTCATTAAAATCATCGGTACAGATTTTGAGAAATTCTCATTTTTCTATTTCTCTCATAACATCCTAGCATATAAACGAGCGAAACTGACAATCTCTGAAAATAAGTGAATAATTAAAATATCGGTCACTCTTTTTATACATGGCGATGAATAGTTTGTAATTGGGCTCACAATAAAAATTTATATTTTGTATCTATATTTATATATACACAGATAATAATACAAATTGTAGAATGTTTTAACAACTATGTAAAGTATTTATTTTATATAAATAACATGTTTAGATAATATTCATCGTCATGTGTACTTTTACTTATTTTTACAAGGTGGCATCTTTATGTTCCCATAGGTTAGCTTTCTTCGTAAGTTGGCAGCCCCTAACATAGCGGCACTTTTGCATTCCATGTTTATATCAAATAAGTTTTATTTTTGTTTGCGAGATCTTTTATTTGTAGTTCTGTACATCACACAACTGATCAATTGGGCCATATATGTACATCATGCACTGCAATCGCCCCACAACCATACTTAATCCGCACAGCAGCATGGATCGCAGTAAGTTGTGTCCCAATTGAATGACTGATTGATTGTACGTATTTTTAGATAATACCATTATTATCTGCTAGGTTGATTAAATTTGATTTCTTATACTCATCTCTTTACGCCAATTAGCTGCACCATTTGGGATCAACGTGATGCGAAGAAGGTTCAGATGTTTGTACTTGAGATAGCCTCCGGCATTATTGAGTGCATCAATTCGCTGGTCGTGACCAAGGATTACATTTACATAGGCCTCGTCTGTCAGCCACATGATGAGCAACAGCAATGCGGCCATGGACGATGGCAACGTGGACGAGTGCTGTGATTCGATTACGCAGCTGACCAGCGCTTCGTTTCATCTGCACCATCTGGTCAAGGGTCGGCCCAAGCGCGCTCCAACCCGCTGATTAATGCGCCGCTGGATATTGGTAATGGCCTGGAGCACTTTTTCAGACCCGGCTAGGTCACGCCCACAACGCTGACCCCGTTGGTGTCGCCCACATCCGAGGATGTGCTGTCAGATAATAATGGTATTATCTAAAAATACGTACAATCAATCAGTCATTCAATTGGGACACAACTTACTGCGATCCATGCTGCTGTGCGGATTAAGTATGGTTGTGGGGCGATTGCAGTGCATGATGTACATATATGGCCCAATTGATCAGTTGTGTGATGTACAGAACTACAAATAAAAGATCTCGCAAACAAAAATAAAACTTATTTGATATAAACATGGAATGCAAAAGTGCCGCTATGTTAGGGGCTGCCAACTTACGAAGAAAGCTAACCTATGGGAACATAAAGATGCCACCTTGTAAAAATAAGTAAAAGTACACATGACGATGAATATTATCTAAACATGTTATTTATATAAAATAAATACTTTACATAGTTGTTAAAACATTCTACAATTTGTATTATTATCTGTGTATATATAAATATAGATACAAAATATAAATTTTTATTGTGAGCCCAATTACAAACTATTCATCGCCATGTATAAAAAGAGTGACCGATATTTTAATTATTCACTTATTTTCAGAGATTGTCAGTTTCGCTCGTTTATATGCTAGGATGTTATGAGAGAAATAGAAAAATGAGAATTTCTCAAAATCTGTACCGATGATTTTAATGAAATAAATAGCAAAATGATTGATAAATCGTGCTCTATATGCACAACTACCGTGCATTTGGGGCCGTTTTCGGAGAAATTAAATAATAAAGTTTAAAATATGGCTGCCATTTAACAGTATGATATCTAATATTGCCAGCATGTTTTTTTGCATTAACATAGGATGTTATGAGAGAAATAGAAAAATGAGAATTTCTCAAAATCTGTACCGATGATTTTAATGAAATAAATAGCAAAATGATTGATAAATCGAGCTCTATATGCACAACTACCGTGCATTTGGGGCCGTTTTCGGAGAAATTAAATAATAAAGTTTAAAATATGGCTGCCATTTAACAGTATGATATCTAATATTGCCAGCATGTTTTTTTGCATTAACATAGGATGTTATGAGAGAAATAGAAAAATGAGAATTTCTCAAAATCTGTACCGATGATTTTAATGAAATAAATAGCAAAATGATTGATAAATCGTGCTCTATATGCACAACTACCGTGCATTTGGGGCCGTTTTCGGAGAAATTAAATAATAAAGTTTAAAATATGGCTGCCATTTAACAGTATGATATCTAATATTGCCAGCATGTTTTTTTGCATTAACATAGGATGTTATGAGAGAAATAGAAAAATGAGAATTTCTCAAAATCTGTACCGATGATTTTAATGAAATAAATAGCAAAATGATTGATAAATCGAGCTCTATATGCACAACTACCGTGCATTTGGGGCCGTTTTCGGAGAAATTAAATAATAAAGTTTAAAATATGGCTGCCATTTAACAGTATGATATCTAATATTGCCAGCATGTTTTTTTGCATTAACATAGGATGTTATGAGAGAAATAGAAAAATGAGAATTTCTCAAAATCTGTACCGATGATTTTAATGAAATAAATAGCAAAATGATTGATAAATCGTGCTCTATATGCACAACTACCGTGCATTTGGGGCCGTTTTCGGAGAAATTAAATAATAAAGTTTAAAATATGGCTGCCATTTAACAGTATGATATCTAATATTGCCAGCATGTTTTTTTGCATTAACATAGGATGTAAAGAAAAAAATGGAAAAATGCAATTTTTCCATAAACTGCGCTATTAAGTATGACTTAGTACTTCTCATATAATTTGCTTTGACTTATTAATTTAATTTACTATGAGTCCTTTCCATTTTTTCATGATTACATATAATTCAAATTGAATTGGTTCCCGCTCAGTTCTGCACAAAATTGTTCAGCACTGATGCCAGGCAGTGATTCAGTTCACGTAGGAACTAGCAGTTCGATAGACTTTTTAATGAACTATATGAGGTTGGTTTACAATTAATTAATTTTCTCAAAATCTGTACCGTCCATTTACTTAAAATTAGTGCCTATAGCTTCCTTAAATATGTATCTACAAGAGGGTATACCGTGCATTGAGGGCCATTGTCTCTGAGTTAAGAAATAAGGGCTCGAAAACAAGGTTGATTTTTTGCGGTCATTTTATATGGGGCTGACTTGGGGGTTGTTGCACTCTTTTCCAAATATCTTAAAAATGGTACCGACGATTTTAATCAAATTTTCACAGTTGGCTAGGAGAAACTATAGGCTTTAATCGTGTATATGCGGTTTTCGGGGCCATCATCCCTTAATATAGATATTTATGGAATGGTGAAAACCTAATATTTTAACCCCTTGGTTTACCCATATTATAAATTAAAATTCAAAAATAAATGAATGTAGATAGTAAATAATTTAATTTATTGCAATTCTGCATTTAAATTTATTTGGTTTTGTGCTTAAAAACATAAATAAATGCATTTAAAAGTGACCGATTCCTTTTCCGATACCAAGTACCAAAAATCGACGCTAACTCACCGCTGCTAATTTGACGCACATAAGTCTTTAACATGTCATAAAGCTCGGACGATAGACATCGAAGTTAACCAAGAAGTCATTTTTCATACTTGGTATGTGGCTAAGAAAAGAAGAAGCATAGAAGGGTATCCCTAGTCGGGCACTCCGACAAGACAATTCCTAGCTGATTAAAGCCATGGCAGTTTTTGGGGTTAACAATTCTATTCCATTGAAATTATTCGCTCAAGAATAAGTTGGAGCTGCATCATTTAAAGGCAACTATCTGGAACAAGCGCTTCGACTATAATGATTACTGTTAAGTATGTAGTTTGTTGCCTCAGCTAATTCGGGAACTTGCTGCGCTTTAGACAGATCGCCGGCATATTTATATATGTATGTATGTATGTACCTGTGTGTAGAAGTGTTATTCGGATTGCCGACGCGTCGCGACGTCGCAGCAGACAGCTGGCAGCGGCAGTGAGCGGGCAACAATTAACTTTGTTTTTCGCTTACATTTTCACGCCATTTTGAAATTTACTTTACAGTTGCAGCGTCGAGTGTTGCCTTGGCCGTTGTTGCTTTTATTTATTTGCCATTTGCTGTGGCGCCCTCAAGCGTCGAGAGTTGGTTTTTGTTTGTTTCTGGCTTTGCCATTAGAGATGGGCACGGGCCTTCTTTTTGAGGCACGGCCCGGGCCATGAAATCCATAAAAACTACGCAGCAGACAAAGTCAACCACCGCGATGTCGTACTCAATTTATTATAACTTTTTCCACACACAACAATTACATTTCTCTTTCCGATTAAAATAAATTAATTTTTACAACTGCTGCGAATAGCTTCTTATCTAATATACATACATATAGGTGTGCAATTTCGGGCCCTAGCGCCTTTCGTACCTACCAAGCCGTCCGTGCCCTTTCGAGCTGTGAGCTTTGGCCCGACGTCAAACGAAATGATCCTGAATATAAATTTTCGTCACAAAGCTCGCGCGCCACTTATGTAGCTCGGCACGGCCCGCGTCTATCTCTAGTTGCCAACACCGTGCAGCCAAGCAATCCGTGGGAGTGAGAAAGAGAGAGAGTTAAGCATGGCGGAGTAGAAGCGCTGAGATGAGCAGTGAATGAAGAGATGCGGAGTGAGGCGTGGCTGAGGGGCGGCCGCTGGGCTTCGCACCTTTATAGACTTCTTCATCAACGCGCTTGGAAACTTTGGTGCAAGGCGTAACGAAGTTAGCGCCAAGCGAAATGCCCCTCACCGAACCCCGACACGCCCCGGAGCCAACAAACTGCTTTAGCAGCGAGCTGCCATGTTTATACTTAATAGCCGAAGGGGGTGGGTGTCTGACCAAATGGGCGTGGCAGTGCAAAGACTAATTGAGTTATTTGCGCAGCTTAGCTACAAATTACAGCTTCGCGTACATACCTCCCCTACCTCTTCCAAATATGAGGTAGGCTACCAACGATTGCCGGAAAAGTGAGAAAAGTTATTTTGGTTACATTAACCTATAAATCAATAGTCTTATGATCTTTAGCAACACTAACTTTCCAACAAACAGAGTTGAGACTTATTCTCCGAACAGAAAATGGCATTGACAAATTTCTCAGACAACAATATCATAGTTTTTTATTAGTACAGCAATTTGTTTTGTGATGCGAGTGTGATAAGTCACAATTATGGCTCCATATATCGGATTATGCGACATCCAAACATGAATTTTTCCTAAACATTTGCACACTTCTAGGTAAATTTTGTTTTAGAAAATTTTTGTTTAGAAAATCCTTCCGGCAATATGCGGCTACGCCGCTCATTTATTATGCTGCAAAATACGCAAATAGTTAAGTTCTACCACCAGTAAAGGAATCTTTATAAAAAATGAGTTCAATAGACACCACCCCCAAGCAGATTTGGACATTATTTACGTAGGGGAACTAAATCGAAGAATAACCGTCCGCCGGAGAATAAAGCTTACCGGCTATTCGAACACCGACGCTTTTCGAAAATCGACTGTCTATCGAAACATCGAGTAAAAACTGTTAACAATGACTATGTGAACTTCGATATACCGATGTTTTTATTCTTAGCTTGTTCAAAATGAAAAAAAAATTGAAATTCCACAGAATGATGAAGTCATCCATACAACACATACATACAACAAACGTAGCAGAGGAGGCTGTCTGATTGCCTGCATGCCGCTCCGATTACCAGGTGGCCTCCGCCCACTGCATTTATTGTTAGGCGATACACAATTGATGGGATGGAAACAAAAACTAAAGATAACTTATGATTCAGAGGTCGAGGTCGGTGACTTAGAGCTAGACATAGGCAAAATGCCGCCGAGTGTCCGAATCAGTTGAAGCAGCGAGGCGCGCTTGCCTCGCACCTCCTGTATGGAGACGAGCAGCGTGCTGGTGGCATAGCCGCAGCGAGTGACATAGTCGGCCATGTTGTCCACCATGCACATGAGATGGACGCCGGACTCGTAGCTCTCATCTTTGCCCTGCTGCAGGCAGCGGCCGCGAGTGAATGTGTAATCATTGGCGACGAGCGTACGGCGCAGGCGCTCCTCGAGCAGACGCGCAAAGCCCAGGTGGCGATCGTCCTCCGAATCGAAATAATAGAACTTTCGGTCTGGTCGGGATACCAGCAACAGCGACCAGTGCGAGTCCTGCGCCAGCGGCATGAACACAAACCTCTTGCTCTCGAGCTCCAAACTGCGTGCCAGGCGCCGACGCTCGCGCCCCTCCAGATGCCGCATGCTGTATGTCAGCGCAGGCGTCAGGAAATATAGCTCGGGCTGCATTTTGTATCGGCGGCTCTGCAAATATGCGAAATAGAAGGCAATCAGGCGCTCGTTCAACGCGTGCGGTCCCTGCAGCAGCTGCACATCCGAGTGGCGCAAGGACATCTCCTGGAAGCGCAACGAAACAATCGCGTTACTTGGGTTCACTCCATCCAATTGACAGGTGCGCAGGTAATCGTCATTGATACTAGCCTTTGCCACCAGCAGGCGGCACGGCGCTGCTGCTGTTTTTTTCAATTTCTTTTTCGTCTTGGACATCTCGGCCTTTTGAAATCTAAGCTCAGATGGCGCCCAGTGTGGGGTATATTTATGTATTTGTGTGTATGCTTGGGCACGTTAATAACAGTTTAACAACAGCTTTGCGAAACCTACTTGATTCCGTTTTTTGTGGTGGACTCAACCAAAGCCAACTGTGTTTCTTTTTGCCATAGAATGTACATCTTTGGTAATGAAATAAATAAGGTTAGTCAGGAGTACCCATTTAGAAGACACCCTGAACGCATCGCCAAGCTGCCTTGAAAAGCTTCTGGATTCCACCCACACATACATTCATTAAGCACACGAACACATTTTTAAAAGTGAGTTAAAAAGGCCAATTTTCCACAGTTGCGGGTGGAATTTCCAAAATCGCTGAAATGAATACGTATTCATTAGATCTTTATGTGAAGTTTTGAAGCCGACCGGTAAACGTGAAACTTTGCTCTCACCCACCAAGGTTGAATTATGCGACAAGTGTGATAAACTTCTCAAATCAATTTTCATAAGGATTAAATTTCCACACTTGTGTTTAAAACTTTCCAACACTAAACGGAGTGTTGTAACGTGTAAAGCGTGTAACTTTATTTTATATACATATATCTACGTATATCTTACGGTTCGGGCTGTGCGTTGATCATAACTTGCATACTTCTTTAAATAAGCTTAACTCGTATATAGGATTTTTAATAAGTAATTTATTTATTTTTAATTAAACATACTTACTTCATAGAAAGCTTAGCGTAAATAGTGAATATATTTAAAATTGGCATGTTGTGTAGCATTGGCAGACAAATAGATTAGATGAGGCCCGGGTGGTTCTTTAAGGTCTTAAAGGTTCTATGAATTCTCAAAACTAAAATCTTAAGAGATTCTCTTCTTTTTTGCAGAAATACCTGCTACTGGGTGGATGATACTGGGGATAAGACTAATGTAATACTTCATATGGTCCGCATTTGAGAGCTGCTAGTGAAAACATAAAAAAGCTGTAAATTTTTTTAGAATTAAATTTAATACTAGTTAAATTGATATATTTAAAGAGCAGGCATTTCAGTTTATTATATCAATCATTTTTTGAACAGTTTTCATTCCGATTGCTCTTGCTCGAATATGACAATATTCTCACAATATTCTATGACCATGAGGGGAAAGTTGTGACCCAATAGAATTGCTGGCACCGCCTCCAGCATTTCGTAGCCCTCCCAAAGGACCAGAAACCAAAGCTCCTCCTTGAATGTGAAAGCATCGCAGATTTTGATCAAATCACGTCCGCGCTCCCAGCCATATACAACATCGCCCTTGCTATTCAAACGCACAGCCACTTGAGGTCCGTCCATTATATCTTTTTAGAAATATTTTTGAAAGTAACCTGATTCGTGTGGATCAAGGAACTACTCACCTAGATTTCGCAAATCATATGCTCGGTTTTTCTTACTTACTTTCTTTACTTTTTATTTCGCTTTTCTAACTCTCAGAGAGCTCTGCTATGCGCTACCGACTATTGTCGACTACTGAAAATATTCTGCTAAACTAACTTTCGCGAGAGTAAGCAAAACAACAAGTTTTTGTCAGAGCCTACTAAATCTGGGATATCGACCTAACTATTTTGTTATCGCTCCTATATCGTATACCGATATACTAAACCATGTTTGCATATATCCATGTCGGTTACCATTCGATATGTAAGCTCAGATAAGCTGAATCAGAACTCCAACCGTTATAAACTGTAAGCTTATCAATGAACAGAATCAGAAGGAATCAAACTATATGTATTCCCATATAGTTATATTAAAATAATTCATCTTTCACCTACCCGATCTTAATATTTGAATTATAATTAGCTTCAACTTTATAGCGCGTTGGTAACAAAAATATTGTGGGACTTGGCGTTTCTTCTTGGAGTCGTTTCACTTATCAGACTTTAAAGAGTTATGCACACTGTTGGAAAGATGGCATATGCATAGGTAAATATACGTTAGCGTATTTAATACTAATAGGTAGATAATAACTTTATTAGTTTTACATATTATTCCCCTGCGATCTGACAGTTATTATTTTAACTACAAAACTATTTGTTTATTTTATTAGGTAATTACATTAACGTATCGAAATGTGTAATTTAAAATATAATTATTGTGGTTTTACATAGTTCGAGCGGAAGTACAAACAAATAATTGCATAATAAATAAAATAATTTATTAGAAATATTGAATATTAATAACGCTTAACAGTAAAAAAAAAACATGTAACAACCCAAATAAAAGTTTGGTTTTCCACATATATATTCAGTCAGGGGCGATACCAACCCGCCAGTGTATAAACCATGTATATACCCAAGCGAATTGCACCTAGTTGGACATTTAACAATTTGCAATCAATAAACTTAAATTTTTAATGCTTTTAATTGGGCTACTGTTTAAAAAATAGCGTCCAGCGAGTTAAAGTATATTATTGCGAGCCGTCGCGACTTTGTCCGCGTTTTGGTTAGGCGGTAAAACTTTCACCACTTATTTTGGAAATGACGTGCTGCCCGGATCAAACCCTTCCTATTATATTACTAATTGGGAAAGTAATAATAATATATGGAAGAAATTAGCCGTCGTTCGCAGAAATTGTTTGTGTAATTCGCGTCAACTTCAGTCAGATACAAACAGACATAACTTCTTTTATTGCCCATGTTAACTCTTCTGCATAAAAATTGTAGCCTTAATTGCGCAACAAAAATTTGGTGTTAATTTAACAAAAAGTACATGTTATCCAATTCACTTGCTTCGTGCTCAGCGTGCGGATATATGATAGCATTGTGGTTGACAGAACACATACAACAAAAGAAACATTTAATTAATTTTGTTAACTCCCATTAGTTTTCCTTTTGTGTTGTTTGCAATTTTTCAACATTGCTTTTATCTTTGTGAATAAAAAAAATGTAACAAACAAAAAACCACAAGGAACTTTGAACCGACGACCTCTCGCTTGTGAGTCCAACGCTCTGACGTCTACGCCACACATGATATTGTATAGTATAGTATAGCTATGTTGTTCTTATTATATCTCATGCCAAATTTGACCACCGATTTTTTGTGGTTCGATTTTTCCAAAGATCCGTCTAAGGGCTCACTTCCGACCCAAACGGAAGCTTCGTGGCTTTTACGGTTGTGTTAGTAAGTCAGCCAAGAATTATGTATATATATAGAGATGTTGATACCAGACCAAAACCAAACCCTTTTACACAACGCCAAGCTGCATAAGACTGATAATGTATCTATATGAAAAAGTAAACAGCAGCGATTGGGAAATGACCAAGCCAGATGTTTTATATTTGAAAAGGTAAAAATTTATAATTCAATTATCATATACATAGATTAATAATTGTATTCTATAATTATTATTATTATTATTGTTATTATAATTGTTATTAATATTATTGTTACTAATATTATGTTTATTTTTAATATTTTAAAGTGTTTTCTAGAAATAATACTATTAATTAGATTATCTGACCGAACAAAGCATTAAATACTCGCCATTTTCAAGCATTTCTTCCTTTCTTTCAGTTTGTTTATTTTAAGAAATTGTTGAAAAAATGGAGACAAAATATTTGCTTTTTCAAGTGCAATCCGCAATGCACAAATAAGAAAAAGTCCTCTAGGAGCCAAGGATGCCCGGCAAGCAGATACCCTATGGCCGGAAAAGCCCTATTCCGCTTGTTACAACAAATTTGCCCTCTTTGATGATTTTTTAGGGAGACGTGCCGCTCCTAGAAAAGTGTGTGTCAATTAACAGTAAAAAATACAAAATAACGATGCAAGACATGTACGAGAGATCAAGTTGGAAGTGCCCGACACGAAATACAATACACTACAATACGTGAACATGTCTAGAACATTTCATTGAAATTCTCGTGATCTTTCTCACAAGCTGGAATTTCTAGTTTGATATGAAGTTGCTCGTGTTTATGTATTCTAATCGATGACATACGACAAAAAAGTATATATACAAACTGACTCGATAAATGTGTACATTTTATATGATTGAAAAGTAGTAAGCCCCTTTTTGGACAAATAAAATGTACAGGGTATGAGAACAGCACCGCCAGACAACAGCGTCCCGCTACACACATATATATACTTATCTATTCACTTCTGTATGCAGCCCTACACATAGGCACACAGGCATACACACTCACGCACACACACACACACACTGCGCACGTTAATTACGTTACGAGTCTAGTTCCAGGGGGAAAAAATTGAACGAACATTTTTAATTATGTTGATTTTTCGCTGATTTAATTTCAGGCGCTTGTTTTACCTGGGCATATTCCGTTTTTTCGAAACCAAATAGAATTTAATTTAATCCTTTGAAAAAATAATTTAGGCGTTACCACGCCACAACATCCCGTCCCCAGTCCGCCGACTCCAAACCAAATACAAAATATATAAAGCGCTTTGGCGAAGAGCTCGTTTCATGCCATTGCCCAGCGCCTAACCCGTTGCCCGATCCTTGCCCCGTTGTCATTACCGTTTGGGACCTACAATGGAATAGCAAAACTTAAAAAGCTTCCATTCAAATACCACACACACACACACACATACACGCACACACACACACACACACACACACACGCACACGCACACATCACACTCTCTACAACTCATCCACAAAGACAAAAAGTTTAGAAATGAGGCTGGGTTCCAGTGCCCAGTATGCCTTTCATGGCGCGTTTTCGTTAATGTTACACCATTTGGTATAATTACATTTTTCTATAGACCAGAGCTCGGATTTCTGGCGCTTTAAACTGCTTAATTAAATTCAAAAAGCTCGGTACGAATGTGTTTGCTCTCTTTTTTTTCGAATACACACCCAGCTCGCATTGTGAATGGGAAAAAGGCTAAACTGAAATTGGGAAAATGTTGGTGATAGGCGTAAAAGATGAGTCTATGGTGTATCGATGTCGTAAAAGGTTTTTTAAAAGGTATGTCTAGGAGATTATAACAACTATAGATCTTAAGGTACAAGTTTATTTCTCTTTTTGGATGCCCCTTGTACACATTAGGCTTACCTTTCTGCAGATACTTGAGGATAATTGTAAAGCTAGTAGCTGCTGAGCTTGGTGAAGATATCTCGATAAACAGAGTAATTTTTCAACCGACAATTCTTATAGAGCTATGTTATATATTAGCCCTAGATTGATGAAATTTGGCTCATATGAGGAGCATGGTAGAGCTAAAAAAAAGTTGTCATACATGAATTTAATTTGCGACCAATCGTTCCTATAATAGCTATATGATATAGTGGTTCGCTAATTAATAAGATTCTGCTCACGTTTAAGGAGCATAGAAAAATTGATAAATTGCGGATCTAATTTTCAGCCGATCATTTCTGTGGCAGCTATATAATAAAGTTAGCCGATCAGGCCGGTTACAACAAATGTACTGCCTGCACAGTTTCATAACGATGCTTTAAAACTGGCAGACGGAAATATGGACATGGGGCCAGAGATGTCTCCTTCTCTTCTAATAATGCCCACTTCAAGTTTATAATTACACATAGATTTTTTTAGTTTATTGGTTTACAGATTACTGTTATACATTATTGTTATACATAATTCAGTTATAATACACACAAACATATATCAAGCATTATCGTTTAACATTCAAATATATAAAAACTTGAAATTGGGGACTAAAACGCTTGCATTGCACTCGCCGGCGCTTGGTTAAAATGTTTGTACTTGAGATTAGATAAGTACCTAGTCTAACTGTGAAGTCATTTACACACATTGATTAAAGCTCTAGATTGTCCTAACTTTAGAGACACCCTGACGGGGGATCCCGAACCCGAACCCAAAAAAACCTGGAAGCCTATCGAACAAATTATTTACCGTAAACTTATCACTGGAACGGAGTGTCCTAACTTATCACAAATAAATTGTCTATAAAGTAAAAATAGAAGCATAAACATAAAACATAAACATACAATTCTACAATAATATATGTTATATTAATAATTATAATAAAAAAAAAAAAAGATTTACGTTGTGCTCTACTTTTAGGTCGTGGTCTCCTCGTAGCCACAATGCACATAGCCCGTTGCAAGCGTACCGCTGACCGCCGCTGACTTGGTGGGCAGATCGGAGCCCCCATTTGAGGTTGCCTCGCAGTTGTCCAGGATGCGCTCAAAGACCGCCTCGAAGCGACAGCGACTGATTGCAAAGTGCGCCGACAGCTCCAGACTGGCGGACATTACACGCACCGCCTCAAAGAGCTCGGCGAGCGTCGGCTGCTTGGCAATCGCTTCCGAGCTGCTGGCTTGGCGCACCTTGACCAGAAAACGCAGACTATGCGCATAATGCTGCAGATCGGACGCGCCGGGCAGGCGTTCGACCAGCATCTTGGCCAGCGCTGCCTGTTGAATGGGCGCACAGAAGCAGTTGATGGCATAGTAGCCACCATGCTGGGCCTTTAGCTCTGCCGGACTGTTGTTGGCCACGATTTGGCCATCCTTGAGCACAGCGACGCGCTGGCACAGGTGCTCAATCTCCGATATGGAATGCGAAGTTAGCAGCACGGCTCGACGCGCTGACAGCAGCTGCTCAATGGTGAGATAAACAAAGGAGCGCGTCACCGGATCCATATCACTCGTCGGCTCGTCCATCAATACAATCGGCGTGTACCCGCAGCAGCTGATGGCCACCGTTAGCTTGCGCCGATTGCCGCCACTTAGCTTCTTCACCTGGACGTCCCGATAGCTGCGCAGCTCGTAAGTGTCCAGTATGCGCTCCAGCAGGCGATCCAGCTGTTTGATGCCACGCAGCTGGCCATAAAGCAGGATGCACTCCTTCACCGTCAGCAGTGGATCCAGTGGATTGGTCTGCGGGCAATACGAAATGCCGGGCTGTGTAATCGAATGAGAATGTATCATGTTATCATTATTCAAGGCAAAATTAAATAAAATATTTTCAAAAGTTAATGATAAATAATTAAAATTAATGAATATAAAACTGATGGTCAAAAAATACATATCTAATTAATTTAAATTCAAATTTGCAACTCGAAGTTTTATGCATTTATTAAATATTTAAGTTTCAAGCCATCGATAGCTCACTCTGTTGCCACGAAACCGATAAGAATCGATTTTCAGATACGATTTATTGAGTTATCGATGCTTTGAAACTTTAATATTTAATAAATGCATAAAACTTCATTAAATGGGTTGGTTGAGAAATAACCCCCTTTATGACGGTCATCCCAAGAATGGGATACCTGGCTACAAGAGCTTAGAAAAAGGTGTGCGTTCATGCCGAAAGACCAATCAAAGGGAAAAACTCATTATACCCTTCCTCCCTTTGTGCATAGGGTGTAATGACAATTTGATCTAACTTACATGCTCCAAATAGACTTGCCCCACATTTGGCAGTAGCTGACGCGTGAGTATTTTGAAAATGGTCGACTTTCCGGCTCCGTTCTTTCCAAGAAGTCCGAAGCACTCGCCGCGCTGTACGCCAAAGTGGACCTGGCGCACCGCATAGCGTCCACGTCGGTAGGCGAGCCAGAGATTCTCGACCCGCAGTGCCTCGCCGGCGCTAACGCAGCTCTTGAAGATGCTCTGAATGTTGACTAGCTTCAGCTGACCCAGCTTGCGTAGTTCGCGTCGGTACTGGCAGTCCAAGAGGCTAGTCACCTGCTGCCACATGCGGCTCAGCAAATGGCACTCAATCAGCAGATTCAGCAACAGGCAGACAATACCCACAACGGCCAAAGCAGTGAAGTGCCGCTGCAGGAGATCGCTGGCCAGCGGCTGCTTGTAGGAGTCAATGTCATAGCGCTTGAAGACCACAGCGGCCATGTAGTTCTTGCACAGCTCCAACAGGCCGTCGCCCAGTGCGTGCTGGGGAAAGACGAGGAAGGCATTGTTCAGGCCATGCCGCCAGACGTCCCAGATGGCGCTGTCGCCCACAACTCCCAGGATTAGCACGATGCCCATGGTAATTAGCGGAATGATGATGCTGGCGCAAAAGATGGACACAATGGCTATGCTTGAGTCGCTGAAGATCTTTTCCGCAACGTGCACGGCCGGCACGCATGCAAAGCTGTAGAATAAATAATAGGTGAAATCGAAGTGGAATAAAAGGGGCATTGCAGTGAGTTTAGAAGTGAAAACGAAAATTTGAATAAATAGGGAATATAGTAGGGAAAGTGAAAAAGGGAACTTAGAAGTGAAAAAGAAATGGAATAATTGTCAATCACAAGGATAAGTGAACACTCCCTTGACAGTATGGAATCATACCTGAACATCAGGGATAGGACCACAATGCCTCCCAGTTGCTGACGATCGACAAAGACCGGCATGTTGAAGATCAGCACAATGGCCAGGCAAACGACCAGAGCCAGCACCATGATCAGGTAGTCCCAAAGGAAGGCCACCAGCCAGTAAGTGATGGCGCTGACGCCGCTCAGACGTTGCTGCAGCTTCTCGCCGTTAACTCGCTCGTTAACTAGATAAACGGAGCCGGCGGCGACCACCATTCCAAATGCGATCAGCAGTATGAAAACCATGCAGGAGTCGCCAGCCTGGCGCAGCACCGAGCTGGTGCTCAGCTCAGCATAGCCCAGTTTCCAGGGCTCATTCAGGACGCGTATGTCGTAGTCCGTCCTGTTGAGGGACGTGCGCAGCAGCTGAGTGTTCAGGTCATTCAACCAGGACACCATGGCGTGGTAGCCCTTGTTGTTGTACCAGACGGTGGCACCGGTGCCATTAAGACCATAGCCCCCATAGCGGCGGCCACGGTACTCGTCCAGGCTGGTCAGCACCCAGTGGAAAGCTTGCCGGGAATTGCTGAACTCGCTGCACTCGAAGTCCGTGTCACAGCCCTCCTTTAGATTGTCGTAGAGGGGTTCTGTGAAGCGTGTCAATCGCTCCCGGCTCAAGACTTGCGCTGTGTGCGGATAGAGATTGCGAGTCAGGGGCAGCACCGTGTCAAAGTCATCTTCCAGACGATAGCTGACAAACCACATGGCGCACAGCTCAAAGATTGCTGGCAGCAGCAGCACGTAGAGCAGCAGGCGGTAGTTGCGCATCAGATGACGCCGCCGTTTGCCCAGCAGCAGTAGGAATTGTGTCCAGCAGCCAGGCGGCTGCTCCGTTACATCGGTGGCTCCGGTGACAATGCTTGAGGTGGTTGCCGTCAGCCGCTGAGTAAGCGACTCATCCCTGCGATTTAATTGCTCGAACTCCTGCTCCAGGCTGCCGCTGCTGTTGAGCCTCAGATCGGTTATGATACCCGCTGCCTCCTGCGCCTGCAACTGCTCCAGAAGCTGCACGGCAGCCGGCGTTAGATTCTGCCCATAGCTGGCACTAATGATCAGTTGCTGTGGCTCTCGTCCTGGCAACACATGGCTTTGGCTAAGCAGCTGCTGAGCCAGCTGCACAATGGCGGCAGATGCATTTGGATCTATGCAGCGCATCTCCACGCTGTAATCCGAGGTGCAGAGTCGTTGCAGCGAGTCCCGACTGTGCTGGGCAACAATACGGCCCTGAAAGAAGATGTGGGATATGATTAGCCAAGGATAAAGTGGAATTCATAGAACGACTCACATTGCGCATGGTGTAGAGCGCATCGCTGAGGTACTTGGCCTCGTCCAGGAAGTGTGTGGCAAAGATGACAGCGCGTCCTTGTCGCAGCTGCTCAATCAGCTGCCAGATGTCCTTGCGCGCCTTGGCATCCACCCCATTGCAGGGCTCGTCCAGGATGACCACACTGGGCGAGGCAATGAACGCAATGGCCACGCACAGACGCCGCTTGTAGCCGCCGGAGAGCTGATAGGCAAAGTAATTCTCGTACTTGCCAAAGTTGAGGCCCTCCAAAGTACGACGCACCTCCTGCTCCGCATTCGCATGCTCGCTGTCTGTCGCATCCAGCTTGAGCTGTGCGTACAGCTCCAGATGCTCTCGTGCCGTCAGCTTGGGTATAAGTATATTATCCTGCCAGCAGACGCCCACATTGTGCTCGCCGGCTAGCAGCACCTGGCCCGTCGTCTGCACCGTCTGGCCCGTGAGCAGCTTGATGAGCGTGCTCTTTCCGGCGCCATTGCGTCCTAGCAGGCAGCTAACTTGGTTACGCGCAAAGTCTAGGCTGATGTTCGATATGGCATACTTGTTGCCGTACATCTTGGTCACGCTGCTGAGTGAGGCGCCCAACTTGGCATCCAGCTGAGCGCGAGCTACCCGCACGAAGCTATAGTTATCTAAAAGGAAGCCATTAGATTAGATTCACCCACCTTAAAGATCGAAAGTTGGACTCACTTTTCTTAAAGCGCTGATAGCCATAGCCAATGGCCGCATATAGCAGAAGATCAAGAATGAACATGAGGAATGCCAGCGCACAGTCGCTGCCCGTGGGTCCCAGCTGGAGCAGATGACCTACGCCCAGACCTTGCTCTTGCAGCTCCATGCGCATCAGTTCGCTCCAGCCCTTGGCGAAGGCTGTCGTGAAGGATAAATTCACCAAAAAGTTCTCCAGCAAATTTAGCTTTGCATCGAAGAGAAGCACTATGATAAATGGACAGAGGGTGATGAAGAAAATCAGCGCCGCGGCGACGGCACCAATGTTGGCAGATATGAAGAAGTTGGAACACATGTAGCTGCAGATATCAATAAGGTGTCACTTAGTCAAATGCCACAGTCAATTTGTTGTTTGCGGTACACACCAGAATGAGATCAGACACGCGCCAAAGACGAGACAATAGGACATCATGAAGAACCAGTTGGTGTAGACCAGAATGCCACCGGCATAGAGGACGATGCTGATCAGCACAAAGATGACGCACAGCTCCACGAAGCTAATTAGAATCCAGGCGACCAGTTCTGAGTGTGCATGCAGGCCCATTGAGCGCATTAGCTGAAAGATCCATAAAATCATCATCAGAATTATGTGGCAACCTTTGGATTCCTCTTGCTTTTACCCACCATGCTGTTTCGGCTCTCACGCATCCAGATACGCTCCCGAACGCATATGGCCACGGCTATAACCAGACCCAAACAGAAGGATACTTGGACGGCCTGGGCCAAGTAAATGCCACGCTTAAAGCTGCAAAGATTAGGCAATTAGGCACTTCGGTGGGTAAGGCTCTTGCATAATGGATCACTTACTCATCACTGACATAGGCCGGATATGGAAATTGTTTGGTATAGAATCTCATATCGTCCACGGCGAATTTCATACCCTTCGAGTCGCTGTCGCTGCCGAAGCTGCTGAGCAGATCCAAGAGACCCTGACGCTTGACGCGATGTCTATTGACCGCTGGCCAATTTAACTCCTCCTCCTCCTGCTGTTTGTCACTTGGGCTAGTTAGGTCGGACAGTTGCTGGCGCCGCACGCGCTCGCTGCGTTCCTTTACATCGCCATTGCTTAGGAACACAAAATCTGGGTTATTAGCGGATAATGTGACTCTATCTTCCTCTTGCGTAGTCTTCTGTTCCGTGGTAGTCTCCTGCTGTTGCTCCCCAACGGTGGTTGTCTCTACTTCTGGTGACTGCGGCAAGATCGTCGTGTGCGAAACCTCCGATTTGTCGGAGTCCGCGTCATCCTCATCATTGAAGAGGTCTTCGTCATCATCCACGCGTTGCAAGCTGATGACGGGGCGTGTGGGCTGATCTGATTCTGGCTCCTCGACGGGACCCAACTCTTGACGTTTATGTTTGATAATGCCCAGGTCAACCATCTGCTTAAGCTGCACGAAACCCCTGTGGTACTTGAGATCCACCAGCATGCTGGCGGCCGGCCCCGGAAACCAAAATCGATTCTTGTTCTCGAACGTGGGCTGCGTATTGTCCGTGTCCATGTGCAATCTGTACGTTATGTGCTCACCCCGCACGTTCTCAAAGTTAAGGGCGGCCAGAAAAATACGCTGCTGATTTAGCTCGTAGGCGCGCCGCCGCAGTTGGTCTACATCGGACACCGGCTCAAAGCGGTCCACCGAAAGGCACTCCAGCAGTTCGCTAATTGTCGTCAGTATCTCGTAGATAAGCTTATTGTTGCGCACATAGTTCATGATGCGCTCGATCTCCTCAATGTCAAAGTCATTGCCCAACAGGCTCTTGACCAGCGGCGAACGCGCCAGCTTCAGCAGATTGTCGAAGGCCTCCTGGAAGGTGGCGTTCGTATGCAGCTTGTTGAGTATGGCGGCAGTGGCGCTCGAAAGATTCTTGAGTCGACCAAGTTCTTCGAATGTGGCATTAGTCTTCAAAAAAAAAAAGAGTTAGCGCAAAGACCAAAGATCAGTTAACAAGCTTGGAGTGCTTACAAACTTGACAACGCTCTCCGTATCAGCATTGGCTGGCGTATATAGAATTTTACCCTGTATAATCGGCTTGATGAAGTTCCAGGTGAGCTTGCCCTGGTTCGTTGAAGTAACATCTAAATACAAACGCTTGCAATACTTGGCTATAAGAGAGAGAGAGAGAGAAAGAGAGAGTGTGAGAGAAAGAGAGGTTCCGGTGAGAGCTGAAACCAGAGGAGAATGGGGCATACTTGGCATGGCCTTTAGCTCATCGTCGTTGACCTCACTGAAGTCTTCGGAGTATAGAATGTCGTTGACCAGAGGTATGCTCTCCGTGCTGGGAAACGGATGACCGCATAGCAGAACGCCCAGCTTAACGAATGTCTCCCGGTCTAGGAAAGAGATCAAAGTTCTTGCTCTGAGTACAAATAGCATAAGAGCGAGCTGCGGGGCTGCCAACTTACTTGAAAACAGTTTCGTGATATCAAAGCTGTAATTCATCAGGCGCTCAATTTCAGGCACCAGAGAAATAATTTCGCTTATGTTGCCTGCAAAGGCTCGATTAGGATATACAATTTCACTAGGATATCTGCAAACAACTCACTTCGAATAAGATCCAGGTGATTACTGGTGACCAGCGTAGTCACCGCATTCACAAAGTTCGCCTTCTCCGGTAGCTCAATAACCGCATTGTACAGACGATCATCGGTGACAAATACATTAACAATGTCAATCACGGAATGCAAGCTGCAAACAGAGTATCAGCAAAAATGGTTCACAAGATGCCATCCAAGACCCAGACTTACGGTGCTCCCTGCCATTTGGAGTACTCCTCATAGGGATCGGTTTTCAAGCACTTGTTCTCTATGCTGCAAATATAGGAGAATGCACTGGGCACCACCTGATTCTTGGTGGGCAGCAGGCGTGTGGGAAACTGGCAAGCATCCACCTGTTCCGAGCCATACTTGAGCCGTATGAGATAAAGCAGTATGAAGGTCACCAAAGGCCAGATGAACAGCGTCAACGTCAAGCCCTTCTGGCGCCAGCGCACAAGCACGTCTTTGCGCAGCAGGGCTCTAACCTCGCTCGTTCTGAAGGACATTGCGATCGTATCCACTTGCAGCTGCTTACTCCAATTCCACGCTCTGCAGTTGGGGGTTTCGGCAGTTACTCTCTGTTGACGTCACTATCTTCCAGATCATTAACACATTTTAAAGCTGTAATTTTTTTGCAAGTGAAAAATATCGATCCAGTTAGGTTGGAAAAATCTTCATATTTATAAGAGCTTAGCCTGACTGTCTGTCTGATTGATGATCATCGCCAGCGAAAGGCGCAGGAGCTACGAAGCTGAAATGTTCACTGAAGCACTAAGACGAGGTTTTGTAAACTTGCATCTCCAAATGGAGGGAAACCGTAATCAAAGTATGTATGGATAACATCAACAGCAACAACAACACAACCAAATAAGTGTGATAAGCAAACGAGCCTGCGGGTTTTAGCTGTCTGAGCGTCGAACTAACTTGCGAGAGGTCGCCGGTGCAATTTCAGCACCAATTTTCAATTAATATTTGTTACACGAGAGCTAATAACATTATTAAAATTTTTTTTTTTTGTCATATGTATTCAATGTATTCTTTGACAGATATCAACCAATCGCTTCTGCACGAGTACGCATACAAAATTGAACTTTTAGACATAATCTGTTTGTCAATCTACATGTTAGCTATTTGACAAGAAGAAAGCCATGTTGAAATGCAGTTTTACATTTACTTTATACGAATACAATGTACCAAAGGACAGCCACTCTGCCCCAGTTGGGTCAACTAGAATGTAGACAGAATCTTAACAGACCTTGTAGTGCTAAAGCTTCCTTTATATTTTCAAAAAATTTCCCCGTTCCCGCAAGACTTTCACATACGGTAACATAAAAAAAAA
Organism: Drosophila montana; assembly: GCF_035044405.1. Taxonomy (NCBI): domain Eukaryota; kingdom Metazoa; phylum Arthropoda; class Insecta; order Diptera; family Drosophilidae; genus Drosophila; species Drosophila montana. The sequence continues at coordinate 2,777,381 of NW_026996559.1, read as the reverse complement.
TGGATTTTTTCTGCTCGCCGAAGCTTAAGCGTCCTTGTAGACTTATGACTTGAAAGAACGCTTTTATATGGATTTGATGCTGGCTGAGGAGACTTGTATAGCTGGTATTGCTGAGGCTGGTCAAGATTTATTGAAAATAAGAAATGTTTTTATACAAAAAATCATTGTTCGTCCGATTCCTCCTCAAGACCTATTTATATTAAGGTCAATGTTAATAAAAATTGGTCAATATAAAGGGAGCAGTTAAAACTCTTAAACTCCAAGCATGAGCCAAGCATTTGCAAACTGACGATAGTTTTAAAAATAATTTTGCGACTAACCGATATGGCTATTTGGAGTCGGCTGTCAATACTGATCAAGAACATATAAGCCTTAGTAGCATTTTCCGACAAGCCTTTGTCCGCGTGCGTTTCGGTTAGTCCGGTGAAACTTTCAACGCGTATGCAATCGCGTGCTCCTCAGTTCAACCCCTCAACAACCAATTCATTAATTTAATAAAGTAATAATAAAACACAAACAACGGCCCGGAAATTAGAATAAATTACACATCGTCGCCGGGTTCAAATGAATAATCATGAAAATGCAAGTGGATTCGAAATGGTTTGTGCTATTCTCGCCAACTTCGTCAGCATCATACTCCCATATAAAGTACCAATAGATTATAAATAAAATTTTGGGCTTACGAACCCTGTTGTGTTATAATTAACAAACTCATTAGAGCTGCCTTCGCTCATATTATTGTTCCTTTAGATAAATATTTCTGATTAGAACAAAAACGAGGGCTATCTAAGAAGCACAGGGAAAATAGTCAATGCAGAGAATGGTTAAGATATCTTAAAGAACAAAAAGTTTTTCATACAAGAACCTAATTTTCGACCGATCGTTCCTATGGCAGCTATATGATATAGTCGTCCAAAGTAAATAAGATTTTGCATTAATGTAGGGGGCATAGTAACTGCCGACTTTGGTTCAGATATCTTAAAAAACAAAAAGTTTTTCATACAGAACCCTTTTTTTTACTATACGATATAGTGGTCCGATTCAGCCGGTTCCGATATATGTACTGCGTGCAACAACAAAAGGGACTTCTTCTTCATGACAATAGACAGACGGACATGGCTATATCGACTCGGATGTTCATACTGATCAAGAATACTAATAGTTTATGGGGTCAGAGATGTCTCCTTCTATGCGTTACACATTTCGAGACAAAATTATAATACCCTCTGCAAGGGTATAAAAATATTCTATGCTCTATCTTAAACGGTTGGCTCGCATTCTCTTTACAAATATTTGTTGCATTTCATTGAATATTATTGTTAACTTTTTTTTTGTGTGAATAACAAATTAAATAATTAGATATAAAAGTAAGCAATTGCTGCTGCACCGTTTTTCCACACTTGAACTTTCTAAAACCCCGTATTAGTGCTCACATTTTATAATTGTATATTGAATAAAGTGCGAAACATTATCACTTCTCGTTCTGCTCGCAGACCCAACAAAACACTATCAAGTCGTCTTGGGCCGGTTTGGGTGACAACAGCGCGCCCCTGAGGCTATTGCCAGAAGCGGGTGCTAATGGATTCCTAAGTATATGCGACAATTTTGTTAAGGCGACATTTGTGGATGCTTTATCGGCGCCTGCGGCGAGTGTGAGACTTTCCACATTGTCTGGGATCTGTCAACTTGGGACAGACGCGTTAATTTCCTCGTAATGCATAATTAGCCATATGTTTGATTGTATCATTAATTCATATCCGCCAGTTCCGCCTGTGGCCAGTTTGGAGTTCACCTTGAATTTAAAATGCTTCCATGTTTGATGGACGCAACGCGCATTAAAGACTTTAATAGGCCCCATGTATTGCACCCGACAGCTGGCTTGAAATGCTCCTGACATTTAGTTGCAGTTGCAATTACATCTATTGAACAGTTTGTTGTTATTTAATTTAAATAATTGACGTTGTTTTTTACACGATTATCGCAACAATTGAGTCACCAAAGATTACACACGCAATTACAGAACATCGTAAGGGGAAGCCAGCTAATCAATCGCCAAATTGACGCAAATCTATATGATCTCCCTGGTTCAACTCTATTGACACTTACTACACCTAGGAGCAGTCCAGTAAAGTGGAGAAAAATCAAAAATCTTTGGTTTATCAAAGGTTACATTTTAACGAACGCTTGTGGCGGACCTTTAACCGAACCAGTTGCATCAAAAAAGCTGCTCTAAAAAATATATATATTTGTCTAACCATGTTTGGTAAATTCCAATCATGGCTGGTTCTCTCTTGTATATGAAAATATTTGCTTGCAATATTTTTAGTAGAATTATTGAATTGTTCCATTGAGCTATCTAAAATCTATGCCAAACCAAAATCTAGTTTCTAAAATCTGGAACACTGGGCGCACGAACCGCACCTAAGATCATGGGTTGGATTTCGATCTCCGAACACCCGACTATTGTTTTTCGCACAGGGTAATCTATACACATCTTTAACTTCTTAAATTAATCATATAAAAATAATGAAATTCTTTTATTGTATAAGTAGTTAGATAATCAATTATTGGCTTCGATTATAGGATAAAGAAGTGTGCAACTCACCAAGCCACTGCAATACGTTTTCCGCTTGCAGGGTATTCTAGGTTCAACCTCTGTTATGGTATTCAAAGTCAATATATTATACGGCTAGAATTTAAATGCTAAAGATCACAGACGTTTGCATGTGAGCAACTCTGAATCGGATTTAAGTAATTCCTGAACAACGCGAAACTGTTAAAATTTGAGGCTCTCGTAGGTTTCGATGGGAACGAAAATAAGTTAAAAACCAAAAAACCAGTTAGGGCTTCTCGTTATATTTGCATGCAAAGCTTGGCTTGCGACTTTTTGTCTCAACTGGCTGGGTTTTTTTTATTCTGTTTATTTTTAGAAGTTTCAATTAATTAGCCATCCTAAAAGGGGTTTGACAGCCGCTGAACGCCGGGTCCAAGGTTCGCTCAAGCGTTCTACGCCTTCATTGATGTAACAGCCAAATTTATGAGCCAAAATGGATAAATCTTTGAGCTTGTCTTGGTCTTGCTGTGACTCGTCTGTCTAGAATGATGTTGACTGCAAAAAGATGCAATATTCTCGCGAATCCAAACAAAAGAAATACATTTTCGTCTTGTGTAAAATCTTGTACTCGTGCATTAAGTTTCTGTGTCAATGCTATTTCCTTGGCTTATTCTCGGTAGTTATCATAGTCGCGCGATGTGGCATTCGATCTATAGAGTTATATGTATAGCTATTGACCTTTTAATTGCAGGCTAGAGAACTGGTTAACTGATTGCTCATCTACTGTTGTGTTTGCTCAAAAGCTAATAAAGGCAACACCCTAACTATCAATCAAATCCAGAATTATCTGAGTCTGTAAAAAGAATTCATATTTACATTAGCATACAAATTGCTCAATTCTGGTGAGCCCGAAATATAACTTGCCTAAGGAATATGTTTGAAAATAGTTTAACTTTAATATAAAAAAAAATAAACAAAAAGTTAATCGAATTGCGAAACAAGAATATAAATGGAAGGGTTATGGTTGTATTAAGAATCTTTTTGACTAAGACTATTCAGCATTTATATGCTCACACAAGAGTGTCAACCCAATCCTTGTTATTCAGTTGCATTAATAACTCGATCAATGAAGTGGTATTCATATTCGTTTTTCGCTATACTATTCAAAATACAGGATTGGGTGTTTTGTACGCTAGCAAAGAGCTAAGATGTATTGCACATATCATAAACGGCAACTATTTTCTGTGGTCGTTTTCACGTTTTCACAATTTCCCAACTTGAATGGATTACGAAATTGCGTCCATCTGATGCCAGTTAAATCTCTTCTCTGCGACTTGTTCGCAATCTCTGAACCAGTTATTCGCACACTTATTGCTCAGTGCATTGGGTGTGCGTGAGTGTGTGTGTGTGTGTGTGTTTGTGTGTTTATATAGAAATCAAGCTCTTGCTCTCATTCAAGCGATTGAGTAGCTAATGACATTATGACACTTTTATTATGCATTTCATTGATCTATTAATGATGTGGCGATCAAACGATCGACCTAGTTGCGATCATTCAAATGCTGAGCATTAGCCCAACACGCAAATACACACGAGTTCAATAAAATAACAAATTTTTTCTTTAGAACTATGTCATTCATTGATTTATTGTGCAACTCGGTCCCACTATCAGTTGGTTATTGGCTGAAATGATCCACAAGCGAGAATCGGCACTGATAATTCCAAGGCAAATACTAACGAAATTCTCTCTACATGCAATGCTACTATACACAAGAATACAACAAATAATTCTCTACTATAAAATATTACGGGTTCTATAAACTCGATTAAGCAGCAAATATGTGTGTATTTAAATGTGCAACACATATTGTTTATTTGCCGATTGTACTCATAAATATAGTGGTAAGGTCTGTCTCAGGGACAGTTTTTCTTAATTTAAGCAGTATTACAACTGGGCGACTATGAATTGATAAAGATAGACATACATACATCGATCTGTATGTCTTAATTGACGATTTAATAATACATTATTCTTATAAATATTACTTTGTTAAGTAAATTCGCTCTAGCAACCTAAACTTCTTCTTGACTGGGTCTTAAGTTTGATATATGATATATATCTGTTCTTTATCAGTATAAACGTTGAAGCCCGATTTGGGTCGACTGAGATTCAAGTGCTGATCAATCTGATCACGCATTATATATTTTATGTACATTTCGTATAAAAGTTATAACACTAAAGAGCTAAACTTAGAAAATAACACTTTAAAAATTGAGCTTTAAAACGTTTCCAACCAGAATTTGCAGGCGAAACTTGGACGTTAGTTAAATTTTTGAATGTTAAAAGAAGTAAGAACTTGAATCGGGGGTAGCCGCCTACGCTATACTCTGTTTTTGCTATTTTATAACGCTAAAGAAGAGTCATCTAGATTATTGGGTGATGAGCTATTTTGAGAGTCTCAGGAAATCTCGATTTGATCTGCAAGCTCCAAATATAATGATCCTTGGTTCGTTTCGTAGTGGATGTTGATACATCTCATCTCTAAGATATGGATAATATAGATTTTCGCGACTTGTCCCTATTGGCCATTCCTTAAATATTTCAACGTTATTTGACTCTGATATACACGAGTATAAATTTCATGATTAACTTTAAAGATACTGGAAAACTTTCATTTACTATATAAAAATATATTTCATGATCTTGGTGATTAGCAATTACAGTGAAATGCTAGTCGGCTAAAGGAGTTTGCGCTTGAAGCTTTGAACACATTTAACGCATCGGTTTTTTTTATATAACACTGTAGAATTTTATCAATTTAAAAGTGAATTGAAATTTGCAATGAAGTTGTTGTATCTGGCAAAATAGTTGTAAATTTGCATAACTTATGGTTGTCACGTTCCTTGGTAAAACAGCTCGCTTTAAAAACACGTTCGCACCTTTTGGGCTCGCAGTGTATTCCAAATCGACAAGCTAACTTAAGAGTACATGATTTTGCTAAAACATTACAACAAATTCAAAAGAAAAAAGCGCCAACAATAACAATGGAAATATAAGACAATAGCTAGTTATAATTAACACATATGTGAGATTATTATTTGCTTGCATGGTCCGCCCGCGCCGGCTCCAGCCCCAGCCCCCGCCCAAACCCGCCTCAGCCCACAGTACGCAGACGATTCACTTTGCATGCGGAAGAAACGCGTCTCGTAATCCCCATATACAAACATTGGTTATATCTGTGCGAAAGATCGCACTTGCAATTAGCCAGTCCAGGCACGTAGGGCCCAGACAGCGAGTCGTAGAGTTGCCGGCTCGAACCTTGCGCTAGGTCCGGGCAGCCCGTTGAGTTCTTGGTATGCTTAACCGAGCCACACTAGTCTACAAAATAAACGATTGATATCCCTAAAGGGTGTTTTGCATACTGGCAGTAATTAAATGGGCATGGTAACTGATTGACTTTATGTTGAAGTGAATGTTAGCTCTGACAGGGACCTTCGGCACATAAGATGTATAATAACAATCTATAGCAGTCATTGAATTCCGATTCTCCATATGGCGGCTATGTGATATGGTGGTCCAATCCGGCCGTTTCCGATACATATTTACTGGCTGCCAGGAAAATACGGACCCGTCAGGTCTACAGACAGACAGACAGACGGACATGTCTATATACACTCGGCTGTCGATACGGATCAAGAATATTTATACTTTAAGCTGTCGAAGATGTCCCATTCTCTGCGTTATATGATGGCATATTCATACTTATTTAATATTTAAAAGGGTACAAGAATTTTGATTCGCTTCAACAACCAAATCGACCAAGCTAAGTCGTGCTTCCGTCTATATGTAGAAAGACTTCTACCGGAGGCAACAGCTTATCTGTCGAAAGCAGAGTTCTTAAGGAAAAGTTATCAATATTTAATAGAAACAATCGACCGAAAATTGGTGCATTATATGTAAACACCGTGGAAAAGTTAAGCAGTCGCTAAGTGTACAGAAGTATTAGATCTTCTAATTTAAACTAATGTACATGAAAAATAGCGCGCCTGGGTAAATAAATGTGTGTACATGATTATTTCTTCTATGAAGCGTTAAGCCACCACTGACTGACTGGAATTATCAAATACAGTCCACTCAAAACAGTTGCCATATAAGCTTAGAATTTCCACAGTTTTACACTTGACTGACCGCATCACACTTGAAGTAATGCAAAGTTTTTTTTTCACTCTGTCCGTCTCTGATCATTTCCAATGATCAGCAGAGTTAGCCGCTTGCATATTGAGAATAACAAGCCGGGTACACTGAAAAAAAACGCTTATCTTTGACATGTTTTCAAACGTGATATTTCCTATAAAACTAAGATAAAAACAAAAAACTAAATAAAAAACAGAAAAAGTACCCGAGGTATGTATGACATGCCGACTCCGTCTGTCTGTCAAACCTGTTCGCACACCTGACTGACGTTTAGGGTTCTTCACGATTTTCAGCAGTTGGCAATTTTAATTAATTCAAATTAATTTTAAGACAACTTAAAAGCTTCATTGCCTCACGGCTCTTGTCAGGCGCAGCCATCACATTAATCGAAAGTGTTAGAAAGCGTTAGAGAAGCATTAAATTAGCTAAATGTTTATCTGGAATCCCGTAACTGCTGACACTTCTTCCATAATTATAAGGGAATTATATGAATATATTTATTCAAAACACGCTAGCATAATACAATTTGAAAGCCAAGCCTTTTCACTTGTAAGCAAACGAAATACATTTGGAAACAACTGAAAGGAGAACTATAATGGATGCGAAACCAAATACAATCATTCAATAAACCATACGCTAAATGAATGAGAACCAATTAACAGATCTCAACTATGCTCTCAGCCTCTTAAACTATAGAAGAACAATGGCCGAAATTAATTTACTCTTGTCTAATTTCAGTGGGTGCACGCTTGTGTCATGGAAGAACAATGAATCTATGACACCATCCAAGAGACAAGTTAAAAGGCGCCATTACGTGACGATTAGCATTTAGCCAATGGCAATTATAATACCAATTATGCCCATAGAGCTAAATGATAAAGTATTCAGATGCTCTCTCTCTCTCTCTCTCTCTCTCTCTCTCTCTGTCTCTCTCTCTCTCTATCTCTTTCTCGCTCAAGTATCAAGTTTATTTATATCTTGCAAAATAAAAAACTTCACAGAACTCTTCCTTTTTTGGTAAGTGGATATGCCTTATTGTATGTAGAAGGCATGGGAAAGTCGATTTTAAGCAAATAATTCCAAATTTTGTGAAGAACTCTTTAAAAAAAAAACGTTTTTATAATAACATATTCCCGCTTTTAAATATTCGAAAAGTTCGAAATAGATAGACATATTTGATGGACATTTTTTTGGCTTTCCTAAAAGTATCCATCCGAGTATTTGAAAGCGCATTGTTTATAGCTTCCAAAAGGGGTTTACTTTAGAACTCGAATAGTATTAGAAATCCACACGAAAAGGGTTTTTTACTTTGCCACGAACTCTGTAAAGTACTGTAAAAGACAACTTCTTAATCAGGACGAATCGCAGAGATGTCTATCCTTCTATCTGTTTCTGTAAAAACTAGTCTCTCAGTTTCAAAGATATGTTTTTTAAAGTACACATTATAACTATATCACATGGCTGCTACTTTAAACTTCATTTTGCACAAGTTATTTTATTGTTATGTCTTCAATTATGAGATTTAGTTTTGTTTTTTTTTTTGCATACATATCTTAACCAAACTAAGTCTATAATAGCTTCACATTATTTCCAGTTTGACCAAAATCAGCATAGCATCGGACTTCTAAAAATATATCGGCTTAGCAAAGGAAAAAAATTCGATTTATTGTTGTTTCCGTATTTAATCTTGCCACAGATTTTCTCTGTAAATAAATTAAACTTGACAAAATCTCGAAAACCGTTCCCCAACGAACTTAAGATCCACTCCTCCGGCTGGTAAAGTTAGCAATCACTTTAACATGTCGCCAAATTAAACGCAGCTTATTCACATAGTGAATATTTGACATAAATGTTGCCAGTTAAAAATCAAGCTTAGACATTTCTTGACTCGTGCTGACATTAAATTAAGGATGAGAAAGCAAAGTACAATTTAACTGCACATTAACTTTAACTGAATGTCAACGAACTAGAACTTTGATGTGAAGCTGAGTTATTGGTCATGCAATTTATGAATGCAACACTAATAATATAATTGCTTAGGAGCTACAATTTCTGGAACGCACAAAAAAGTCAGAAGGCCTCACTGTGTGACATATCGCTGAGAGATGCTCAACAACGGCCGCCAAATGTGATAATTGCCCCAAATGGCTGACAACTGCACTAATTATGATAAGAACAGGCTGAACACCTTGAAGCTGACGGCTTTAACATACTATTGCAACATACCGCCCACATGCTTCGGGCTAGGAACAACAACTCATAGGCACACAAAAAGCCCAGCTACAGTTGTAAGTAGCAATAACTATGCGACTGCATGCTTTAAAACTTTGCAAACAAAAATGAAACCAACCAATATTTAAATAGAAAAAAAAAAACGGAAAAAGAAAAAACAGCAACAATATATAATTTGTCGGGGAGGCACTTTTAGCACAACTAATGGTATATAGATCTCTGTGTATTAAGCACTCGACCTTGGCCATGAGTCTTCAAGACCAGCTACTAAAAAAAAAATCACACATTTAAGTCGAGACAGAGGCGACAGAGACGAGAGGAAACATAGTCGTAGTTTGTGCGATAAATGAATATCAAAAATAAATAAAAGTTAATAAATAGAAAACTCGTTTGCTTCGTGTATTCATTGTCAATTTGCAAGCCGAACCCGCCAACCGCAACACCCGTCGTCCGCCCAGCTTTATTATTATAATGCGTTTTTATTTTGAATATTATCCCCACTTAAATTTACATGGCTGTTGCTCTCAATTTAAGCATACATAATACTCTGAACTCCCGGACAACGACTGTGGTCTGACTGATCTACGAATTAATTTTGATATTTCAACAGTCTGATTCTGGTTCTGGCACGTTTTTTGCGATCTTGCAGCCAACGAAGCCCTATCATCAGCATATCAGCATGATTCGGCAATAACCGTGGCCTCATCGATCCGAGACGCATTGTTGGCTATATATACCTATAATGGCTAAAATATTATAAATCTTTTGCGCTTAAGTATATCGTATATATATTTATTTATAAGCTGTTGGCTGAGTGCATAGGAAATGCTGCCGAGCTTTTAATTTTCAATTTTTAATCTACCCTGCGCTCATCGAAGCTGGGTATATTGGTTCTGCTCCAATGAACGTAACAGGCAGAACTCGGCATTTCTTCTCATGAGGTGTATACATTCTTGATCAAGACAATCTGAGTCCATTTAGCAAAGTCCGTTTGTTTTTCCGTCAAAAGCCAAAGTCTTGACATATAAAATCTCGAACCTTACGTAGAGAGTATCATTTTTTCCATGTCTTCTCCCATTTTCATAATATTGAAGAAATCGATTTGCGGACATGTTTTTTCTATCATAACTTCATCAAACTTGAAATGTGGGATCTCGTATAGTTGCTAAGGACTTAAATTATTTTAGTTTATGTATATATCTTTCCCATTCCTTTCAAAAGGGAAAAAATAGCCCGTTAGTTAGATAGATCGGATTATATGCACCGAAGTTATTTAAGCACGCGTTTCCCATAGTGTATGGCAAAAAGAAGAAGCAGAATCGCTGCGTGTGGATATAATTGTTTTTATATATTTTAACCGGCAGCTGGACGCTGAGTTCTGGGTATTTCATAGTCGAGTACGCCCGAATAACGCAGTCTTGCTTGTATTTTACTCTTTTTTGCTTTTAACCTGCTCAGCAACTTGCAAGGTCAACGTGCAACAGTCTCAATGCAATTAAGCCCGGCTACCTCCATATGTAAACGAGTATCTGTCGGATACCAAGGGGGCTACTGCATGCTATAAGTTGCGTCAAGGGCCAACTAACAGGGGAATCTGCAGAGAGTAGTTAAAGTATGCCAAAGATAAGAAAGTTAATAAACAACATTCCCACACCGAAGCTATGATACCCTCGCGGAGCTATTGAATTTTGAAAATAAATGGCCCAAAGATTCCGCAAGAATAAAATAACGTATGTATTACATATAATAAAGAAACAGAGGACCCAAGAATGAAAATAAGCTGACATTGGTAAGCGATAGAACTTAAAGGAAAAATATGAGAGATACTCGCGAATATCCAAAAACAAATAATATCCAAGAACAAAACATCGATGCTGCAGTACTTAAATGGGTGTCTTTACTGCAGAACATATTATTATTATTACTTTTACTAATAATAAGTATATTACAATTAATTATTAGGTTATATGCCCAGGCACTCGCCTGGGACTCGAACCCGAATTTTCGTTGTTAAGTTGCTTAGTGGAACGGCTTAATTAGACAGCTAATCTTCCGATGCTGCAGAATTATATTCATTAAGCTTAACAAATAACTTAACAATTTCTCTGAAATCTGAAATAATGCTGATATGACTCAAATTTAGCAACTTGGTTTCTTCAAAGTAGACAAGCTTAAAACCGCTTAAGGTCTGGTTTTTGAAATAGCTCAAAACAAGTCAAGTAACCGGCAAAATATGTATGTATATACATACATATATCGGCAGAAAATTTTCAAATATTATGATGAAATTACAGTCCCAGCTTAAACCGGTTAAAGATAGTTATAGACAAGAATAAAGAGCACTTCCAGATTGTGTAAATATTCGGGAAATTTACATTTAAAATATTATACTGGGGTTGCTTATTCGGTCAACTGCTTGAATGATTGAGATACGTTTAAAGAAGATTTAGGTACCGTATCCAATATTATTATGTATTGCGTTTTTTTATGGAAATCAAGAGTTTAAGGCCTCGACTAGTCACCTTTAAAGTAGAATGATTCAAAACACTAGCACTTACGGAATTCGAAACAAATATATACACAGATTTTATTACGGATATTGAGTAAGACATATAAATATTGTATGTATAGTACATATGTGATATTCATATAAATATTTATGCATGCAGTCGAATATCAATCATAAAAATATTTATAAAATGGCTTGTTTCTTTGGCTCATAAATTTGTAGTGTAAACTAATGCAATATAAATAAATAAACATATCATAGAAATCGTAATATAGCAGGTGCGTATACTTAGATCATTTGAAATCAATAAGAAAATAGAAATAGAAAAAAAAAATGTTCTCTGACTAAGGGTAATTGTTACTGTTAAGATTTGGATATCAAGTTCTTGGAATATTGAATAGCTTCCAATAGGTGCAACTAAACTGATTGGTTAGTGGACCAAGTCCTATTATATTTAACGTTCATATGTTGTCGTTAAGTAAAGCAATTCTTTTGTTGGCAACTCTGAGCGCGGCCCTTCACGGATGAAACAATAAGCCAACTACACAATTGCCGAACAATAACAGCAACAGAAACAGTAACAACAACAACAACAACAACAGCCGTCACCAGTGCAACGTGTCAAAAAAGAAACAATAACAACAATAGCAATAGCAACAACAACAACAGCAACAACAGCAAAAGAAAGGAAAAAGTAAGCTGAAAGCGATAGCGATTAAAAACAGCTGTTGACTTGAGGGCGCATGGACGGACGGACGAGGGCCCTGAAGCTTTTAATCGAAGCTTCGTTTACGTCTGTGCTCTCCTCTACATCTTCATTCACCTCTTCTCCTTCCTCCACTACTTCGTTTAGTTATTGCTTATTTTTTGTGTTAGTTAGGAAGTTAAACTGGTATTAGATGCAATTGAATTGACTTACTAACCCCCGCTGCACTTGCTCCAAAATGATTTCTCGTCTCTTCGCTGTGCACACGCAATGCACGCACACTCACACTCACACACACACAAGCAATAAAACAAAAACAAAAAATAAAAACTAAGACACGACTTGGGCTTGTTTTTCGCTTGACTCTTTTTTTTTCTTTTTGGTTTGTTTGTTTTTTTTTTTTAATGGTATTTCGGGTATTGGTTTTCGCTTTTGGGCGTGAGAGAGCGACGCCAAGTTTTACTTTCAATACGTTGCGTTTTGTTGTGATGTACGTTATTGTTGTTGTTGTTGCTTCACTTACACACACACACACGCACGCACAGTGGGCTTTTTAGCTGTTAGTTGTTGCTAATTTCTTGTTCTTTGTGCACTTTGCTGCGGTGCATCATTTGCATCTAATCACTGACTGCTTACTGTTCGTCTTCTGCTTCTTCTACTTCTACTACTACTTCTTCTTCTTCGGCCTGTTGCGCTTGCGTCGTGTAACTTGCCGTTGAAAAGCTGTGCTATGGTTGTGGAAAGACGTCCGTTGACAACGCTTGCCGCAATTGAACTGAGCTTCACAAAGCGCGCTTACGGAAAATTATTTAATTCCGCAGCTGCGGCGCCGCAACGATTCAACGTTCCAACGATTCAAGCGACGATCGGCTAGGCTAGAGCGGCCGCTTCTCACCTGGTCGATCGGCGCTACAAACGCAATGTTTTGGAGTCGTATAACCGCCCGGCAACCCCTTTTACGAACATCCCCACGCCCCGCGCCCCTTCCCTGCTGGCGCTTACCTTTTCCATGATCTGTTCTAACTGTAAACAGATGGCGTGCAGCTGCTTTACAGGGCCAGAACTTTGGGCCAAAACAATCAACAACAAAAAGAACGCAGAACGCAGGAAATTGAGATGTCGCATAGCATGGCTTTAATTGCTGCACCATTTCCTATAAGTTAATTCCATATATTAAAGCCGTTTCACTGCCGCTTTAATGCATGACATTACAGTTCTTCGCCCAGATTCAATGCAAACACATACACAACTATACCCACATACACAAGTCTACCTTAGTATGAGTATATATCTCCCGAAAAACTGAAAGTCATCGCTACTGGGGAGCGCAAGTCAGGCGTGTAGGCTCCATATCCGCACTTTGTACCGTCAATTGTGGCTACAACGTTAATGAGTTGGAACTTGATTTGCCTATAGCGATCTTTATCAATTTGGCATTGGCTCTAACTGAATGATTTTTGAATATTACCTCGCCAATCCAAATTCATTTAATTAGCCACCCACTGGAATCTGGAATCCAGAAAGGACTCAGAACAACCCAAAAGTTCAAGCCATGACACATCCTAGAATTACTTGCTAATTCCAAGTGGTTCACTAAGCGAAATTAACAAAAGTTCTTTATCGTCGAGCTAACATTGATTTTAAAACAGCTGCAAGACAGGAAAAACAAATCTATTACTTTTTCAGGCCGATTAAAATGACCAATTTTGACTATAAGCAGTCCGGGTACCGTAATTTTTAATACAAAACAGTTGTAACGCCAATTGCATATCAATATCACTCAGTATCTACACTTTCTATATAGATAGGTATATATACATTGCAGTCACCATGAGCAATACCAGATGATATGGGTTCAAGTGTACTTCTTATACAGTTAATACTAGAACCCTCCAAACAAGCTTGTATATCTCAAATTTCCATAGAAAGAATGGAAAGCTAATGATATAATATTCCGAAATGTTGAACAATATTAGCACAAATTGAACATCTTCAAAGATAGAATAGATGGACAAGAAGATTATTACAAAAAGTTTGTTCAAGACTCAGAACATAACTCATTTCCAAAAACAAAAAAGGAACTTTGAACTACCATAACTGGACAAATGTATATTCTCGAAGTTCGAATTTTCGATCATCCACTCATTTCAGCAAACACCAACCCAAAGTTTGTCAACCATCCCGATAACATGCCCATTCAACTGTAAACTTATGGGTAACAACCAAAATTGATGAAATTACACATGCATACATATATAACATAATTTCCAAACTAATTGTAGGCTAAAGTTTATAAGAATTAAGTTTGCGTACCCAACAACTAATAAATAAAACGATTCAAAACGAAAATTGAAAACAATTTTAGGTGGACTCGGGCCAGTAAAGCGCCTTTGGACCCAAAATCAAAAGCAGAAACATTCTGGCCAAAACAACAAGATATCCGTTTGTATAAAATGGCCAAAAGTTTCGCTTCGCTGCGTATCAGTTGCGCATAATTGCCAAAGTCATTAAAAATTTTAAATACTAAGTGGTGGAAAAAAAGTGGAATTAAAGCCAAAACAAACCACAAGAAAGACCAACGACAACAGTAAACAAATTAAGGCAGCTCGACAAGAAGATACCTTCTACCCAAATGTATCACAAATATGCCATACATTAATGCATTCTGCAACTTAAATTCCCCTAAAATTCATCCAACTATTTTTAACCTTCATAACATAGAAGTACACAAACATATGTGTATCTGTAGAAATCTAAGTCTTTTTGCTATCCGACTCAAATCGGTTTTGTGGGATATATATGCAAGCAAACGGAGTGACAGAAAACGATATATTGACTTGCCTTTTTAACTTTATTTGAAATAAAAATAATTAATGTACAACTATGACTACAGGGTATAAATATGTCTAGTTATGTAATTGTTAAATTAAACAACAACGAAAATCGCAGTAAACGATGCCAATCGGCAATTTAAGTTGTGCGAAAGACAAAACTTAGAACATTAATGCAACTATTAAAGTCTAGAATAAGAATTCCATAGTTAAACTAAGAGCCAGGTTATTGTTTTTGCGGGTTGAAGGTTTATTGCAGTAAAGAAGGCGGCAGACAACGTTAAAATAATGTTATTTGTATACCCTGTACTCGAAACAAATAGGTAAATCGCATAAAGAACAAGTAGATCGCACTTGTCGGGAATGCCCAGCTAGGATATATCCTGCACCCAGGGTTGAGAGCACGTCACCGACAATCAAGCACAACTACACACCTTCCACACATACACACAAGCACTCGGCAAGCTTCGTACTGCAGCTGATGTGTTTCTTCTTCCCCCAGTCCCATACTATAGAAAATACATTCTGGAAAAGACTTTTAGCTTTGTTTTGTGGGATCGGTGGAAGGTATCCAAAAAGTGAAAATTCAAAAGCTATATATTGAATATGTGTGTACTAAACGAAAGCCTATAAATTTTGTGTCTCCAGCTCTTATAGGCTAAAAGGTGGAAATACTTAATTATAAAATCTATACCTATTCAATTCATAGATAAGGGATGGATATCCACGGGCAATATAGCGGGCAATCTTTAGGTCTAACCCTTATGGCTCTCATGGTTCTTGAAATCAATGATCTTATACAGACGGACATGTCTAGATAGATTCAACTATTGATGTTAAGCATGAATATATATCATTTATGTAGTCCTTCTGTCTTATATGCATTCGCCCAACGCCATAATACCCATTAAATTACCCTTTTGCAATGGGTATTGGGCATAAGAAGACCATATTCGTCCCAATAGAGTATTGAATGGGAACTTGTGATTTTTTGTGAGTTTTAGTTTTTATTTTTTTGTACTTATCATTTTCAGAGACTTCTTTCTTAAAAGATACAGCGATTTTTTGATTCAAATTATTTATTTTCCAAATTGTATAAATTTGTATAAGCCACGTGTGAATCTTTTTATACATGTACATATATACAAATATCAAGTAAGAGGCTCTAGTCGGGAGTTCCCGACTAGGGGGTATCCTGTATCCTCTTTTACCATCACAAGATGCAGCTCGCGCTACGAGCGCGTTTGCTTAAGCAGTAATAAAAATAAATTAAAAAAAAAAAAAGTTCCTTCAATAAGATTTGAACCCGTTACATACCGCACTAATTACCACCGCATCAACTTAAAAGCCATACCTCCGATTGACTTTTGCCGAGAAAAAAGCGAATTTGAATAGCAACACATACACACAGCTCAGAATACAATACAATCGCAGTTGCAATGCTGTTGATATAATTAAATAAAAACGCGCATGAATGTGTGTGTGTACATGTATACAGAAATTCTTGCACTTTGCGCTAACTGCTGCACACGTGGGCAGCCAAAACACGTTTTCTTTAATGACTTCTGTTTCTTAGCCGTCTTGATGACATTTTAAACAGTAGATCTTATTATGCTATTCGTAATATTCGTATATTCTCAAAAAAAAAACAATTGCATTAAAATTGTGGCTTAAATTGGGGGGCAACAAACTTGCGGACTCTAGCTCTTATGGGTTCTGAGATCCTTGCGTTCATGCCTGTTACATACATTTGCACAAATACATTATACCCTTTAACCCATTTTAAATAGGGTTCCGGGTATTAAAACAAAAAAAAAAACATTTTTTACATTAGTTATTCATAATTCAAGATAAATGGAGGCCATTTTAGAAATGAGTACTTTGTCAAGCCCCTCTTTGATAGAACATTTTTACATATACATATAATCACTGTTTCATTAAAACGATTTAATTACAGCATTCGAAATTGTTAATAACTGTTGAATGCCAATAAAAATAGTTATTTAGAAACAAAAACAAAAATATTCAAAAATCAACAGCAACATACAGAATCCCTTGACAACAATGAGATTTCAGGGCTGCGCTTCGTTGGCCGTTAACTTATGCCGCCTCATCTGCTTCGATAATTGTCCGTAGTTGATGTCATTTAGTGAGTAAAAACAACAACAACGAAACAGGAAGAGCTTTATGGAAATTGGCATGTCAGCCGCAATTTATCCAGTGTTTATGGTTATTATTTGGAATTCCTGATACCAAATGCTCGCGGATGAGATCGTTAAGACAGCATACAGCTTTTGTCAGCCAGCTTAGCCGAGTGCTGTGAAATGTTAGCCCGAATTTGAATGAATAATGAAGTCTTTACAAAATGTACCCCAACCTTTGGCCTGGCACAAGGTCAAACGGGCGCAGCAACAGCAGATTGACAATGATCTAGTCAGTTGGGTAAATAAAATGAATTAGCATGAGACGCTAATAACCTGTGTGACACACTATCACAGACTATTCGATTACATGGACATTATAATATATACATTATATATACAAACATATACATATATACAAATATGCGACTATTTGCCAAGACGCAATGCGCACTACGCTTACAGTTGACAGATCGCTAGAAGCTGGGTTACGGGTCTGGGATACTGGCATCGGGAATGCGGGGATTAGGAGCAACGGGAGGAATCCCACTTAAGTGCCATTATAAGTCACCGATTTGCAATACACAAGTCATGATTACAGTTATCCACATGTGATAAACCGGTTTTTATATAGCGTGCCGTAGCCGCCGTAACGAACGTAATTAAATTTAATGGCTTAAATGCTAAAAACAAACAGCTAACGCAGCTAGCGACTCCCGTTTACTGCTCGAGCAAGTTGCGGTACTCGGCTAGGAGCTGTTCCTCTTGCAGCAGCGGCAAATCCAAATAGTCCTGATCACTGTGCGTGAGATCGGCGTGCAAACGCTTGTACGCCTGATATGCCTCCATCTCGGCTTTGGCCTTTTGCAGCACGGCATCTATGAGGGAGCCGGTAGGTGATGTGGCCGCCTGTGACGTGGACGCTGCATCACTGCCAATGCCATCGGTGGCTAGCTGTGTAACACGCTCAACGGTCTGCAACAGCTCCTCCTCGCTCTGAATAGCCTTGAGCAGAAAATCCGTTGCCTGCTCCAAATTGTTTTGTGCGCTCTCGAGGGCTGCGCGTGCAGCCGGCTCTGTAAAGCCCAGCTGCAACAGGGCAGCCAGCTGTACGGCGTCAGCGCTTTGCGACTCAAGTAAAGTTGCACGCAGCTCAGCGGAGTTGGTTTGCAGCAGTTCCACCTAAAAGCATTCACAGATATTCACATATAAAGTCAATCCCTTGCACAGAGGGACTTGCTAACTCACTGCGCGTGGCACATCGTTTTGGGTGCGGCGCAGCGCCGCCGCCGCCAGGCGACGATCGAACCCCATTTCGGTAAGGGTGCAAACGCTACGCGGATTAACCCAGTCGCTGTCCTTGGTCGCCTGCTTGGCATAGCGGCGGTGCATGGCGCGCTCTCCCTTTGACTGTTTGCGGGCATCGGATAGCTGTTGTTTCCGTTGCTGTATGTACTGAACCGCACGTTCTACGTTACCCGAACTGGAGCGCAGGGCGAGGCGCGCCTCGCTGACCTCGAAGCCCATTTCGACCAGCAGCAGCAGCTGCTCATCGTTGACTTTCAGCTCGCCGAGCACCGCGGCAGCCGCCTCGAAGCGCTCATAGGCGGCATCCCGCTGATTTTGATGGTACAGCACGACGCCTTGGAGCAGCTGCAAACGCATAATAAGCGCACGCTCCGGACAGCCGCGACCCTTAAGCGCGTAAAGACGCGAATAGTTCTCGCCATAGCTGCGCTGAAAGCTGCGCTCGCAGATGCTCAGACGGCGGTCTGCATCCGGCAGTTGGGAGACATTCTTCAGGCACAGATAGCACCACACAATATCCAAATTGAGCAGCGCATAGTTATCCACCGATTCCAGGAACTTGGAATCGCAAGCGTTAAACTGTTCATCCGCTTCGAGCAGCAGCAGCAGCGCCTCCTCATAATCCTCACGGTGCATTGCCACGCGCGCCTTCTCGCAGTAGCCCATGCCCGTTAGCAGTGCGCGATTCTCGTTTGGCGGTAGAAACACCGGATTGCCATCCTGATCCTCCATCTATATGGGGAATAAGCTTATTATCAAATTCTAATCGATTTATGTATACCCTTCTTGAAGCTATGATAGGAGCCAACGCTAGATTAAAATGCTATGATCGAACATTACTGAACTAAACATTCCATGGTTCGCTTTCTATATTTGCCAGTTCTGTTAACCTTGTCAATATCAATACCTATCACTATGTATAATCTATCCTGAGAAATTCATGCAAGAACAATTTTGAAGACTGGATAGACATCCATGGGGAACAAATGAGCAAAAAATTCCATCGACCTCAAATGTTTTTTAAACTCTATGTAATTCAAAGATTGCGTTCAAAGTAAACAAATTTCGTTTAAATTTTTGGACGGTATAAAGATGCGAACAAAGTATCTTCTATTTGTACGCTCTTAGCTTGCGAGCTCTTACTACAGTCGTTTAATTTACCGATTGTCCTGACTGACTGACTGACTAAATGACTGAAATGATTAAACGTGGAGATTTACACTGTCCAGAATCGGGAAATGGTCAAACAGTGATGTCTTAAATTTGAAGCAAAAACTTGGGCCGGGCAAGGCCGCACAAAAATATTAGCTAGCATTCTTTAGGTCCAACTGCCGAGTGGATATAGTCATGTCCGTCTCCCTCAAATTGGTGTCAAAACCCGTAAACGTGTTTAATGGATCTTTGTAAAGTTCCGAGTTTTCGTGTATCGGATCAGTACACTATATCATATAGCAATCGAACGATCAGTCATGAAAGATTTATATAAATAATCGTTGGCACTTCAAATATACCTATTCGATCTTGCTATGATTTCTAGTATACCCACCTCCATTAGCTGGCTCTGGGATGCGACCACCGCATCGACATCCGCCTTGATCTTGCCGATTCGGTCATGCAGTGCCGCGTTCTGGTCGTCGCCCTGGCCTACTATCACAATGAGCTGCTGATTGTTTTTGAGCTGCTGTGCAGCCAGCGTTGAATTTGGAGAGATAATGCGTCCCGCTGAGATGCACTTTACGTGATTGGCATCGCTGAGCTGCAGCTTGGCCGCAATCGTTTGCTGCAGTTTGGAGCCCAGTTCGTTCAAGTCACACTTGATGTCTAGTATGCAGGTGGTGCCATTGCGATTATCGACCCGTCGCACCTTGAACGTGGCCAATCCCGTTTCACTGAACTCCCGACGAGCTGCGAGCTTCCGCAGCGCATTGTCCTGCAGCTCAGTGAGGACGCACTTGCAGCGTGATGCGTCGATACCCAGCTGGGCGCCGTAGTCATCAGCCAGACGCTGTTCAGTGGGCAAAGGAAATGCTTACAGTTTGCATGGTCTGACTAGTGTGCACTTACTTCAATTGAGGCCTCAATGCTGCCCACGCCTTCGGAATAGTAAGGCTCCTCCCACAGCTTGATGCTTTGGGCCTGCAAGCGCGCACGCACCTGATTAAAAATGTTGTCAATCTGCGACATGGGAGCTGTGCGTGACTGACTGCTGCTCCAAGTGCTACTGAAAATGATGACTGCGCGTTTTCACTGCTGATGAAATTGTTTTGGGTTAGTGTAAAAACTAAATAGATCACCACGTCACATAGGAATGCGCTGCACGCGGCATCATTTTAAAATGTGCCTTTGTGCGCATTATGCATATATTTACCTGCAAGTCGTCTTTGTGCCCTTTGTTGAACGCTTGCTGTCGAAATAAATGCGTGGTCTTTGTTTTGATTCTTTGCCGATAGCTGTGCAACACCGATAGCACGTGTAATCGATATATCGATTGGCAACGAAAGCAGCTTTTGTCTGTGTGATGGACGTTGCTGCTCAATTTGTGGCGTTTGTATTTCAAATGCTTTTATTTTACAATTCCTGTCAACTATATATGTATATGCAGAAGAAAAACAATATTGATGACAGGATATGTTTAACAATTTGTAAGCCGAATGTGTTAGTAAAATGTTTGATTGAATGTGCACAAAATGTTTGTGTATTTCGTTGAAGCATACATGTATGTACGTACGTATGTATTCTAACAAGTCTTGCAATGAGCAACTGGAAAACCGCTAGACTGATTATCGACTGCTCCTGCACCTGCCACGTTCCGGTTGACCGCCTGCAGTTGACCATTTCGCGTCCTGCGACGCAGGCAGCGCTGCCGCTGCTGTCAAAGGTTGCCACTTGACGGTGGTGGCTGCAGCTTGGTGCAGCGCCCAAAACTATTTACCAAGCGCTGGCTGTGCCGGCAACATCGCAGTATAAAACAACAACATTTACAAAGAGAGCGAGAACAAGAGCAACACAGAAACAAGTAAAACATATAAAATATGCACAAATAAATAAAAAATTATTGTGATTGAAGCTATAGCGAAAATCTAAAGCTGAAACTAAAACTTCTACCGATGCGCACAAAATTGCAAGTGTTCAAATTCGAAACGGAATGAAAACAAAGCAAAAGCCAACTGCTGCTGCTGCGACGAGCGCTGCCGGAAGCACTCGACTGACAACCGTTAGGCAGCGCAGCAAAGAAGAAGAGTTAATCAGACTGAGACAGCGCCAGCCACAGCCACAGCAATGCGAACGCGAGCGCAAGCACGAGGCGGCCAGAAAGGAGAGAGAAGCGCAGGCGCAGCAGAAGAGAGCTGCAGTACCAAGGAGACGAACGCCGTCTCCGGCGCCGGCGCCGCCAACAGCGCGTCCGTTGTCAAAGCCCATCAATGACAGAGCTAAGCCGCAGACGGCAATAGCTGGCAAACAGCCGGAGAAGATCCATGTAAAACCAGCTGCTGCCACTACTGCTGCTGGAAATGTTACCTTTTGCGCTGGCCCTGCTCCTGCTGCAGCTACAGGCGATGCCACCGCTGCCGGCAATGCCACAGCTGCCGCCACCACTCCTGGCTCCGGCTCCAGCTCCGGCACCACTGACGAGGAGACCGCGAAGCTTCGACTGCAGCTAGAGCATTTGGCGCAACTGTCGCAGCAAGACTTCGAGCGAGAATTTCGCCAGTGGATGGCGCAAGAGGGCATCGAGGGCAAGATGCATGCGCATCTGCGCATGGATCTCATCAACACCTTCAACAGCACCTCGCTGGGTAAGTGGCATTCGTTTTTCGGTAGAGCATCAGCGCATTAATACCCCCATTTTGCTGCCAGGCCAGCTGCTGAGCAAGGCGTCAGCGACCGCTGCACAGATGAGCCAGCAACAGAATTGCCTGCTCCTGTCGCCCATAGCGCTGGCGCTGCACACGCTCGTCGCGGAGTTTCTCTATGAGCAGAACTTCCATTACACGCTCTCCGTTTTCTGCAGCGAGATGCCGCATCGCCATACGCTGCCCGATTTCGAGGGTCGGGCCGAGTTCCGATTTAACCAGGAAGAGCTGCAGCAAGTGCTCACTGCGGTGCTGGGCGAGCACAGGGAAACGCCGGTTCAGTTCGGGCAGACGTTACTTCAGACTTATGGCAAACCGAAGCAGTCGCTGCTGCTGGCGCTGCTCAAAACTCTGGGGGATTCGCGTCGCACGGATTTGACACAGGTCAACGAAAGCACAATGACACATAGGGCATGGGAGAGCAGGACAGAGGCCACGCAAACAGAGCCGGCGGCATGTGTGCAAAGTTCTCCAGATGGTGACAACAGCCACCTGTACCAGACCGAGGAGCTGGTTGTGGCCGCCGACGGACGCACTGTGTTCATTGGACCACGCGTCTCGCAGTCGCTGAATGGCGTCGAGCAGCAGCTATCCCAGCTGATGCACTACATGGATGCACTCTGTAAATCCTGTGCGCCACCTGTCGAAATCATCCCCTTCAAAGCGTTTGAGCAGCTGCTGCAGCAGGAGATACTTGAGCGCGAGCGTCTGCTAGTTACTGGACAAACGCTGGGACCTGGACAGACGGCCATACAGCTACCAGAGCTGACGCAGCAGCATGAGACGCAGGTGGCGAGACAGGATGGCAACACAGTGCTGTCCCCGGTGGGGCCCATACAATTGCCGGCGGATTCGCCATCAGTGCCAAAGCTGCCGCACTTGCATGCGGAGCAGGTGGCCAGCCTGGCCATGGTGCAGCAGGCTCTGCAGAAATTCCAGCAGCAGACGCATCAGCCCCAGGATTGCATGTACATAACGCTGGACCGGCTGGAGGCGCTGGTGGGCGAGCTCGCCGGGTGTGTACAAACGCTGAGCAATGTGCTCAATCTGGCCATGGAGCAAGAGTACGCCGTGGGCAGGCACAAGGGCTTCAAGCTGGGCTATCGCGAGGGCTTCTCCCATGGCCACTATATGGGCGTGCAGGAAGGCATGCAGTGCCAGAAGCAACAGCAGCAACAGCAGCATCGGGACACCTCCAGCCAAACCCAAATACTGTCAGCACCATGCACAATGCAGACGGTCGCCACCCAAACGAGGCGATTGCGCCAGCGGCACATTACCACCAACACGGATCACATACAGCAATGTTTGAAAGATGCCGCCAGCCAGACGACTCCAGCTCCAGCTCCAGCTCCAGCTCCAGTCCCAGTTGCAGCTGCAGTACCCGCCCCGGCACCCGCTACTAAAGCATCACCGTCACGTAGCTATGAGCAATGGATCTTTGAGATGCTGCACAGCCATAGTGGTCACATCTTTCTGGAGCGTGTTGAACTGTCGCTGAACAAAGCACTGGAACAGCAAAAGCAGCGCCTGGATGAGCTCTTTGATGTGAAACTGCGTCATCACGCCGAACTGATGCGCCTGAGTCGCAGGCAGAGCTCCTGGCGCGTGAGTGTTGCCCACCAGCTCGATCCTAATTTCCCCTCATCCTTAATTAACATCCATTGCAGACGCTGTGCCGGCATGTGGAGCGTGACTCGCACTCCTCGGAAGCACGTGAGCTAGTGCACAAGATATTTCGGCTGCTGGAGCACTACGAGGCCCATCACCAGCTGCTGGCCGAGAAGATACAGCAAACGGAGTTGGCAGCCGAGCAGACAGCACGCATCCAGCCGGTGTGGACCGACGCGGAGACCAACAACGATGTCTGTCGTCTACCGTCCGCATTAAGTAAACCCAAATGTAAATCGCCACCAGTACCGCCTGCGTCAACAGCAAGGACAATATCCGCGTCGTTTCCACATAGTGTGCTGGGCTTAGCTGCGCCCTCAACTGGCGCAGCTCCGCCCGCTCCCGCTGCTGCTGTTGAGCCACCCAGACCGCAGCTAAACAGCGTTGCCACCAACACCAATGGCCAGAGTAAGCACACCATTGCGGATGCACGCCCACAAGTCGTGCCCAGCTTCAATGAAGCGCTGCTTAGCGCCAAGTAGGTACACCCCACCGAATGCTTCGCATGCAGCTTACTAATTGATCCATCAATCTGCAGAAACCGCATGCTACAGCTGGAGCAGGAGAGCGATCTGCTGGAGCAGAGCTTCCTGGGCTATCTGGAGCGTGCGCGCGCCCAAAAACAGAAGCTCAATATTCGCGCTAGCTGTGCCCGCGAGCGCCAGCAGATCCATCGCACATTGGACAGCTTTCGGGAGTGGCAGCGACGCATACGGCGCGAGGATGTGCAGCTGAACACGGTGATTCCGCCAGTGGCATCACCCGTTTACAGTGGCTCCGAGCTGGATCAGGATAGTTATCAGTTCACCAATGCCATTGCCGTGGCCAGGCGCAAACTCTTCTCGGAGCTACAGGCTACCTCACACCCAGTGCTGCCAGCAGCAGCAGCGGCGGCTCCGCAATTGGAACTGGAGCTGGAGCTGCCAGCGATGGCAAACAAAATGCTGGCCGACCAGGTGCAGCACGAGACACAACATCTGCTGAGCCGCGTGGAGGCGACGTTGGCGCGCGTTTCCCAGCCCGCCAGCCTGCAGCTGATGACCGCCGAATCGCAGCTCGGCGCTGAGCTGGAAGCTGATCTGCTAAGCAGCGGCACGCTCACCTCGCTGGCAGACATGGATAGGCTGAGCAGTGGTGGGGATGGCGGCGATGAGGCGATAACGCCGCCCGCCAGTCGCAAATTGCAGCGTTCCATGGCCAGAATGAATCAGCTTTTTGGCACCCATGCCGAAGCACAGGCCTCGACACGAGCAGATGCCTTGCCAAAGCCTAACATGAAGCCACCATCGCGTCCTTGGAGTGCACCCACAAGTATACTGAATTCGACCTGCCCACCCACTGCTCTGGCCCAGCGGCCGCACACAGCGCCAAGCAGCCGCACGGAGGTGGCTCCAGCTCATGCTGGGGGTCCGAACCTTCTGGGTCTGCTGGACGCGCTAAGCGATGTTGGCAACACAACGGCCAATTCAAGCAGCCTGGGCAGCAACCTGGGAAGCAATCTGGGCAGCAGCCTAGACAATCGTCCCACTGCCATGCGTGAGGTGTACGCGCAGCTGGTAAGCAATGCCTCATCCGCATCGCATGCATCCTCAAGTCCCTCGGCCCTGTCACATAGCCTGGAGTTCTGGAAACGCGTGAATCTGTGATGATACGGCGACGCGACGATTGCTTTGCTGGACGCGCTCGCAGATGTGTCGCTGCGATCCTGACTAGCAAAGCTATCGCCCCCAGTCCAGCCCCGTCAATACAATAAAGCTTGATACACTCGTGCATACATATACTATATAGTTTATATTCTTGATAAGTTAGTAACTCTTTTTAGCTCGGCTCCTCCAAAATTATGTCAGTATGTCCAAAGATCTTAATATACATATAAATACCTTATCATATTAAATATAGTAAGTCGAAGTAGTAGGCTTATAAACAATTAACTATAAACAGAAAAATTCAGTATCCTTCGGGTGGAGGAAATTCAATATAAAATAAGAGGTAGGCTAAGATAAATTAGGTTTGGTTATATTCTTGAATATAGAACTTTTTTTTATTCGTAACTGTCCAAATAAATAGTTGTTCTCACAAAAATAAACAAATCTTGGCTGAATTACGTTTTTTTTACCTCGTTCGTTTTTTTTTTTATGAGTATTATTTTGAAATTATTAAAAGTCATCATATGTTGTCAGTTAAAGTATAGTAGATCAAATTGTCGCTGGATTTCTTCACTTTTTGGACCGAATGGTTTGGCATTAAAGTTCGGTCCACGAGCCTAAATTTCGTTCAATTTAGAATGCTTATTTATCGCAATTAGTTGATTTTATATATTCAGAGAGTCTAAAAAACTGTCTAGAGTATTTAAAACAAGGCTGCAAGACCGGCTTTAACCGGGCCTGGTGGAATTCGAAAGTTTTATTGACCATGAACCAGGCCTTTTATAAGATTAGTTGCATAGAAAAGAGTCGAACGTTAATCTGAGGCAAACCAAAATTTTGCAAAATTAATTAATATTGTAGTTAATAAATTGTCAAAAATGAGGTGAACTAAGTTTCGAATCCAATCCCAGATTCACAGACGTAGAAGACCAGACTAAAGAAACCAGCTTTAGGGCGAGGCATTATTCCGAGCCATAAGCCGAATCCCCTAAAATGATTTCCTGACGATTGCAGCCTTGATTTAAATGTCATTCTAGTTGACTAGAGTATTGTCGGTGTTTTCCAACGAGCATACACTCAGAAAAACAGGCTAGCTTCTCCAAAAAATGTAAAAATTTTAATAAACATTTCTAAAAACCATTTGTAAACTTTCAAAAATGTAGAAGAAAATATCTAAGAAGCAAAAAGTTTTTTAAAAAAAAAAAATTTTCTAAAATAAAGAAATATTTTTGCTAGAAAAAGCAGAAAATGTTTGTTTTAAATATGAAAAAACAAAACAAAAATTTCTGAATCTGAAGCTTTTCATTTTATGGCGATTCTCTAAAGCTTAGGGAAACATTTATTTGCGTGGAGTATAGATAGATGCTGTCCGATCGTCTTCAACCTCCAACCTACATATACCAGTTGTCCTAAACTCATCCTGGCCTTAAACTGCGGTGCCATTAATGAGATCATACTGCTCCCTCGTCTGCGGCATGCCAGGACCACCGAAGAGACTCGCATGAGAGCGTCTGCGTTCGCGCTCAATTTCGTCAAGATCATACCCCTCGTTGACGGCAAAGCTGGCACGGCGCTGAGCGTCGTCGAAGGCGTAGGCGCGCTGGAATTTGGGCGGATGAGATGCAGCGACAGCGCTCGACACCGGCACGGCAATAGCGGGTGCGTATATCGGCTGCGGAAGTGGGTAGCCGGTGGCGTAATTGGATGGCGAGGAAGGTATGGCCGTTGGCCAGTGCACCGCCGGCTGCGGCTTGAGCTGTGCCTCGTCGCAAGGTCGTGGCAGCGTCAGCGTGGATAGATAGCGGTTCTGCTGGTGCAACTGCTGCTGGTGCTGGTGCATCAGCTGCGAGAAGCGCTGTTGGCTGGCACTGTAGCTGCTCTGCAGCGAGCCCAGGCTGTCCTGGCTGCCTGCCGGCTGACGCAGGAAGCACCGCGGCAGCGTCCGGCTCTGGCCATGCTCCGACGCCAGGCGCTGCTGCATCGGCCAGGGCCATGCGTCCGACTGTGGTGTGTGCAGCGACAGATTTGAGTTGAGTTTGCGCAATTGCTGCGTTTGCATCAACGGTGGCAGCATTGGATCCACACACATGGACACGCGGCGGGGAAGCACAAGCTGGGCTTGATCTGTAGAGCAGTCGAAAATGTGTATTAATTTCTTTAAAATTTATTCTTAATATCTACGCAACAACAGATAGAAACCCATTTGAAAAGCCCAGCTAACTATATAAAAATATCTCTCATTCTTCTTTGACTTTTCTGGTCTTCCGGCTTTTAGTCTTATTTGACAGGATCTACCCCTTAATATAGATGTGAAAACTTAATAATATTGGGAATAACAGCAAATAAATTAGTTACTAAATCGTAACAAGAAAAAAAGGAACCTGAAATTGCTGAAGATATCTTAAAAAGCAAAACTTTTTTTTATGCAAAAACCTGTCTGCCGACTCTATCTACATTTGAGATGGGTTTGAAAAATGCAACGCCCAGAGACTTAAATAAAACGAACAAATTTTAATGTATTCACGAGCGGAAGATTAGTAAAAAAGTGATGTCAAGAATTCAACGAAAAAAACTGAGTCGAACTAATAAGCGGCAGGTCGGTGGTTCAACCATAGCTTAAACTAAAAATTTGTAAAAAATTTTTTAAATTCAATTGCTTATTGTTTACAAAGAAAAAGCAATAATAAGATTATAATTAAAAAAAATTAACTTTACAAAAATAATGAAATTTTCTCTTTTGATCAGCGTTTACTAAGTTTACTAAATCATTTTAGCCAGGGAAAAGTTGGGTAACATAGGTAATAAATGGACGTAATCACGCAAGCACGTAAACTTTGTCGCAACAGAAAATCGCTCGACCAATTTTTGGTCGATTTGAAGACTATCTTTTGTATGCTTGGTGGTAATTATATACAAATGTATTTGCCACTTACCCCCGACGACATATAGATGATCTTCGTCCAAGGTAGGACCAGAGCGAAACTGTCGAAATCCATGATCATCGCCATCGTCATCGTCGTCATCATCGTTGTGGTTGCTCTTGTGGCTCTCCTCGTAGCTGCGTCGCAGCGGCTGAGGCTCCTGGGACGGGGGCGCATCATCCGCCTCCTCGCTGGGAATGTAGTAAATATTCTTAGGCTTGCTGCGCATGCCAGCGCGCTTGCAGAACTCCTGGAACAGCTCGTCTTTGGTCTTGCGCAGGCCGCGCTTCAGGCCGCATAGGCGTGCCGTTTGCTCCTCCTCGTCATCATATGGAGTCTGGGTGTTGGTGGCCATGTTGCGTCGCTGCTTGCGCTGCGGCTGCACCGAGGGTGGCGTGTAAATGTCCGTCGTGGTCGAAACGGAGCGCGTCAGCGGAAACTCCTGGGGCAGATCGGCAAACGTTGCTGCTGGTGGCGGTGGTGCCGGTGCCGGCAAAGCTGGCTCCATGCACAGCTCATTCAAGGACTTGGCAAAGCTGCGGGAATGCACATTGCACTTTGAAACCGCCGGCTTCTCAAAGTAGAAGCTGTAAGGCGAGGCCCAATGGCATTAGCTGTTCTCCCCGTGGCAAACGATTCTGTGGCTGCCTACTTACCGACGCTCCAGATCGTTGTGAAGATAGAGGTTCAAATTGGAGCCGCCAGCATTTGGATGTTTGCGGCACGCATAGCCGGCAGGTAGAGTTTGCGTCTGGCTGGGACCACGTCCCGCATCGTGCACCTGATGCAATCGTCCATTGCTCGACCGCAGCGCCATTTGGCGCGGATGCTGTTGGTGGCCAGATGGCTGCTGTTGCTCCCGTTGGCCATGCAATGGCATCGGAGGTGTCTCCTGGGATGCAGCAGCTGCAGTGCCCGGCTGCTTATATCGCTTATACGAATGGCTTAGGACATGCTCCCCCTGCCCCTCCTTGCACCTGGCTTGTATGTCGGCCACACTGAAGCAAGGTAGGCGCTGCTTAAAATCAAGGAGTGTGAATTAAAAAAAAATCTGCATAATGAA
Organism: Drosophila montana; assembly: GCF_035044405.1. Lineage (NCBI taxonomy): Eukaryota > Metazoa > Arthropoda > Insecta > Diptera > Drosophilidae > Drosophila > Drosophila montana. The sequence continues at coordinate 2,747,750 of NW_026996559.1, read as the reverse complement.
TTAAGTATTACGAGAAGACAAATCGGTTGTTGCCGACTGCGCAATACTCTGTTCTCTCTTTTCGATGGCACGCAGTAGTGGGAATGAGTATAATTATTAACGCATATGTTTGTAGCATGCAGAAAGAATTATATCCGACCCCAGGTTTATATATTACAGCAACTCAACATATTTCGGCTTACTTTAACCTACCTATTAGTAATCGCCCGAAAAATGAGTTTTTACATCAAAATATACAAATATACAGCCAACTAAATCCATCAGCAAAAAGTTAAAAAGATTACAAAACAAAAATGTACCAACTTCGGATACCATTTTATTTAACAATTGGTCGAAAATGTACGCAAGAATCTTTAATTTTCTGCAGCCCGCAGATGGCTGTCCTCTTTAGCTATTTTTATATATATTTTAAATTTAGTTTAACTGGTATATATGAAACGTTTAAATATAGATTAACTATTGTAATTATCTACTGCTAATCATTTTTATCACCTGTGTTTTGGGGTCGTAATGAAATAATTGTTGAAAGATTGACAGTGGCCATAATTGCTGACCGAGGCAGTCAATCCTGACACCTAACTAAGTACTGCGTCCAAGAACTGCATGGAATTAATTTCGTTGCGGCTTTTGCCTCGCCGCTTTCATCCGGAAGTGGGGGTCGAAAGGAAATGTAATAGCCCATTTCCAAGTTATGCATAATTACCGAAGCGGATGCGGCCGCCGCCCGGCAATACTTACGCTGTAATAGCTAAACTCCTGCAGATTAATGAAGAGGAAAATGTTGAGCACTCCGACAAACTCAGTGGCAATGAACCCAAAGACGAACAGAAAAAAACTCTGGCCGTAGGTCACCTTGATAAGCGCCGGCTGCAGTGTAGAGCGTGGTCGTAGCTTGGAGCCGATCTCGGCCTTCAGTATGGATATATAGGCTATCAAACCAATGAGCATGACCAGACCTTTGGGATAATTAAACAGAAAAAAATACATATTAAAAGACAATTACCCGGCGTCGCTCGGGGCAAATGAATAATGTTAAACAAGCAACTGGCTACGAAAACATAATAATCGAACATTTCTGCTGGAGTTGAGGCGGCGATCTCGAAAAATATATAGCTCGATTTGCGTCTCGGTTCGGTTGTACAGTTCAATAAAAACAATGTGAAATTCCGAATGAGATCCGGTTCAGCTCATAGCCGGCTTCTGGCCTTTTTCCAAGTGATAATCGGATATTTAATCATCGGCGTGCCGTTCTTTTAATATTAAAAAATTTCTTTTTTTGATAATGTAGTATTCCGTTTAAAGCTCAAGAACTGCGTCAGCGTCACCAATGCACTCAGGAAGTAAATGTGTCCTGGTCTGTTCTTTCATGAAGAATTACTGGCTTATAGCACATCTCACAAGTACCTCGGGATTTTTACTCAAGTTGTTGGCAGTCTTCAAAGACAACCAAGGATGAGCTAATTACTCAACGCTAACAAAAAACTCAAAGTAATCGTTGCCACATCTAGCGATATATGGTTCAGCTATAATGGATCGCTGCCAAAATGCATCAGAATGGGATAAGACCAATTGACTGAGACTGAGCGACACTGAGCGTGAATGTGGAATCCCAATGTTCGGGCAAACCATAAAAAAACAGGCTGTCAAGTACCTGGAGAAGTTGGTAGATCACCTTAATAACCAGATGTCTAGTAGAAAGGAGAAGGAGTACGGACGGAATAAGGCTGCTATGAATAAATCCTGTTGACTTGGTAAGTCTCACGCTATAGAATCTGCCCAGACATACTAATGTGCTATGTATGAATATAGCTATAATGTACCTACAATACACATCACTTCTACTCTACCTAAAACAATAAATAAACATAAAACAATGGTATATTTATGAAATGGCCAAGCCCCTACATTATGAGTTGATATTATAAGCTAACAATAATATGTACATTGTATAATTTGTAATAAATAAAGCTCCAGCATTATTCAAGAAGAAAGAAACCATAGTTTTGCAATGTTAACTTACCGCTAACGATAAATAGTATTCCGGCACTAAAATAGTACAGACTGTTCTGATGCGAACACGTGGGTATCATAAAGATAATAAAGCTGATGAATAGCAAAATGCCGGCGGACAGAAAGATGGGGCAGGTCTTAGTTACCGTATCTAAATAAAGGTAAAATAGACAAAAGTAATGAAAAACTTATAAGAATCAGTAGGGAATATGCTTCAACCATGGCCCAAAGTACGTTTATACTCTTATTCATAGCCACATATTATACATATATCTAGTTATGCATAAATATTAAATATAAATATTAACAATTTAACGTGATAAATATTTCCCAAATCTTTTGGAACATTCAAAAGACCCATACTAGTGTAAATATTAAATATGCGTGGTATATCCATCAAATATCAAAAAAGAATCTATGTATATACTTAACTTGGATATATAATTAGTCTGTAGCTCCTAAATTCTCTAAGATCAACGAAAATATCTGGTTAGATTTAATGCCTTTAAAAAATATAGTAAAAATGCTAACTGCTGCCTGCCACATCAATAACTTTCTTCGCCCCTTTTAAACAAGCCCAATCAACGTGAATAGCATGAAAAAAGTCAAAGCTTTGGTTAGGCCGTGTGTTTTTTGCCCGCGGCTCAGCTTTAAAATATAAATAAACGTAATAAAAAATTAATGGGAAAATGTCGAACGATGTGAAAGGAAAGCACTTTGCTATCTAATAGTTTGTTACAAAGCAAAAAATTGTCACCCGCAGCGATTTTCAAATTATTTTCAAGTTTGCTGTTCGCTGCGAATTGACGTCGCGAATCAATGAAATATTTGAGATTGTTGTTATTGTGCAAACATATAATTGCAATCTCAAGGTAAAAAAGAAAAACTACAATAAATAAAAATAAAAGAGAATTGAAAGTGGAAATCGCTTAAAATTTCATCAAAAAATACAATAAAAAAATCCAAATTGATGCTATTCAGGCTGGGGCTGGGAACCGAAAGGCTATGATATCGGAATGTACAACAAATCAATTGCTTTAATGCAATTATATTGTCATTAAATGCTTCAACAATATTAAAATTAAATATTTATTTTATAAACCCGCAATTAAAATCAATTTGTATGCCTGCATATGTCAATCAAATATATATAACACAAAATGTAAATGACTTGTGCCGTACGCTTTAACTGCTTGCGAATCACAGCGCAATGTTTTGCCACTTCCTACACTTTCCGATTTGTGAATGAATGAATGAAAGAGATGTTCTGGTATCCCATAAAGGCGAATGTGCATATTAAGTACTTCCAATTATTTTTCTGTATTATTCAAAAGTCTGGTATACATACATTATAATTTAAAAACTAAATACACCAGAGTTTGAAAATCTCTTGCACTACTTACAGGGTATGGCTGCCGTTGAGTCGTGCGGGTCAGGTTGATAGCCTTCATTTGGGAAGTAATCAATTTTGACGCAGTTGAATGTGTCCACGTCTAGACCTGTAAGAATACAAATATACTTAGTTGCTCTCGTTTCAGTCGGATGTAAGCAGCTGCTTAAGGAAAATATTAAAATGAACAATAATAATAATAATAATAATAATAATAATAATAATAATAATAATAATAATAATAATAATAATAATAATAATAATAATAATAATAATAATAATAATAATAATAATAATAATAATAATAATAATAATAATAATAATTATAATAATAATAATAATATTAATAATGATAATAATAATAATAATAATAATAATAATAATAATAATAATAATAATAATAATAATAATAATAAAAATAATAATAATAATAATAATAATAATAATAAGAAAAATAATAATAATATAAATCAAAATAATAATAATGATAATAATAAAAATAAAAACAGTAATGATAATCATAATTATAATAATAATAATCACAATAATAATAATAAGAATAATACTAAACTAGATATATGTATAGTGATTTTTTTCATTTGCTGTTCGATGGATAGAAGCGAAATATTTTTACCAAACGCTTTTTGTGACACGCGATACGCGAGCATATTTCGAAAATTTGAAATTCATATGAGCTGACGAACGGACGCAAAACCAATATTCACTTTGTTAACAGAAACAAAAACAGAAAAAAATATATGTATACATAATTACGTAGAGAAGTACATGACATGCATGGCAGCTATTGGATAAGTTTCGGATGGCAGCGCTGTCAACCAAATAAATCAGTTCAGTTGCCAGCGACTGGCGCTAATTGGAGGCAGTTGTTCGGTTTATTTGTGTGCTTGATTGATTGACTGACTCACTAACTGACGGGATGATAGACTGCATTGTTGTGGTGTCTGTTTCTGTGTCTATGTGTGTGTGTGCGTGTGTGTGTTTGTGTTTGTATTCATTTAGTTGTTCCTTGTCACCTTATTAACGCCCAATGACAGCCAAAATCTTGCCTGGACCACATGACGTATGCGCAATGTCATTGCCGCACGCATTTGTTCTCATTTAATCCACGCACTTTCACTCACCTGGCAGCGTTGTGCACAGTATCCAGAGGCTAGACTTGGTATATTTCGTTACATAGGCGCCATCGTCCAGTGCATTAAAGTTGGCGGTGCCATTATAGTTAGCATTGGGCAGCTTCTCCTCCGTAAAAAGCCACTGGGGACCGGCCAGGGCGGCGATAACAATTGCCACCGAAATGCTGTAAATGATGCCAAGTCTAAGTTGCAGTCTGTGCATGTTCCAAATGAAGGCGGCACGCCTACCCCACACACACACACACACACACGAATACACATGCATACACACACAGCCTGTGCGCCCTGTAATATTATATAGAAGAGCCATCATGTGTGTGTGGGATGGTGTGTGCGTGTGAGTTTTCATGTCTGAATGCTGATTAAAAATATCTGATATCTGTGTCGTTAGCAGCAACGAATGAAATGAACAAATGGGCATGCTAAATATTTCCGCCATGGCATAGCGTTCGAATACCTAAAATACTAATTTCCATTTTAACTTTCGCGCAAGTCTCGCTGAAATAATTAAAGCATACTTTTTAGGGCAGGTTTTTACAACTGAATAAGTTAATAGCAAACCGATTCAGTGAAATGTACTTATATTATCAATTTGGGATGAGTGTGTTTATTTTAATCTATTATCGTCATTTCAAAGGGGGTATTGAATTAAAATTCTCGAAATATAAGTGAATAGTTTAAGCAACTTTCTATTCAGGTGGATTGCTGAATTCTTTTTAACTGATACAAATCGCAGTATTTTCACTTAACAACCTCATCGGTTTTGATTTAAAGGAGGAGAACTTGAGGACTTTTAATTCCTCAAACAGCGCTTTTAGCCCGGAGGTGCTGCAAATGTTGCAATTACACTGGGTACGAAAACTTCATAAATTTGCTTTGAAGGTCCTTCTCTATTAACAGGCGGTAATTGCATTGGCTGGAGTGGGATGGGTTGGCAGCGACTTAAAATGCTTCCTTTTATCTTTTTGAACACAGAGCTGGCTTAAACGTGCGGTCGCTACTGTTTCAGTGGAAATTTGCATGTTTGGTCTATTCTAAAATAAAATTTGCCAGCGAACAACATATATGTATACGGGTTTGCACAATTAATTTTATTTTTCATCGATATTGTCATTCTGAATATTTGATAGAACAATTAAGAGTGCTCTAGTCTAGAAAGCGCCCGACTGGAAGATACCCTGAAGCCATCGCTCAGTTACCGTTACAAACATTCTATTATAGATGCCTGCTATATTTTCTGTATTATATATACATATCTTCTACATTTGCTATGATTATCCTTCAGTTTCAAATATACTTAACATACATTCGTACACATTCAGAAATATATTTATCGAAAAGTGTATTTTATGCCATGCGAGATCTCAATCATTTATTTCTAGCAGCAATAGTCTCAAAATTAGACGCAGCTAGCTTAGTCGAAAAATGTTTGTCCTGAATAACTAGCTGACCAGTTGAATACAGCACACCGTTAAAGCTGGAAAGCTGAATTTATCTCAGTAGTTGCCCTTTTTCAATCTTTCTGGAAAATCCCACTCCTGCAATAAATGAATTTGCATCGCAATCGCTTGTGAAAAATCTACCCGCACGTTAAATCGGGGAAATGTTTATTTCATTTGGCGGTTATAATAATACCAAATTTAAGTCACCTTTTCATCAATCTAGTTAGATCACAAAGAAGAGCAGCGCCGGTCAACGCCGGTTAACAACTGCTAGTATATTTAAGTCAATAGAAATGTAGTCTACGACAGCATGCAGCTGGGTACAGGGTATCTCTACAGCATTGTCAACTGCTTAACAACTTTGAAGTGATTTTTTTTGGAGCCCCGAATAATTCCTTTTTTGTCACAAAGCTACCTTCATTTAGAAGTCAGACCTCGCGCAATTGCCACCTTTTACCGGATATAACTGAAATGCCACATGTAAGTGATGCGCGCTGGGTATAAAGAAACCGCGACGCGAAGCACAAATGCCAAAGGAAGGTGAACACAAAAAGCGAATGGGCTTCCAGCGACATCCTGGCTGATATGCAAATAAATGTCTCGCAAATTGTTGGCTTAAAAAAATGCGCACAAATATCATATTAAAGGGGGTGGAGGGAGCAGCCCCGGATCAAGCCTTGCCAGCAGAAAATATATGTGACTAATAGAGCAATGCGAGCCAAAAAGGCACTCATGAATGCACTTAAACGATGCGAATGTACGCGAATTAAACATATTTAATTTGATTAAATGAGAATTTGCATATATTTCCCAGTCAAGATATGTAAAATAATGACATATCATAATGTTTGGCCTTCGACAATTTCCTTTTTCACAGATTTAATAAAAACGTGTATTTGTCATGTGATATTAAATCGTGACGCTTCAATCAGTCCAGCTTGAAGCCTTAGAAGTCTCTCGAGGAAAGTCGATGCAAAGCTCTACTTATTCAGTAATATTCATATATATGTATGTAGTATGTATGTATATATTGTATGTAAATACAAATATATGCATATACATATATATGCTTGGCCACATGCACGTATGTATTGCCTTTTGACATTTGTCAGCCAACTGGAGCATCGGCTCTTCACCTCACCTCCCTTCACATCACCTGCTCTCACACATCCGCTGATGGCGGCAAGGAACGCAGCGTGTATTTTGCACGTATTTCCACGTGCTCAACACAGCAGCAACAACAACACGGCAATAAACAGCAACAAGATTGAGGGACTAAACAGTACAGAAGAAAGAAACAGGAGAGGGCAGCGCAGCGGCGGACAGAGGGGGGCAGCATCGAACAGAGCCAAAGCTGGAGCTGGAGCTGAAGACGTCAGCTGCACTGTCTGTGGCGCAAAAGGAAAAGTCTCAGCCACAGGCATAGACATCCTAACATCGTGGGGTCCAGGCTGCGTTCCTGCTCGTCGCCCTTGCCGCTGACAAATAATTGTGTTAGCGACACAAATCACTGCAAAGTGGGCTTAATTTGTTCGCAAACTATTTGCAGTGACTGTGGGCGCAGTCGCCTTCATCATTTGCTTGAGCAGCATCTACTTTTTGTACCCAAAACCAACCCTCTTCTTCCGCCTCCACATTTTACATTTCACATTTAGGAACACAAATTTTTGTGCTTAATTTCGAAAAGTTGGCAACTCAGCTCGGCTACACTCCTTCAACGCAATGACAATCTCAATTTGGATTTCGGTTTCTTCAGTTTGCACCCAAACAATTCTTGTCATATTTGCCATACTTTGGCAACCGCTTTATAAGTATTCCTGTCCTTCGTCTTTTCGCTTGACAAAGTTGTGGGACTGCAAGGAATTTCAACCTTACAAATCGAAAAATTGTTTTTGAATTTAATAAGTGTTAAGCCAGAAATTAAATAGCCCTGCGGCAATCGTAACTTTATTCAACTTTATTTCAATGTACTTCACAATGGAATAAAGCGCAAATTTCAAGATTTTTTTAAACGGTGTGTGTACATATGTGTGTAACAGTTTTTTCTTTTGCAATTTATAAATCATTCTCGAAGCGCTTTGTGCAAATTTATTTCGCCGCCCTGGGTGGAATATGGGCGAAAGCTTGAGATAGTGGTCACAACAAATTAATTAATACTTAAGCGAAAAACTGTTATTGTTTTTTATTTGGTTCTCATCTCTGAAAATTATCAACTGGTTCATTGAAAAACAAACTAACATTTGAAACGACATTTAACGATTGCAACAAATCATTTGTCATATGTTAATTATCCATATGATATTTCCAGGGCAAAAGCATTGCCTTCAAATGTTAACCAAGGGTAAGGCTATGTAACTAAGAAGAGAAGCAACCCAAGAGAATTGTACTCTCTATTGCTTACTTTAAATAATATAATTATACATACATACCAAATTTTATAATTACAGCTCTTATAGTTCCTTAAAGATCTCCTCAAAATCGATGCTTTAATGGAAATTTTCTTTTTTTAAACATAAAACAAAATTTTAAGTCCGTAGGTAATACGCAAAGAAATCGTTGTCCACATCAATATTTACTCGGATTGAAGCTATTTTCATTCGCTTGAAACACATATATGCAAAATTTTGTCATACTCTCTTATATCCAGCTTATGAGTGAAGGATGAATGAAATCGTTTAAGTGTAAAAAGAGCATATCGTTCGCTACGTGTTCCCCCAAAAGGAGAGCACTAGAGCCCCTTTACAAAAAAAACTACAACTCAACTCGGACACAAAAAATCAAAAATCAGATGCCAATTACTTGTATGTCCACACTAGGTCACAATGGACGCACAAGTTTCCGATTTGCATGACTTAGTCTAACTTATGGCCTAACTAAGCAAGTTTTTAATGCATATTTTTAATATTACGAAATTAGTCTAAGCGGATAATTTATAAAATGGAAAAATTACGAAGAGCAAAAAAAATTATTATGTATTATTGTATTATTATTATTTTATATATATATATAATATTGTTTATGTATATATTATATTATTAAAAATTTTAAATATTTATTGAGCAGGCTTGAGGTGCGGGCTTTAATTTATTTACATTAAAAATTAAAAACAAATATTTTTTATGCATATATTTCTCCGAAATTTTTCGGTTGTGCCACGGCAACCGTTTCCAGGACAATTATTTTACTCTTTGACGTGGCGCTTTCAACAGCAAAATTGTATTTCATTTATGATTTTACCAAATTAAATCTCGGACCTTAGCTAAATAATGTTCATAAATGGAAAGGTCGCCAAAACCAGCATTAAATAACAAATGATGTATAAAAAATTTAATATTTTCAAGTAAATATATTATTTTATATTATATTTTATTCCAATTTAATATTCCACAATGGGATGATAATGAAATACATTTTTAGTATTGAGAACACACAAGAATTAAAGAAAAGTAATAATCTCTAGTCTGGGTCTGCCATACACGGAGATTTCCTGGGCCCAGTTGCTCAACATGTTTTCGTTAAGTGGCATATGTATTTTTTTATATTTCCACTGATTTATGCCTATTTTTGTACTACTTTCATATACTCACATTTTGAGACCATTTTCAATAGTTACATTGTTACTTAGATCACCTTTAAAGCTATAACCTTGCTCCGTATTAAAAATGCAGTAAAATGCGAAGTTTCATAAAAATTATATTAAAATATAAAGTCAATGTTGAAATTTCAACAAAAAAACCTCAACCCATTTCGGGAAGGAGTTCAATTAGGGAACAATTAGTGAAGCACATAAAAATATATGTGCATGCCATTTGTTACTTAATTTTGTTAAACAGTTTTCAGAGCAATAAAAGTCAAATGCCATGACACTTACCTAGCCGCAACAGGTGTCAATAGCCATAGAAAAGTGCCACTGACATTGGCGTTAACCATGTTGCTGAGTCCGCTCTGGACATCCAAGTTGGCGCCGCCGGCGCCAGTTGTCGCTCTCCGCTGCTGCTGTTGCTCGGCAGTTTTGTAGGTGCCCAGCGAAGACACCTGTCGCTGCTGCTGCTGCTGTTGCTGTTGGTGCTGTTGGTGCTGTTGCTGTCGTCTATCATTATTGTTGCTGCTGCAGCTGATGTTGTTATGGTTTAGATTGTTAAGCTGCAAGTCGCTGAAGCTGCCCGCCAGCGATGAAAAGCCAGTTGCTGGAATGCTGCCGGAAATGGTGTTGATGACACCAGTCTGCATATGTTGCTGCTGCTGCTGCTGCAGATGTTGCTGCTGTGCGCGTCGCTGCTGTCCGCCGCGTGGCAGCGTTGCGTATGGCGATTGCTGTGGCTGCACGGATTGACGGGTCTGCTCAATGGATGCGCTGGTGGTTAACTGATGCTTAGCTAATTGCTGTTGCGGTTGTAGTTCCATCTGTGCTGGTTGCTGCTGCTGTTGCTGTTGCTGTTGCTCGTAGCTGTTGCTCTTGCCCAATTCAGTGTTGTTGTTGCCAATCTGTTGTTGCATTTGCTGTTGCTGCTTGCTATTGTTGCGAGGCGTGGCCGTTACGCCCATGCTGTTTATACTGTGCGAGGAGGCCACTCGAAACACATTGGGCACTGCTGGATGATCACGCATTTTGTGCAGCTCTCCGGACCCAGTTGCAGTTGCGTTTTATTTCTGAATTTGATTTGAGCACTCAAAAAAAATATAATTATATATATATGTATATATATGTACAGAAAAAAAGGAGCACAAGAATAAAAATGTAGCTACTTTAAAAGTGAATTAAAAATGCGCGCCAAAAACAAAAGCACTGACTTTTAAGAGAACTGCTGTCGGTCTGTTGCCGTCAACGTGCGACGCGCTCAAGAACTGCTCAATGACTAAACATGGAGCCAAACAGCATGCCACTAGCTGTGGCAGTAGCAGCAGCCAGGACTCGGTAAAGGGCACACGAATAACAGCCGAGCCTTGTTGGCTGGCCAGGCGAGACGGCAAACGGCGCTGGCGCTGACGCTGACGCTGGTGCTGGTGCTGGCGACGGGCTCATGTTGCTGCCGTCGCTTGTACGCAACTCAAAAGCGATTATAAAACACACCAGCAGCAGCAGCAGCAACAACAGCAGCAGCAGCAGCAGCAACAACAGCAGCAACAGCAGCAGGAGCAGCAATAACAACAACCAGCAGACGTTTGCAACTTCCGTTGTTAGCTGGAAGTGACTTCCGGACGCTTTGGGATCTATTTATAAACACATATATATGCCCTTCTCTCTGTATATGTGTGTGGGCCTGCGAGTGCAACAAAAGTGCTACGCACAGCCGTTGTTGCTGTTGTTGTTGTTGTTGTTGTTGTTGCACTTTGCTGCAAATCTAAGCATTTACAGCTGCCTCTTTTGTACTTGCTGCGGCCCGTTCATTTAATTGAATTCCCACATGTGATTGAGAGAGTCTATGCGATGATTGTGCCACATTTTAAGGTACTGCGAATGCCCAAAAACTCCAAAACCCACACACACACACACACACACAGAGAGAGATATATATGCATGTGCATGTACATGCCACAAAGGTGCACAGTTAAGTGCACTAAGGTTGGGCGCCGCTTCCCTCGGCGACCCCGCCATTAAGTGAAAGTGTGGAATTGTTGAGCATCTGCTGGCAGCAGTTTATAGAACCAGCACTGCAATTTGACATGGCTCCTACAGCCGGAAAGGAAAGAAAGCCAACTCTGTCCACAGACGAATTGATTAGTCTGTGTGCGTGTGCGTGTTCTTGTTCTTGTTCTTGTGCGTGCTTCTGTGAACTTGGCCAAAGTGGATTTGATGACAATGGGAATTTCGACCAAAAATGGTTTCAAAAATCCACTTTGCCCTCTTGAGTATACAAAGTCAGCAATACGCAAACTAATTGAGAGCTAAGCCAATTGCCAGCCACTTGGAACCACAGAATGTTTCAATACGTACTCTTGGCCCATTAATTTGCAATAACCGAGAGCACGTGACTGGAAGATACCCATCGCCCAGGTCTCAAGAGCCCCAACGTCCGTCAAAACATAACTTGTTAAGACCTCTTGATTAATTTTATAATACATGACATCAGGAGTGTAGAGCTAGGAGATACACTGTGTACCCTACCAAACACTCTAAAAGGATATACAAATTGTTGAAGTTAGATTTTCTTAGGATTCATACACAAGGATAAGAAGGATCAGCTTTATAAAAAGACTTCAACTCACATCGCACAGCTGCAGAATTATCGGATCGATCTAATAGATCTGATTTAAGTTGTTACACATTTTGCCAAGTTGTTTTGAGAACTTTCGGATAGATACTTTTGACCTAGCATGCAGATAAAACAATAGACGAGCTCAGGTTGCAGACTTGCATGTATGAGAAAAAAAACCCATTAGGAAATGGAGTATTATTGCTCAAATACAAGATAAAAGGGCGCTGTGCTCGTTGCTGCGAGAAATGGAATGTTGACGGTCGTTCCAAGTTAAAGTCAGAAAAGGTTGCTCAATCGCAGCGAAGCATAAATCAGAATTGGTTTTCACATTTACTGTGTTACTGTGGCTTAAAATAAACATCTTCTTCATCTACCCAGGCCGCATGCTGCGCCATTTGAGCAGCGGATGTGCTTGCTCTTCCCTTAGTGACACAGTTTGAGAAATTCGTTCTTGACTAACTTCGGTGTGTATTATCCGATCGTTATGATATTTTGAAAGCATTTATATGGTAACCAGATGTGTTTAAATGCCAAAGCCCAAGACTATAGAGTGCCTGGGAGGAACGGCTATGCAAAAAGTTAAAATACTCTGGAACGTGGTTGATTTATCTAGCTTAAATTAGCTCCGAGACATGCTCAAAGAGCTGGATTTCGAAACCGAATTTGATCGATTTTACCGATGATATCCGGATTGACAAAAAGACAGAATGTGCATATGTACTTTATGGGGTCGTAGTTGACTCTTTCTGCCTGCTGCACACGTTTCCGCAAAATTATGTAATAGGCAGAAGGATGAAAGTCGTTGGTTTTCAGCGTATTTTCCCAGCTCCACAGTGACCTTTACAATTTTCATAGAAAAATATCCAAGGCACATTAATCAGTTATCTTCTGCGAATTCATGACCGACGTCAAAGTCACTTGTAAACAAGTTCGCAGTAAACAAGCTTCCATTAAAAAGAAAATAAATAAGCACATGGCAAAGTGAAATTTAAAACATGATAGGTTAAGTTATACGGCCAGAGCTCTTTGACAAGGTTTGCAGCTTGCTGTCAGCTGTCAGAGACGAGTTCTAAGTATCCCAATGCAACTACATAAGAGTATTAGATTAAATGGGCCAACCGGGCCTCAAAAGTAAGCCCACACACAAACGGCTTCCCAGTTTTGAGCAAGTGCACAAAACTAACGACAAGACAGACGACAGCAGCAGCCGACAGCTTCGGCGTATATTTAACAGTTGCAAAGCTCAAAAACAAAGTAAGTTAACGTGGTCTAGTCGGGCGTGCACGACTAGGCGTCAAGCTGCGCCTTTCATGTACTCCCTTCCTCAACACCACACTATGGGAAGTTACTTCTTTAATACTTAGTTGTTTAAGGTCCGATTCCTTTGCAATTTTCTAGGCCATAAATGTGTGTATTGGATTAATGCATAAGCGCAAGGTTATAACTCCTATTTTAACCTAGTCTTAATTTAATTTTATAGGGAATAGGAGAAGGTAAGCAAAAAGTATGTATAATATACATATAATATTTGGTGTTCCTTGCCTTTATAATCTTCGAGGCATTCTTATCGGTTAATCGATTTTTCAGGAGAGAATCGTTTTAAATTTTAAGAATGTAGATCGTATAGCATCTGAGATTGATGAGTTGTATATAAACTACTATTAGATTAACTGGGCTGTCGATGTTGAGCCTGGATATATATACATTATGTGTTCGGATTAGCCTCATTCTGCCTGTTGGTTATACCCCTCTTACCCATTTTCAGAGGAGCACTGTATAAAAACAAATACAAATGTTAACGAAAGTAGGGAAGGGAATATTAGATGAGGAATGTCTGCATAGATACCCTGTTAGCCAGCAGATATTGTGGTATGTTCCTCTTTCCGCACCCCCAAGGGTGCGCTCGAAAAAATACGTTTTTTGTGTAAGCTATCCGAAAAACTGCATTTTTAATTTAATAAAATTATTTCAAAAACGCTTTGAGGTCTTAAACTCTTATAAGCACTGAGATATGCCCAAAAGTATAATAATATATAAATTTAATAATATAATAAATTATAAATTTCATGTGAATTCAAACGGACGTTTCGGAGATATCCGTGAGAGTAAGAGTGAAGTATATATTATGTAAATATAACTATTGAAAAAAAAAATAATACTATTTTGTGCATCGAGCTGGGCTTTCTTTCTTTCAAAAGTTAATTTCATGTTCGGTAAATTCGCGGCCTGCGCCCAATTCTGGTTCAGGGCTTAATATGAGTGTTGAGAGTATGACAAACATAATAAAATAAACAAAAATACGCGGACTGCTGCTGCTCTCAATAACACATGCCCAACAAATATTGGTTGGTTTTATATGTTCTATGTACATATTAAATTCTATAAATATAGAAATCCAAAAATATTTGTGTATAAAATCCCAGTACTCTGAAGTGGGCGTCTCAATAACAAATTAAAACTAATAAATATTATTTTCATTCTTGTGCGCTGCAGAGAAGTTTCTTAAAATAGTTGATTTAGTTGTTTGAATCTGTACAGTAACCAATATCTGAATTGGGCATGTTTTTACCTTCAAACTGCACACACTGCAATGTACTCACATACATACATATACACATGCATTTGTGGCTACCCAATATAGCTTTGAACAGTTGCATATTCTGGGCTTTCCCAGAAAACGATGGCAGCCTCTTCATACGAAATGCATACGCACATTATGAATGCTGGCACTTAATATGCTGCTTGCAAAATTTCCAATTAAATTAACAACCGCTTTCCTGGTAAACTATATTAAGTAACTGAGCAAGTCCCAGGCCTGTGTGGATGGATGTAGTTTGGTTTTACCTGAAGGCTTACTCACCTGCACGTACATATATACACATGTATAAGGTTTCCTTTGTTGTGTTTTGTCGGAAGCTTGGCTTCTAAATATACATTTATGATTTTCTTCCTTATATTGAATAGAATAAACACCTCCTTGACGTGCAAAGCTCATGGTGCAGTACTATCTTCAAGCTTTAAGTTGTCTAATGTTGCGCGTGTGCGCCTCAAGATGGGGGAGCCTCCGCCTTCTAATTGCTGAACAATCCTTCAGAATGTTTACTGAACATCACAAAATAGAAAAATGGAAAAATAATGCCACATTTAAGGTAACGACTGTAAAGCTCTTTGAATGCAAGCTCGTCTTGAGGAAATTTAACTAGAGCCCACCTGGTATTTGGCAACTATTTAACATGTGTATTAAATATAAATACTTGCTTGTCTGTGCTGTCTGTGTCCTTAAAACTCAGCAAATTGTTTTACAACCTATATATTTATGATGTGATCTTAGAGATACATACTTGAAGCATCATTAGTAAGATATAAAATCGGTTTTTAACTGGAAACGTTGGTCTGGACCTGTGATAGGCCAAGCTTTTAACCAAGAGCTGGGTTCGTGAGTGTGAAGAACCAAGCCGAACTTCAAGGCAGGTTGTTGCCTTGAACCTTAAACTATACACCGATCATTTTTTTAGATAAAAAGCCCCGATCAAAATTGTATGGCATTGCAACTAATGTGTAATCATTTTGACTAAATTTAAGCAGTCAATCTCAAACTTAACAAGAAATGATTTAATTTGCACTGAATCCTGAACTTTTCGTAGCCGTAGGGACAGGTCGGTGATAGAATATTTATCAAAATAATTACACTTAAAAGTATACCTAATTACTTAATTATAAAATTAATTATACATAATTGTTACCCTTTCACTTACTTTAATGGCTACGCGTTATTAAAAAAAATAAATCACATCGCATTTAAACATGAACTTTTATGAAAGTTGTTAACTCGGATCTGTGTGAGTTTGGGCATTTCAAATGCGCCACATAGCCAGAAAGATAAACACACATACACACACAGAGTCATACACACACACACATACACACACATTTATCTCTCAATACTCGCTGTGGCCAATCTGATGAGCTGCAAAATTAAAGTCCCTTTAAAAAATGGTGCATACAGGCAGGGACTGCTTGCCAAATGCGGCAAACACACAAAAATACCCTGTAATAAAATTATGTTTGAATGCGATTTTTCAAGCCTGGTGATTTTTAAATGAACGTTGCCTCTGCATACATTTGTATGTTTCCTTTTTGTAGTTTGACAAGAACAAGAATATCAATATCCAAAGTATTTTCTGACCGCTGAGTTCCGAATTATTAATAGCATAAATCGCATATTTATTCATAATTAAAGAAAGTTTTATTAATTTTTTTGGAGGAGTCCGCTTGCTGAGGAGACGACGGAGGTCCCATCCAATCGATTTCTCAGATGGGTTTATATAACCAACCCATTTTTGTTAACTTCCTCATGTTAGGCTTAACTGTAGAATAAGTTGTATTGGTATTCATTCATGTAAGTTTAATTTAATTAAATTAAAAATAAAACAAATTTAAAAGAAAGGAAATGTCTTGAAATAAAAATAAAATTGCCTTCAATACAATTTTGTATCTACATTCTTCTTTTTTTTTAATTTACGGCGAATTTAAGAATTTAAGTGGGAGTACTTTATGAAACCCCATTATTATAACTCAGAGGATTAATTTAAAACCAACCTGAAAGCTTATACTCTTTTTTTTTTTTTAAATAAGCGCCGTTGTTATTGTTGTTATTTGTTATCAGCCCATTAACGCTTTGGAAGACAAAAAGGCGATAACCTCGAAAGAATGACGATAGAATGAAAAAACGCATCAAATGATTTGCAGAATATGCATATGTGAGTGTGCTTGTGTGTTTGCGTGTGTGTGTGTGTGTGCTAGGTGTGCAATCAATTCTGTAACATGTACTTTTGACACTTTAGCAACTTCAATTAAAATGTTTTGTTGAAGTACATTAATATTGATTAAATGCGAATGGCCAAAGCCAATGAACGCTGAAGCAGATAGCACGCTGACACACATACCACACACACACACACAAATGCCACACACATATACATGCCACACACACATACACACGCAGAGCGGGATTTGCATGACAACACACATGTTGCTTGATTAGCGCCTTTGTCGTGCCTGTGCATGTGTGTGTGTGTGTATGTGTGTGTGTGTGAATTGATGAGCAATTAAGGTTATTGACCAAAGCGTTGTTTGGGGCAGGCAGCTGGCGGTAGGCGGGGCAATACACCCGTTACACCCGTTCAATGGATTCACGTGGCACGCTTCAATGCCTCCTCGACTGACCCACTCAGGGCGCGAGGCAGCGAAGCGATAACATTACGGCGTCCAGACACATCAAAATCTACAACTACAGCCACATACTCAACAGCACACTGTTAACCCACAAGCCCGTCGCCAACAACAGCCCCCCCCCCCACACTCTTCATCAACCATAAAATGGACTACATCAGCGATATTAAATTCGTGGTGCACCTGCGCAACTGCAGCGGTAAAGCCAAAGCGGAAACGGAAGCAATTGATTGGTTGACTGCATGATAAGCTGTTCAACTCTGCGACTATCTGACTAACTGACTGACCGACTGACTGACTGACTGACAGACAGACTGACTGATTGACTGTCGGACCCAACCGCAGTGGGTTTATTAACGTTAACTGATTTAAGGCTCTGCTAACCGACGACTAACCCAAATTCAAAGCTGACATTCCATGGCCAATTTGCATGCTGCAGTGTGCGCTTCTCTTTTAAGTGGAGCGGAAGCCCAATCGTAGCAAATGTCTACAACAGCAACAACAACAGCCGACAAAATGCGACAAGTTTATTGCAATTCATTTACACCGGCCACATTTGAATTCTGCTGAACAAATGAACAAATTAAAGTAAAATATTGCAAACAAATTGAATTTAAGAAACACACACACACACACACACACACACACACACACACACACGCACGCACACTCACAACCACATACACTCTCCAATTATGGAACCACTTACAACTGCACTAATTATGTATTGAAAATAATTATTATTTGAAGTTTGTACTCATGTATTTGCCAAGTAAATTATAATTATAAATTCCATACATTTTAACATCCACACAACTGAAAATGAATTCGTGTAATAAAGTTGCGCTGACGGCTGCAACATTCGAATCTTGACCACAAAATGGCCTTTCTCATATAACTCAAATGTTCATTTCAACATTTTAGCGGCCCGAAGGCAAAAATCTGTTACAGTTTATTATGCACTCTACCCATTGAAATGGGCAAAGGGTATATTGGTTTTGCAACAGAGTAGTTAAGGAGCAGCTACATACCGAATTTCAAGTCTCTTCACAGACTCCGTCTTTGAACACTAATCCAAAATATATATTATACTTTATGGGGCGCACGATGTCTTCTTCAATGCGTGACTAAAGTAGAAATTAAATAAGTAAGTCTGATCTAGTCGGCAGTGCCCAATTTGAAGATACCCTGAGCCCAGCGTCGAGCTGACGTTACAAACTCTAGGCTTCTTCTTCCTTTATAATATTTGCTTAATTAACCACGGTCTTCATTGTACAATCTTTGTGGAAGAAAGAAAGTATCTTTTTTGAATCGAAGACGTTTCCTTTCGCCTCTTACAAGCATTCCCAAAAAAACCATACCTTTTAAAAAACCAAACCTTTTACTACCCATTTTTGTTAGTGCAGAGTGGAGTTTATTAGTGCAGAGTTAGGTCTTCTCTTTATTTATTATATCAACTCTTATCTTATAATAATAATTATATATTACAAACATCTCCGATCAAAAAGTATCACTATTAAGTGATCTTGTCAGGGACATTAAATTTTTCAGCCAACGGTTGCAACTGTTGCGTAATAAAACTCATAAATCATCATAAATGTGCTTTAAAGGTCCTTCTCTATTAACAGGCGGTAATTGCATTGACTAGAGTGGAATGGGTTGGCAGGTAGTGAAAATGCATCCTTTTATCTTTTTGAACGCAGAGTTGGCTTATACGTGCGGTTGCCACTGTTTTACTGCTGCAGTATTGTCTAGAATTTCATATATATGGATTTTCAGAATTAATTTTACCCTTTCTTTCTAAACAATTCCTTTGACATAACAATGAAGAGTGCTCTTGTCGAGAGTGCCCGACTGAAAGATACTCTGAACGCAGCTCACAGATGCCGTTACAAGCATTCTTGTTAGATTCTATACATACATAAATAATAATCAACCCCAGATTATGTTAAAACATCTTAAATAACTTCGGTGCTTAACGTTATATATTAATGCAATTTTCACAACATAAATATAACATCAAAATGTGATTAAATACTAATGCCCAAAAGAAACCTCAAAAAATTCACCAATTCTTAAAAAATTGAAAGAACCTTATATGAAAATCGATTTTTATCGATATCGTGGAAAAAGAGAGGGTTGTCGATGACTTGACTCAAACTTGATCTTTTCGTGTCATATAAATTATGTTTATATTATTTGCAAAGAAAAATACGGATATACTTACAAATGCTTTGTGAATCTTAAGTATTGAAAGGGAATTTTTTTGGTTCTCAATTCTCGAAAAAGTGTGAATTAAGTTAATATTACTTTAAAGAAAGGATATGCTTACCAATTAACACAGCTAATGTCAGGTATTAAAATAAAATAATAATCACGTTTAATTTTTCTCAAGTTTTCTTTGCTTGGCGGAAGCTTTAAATTGTTTCGAAAGCCAGTTCAGGCTTATTGCGAGAAACTTTAAAATTTTTCTTTTTAATTAAGTGTGGGGACTGTCGTTGTATGTCGGTAGTATTTTCTTTCCAGATTAAATGCAGATTTTACAAACATTTTAACTTTCAAAATGGGTTATGCTCAGAGCCGAGTGCTCGACTACAAATTACCCAGTACTCAGGTTTATGGCGCCCTCGCACCCTTACATAGTCAAATTTAAATATTCGGTTGTAATCTGCTTAATTTACAGCTCTTTCGTGTCTTTGTGGTTTTTAAAAATGTATGATAGCAGCGCACGCTAGTTGAAAAATAGCTATCGAGGTGCTTCAAGCTGTACTCTCTTTTGCGACGAATGTAAGTCTGTGCATTGGACTCATTAATGGCGCTGAAAGGATCTGTCTTAATCCAGCAAAGTCGCCAACTTGTACCATTTCTGACCAATCAACAAGCTGGAGCCACGAGCTGTGATTCATATTTTGTGGCAAACAACTGAAACAAATGAAGTTGATTTATTGGGATTTCGCTTTTCCACAACCCTTTCAATCGGATTTGATTGCTTCTGTTTTTGTCCTTTTTATGCTGTTTGTCCATAACAATATGCGTAACCACAATGCACTGCAGATTGAGGCAGGGTGGTGTGGCAAGGGGAATAGGAGGCAGGGCAACCAACAGCAAAGCGACCAGTGCCACCATGCGATTTAAAAGATGAAGTTAAAAGCACGTATGTATATGCAATCATAATCAAACTTATATTCATACTCATACGCATACGCATACGCATTCGCATATGCATACGCATACGCATACGCATACGCATACGCATACGCATACGCATACGCATACGCATACGCATACGCATACGCATACGCATACGCATACGCATACGCATACGCATACGCATACGCATACGCATACGCATACGCATACGCATACGCATACGCATACGCATACGCATACGCATCCGCAAACACATATGCATACTCATACTCATACTCATACTCATACTCATACTCATACTCATACTCATACTCATACTCATACTCATCTACTCATACTCATACTCATACTCATACTCATACTCATACTCATACTCATACTCATACTCATACTCATACTCATACTCATACTCATACTCATACTCATACTCATACTCATACTCATACTCATACTCATACTCATACTCATACTCATACTCAGTACTCCTACTCATACTCATACTCATACTCATACTCATACTCATACTCATACTCATACTCATACTCATACTCATACTCATACTCATACTCATACTCATACTCATACTCATACTCATACTCATACTCATACTCATACTCATACTCATACTCATACTCATACTCATACTCATACTCATACTCATACTCATACTCATACGTTCATACTCATACTCATACTCATACTCATACTCATACTCATACTCATACTCATACTCATACTCATACTCATACTCATACTCATACTCATACTCATACTCATACTCATATACTCATACTCATACTCATACTCATACTCATACTCATACTCATACTCATACTCATACTCAGTACTCATACTCATACTCATACTCATACTCATACTCATACTCATACTCATACTCATACTCATACTCATACTCATACTCATACTCATACTCATACTCATACTCATACTCATACTCATACTCATACTCATACTCATACTCATACTCATACTCATACTCATACTCATACTCATACTCATACTCATACTCATACTCATACTCATACTCATACTCATACTCATACTCATACTCATACTCATACTCATACTCATACTCATACTCATACTCATACTCATACTCATACTCATACTCATACTCATACTCATACTCATACTCATACTCATACTCATACTCATACTCATACTCATACTCATACTCATACTCATACTCATACTCATACTCATACTCATACTCATACTCATACTCATACTCATACTCATACTCATACTCATACTCATACTCATACTCATACTCATACTCATACTCATACTCATACTCATACTCATACGTCATACTCATACTCATAGTCATACTCATACTCATAGTCATACTCATACTCATACTCATACTCATACTCATACTCATACTCATACTCATACTCATACTCATACTCATACTCATACTCATACTCATACTCATACTCATACCCATACTCATACTCATACTCATACTCATACTCATACTCATACTCATACTCATACTCATACTCATACTCATACTCATACTCATACTCATACTCATACTCATACTCATACTCATACATCATACTCATACTCATACTCATACTCATACTCATACTCATACTCATACTCATACTCATACTCATACTCATACTCATACTCATACTCATACTCATACTCATACTCATACTCATACTCATACTCATACTCATACTCATACTCATACTCATACTCATACTCATACTCATACTCATACTCATACTCATACTCATACTCATACTCATACTCATACTCATACTCATACTCATACTCATACTCATACTCATACTCATACTCATACTCATACTCATACTCATACTCATACTCATACTCATACTCATACTCATACTCATACTCATACTCATACTCATACTCATATTCATACTCATACTCATACTCATACTCATACTCATACTCATACTCATACTCATACTCATACTCATACTCATACTCATACTCATACTCATACTCATACTCATACTCATATTCATACTCATACTCATACTCATACTCATACTCATACTCATACTCATACTCATACTCATACTCATACTCATACTCATACTCATACTCATACTCATACTCATACTCATACTCATACTCATACTCATACTCATACTCATACTCATACTCATACTCATACTCATACTCATACTCATACTCATACTCATACTCATACTCATACTCATACTCATACTCATACTCATACTCATACTCATACTCATACTCATACTCATACTCATACTCATACTCATACTCATACTCATACTCATACTCATACTCATACTCATACTCATACTCTTTGTGATTCACACTCAGTGGGGCTGGTTTGTTGTTTGACAAGTTTGCCAGGACAATCGAAATCTGTTCCAGGATAGGTCAACTTTCCTGCTGTCAAAGTAAATATTTGATATGCCTGCCACTGTGTTTACAAGTCAATCTATATTCACCTGGCTGCCAGCATCAGATGCACTTCGAAACAAGTTTGAGTTTCTAGTTGTTACGGATTGAATACACAAAACGAAAAGACTTGTTACCGATATGTGTAGAGAATTTGAGCGAGAGAGAGAAAGATAGAAAGAGAATACTTGCTAATACCATATGTATGAAAGGTATCTTGAAAAACAGATAAGTTTTTGATACAAAAACTAATTTTTAAACAGGTACTTTCGACGAAGCTATATAATATAGCAGTAATCCGATGTCAATAAGATGTTTTTCATATGTAGTGATCATAGTAGAATATGGTAAGTGTCAAGTTTCAAATTTTAAAAATTCAAGTTTAAAAATCAAGAACTCAACTTTTTACCGAGTTATTATGATATTAGTTATTATGTCACCTATATGATATAGTGATCCGATCCTGTCGACACCGACATATATAAGTGTGTATGTTTCATGATGCTTTGAGCTTTTAGACTGAAAGACTAGTTTGCATGGAAACAAACATCTGTTGATCCGTCTCGACGGACTGTAGAACTGTTGATATCAGTTTAGTTGATCAATTTAGGTAGAAGGCAAATGCTCGAATTATTTTATCATGGGACACATTACGCAATCTGTAATTATAAAAACTCAAGAATATTTCATTTTTATTAGTTCAGTTTATATTTCCAGTTTCTAATTTCCAGTCCATTAAGCCAAACTAAATATATTTCAATACTGGAGTTATTAGATATAAGATATAACTCTTTCCACACTCATATAACAAAAATGGAGACTACAAATGTCTGAAGGTTAGAAAAAAAAAACAAATTTTTTATGAATATTTCATTCTACACTTTTGGCCAAGTTTCCTTTTTGTTATAAAGAGCCCCCATACAAAATCTTTCGTAAAAATATAGATAAGTTTTAAAAAAAACTTATATTTTAATGCCCTATATGCCCTTTTGCAAGGTCAGAAAATAGGTTCTTAAAGTTTATATTTAGGATTATTTGAACAAATATAATAAGATTATAGGGAGTACTTTTTGAGTGCACATTCAATCTATTTTCTTGATTTATAGACAACTGATAATACGCTTAGAAGATTCAGCAAAATATATATTTTAGCCGCCATATTCATGATCCAGATCGTTGAGGCCCAACTGTTCTGGCAACAGGGTATCTGGTAACCAGGAGCTGCCCAAAAGCAGCGCCCTCACTTGTTTTTCGCTGTGTTGCATCTGCTTATCCACATGCGCCTCCGCCTCTTTAAGGTATTTATATATTCAAATTGTGTTTGCGCCAATTTTATTATTGCATTTCCTTTTTTTTCGTACTGTTTTTGCAACTTTGGCTGGAAAAGTTTTCGCTCGACTTTTTCTCATTTTGTTTTTTTTGTCATTTTTGTTTATTGTCTTGGACGCTTTTTGCGTGGCATTTGCATTCGGGGCAGCAACTTTTGACCAGCAGCTGAAACTTTAATTACTTGTACTAGCAGCAGACAGCCCGTCAACCAGACAACCAGACAACCAGCCAGTCAGTGAGTCAGGGGGTCGCAGTGTCAGAAGGGGAACAATTGTGTCAGTAGTCGGCGAAAAACTATAGCATACTTAGGAGCGCTCGCCTAATTTCCCCCTTGAGCCGCTGTCGTTGCCAACTTCAAAGCACTCTGCTGGTGATGCTGCTGCGACTACTTGTTGTGGTGGTTGGACTCTGCACTATGGGGAGCATGCACAACTTTTCTGGCAAAAACACATTCTCTGAAAGTGCTTCAGATAAAAAACTTTTGACATAAAACATTCACAAGCCTGCAATGTTTCATACTCTTAACATAAAGCAATCCTGTTAAGCTAACAGCTGTTAGACACAGCATCACACAAACGCTCGTGTTTGATTTGAATGCTTTTTATACCCTTCTTGAGGGTATTATAATTTTGTAATGAAATGTGTAGCGCATGGCAGGAGACATCTCCGACTCCATAAAGTATATATATTCTAGATCAGCATCAACAACCGAGTTGATATGGTCCTGTCCGTCTGTCTGTTTCTTTCTGTGGCAGGTAGTACATATGTCGAAACTGGGCGGATCGGACCATTATATCATATAGCTGCCATTGTGACAATCCGTCGAAAAGTTGGTTCTGAAATAGAAACCTTCTGTTATATTAAGATAACTTGAGTAAACTTGGGGTTTATTAGTTCCATTATGATCCTTATTTATATGCAAAATTTTATTAACATCGCACCACTATATCATATAGCTGCTATGCGAAAATACAATGGAAAGTAGGATCTTATGAGGCAAAATATTCTTTTTCACATATATTTCAAGTGTATAAGAAACTAACGCTTTGGCATGAGAGCATTCGGCAGTGGAGAGATCTTTTACAATTGAAAAACTAAAAACCTGAATGGGCATTTGATAACAAAGGGTAAGTACAACTCATGCAACCATATATTAATTGCTTCCATCTTCTTCACATCTTTAACATTCTCCCAAATCGGAATTTATTTTTACTTGTATATAAATGTTCGCATGCCAACAATTTGTGTCCACAAAAAAAACAATATTATTTGTAATAAGATAAAATAAAACACTCTGTTACTCTGCCTTGAGCTAATTTTTTAAAAACAGACCCAAAAAGATGCCCCTTTCTTTGAGTTATTTTTTCCAGAAAAACCGGTTGAATTTTCCATAGTCCTGTTGTTGGGCCTGTGTTCAATGGTCTGTCTATCTGCTTAAAGCCCAAACACATCACACACACACACACACACACACCCGCACACTTACACATACACGCTGAGCCGTTTATTTTTGTATTTTTTTTGTTGTATTCTATTTTTAGCTGTCCTGGGGTCGCGTGTCCTCATCCTGAAGGATTAAAAACAGGTGTAAATTGTGCATGGGGCAACTAAATTTGAAACTCTACCCTCCGACAACCTCACTACAAAGCACTGCAGCTGGAAATGTGACCTAATTTGGCTGATGCGCAAATGAAATTGTGAAGCGAGCACTCATTGCCGATAAGCTGACACAATATTAAAGCCTGTACTCATTAGGCATGCATATAAAGGAATAATAATGTTATTCAAATGGAGATATCTTCAAGCAAAACATAAAGCAACTAATTTCTTAATCCTCAGTAGATGTCCTGTCTAAATGATCTTGCCACTGAGACAACTCAGCAACGAGTATCCCAGAAGATTATATTTTCCTGCTATGCATGCATACACAAAAGAACCCATGCACGCTTCTTCCTTTTACTTCTCTTTATATTCTTACGTAACTTCGGTGCTTGCAGTCCGATCTTTATTCAATTTCCAGGGCTTGAGTACATACCTAAGGGTAAGGCTCTTTCTTTTTACCAATGTTGTAGGGAATAGCAGCATGGTTGATCGATATTTATCGAAATTATGCAAAAGGGATGGGGTATCGAAGGAAATATATATACGCGCTGTGCTTAAGGTACTTCTATATATTTCCAATTTGAATCTTTAGCCTTTGTAGTTTCCGAGATCGATGCATTCACACAGACTGACAGACGAACTTGTCGAAGTGGACTGAGCTTATCGTCTTTCTATACATTCTTTATGGAATTGAAAATGCTTCCTGCAGACTGTGACATACATTTTCGCAAAAACATACTCTTGCTATGGGGGCAGGTAAAGTTTTGCAACCTTTATTTAATAGGTATATCCAGTAAAAACAATGATAGTCATAATAATGATAATAATAATAATGATAATTATAATAATATTGATAGCTTGATCTATCCCTGCTGTGTCTTAAGTTTAACCGCGAAGAAGATTCTTGCTTGTTTGTATAACCTTTTCGAGGGTATTATCATTTCATTCCGAGCCCTAAAAAGTATTTAACTAGTCAGTTTCAACAGCAAAGATAAAGGAGTTGGCGGTCTGCCTTCGTTCGTGTTCGTCGTGTTTCATATGTCGAAATCAACCGGAGCAGATCACTCTACCATAAATCTTATCATGCGTACATGTACATAAGATTCTTTTGAACATATCTTGACTAAACACAACAGGGCTAAGTTCCATTAATAGTTATTAATTAAATTTTCAGCAAAATTTCATCAAAATCGGACTATAGCTTGGACAATACTGTCATACTGCTCCTGCAGGGACAATTGAAAATATATCGTATATCTGATCCTTTATGCAAGAGTATTTTATTGATGCAATTTTTAAAAGTGATCGGAATATCACGAATATCTGTCGTACGAAAAGCTTTTCGCTATAATCGATCTATTTAAATATGCATTGCAAACGTGTTTCAAGCTTTTATGCGATTAGCCTCCGACTCCTTTTCGAAACTCTTTTGGAAAATTACCCATTACTCACCTCCGTGTTTCGGAAAATTCCCCACGCAACTCTGGATCGTTCAGTCGCAAAGTTACTTGTGAAAGATTATTAAGGACGCGCTTTACGCTATTTGCACAATATATAATTGTTTCTAATCATAATTTCGGCATGAACTGAATGTTTGCCTTTTCGTTGTTTCTGTTCCTAAAGATTGCCGAAAAAAGATGGAAAAATTAAAAGGGAAATACAAGAGAAATATGTATGCAGCTTTAACATGCAACAGTAGTGCGAACATTGAAAATAATTTAAATGAATTATATAAAAAAAATTTATTTTTCTATATCTTTATGTCATGCGAACTCTTTGTTTACTACTGGATCGAAATAGATTATTTCTTTGATTGTGTTTCGCTTGATTTTAATCGTTGGGTTCGCATTTTGAAATATATTCGAAGAAAAACAAAAAACTATTAATCAACAAATGTGTTTTTGCAATAGATGAAGGTGTTTTCTATATAATATATGCATATGATACGAAACCTGGCCAGCTGAGAACGTGTCTATAGAAAGAATATCCAAGAGTGTCTTGAATTTAGGAGAAGCTTTTGCTGATGGATGCTGAAATAAATGGACACACTCGTATTTATGTACATTAAAAACCAAATATGTATATTTCGCTTCTTCTATAAACTGAATACAGGGATTTAGCTGAAAATTTTAGTTTGCTCATATCTATATATTTATTTTTGTTCTTCATTTGTTAACTTACATAATATTGTATCTTTAATAGAGCTCTCGCCTTTCGCGTCTCCGGCAGCAGTTCGATTATTGTGTTAATTTCAATTTCAATTTCAATTTGAATGCATAAACACACTTATGTAAATTATATTTTTGCTTAATCCTTTAAATATTTTATAGTTTTTTTTTCCTTCATTAAATAAACATTTAGTTGTTATCCTTTGTATTTCATATGTCTAGCTAAATACTCAATTAAACAACATTGTTTCAGTATTATTTGTATTATTTATATAATTTTGCTTTTCTCAATTGTCTTTGTTTTTTTTTTTTAGAATTTGCTAGGCTTACACGTCTAAAGTTAAATTTTGATTGACAAAAATTCATTCACGCCAACAACAATAAATATAGTTAAATATTTATTATAATACTTTAAATCAATTATAACAATATATAATACTTAAATTTCAGACAATCTTTGTATGGGGTGCGTTTTACTCGTTTGGGTGGGCTGGGGATGGCTTTTTGTTTGGTTTTGGGCGAAAGTTGGGGGCGTGTTGATCAAAAACACATTGTCATCATGCATCATATTCTTCAACATCCTCTCTACTACTCTGAGCATTTACATGCAGCACCAAGAAGTATGCAATGGACTCTTATTATGGCGTTTTTGTTACAGTGGCGTCCGAAAAGTTATGACCGCCTCAACTGTTTTTGTATATATCTTATTGTTTGTGGCCTAGCATATTGAGGCTTGATTATATCGTTATTCATCTAAATTTGTATCAACAATATTTGTAGCATACTTTAAGGTTAAATATTAAAATAAGCAAACTTGTTTCCGTGTAAACTCAATAATTGGCAATGCGTTTAAAGCTTAAAATAATTTTGAATAATAATGACATGGAATAATACCCTAAAACTCGCATTCAGATTGCCTTCAAATTTAAGAAATTTATCAGAATAACTCTTTTTTTTTTTTAATGTTATCGAAATTAAAAAATTAAGCACCTTTCTGCCTTCGAAATGTATGTGATAATGTTAATCGTCAAACCTATTAGTATGAATATGAATAACCTTGTGCTATCAAAACTAATTCCGGATTCGGCACTTGGCTGATCTTAGATTTTTATAGAAAACCAGCTGACCTTAAAGGAAAACAAATTATTAAGGGATTTAAAGTATTATTATGTTCGAAAATCTATAAACACGATCGCTAGAAAGTACAATGAAATCCTTTTTGTCCACCTCTGATCAAATTACAATTCTAAAGAACGTTAACTTAATGCGATTTATCCTATATAAATAAAAAAAAATAGATATATATATATATTTGTAACTCAATTGCGAATGTGGGAAATCGTATCGAATAAGTCACTAAATAGGGCTGCCAAACATATTAACGATTGGTGAATTCAAGTTCTGAATAGTTTAGGCATCCAATGGCCACTCATACATACATATGTATACAAAGTTACACACTTATCTATACCATACACATACAAACTAATACTATATTTAATTGTGTGTAGTGTACTCTTAGGTGTCTATTTTAAAAAAATACATTTCCTCAATCATCATGCACTTCATAACCTGTTCTAAGCGCATCTGTGAAATAGCTGTCAATGCGAATATAGCATGAATACCTTCTATACATGTATATATATATACATATATATGTATATGTATGTATATATATTATACTACAGTATGCTGCGCTCTCTGTCTGCGGTATTCGAATGCGTGTTCCATATGTTGCCTATGATATACCTCTAATAATACTCAAAAACGCAAGTCTAAACATTGTAATGTCCCACATTGATGCGAACTGTTTTCGCTTCCGATATATACACACATTAGGTATACGTACAATGAATATCTCTATGTATATATATACATATATATATATATATAATATATATATATATATATATATATATATGTGTTAATATCTATATGCTGATGCGCTTTCACACGGCCGTCTCATGATCAGTCTCGTCGATCCGCCCCAGACGCCAGGAATTGGGATCGCCGGCTGCAATGAGAAGTACACAAGATTTTCGTTTTTGTTTTTGTTTTCGTTTTTGATCAAGATCGAGTTTCAAGTTTAATAAGAGCGTTTACATGAGACACAAAGGGCGGTTATAAATAAAACATTGAACCGGCCGCACTCCACGCCACAACACAACACAACACAACACAACGCAACACACACCCACGCTATAGACTCAGGCAGTGGGTGTATGAATTGTGGGTGTGGCACCGTATTATGGTGGAGTGGGTGGGGGATGGGGGGAGGTGCGGGTTGATATTATTGACAATGTTAAAGGGTAAACGATGAAGATTAAATCTATCTTTCAAAATCAAACCGAGCATGCAAGCTACGAGAAAGTATGTTCAATAACTACGCACGCACGCACGCACACAGCCAAACGTTTCGCTCACACAGACAGGGCACACGTACATTAGCGACAAGCACAAGGAGCACACGGCTCAGCAGAGAGGCACGCACACAGACAGACAGACAAACAGACGGCCAGACAAACAGACAAACAGATTCGGTTAGATAGTTGGTTAAACAGCTAGATATTATATATGTAGATAATATATATATAATTTATTAGTTAGTTAGTTAGTTAATTAGACTACAACTACTGTTGCATTCGATCGCCGGCTGGGTTACTCTCTCTGGGGTTGGGGACGAGGTGTTTTGTTGGTGTTCTTGGGGGGGGGGGGGGAATACTGGAAATGCAACTTACCACAATCATAATACTTCGATATCCTGGGCAGAGCTGTTACCATTGGTTGTTGTTGTTCGTGGTTGGGTGGTTGTTGTGGTTGTAGTGGTGTTGTTGTTGTTGTAGTAGTTGATTAACGTTTATGAACGATTTATATATATATATATACAGTTATATATATACAAGCATATATATATAAATATACATATATGGTATACGACGTTTTTCGAGTACATACGACAAAATTATAGGCACCCGAAAAATATAGAAAATCATTGGAAAAATTCATAAATTCGTTGGATAATATTTTAAACCAAAATCTAAATAAAATACAATTATGTTCAAAATGTTAAGGATAGTGCGAGTCATACATACACCCGCACACACACACCCACGCAAGCACACACACGCATAGAGATCAGCAGCAAAACCTAGATAGTATTCCAAGTAGAA
Source organism: Drosophila montana (assembly GCF_035044405.1). Taxonomy (NCBI): domain Eukaryota; kingdom Metazoa; phylum Arthropoda; class Insecta; order Diptera; family Drosophilidae; genus Drosophila; species Drosophila montana. Next base: position 2,716,467 of record NW_026996559.1, on the reverse strand, counting down.
TATCAGGATATTGACAGAGCTTTTACGATCAATACAAACTAGTATAAGCACGAGAAGTGGGCGGTGGGCGGTGGGCGTAAACAATTTCAAGATTGTGTCTAAACAAAATTGCCACTTGCAAATCATTTGCGTAAATACTCGTGTTGGCAGCTCGTTTAATAAGTGTGTCATGGGAGCAATACTTAATATATGTGCATGCATACATACATACACACATACTTACATAGAGGTGCACATAAATAGATCGCCTGGCTATGTGATGCAATTGAACGTTATTAATAAACGTGCTAATTTTGTTTATGACAATTAGTCAATATGCGGAAATCATTTGTAGGTCTTTTTACAGCTACCAAATGCCTGTATACTATGTATAATTATATATAATTTTACTTAAGAAATGCATCGATTTATTATAGTTCGACACACTGACAGAAAACGGTCAACGCCTTCATTTCCAATGTTCTAATAAATTGTTGAGGTATCATTTTAGACTGAACATCATGGAATTACTTTGTCAAAAAATTCCAAAAAAACATTGCTCAAACTAATCGAAGCTGTTTATTAAAATTCACTATTAGCACTAAGAGAAAAACAACTGTCTCCAAAGTTTAATTTCGTAAATCACAGCATTTTGTTGGCGAATACTTTATTATTGTCCAAATTGTACACAATTACGCTCGTATGGCGCTTATTCGGACTGTAAATCAATAAGAATTTCAATTTTATTCCAATATATTTTGCCAATTGAAAATCTATATTCACTCGGCTTATAGTTATTTATCTATTCAAGGTTCCATTCGATCTCTTGAGTTCAAAACTCACGACAAAATTTTTCTTTGGAGGTGAGAAAATATAATATTTTAATTCAAATTAAGGCTGCAAACTGTTTTTGTACTAAACAAGTTTGAGCCCGAAACTAAAATCTATTCTTTAACATGAACCAAACCTTATGCCGAATTAGCTGGATGAAGGAGACCCGAGCCTAAAGCTGAACCATATTTCTCACACAAATGCTTTGATTTAAAAGAATATTTGGAATTGATTGATTAATTTCTAGTTAATATGTTCAGATAATAAAATTATTTCGATAAATAAAAAGATGTAGATGTAACAAATTTAATCGATTAAAAACAAACTTGAATTGTTCTTATTGCGAATTGTGAGAAAGTTATGAACCGAAGATTCCAAGAACCTGAATTTGGGATGAAAGTACAACTTAACTAGATCTCATTGCGTTTTTATTCTCAAATCTGGATTAGGCTCTAATCAACTATTCCTAGATATTCATCACATTCTAGCATTTTCCGCTCTTTACGGCCTTCAAGTGTATTTCTAATGGTTCTGCTGGTAACACCTGGAACTGGGAAGATACGTGCGCGTATGATGAAAATTGATAGTCCGGCGCAGAGAGTGAGTGCGAGTGAGTTAGGGTGAACACGATGCACTGCGTCAGAAGCGGCAAATCGATGGCCATGCGAAAAAAAAAAAATCAAAACAAAAAAACAAAACAAAATACAAAACAATTCAAAACGGAAGCTCGTCAACAAAAACAAAAATGATAAATTGGCACAGTTGTTTGCATACTTTATTCCTCTAACAATGGCACGTGGCCCAAGTGTACACTGTCGCCGCAGTGCGCATTGCGGCCCAGATGCTAGAGGAGGGGATGAGGACGAGCAGGCGGGTGCTCGCGTGAAGCAGCTAGCGGCTAGCGGCAAGCGGCTAGCGGCCGCCCGTCGGCTGCACTTTGTGTGTAAGTTTATGGGCATGCCCAAAGTATTTACAGATAGCCTCAGCCTGGTTATCAGCAATTGTCGTTTGGCTGATGCGGGGGGTGCGGGGATGGGAACAGGCGGTGTGGTATATAATTTTTAAATTAAATAAAAAATATTTTGCTACGATATGATTATTTTTATTATTATTATTCATTTAATTGTGAATTAAAATAAAAAGAAAATAAACACAAAAATAAAAACAAAAACAAGTCAATACCATTTGCGCAAAATTAATGTTAATGATACGCAACAGCCGCCGGGGCCCGGGCCCGGGCCCGGGCCCAAAAGGTTCAGTTCGATCGGTTGGTTCGTTTTTGGATTGCCTTTTCGTTTGGGTTCGTGCACGTGCTTTGCATGCGCGCGCCGCTCAATTAGCCGAGACGCGAACCCAGGGGAAATGTTGCCAAAATGTGGCCAAATGTAAAACTTCATCAATTAAACAAGTTAATTCAGCTGCTGTTAATACGATCATTTTTTCGTTTTGGTTTTTTTTTTTTTATATCTGGCTTTAGTTATTATTAATATTTTTTTGTTTTGTTTTTTGGCTTGTTTACAACATTCACATTGATTCCGCATTTAATGTTCTATATAAGTATGTTAGGTGTATGATACAGTTTAATATATATATATAAATATATGTATATGTATATGAATATAAATATACGTACATGTATGTACAACGACTAATATGCCAGCTTAGGCTATATATGTATGTACTATATGCACATCGCTTAGTATATTATGTGTGTATATGTATGCGTGTAGATATAGATATTAATTACAATTAATTTACGCTTTTATTTACTCTTCATATCTTCTCTTTCGTTTTTTTCTTGATCAATTCAAATCGTATTAATATGCAAATCAATCAGCGATTCAAAAACAAACTCATTAACAACAAACAAAAAAATAAAGTGAAATAAAAAATATAAAATAAAAGAACACAGTGTGCAAAATCCAAATAGAAATTAATAATAATAAAACAAATGTGATAATGATAGGCAAACGTATATATTTATAACTAAAATTGCTTATGTGTCCGCACAGTAAAAATTTTCCATTTTATGTGGAACGGAAGTCGAAACTTTTTAGAAATTGCTTATTGATTGATTGTATCGATTATTTTGTAATATTATTATTATTATTATTATATATTTTATGGTCTATTAACATACTCAGCTTTGCTAAAGGAATCAATTGGTGATCAGTGATCACTAGAATATGGCCAAGCAGATGGCGCCGAACTTTGATCTTTAACTATATCCATATCCAAAAAAAAAAAAAAAAAACAAACTGAGTGCCTTGTAAATCAGTTGCGTAATGCTAAACATTTGATCTTTGAATACAGTGTCGATCACTTGACGATCATGACTTAGTTTTCGGCTGTAAATCACGATCACATGCCGCGAGGAACACAGCGAATTGCATGGAGAGTTTTTTAGAGCTAACAATTTTGAATTATAATTCAGCCGAACGATCGCTTAAAATGTGCCAATTGTGACGCACGATCAGTGACTACGTAATGTGAGTGGAATTGACTTGAAGATCTGAATGGATCTCGAATGGAAACCTATTTAGCGCCTGCCGCAACTGTTGGCTCTCATAGCCAAACATTTTGCAACGAGTGTAAATGGAATTTTCGTTTGTTTAGCTGAGCGTTAAACAAATTTAGGAATTTTACAAAAGTGCCTGGCAACAGGTTAAATCGAATATCAATTAAATTTACTTTGTGTTATTTCTTGCTTAGAGTTAGACGAACATTCAAGTGCGAGTGCGTGCGATGAGTTGAGGATCGACGATGACGATGACGATGAAGATGATAGATGGATAGATGGATAGATGGATAGATGATAGCTGGTAGATAAACATGTCAACGATGACTTGACTGTAGATGCAGATGCTGCTAAGGTCGCTGCGCTTTATTTCAAATGATGCTTCTCGAGCTGTGCTGGCAGTTATCGTTATCGCTGTTGTTGTAGTTGTAGTTGTTGAACGTGTTGATCGTGTTGTTGTTGCTATTGTTGCTGCTGGTGTCGCTGACTGAAGCTGCCACAAAGGGCATGCATATACATACATAAGTGGTGTGTAAGTGTGAGTGTGTGTAATTGTGTGCGGTTGCTTTTATCAGGATTCAGTTACATATTCTTTGACTGCTGCCAGTGGCGGCGGCAGCGGCAGCGGCAGCGGCATTGGAGTAGTTATCAACGTTGGTGTCCGCCAAAGGGGCAGCACCTGGCGGCGGCGACAGTGGCAGCGGCTGCGGCAGCGGCAGGGGCAGCTGCTGCTTAGTGTGTTTGTACGTGCGACCAAGTAAAGGAACATGCTCTTCTAAAATTAGATAGCGAATCGTAAAAACGAACATAAACATCAACAACATTTGTACAGTTAATGAAAATGAAAACAAAACGAAACAAATAACGAATGCAAAATAAGTACTACATGAAAAATCAATTAAATAAAATTAAACTTAATTAAAGCAAAAACTTGTTTATGTTAGTTATTATTCCACGTGGCATGCAACAAGCGCGCGCCCCAAACCCAGCGGCGCCCAGCGCAAGCGTGCAACAAAGCATTGATAGGCACAAGGCGCGATTGGATAATGGTTAGGGTATCAAAGAGTCGCTGCTGTTACACAAAAACCAATATTCGGCACGAGAGAAAGCGAGCGAGAGAGAGAGAGAGAGAGAGAGAGAGAGAGAGAGAGAGAGAGTGGGTGGGAGCGGGAGGGCGCACGCGGGCCAGTTAGCGAGTCAGAGAGATAGATAGAGATAAAGAGTGGGAGGGAGCAAGAGGAGTATTCTAGTTCTAGAGTTCAGTTGTGGACTCACCCTGCAGCTGGCGATTGATGAGCGCCGTCAGTCCATGGCCCACATCGACGCTCTTCTTCAGTATGAGCATGGGCTTGTCCTCAGCATCCTCCGCATAGCCGCCCGAGGGCAGGAAACCGTTGCTGGCTATCGATTCGCTCACCTATTAAGATATTTTTTTAATATTAAGTCAAGCGAGCTCCAATGGAAAATATGCTGATAAATGCTTCGATTGTCACCTGTGTCACCTGCATCAGCTTTTTAACCACATCGCGGCCCAGTATGTGATCGAATACAGTTTGCAGGAATGGCTCGGCCATTATCGATAGCTTGAGCTTGTCCCGATGCCAGATGAGCACACGCGACTCCTCCATGGCCATAATGGACACCTGCACACACACACACACACACATTTATTAAGATTGAAGTTAAGTTAAAGCTCGCTCTGGGAAATCGAATGCTTACCTGAAAATAGTCATCGGTCGAGACGCCAAACCACTCTGGCGAGTCTAGGAACTGATGGGGAAACACAATGTGCAGCGCCCGCTGATGCTGCGAGACGACCAATCTGGAAGGAGATCGAATATCAATATCGAATATTGCAATCGATTGGCATGGATCAATTCTTGGTGATCGTCACTCACTTGCCGCTTAGCACCAGCGACAGGCTGTCTACCTTGGTGACCTTCTCCTGTGCATAGACCTCCTGGTATTTCAGCGCCCTGATGACCTTCATGCAATTGAGCACCTTTCTGAACTGATGCCGTGTCACGCACAGCGGCTGAAATAGCGCTACGTACACCTGCCAAGCAGAGAGAGAGAGAGAGAGAGAGAGAAAGAGAGAGGGAGAGAGAGAGAGTGAGCAACAAATAAATACCATGTTGTAATTGTGGCAATAAAACGCCAACTGCTATTTATCCACATGGATAAACATTTGCTATGCTGGCCATTAACATGCAGTTCTGCTGGCTATCTTATCCATAAGGTTCTTAATTACTCGCGCAGCTCATGAATTTGATCACGCGATCTGTTGGACCCGTTTGAAGTGCATTTCCACTTCCAAGCCAAGTCCATGCTTATCATTTGTTGGGATCGTCTCCCCATTGACCGGCACGTTATTTACCCCCGAGATAGTAGTTACCCGTAGTTAGTTATCACAAGGCGCCCATTCGCGCACATTGAAAGTCGAGTCCAAATTGCTCCAGCAATTAAATTAAAGTATAATAAAAATATTAAGAAACTGTATAAATCATTTGCTTATCACGAACATATTTACGGGCAAGTCCATTGATAATCGAACGTCTTCAATGTGAACGAAACTAAGGCAAAACTAAAACCTTTTGTTGATTGGTTTTTTGATTCGGAAACTGGAAAATACGGCTTTGTGATATCAAATATGATTCTATTGGAAATGCAGGAGTCTTCCAAATTACCAAAGGAATTCTTTTTAACAAAATAATTATCTTTATGAAGTAAGTATGAAGTTAAGTATAGCAAAAAGCAAGTTTCTAGCATAATTATTCGATGCCTGTCTATAAAATATAAAAAGAAACCCAACATAACAAGTTTAACGTATTTATCTAGTTTTGATAATTTTTGAGTTATGAATGAATTTTATTGATATTATGAAAATAATTTCAAAAGTAGTTGCCAAGATTGACGACCTCGCAGACGGACGAACTGATGGACAGACAAGTCTAGATCAACTCAACTATTCACTATGAATGAGATCCAAGATGCTTCATTCAGTTTCTCCGATTTCCATGGGTATACAAATATTTTATTCTTGTATTATTAAGATTAAATATAATACAAACATATTATAAATAATACCATAAATAATTGCAACAAAAGAGCGCTCAAAATAGGATCGTACATCTTTGAACTAGTTCTTAATGGAACTCCCACAAGCCTTTTCTCATGCCAGCATTGATAAGAGGTCAGCATTAATCTGCATTTGCATGCGACATGAATGGAGGTGGATAAAGTAAAGAAGTTAAATATGTTGACAGGTTAACTGATCGCTGATCACAAGGCTGCTGAACTTGTTTGTATTGTTGTTGTTTTTTTGTTTTTTGTTTTGGTTGCAGGCTGTCGCACATTGCGACTGGGCAAATATTTAGCCAAGTGAGAGTGTGCGGGTGTGAACTCTCGAAGCATTTGCCCTGTTAATCAGTCGACTCGACAAGCTGAGCCACGGATCAGCTTCGCTCGGATCCGTAAAATCATGTGTCCAACGATCGCAAGTCCGTTGGCGCTGTCATCGCTGTTGGTCACAAGACGGCGGGCGGTCTTAAATGGGCCAAAAGCATGGTCGCCTGGCCAGCCACATGGCCAATTGTAAGACGGCATTCGGTTAGCGGATTTTCGGTTGTTCGTTGCCATGCAAAAAGTTTATTAAACGATTTTGCTGACGCAGACACTAGATATCCAATACGAGTCAGCCAGCACTAGCACCACCTCCAGCGCCAGCATTGGCCAACGGCGTTGAGGGGGGGTGGGAGGGGGGCGCGAGGCAGGCAACACGCCGCGACATGAAACTCCAGCAGTTTTGTCAATGCTCTGTCCAAAATTGGGCATCATCGTTTTGACAAGAATATAGAATTGAATTGTTGCCACCTTATCATACAATGCGCGTATGGCAACTCCGTACAATATCTGTCGAAAATATTGTACACTATTCCCTGCTTTAAAGGGCTCTTCACTCAAAGTAATCGTTTGTTTTTTGACACTTTTGAAACAATTTAATTTCAAGGCTTAATTCAGAATAGATACAATAACAGTTGACAATAAGTTAGCAAAGTGAAAAAATTTAACTTTTTATCAATTGTTTCCGCTTGTTAACTGCCAACCGAATTGAAATGGAAGCAATTTCACACAGTTCTTACTATATGTAGATAAGTGAGCAAAACTTATAATAAAAAACAGAAGAAGATGAAAAACATTTTAAAATTTCTTACATGAACAGGAGTATAATGGAAAAGATTACAACCTCTTGAATCCCTATCTGTTTAATAATAAAAGATAATCTAAATTAATCTGACAGTTCAAAGCACAACAAATATAAAAAACTCTTGAGTGAATTTAGCTGGATTAGTGTATTCACAAGTCAACGTTACAAAATTCAGCTTTCGTTTCGTCTGTTGCTTCTCTTGTTGCTTTTCCCCTTTTTTTCTTCTTTTTTCAAAGCAAAGCAGCATACAAACACATATAAATAAATAAATAAAATAATCAAGAGTTAAGCTCAACGGCGGACAAATTGTAATCCGGGCAGGTTTATATGCTGCCGTTGTTGTTGTTGTTGTTGCCGCTGTTGCTGTGTCTGACCGGCTTGGCTGCCGCATGTGGCGCGAGATTTGCAACAGCAGCGCCTGCAGCAACGGCGTCGGCGGACATCGCCGCTGATGCTAAAGTCACGTACGCCAGCGCCCGCTGCCTTCAGGCAGCAGACAGTGGGGGCCACGAGGGGCTGCCACGACTCAAGCCGCGACGGCGACGTCGACGTCGACGCTCTCCAAGTGTAAAGAGTAAAGCGCTCGCGCGCAGCAAAAGGTAACTAGCAAAAGAGATCAAGCTAAAATGAACCGAACCGGAACGGAACGGAACAGTTAAACCAAAGCGCATCTGTTTCCCTCTCCCTTCCACTCACTCTCTTACGTCTGCCCATGCGTACGTGTGTGTGTCCAATGAGATTAGTTTTGTGGCTGATGCTGATGAAGATGAACTGCTGAGCGACGCGGCGCGGGGCGACGCGGCTGTTGCTGCGTGGGATTATCTACGCAATTGGCAGATAAGCAAAAACAAATCCGTTGCGCCGGTCAATTTGCAATTTAATTCAATGAAAGCAACAAATTGAAACAAAAAGCAAAAGAATAAAAACGCGCTGCCCACAGCTTGACACAAAACAAAAAGCGGCCATTTGGCAATTGTTGAAAAATGAACCAGTCCAAACATTGCAGTTGAACAACGCACCCGACTGACAGATACTCTATACATGTTGTAATAATACATTTGAAATGCTGCCCAAACAGCTTTTTGAACACAAGTACATATAATATATGTATATGAGGAATTGCCGAAGCTTTATAATTGAGGTTTATATTAATTATTATTATTATTATTTTTTTGCAAGTTGACACAAGCTTAAAAATCTCCATTACAGGCTTTGCAAGCAGAGTATAAAACAATGCATTACACAATGTAGGGGTATAGCAATGACAGAGATAAAGCTAAAGCATGAGCACAAAGTCAGATCAGTGCAGGGTCCAAATAGTGTCAACAGTTTATTGATTTTGCTTATTACATGCTGATCATCACTTTAGCACGCTTGTCTACGATTATAATCGTTCTATTTAAAGACCTGGAAGCACATGCATAACATATTTAAATATTTATATCAGCTGATGTGGATTGATCAATTGCGACCGCCTGACTGCGGAAAGTTTTTTAGTTTTAATAATTGATTTCCCAAAAGAATCTAGTGTAAGGCCCAAAAAATTATAAACAGGCTTATTTCAGTTTACCATAACTTTCATATTTTATTGGCCGACTCGACGCTCTCTCCACAGTTGTAGTTGCAGACAAAATGTCGCATTTAGCATTTCTATATTGTCTAGGTCACATATTTCATATACGCCGATCTATAGTGATCGTGGCACAGTTTTTTCTTTTTCTTTACAACACTCGAGAGCGCTTTAGAACTGACCTGCCTGAATTGTATACCCACACCCACACTCGCACACAGACACACAGGCACACATACACACACACACTAGCACACTTGCACAATGCATAGATATGCCCATATTGGTGATCGTGCCATGGAAGCAACTACAGCAGCAGCCCAGCCAAGAGCCATTGAACCGAACCTGTTGCTACTGTATTGATAAGCTGTTAGCGAGCAAAGAGAATCGTGCTTTACTCTCTTTGCATTAAGAGCGACTGTCGATAGCATTACCAGCAACAGCCGGCGCAGCAGCAGCAGCAGCTGCGCTGGCAGAGCAGTCGTAATTAAATATTGCCACGAGCTTTGCACGCCGTACACCGAACACCACTGAAAGACGCCATTGCCCAGCAACCGAATGGCAGCACTTCCTGTTGGTCTCTTGGCCTGTTAACTGCTTTGTATACCCTGTAATCATTTAACTTGCCAACAAATAATGATACACAAGAACATTATACACGTAAGCCATTTCCGACTCCATGTAGTACATTAGATATTCTTGACTACCTCGATCGATTTAGTCAAGTCAGTCTTTTTGTCTCTGTCTCTCGATTTTAGAGAGTTTACATACCTACATATCGATAAATATCGAAATATCAAACTTTTGAAATCGAAAAAACCGAAAGCTAGAAACACCAAACTGGGTACTTTCATACAGAAGATTCGATTAGAATCGATAATTATCGATATTCAAGCTCACATTTCAGAGTAGAACTTAAAGACTAACCGTAATAGGAGAACCATGTTTGGTATTTTGGTTTTCGGCCCTGCTTAATTGATTTTTTGACAGCTCCCTTTGCTCCATCCAAAATCAAAAGATCTATTGCTCTTATTTGTAGTATATTTGAGTACAATTATGACCTTAATAAGAGCAAAAGCATAAAGTACTCTCACATAGAAACCTTAAATTATTTATATACTCATTGCAAACAGTAAGCAAAAGTATATTGGTTTAATCACAGATTTTGATACTTGCACTCTATATTCGTACATAGCCGCAGCAAATTGTTTGGCCACGCCCATATCCCACAGTTTCATCAATTTTGCAATTTGCAATTTTATCACTGTTGGCCTTTCTCTAAGAATAGAGTCAACCGTGTCGCGGCCACGCCCACCCGGCCCTGACAAAATTCCAAACATCGATACTTCCAAAGGTCACAGTTTTAAAGTCACTGCAGTCATCAATAAGACTCTGCAACTGATTTAATTGGTAAACACACTATGTAGAGAGTATTGCGCAGTCGGTTGTAGACGACTGCCTCGTTCTAACTTGTCTTTACTTTAATTTTATTGTTGTTTTTTTTTTTGCATGTTGCTAGCTGTAAACAAAAATGTCGATCAATTTCGTAAACAAGGTGGCCATACAATCAGCTGTTTACAGGCTAAATCAAACGCTGATAAGAGCAAGCGAAGGGGGAGATGAGCGGCAGCGGAGATGGCAGCAGACGTGCATTGTTGAGCCCTCGAAGGCGGCTTATCTGTGAAGCAGCAGCAATAATAACAACAACAGCAAGAAGAAGAAGAAGAACAGTTGCATTATAATGCTGAGACGCGCAAAATGCAGATAAACACGCACAAGCCGACTGACGGCAAAAGGAAGAGAGTGAAGGCGGGTAGCGCAAGTGAGAGAGAGCGTAAGAAGGAGAGTGAGAGACGGCAAGAAACAAAGGAAGAGAACATTGACCATAATGCGGGTCGCACATTTCTTTATTTTTTTTTTAACCGCTAATCAATTTGGCTAACAATTGTGGCAAATTTTTCCATGTGATTCACGTCGCGCGGCACGTCCACAGCTCACGTGGGCTGTGTTAGCCACACACACACACACACCCCCCTCTCCTCAGCAACCAATGATGATTGAGCGAAAGCGCGCGACAGCCGCTATCGGACAACAAACGAGCCCCAAAAAGCTGATCAAAACCAGAAGAAGCATGTGAAACAATTTGGAAGAATGCCATGAGCAGAGAGACAGCTGATGTGCCTGACGAAGATGCTGCTGCTGACGCAAACAGCAAACACCTTATGACTGGCTAGGCGGGGTCTGTGTGCGTCAGGTATTTTTTTTATTTGGGGACAAATTAAAGAAAAATCCCTGCAAGAACAAAACGTCCAAACGGGAAATGTGATGCGAAAGCAAAAGCAAACGCTGCACGTCCGCATTTTCGAGGCAACATCATTCAAATTCACAGAACCAGACCTGAGCTTCACGTAGGCCAATTTTGACTGTAAAAAATCACACGAATGACCCCAAAATACGGAATTAACTAATCAAAATAATGTCGTCTTGTTTTCTAGCTTGTTTCGTAAGTCAAAGTATTGAATGACGGACGTTCCGATTAAAATTGACTTTTCTTTCGCTTTTCCCTTTAAAGGCAAGCTCACGTTTAGTGAGCTAGAATAAGAGAACTAGTAAGATCGATTTTATTATCGAATATCGATAAACGCATGTACGCCGAACATAATGTTAAAATAATAACATGCAGTTCAGTGACAATAATTCAGTTGGTAACAATAACACAATTAGCAGGTAATTAAATTGAAATTGAATTTTTCGCTATGATCGATATCAATATAAATGATTAGAAATTTCCTTTGGATTGTACGAAACTCCCAAAAGACCTACCGTATTTATACATTTAACGTAGGTGTGGATAAGTCAGAGACCTTGAACCAACTGAATCATTCGGCAATAGAAGGATTAGGGAACGAAAACGAAAGCTAGCGATAAAAAAATGACTTTTTCATATACATATCTGGGTAAGTCGGTCGAAACTGACCATTTATGGTCGGTCAAGCTGACAAAGCTGAATCTTATTTATATATTAGTCAATATACATAATAATGTTTTTCATTCCCGTTTTCGTTTGATTTTAATATAAACGCAATTCTTCATTTATTAACAATCAATGTGATCCAAGGATATAATTCAAGTTTTTAATTGGCGTTGCCAGATAAATTATTATTAAATAGTTCATTTGAGTCAGTTAATTTGGCTTTCAATTCATTTCATTTGTTTACCTTATATTATTGTTCATGGTTCTTTTGACAACTGATCAACTGATCAACTATGCGGCCATCAAAACACATTTGGTCCATTTCTTCAGCCTTACGTGACATTCGGCACTCGGCAAATGCGTAATATTATGCATAAGCCGCTCCCCCTCGCCCATCACACCTCGCCACAGTAAAACCTAGCAGCGAGGCAAGCATGCAAAAACAGAGAGATCGCAAAAAAAAACGCAAAATATTTTGTTGATTAAAGGTCAGACTATAAAAAAAGAAAAAACTTGACAAACATTTGATTAAATTTAATAATCATGGTCAATTGTTGCTATTGTTAGCTCTGATTCAGGTGGTTCTGCGCTTTGGCTTGCATGCTCAAAGACTTTTGCCCCATGGGCGCCCAACACCACCCAAGAACACAAAGTTTCCCAAAAATTTCCGAGGCCTCAAAATCTCCAGGCTAACGATGAGTAGGCAAAAAAATCAAGCGAAATTTTAAACATGCAATGCCAAACGCCATTAATGATGAGGCGCCGAAAAAGAAAAAGAAAACGAATAAAAAAAAAAAACAACCGAATCCCCAAAATGTACAAGAATCGGCAAGTCAATATGTCATAGATATATGTTCATATATGTACATATATGTACATAGAATCCATAACAGTCCACTAATGACAAGTTTGTATGCGAAATGACGCTTCTGGAGGGCTATAAACGCTAGCCTAATGGACTGCTTACATTTTGGATGTCCGACTGGGTGTCGTTGTTGTCGTTGTTGTTGTTGCTCGTTGTTGTTCGTTGTTGTTGTGGATCGAACGGATCAGGTTGATCGGTTGGAGAATCGGCTGGAACGGAACTTGCCGCAAATAGATAATGAGCAGTTTGGTAGCCATTCATGAATGCGTCGATCAACGTGGATCCTCCATTAATGCCGCCTCCCTTCCCATTACCCCCCCCCTCCCCTTATCCCTTACCCCTACCGACGACAATCCTTACCACCAAATGCGGCTATCGACCGCGCATCAAGATGAGCAAATTTGTTTTCGCTGGCGACAGTTGACTGCGGTGTGTGTGTGTGTATGTATTCTATCACATACATATATAGAAAGCGATCCATGATAATTAATATGTCGGCTCGGCATCTCCTTGGCATGAGGCACACGTTCACAGACTATCACGTGGTTGCTGTGTGCCAGCAAAATAATGAATGAAGTCGAAAACGGAAAATCACTTAGCAAAAGGCAAGATCACTTTAGTAAATAACAATTATCCTAGCACGATCAGTAAGCTGCAACTGACCTCGACCCGCGTCTAGTGATTGGTGTAACAGGATGATTAAAATTATTCCACTAGTCGATCGGTAATCGGAACGGTTAATATTCAGCAAAAAATGTATGCTCAAGTTCAATTTTTATTATAATAATACTTGTGATCGTTGTTCCCAGTGATCACCTGCTTTAGATAGAAGATGGCAGTGATCGACCTTTGATCATATAAAACAAATCAAATCGGTTATCGGTGCTTCGAATGTACGTTGACATTTATCCAAAACAGATCACTTACTCATCGACATTGTCACCGCTGCTTAGCCAGAGACCGGTGACTTCCAAATCCCGCGGATATTTGGCTTTTAGCCGAATGACGTCAAAGGAAGAGCGTCAAAAGAATTTTGATTGCTCTTTTTTTTTTTTGTTGTGTTCGATGGGAAGAAAGGGCGACAAGGGCTGTCGCAGCTGGCAACAATGTAAACAGTGGGAACGACATTTTCTAGACATGTGTGGCTTAAGCTATGTCAGGCGCCCACCTCCACACACGCACACACGCACACACGCACATACACACAGAAACAGCCGCCCACCCCCATTCTACCCGCTGGCTGAAACTATGCACATGTGGCACGCATTAGCAATAGAAAACCGAGAACGACGCCCATTTGGCAGTCACATAAGTATGGTTAGGTGTATGGCACGTACGCATCCCCACAGCGGATCTTGGGCTCAGGCCCAGGGGCAGGTTGGCCATAAAAGCGCACATAACACAGCGCAGCGTGACAAGGAGCATTTAATTGCCTGCTCTTTAGCTGACATTTAAGAGCGCATGTGCAACAGGTGCTCGCTCTCTTAAGCTTGCTCTCGCTGTCGCTCTCTCGCTCACTCTCTCTGTCTAGCCTGTTGAGTGCCAGGGCTTATTCCGTTTGGGTACAAATTTTTGCATCACGGACTGGCACGATCAACAGCTGTCTGCCAGGCACTGCCCCTGTCCCTGCCCCGCCCACCAGCTGAGCATTACAGCAATGTGGATCAAGTGCACGATGCGTGCGTGGGAGCGTCGACGTCGCTGCCGCCGTCGTTGGTATTCACCGAAGCTGAAGCTGAAGAGAGCGCGCTGCTTGTCGCGACGTCCAAGAACTGAAGCTCACACTCACATGTACAGACGCTATATAAAAGCGGATTCCGTTGCTGGCTGGCCATTCAATCGCACATATTAACTCGTCGCGTAGACTTCGCAGCAGCAGCTAACAGCACCAGCCCCACACCCTACCCGCCCCATTGCAAGCAGCGCGCGCGCACTTAATCAAATAATTTGAAATACACAAAACAACAAGCAGAAATTTACTAATTAACTAACCCAACAACAACAACTACAACGAAACCAAAAGAAAAATCCCCCAAAAGTCATCAAAATTTGCAGATAAAAAATTGTAATTTTTTTTCAAGTGCAAGCAAAATCGAGTAAATAGCAAAAGCAATCGAAATTGTAACAGAAACAGTAACAGAAACAGTAACAGTAACAGTAACAGTGAAAAGAAGTGTAAAGAACCGTTAAGCAGAACATACAAATGCAAACATGTGCCACAATTCGGGCATTGAAAGTGAACAGATCGAAAGGTACATGGCCTTCGGTCTGCCCCAGAAAGCCGTCAGGAGCGTAAAATACACGATGCGCAAGCGCGAAAAACAGCAGCGCAAGGAGAGGCAACAACAGCAGGACCAATCACAAAATAACAGCGATGTCGAGGACTTCAGCAACAGCGGCAGCAGCAGCAGCAGCAGTAACAGCGACAGCGGCACTGACGTTGATATCAAGCCTAAACGTTCTGTGCAGCAAAAGCTGATAGAAACGGAAATGGATACTGAGACAATTGCAGTAGCAGAAGTGACCGCAGCTAAAACTGAAGAAGGAGCTTCTGTAACAGTCTTAAAAAACAGTAAAAGCGACATGTTTAGTATTCCAAAATTCTGTGGACGTTTTCGTAAAATGCAAGAACAGCAGCAAGAGGAGCAGCAGCAGCAGCCGGATGCTGTAAACTCTCCGCACAGCAGCCCCATGACAACAGTACCAGCAACAACAACAACAACAGCAACAACACCAGCTGCATTAACAGCCCAACAACAGCGCAAACTCAGCTCCATGGAGCCATCGATGGATGATGCTCTGGCAATTGGCACTCAAATGACACGCAAATTCGCTGAACGTTGCCATTGCCTGATCGCACAGCTGCATGGCACCCGCCTGTACACGTGAGTCTCATTTAAATCTTCTTTATGCTCATTTCATCATGTGACATAATATATGTACATACATATGTATACCGAAGAGATACAGACGACAAATGGGCCGCTTATCAGTGGCATTATCACGGCGCTCGATCATGTCAATCACGCGAATGAAGATTACGCCCATTCGATTATTTCACACACACACACGCCTCTCTTTCTGCACCTTGTCGTCGTTCTCGGGTGTTTTCAGTTTAATTTCGCGTTTACATTTTTTCTACTGTCTGCTGTCGTATATTATGAAAACAGCCAATGGGTGTGACAACAGGAGCGAAGGGCAGTATATAAAAGCCACTAGAAATGAACTTGTAGCTTTTTAAAAGCTCGCACTTCGCGCTGCACGTGCTTGCATCGTTGGCCAGAAAGCTTCTCTCAAGTGGTATATCTCTTGAGGTTAACGGTGGGGGGAGTGGCTCTTGGGCTCGTCATGTGTTATCAGAATTTCTGATGAAATCTTTATCACGGCGCATGAAAACTGCTTTGAAATTAACAGCTTTTTGTTTATTTATTTCTTGTTTTTTAAATGAAACGTTAGCACAGTCTCAGAATGCTACGCAGCTTTGCAAAATGATTCATCCTGCGTGTAACGCCCCCTGATACACATATATATTTGCAAATTCAGATACAGGTAGCCAAAAAAACTGACGATATTTTCTTATCACACTTTATTTATAAATAATAATTAAGGCCTTGACCATAACTGTGACTCAACGAAAAATTCTGTGGGTGACCCATTCGCAGGGGACTATTATGCCGTTATCGGGCGCTTTCCAGTTAAAAAAAAAAAAAGCCTAATGACGTCGTATCTCTACCATATCAACAGAATTCCTGCCCACGGGGTGCAAAGTGCGAGCCGCTATGTCGACGTCACAGGCGACGTCGACGTCGGCGCTGCAGTCAGTGCCTGGCGGTTGGCAACGTTGGCGACACTGTTAATTTACTGAGTCAGCTCTCTGGGTTTGACGGCTTATCGTAATCGACGGCATCGCATTGTCAGCTTGGAGAGCAGCTGTTCAATTGAACAGCTGATTTACGATTTCGCTCTCAGCTTCGATTGAACCTGTGCGCAGCAGCAATGTGCCAAGCAGCGACAAGTGTTAAATTATCTGGCTGAGCTTCTCCCACAGTCGTTTAACATATGCAAGTGCTAGCACACACATGCACGTATCTACGTATGCGCGTGTGTCTGTAGTTTGCAAATTTGTTGTATTAAATTTAGTGACCATTGTCGCTCCAATTATTGTTGTGCAAATGGCAAAATACGAAAATACATATATGTATATGTACAATATTTGGTTGCATGCTTTTTAGCACGTACGCCACTTTCGACTCTATTCGCCGCAATGTCTACCGATCGACAAAGCAGCACCAGCAGCAGCGACGTCGTTAAACGTCACATACATACTCTACATATGATCTATGCCAATACGACAAACCAAATCACAAAGCGTATGCAAAAAAAATCGTAAAACAGACGAAACGCAACAGCAGCGCAGCGCAGCAGACGCAACGCAACGCAGCAAATGCGTAAGCAGCAACCGCAAGTACAATGTTCGAGCAACGCGTCGACCGTCGCGCTCTCAGTGCAAACCACTCGATGTTAGATAAGCGCTCATTATTGCTGCTACTGCTGCTTCTGCTGGTGCTGCTGTTGCTGTTGCTATTGCTGTCGTCGACGCTGCCTATCTAAGGGGGCAGCGGGAGGGCCGTGCTATAAATATTGGCAAGTGCAAAAGTTCGAAGCAAATCTAATCGCGGCTAAAAAAGGGAGGTGGGGCGGCACGTGTACGAGTTAATATATGCATTTGTATCACACATTTAAAAGCCCATAAAAAGGGTAACGATGTATTAGTTTTACATTGTAAGATGCATGCCCTAACACTCAGTTTAACATTACAGCAACAGCTTAGTTAACAGCTTTCTAACTCTAAATCTCTCTCGCTCTCTCTATGTCTATTTTTTAGTATCCTGACGCGTACCACGCAGCCAGCGCATTTGATGGCCATTTTAATATTATCCTTTGTGCTACTGACCGTTGGACCCGATCTCAGAACGACAACAACGACGATGCACAGCAGCCAGTTGGCAACAGCAGCGATACACACAACAACAACAACGACGCAGGCCGCCGCCGCTGCCGCCGCAGCTGCCACTCCAATGGTTGGCAGCACACTGGCAACGCTGGCATATCTGGGCGCATTCGCCACACACTTTGGCTCACAAATCTGGATGACCTTTGTCTCGGGTAAGTTTCCAATGCATAATCAGCGTCGCTGCCGCTGCTGCTGCTGCTACTGCTACTGCTGCTGCTGCTGCTGCTGCTGCTATTGCTGCAACTATCGTTCGCCATCTTCATCAATCATCAAATGTGTCCATGTCAATGTCTAACTGAATGTCAACCAAATCGTAGGCATTATCCATAAAGCCCGCCCACACACGCACCATTCGTTACTTATCTTTCTTCTTCTTTTCTTCTTGTCTATTACAGGCCTTTCGCTGTATTTCTCGCTGCCGCGTCACACCTTCGGCCAATGCCAGCAGATTCTGTTCCCCAAGTATTTTGCGCTGAATGCAATGCTGAGCATCAGCATGCTGATCATTTATGTCAAATACTTTCTGAGCGGGTGGACAACGGCGGCGGGTGTGCAGATGGGCACACTGGCACTGACCGCTGCCATCGAGGTGGTGGTGCGTTTATATCTGGCACCGCCCATGCTTCGACTGATGCACGAGAAGTATAGGATCGAGGGCGCCATCGGCAGTGGCCAGGAGGTGGGCAGTCTGGTCCAGGGTGATCTGGTCGAGTGTCCGCATTATCAGCGCATACATAAGGCATTCCGGCGCATACACATGACCATTGCCATTGGCAATATGATTGTACTCATGGCCACATGTCTGCAGTTGTATTTTCTGGCATTGAAAATAAGAATTAGCTAAGACGCGAACCACTGGGAGGCCCAGGCAAAGGCCGCAGCCGCAGCAGCAGCAGCGCTCACATTTTCGGGCAGCGCCTGAAAGGCTGCCACGGGTTTTTGTTTTCTCCCTCATGCAAAAAGAATTTATAAATTTAATTTGTAGCGCAATTAAGTCACCATGACATCACACACACGCACGCACACACATACACGCATATAAAAGTTGATATTGTATTTTACTGTCAATGATTGTCTCAAATTAAATTATTAACTATATTCGCGTAGTTTATTAGACAATATATTTATAATAACCACATCAATAACAATTATCCCATGCATATACCACAATAAACTAGCTAAACGAAATATCGAGCTCAGAAATAGCATAAAATCATTTGTGCAACATTTTCAAATTGTTTTGAAAAACCTGTGATAAGACTCACCCCGCCTATAACTCAAGACCCCAGCCCATTTCCCAATCACAACACATACACACAAATAAACAATCACACACTCACGCACAAACACACTTAAACACACATACACATTTTGTAGTTTAGCCGCGTAGCCAATAATTTACACACAATTGTTAATTAATAGCATTTAGTAATGAAACATTTTTTTTTTCAACCCAATTTTTTTTTCTAATCATAAATTATCGAAATTATTTATTTGTTAAGGTTATGTGCATTTGTTTTCGCAACTGAAACTGAGAAAATAAAAAAATTCAAAGCAAACAAAAATATGAAATAAAAAAACAAAAAAAAAAAAACAATAATAAATACAATGTATTATTACAAAAAAAAAAAAAAAAAGTCTTTTAATTTGAGCAAAGCAAAAGATAAAAATAAAACTGATTATAATTTTAGGGTATATTCAACATTTGCTTAAATCGGTTGCGAATTAGAACACAGACTTTAAGCAGCTGGAAAAGCAATGCAAAATTTACCGTTTACCTTAGTGTCAATGCGATACCCTGCAAATATAGCTCACTATGAACAAACTTTGTTTTTCTAACTATCTTATTCTAACGGGCTTGACTAGAGCAGGAATGTCTTCGAAAATCTATCTGGAATCGAGCCTATTTTTAAATATCTGGACCAAGCAATGCAAATACGAACTACATTATACTCCGACTCAATATTGGGGCAAGAACCTGTGTTCCACCCCCACTGGAAGCGAGCAAACCGAGATAATATACATATTCCACAACTTGAGAGCTGAAATCCCCAAATTTAACATCCTTGACAAAAAGACAACGACCACGACCACATTCGCCAGTTTGAAAGTCGCTGCTCTGTAATTACAGTCTTAGAGTAACAACCAAGTGTGCAACCAGAGAGTATTGCACAGTCGGTTGCGTCCAACTGATACGTTCTGACAATGTATCAAAACAAAGTTTTGGTTTATAGCTAACTTAGGCTTTCTTTGAATCAATCGAATCAGAAATGAATCACAGAAAAAATCACCGAATATATGCGGGGTGTACATATAGTTTAATTCTCGATTATCCGGAACTTGTTTAATTATTTTTTTGAATATTATTAAAATTAATATTTGGAATATTTATCGGATTTTTCGATTATCAGCAATGATATCGCTTTCGAGTATCACAGATAATCGAGGATCAACTGTATATGGTATCGATAACTCCATTAATCATTTTCCAGTGTTGGTAAGTAGTGTGTAAGCCGATTGAGTGTTCACTTACCGCTTCAATTTCCTGATCGAAACGCACTGGACGCAGCCGGCAGAGCACCACAATGAGATAGATAAAGTTGATGCCAATGCCAAGCCCGGACCAGAGCACCACATCCGGAGTGCACTCAATCAGGTAGCCGTACATGCCCATCATGATGCACCCAATGAGCAGGGTGGCGCGCATCCAAAGCGAACCAAACGGACCGTGCGGCGCCAAAAAGGCCAGAAAGAGAAAGGCCCAGCCCAGCTGAAAGTATAGATGATGCGGCTGCTGCCAAATGAGGCACTGTTCGATCGACCAGTCTCCGGGATTAATCGAGCGCAGGGTGCCATTGTTATCCCAGGTGATGGTGCCACTGGCGGCACTGGTGCCCGCCGTACTCTGGGCTATCAATGTGCCAGCGGAGGCTGCAGCCACAGCGCTGCTGCCAGCACTCGCTGCGCCGCTGCCGCCGCCACCACCGCCGCCCACACCAATGCCCATGCTGGCGCTGCTCCCGGCACTGTTGATCAGTGCGCCAACTCCGACGCCGGCCGCACTGCCTCCCGTGCTGGGCATGCCGTTGATCTTTGTTCTCTCGCTCTCGCTTTCGCTTTCGCTTTTGTTCTCGTTATCGTTCTCGCTCTTGAACTCGTTCTCGTTGTTGTACTCGTATTCGTACTCGTTCTTCTCTTTGCCCACTCGTTGCTCAGTCTACTCGCTCTCGGCGTTTTGTATTGTTTGTTTGGTTCAGCAATTGGTTGTACAGTTGGTTGTTGTCTCCGCTAATGCGTATGTTGCCTTCACGTTGAGCTCTCGCTGCTTTCTGCTTCTGCTACTGATACTGCTACTGCTGTCCGCTACTACTACTGCTGCTGCTGCTGTCGGCTTCTTCCGGTTTGGGTCACATCGTTGCATATTTCACCCAAGGCACTTTAGCTGCAATTAAAGTGCACAAAAGGCAATAGAAAGGCCATAATTAAAAATCGATTGAAATCAATTAAGCTCGTTAAACGTTAATCCTAAATGTTGGGAGAAAACTCAGCTGACAGCAACTGAACATCGCCCATTAAAGCAAACAGCTGCTTTCAAGTCTTCTAAATAATCGAATTTCACTAACGAAATGCTCAAATTTCACAACAGCTTAAAGCTTGAATATATTTACTTAACTTTTTATATAACACCATCTCTTATATATCATATCTTGAAACAATATTTAAGGGTGTTAATTAAAAACTTAATACATACGTTAACTTTTTATTCATTTACAAAATGATTCTGCCCTGCATGACAATTCGTTCACCTCGTATTAATAACAAAACATTTACAAATTTGGGCACCTTCATTCCCTCTTCTTTAGACGGACATTTCGTTTGAGCAGAGTTTGCACTCTCTTTACTAGCCAGAGAGCTACAGAGCTACAGACACCAAACTTGGTATTTGATTTCTGTATTTCGCTTTTCGGATCCATTCCATTAACCAGCTGGACTCTTGGTTTTCTTGGCTTTATTGTTATTCCAACAGTTTTAACGCAAATCTATCAATATCTATTACTACTATAACAAGCAGCTGCTATGGGAACATTTGTAGAATATTCAATTGTTGGAGAGAATTGTAAATTATAATATAATTCATTTTATTTCAGAAGCTTAAAGGTTATAACGTTCTTAAGCCTAAGTCGCTTTTTTAACTGTCCATACTAAATATTCAATAAATTGACCCAATAATTTATTTGATAAGAACTGAGCCGGTAACACTTTTTAAGATAAGTTTATCGGTGAAACTGAAAATAGACATTTATTTATATACTTTATTAATATTAAAGTATAATCTTTGATAAAAGTCATAACATTTTATAGTCAACATAGAAACTTATCGGTCAAATTCCTTCATTTCCGTTTATGTGCTGATGTGTGCTTATGCCGAATGTAAAGATATCTTCGGCACACCGAATATTAAATACCCTTGTTCACATTTGCCTTACAGTTCTGCAGCTATGTGAGCATTTTAAAATATCGTGAAAAACAGAATAATTTCCTATGGCCTATAATAACAGTTAGTCGATTTCTCAAATATGACTCGACTTCGAGCGGACAAAATCTGTCTATATATATTTAATATAATAATGTAATTAACTGCTAATAGCATAGAGATATGCACATCCCAAAGCTATCATTTATTGATTAATTAAAGTAGAGTATTTAAAAACATGATCTTAAAGTCATTATATCAATTTTAAGCTGAAGGCCTCGAGATAAGTGTTGATCATAAAGACCAACAACAACAAGGCATAAACGTCCATGTAAGCAGATCCAGAACCTTCCGGTTCTATCATCAGCAGACTTAGCTACCGACTCTTGATTTTCGCTTTAACCACTTGAGAATTAAAAGCGACTATAAGACTATAAAGCCAAGGTATGTCTTGTACGTGTACCCTGGGGCATACCCCATGCAAAAGAAGTCCATTTTCTATTAACGAAACAATGGGTATCATAATTTCGTGATGAAATGCGCAATGCTTAGAAGGAGATGTCCCCGACTTTATAAAGTATATAAGTATATTATATATAAGTAACAACAGCCGAGTTGATATAGCCATGTCCTAATGTACGTCCGTCTGTCTGTTTCTTTGCAAACTAGTCTCTCAGTTTTAAAACTACCGTCTTGAAACTTTACGACATATGTCGGAACCGGTCGGATCGGATCACTATATCATATAGCTGCCATAGGAACGATCGGTCGAAGAGTTTTTTAATCCGAAAGCAAACGAGCGCGAGCCACATTCGGTTTTGCTGGAAGTTGTTTTAGGGTATCCCCTAGTTAGGCACTCCCGACTAGAGCATACTTACTGGTTTTTTATCAAGGTATCTTGAACCAATTCGGCATGTCTAAGTTTCACTATGCTCCCTACATTTGTGCAAAATCTTATCAACATCGGAGTCCTATATCATACAGCTGCATTAGGAAATAATTCTGTTTTCCAAAATATTTTCATCAAACTCAGCATTTACGAGCTTTACTATCTGTCTATCACTCTCATGTCTGCATGTCTGCCGAAAGGCAAATGTCTACAAGGGTATTAACTCTGCCGGAGATATTCCAACTTGTTCGTTTTGAATACAGATAGTGTTCTAATTAAACGAAACCGGGTGTTAAGTATAATTATTTATTACCATATTCGTGTGGATCTGTTCGTTCGTTCTTCTAATTTTTATACATATTTGTAGTTTCTTAAAAACTAAAGTTTTTCCTGCCTTCCGTCAAAACTTGTTGTCATATATTTAAAGAACATAAACTCGTAGAGGCAGTTAATGACGGAATGACCCAAAAGTTTCAACGTAGAACAAAACAGTTGCATTTTGTTATTAATGCATTTATGTTGTTGGACTTTGTTTGAAAAAGACAAGTTTGTCGCGACAGACAGTTCAGTATCATGTGTCTAGTTGTGGAAAGAATTTTGTTTACTTTATCGAGCGTCATATCAACAAAAAAGAAACTAATTGAAATCGGAATTGAGAGATTTGAAACAGCATTTAGATACCTCAGGCATGTTTATTGTCGGAAAATGGGGAAAATAAAAACCAATATAAACAGCATAAAAGGCAAACTAAATGTTTTTTTTTAGATGTGTTCATATAATGAGCACAATTTATGTTGTTGTCATTTTACTAAGCTTTATGGAAATCAATCATTCGCAGAGAAATTGAGAAAATGATTTTCTACCTAAGTCAATGACTAGTCAATAAATTTACTTTTCATTTGACTCGCAACTAGTTTCTGAGCGTAGCTCGAAATAAAAAACAAAAAACTCTTGACTGTAACCCAACTTTCCTCAGAGTTTTCCCTTTTTCCTGCGGGAAATCGTCTGAAATATGTTACCTATCTACGAATTCTTTCAAACAAAGTATTAAATTTCTATAATTTACTTATTTTTCTAATATTTTTGAAAGTGGGTTAAAAGGGGTAAATTGTTGCTGTGCAAACGTATGTAACAGGCAGAAGGAGGCATCTCTGACCCCATTATGTATATATAATCTTGTCCAGCATCAATTGCCGAGCTGATCTAGCCATGTCCGTCTGTCTGTCCGTCCGTATATATAAATGCGTCGATTGCTGATTCTGATTCGTTGATTCTCTTGGCCAGATATCGCACATTCTAAGCGCTAGAATCTTCAATTCAATGAGTAGTTCAATAGACTACTCATGACTTCCTTTAAGAATCGGGCACCACAAATTTTAAAAATGTATGTACTTTTTTAACCAATAGTTTTTTAATCTTGCCCTTTGTGAGCGTGGTGTCAATTGCTGTTTCAAATCCAAACGATACAATACTCTAGTTGGGAGTCTAGGGATACCCTGCATACCCATATAAGGACAAAGGACACATATACTGGCACATACAGTTGCTGCGGCTGTGCTGCTTCTTTATCTGCGCATGTCATTTTTTGATAAAGCTTCAAATTTGCATATCCTGAACACATTGAGTATTTTGCGTTGGTAGAAGTTTCAGGATATCTCCTAGTTGAGCACTCCCGACTAGAGTATTCTTAGCCGTTAATCTTAGAGTGCTAATGTCGGAATATCTTTATTTTCTACAACTATCAAAGCTCTAAACTAAAGATATATTTAAAAACTTGAAACCGTATTCATGTAGTATATTCTATAATACAACAAATTATGATGTATCTAGTCGTTTTTCTCAGTGTACAACAGAAAAAATATTTTTATTTTTTTTTAACTTTATGATTTGTTACACTTGCTTGTAATTGATTTGTTTCTGCAGAGCAGAAATTTTGCACAGATGGTTCTTTAGCCCTCGCATTTGAAAAGCTAACGAACAGCTTTTTAGAAAGGTCGAAAAGCTGCTTTGATGGCTCAGCATCTTAACGGCCATAAATCATTTATGATGTGATGTCTGGAGTGTATCAAGACCCAGCTCTGGACGACCGTCTTCTCCGCCAAGTGATTGGCCCAATTGAACGTGATCGGAAACATAGTCAAATGAATTGTGGAAAGTCGCTCATATGGCCCGCTAATAAGCTAGTTGAAAGCCATAAAGGCAGCACCCTTAGAGACAGACTAAAAACAAACAGGTTGTGCGTTTGACCCAAAAAAATAGGGTCAATCCATAAATGCTGAGGAAGAGAGCAGTCGGAGGGGCGCCCATAAGAGTTGGCCAAATAGCCAAATAAACATTTCCGGCATTAACATATGTACATATATCCCACTGGCTGAAACGCAATGGCCATAAAAGACACCAGTGAAAGGCAATAGACAGAGAGCGAGATAGAATGAGAGAAAAGGAGAGAGAGAGAGCGGGAGAGCGGGCGGGCGTGTTTGAGGAAGCTTCGAATAATCAATTTATGACAAAGTTCGTGGCCATATTCCGGCCTTTATTAAAAGCGGTCAGACCGAAGGCGCACCGCAAAGAACAACAACAACAACAACAACAACAATTGTTGATTACTCAACACTTTGCATATTGTGGTTGTAGTTGTTGCGGTTGTTGCGGTTGGCCTGGTTGATTGAACCTAGCACCAAGTGACACACACACATGACAAAAGCCAAAGCCAACACCAACGCCTCCTGCGGCATGGGGGTGTGCAGCACACACACACACATATATATATATATATATATATATATAGATTGTATATATATATATATATACATACACATCACATGCATATGTATGTGTTTGTGTGGACTGAAAACAAGAAAATGGTCAAAGCAGATGAAGTCATCGCATTTTGTTGCCTTGAAAAGCAACCAACAATCATTTTGCGATGGCTCAGTTCCCACTTCGTGGGTTGGTTGCGTTGATGTGTGGTCAACATATACACACACACACACACACACACATACACACTGATAAGTATGTACATAAATGTTCATTTGTGTTATACAAAGCAGGTTAAATGGATGCCAACAATCAAACTTAAAAGTTTGCTCATACTGAACAAAATTCGAACCAAGACGCGTTTCATAGTCGATGTCAAAGTCCATCGCAATGCACTTCCCCATCATAACTTTACTCTCAAGCAAGTAAGAATGCTCTAGTTGAAAGTAACAGACCAGGAGATACCCTGTACCCAATGCCAAGCTGTCGATAGATGGTACTTTACTTTCCCTCTACACATACATACACAAAAAACGGCTGAGCCTCTTCTTCCTTTTGCCCTGCGTCGTTTATAGTCCGATCCTTATGAAATTTTAAGTCCAAGGTTCTACCTCTACTGAAGAGTTTTTTGCAAATTATTGGTGTAATCAGGGGAGGTATCCAAAAATGAAATATTTATAATCTACATAAACCATACGAGAACCTGCATACCCAGTTGGCAATGTTTGAGTATAAAAGCGTATCGACAATTCGTTGCCCCATGAAATATTTCATACTTTTAGTTAAGGCAAATTATGTGGCGACGCGTCGTTAGAAATTACAAATTGTCAGGTTAACAAATCAAACCAAATAAAATGGCAAACACGCTACGGAAAAGGGAAAAGACAAACCGATATATTCAGTATTTTATCAGTCAAAGGTATCATTGGTATTTAAAGCAAGAATTTATTAATTTAATTTTAGTTAAGTGAAATTTAGGGGCTGATCAAATTTGGAGTTGAACAAAAACGTATTTCGATATCAATTTGAATCGATTTTTTTATCGATGATCTGAAATAAACTCGGACTGTGCGGGCACTAGAAGAAGCTAGAAGAAGAAATTGACGGATTTTTAATGGGTTTAGGGTTCATAAATTTTCCGATAAATTGTGCGCGGTTTAATTAAAAACTTGTCAATTAAAATTACTTTAAAGACAACCAATTTTCGGTTGTTCCGATCCAAGCTGTGTATGTCTACGGTCTGATGCGGAACTAGTTCCAATTTTCATTTTTGTATATTATCATGATCTAAACCGGTTTCGAATCATACGAACTTTCTAAGCCCCAATGAATAGATCTAGATTAAGTTTTAGCCTCGCACAACTGAGAGAACAGTTCCGAAGAGAGACGGATGCGGTTCTTTTCACTGGTTAGGAATATATGTATGTCTGTATATATATATATATATACATGTCTGTCTATCCTAACTTAATGAATGATTGATGAAAATCTGAAACTAGGAAGCTGCGATTCTTACTGTAGTTACCTTATGGGAAAAAGGTGCATAATAAGTGGTTTTGGGTAATTCCATCCGAAAGTTTGAAAAAATATCCAATAGCCATTGTGATTTTTTTTTGGTTGCCATTCTGAGATGAAAATTGCGGTTCAAAGGTAAGTAAAAGGTGAAATTTCTGATTCAAATTCATCTCCAAGGATCCAAGGGGTGGATTTTACGATTAATTCAATCGCAGTTTTAGAAATTCCACCCGCAACTGTGGAAAATTGGCGGGAAACGGTAGGACGCCTCTTTGGATGACAAATGCTGGTCTAAGGTTGTATGAACTAAAGTTTATTTTTCGACTTGAAGCTTCACACTAATGTGTAGAACACAATAATTCCAATATTTGATTCTTCATTCAAGGGACTAATTTTCAAATATATATGTAAAATATACTTTGGGACGTGTAGTTCAAGATATTAAGCGCACATTAAAGTTTTCCAATTTTGATGTCCACAAATCGAAAGCGAAAAAACATTTAGCAAGGAGGTCATTTATATTCCATAAACGTTTAATTATATGGACTTTTGAATGCCGCTGCTGAAATTTTTGATGGAGACTCATGTGTTTCTTGTGGCTTTATTGTTAACAGCATTGGGCAAAGCGCGGTGCGCTGTGTTGACATGAAACATTGGAACTGGCGAAGATGTGGCTAGCAAGGCAGCAAGCAGAAAGTGAAACGACACGACGACAGATTTCTTACAATTTCCGTTTCCCACGAGTAAACAAAAGAGACAGCACCGATACTGCTGTTGTAGTAATAATAATAATAATATTTTCAGCAGCAACTGCTACAGACGAACACAATGTTTTACAGCTGCGAAATGCAATTTTTTTTTTTTTTGGTTGTTATTGGAGCGAAAGCAAAATGCAGCAGACCAATAAAAATGCTCTTAGCGTACTCAAAGGCCCCGCAGGGCAGGCCAACTTCCATATGTCTATTTATTTTTATGGAAGCAAGGTGCAGAAAATGCTCGGTATACAACCAGAATTCTTCGCACTCAAAGTCTGATCAAAGAAATTTGTGGTTTATGGTCAAATTTGCGGCTATCAAGAGTTTTAGGTGGAACTGAGCAAAAACTATTAAACTAACACTGTTAAGTTCCAAAACATACAGATGTATACTGCTTTAACATTTGCATGCATAACAGAACTGTTAAATGTTAATTACATAGAAATGTTGACTTGAAAGATTGTATTGCTGGCATTTTACTGGGCAATAACTATAAAGCTGGTACTGTTAAGTTCTAAAACATACAGATGTAAACAGTTTTAACATTTGAATTCATAACATAAATGTGAAAGGTTAGTTACATAGAAATATTACTCGAAATATTTTATTGTCATTAAACTTATACTGTTAAGTTCCAAAACAAACATGTGGCTATAGTATTAACATTTTTGCTTAACAGAACTGTTGAATTTTACACAGACATTTTGATTTTAAATATTGATAAACTGTTCCTTTACTGAGCAATAGCTATTAAGCTAATACAGTTGAGTTCCAACACATGCTGCTGGACACAGTATATACATTTTGTCTTAACAGAACTGTTGAATATTAGTTGCATAGAAATGATTACTTGAAATATTCTATTGCAAGGGATTTCAATAAACTTTTATAAATTTGCAGTGATTTTGAATAATATTTTGTGCAGATAGGTAAATATTTAAATGCCATATGCGTACTTTCCGAAGCAAGAAACAAAAATGACAAACTAGAAATAAAATGCGGCTGAAAATTAAAATTTTAAAACGATATTCCTAGCTACATATGAAAGGGTATGGCCAGACTGACTGATTGGGGATCAACAGAACACAGAAGCTGAAATAAGAACTCAAGCATTCATTTGGATCGAATATCAGCACGAAGACAGGGTTTAGAAAATGCAACCTTCAATGTGGGGAAACGGTGGTCAAAGTTGAAAAAACTTTAACAAGATCGCAGCCAATGCTTCGCAACTGAGACATCATGAACCTGCGGGGATAAGAAGTATGAGCGTCAGACTTACAAGCGGAAGATCGCTGGTTCAAATCCACCAGCAATTCTGGCTTAAATTCGCCCAATTATACATGGAATTTAGATGCGACATGCCTTTTCTACATTTTCTTCCTTACTATTTCAAGTACTAGTAAAATATCATACTTTTTCGACGAATTTTTAAAACATTTCTAATAAGTGGCAACCCTGATTGCTTTTAACAGTAACTGTAAAAAGCACACTGTTAATGTAGTATAGTTAAAATAATGTTGAGATCTAGCGTTAATGGGCGAATCCCTATAAAAATCCGCGAAAGTTGACGCTGCCAATAAACAAAAACTACAACTTGAAATTTTTGACAACGTTCGCTATCTCATTTTGCGGCTAAAATCAGTCAGCGCTGGCAATATCATTAGCAAACAGTGAGAGGCAAATATTTTCCATCATTATTAGTAATTACATGTAAGCGTTATCTACTCGGAAGTGCCCGACTAGAAGATACTAGAGCCCATCGACGAGCTGCCTTCACTAACATTCTAGTTTTCTGCCATACACAAACATACGAGCTATGGAAATGGCGTAAGTTATTGATGAATAAAAAAAACGTATACTGTACGAGCTATTGGAGGAACTACGATTAAAGTATCAAGTCTCTAGTGTTGATGGGCTCTAAGACGACACACGGACAAGGTTAGATCGACCCGGCAAGAAAATTTATACTTTATAGGATCGGAGAATCCATGTTTCTACCTGTTACATACATTCGCACAAAGCCAATATACCCTTTTTACCCATTTTCAATAGGTATAAAAACAACAGAGGCCGAGTATATGTATGTAAATACCCATCACACGATTATTTCAGTTGTCAGCTGTGTTGGTGATAACGGACGAGACAAAAACAACATGCAACACTTATAGAACAACATCTACAGGGTGCCGAAAATTGAATACGATTACAGACATTTGAAGAACTTATGTGCAATATATATAATGTTCTGATCCTAGGCACTCAATTTCGATCGAGTGCTCCAATAGGAGCAATTGGGTAATCCGAAAATTAATAATTTGTGAGTAAGTTCAATTTTCTACCGATCATGATCATGGCACGTGTCTGATATACCGACTCCAATATATATATGTATATATATATGGGGATAGGTTTTCTGGATTCGCGCTATATTCTGTTGGTTTAATATCTGGATACATTCGGTTTTATTCTCTTGATAAAGTTGGTTACCTTGGTACAATGTTATAATTCCGTTCTTATAGTTAACGCACGTCCGTCCACTTCGGGAGTTCGAACCCAACTCTGCTGCCTATTTGCTCCTGTTACCATCCCTTCTGTTACACAACAGACGTTTAACATTTTATCGGCCGGTACAGGCTCTCATCGATATCTCTATCTGGCAGAGTTGCCAGCCCTACATATATATGCCTGCAGCAACAGGACCATGCTCTGTGAAGATCTAACTTCAGAACTGGACGCGTGTTTAAACTTAATCCGATAGTCATTTTCTTGTATTAATGAGTAAAGAACAAAACAGAGTATAATGCATCTATCGAAAATAGCGGAAGGATAAGAAAATAATGCCATGAAAGATTTATCAAGAATTTCTAGGATCTCCAGATGTTTACCGTGATTAAAATAAGAAGGATGTAAGAATCATGTGTATGCACATTAGCTATATCTTATCATTATAGCAATGATACGCGATTTTATTTAATTGTCTGCAATCAGTACAAATTATATATTTCAACTATATATAAATAATAATTAAGTTTTTATCAAAATTACGTTCGCATTTTATTATGGTTCTCAACAAAAAGTCCAATTGATGGACGCATTCTGAAAATAAATTATTTGTTATTTATTTATTATTTTTTTAAAGAAAAGAAGCACAGAGTAGGTCAGTAAATGATTTTTTACAAATTTGTTTAGATTTCGTTTTGTGCAAATGTATGTAACAGGCAAATGGAAGCAACTCCGACACTAAAAAATATACACATATATATTTTTGATCAGAAAGACAAGCTGAGTCGATTTACCCATTATCGTCTGTGTGAACACGTCAATTTCGAAATCTACAAAATTATAAGCCCAAATTTGAGATATGTATTTTTGTATACCATACGCAGAACGAATACGAACACGTAGTAAAAATGTCTTTAAAGATTGGAAATTGAGAAAAATCGTTTTCAGAAGAAAAGCCGTGCAGTAGAAGATCATAAAGATCGGACAATAAGCTCCGAAGCTACTTAGGAATGCATTTTCCATAGTGTGGGATATATGTGTAATTTTATTTAAATATGTATGGAAAGAATCTGAAATCTTGTCTTCGAGTCGGGCACTCCCGACTATAGTACTCTTGTTAAAGCTATTTATGTAAACATAATTAGCGATTTTGTACATTTTACATATTACAATTATAGCGACAAATATGGAGCTAGAAGCGATCTTGTAAATGTTCCAAGTGCTGCTGGTCCATTAATTAGTCGGTTAACCGATTCAGAAGTTAAACATATCTGATGAAATATGCTTTATACGCATATTCGAGACTACGCCTTAAGGCGTTTACACAATGAAACTTGTTGTAGCTGTTGCCTTGCATCGAGAGCTCAGTTCAGATTAAAAATCTCGCTTAATATTCCATGCAAATTTTCCAATCAGCAAGTTGCACACAAGGCACCAACAAAGCCGGTCTTTGCTTTAGTAGACATTCCCAGCCACACATACATACAACGTATACAGATACATATACAAATATATATACATATATATACATATATGCATACTTTTGCAGTTACTACAAGCCAGCAACGGCTTGTAAATGCGAACACCCACACAGTAGCTCAGCTTATGCTCGAGGGCTTCATGATATACTAATATATGTGTATTCACAAATGCTGATAATAAAAAAACACATTTTATGGATCTATGGCGCTATGTTTAAATAATTATCTGTAACTCTATTCATTAATTGAATATGTATGTAATGAGAGAGAGAGAGTGTAATAGGAATTATGAATTCCATTTGAATAGCGCAACTTTTAGTATCAGACCACGGAAATTGTTAAAATACAATGCGTTCAATAAAAATATTCGATGTTTGAATAAAACCTTTTTATATTTTTCGTTTTTTAATACCTCGATCTTTGTAATATCTTACTTGACATATGTTTCCCTACTTGAAATTTGTATCACAGAATTCTCTATCTGATCTTAAGAATCTTATGTGTCGGGCAAAAATATTAAAAAAAACGCACTTAAAACTGATAAAACTGGTTAAAACAAATCAAATTTAATAGCTCATTTTTGAGAAAAAATAAAGAGGAAATCAATTGTTTGTATCCTTGTATGTCCATAAACATATATAGTAGCTTTATCCAAGGGAAAAGTAAGCAAATATGGCATATTTTTTCGATAATATTTACCAAGCGGAATTTCAGACAAGTAAGCTCCTAATCCTTTTGAATCCTTGTGACTTATGGCCGTTGCGAAAACAAACCGCTAGGGATGGGACACAACATGCAGCTACATTCACACAACAGTCGCGTCTATGTGTGCTTCTTGCAGCCCTGGTGTGTTACTATGCACACATACACACAAAAGCACACACGCGTACCGAGAAGAAGAACAACAACAACTTCACATCAATTGGCTGCACAACAAATGCAATTGGCTCGCGTGGGGCACATGCGAGGAGTGGTGCAGTGTGGAATGAGGTGCGAGTGACGGCTAGCGGGGAGTGCGTTGAGCGGTGAAGTTGGTGCTGCTTCTTCTATGGCACATATTATAGCACTCTGTGTTTTTTTCTATTCGCGTGTGCGTGTGCATGCAACTGCCACCACCACCGCCGCCACCGCAGCACCACCCGCTTGGCCACGCGTTGATGTTCGATTTTTCACCATTCTTGAAAATTGTATGAGCTGCATGTGCATGCCTCTGTCTGTATGTGTGTGTATGTTTTTGTGTATATCGTAATCAGTTTGATTTTGGCCATGCACTGCTGCTGTGGGGACTACCCCCGTACCCACACCCATCTCATATATATATATATATACCTCTAGCTACTTACCACATTGAGTCGTTGTTGCACTTCGTGTTGCTGCTTCAATTGTAGGCGGTGTCCCTGCGCTGCATAACAGTTGACATATTTGAGCGATATTTATTAATTTATAATTTACTTTTAGCACGACCAAGTTTCAATTGACTACAAGCACACGCACACTCATACACTGATTCACACGCATATGCGTTAATCAAAAAAAAAAAAAAAACAATTAAAAAAATAACAACAAAAGATTACACATATCAGAAGCACAACATTGCTGTTAACTGCTGATGATGCTGCTGCTGCGGCGGCTGCCCTTCGCTTAGGTTATGTACACACAGTTTGACATTTTAACTAGTTTATATGTGTGTGCTGCGTGAATTTTCTAGTTAGTATGTGGCTGGGCAATAGCAAAAAGCTATTTCTGCGGTTTATAACATAAAACGCACTCGCACATACACACGTGAGCGCGCTTTGTTGTCAATTGCAAATTATAATTAAATTTACCAGTTGGAGCAAATGCGTGTCTTCAGCTGCCAAATAAAAAAAAACACTAGCACTTTAAAGTAAAAACAATAACAATAAGTCGGCAGAGCAGCGACGACGTCCGCGCGAGAGCAACGACAGCGACGACCAGACGACCGCGGTTTAATGAATAGGAGGTATGCATTGCGCAGGCCCCTTGTCGGCGTTGAAGCAAGAGAGTAAAATTGAGCTCCTGTGACGTCACAGCTTTATAGTTTCGAGTGCACGCGAAGCGGGAGGAAAACTAGGTGGTTTTATTTGGAAAGAAAGAATACAAATCTTAAGAATTATTTTCCACCAGCATAAGAATGTGCACATTGATTAAAATATAAAAGACAAACTACTCAAATCGTGTAGAACTTTGCATACATAGAGTTCATTTTTAGATCAATTAAAGACAAACACAAATGATCGATTTCAACAAACAAAATTTTAAATTAAATGATTGAAAAATCAATTGGATTTGTGCTTTTAATATTAATTGTTAAGTCTTAAAATTGTGACGACATGTGCAGGCAGAATGAAAGCGACCATCTTAACTCAATCGTGAGCGACGACTTTGTTATCGCAGCAGCAAAATGCTATCGAAACTGAACAGCGCACATCACAACAGCTGATCGTTTTCAATGCAGCCAAAACTGTATGATAACACAATGGAGCAGCGCACTTTTTAAATTGTTAATATGTATGCACTTATGTTATATGTATGTAAACAAACGCTCCTGCATGAATCAGAAGCGAGAATCATTTCAAACGGTAGTCGATGCTGGTAGGGCGATATTAATGTGCCAGCAACACAGCACTAGCAATCAGCACTGCATGAACAAAGGGCCCTGCATGTTCGAAACCGAGTCATTGGATTACAGCAAGTACATAATTGGAGAGAACGAATAAAAAAATTGCATGCTGATATCGCAATTTCATTGGGATACAATTGTATTCGACAATTATACGATGACGGTCATAATGGTTGGCGAGCCCTATTGGCTTGGTATCTTTCATTTAGCCGGACAGGAGGATTACGAAAAACTGCTCCATTGTCCTTTCCGCTAACGGATGTGTTCCTTGTCTATCTCTCGGTTGTCAGTCCTAGTTCCTTTAAGAATGTCAAACAAAAGTGGGTGCCCGACGTAATGCAGCGTTGTCAGAATACACCGTCCCTGCTGGTGGGCACACAAATCGATTTGCGCGACGAGCCAGGCACATTAAATCTATAAGCCAAGAACTAGCAGAAGTCCATGAAAACGGCGCGGGGCAAGAAGCTGGCCAAAGAGCCATAGGCGATCAAGTATTTCGAGTGCTTGGCCTTGACACGGAAGGGCGTGAAAATTGTCAGTGATGAGGACATTCTGGCCAAACTGGTGACTCCCTCTTCATAGAGGGTGTAACACTCTTCTTGACTTAGTCGCGTTTTTTTAAATATTCCAATTTTTGTTCCATATCACCAGATCTTGCAATGCCGTCATGCTAGAACCGGCAAACTCCTGCTCAACGCCTAAAATGGCAGGTACCATCGGATAATACTGCGCCCTTGTTGTTGACCTGGATGTGGCCAAAGACCAGTAGCAGGGTGTTTGTTGATAGATTTGAGATTTCAGCAGGTTCATCTAGATCTTGAGAGGAATCAATAATCATGTGCATATCCGTGCGTTCCTTCAGGATTTTATATGCAAATTTTATACAACAGTTGCTTATTATAAAAATAATTACAAATGCTTACTTATAAAAAGTATATGTACATATTTTTCCCGTTTTTCTCATTTTTGCTGAATATATGCGTCAATCCTATCCAACTGTTTACAAATAAACGTAAGCCGGTCAACTTTTGGGCTAGCAAGCTTTCTACTGATGCATCCGTAACGAAAAATTGGTGAAACATAAATATGCAGAATATTATATATGTATTTATATTGTTATTTTAAAAGTGAAACCAGGAATTAAAAGCTGATTCGCGCTTGATTGGCGAATTCAAATTTCGTGTCAGTCGTGTCGCTTCGAGTAACAAATTACTTATCGATAACTCGACACAAAAACGGACTCATCGATAACATTGCACAAATCTCGGGCGTCTAGCGAATTTTCATTAGGCTGCCACGAAGCTTCACCGCGTTTAGGTTCATACATTTTGTTTGTTTTTAAACTCGTTCTGCGCAGCAAATATAGCGCAGGTAATGTGCAGAATTGGTGTGTGGTTATTGTGCAAACCCGTGTGTGGAATTGCATGTAGTTTTACCCAGACAACCCAGTAATCAGCATCGAGCAAAAGCCGCACCGGCATTTCTTGGTAGCAGCAGAAAGCCGAGACAGAAACCAATACACCGGCCATGACCGTGGATACTAGCAATGGAAGCAGCGGAGGAGCGACGAAAGCACGGGGTCTCCTAACCTGGGAAAAACAAGAGCATCTCGTTAAGCTAGCGATACTTATTTTAGCCGCCGTTTTATGTGAGTATTTTGCGTGGGTTGCACAGCAATATGTACAAATTCAATTTGCGGGGGCGGGGACACAAGTAAATATGTAGTAGATGTATATGTATGTGTGTGTGGGCGTGAATTCACAAATATCGATAGAAACTCATTTCGAGCTGGTCAACACTCCCTAGAAGAAGAAATTTGTAATCGAAATATCGGAGCGAAGTTTTGTAGGTACGATAATAATTGGGTGCAACCAACTTAATGCCTTCACTTTTCTGCGTCTTGCAGCGTTCGCTACACGTTTGTTTTCTGTGCTGCGTTTTGAAAGTGTGATCCATGAGTTCGATCCATATTTTAACTACCGCACCACGCGGTTCCTGGCCGAACAGGGCTTTTACAAATTCCACAATTGGTTTGATGATCGAGCCTGGTATCCACTTGGTCGCATCATCGGCGGAACCATCTACCCAGGATTGATGGTTACATCGGCGGCCTTGTACAGGCTAATGTGGATGCTGAACATAACCATCGATATACGTAATGTGTGCGTATTTCTAGCACCATTCTTCTCCTCGCTTACCACGCTCGTCACTTATGCTTTGACCAAGGAAATACACGTGAGTGACATTTAGGTTAAAAACGAACACGTGCACGTGGGTCTGACATAAAATATTGTTGTTATTTGCAGAGCACTGGCGCCGGCTTGGTAGCTGCAGCGCTCATATCCATCGTGCCGGGATATATATCACGCTCGGTGGCTGGTTCCTATGACAATGAAGGCATCGCCATATTTTGCATGCTCTTTACCTACTATCTATGGATTAAGGCAGTCAAAACGGGCACCATATTCTGGTCGGCAATGTCGGCGCTTGCCTATTTCTACATGGTGTCCTCGTGGGGAGGTTATGTCTTTCTCATCAATTTGATACCGCTGCACGTGCTGGCACTAATGTTTACTGGCCGCTTCTCGCACCGTATTTATATAGCATATAGCACTCTATATTGCGTTGGCACCATTCTCTCCATGCAGATATCGTTTGTCGGCTTCCAGCCCATCCAGAGCTCCGAGCACATGCTGGTATGTCACATAACATTTGTTGTTTATTATAATTTGTGTTGCAAAATGATGATTACTTTTGTAATTCTTGATAGGAAGAGTATGAAACATAATGAGTACTATTAAAAAAAACTGATGTAGCATATTTTGTAAATTATTAATTAATTATTGAAAATGTCAATATTAATTCCTCATCTCTCCCTTTTTTTGTTCTTTTACAGGCACTGGGAGTTTTTGGTCTCTGCCAGATACACGCCTTTGTAGACTATCTGCGCTCGCGTATGCCAAAGGACCACTTCGACCTGCTCTTCAAGACGCTGGTGTCGAGTATAATTAGCCTGGTGTTGATTGTGGGAACGCTGCTAACACTAACTGGCAAGGTATCACCTTGGACGGGCCGCTTCTACTCGCTGCTGGATCCATCTTATGCAAAGAATCACATTCCAATCATTGCCTCTGTGTCGGAGCATCAGCCCACATCTTGGTCATCATTCTACTTTGATCTACAGGTAAGCCGTTTTATCAAAAATTGCAAGGCATCTGATTTGATGATGACGCCAAATACGATGTGAATGACTTGCGCCTTAAAGCAACCATTGATTACAAGCACTTTGATCGCTGAAACAAGTTAATTTACAATATTTTGAATTTCAAAGCATCCCTTGATTTTTGTATGTTTGCAATTTCAGATTCTCGTTTTTCTGTTTCCCGCTGGCCTCTACTTCTGTTTCTCGCGCCTGACAGATGCCAACATATTCATCATATTGTATGGCGTGACTAGCATTTACTTTGCCGGCGTCATGGTGCGTCTAATGCTTGTCTTGGCGCCTGTGATGTGTGTTCTTTCTGGCATAGCCATTTCGCATCTGTTGGCCAAGTATATCAAGTGTGTGGACACGGGCAGCTCCAAGCCCGCAACGGAGAGCAAACGGCAGCACAAGAAACTGGAACAGCAAAGTGGTGGGGTCAAGAGCGAGGTGGCCATTGGTTTTGTATCCATTATAACACTGATGCTTATCGTTTATACGCTTCACTGTACCTGGGTCACTTCTGAGGCCTACTCCTCGCCGAGCATTGTGCTTAGCGCGCGCTCCCACGATGGTGGGCGCATCATCTTTGATGACTTTCGCGAAGCCTATTACTGGCTACAAATGAATACGCCTGAGGTGAGTTGACAAAAGAGGAAGAGAGATGGATATATCGTTGTGTCTTTATTTCGCACTGGTGATGAATACAATTTGTATATTCTTGATAGGAAGAGTATGAAACATAATGAGTACTAACAAAATTTTGCTGAAAATGCGCATCTGCAAATCAATTACTGGATATTCAAACTATGTTCAAATTAATTCAAATTGCTTTCTGTTTACAGAATGCGCGCATCATGTCCTGGTGGGATTACGGCTATCAAATAACAGCCATGGCCAATCGCACGATACTTGTCGACAACAATACCTGGAACAATACGCATATTTCTCGTGTGGGCCAGGCAATGGCCTCGTCTGAGGAGAAGGCATATGAAATAATGCGTGAACTGGACGTTGACTATGTACTAGTTATTTTTGGTGGTTTGACGGGTTACTCGTCAGACGATATTAACAAGTTCCTGTGGATGGTGCGCATTGGCGGCAGCACAGATCGCGGTGCGCACATCAAAGAGAAGGACTACTATGCGGCAAATGGAGAGTTTCGTGTAGATAAAGAGGGTTCCCCCACGCTGCTCAATTGTCTCATGTACAAGATGTGCTATTATCGATTTGGGCAAATGTATACGGAGGGCGGCAAAGCGCAGGGCTATGATCGCGTGCGTGCCGCCGAAATTGGCAACAAGGACTTTGAGCTCGATGTGCTTGAGGAGGCATATACAACCGAGCACTGGCTGGTGCGCATCTACAAAGTGAAGGACTTGCCAAATAGAGGCGTCTAAATGAACCGAGTTCCCTCTCTCTCTCTCTCTCTCTCTCTTTCTTTATCTTTCTATCTCTGTTTCTATGTCTCTAACATATTCGCATGCATGTATTCTTTGATAGAGCTCTATTTAAAAACATTCTGTAATTTGTACATTCATTAAGCTTAGCTTTAATTTTAGGCTCACTGCTCTTTTTTTTTTTAATATTAAATCTTACATGAGTATTATTGTTATTCCCTGTGTCTGTCTCTCTCTCGCTCTCTCCCCCTCATAGTTGAGAGAGACTTTTAATTATACTTTATAAAGTTTCGTTTGATGAATCAAATACGAAGCAAGAGCATATTCTTAGGGTGTAAGCCAGCAAACTGATCGAAAATATACATATGTGAAAAGAAATCTCATGAAAATTATAAAACGTGCATTTTTATTTGTTGTTAATAAATCGAGAATAGTATTTATGGAAACTACAAAAGTAGGAAAGTGAATATAAGTGGCTCGAGTCCTTTTCGAGCCTATTATGTGTAATTGATCGTCTGTGTATATGTAGTTTATACTTTAAACGCCTCGATTTCTTCTATTGTAGTGGTTAGACTAGAGTGTTGCTGATCTCAAATACTCTTTATAGTACTACTAACCATACATCTAAGTCGACGGTAGACCAGAACTACACGAACATTTGTTCTAGCTTTCCGATCTAGTACCCAACTTTAGTTTATGATATTCAATTTAGTTTCCATGGGTAAAAAAATATTAGATATTGATCCAAGACTGTGGGCAAGCTAGTCTATCTTTAGAAGAGGGGCTATTGCCGAAATAACAATTTAAATAAAAACCAGTTTTTTTTAACCAAGGTTTTAACACGGATTTTGTCAAAAACGATATCTCCATATGAGAATTACTGCCTTATGGATATGATTGTCTCAACTGCAACGATGAAGAACAAATTAGTGCAAAGTCTTTTTTAGAATCTTATACAAACTATTCTATTGCAGAGGTATGTTTTTATTAATACTTTTTTGTATTAAATTGTTATTGCAAAAAACTATAACTTAAGTTAACATTTTACTTGTCTGTCAATCAAAAGATTTAT
This sequence comes from Drosophila montana, assembly GCF_035044405.1. Lineage (NCBI taxonomy): Eukaryota > Metazoa > Arthropoda > Insecta > Diptera > Drosophilidae > Drosophila > Drosophila montana. The sequence goes on along the minus strand of NW_026996559.1, from coordinate 2,675,818 downwards.
GGAGGAACCTTACGAAAGTAATAAACAACGATTAAAACAAGAAATGCAGCTATTTTTCTATTATTGACAGTTGAGATTATTTATTTATTTTTTGTGGACTATAACTTTTCCTGGGCATATTCAATTATTATGCATTTAAGAACTACAAATGAGAAAATGTAAGTTGATAATTTAGAGAACTTGTTTAATTGATGTGAATATCATCTTGTTGTTCATCGATTTCGATGCCAAAGACGACATCGGCGACGTCATCCTCGTTAGATTCGTTGCTGTGCTCATCGGCCAACTCCAGCCGGGCTATGAACTCATCCAGGCCGTCCAAAGATTCATAGACTTCTTGGGGCACTTCATCCAGTGTATTCCAAGCAACAGCATGTAATTCCGATGGGCGCGAGTCGGACTCCAGCTGCGTCTGGGCGTCCGGTCGATTCGAGCTGTATAGCTCGCGCAGCGTGGTACGTGTCAGATTTAACTCCCGCAAGCCGAATCCCATGCGCTGATTCGCATCCTCAGCAGCATGGCGACGCGCCGCCTTGCGGGCATCGTGCACCTGCTGCTCGGCTGAGGTGCGCACCACGGCCGAATTGTGCCTGGACGACCAGGTGCTGGAGGCTGACTTGCGCGTACGATTTATAATCTGGCGGCACTTGTTTGTGATGCCGCCAACAATCTCAGAGACAAGCGCAACGGCGCCCATAAAATAGCCAATGCCCATCAGCAGGAACATGCCCTCCGTGTCGGCGGTGGTCAACTGGCGCTCCTCCTGTATGATTTCACGCAGCGCCGAGCTGGCGCTGGCCTGCAGCAAGCGGCCCGTCGATGAACGTTGCATGTCCCAGCTGACCTCGTGGCCCAGCTTGATCATCAGTCCGCTCTCCTGGGCGGTCATAATCATCGAGTCAATCTTGCGTTTGTACACAGCATTCAGTGGAAAAAGGAAGCCAATTTGAAAGAGTGCAAAGCATTCCTCGCTCAGATGCAGTGCCGAACGTCGGGAGAGATTCCTGGCGAAAAGTGGGGAAGTTATAATTTATGCATAGTTTATGTTCCTCTCTAGTCCAGCGCTTATTAGCGAAATATATTTGACAAGTTCCAAATTTGTTAATCATTAGTAAACTTGTGAAAGAATGCAACCATGAAAGTTTAATAAATATGTGCTGATGTTGGGTCCATAAAAAGGTTTTTCAAAATCTTTTTCTAAATTTCGCCAGCGCCGACTTTAATAAACTTTAATAAACTTTTTAAAATAAATAACTACATCGCACTCAACTTCGAAACTGTCTCAAAAGGTAACTATAAAAAGTAAGATAGCTATAGGGTGTCACTTGGTTCTTCTCTGAGCCTCATACTATGGGAGATACGTGCCTAAATATCTTCGTTGCGTTTAGCCCGATCTTCATGAAATGGTCTGGTCATAAATATGCCAGCTAAATGTGTATAAATACCAAAGCCCAAGACTAGATCGCAATAGGAAGAACTCTCTAAAAAGCAAAGAAAAGTGCTATATCCCAATTTGTTCAACTCTAACTCTCATTTCCCTTGAGATCGGCGCTTTCATACATATTGACAAAGGGACAGACGGACAGACGGACAGGCATGGCTAGATCAATTAGCCTGATGCTGATCAAGTATATATATATATATATACTTAATAGGGTCGGAGAAGACTCCTTCTGCATTTAAATACATGTTAACGTAACCATTTTGTCCTATTTTTACCCAATCTCAACGGGTTCATTGTATGAAAAGCCTCCGCTTACTCAGTAGAATAGTTGGATTGGACGAGGTATTCCAGACGCGACCTTGACCCGAGAAAAGCATAATTCCAGAAAAAACTCTGCGTGACATTGCCAATACCTTCCTCCAGGGAGCCAACAAACTCCATTTTCTTGTATAGCTTCGCCGTGGGCTCATGTGTGGAGTTCTGAAACCAATTCTCCCAGCCACCATTATCTGAGAGTTGGTTTGACGGCATTACAGTTGAGAAACCAAAGGACGCCAGCCAGATGGATACGTACCCAGCGTGCATACACGAAAGAAGAGGCCAAGCAAGTCCAAGACGGAGTCAACGGTGTCCGGGAAGGCTGGCAATGTGACAAATGCTATAATGGAGCCGGTGTAACAGGATGTTATAATGATGGTGAAGAGCCAATAGGAGCCGATCAAAAGACGCGTGGAGGTCTTCTCCGTATTGCCCCACGAATATTTGCCGGTAAATGTGAAGGCGTTCGTGAACATGCCGAAAACGTACCAGAACATATTCTCAATTTCGCCCCAGTTACCCATCAGATGCCTCAATGTCAGGCGATCTGTAAACACAATGGGAAATATGCCACCCAAATAAACGCAGATCAGTGCCACCCACACGGGCCACTGAAAGGGCCCCATTATGGCACGATACTTGGGCAAGGCCTTGGATGCCAGTGTTATGAATGCCGCACAGTCCCGCGAATGCCCCACCGACATGTCCGTGGCACGCATTCGCTCCTCCGTTATGTAAATGCCGGACATGCCAATGTCAACTCCGCCCTCGGCGATCTGGAATTGAATGTTCTCCACGATGCTGCGCGAATTCAGGAGATTGGGCGTCTCTGTAACTTCCACGGTGAAATTCAAACGCTTGGCTATTATATTCAACAGACGTATCTCAATGCCATCCCAACGCAATGTACCCATGCCCGAGGAGTCCAGAGACTGATCCGAAAGATGTACGGCGGCTGATCTGCGGCCGATACCTGAAAACGGTGTCCGGCAAAACCATTTTGAAATTTAGCCGGAAACAGATTGATGTGCGGTCGCGACAGGGCGCCTCTGATCCAGCTGGTCAACACTATTCCAGTATTCGAGCCCAAGCCATCCGCATACAGTTTATGCGTGTATAGCACAAAGGGCCGCTCCTGTAATAGAATTTCTTAAATTAATCAAATTCTTATGATAACAAATTATATATCTAAAGTAACAATATGTTTTTATCGGGCGAAGCTAAAAACTTCGCTCACGCAATCTTTACCCCCTTTCACATTTGACACAGGCGGTCGGATTTTCCGAAAAGTGTGGAAGTTGAGCCAGAAACTTGCCCAACCTAATCGTCGCTTTTCACCAAGTAAGGGTGAATTTTGCGAAAAGTGTGAAACCCGAGCGCATAGTTAAAAGGCACGGAATCTCCCAATGCCCTGTCTAAACGTGATATAATAAAACAAACAAAAATCATATTTAACTAACTTAAAGAAAATAAGAAATTATTTTCATAGGGATTCCCACTTCAGCAAGCAATTTTTATTTGGTTTTCTGAGAATTCCCATTCAGTGTTTAAGTCAACTACAATACTTACAGAAATGTATCTAATATTTAATCTTTGGAAATCAACTCCGAATTATAAAAGGATTGTCTCTAAATTCATATGCCAGCTTTTGCTCGGATGGTTTTATAGTTCATGCTACTGAATAATTTCTATTATGAACTGTGAACAACTAAAGGGCACCCTGTATTTATGCTAAGTAGTTTTCAAAGTTAGTACTCACGCCCTCTGAAATTTCCATCAAAGATTCACCAATGACCAAGAGATTGACAAGATTCGACGACAGGTCGGAGCTCAAGAAATCGCGCAACTTCCACTGTGATGAGCTGGAGACCAGGACGACGCGGCTCTCTGTTTGGGGACCCAAAATTTTGCGTGCCATCAATGGTTCGGATAGGAATAGGATATAGCTCTTGCAGTTGTTATCAATATGTCTGGTGAAGTTGGGATTCCGTGGCTCGTAGCGCTCATTGATCTCGCCATGATAAAATGTAACTGGTATAGTCTATGAAATGGAATAAATAACACTCTAGTGTATCCACATTCAATGTCAGTACAGACACACCTTGAGGAGAGTCTCCAATAGTTGGCCCTTGGATTTGGCCACCATCCTGTCGTAGTAGATGACCGGTGGGCACTTGGCCAAATACTCCTTGGCTATTTTGTTGACCAGCGTTACCAGTGAGTTTGTTTGATCGAAATTGTGTGACGTTAGAAATTTGCTGGCCAAAAGTTCGGCGCGTGGCTTCGGTTTGCCACGGAACGTGGCATCCACACGCCGCTTGAAGCGTCTCTCAGTGCAGTTCCCATAAAGCGGTTCGTTCAAGCGATGTCGCTCAATCAAACGAGCACTCACACAGTTGCCAGGCCAATCCCCAGCGTTGTTCACTCCCAAAACAAACCCGTAGCTGGCAACTAGAACCAGACACGTCCACCACGGCAACATGCTGCAAATGTTCGAGCTGCCCCATGTGGCGCCACATTTATATACGGAAAACCGTGTGCATGTGCTGACCCGCACGCGAGAGGTTGCCGCCTAATCGAATTATATGCATTTGTGATTTGATTATTGTTTCCAAAGTTGTTAGAAAACCGTTCTAACACCTGGCTGCAGGAGCCTTGATAACAAGCAGGAGGGCTCTAGTGGGGTGTGACCGGCTGGAAGATACCCTCAACCGAGCGTTAAGCTGTGCTTCTTCTTCCCTTTGCCCCACACTCTGCATGGGAAATGCATCCTTAATTAAGTTCGGTGTTTATGTGTTATTCAAATATTGAATATGGCATATTTTTATAATCTTCGTGGGAATGGGAGGAGGTACCCTATAAGTAGAACAAGCGTAATCTATATATAGATAGCTATTCGAGAACTTACACACCAAGTTTTCCTATCTAGCTCTTATATTTGTAGAATATATATTTAAAATTTCTAAAGCTTGTAGTTCCCGTGAAGGTCGTTTTCACACAGAGAGACAAAAGGCAGACATGACTACATCGAATCGTCTGTTCTTCCTGATCAAGAATACATATATATACTTTATGGGAGATGCTTCCATTTGTCAGTTACATTCGTTGGCACAAAAACATAATACCCTTTTCACCCATTTTCATTGGGTACAGGGTATAAGAATTAGATGTGCTATCCCCATAAACAAGGTAGTTATTATTAATATGAAATACGATTGCTTGCTCCGTTTGTTGTTTTCACTTTCAACGTTTTATTATTCAAGCATTTTCCCATTTTGTTCTGTATGTGCCCGAACTATTTGCAGATAATCAAGGACTGATTAATGCTATTTGCTAAATTGTGTTTTTATCAGCAATTTCTATTTTATTTGAGAATGTCAAAAAGAGCTCACTTGAACTAGAAATATCTATAATTCGAACAATAAATTAGTAGAATCTATTAGATTTTTCAAAGTAAACGAATTCCCACTTGGCCAAAAAAAAAACCCAATCTACCTATGTATATACATATACTCATCCTACTCATACTTTATATCTCATACTCGACATACTCATATCTCTCTATTGCTGGGTATATTATGATGAACTATAGTTCGAAAAATGGACAGTTTGGCTTGTTGTCGAGGTTTAAGCCATGCTCCAAACCAGTTGGTCGATATATAGTTTTTGTTAGTGGGCTCAATACACAATACACATGTTATATGAATTATTTTATATCATGCATAACATAGAGATAAAGCCGATCGGAAATTAGGTTACTCGGATTTAATAAGCTATTTTTAACGCCGATTGCCACAATTTCTATCTACAACTCCCCGTCTAGATATTTGTAAGCGGGTTTCAAGTCCATCGAATTGAGAATCAAGACGTGAAATCCGCAATTTACACACATTTAAGTCTCTTTTGTTCATACAACCTTTGACCTTTGCATGCTCCATTCAAGGGGATTGGATTTTGCGAAGAATATGAAAGACTTATCAACTTCCCACAAAAGTCTTTGAAAATGAATATATGATATATACTATTCTAGAAGCTAAATGTCAAGTTTGGTGACTCTAGCTCTTAAAATTTACGAGTTTTTCTCAAAAAACACGATTTCGATATCGATTTTTATCGATCACTTGGAAACGGGGACTATCGGAAACATACTCGTACTGTGCGGGCATTAAGAGGACCTAGGTTCAAGTCTGTAGCTCGTGTAGGTTCTGAGATCCTTGCGTTCATAGATACGGACGGACGGACGGGCGGACAGACAGACGGGCATGGCTAAATCGACTCGGCTATTGATGCTGATCAAGCATATAAATACTTTATGGGGTCGGAGCTGCTTCCTTCTGCCTGTTACATACATTTACACAAATACATTATAACCCTTTTACCCATTTAAATGGGTTCAGGGTATATAAAATTAATTCGTAGTCATCGTCGCTTATTTCACTTATTACTTCACGCTTCGGTAAGTCTACATGTTGAATCGGTTCGATGAAAATGTTTTTGTCTAACTAAACTTACAAATTAAATGAGTAAAGGGATACAACCAGCTTAAATAAAATAATTTTTGAAAACTGAACTCCCCATCAATGTTTTAACCTGGCAAAATCAACTAAACAAACTACTTGCTATCGCGTCAGAGCTTAATATTATACTTTGATTTGTAGGGGAAAAACTAAAATAAACGAGAAAGAAGGGCTATCTTCGGCACGCCGAAGATTTAATACACTTGCAAACCCAACCTTTTCATAATGCTCATAGTGCTTTGCCCGTATCTAAGAAGTAAATGCCGAGTATGTTTTAGATATTTTGAAAAATAATGAAGTTTTCCATACCACAACTTAATTTTCGATCGATCGTTCCTATGGCAGCTATTTGATATAGTAGTCCGATCCTAATAGGATCTTGCATATATGCGAGGAGCATAGTAAACCTAATAAATGGCTAGTTTGTTCAAGATATCTGAATAAAAAATAAGTTTTTCCTACAAGAACCTACTTTTCGACCGATCTTTTCTACGGCAGCTACATGATATAGTGGTCCGATCCGACATATGTTCTGCATGCAACAGAAAGAGGCACTTCTGCAAAGTTTCATAAAGATAGCTTTAAAACTGAGAGACTTGTTCGCATAGAAACAGACATACGGACAGACGGACATGGCTATATCGACTCGGCTGTTGATACTGATCAGGAATATATATACTTTATGGGGTCGGAGATGTCTCCTTCTATGCGTTACACATTTCACCACAAAATTATAATACCCTCTGCAAGGGTATAAAAATATCAGACAAATAAATAAATAAAATGAAATTCCATTAATAGAATTGAAAAAAAAAAACGCCAATTGAGAGAAAAAAAAAACAGTTTTGAAGGTAGGCTTAGGCTTTCGCATACACACACACTTGGATGCTATATTTATGCCCAGAAAATCACGAGAGCATCTCCCAGGGTATCAGGTATCAGGGTATCTGCTAGTCGGACACTCTCATCTGGAGAACTCTTGTTAAATATAATTATATACATTCGAGTAATTTTAGAAATTCCCGAATGCTGGCTTTTACTTAAAGCTCATGGAAAAAACCAGCGAAAGCCACAGCTGGGCAAATATGTAGATAATCTATCACAAATTGTGTTACTGTATAATTATATATTCGTGTATGCACACATTTGAGCTGCATGCAGATAGATGAATACAGATAATATAGCTATATACAATTGCGTAGATTGTGTAGCTTAGAGGATTGTCTGAGGATACGAGGCTTGTTGTTCCTTCAGCAGATCTGACGGCAGCTGCGGCTTTGGTGGCAGTTGCATCGTTGGCATATACTTGGCCAGATACGGAGTCAGGAGCTCCATGGGCAAGGGGAATACAATCGTCGAGTTCTTCTCCGCCGAAATGCTGCTCAGCGTTTGCAGATACCGAAGCTGTGGTTAATACACAAACGAAAGCTATGATAATCAGATGGTAATCAATGAAGGAGCGACTCACCTGTAAGGCAGATGGACTGGAGGATATGATATCGGAGGCTTCCTTGAGGGCAGTTGCTGACTTCTTTTCGCCTTCGGCTGCAATCACCTTGGCGCGGGCATCGCGTGAGGCTTCCGCTTCGGCGGCCATTGCACGCTGCATGGACGTGGGCAGCGACACATCCTTGCTGCAAGGAATCAGCAAGATCGATCAGCTCAATGTCTGTTGCATTAATCCATACATATCTTACATTTCGACCCGCTCAACCATTACGCCCCAGGGTTCGGTGGCATCGTCCAGGGTCAACTGCATATTGTGTGCCAGAGTCTCGCGCTCGGTCAGCAGCTCGGTGAGATTACGGGTGCCCACAATATTGCGCAGCGTGGTGGCAGCCAGGAGGCGCGTCGATGTGCTGTAGTCCTCGACGCGCACGATCGCATACAATGGATCACAAATGCGATAGTAGACAACCGCGTCGACAGTCACCGTCACCGAGTCCTTCGTTAGCATCTCCTGCTGCGGCACATTGAATGTCACCGTGCGCAGATCCACCTTCTGATACTGATCGATGCACGGCAATATGAAGAACATGCCCGGACCACGAGGACCGCCACTCAGGCGGCCCAACCGAAAGATAATGGCACGCTCGTACTCGGCCACGACCTTAATGCATATGAATACGGAAATGGGGCACGTGATAATAAAGACCAGCAATGAGAGCAGAGTGACAATCCATTCCATGCAGCCAAGCGGCTCGTTTTCCGCTGCAATCACAAATCAAAAGCATCCGCCATGCAAACCCCTTCATGACTAAGTTCTTGATAAGGAAATTTCAGTTGTTTTTTTTGTTTATGATGTTGGTACACACAATGAATCCATTAAGAAGCTGACTCATAACTGAAAATATTTGCTAGATGATACTCTGCAAACCAGGCCTGAACTGTTCTATTTTCCTTAAACTGAACCCTAAACGCGATTTTGTTTATTATCTTTTAACAAAATGTAAAAAATTGCGATGAAGAAAGATATGTGAAGATCAAGAATTTCAATTGAATTTTTACTATAAGCTTTACCTAAACCAAATCAGTTCCCTAAACAAATTGTTTATTCAATAAGAGTTTGGTTCAAAATAAAACAAATCTTTGAGGGAAGCCCGGCCCCAAAGAATGCATTATTCCACACATATTTACTAGATGAGTTGTTAGAAAATTCAATTAATTAATTCAAATTCATTTTATCAATTAAACTAATACTTAGAAAATATATGAGAAGACAAGGTCTGAACTTAAATTGTCTGAAGCCAGGTTCACGAACATAACCCAAAGGCACATGGTTGACCCGAACCGTAAACAATTTCTTTTGGGTTGGTGAATATAATAAAATTCATTGTTGTTTTGAAAATTCAAAGGAAAAAAGTTTTAAAACCGAAAACCGAAGTGAACCGCACGTTCAGGAGGCTTTCGTGGGAACCGTACACTAAGTCAACAAAAATGATTATCTTGTTTGCACTTCACTTCAAATAAGATTAACTTCAATCGAATGAAGTTCCAAGCTAAAGATATTCCATACCCAAGCTTATTCAGATAAGCTTTCCGTACTTAAGTGTTTGATTGTTAGCTAAAAGTAGCTCTAAAAACATGTAGAAAGAGTTGATAACTAGCATTATCTTCATCTTTATCAGCACATCGAATCTTATACATTCCCAGTCTGCCTAATATGGATATTGGACCTAATCGAGGAATTTACAACATGAAATATTATGTGAATTGCATCAAAATCATTTCGCTTATCTAATCTTGTTTACTTTTGACAAATAATTTGCCAATTGCCAAACTACTTGGTGGTGCTCACATGTCTTGAATCCGCGATACTCCGGTACGGGATTACGTTTGAGATTTGTGTGAGGGGCTTCCGGCTCCGGTGGCTGTTGACCTGGCATTATGTTAACCATATGGGCGTTGGAGCCAGTGGGTAGCTCCGAAGCACGCAAATCCTCGTAATTCGAATACAGGGGTGAATTGCGCTGCTGCTCCATGACGTTGATGTTCGCTCCACAATGCACCCAATGCGTCGGCCAACCGCTCGTTACTGACGGCTGTGATACCAACTGCTATGGCAGTCTGCGGGGTTTTCAGCAAAAGCTCTCGCTCACAAAACCGATAAGCGCGAACTGCTCGAAACTTCCCCCACCGCTGCCCATTGCTCATCAATCGCACTGCCCGCCACTCATTGCTCAGCTGACTCTCATTATGGAGGCTTATCTTTCATCGATGAGCTAACGCCTTCAATCAGAAGTCAGTATAAAAAGCTCAAGTCGAGCACTCTCGACTGCAAGTTGACCTGTCAACAAATTCAAAGCGCGTGGAGTCCCCCCTACGCCATTTCACCTTCTACACCATCAGGCACCGCAACGGGCTAATGGGAGGGCGAGCTCGAACCCCCGCGGGTCTAGAGGTCTGCATAACCTAACCCAATTTAATACAAAGCGCGTAGAAGCTTTCCGGCTGATTTTCAAAAACTTTCGTTGCAACAGGCAGGCAAGAGAGGTGACTAGTTCCTTTCAATAGGATGGAAAATTTTAGGACAATTTTTATGTGAACGGTATCTAACCTTGAAAGATCGTTAGAATCAAGTTCAGACATATCAAAATACATTTAATTTTACAAACTTCTTTTCTGTCTCTTAAATTTGTTGTATACAAAGAATTTTAAGTTTTTGAAGTAGCCATTGCCAGAACTAGAACGGAATAGTAGCCTGAATAGGATGTAAAATGGGAAACTTGTGATCCCGTTTAATAATCCAATAAGCCATATAGTTATATTAAAAAGTTTACTTTAAGTAATCCCTCTAATCCCTCTCAATACAGCATTTTTATTTAACTTTTGATGTTTTGATAACAATATTTCAAAGCTCGGAGCTTTGCCGTTTTGTTCATTCATATAGGAAAACAAGAAACTGCGCAATACTCGGTTCGCAGTGTAAAAGCCGATTAAATGAGTTGAAGAGTCTTCCTGATTATTTGGTTCGTGACTCTACCCACTCTTGGTGACAAATCAGCAGCTCTTTGTAGTAATCTGTCTAATGTGCAAATTTGGCGACTCTTTACACGGGTACATATGGCATGTTATATGTCTCTAGAAATCGAAAAATTTGATTCATATGGACAAGCAGACGGACATATCTCATACGTTTTAAACAGAATATAATTGAATAAACTACGTCAACATTGGAAAGATAAAAATTGGATGCTACTAGCCAAGCTGGGTGCTACAAAATGCATCTTATAAGGATAATCAAACATATAATTTACAATAAAAACACATGTTCATCTGACAAGCCGAAGGCGCTCACTGCTTGCTCGCGCATAGCCCGCTGGAAAGTTGGATAGCCAGCTATAATGGCAATGGAAACGCCCTCGTTGCCGGGCACTACATGTGACGCCAGTTGCTCAGCATCCAGGCGCATCGTGCGCGCTGTCTCTTTGTAGCGCAGTTTCTTTTGTAGATGCTCACATAGCTCGCTGCAGTCAGCGGAGCCGCAGCTGCACTGTTGGTGCGCTAGATAAAGGCAGCTGCGGTAATTCCAGTATTGGGCAAACTCGAGCAGGCGATCGCGAAAGTAAACATGCTGCAGATTCTGTGCACATATCAGATGCCGTATGCGACTCATGTCATCCTCGTTGTCCAGCACCTGCGCGACCAGCGGCAAAGTGGGCGCAATGGCCACGCCCTGCGCTATAATGTATATGCATTTGGCACCGCTCATATCATGCACATAGTTGCCAATAGGGCCGCGAAAGTCTAACACTTGCAACGGCACCAGTGCTGCCAAATATTCGGACATGGGTCCACCGGGTTGCAGCTTGACCAGAATTTTGAACTCTTTGGTTACAAAGTTTGTCCAGTAGGGCGAGTAGGGACGCAGCAGCGGCGCAGCATGCCCAGTAAGCTCAGCGCGTAGCATAACATGATGCCCCGGTGGAATGTCCAGTATACTATCATCATTCTCTTCCTCATCCACTGCGTAACCAAAGTGCAGCATTCGAACTTGTGCATCTCCGTTGTGCACCTCATTACTAAGCAGCTTGAATCTGGCATAGCTAAGGATGACATTTCGCTTGCCCGCCAGCAGGGCACGTCTACTGGGCTTGGGCTTATTGTCAAGAATGCAATTGGTGCATCCATTGCCGCAGCAGTCGCTTTCGTCCACTTCGTTCTCAGGCATGAGCATCAACTAGAGGTGAGCGATATTTCAGTACCCTGCGACTTATCACAATTCGGTTGGAGTCACATAATAAGTTTGCCTGAAAATGCACACTGAATTTTACAATAACTAATATTATTTGTAATTGTCAACTTCCATATAATATAGCCAGATTTACCTATATTGAAAGCTTTTAATTCGATCTTAACACAGGAATATAGCACTTTAGAGTTGTCTAGCTTGTAACCATTACTGAAAATATATTTGCTTGTTATTAATTGGTTGATATTTGCTTTATTTAAAAAAGCGTTTAAGCTTTTTCATGATTATTAACCGGAATAAGCGATATTTTAACGAATACGTCGCACAAATGTCATATGTACGAACTGTATGAAAATATCGTATGTATTGTCACAGTTTTCACAGGCGCCTATCAACACTTGACTATTCAATTTGACAAATTATCACTCATCTCTATCATATCGATAGCTCGTCATCGGGGTTAATCGTCGCTGTTCGATACCTTTCTGATAGGCAGATAAACAACAAAAATACTTAGTATGCCTTTTTCTAACAGTATCGCAGTGTGTAAATAAAACATTTAAAGACATCTAACAAAATTCAATAAAGAATTCTTCGTAACTCTCCCCTCCGAGCGCCAGCAAGATAGAAAGCATCAGACAGCTGCAAAGGGCAACGGCAACAATAATGTGCAACTAGTGGCGGACGTCTGCATCAGGATTTGGATCTCAGGAGAAATCAAGCACAGATTAGCAGTTGCCAGCGTTGTATTCTCGCTGAGGGAACATGAATCTGGAATCATTGTTTCGTGATTTTAACCCCTGGTAAGCAATCCAAACTAGTAGCTGCCCACTTTGTACTCAATCCCAAACATCTTCATTGGTCATCTTCAGTAAATTCATAGTACACTGCAGCCTATTTACGTTTGTTACGCTATTTGCGCTGCGCCTTGATGGATACATAGGTGAGTAAATCACTTTGAAACCAAAATGGAATTAAATATTACGAATTACAGATTGGCCGTATTGGGCTATTTTTACGCCGTTGTGGATTTGGAAATGCACTGCTATACTAGGCGCTATAGTGGGCGCCATTGTCTGGTGCCGTTATCCCCACTATCGGCTTGAAGGTGACTCCTACACGCAGTTCAAGGCGATGCTCATCTCCTTGTCGCTGCATCTTATATTGTTAATGTTTGAGTTGTTGGCCTGCGACAAGCTCACCTCGGAGCGTCATCTGTGGGTGCTGGTCTTTATACCGCTCATCTTCGGCTCTGTTGTTAGTGTCGGCGCCTGTGTGTGGGCCGTTAAACATGATCGCTCTTTTGAGTTAGAGCTGTTTTTGGCTGTTAATGCATTGCAGTTTGTATCGCTACCGCTTAAATTGGACAAGTTTGTTTACTGGAACTGGGATGTGGTGTTTGTGCCCATGTGGATTGTCATATGCCTGAGCTTGGTCAGTGTCCTCTACAATATAATATTCTGTGGCATTATGATGCGCACGCCTGAAGTGTCGTTGCAACAGAAGAAGGCGGCACTAAATGCAGCGGTTGGTAACATTTGCACTGTCCTGCCGCTGCTCTGTTTTCAGGTAAATTGCAATCTTATCAACTTGCATTGTCGTTATTCTCAATTACTATCTTATGCAGGTGGTTATCTGCGACAAACTGGATGGGGAGATTAAGTTTCCGTACATTGTGGTCTTCGCCCCGCTGCTGGTCTCTATACTTGCTCTAATTATTTTAAGCTTTACCGCGAAGGGCGGCAACATGTGGTGGTTTGGCATACGTAAATCGTTTAGCCAGTTTCTGCTCTCGGCCATGCCGTTTCTACAAGAGTACGGGAACATTAGCTATCACGCGGAAACGCAAAGCAATGCGGGTCAATCAGTGCCGCTGGATGCATCCTCATCAACAAGCAACATGGCTGTCACAGAGCCGCTGCACGAGTTTAGCAAGCACGACAAGAAGAGCAAGAAATCCGCCAAGAATGATATAATGAAGCCGGTGGTGCCATTTATTAGCATTGATTTGCCTGATTAGAAAGAGAGAGAGAGAAAGGGAGATATGCGATGCAACGCCGCACATATACAATAACTAAAAACAATAATAAGCATTGCTTGCAATGTTATCACACAAAACACACACGTATATATATATATTTATATATGTCCACCTATTCTTAGGTGAGTAGCTTTAGGCACTAGCATACATGCATATATTAACATACACAAACTTTGGCCGTAGCTGATTCGTACTGAATTTAATTTGTAAGCCTCCTCGCTCTCACCAGATCGTACGCGCTACACACACACACACACACAAACACCCGCGCAACCAAACCCAGGTAGTGCTCTTTAATATACAAGCATGCATATAATATCTGTACATATATTCGGCCTGTATTATTTAAGCAGTTTACTCTTAACTTAAAATCACAAAAACTTGAATATATATACATATTTATATATATGTAAATACCTATATATATTTTTAGCTTTTCGAACAAATTGTAACTCATACCGAGTGAATTGTGAATTCTTTTAGCAATATTTTATAATGCATCATTTGTTGCTGTTCAGATTCTTTTACCTTATATATGTGCAAGTATTATATTGGTGTATGCATATTTTTATGTTTTTAAGGGTTTGTACATTTTAAAAGAAATTGTAAATAATTAACAATACAAAATTAAAAATCTCTTAAGTGCTTCCAATTTATGTCTTTATTTGGGAGTTGATTATAAAAGAGATTATAATCAAGAAAAGTTAATTGATTTTTTTTAATCTTAAATAGTTTATAGTTTGTGACAATCGACATACCAAAAAAAAAGCCCAGTGAGAGGCTTTTGTATCCTGGTATAGATCAGAAGACAGGTAAATCAAATTGATATTTATATGTATTAATCTTTATTCAAATTAGGAAGCTACAAAGTTTTACAAGTTTTGTTGACATATATTGTTTCTTAAATTACTTACGTTGTGTGTCTAAAAAGCTATGCAAAGGTAAAAAGTTGCACTCTAAAAAGTATCAAGTACATATTATCGTTTGTTTCGTAATATCATAAAACATATCTATATAGCAGTTGGAACAGATAAGAGGCACTCGAATGAGAAGTTGATAAGGTACAATAATATGGAAAACATATCAATTTATGTCAAGTTTTCAACATTAATAATGCTGCATGGAGAAATATAAATGTTCGTTAGTGCAAGTTGGCAACAATACTACCAATATACATGCTTTAAATTAAGAGTACATTACAGGATACAGGTATATGGAATTCGCTTTACACTGTGTGTGTTGGTTTTTAAATTTTCTTTGTTTATTTGTTTCTGTTGTGTTGCATAATAACAATTGTATTCTTACTTTATCAATAGGAAATACATAAACAAGTTTTTTATTTTCTGAATGCCTTACTTACACTTTTACCTCTCCAGGCGAAAATTCACATTTATACATTAATTTCAATAAAAATATTCCTTGCTGTGTATAGTACAAAGTTATTACGTAATTTTCAATTTGAACTTTCGATTCAATATTCAGCTAAATATTTGAAGAAAAAAAATGCACCTATAAAATATACATTGTATAACCCTAATTGTTAATAATTTGGTTAGCTACATATATAGATATTGTTATTTCAAATACAGAATTCAAAATCAAATCAATCGCTAACAACACAAACATTTGAAAAATTCTCAAATCAGATTTTTTTGCCAGCTGACGTATCATATTTGATAGTTCTTTGTATCTCTCATTTCATCGTTCAAGCTACATATGTACGCTCTTGTTTTTGTTGTTATTGTTGTTGCTATTGTTTTTATTGTTATTGTTGTTGCTATTGTTTTTGTTTGGTGTAATTTCCTAAGTACAATTGTTCAATTTTTTCTATTTGTTTACTACATTTTTTTAGTTGTTTACAAGATTTATATCCGGTAGCAGCTAATTGTGGCTTATACTATTAATATTATTTTATTTGTTTTCGTAATTTCTTTAATGATGTTCGTTGCTGGTCTCAGCTTAAATGGCTATTGTCTGAATTTTTTTCTGGTTTTAGAATAAGTGTGTAATACTCCTGTTATAACTGGTGAGTCGGAGAGCGCTACATAAACCATAGGCCCGCCAATACAATTTTTTTTTGTAGTTTTCTCTTTGTTTTTTCTTTTTATATTTCGAATGTATAAACGATATGTACCGCTAACGTGTTATGTATTGATGTACATGTGTATATATATAGATGTGTATATGTATATATAGACTGTAGTTCCAAATATTGTTTTTAACCCTATGCTTAACAAATGAGTTACGCCTTCTATGACAATTGACATGAGATCATCAAAGAACAGCAACGGCCAAAATTAATGCGTTATATGGAAACTACTAGTTAATTTAGAATAAAATACCTAAGTTAACTGACTATTGGGTAGGTTCAAGTACATACATATATACGTAGGCATGTTATACAGGTATATACACCACATAGGTACACATTATCTTGAATATTGAGCACAATAAAAAAAAATTAAGAATATTTTGACTTAAAAATTTCATCTAGACCAATATAAGTTTATCTATTAGGGCAAAACGGTTGAATACCTGTGTTCAAAGGGTTGCAAAAGAACTCTATTCAGCATTTAGATACACATCTCGATTAAGCCATATCCGTTTGCTCGTTAACCCCTTAATATTAAAGCTAAAGACACCAAATTTGGTATGTTAATAGATCAAACTTGTTTCGACTAAGAATTATATATATATTTCGTTATCGTATACTATCTTAGAATTTACGTATTGAAACAAATATAATACGCAATATATATTTATATAAAATGAAACTCGTTCAAAAGATGAACAGCATAACGTGTTTACGAAATTGATCTATAATTAGTTGATACATATCTCCCTTAGCTGCACACCTATGCATGTATTAGACTTATGCCAAAATTATTCAATAACAGATTTAGACTTTTTTATGAAAGATCGTTAAACAGATGAGCAGCCTACAGGTTCACATGCTTTATTTGGATGACGTTTTTGTGGAATTCGATAAAGTATTTCTTAAATAACTTGGTTGATTTAGGTCGCACAATACTGTTTAATACAATATGTTTAATTTACTTATGGTGAAAATGTGGAACTTTTGGATTTTGTACGTATAGTTAACATAATGCCGTATTAATCGTTAATCTGGTTTAATTAACTGACAAATTGGAACTTTAAGAAACAATATATAATATTACATTTTCATATTCATTTCATTTGGCTATGGAAGCGCTGGTTTTGAATTAATGACACAAGAAAAGAAGTTTAATTGAGTTGCACGTTTCGTCAGGGTTCATTCTATATAGGTGCAATACATTCTATATATGTATGCTAATACGATTATGTGTCTGTGTTAATGTGTGTGTACTATTTATAAATAACAAAAATTAAAAAGTATGGGCTTAGTTGGATTTCGGCTTAGCGGCCAAATACTGCGTCAGATTCTCACGCGGTCCCTGCACAATAAGCATGAACTGAGATGGAAAGTCCCAGATAATGGTAAAATGGAACAGCATATTGGCAATGGCAATCAAATATTCAAAGAATGCAAACCAACTGAATGCTGTAAAAGATAAAGATACATTATTATGACTGTTTTTAGAGTAGCTAAAACTCAGAGTTGGGCGCGTGACATTAAAAAATAAACCTAGAATTACGGATGCAACATAAGGCAAAACTAATATCGAATCGAATTCAATCTGAATAGAACTCACGCGACAGAGCGAGAGAGGGATACAGTTAATAATTGCCGATAAAATTAATCAGGTAATGGAAAATTGATATTCGTTTCGTGTAAGTTCCATTTCATTGGCTGATTAATAGCGACTCATTCACGTGCCCAACTTGTAGCTATAACTTTGTAATTGGCTTACCCAAATCATGGCAATAGAAACGGTGTTTGGCAAAGAAGACCAAGAGACCAATGGTGCTCAGTATGGAGACAACAAAGAGTATTTTCTTCCATTTGATGGACTGAATTTGTTGTGCGCTTAGAGTTTTGCGTGCATTCAATATATCATTTAGATGAATGGTAGCCAGCATGTAGCACAGCGAGCAAACCATAAATGTAATAAAGATCCTCTCATGAACGGCTGTAAATTCAATAGTGGTCATTAATAGGTTAACAGTGAGTTAAACTGGCTGAAAAAAATTTTGTTTAGCTTACGATAATTCTCGCGATTCGATATATAGGTCACTCCACCCAACGCCGCAATCTCAATGCAGTTTAGCACCAAAATTAATGAGATAAGCCAGCTTGTCTTTGGCACCAGAGACGGGGCAAGCCGCGCCAATTGGGCGCGATAATAGTTCTTGTAGACAAAGGCAATGGGTATGCGCGGCCCGATGTGCAGCGCAATGCTGGCGCGCCAGAAATAACGCTGCGGACTAACGCCAGTAATTGCACTTATCGAGGGTATTATGTTGTAAACCTGCACAAATACAAATTTGGAATATTAGCAAATTGATTGCTTAAATATGTTACGCTACAGATGCACATACCCGGCAATGTGTTTCGTGTACATCGTCGTACTGGAATATGTAGGCGGTCACAAAGCATGTGAAGAGCGTTACTAATGGCAGCAGGGCCGTAACCACGCAGATCTCATGAAAGCTGGCCAGATAATGTATGGCAATCGGTTGCTCATGCTGCAGTTCCTGCTGCTTGCAGCTCGATGTTGTTTCTTCCTGTTGCTGTTGTGGTTGCTGTTGTTGTTGCTTTGAGGCGGCGTACTGTGAAAGCGAGAATCAAGCGAAGTTTTAGAAGAGATACATAAGATATTCAGGGATTTGAAATATGAGGTAAACACTCTTTGACGAATTGGCGCTTACCTAGCTAAAACCCTGGAAAACATTTTCATGATGAGTTTGTGGTTAGGTGCACAACAACAAAAAGCTCTATAATAAAATAATAAAAGAAAAATAAATATATGTTTATATGAAAATCATAAATAAATATTAAACGATTTTCTTTTTTGATGCACGTTTAAATATAATTAAATGAAAATTGAAATATAAATTTAAGTGCTTTAATAAGTGTTTTTAGAAATTATAAAGCTTTGAAAATGTCTGCTCATGATTAAGTCAGTAAGTTCCACAAACAGCAATAGCAATATAACGTATAGAAGAAGACATTCTCAACTTCGTAAAGTATATATTCTCGATCAGTATATACATGAAACTTTGCATACGTCCGTTTATATATCATAGGCCAGTCGGAATCGGCCGATCTGTACCTCTATATCATATATCTGTCCTAGCAATTTGTTTTTTAATTTTGTTTTTAAATATAACTTTAGTAGTTTTACTATGCTCCTAACATTTGAGAAAAAAAAATTAGGAAAAATTTGTCCAAAAATGCATTCTGCGTTACGAACTTCACTTTCCTTCTCACATGTATGCAAAGACGTAAGCCATATGTTTACAAGAGTATTAAATCTTCGGCTTCTTCCGAATATAACCGCTTTTTCTTAATTTAATGATAAGTAAAATTAAATCCCTGAATACTATTCTTATTTGCCTGAAAAAAAAGTGAATAGTCGATTGTTTTAATGTATCTTGCCATTTTATTTTGAAACCAAATTTTCGTTTCTTTTTTTCCTATGGAAAAGATGTTTATGAGCTCTAATTAAGTGCCCGCTTCCGGGCTGAAAAGCGTCCGCCCAACGAAGGGAAATTTATTTACAAAAGTAAGGAGAACGATACAAGCTAAAAACAATATATTTTTAAATAGCTCGTAGTATCTGTACGCGTACATTGTGGATAATATAAATATTTACATATACATACGTGTATGTATACATTACAGCAAAATAGTTGCAATTGTTTAAACAAAAATGTATTTTTGGAGAATGTAATGCCATGAGAGTTTGGAAAAATCTTTATACAAGTATAGTCTAAATATGCAAAAATTATCATATATATTTTGCAGGTTTCGCAAAAAATATCATATTCAAACAGGCAAACGAAAAACAGACACATAGCGAATGTTGTCGCTTAGTTTTTTTTTATAGGTTATTAAACAAAATTAAGAACTTAATTAAAAACTGAACTCAATTTTAATTACAGATGAGGAAAAGGCTTTTGATAAAAACTTAGATAAAGATCGAAAGCAAAAAAAAAAACAAACTAACGACAAACTTGAGGACAAATCATTTATTATAATCTTGAAAAATGATTAAATTTAATTCAAGTGAAATGGAATGAAACTGTTTTAGTAATAAAACACAGAAGGCAAAAATGCTAAATACAACATTCTTCATATATGATCCCATCATCATGATGTTTTGATCCCAGAGCACTCTTATACGTGAAATAAGTATTATTTATACTTAATTTCAGATCAGCCCTATTTGGTCTTATATTAAGTGTAAGAACTCTTGAATCCAATAAAAAAGTGCTAACTAATGTATGTAATTAATTAAAGCTTTAAGAAAACAATATACAACTTTCAAGTTTGCATTGTGTTTTATAAGTCGTATATTTTGGGAATTCAATTATTCAATTAAGCTTTTAATCGACTTAATTGAATAAAATGCAAGTGGATAACTATAATTAGAACGACAGCAAAAGGACAAAAACTGTCTAATGGCATTTTATCAGCCTTGAGAGCCGCAGCACGCGCTCCTCCAAAAAGGATTAATGCCAAAAATAGTCAACCATGAGCCAAGACCTGTGTGTGCCTGTGTCAGTGTGTGTGTGTGTGAAACGTAAGATAGCCCTGACGTAATCAGCACGGAACTGGCATTGCCTCAGGCTCTGACCAAATTATTTAGCACGAAGCAAAAGTATTCGAGGCGTGAGAAATGAAATTGAATGTTTTCGATTTTCGATTGAATCAGAACAGCAACAAAAACTTAATTGTAACTTATTGTAATAATAATAATAATAATAAAAATAAAATAAGGAGCCATTAACAACCGATAGCAAACAGACAAGCGCTAAGTCCTAGTGAGAGGGCAAAGGGGGCTGCA
This sequence comes from Drosophila montana, assembly GCF_035044405.1. Classification (NCBI taxonomy): domain Eukaryota; kingdom Metazoa; phylum Arthropoda; class Insecta; order Diptera; family Drosophilidae; genus Drosophila; species Drosophila montana. Next base: position 2,654,853 of record NW_026996559.1, on the reverse strand, counting down.
TGAGCGGCTGAGGGCGAGGTGACGCACACACGGCGAGCAGCATGCAATGGGCGCAAAACGCACACAAGGACATTTTGCTACACAGATGGTTAGCGAAAAACATGATGCAGCAGATGAAGAAGCAGCAGGTTAATGCAAAATAGTTAAAAGCAAATGGTAAACAACATGGATATTGACAAATGCCGCACAGAGTCATAAGGTTTTTATGTACAAAACAAAGAAAAGCAGGAAGACGCAACACGCACGTGAAGCGGGGCGGAAGGAGGTCAATGTGTGCCCAAGTGGGTGGCATGCGCAGCTGCGTTTAACGCGAACGGGCGGGCGCGTAGGGTCTGGCGGCGGGGGTGTTAGCACGTTTACTGAACAACCTGACGGCGGAAAATTACAATAGCGAAAACAAAATGAACAAAACAGAACTGGGCTAGCAATAACAATTGCCCAGCTCGTGACGTCTGCGGTGGGGGTAGCGTAGTGCGTGGGTGTAAGCGGGGTGCAGGGTAAGGTCAATAAGCGTGCGCTGTCATTGAGTTATATAATGGCTAAGGCCGAAATTGATTGTCGAAAGAAAAATTAAAGCCAAGCCTGCGACCTGCAATTGGAAAAAACTAATAGCATGGCACACATTCGCGCACACACACACACACACGCGCGCGCGCTAGCAGGTGGACCTTCTCTACACACAACACACACTTAAACTCACCGCTGGACCACTGGAGTTGCCACGTTCGCTGCTCTTGCTCCTTGCATTGGATCCGGATGCTGAAGGTGGCGTCGCACTTGAAATTGTCGCGACGCTATCTAGTGCTGTTGTCGCTAGCGATGTTCCTGCTGGCGCTGGCGTTGTTGGATTTATTTTCTGCATATTTGAAGGCAGCGTTGATGCTTTTTAGCATAATTTGTACGCCACGCTGCTAGCGACGAGTGTATGGCCCCGCGCGCGCTCGTGTCACTTATTTTTTATTTAAAAATGCCTATGGATTTTCACTTTTTCATCTTTTGGAGCGTAAAGTAGTTTTTATGTCAGCCCCCTGTTATGCTTGAATGTACTATTAATGAGTAACATTGAGAGAGCACTGTGTACCAGCATTACACAGCTATGTTAAATATAGAAAACGTTGCTTTAACAGTTCTGTTAACTCTCTGCTCTTTTTTTTCTCACTCATCAGTGCTGTCAACTATCGATTTCTAAAGACGACTGATCAACACGAAAAAGCCAAACTAGATTTAATGAATTGCAAACGGAACATACATTTTATTATGATAATATTTTTTCTATTTTTCGTTGGAATTTAAAAATTCTTCATAATTTTCTGTATCTATGAATTAATACACACTTTCATTAAAACGTTACCAAATGGACACATTGGCATCCAATGTAACGTTCAGTCTGCACAGATATTTGCAACTTAATTTAAAAATTGCGAACCACTTCAAGCCAAAACAAAACATAATAATAATTTTTCAGGAATAAAAAAGAAATCAGTAATATGGAATACAAAAATAAATATACAAAATATCACCAAAGTATATTCCGGCCAACACTTTTGAAAAAAAGGCTAAAAGGCAAAATATGTTACTGTTATCTGCACGCAATGTAAACGTAATGCACCTGCATGCTAAGTTGCTTACGTTACTAACGTCGATAACGGTATTATCGATAGTTTTCCTGCACAAGCAATAATTCTTTTAAAGAGTCCAACATTCAACAAGTGCAATTGTAATCAATAACAAAATAAATTTCCATTAACTAATTACCTGCCAAATCGAATTAATAAAACGTCAATGAATCATAGCACAATACGTTCAATGCTCTTCAAACCTTATAGAGCCAACGCAAAAATACATTAACATACATACATACAACATATTGTACAAGAGATTCCGACTTATGCATGTTTTCATAATTTTGTAATAATTAAAAATATAAATAAATAATTAAAAAACGATGAGTTGCTTTAGTGCAATGAATACACCCCTACTGGGGGAAATGGAGCAGACAATTTGCATGCTAGAACGCGGAACAATTGTAACGAAACTATATGGAAAACAACGACGCCCCGATCGGCGACACCTCATGCTTATCAGAGAAACCCGTCAGCTGTTATGGTCCACTGTCGCTGCACACACACGCACCGAATACGAGGGAACAATCCAGTTGCGGGAGATACGCGAGATTCGCGTGGGCAAGAACTCAAAGGAGTTCCGACTCCATGCCGATGACTGCCAGCGTTTTGAGAGCAGCAAATGTTTTGTCATTATGTACGGCAACAGTTTCAAGCTGAAGAGCTTCTCTGTGGTCGCGCTCTCGGAGATCGAAGCCGATAACTGGGTACGGGGATTAAGGTATATGGTTAAGGACACCATTCACTCACCGTATCCACTGCAAATCGATCGCTGGCTGCGGCGTGAATATTATTCATTCGAGAATGTTAACTCGCACCTGACCAAATCCGACCAGAGCTCCCAAGTGACCATCAAGGATTTCAAAACATTCTTGGGCAACGTTAGCTGCAAAATGAGCACCAGTAAATTTATGGAGTGCTTTACAGACGATATAAAACGCAAGCATGATCTGAAATTCGACGATTTCTCGCGTCTGTATCAGAAACTCTTGTTGCCCGTTAATTTCGTGAATGTCCTTGGTAGTACAGAGTTCGCTTACTCGGAGGACAAAAAAATAGTGAGGCCCATTGACTTTAAACGTTTCCTGGAAACTGAACAGCACGATTTGAATGCCTTGGAACTGAATAGCATATCTAGTTTTATGCGCGACTTTGTGCAGGACGTTGAACGCGATGTGCAGGAGCCATATTTAACCATCTCCGAGTTTGTCGATTATCTCTTTTCCAAGCAAAATGATCTGTGGGACACAAGATTCGATGCCGTCTTCATGGACATGAACCAGCCGTTGTCCTCCTACTGGATAGCCTCATCCCACAACACATATCTAACGGGTGACCAGTTCTCAAGCGAATCCTCTTGCGAGGCCTATGCACGTGCCCTGCGCATGGGGTGTCGCTGCATCGAGCTAGACTGCTGGAATGGCCCTGACAATTTGCCGTACATATTCCATGGTCACACCATGACCTCAAAGATTAAGTTTATGGACGTCATCAAGACCATTAAAGATCATGCGTTCACTACGTCCGAGTATCCAGTAATTCTATCCATCGAACAGAACTGCTCCTTGGAGCAACAGCGAAATATGGCACATGCGCTGATTGAGGTGGGCTTATCAGATATTCATATTCGAATCGTAAATGATATATTTATATCTTCTGTTCCAGGTCTTTGGAGATATGCTGCTCACACAACCCTGCGATCGAAATGAACTGCATTTGCCGTCGCCCAATCAGCTGCGTCGCAAGATAATTCTAAAGCACAAAAAGTTGCCGCAATTTGATGAAAATGTTAGTGCAATTAATTTACCTGCGGTTGGTGTTAATAATGGAACGATCGCTTCATTTAGTCACCGGTCTTCCCTGGGTAGTGCGACGGATGATAGCGACAATTTGCAGAAAATCTTAAAGAAAGGCTTGCTGTACTTTAAGGACCCAGTCGATAAGTCGTGGAACCTCTATCAGTTTGTGCTCACCCAACAGGAGCTTATCTACACATCAGAAATCAGCGAAAGCCGCAACGGCAATTCAGAAGATGATGATTTCGGACTGTCGTCCTGTACGCTAAATAGCAATATGCAGCAAAAGCAGAAGGATACATCGGCCAATGATGAGCTGCATTTTGGTGAAAATTGGTTTCACGGCAAGTTAGAGGGTAAGTGTTTCGATGTTTCAATTATTTAATCTATCAAATCTCCGGACTCCGAACAGTTTTGTAGCTAGCGCTTTTAAACTTGTTAGGCCATGCCGTATCAGAGCAGCATTTGATGACATCGTTTTCATTTCTTCCGTGAACTTCTTTTTAGTTGAATATGATCTCAACCAAATCAACCGCTAACCAGCTTTACATTAAATAATCTAGCTTCTTTCTAAATATACTTACACATAAACAATTCGGGGGGCCGAGAATGTGACCTTCCGTGTGCTTATTCATTTCCACGAAAACAATTTGTCCCTTTTACACATATGTTCCGGGTATAAATATGCTCCCAAGTTAAAAGCTTATCCGCATCGAACTACATTCAAATTTGATATTATTATAACATTACATGATTCCAAAAGGTTTTCTTCCTACATTATTATCTCTTTTTGCTTCTTTATGTGTCTGATGCGGAATTTATATTAGGTGGAAGACAAGAGGCGGATCAATTGTTGGAAACCTACAAGCATCTTGGCGATGGCACATTCTTGGTGCGCGAGTCGGCCACGTTTGTGGGGGATTATAGCTTGTCCTTCTGGCGGCGCAATCGGCCCAATCATTGTCGTATTAAGCTGAAACACGAGAATGGCTCGATTAAGTATTATCTGGTTGAGAACTTTGTATTTGATTCGTTGTACTCGTTAATTGTGTACTACCGCAAGAATATGCTGCGTAGCTCAGAGTTTTCCATTATCCTCAAGGAGCCAGTACCACAACCAAAGAAGCACGAGAGTCAGGATTGGTTTCATCCAAATACCACAAAGGAGCAGGCCGAGCAGGGTCTGTTAAAGCTGGACATTGGATCGTTTCTGGTGCGGCCATCGGTGCAAAGCGTCAATGCGTTTGTCATATCCTTCACGATTAATCGCAAAATCAAACACTGTCGGATAATGCAGGAGGGTCGCCTGTATGCCATTGACACGATGCAGTTTGAGTCCTTAGTGTCGCTAATACACTATTATATGAGGAATCCGTTATATCGGAACGTAAAACTCGTCCATCCGGTGTCCCAGGAGCTCCTGCGACAGAGCCTTATAGAGAATGCCCAATTGCACGGTGAGCATAGCAATAACGATAGTTCTGGTGCCTCCAATTATATGGGCTCCAATCTGGAGGACTATGTCACATGCAAGGCCCTATATAGTTATAAGGCCGACAAGCCAGACGAGCTCTCTTTTCCAAAGCACGCGATCATAACGAATGTGCAGAGGAACAACTCCATGTGGTGGAAAGGTGATTACGGTGGCATGATACAACAACATCTGCCGGCTAACTATGTCAAGGTAACCAATTATTTTTTTTTATAATATATTTTCAATACAGAGTCCATATTCTGAACTCTTGATACAATAAACAAACCTTCTCTTTTCTATTTTTTAAAGGTCATTGATTCCGCAACTGAGGATTACAATTCGGTCAATGAGGAGGGCAACGATGGGCGCACCGATTCAATTGAGATCTATGGCGCAGTGGCGTCTCTTTTCGAGTCAAACGAGCCTGGAATCATAATAAAGCTGCAGATCCAAACGCCAACGATGCAAAATCCATTTATAATTGGATTTGACAACCAGGAGACGGCTTACGAGTGGATCAAATCCATACAGGACGCAGCACTAATTGCTAGTCAATTGGCCACAGAACGACGTAAAAAGGAGCGCACTGCACGCGTAGCCAAGGAGATGTCCGATTTGATTATCTATTTTCGCAGTGTACCGTTCCGGGATCACTCTTGGATATTCCAAGAAATGTCCAGCTTTCCCGAAACAAAGGCCGAAAAGCAGTTTATACAACAAAATATGCCGCTTTTCCTGTCGTATCATCGCAATCAAATTAGTCGTGTATACCCAAAAGGGCAACGCTTGGACTCATCCAACTTTAATCCGGTGCCCTTTTGGAACATTGGCTCCCAAATGATTGCACTGAATTATCAAACTGGCGACAAGGCCATGCAGCTCAATCAGGCCAAATTTCGAAATAATGGCCAATGTGGCTACATACTGAAGCCAGCGTTTATGAAGTCCGAGAATTTCAATCCCAACAATCCCTTGTCTGACGGTCTCATCGAAACGAAGGTTAGCGTACGCATCATTGCAGCTCGTCATCTATTCCGTGGTGGCAAATCGAATAATCCGCAAATTGTTGTGGAAATCGTTGGCGCCAGCTTTGACAGCGGCGTCAAATACCGCAGCAAAGTCAATGAGAACGGATTCAATCCCATTTGGAACGAATCCTTCGAGTTCACAGTGCACAATCCGCAGTTTGCGCTGCTGCGCTTCGAGGTCCAGGACGAGGATATGTTTGCCGAAACGCATTTCATAGCCCAGGCCTGCTATCCATTGACCTGTGTGCGCCAAGGCTATCGCAGCGTGATCCTGCGCAATAAGTTCAGCGAGGAGCTGGAGTTGTCCTCGCTTTTAGTCAATATAGAGATTTCAAATCGGGAATCTACTTAGTGCAATAACACAGCCCGAATTCAAGTATTTTTAAACACAATGCATACACATACATATCACAAAACAACACATACATACATATCTTAACTAACCACATATTAACTACATATACATACATATATCGCAGCTAGCATTACTTAACAAAACCACATTCTGCTCGTGAAAGATTTTTACAATTTGCATTTGTGACAAATGATTTTCGCATTCCTTTACGAAGCGTGTGTGTGTTTATGCCATGAACACTTCGCGAAATCTGTTTTTTAAGAGTGTGCATTTCATGAATTTGCGTGCACACGCGATATGCTGCGTTTAAATTATATTTATGCTAGACAATTTCATGAAAACGTAGCTAACGCAAATTCATGAATTCGATTTGCACACAAAAGTTGACTATGGTTACGTTTATACGCCAAAATACTAGAAAGTGCTGCTTAATATTCTTAATATATATTTATATTATATATACATATATACATGCTTTGCCAGGAACAATTGCTAAAAATGTATTACTTTCTAAGTGCAAAAGATGTAAGCGGTCGAGAAAATAGGGCCAAAGGGATTAGCTAGCAAATTGTGACTGATACGCTGCAAACCGGTTCGAATCAATGCCTCGCCCAGGTTTTGGTTCGAACATTGGTTCGCTACATTTTTAACAATTTTAAATAGAACAATTCAGTTCTACACAATTCTTTTTATCCGATATTAGTTAATTTTTCATATTCAAAGTACTTAAACAAGTCTTAGGGCAATAACAAATTATCCAATATCATGTTCAATAATTCAAATAAATAGTTTTCTGGGTCAAAGATAATCCGATCTAAGGCTCGGCTCATAATACATGCGAAATTGAAATTCGAGTTTCCAAACTTTTCGGTTTAAAAATGATTTGCAGCCTAGCTTGAAATAGATACGCCTGTCAATTATCTGAAGGATATCTCTCCATAACTAAGTGATAAAAGGGGAAAAGCATATCAGTATTCCAGCCGTTTTTTTCCAAGTCGACAATTTAGAATATTTGTAAATGTGTTAAAATAAAATAAATATGTACATTTTCCGGGCATTACCCATTTAATTACATATATATAATTTATAAGTGAGATGTGTTCATTTTAAAAATTGTTTTACTAATCAGTATTATGCTTTTTCTTGACTTAGGTCAGTTACGTTTACGCAGCAGAATTTTCGCAGTACGCAGTAATTAAAGAATAAGTCATTTCATGAATTGGTGAAACGCAACCTAGTTAATTTCTATTAAAACAATTCTAACAATTCATTCTGTGAGTTCAAAAGCAATGCACTTGATATGTTTATGCCACAGTTTTCACAAACGCTTAATTTAAAACCATAAAAGTTTGCTTGTAAATTCCCAAAATGAATGTCAAGCAATCAAAGCCAATTTACCATTTCACAATCCCATTGCCCACTTTCGCGTGCAAATCAAATTGATGAAAAGCAATTTTAGATTGGATTCATGAAATTCAAAAGATTTAGTGTTAACATAATTGGGCTTATCATAAGATCCATATTATCAACGCAGTTATCGCATGTTACATGAGCCGCAGCCAACTTAATGACATTTAAATATTGTGACGCCACCAAAAAAAAAAAATAGTGGCGTCGTGGTAATGAAATCGTCAATTTCATAGTACAAACGTAGCAGCACTATCGAGCGAATTCCATAATGAGATTTAAGCACACAGCATTTATTAATGTAGTCATCATAACGCGATTTGCACATTACTAAACTAATTTTGCTTCATTTTTTGATATTTTAAGTTATTTTTTCGCATATATATATATTTATATACAAATTAGAAATTGTATGTTAATACTGTTATGAATGTTTTATCCACATGTGTATATATACATAAACTATACTGTTTTATTCGTCAATGCCAAATAAAGTTTTTACGGCGTAAGTGATATTCAATATTGTTGTTAATCTTCAATTTGTACACTGTTATACGAGACACTCGAAAATTGGCTTGCAACTTCATAAATAGTGGGCTTCACGTAGCTTAAATTTGTTGAAGGTTTTAATAGATCGTAGATCGATGGGTTTGTGCAGGAAGAAAATAATTGTATGTTGGATAAAAGTCATGAATTATTATTTTATTATGTGATTTTTTTGTTTGATTTTTCTTTTTATTGGACAAATTGGTGAATGTGTGAAATACGTAGAAACTTTATCTAAAATTCGCGTCTATGATATTTGTCAGGATCAAAGTATGATGTAACAACAACGCGATCGCTGAACTTTCGGCCAGTCAATGCCTGTTGAGCCTTTTGACAATCGAGAACCGAGTTAAATTCGACAAACACTTTGCCGCAACCAGGAACTTCCACGCCCTCAATCGGACGCGGTATCTCAACGCTGCGAACGACGCCATATTTCGTGCACTCCTCCTTAATATCCTCCAATATATCCTCATATTCCTCCTCATCGCGCAGCTCATCGGGAGTGACCATGTTCAATAAGCAAAGCACCTCAGTGGGCGGACCAGATGTCACCACTGTCGATAAGCCTGGCACTTGCAACATAACCGACTGGCTGGTATTAGCGGCATTCTGGGCATTCTTGGCGCCCACACTGGCACGCTGAACGATCAGTTTCTTGTCTCCCAACTGCATGCCATTCAATCCAGCAATTGACTTTTAGAATAGAAAAGAAGAGATATCATATTTACATCTGATTATTGACAAAGATATATAACTTACCTGATCTGTAATGCTTAGATCAACGTATTCACAAAAGGCATATCCTTTACTCAAGCCGGTTGCTGCGTCCTTAACAAGATTGAACGCTCTTAGCTTACCAAATGATAGCAACAATTCTTTCACCTGCAATGCAATAAATTGATATGTAATTATTGTTTAAGAGTTTAGTCACATATTATTTGAAAAGACTAATTAAGAAGAGCTTTTACCAAAAGGAGACTTTATACGCTGTGCACAAACTGCAAAACTGTATATTTGTTTTGCTGTCCGTGTACATTTTTATTTTTTATCGCAAAAATATATTTATTCGATTATATCTGTTCAATGTTAATACTTTTTCCAACTAGGGGAAAGCTAACCCGCCACAGTTTTAGAGGTACAAAATAGATAGACAACTTCTGACACCCTCTCGGTTTAGTTAGATTAACGCGGCAGCCGAGAGCAGTTCCCCCTCGTCTCACATAGACCATATTGGTCCCTTGTGATGCGGTAGTGGCCCACATTTTATTCTCCCTTGGGCCCAAATGATTTTATGATATGGCACTTCCAACCCGAAACGTTGATGCCATTTTAAATGCATTCGGGTCTTTACTGACAGTTTTAAGAAGAAATAGATTCCAAAATAACGAAATATAGTTTTCCATTGTGCTCAACATGTGTCCTTCCATTTTCTCATCGAGCTTCTGCGGAAGAATATATGCAGATAGCATTCACCTGCGCTTGGAAGACACTTCAGTCATCCGGAAATCTAAATAATTTTCTTCTGCTTAATTCATTCCAAAATTGCACTCCATTCTATGGAGAGTAGGAAAAGGGGTGCGAGTTGCCATTGAATGCGACCGTAGTCTGTAGCGGAGTGAGTGACAAGAAATATGCGAGTCCATTTGGCAGAGGTGCATGCGAAACGACTGTTGATAGTGAATGAAGGAGGCCATCTGTTATGTTTGTACACAGAGTAGGTGGATTTTTTTCCGAGAGTGCGACAGCAACATCGTCCGCATTCCATTGAGCGCAGCAGTAAGTTGACCGCTACGATCCTAAGAGAGGAGAGAGGATACCACTTGGTGGAGTGCCTCGACTCACAAACCTGGAAGTAGTCGACGATCCCAGTGAAGCCTTGACGGTCCTGCGTATCAGCAACTCATCGATAAGGTTCACGATCCGGGGGTCGACCTCCAGGCTCGCAATTGCGCTGGTGATTGTATGGGGGTGACCTTCTTGAAGGCTCCTTCTATGTCAAGAAGGGCGTTTAGGGTGAATTCCTTCTGCAGAAAAGATTTATCTATTATTGAAATGACAGCATGTAAAGCTGATTCGGTGGGCCTTGCTTTCCTATAGGCGTGCTGTGAGTTTGAGAAGTAAGAAGGCAGAATGGTACTTTTCCAATGGAGCCCATCATCTTCATAATGAAAGACGACAGACTAATCAATCAACAATCTTTGAGGGTATTGTGAAAGGATTTACCTGCTTAAAAACCACATTAGCCACAAGCCACGTTTCTGGGATTGCTCCAGTGGAAAAGACTATGGATGATATCTTTCAGCTATCTGATTGTATTTGGCAGCAGTATTTGGCTGGGATTATTTTGTCTGCACCCGGTTTTTAGGGCTTGAAGCTGTTTATTGCCCATCTGATGTTGCTTTCAAACAGGTCGATAAAAGGCACTGTAACTGTATAGGGTGTATGGTCACCTGAAAGTCATTTAAAGTGAGTGCTTATAAGCAACCCAAGAGTTTTTTTTTTGTTCGTTGCATTGTGTCCATGAGTTTCGGGTTGTTCTTTCGTGTCCAAGGATAGGAAGTCGTTGATTCTTTCAATGCTAGAGCCGAAGTACTGTCTTAAAAGCTGCCAGGCTGCCTCACGATTGGTAACCGCTTTTGATCTTTGCAGTGTCGCTTGTTGCGGAACTCCTTATCAATTGGACTTTCTTGTCCATTGGGTCTTCAGGGATGGTATGTTTGCCTGGGAGCTATGTCACATGACAACGTGTTTTGTTTTACTGATTGTTACTGATTTTATATTTAACAACACTTTAATTTAATTTAGAAGAGAACGCGCTACCATTGTATGGCATATTTGCTTTATATTATACGATGAACGCAATAAAATATTTACAATTTAAAATATATATAAACATTTTCTATAAATTTAATTTGAAATAATCATTGTACTGTATTAGTTTTTTTAGCCTAGGGAAATATTGTATCGACAGCTGCGAATTTTCTTCACCTAAACAACATATCAACCGAGGACTGTGCTTTCGGAAATTTAAAACATTTTAGGTAGTAAATTTGGTATTTCGATACTATTTATAAATATTTAAGTATCCGTCTACTGTGTATATCTAAATACAGTGCAAATAAACGCATACGGCAAACTGTAAGACCTAGGAGCTGAATTCTTAAGAGTTGAAACTTTTTGTTATTAATTGATTAAATGAATTATTAATTAAATATTGCTAGTAAACTATTTTTCTGTTCGATAATCCGATCGGGTTAAAACTCAATACCCGCTGGATAGGGCGATCCACGGTTATATGGTTTCAACTATTGTCCGATCGGCTTCAAATCAAGTTTAACGCAATTATTTGGACCGGTAAAGTCGGCTAATATGAGCTGAAATTTCATCGGCAAACCCAAGGTAGTATTTTTTAGTATATCATATGCAAATCAAATTTGTTTTACATTTTAGATATTTCCATTTATATATTACATCATGTAAGTATATATACATATATTCGAATGCATTTATAAATGTTATAGATACTTCATTGAGTTCTCTTATATTTCTTGCTCCAATTTCTTTATAATCCGCTTTTAAGCTTTCTTCGCTTACCTGTTCGTCGTTTAAATAATTGGGGAGACCTCCAATAAATATTTTGTGTGGTGAATCGGGCACCACTGTTGAGATAACTCCACTTGACACTATTGAATAGAGGATTGTGTTATTTCTGTGTTCTGAGACCAATGGTCACCAATTGATTTTGCTGGACAACTTACCAACAGCGGGCTTGACTGCCGGCGTATCCGTGATGCCGGGCATTGGCTGGTAATCATGTGGGCGCCTTATTTTGAGGTCTTGTCCTTTTAAATTGATCCCATCAAACGCCATGGCCTGAGTGGTCTCATCTATAGATCTGAACTCGAGGAAAGCAAAGTTCTTGTCCAAATTAATTTGACATGCCAGCACTGGACTGCCGGCGGCTTGTGCTAAACCAACTAAATGCATTTGTTGATTGAAAAACTCCATCATTTCCTCCTCAGTGACACCGAACGGAATGTTGCCCACATACAAGCGACGCGCCTGACGCGTTATAGTTGACCCCACCACGGGCACAGCTGTTTGCGGCGTATCTGGCACTACGCTGGCCGGGATTTGCCCCGACGCTTGCATCGCTTTGTACTGCATTGGTGTTATGTGCTCAAATCCAGGCGGCGGCACATCCCAATACAATGACGGCTTGCGGCGCGAGTTCCGGTGATGGCGACGATCCCTAGAGCGGTCACGATGCCGATCACGAGATCGGGATCGATGGCGGCGCCTGTCGCGGTCACGGTCACGATCTGTTAATGTAAAACATAAATGTATACATTATATACCAACAATTTCTACATCTATTTGCGATAATGTATCGCAATCATATTATGTATGTATCTTAAATACCAAATATGTTTGTATACATGCTTAAAGTCTGAGCAAATGCCTTCAAGTTTGAAGTGTTAATTAACGTGTATATAAACTATATATATTAAACTAGCTGACCGGCGTTACCCGGGCCAAGTTCTTATCTTTAAATTTTAGACATACAAGTTTTCTTTTGTTATTATAAAATTTATAATAAATTATAATTTTCCGATTGTACCATGAATCCCCATTCGCAACCAGCAGACAGGAGTTGCGGTTATTTAATACAAAGTTTTAGATTAAACTGTTCCGATTCAGTCAGCCAGGACAAACCGTTTTATCCATATATAGATTTGTAATATATACATAGCTTTAAAGTTGTACAGTTGTACGTAAGATATGTAGACTCTGAAACTTATTTATCTTTTCCCCTTGATCTTTTCTGCTTTATTGTTTAATTTTTAATGGATGTTTAGGTTCTGACCATTATAAAGTTTAAAGTAGTAAAGTTATAAAATGTCAAATTGCAGTACTTAAAATATATTTGAAATAATACACGCTTGGGTTTCGCTTCTACAGTTTATGGTTCAAACATGAAAAGTTTAATTTCAATTTTAACTTAGCAAGCTTTGTTATAAATCACATTAGCAAATAAAAGTAATATTCACAATTATTAGCACTTGTCGGCTCTCATTATTTGCATTTTTTTTTGTTCGTAGTGGGAGCCTAATTCTTGTAGCTACTGTACACGCTCCTATAACTATTTACATACACTCATAAGCATATTGATGTTCCTATCACCGGCTTTAATTCCATGTACTTTAGCTCAATATACATATGAAAACATAAGCAAATTTAAATTGTGTGCTGGATACTCACGGGGCTTGCACACGTACACGCATACATAAATACATATTCACACAGACGCACACGCACACATGCATACATATTTATCCATAGTGAAAACTGCCTCATCGTCATACGCAATGCGTTTATTTTGGTGGGAAAAAAGTATGCAATGTCGCATTAATTACGCACACATACATGCGCATACCTGATAGTTACTCGCAGGGCATATTGAAGGGATAACATAAATGAAAATTCAACAAATACACATATGTATGTACATCCATGCGTACGTATGTATGTAGCGCCCAATATGTCTGCCGGTGAGTATGCAAAATAACGATAAATAGTTAAATGATTTGAAAACTTTCAAATAAACAGCATTTATCATGTTTTACCAAGTACACATGTGCAGTCTAAATTTGCAATCATTAGTACATTCGCCTATTCTATTTATGTAAACTTATGTACGTACATGCATGTGTAAATTAGCCGATGCCCGAACTTAAGCACACTTAAACACATATAAGGCATTGGTAAGGCGCTTAAATATTGCAACTTACCATCATATCCCATTATAATATTTGCACAAATATATTTTGACACGAAAAAAAAATTTTAACTATAAAACAAAAGCCGATGAAATATGTATCCCTTTAAAATGCGAATGTGTATGTCAATAAATATCTGCGAAACGATATAAAACAGAACACGTGAAAAACTATGAAATTGTGAATTGAAACACAAACATGCATCAGGGTTGCAAGGCATATCAAGAGATATCGATGGCATGATGGTAAGTTGTTATCGATATATATATATTATATATATATAAACTTACATATGTTTATATATATATTTTGTTTTGTTTTGTATTATGAGGTCAATTATTGCCGGTTTTATTAAAAACTATGAGCATAAAGATATTTTTACCAACTGAATACTTCTATCTAAAGCGGGCCTGCAATTTATATGGGCAGCTACATATTAGCGAGGACAATGTCGTAGTTTATTATGTGGTAGATGCTGACAACAATAAACTGGACTTGGACACAAATAAAATGCGTTTCTTGGGATCAATCCTGTGCAGTGACTCCTATGCGGACAGTAACTATTGCCGTTCACATGATGTGGTCTTATGCTTCACTTACAGCAATGATACGCCGAACGTCTCGCTTATGTTTACTGGAATTACGCCCGAAAATCTTAACCAAATAAAAATAATACTTTACGATAAACAAACAGTACGTAGTTTAGTTGTCAAAAAAAACAACACCCTCGCCCACTGGACAAGGGAGAATCAAATTAATGATGAGTGTGATTTCTATATGCTGGCCCAGTTGGTCCAACCAAATCCAGACACGTTCCGCAAATCGAATGATTTGTGGTTCTATGGGAGTCAGTCATTATGTTTGCTTGCAAATATTCCAATGCAAATGTTTCAATATGTTGTTGGAAACAAATTTATAAATAGTATAATAACCCACACAGTAATTTATAGACACTATAAGGAATGGCAATCGATCTATACAACGGGGTAAGATTTGTTTAACATTTTTTTATTTATATTAATTAATTTATTTATTGATATATTTTGTTTTCAGTTCCAGATTGTCGAATATTATGATAGATCGAGCATTGGGCATTATTTTGATGTTGGTATTGTTTACGCTTGTTTCTCATCCAGGTGATTTCCTAATTCAGATCTCCCACGTAAGCTCTACGTTTTTATTGACGACACACTGCTGTAACTGTAATATAATCTCTTATTTTCAGATTATTATACACCAGTTATATAGTCTATTGAAGGTTTTGGAAGGTAGTCCAATCGGCCTCAAGCTTAACATACATTTGAATAATTTTTTTCTTGATTGCTTTAAATATCACATTGAACTGTGGTCCACCTTCTTGGGTATGCAATAATTAACAATTATAATTCATTATTCCACAAACCTTATTATTTTTCAATTGTTTCAGATTTGATCGAACCAATTGTTCGGCAGGTTTTCCTTGCCATCGGGGCATTTGGGTGTTTAGGATTTACATATCAAATAGCATTGCTTGCCGATTTAATATCAATTGTTGGCTTACATGCTCATTGTTTTTACGTTTACACCAAAGTGTAAGAGTTAATCAAAGTTTAAGAATACGCTATTTAAATATCATTTTACCAAATTACTTTTTTCAGATTGAATAACGTGGAAGTAAAAGGGCTGACGGTGTTATGGCAAGTGGTACGAGGCAATCGCTATAATATCTTAAGAAGTAAGGCCATTAAAATAGACATTCTTATTTTGATAAATATTTATTATACGTTTTTTGTTTTTAGATAGAATTGAAGCTCATAACTATATGAATCGCCAGCTATACCTTGCAACAATATTTTTTTCTGCAATATTGTTCTTGTTTCCGACCACTCTTGTCTACTATGTTGTGTTTGCAACGGTAAGTTAATTATTTATTTTTTAAATGGCAAGCTAATATATTTGTATGATTACAGTTGAAGGCGCTCACTTGCGCTACATTGGCAATTCTGGAATGTTTTCGTCGCAAGCTTCTAAATTTTCCAATAGAAATGTTTCTTAAATACATTAAAAAGGGATTCTATGAAATTGGTAAGTAAAACTATTATTAAAAGTAAACACCTATTAATTTACTAGTTTTTTGTTTATAATAGATTGCCTAAGAGTGCTGGACATCCCACTTCAAAAACCATTATATTTTATTCATCGAAATTCAAAAATAATCATTTTTGTATATAAACTCAGAGTATAAACTAAATAAATATACCTTGCTCACCAATTTTATCTGTAGTTTCTTTAAATTAGTTCCATTCCTATGTGGGTTGCTTTTAGTCCTTAGGCCTAAAGACCTATTTTAAGAAAAATGTAAATATATGCTATTCAACTTTTAGTCTCGAGACAAAAGCGGTTTGGAGGGCAAGTTATTTAAATATATTTATATATAACTGGATTAAGTTATCATGGTCAATCAAAATATATTTAACGTTTTTTTTTTAATTGTTTTATTTTACTATCGGTTTCAACTCGCTAAGGGAATAATATCTCGAGTGTTCTCACATCACTGTTATATATCGATAGATCGAAGCGACAAAAGCAACCCTGACAGATATAGAACTGTTTCGTTCCCACAATCATTGTCATTTCATTACGCTTCAGTTTCTGTACGGAGCTGGACGGTTGTGTAATTGATTTTTTTTAAAATAATTTTTCCTCAATCTCGTAATGGAAAATTCTGCAAAAATGGACAATTCTGGCAATTCAACACCGCTGCCACAGCGCCAAGCCAGAGCTAATAATCAACCGAATAAAAATATCGGCAAACACGGCCCACAGAAGCAAAATGAAAGTGCCTCAGACGGTGGCCCAGCAGAAAAACGGCAACGTTTTGGCCCGAGCAATCAGAATGGTGGCGGTGGTAGCGTCGGCGGAGGTGGAGGTGGAGGTGTTGGTGGCGGCGGCGGAGGTGGCCAAAATCAAAATAAAAATTTCGCAAACAAGGGTGGATTTGGCGGAGGTGGAAATCGCAGCCGCAATCGTGGCGGCAATCAAAATAGGTCGAATTTTCAAAATCAGAATCAAAACGTAAGTACATATGAACACAAGTTATTCATACATACACAATGTGTAATAAAAGAATAATGAAATTGCATTAAATTCGATTGATTACTGCCGGCGGCAAATTTCTAATACCAGTTTATTAAACGGCCTAGATGATCGTGTTTTTGCATGTTGTACAAAAACAAATAACTCCAGACTAGTGTCTGTATGTATGTACATATGTTTGTGCGCGTGGTGTGTACACTCGAAAAGTACTAGCATATACAATTACAATGGCGGCCTAAGGCTATGCTAAGATGCTGTGTGAAATTTAAATGCAAAAACGTGGCAAAAGTCATTGGGAACGAAATGTTACTGTATTACTTATATTCGCTGAAAGCTATATGGATACATATTAACATTAGAATTTTTCCTTCAATTTGGGATTCTCTTCTTTTTTTTTTCACAATATTAAGGTATGCATACACGCATACAGATGTATTTACTTGTATATTTTTGGGTGGATGAGATGAGATCTTGCATTCAAATTTAATTTACAAAGCAATAGATAGTTGTGTATTTCTTTGTGTTTGGCGTTCTACAAGAGTATTCTGCACAATTCACATGGCATACGTATAACATACACATGCATACACCAACCTATGTACACTAGTACGCGTGTATATGTTTGCGTCGTACAGTATGTTCGTGATATATCATTCATCTCGTTCGCACCCATGGCTTTCGAGTTAAAGCAGCTTGTGTTGTCTCGCTAGCTTGCCGCATTATTAGCTTGTGTGTGTTTTTTATACAACCGGCAAATGGATGGTAACCATATTGAGAATTTTGTTAACAACCGTTGTGTGAATTAAGGGTGGGCGTTTTAATATATTAATAAATGCATATGTGGTTCGCACATACACATTTATATGTTTGTATGTACATATGTCATTAACCTTTTTATTATTATCTTTTGTCACAGTTTGTTAAGCAAACTGAAACCGTTTCAATGACTTGGTCCATCCTCGTGTTTGATCTAACTGTTCTTTAAAAAGCGCTATGTTCTGCAAGTATGCTCATGCGCTTTTTGTGCTTGGGGGTTCCGTAAAACGGGGAAAAACTTCAAATATAACGGTATGGTAAGCAAAGTGTTTGTATGCACACGATTGCCATCTGATTAGGAATCTTGCACCAAAAATTGCAAGAAATTGTATCGTATTCGATAAAAGTACAAATTGTAAACATGTACATATACGAAAAACGTATTTAAATGTAAATTATTTCAACATATTTAATTTCTGGTTTGTTAAATCTTTCTTACACATGCACTTAATGTTCTTAAAAATACAAGCAAATGTAAAAATACTTGCTCAACTTTTTATTGAACACAAAAAAAAAAGAAATTACGATTTGTGAAAAAAAAGTTTCATTAATTCAATACCAGCTTTGGTACATTTGTGCCTCATGTTGCAACCAACTTATACGTGTGTGTGCAAACATACATAAGTGTGTTTGCCCTTTTTCCGCTTATCTGCAAAGCGAAATGCTGATGTTTGCGAATATTTTCTGATGATATTTGCATATTCGAAATATTCTTGTTTATTCAGTGTACTCCAATCTAGAAAATGTGGCAAGTCTTGCGACAGCCGCTTAAGATAAATATTTTAAATGCGATGGAAATAAAAGGTTTTTAATATTCTATTATATCGTTGCGTACAAGTAACTTTAAACAGTTGTTTTATAATTGTAATGTTTCCAGAAATTTCAAAGTACGGCTGCTCCAGTGTTGCCAATTCAGCATTTTTCTAGCTAAATTAGGCTATTTACGGAGATTAGCCGGAAACAGTTGAAATTGTAACCTATTTTCTTGGCACGTCAATGGCAAGTGCGAGGAACCTCATTTAATTTGTGCGCGAAAAAGCTAATTAGCTATTTTCAGCCATTTTTTACATTTGATTCAGATACTTTTTAAAGCGGCAGTTGATAACAACGCCGCGGCGTTTGTGAATGAGCTCAAAATTTATGATCAAAATAAGTCGGAATCATGGGCTAATTTTGCAAATTCGACACGTGTATATTAATCTATTAGAATTTCAGCTTATTGAGTTGAAAGATTTTGAAATAAAAATTTTTAACCAGATTAGTAGGTGTTAGTCACCAAATTAATTTGTCCTGTAGAAATTGGTTTTTATTTTTTGCTAGATATCCCTTTTTTTATATTTTGTTTGAACATCAAAAGCTGGCAACAGTGCTAAGCATAAACATACTACATGTATGGTATTTCTCTAAACTGTAAGGCATAATTCTGTTGGTTGGGTTAAGAGGAAACTATTTAAACCATAAATATCTCTAGATATGTAAGCGTTTTTATATATATGCTGTTTTACGCACTTAGACATAAATAAATTATAATAGATAAACTGCAGCAGCCAAGTGCTTGTTAAAACTTTAGCGAACTTGTTTGCCAATAACTTGGCTTGTTTGTTGTTAAAGAGAACTGTAGTTAAACAATTGCGTAGTGTAAATCACATTTATTTCTTTCTTTATATACTCACATGAATATATATAATACACACATATATAGCAAAAGTCCACAACAGATGCACCAAAAGCGGACGGAGGAAATCTCAATGACAAATCTAACGAAGCTAACAATGCAAATCAATCCAATTCAAATTCAGCTGCCCAAGCCCAGGCACAACTTCAAGCGCAGGCCCAAGCTCATGCCCAGGCTCAAGCTCAAGCTCATGCTCAGGCCCAAGCTCAGGCCCAGGCCCAGGCTCAAGCTCAAGCTCATGCGCATGCTCAAAATCAGGCATTTAGGGCTCGCGGCGGCGGCGGTGGTGGTGGAGGTGGTGGTGGTGGCGGCGGCGGAGGTGGAGGAGGACGCGATAGGAATCGCGGATCGCGTGGTGGTGGCGGCGGAGGACAAAACTCTGGCGGCGGTAATAATTCGCAGCGCGGCGATGACTTCTTTATAGCCCAACGGTTACGCAGCATTAGTGGTCCCACACATGAGCTACCACCGATCGAAGTCGCCCAGGAGACCAAGTTCTCTGGACGCAATCGTCTCTATGTTGGCAATTTGACCAATGACATTACCGATGAGGAGTTGCGCGAAATGTTTAAGCCGTACGGCGAAATAGGCGAGATATTTTCCAATCTTGAAAAGAACTTTACATTCCTTAAGGTTGACTATCATATTAATGCCGAAAAGGCCAAGCGCGCCTTAGACGGTTCAATGCGCAAGGGTCGCCAGCTTCGCGTCCGTTTTGCCCCCAACGCAACCATCTTGCGTGTTAGCAATCTGACACCGTTCGTGTCAAACGAGCTACTCTACAAGTCCTTTGAAATATTTGGGCCCATTGAGCGGGCCAGTATTACAGTCGACGATCGTGGCAAGCATTTGGGCGAGGGGACCGTTGAGTTTGCCAAAAAGTCATCGGCCAGCGCCTGTCTGCGCTTGTGCAATGAGAAATGCTTCTTTTTAACGGCCTCGTTGCGTCCGTGCTTGGTGGAGCCGATGGATGTTAACGATGACAACGACGGATTGCCCGAGAAGGCCCTCAATAAGAAGCTGCAAGAGTTCAATCAGGAGCGCAGCGTTGGGCCCCGTTTCGCCGATCTAAATTCATTTGAGCACGAGTACGGCTCCAGATGGAAACAGTTGCATGATCTATTCAAAAGCAAGCAAGATGCTCTCAAGCGTGAGCTCAAAATGGAAGAAGAAAAACTTGATGCTCAGATGGAGTATGCTCGCTATGAGCAAGAAACAGAGCTTTTGCGTCAAGGTTAGTATAACAGGGTAATACGAGTATCTAAATCAAATACATATTCAACTTCTGGCTAGCCGAAGTTTTAACACAATCTCTATTAAAGAGTGATACCCTTCCCAAATGGATCAACCTTCAAATCAACGAGAAACGAAAATAACGGAATAAGTCCGTTTCGTTCCTCTTCCTCAATTAATCTCTACTTTAAACTCCACTCACAAAGCGCAACCAAATTCTTAATTGGTTAAAGCTTTTTATAATTGATGTGATAAAGTTGTAAAACAAACTATAAAAACAATTGCTTAGACAAAAACTATCTAAATATATCGAATATCGATAAATCGATTTTTATTGATCGCTACCTT
The DNA here is from genome assembly GCF_035044405.1 of Drosophila montana. NCBI lineage: Eukaryota > Metazoa > Arthropoda > Insecta > Diptera > Drosophilidae > Drosophila > Drosophila montana. Next base: position 2,633,695 of record NW_026996559.1, on the reverse strand, counting down.
TTGACATTTTTATGTTTACATTCTGTGAATATACCCAAGCTGTGTAGTGCAACAATGAACTATCGAGCGAATTCTTACCGATAGTTTCTCAGCTTTTACCGTTTCAATTGCTTTGCTAGACAGCAATATTTCGATTTTTAATACATTTCTATATCGATTCGCTATATCGATTCGGACAATTAATGAATGGGGGTCATTTGAGTCTGTCGATATGTAAATCATTTGAACTATTATTGTTATCTTTTGTAATTACAATCACTATGCTTACTTCAATTTGTGTTTACATTTCTTGCGTTCTTGCAATGTCGAATGTGATGCAGCAACCACATTTAAGCATAATACATATATTTTTAAATATTTTATAAGTTTATATAAGGGCAATTCCAGGGCCACGCATTTAGTTGTGCGTTTTTAATATGAACAATAGAAAACAAAATCAAGCGATGATTTTTAAAAAGCATATTACCAAAATATTTCCTTGTTTAATGTAAAAAAATCTATTAGCACATTAATAGTAACCCGTTACGGATTATACATCGGAGTGGTTTGCGTCTAAATTTATAAAAACGCAAGTCTCTAACTTGACGCCAAGATTCTTAATGCAATTTAATAGAATACCATTAGCGGAATATCATTAGTGTTTTTTTTATGCTAGCTATTATGAACGTTACGGGACACACGTAACTTTATGGTTTTTTTTTTGCGTTAATAATTTATTTCAAATTTTGTTTAATACATTTTTTATCTCAGAATATATTGAGCATCATAATTACCGTCAGTTGAGCTATATATTTTCTACCTTCTTGCATTGGTATGCGAAACCCACATTAGATGTCTGTTAACCAGCAATTAAAAAGATTGAAAACCCTTAAAAGAGTTGCAAATTCGGCTGAGCATTGACAGCTAAGTTAAAGTAATTTGAGTATATTTTCTTTGGTTATAAACGAAAAAAAAAAACGTGTTGAATTTTGGTCATAATAGACTTTCTGGAACTGCCAATATATTAGATGAAGAATCGTTCATATGTGCAAGTTGTTGCTGGTGGACTTAAAAGTAGCTTCTCGTGTTTTCTTGTGGTTTTGCTGAAATGGCCAGTGCTTATGGCCTGTGCTTAAAAGATTTATCTGTTCGGTACAGAATTAGTGCAGTATAATAATTTATCTATATGGTTCAATGTACCAGCCCGATTCTATGTATAATTTTGGGAAGCCATGGAATTTTTTTTGGTAAACAATAGAAAATATGTTTGTACCATTAACTAGGGATATATATAACATGGCTATTCTAGCCTTGTATGTCTGGGTGGGTGGATTCTAAAATATTAAAAAAATTTAATATATCTGAAGCGTTTTGTTATTGTAGAAAGCATTTGTGGGTATATGTATATCAAATGACGAAGATGACTGTATGCTAGATACAACATTCCCACATGAATCCTTCATTATCTTAACAAATTGTAAATTTACCCATGTATATAATTCTGTATACATGAAATTTAAAATAGAATGTTTTATGGGTCGCGGCAAGGCGTTCGGGATGGTTCCTGGTTACTGGTTTCATCATATCCTTAATCTTTAGCCAGCACTTAACTCGGCAGCTAATACTCGAATATTCTTCTAGAATTAAGAAAACGCGAATCTGATAATGAGCGCAAGAAACTGGAATGGGAAATGCGCGAGAAACAGGCCGAGGAGATGCGCAAACGCGAGGAGGAAACCATGCGTCGTCACCAGACCGAAATGCAGAGCCGTATGGTGCGCCAGGAGGAGGATATGCGTCGTCGTCAGCAGGAGAACACATTATTTATGCAGGCCCAGCAGCTAAACTCGCTGCTTGATCAACAGGAAGGCTTCGGCGGTGGCAACAGCGGTGGCGGCGGCGGCGGTGGTGGTGGCGGTGGTGTCGGCGGCGGCGGCAATTCAAACTTTGATAACTTCGGAGGCAATAGCAACTCCCCGTTCGAAGTGTTCAGAGGTAAATCCTTGACTTGACTTGACGCATTTAAAATTGTTGTAATCATTTGTCGTATTTGCATCCAGGTAATAACAACTCGTCCATGGCTGGCAACAATGCCGGACCCGGTGCAAACAACCAGCAGCAGGTATGTACACGTACAGGACGTAGTATTGAGCTGCTATATAGCATATGGCATATAGTCGACTTCAATATGAACAAGATGTGCGCCTATTAACATACCATAATCGTTACATTGCGCCGACTCTCATTAATGGTTATATAATTTCAATGACTGTTCTCACTCATGTAGATAGAAAATTGAAAGGGTAATTTTTTTGGTCAGGGCGGGAATTGGAATATGGGGGCTTGACTTATATACCTCATATATATGGCAGACTAGCAATGGTCTTCAGCGTAATCTTTGGCAACAATAGCACATGTAGAACTTAGTATTTAGCATTATCCCATTCAGTAACTAAATGTGTAAATGTGATATGTGTATATATACAACACACGCATATAGATATATATATATATTTTTTTGTTCTATGCGTGACTCGCTAAAGTCAAATTGTTTTAATTTTTTCTGATAATGATGCCCAGCTTTGAAGCATGGAAATCACATATTTAGCATTATCTTTATATATGTAAGGGGGAGGCTTTTTAAATGGCTTTAACATGTCGCGCAACATGGTTATCCTTCTTAGCAGCCCGATATTTGCGTGTGGCACGCAAATTTGTGGTTGCATTAGGAGAGCGTGCCATATGGCATATGCGGGCGGGGCTAACAAGGGGGTGTTATACTTTTTAATTATGCATTATTATTAATTTTTGGTTTGAAGTTGGGTTCCTCTACTCAGTCAAAAACAGTAACAACTCAATTGAACAATTGTACTTTCCTTGCTCGAATAGGACTCCTTCGCTGCTTTTGAATTTGGGGTTAACAATATGAACCAAGGCGGCAATCAACGTGGAAATAATGGCGGAAATAATGTTCCATGGGGACGACGTCGTTTTTAGACAGCCGATATAATGCATGGACCAGTATGGATAATACGTAAATCGACAGATTGCATTGATTTACGTAGTACACTCGACACATTTCACTTATTTTAGTGAAAATTCATTGCAAAACATTACAAAACAAAAAGAGAGAAAACAAAACAAGAAAACTTATGGAACATACATAATCTAATACAATCTATAATCAACTGCTGCACCCAAAACTTTTATGATTTGATTTAATTATTTGTCAAATATGTCATCGTCAAGTCCTTTTAATAAAGAATCATACATAAAAGTAAAACCGAGTGCAAGACAAAACGCCGCCATGAATGGAAAGCAAGAATAAAATACTTATTTTATCCGGGCGACAAGTGAAATTTAACCAGTACATAGAATCTAACATTTAAATATGAATCATTTTTAGTAGCTTCTATATGTAAAACATAATTTCTTTAGTATATTTTTTCTCTTTGTATTATTCTTAAAATGCATCCATGTCTTGATCATATTTATCTAAAATATAAGTATATGCGATGTATATATACAAAGATAATCTAATCTTCTCCAATGTTATGTACATCAATCAATTATGGTGAGTATGGTACGGGACTCGCAAAGCTAGGGCTTGAGCGGAGAGGGGAATCTTTATAGACACATATTTATAAATATATATCTGTACGATCTGAAGATATTTAAACTTGTGTTGGCTGGGGCTCCATATTTTTTATTTTTTTTTCTGGCTTATTTCAGTATGGATTTGATCTTTATTACAATTATGTTTCGTCTATTTTTTTTTTGCCAAAGTCCTGTTTCACTTTATTACTTATATATATTTCTATATTATTAAATCGCAGCAATTTGCGATCCAATTACTTAAAGACAATAAGTAAATGATAACATAATCAGAATTATGTTGATAAATGCTTTATGTATATTTTCTTGGGGGTGTTTCGAAAAGACTGTAAATTCAATTGGGAAATTTACCAAATCGACACGAAAAGTCACCCTAATGGTACTTTAAAAAATCTTAAAAAACACTCTATATACCAAGCAATATGAAAACGGTTGGAAGAATCTCATATAGAATACAAATTAGCAGCAAAATCGAAGCGGACTTTGAATATTTCAATAATTGTATATTACCTGAAATATTCATAATTGCAGCTAATTTTTAACAGATCAAATTTGAAAATTGTTGGCACGAACATTGTTCGTTCTTTAAAATTTCGTCGTCAATTTAAATATAATAAGATTTTTATAAATTTTCTGTGGCAGCAGCAAGTAGCAAAGCCATCGTCTTTTTGGAACGATTTATTGTTGGGAATATCGGCGTGATTTTTTGATTATAAAGCTCAAAGGTTTTCATGTTCATGATATTCTATATATAAGAGCTATGAAAATAAGGACTTGAGCATTGAACGGGTATGAAAATGAAAATGATGGGAATATATTATCTATGGCTTATCGGGCAAATAACTTTTGGTGGGAAATTACGAATATGCAACAATGTAAGTTTCTTTTTTACGATAAAGTTCGGAGCAAGTATTCCAACAGAGAACTGGGCATTAACGCTCTCTATAAATATGATGTGAAACTGTACAAAGCGTTCGCTACAACAGAGAAGGGGTGTACACATTCCACCAAAAAGAAAAAATTATTACTTGGAGTCAATATAGCCGACTAGAAAAAGGTATGTACGGTTCGCAATTCTTATGTGCCACAAATAAACACGGGGCTTAGCCGGGAGTGCTGAGATATTATGTGAACCGTGTGTGTGTGCGTGTTCATGTGTGTCTAGAAACGTTTGAATGAATTCATTTGTTTTTACCCTTGCAGAGGGTCCTCAAAGTATTTGGAACCCCTTAAGAATATGTATTTATGCACAAGCATCCAAGTCTTTATATGCATATATTTCTGTTGTCTGTTTAATCTCAGTATTTGAATACTGTACTTAACATTATAAACACTCAAAAAAAAAAGAAACGCGCATACGATCAAGTCCGAGTGCCACAAGGAGTGTGAGTAGTACTCCACAAAGTACAGAACAGACGAGTATGGGTGAATTCTGATGAGTATTTAAAATTGATTCGGTTTAAATACGGAATGCCAATTTTTTTTGTTTTACATGAAACGAACTTCAAGCCGCATTAGTTGAATAAAGCAGAGCCGAATCCAAGCCTGAAGCGAACAATATTTTTGAAAATAATGGTTAATTCCAAAGCTGGTTAGTTTTTGACATTGCGCTCGCAATAGTTATAGTGTTCCGAATATGAAGAATCAACTAGGTTTTGATAAGTAAATTAAATAGTAATTGGAAAACATGGAAAGGTTCGATTCACAATTTGCCTCATAGATGTGGAACCCAACCGAGGAATTGGTTCGAGCTATGGACCGAACCTTTGAAAATAGGTTTGTTGCACCTTTATTAAAAACTACACTATATATCTTTATATCTTTAAGATTGGAAAATCGGCTTAAATCCTCCAAAATCTTGTTCGTTTCATATCCTCGTCTTTCCACATCAATTCCGAAAATTTGTCTGGAGTCTGCAAGGGTATTTCATTTTCGGCAGGCCGAACATCTGAATTTCTTTCTAGTTCAAAACGTAGTTTTCTTTTTGCAGATGTTTGTCGCGTAACTCGCACACAACGCTTTCAGCGGAATAATACGATAATAAAAATATTGCAGTTCTAGTCCCAAGTATTTGTTATTGCAAACACGAACAATGTGAGTTCGCAGTAGAATTTCTACTTAATTCAATGTAAAAAAAAACCAAACATTTGCTTGGGGTAGTGAATACTATTACCTAGTGAATAACATTGATGTGTTTATAAAAGCTATCACGCATAAATTTCTCCAGCTTCTCAAGTGACTTTCCATATATTTGCATGCGTATAAAATGTATGCAGGCATCTATTTTTGGTAACCTCCATATATGTATATATTTATAACCTACCTAATTTGAATTACAGTTGCGTACTTGATTTCGTCTCTACTTGTGAATTATGCAGCATATTGAAAACAAAATAGACATTTTGTCACTTTATCGAAGAGATATGGTAAAAATATCTTGGTTTTTAAGCTGACTCCTATACAATTTCTCAATAATGGATTACGATGGGGAAAACGTTTAAATATAATCAATTTTGAAATAAGAATTCGTGCATTATATACTAAAAGTATCAATTACTATTGATGTACATTGAGAACTTCAAAGTGTGATCATCTATTTGTAAATCCTGGATTTCGGAACTACAAACAATTAAACACAAGTGAATTTCGAGCGGATTCGGAATTTGGCATCCTTATCTTCTTCATCAACACAAACTATTACGATATATCCAAAGCAAGTATTATAACCCATCATGGCGACTGATCCGTCTATCCCAGATTTGTATAATTCCAAAACTAATCGCTATTTACCGCACAAATATACTTATGTGAATATTAAGTATGCACCTCCAAACATCTGAGCTAAACGCAAGCAATTGGGTTTTTAAAAAATTGTCTTTTGGAATATGCTCTATATATTTTTGAAACTCGATTGTTATTACTAGCAGATGCTCCATGGTTTTTTAATTGTTTTAATTGTCGTTGGAAAATGGAAAAATATTGTTCTCAATATATTCTCCATGCGCTTCCTTTTTAAATCGTTATGGTATAACAGTCCACACGCATTCAACTTTAATTATAATTTATACCATACTTTGGAAACCATAAAGAATGGCTTGAAATGGAAACACCGATCTAGACATTGCTATATGAAAAGAATGGCCAATGATAAAAAGCGGTTTCCGTAAACGTTTTCCGTAGACGTTTTTTCTTCCGTTTTATTTTTATCTTTGTCTTAAGTGGCTTTCTAATTGATACTATCTCCCCCTCCCTATCCTCTTCAACCACCACTGGTTAGGAACACACGATCTGTCCTCTATGAAAAGTATCCAAGGATTTCGAAAAACATGCAGTTCTGCTTATCCAGAACATCGCCGCCAATTGTTTGTGCTCGATTTTCTATTTGTATTATACTAAGATTCTTGGAATTGGCTGATTCTACTGACATACATTGTTTAGTTTTAGCTGAAAACCGTTCAACAGACTGCTGATTCTGCCGCAGTCGTATTAAGCTGATTATTCTAGTTGGGTGAGCACTTTCGATTAATTGATTTCTATGTTTACAGGAACTGAAAAACGATGGCAGGTCGCTTGGGTTGGCGAGGATAGCCAAGACGAGCCAGGATGGTCGTACAAACCGGAACCGCCGTGCCTTAGTGGAAATTTTAAGTTTCATGTTTGCTGATGCAAACAGAAAATTATTGAATCCTTCAAACATTGAAAATAAAACTCTGATATACAAAATGAAACTGAAAGCCGTTTATTTTCTTGTGTTGCAATAAATGGTTTTCAACTCGTGCCACGCTTTTCAGGAACCCAAACCCATAAGATTCCCCACGCCAAGTTGCGAATTTCAAGACGACGGAAGCGGATTGATGAAACTGGCACACAGACCCCATAAACAAAGCCGTATTTCAATTGCTACCGGCGCCGTCAATGGATGCTGGCCACAAAAGGAAACTCAAACTGAACGCAAATGTGACGCAATTCGATCACGCTGAACTATCTGCACTACTCTCCCCTACACATGTAATACGTACATACACATACATATGCATATATATATATACATATACTTTTTTGCGATTGCGATGCTGTGCTGTGCTGTGCTTAGTTTAAACCGCACTACCGCTTTAATTGTTTTTTTTTTTTAGTTTCATCGTTCGATGCTCGTAGGGGAGAATGAGTGTGAAACGAGATGCTCTCTGAGCGGCGCATACATACATACATACATATGTATCTATTTACGCCTGGTTTTGCGGGCGTGCGCGCTTTGGCCGTGACTGATATTAACGGCAGCAGGTAACAAAATGAAATAACAAATAAAGATGGTTTCCATACATATATTATATAAATAATGTGCCAAATATGCATAACATGGGTGTCTTATCAGTAGCACCCCCGATGGGTCAACTCATAACATGCATTCGATAACAATCGGATGCGTAACATAAAATCAGCTGTGCACAGGATGAACCACTTTGGAACAAGGACAAGCTATGAATTTTGTGTCACCCTGTCACCCTGTGCACCGCCACCTCAAAACTGCATTCATACACCCACAAATGTTAAATGTTAATTTATTTAAGATTGTACAATGTACATCCATAAATAATTAAGTGTTTAAAGTTATTAATATTTATTTGTGTACATTTGGCAAACAAAAAACACAATTCGCTAACGTGTATCTTGTTTGGGCAGTAAAAAAAAACCTTGCTTTGCAGACGCTAACTCTTTGAATGTCAGCTCTGAGAGAGATAGAGGCATACGCATACGTATGTGTGCACATCTTCATATGCATGTGTATAGGTAAGTTGGCTTTGAGCTGCATACGAAACATGTCTTAAATTTGTTAGTATATACCTTCATACATTCATATATACCTATAAGTGTACATGTATTGAAAAATATGTACATACGTAATACTAATTAGTTTGGATTTTGTTACAGCACGGTTGCGTGTTATGTTTTGCATTTTATTTTGTTTTGAAAGCTCAAAGCTGTGCTTTCATGAGTATTAACGCACGAACAGCCGTACATACATACATACATATTAACGTACTACCACTAGCTCAAGTCGAGTGAGCAGAGATAGTCAACGCTATACGAATGTAGGTACGTTTCATACTCATGAACGTATCGATGTACATATGTATTAACTTCAAAATAAAGTTCAGTTTAAGCTGGAGCGCAGTCGAGGTTGCGTCGTTTGTTCGTTCGGTCGGTCCGCTCCGTTCCGTTCCGTTCGGTTAGTTCCTCATGGTAAGCACGTTCTCCTTCAGTGGTGTCGATAAACTACATTTGGTTAAATAAAAAGACATTTAACAAAGTGACTGCAACATAAAACATACATATATGATATGTATAAATGCAATTATGCTACATTGTTTGTATGCACAAGCGGATGTCTGTGAAAAAGCGATGTATGCTATACATACATACATAAATGTGTATATACTTAATGGTGCAAATACATTTGCATACATACATACAGCCAAATGCAGTGCCAACTATTACGCGCTTACATACATACATATAATTAGGAGTTGTTCATCTATGTTTGTATGTACACACTGTGCACGACTACTCACCCACACTTACATATCTATCCATAATGCTATTGCAACTTCATTTAATTTTTTTTTTATTTTTTAGTGCGATATATTTTACTGTATATATGTATGTATGTCAGTAAAAAAAATCAGTGATTAAGTGCTGGCAAAAATGAACGTGTGTGAACTATGTGAACTATTAGCACATGCATACATACTCATGTACATATATATTCATGATTTGTTGTTGTATAAACGAATGGCACAGTGAAATAGAAACCGGAATCGGAATCAATATGTAATATGGTTTATTCCCATAATTGTTTGTATGTATGTATGTACAAAGTACTTGTTTCAAGTGCCATACATCAAAATGCATGTATAAAATATGTACATATATATGTACACTAAGACGTGCCTGCATGTATATATGCATGCGTTTTTTATGTATAAAGCATAATGTTGACACCCCACAAAATCAAATAATCAATAATAAAAAAACGTATTTTATTAAAATTGAAATAAATCAAGCACGTATTACACGCCTCGACGTGTATAATCGTATATACATTTATATGTACGTAATGCACCTGAATTTAACTAGACTCTTTTTCTTCATAAAAGAAGAATAATACAAAATTTACAAATGTACCTACATTCATACATATATATATAATTATCATCATTGCATTAAGTGGGAATTTATCTGTAAAATGGTGGAAAAACAAACAATGAATAATATAAATATAATTATTCGTCGAAATAGTTAAAGTCGTATTCGAATATTTTTTATCTTGTTTACATACGGCTTTCAATTGGGAAGCACCACTTATATGTATGTACGTATGTATCATATGTGCATATCATGTATATGTGTATACGTACATATGTATGTGTTATTTATCTGTATGCATTTACAGATCACGAGCTGGGGAATCACTTAATGGAATTGAATATGTTCTTAATATACATTGTTGGTTGTAATTATATTCTAAATTGATTGACACAAAATCGTTTACGAATGCTGCTTTAAGATGAATTAAATACATAAATAAAAAGTGTTCTCGACAAATCAAATCTAAGAGGCCAAAAGCCATGATACTCTATGTAAAACTGTTTGCTTGTGTGTGTTGGAGCGTGAATCACGTTTCCGGCGACTGATATTGGTTTTGTTGTTTATTTAATTTTTTTTTAACAACTAAAAGCGGTAAAAAGATCTTCAATCAGGGGGTGGGGGTCAGTTGAAGGTGCGCTCGTTTAACTTTAAATGGAAAATGCAACAAGCAGACCACATGATGACTAATAATATTTCTATTGATTAATGCAGATAATCCAAAAACGCAGTTATACCTATGAAGATACATGATATCTGGAGGACAGACACACACACACACCTACACACAGAATAAGAAGGCCCTGCAGGAGATTCGAGGAGCTGTCTCCATACAAATACAAATAAAAGCAGAGCCGAACAGAGTTAAATATGCTTGATATAGGCATTGGCAAAGGAACCGTCGAATTACCATTTATTGTGGAACGTACGTGTACTGATTGCGCCAACGACAACAACAACCTGCTGCCAGAAACAGAAACAGAAACAGAAGCAGATACATCATCAGTAACATCGAGATCAACATTCCCAAATCTATCGTCTATCATCACCTGCTGCAAATTGTCAACGCCAACAGTTAAGCCGGGCAAAGGGACGGCCAGCAGATGCCATCCATATGCAAAACTCAATAGAAGAATCTACTTATGCAAATGTAATCGAATGGCAACAAGCTGTATATATTTTGTATTAGTTTTAGCGATTTTAAGTCTAAGAAATACTAGTGCTGCTTTTCATAATAATATTACAAATAATTCTAATAATAATTATTATAATAATAACAATATCGAAAGCGTAAGCAAAACTCAACATTCTGCTGGAATACTCCGTATTAACGAGAGCGCCAGTGAATTCTCCCCAATCAACAACTACTCGAAATATCAACAATACAGTAAAACAGAACTAACTGGGAATCGTAAAAGTAAACACCCAGCCCTGATCATCGCTGAGACTGACTCCGAGGCTAGTAATACTCACAACAACAACACCAACAACAACTCGAACAACAACAAAAACAACACTAAAGCCAGTGCGAAGAAGCAAACGGAGAAGAACGTTGAACAGACTGAGAAGCATCATTTAGACGATATTGAAATATTTGGTGCGTATAGCATACCCGACGATCCCATCTATACAAATGAGTTTGCCGTGCATATACCTGCTGGCAAATATGTGGCAGATAGCATAGCTGGCAAGTACGGCTTCACCAATAAGGGACAGGTACATGAACAATAACAAAAACAACAAAATAATAATAAATAAAAAAGAATGAAACCGTTCAATTCGGTAAGCCGAAGATTAAATACCCTTGCAGACACATGCAATGTGCGAAATATTTCTTGACAAAGACCCACAACAGTGTATTTTAGTTAACATGCGAAGACTTTACCATTTGGGGACAGTTCCTATCGAAGCTATATGTTTTAGAAGTCCGTTGTTAATCATATGGGGAGTTATATGTGAGTTTGGCCCACTTATTTTGAAAATCCAACAAAATCCCAACCAACTGTTTGATATATCTGTCCGACTCAGACTCAAGTACGTTTATACTTAGTCGTCTAGATAGTCCTAATAGTGGGAGACTACTTTGCAGACAGTTCATTTTAGTTGTTTCGTGGCAATATTATAATATCCTCTGCAAGGGTTAAAAGAAAAAAAAAAAGAATATTTGAACATTCACATCAATATAATTAATTGGTATGAAGTTGTTGTACATGCATTTGCACTCATCATTGTTAACATTATCTTTCACAGATTGGCGCCCTTGACGACTATTATCTGTTTCAGCATCATCGTGTGTCAAAGCGTTCGCTTCGTTCGAGTCGCAAACATCACAGTGCCTTAAAGTCGGAGTTCGAGGTGAGTGGATAGCCAGCGGCCACCTTGATTTATGGTGTCTGACCTTCAATGTTTGGTTAATGACCCTCTTGATTGACGTTTGCTTTGCTTTTCAGGTTAAATGGCTGCAGCAGCAACACGAGAAGATCCGCCGAAAACGGGATGGCCCCTATCAAGACATACCCACCTACAGTCCGTACAATATTTTGCGCCAGACTAATGACTACCTTATCGATCCGCATACGAATACGCATTTTTCATATTCCCCAGACCCTGTGCTAACATCATCGCTGGTGGGAACCCATTCGCCGCGCCTCGAGTACCGCGACGTCACCTCGCACCTCATATTCTCCGATCCGTTGTTTAAGGAACAGTGGTATTTGGTGAGTAAAGTATGTAATCATGCCGTCTTTCATCTTATCTGTATGTGCATCATCGATATCCTATGTGAGGCTACCCAGTACTGTTTGCACTTGATAAAAATTCAAACATGTCTTGTACAAAAGATTTCCAGAAAATGTAACAAATTCGATCAAAGAAACAAAAAGCAAAATAATTCTTATTTTAGAAAAAGCATTTGGCAAAAACTTAAAACGCCCTGCTATATGTATACCATACTATACATATTTGCATAACAATTTATTTAAAATCTAAGTAAATTCTATAAAATGCTTGCATTAAACTTTCCTGAAAACCAGAGAAAAATAAACCCGCGCCAAGTTACATTTACGAACTTATTTCTAGCTTGTTTCTCTACAAACGTTGTCCGATCTTTATAAAGTGTTCAAAACTACAAAACAAGTTCCCAATGTGTGCAATAAAGCATCCAAATAGTAAAATATTCCAGAAATGTATATACGAGAGACTACGCACCAAATTTGTGTCGTTAACTCTTATAAGATCCGAGATTTGCTCAAAAAACAAAGTTTGATACCGATTTCATGAAAACGCGGAAATTTATCGATGAGTAAAAGCAAACTAGATCTGCGCGGGCAGAAGGAGGACTTGCATTGAAAATATTTATCTCCAGTTGTTATGGTCTCCGAGAACGAAAAGTTCATATTTACGGATAGATGGACGGCTTTTGGTGTTGAGCAAGAAGAAGAGTCAGAAATGTCCCGTTCTGCCTACATCGCAAAATCATTATAACCCTTTTAATCCCAATGGATTCAGGGCATAAAATGTACCATTTTGTGAGGAAAAAGGTCCAGTGTACTGTAAAATAAATGAAGAACCAGTTTGGTACATTTGTACCAGGTGTGGCAACCTCGACTGCAAGTGAATCATTTTGGAATAGTAGTCAATGTGCCAATGCAAAAATGCAATGTCATTTGCTTGAAACTTAATGACACTTTCACTACTTTATAAAGAAAATCTTCGTCCAACTAAAATGTTGATCAAATGCAATATATTTAGCGCATGGGAGTCGATGTGAACATATGCATTACACACACATACACACATTGTCTTTTCCAAAGCGAGATCAATCAGGAAACGCATCCATTGATCATTGAGTCCTTCACTTGACCACTTGAAAACCACTTTGAAAACAATAAGCTAAAAGTAACTATATATGTATTAATGATGAATTCTTTTATAGAATGGCGGAGCTAAGGATGGCCTTGACATGAATATTGGTCCTGCCTGGCAGAAGGGCTATACTGGCAAAGGTGTCGTCGTGTCCATTCTAGATGACGGAATTCAAACCAACCATCCTGACCTAGCTCAAAATTATGTATGTGCCAACTTAAACAATTATAATTTATTTTATAATTTAAATCAATCTCTTAGGATCCAGATGCTTCCTTTGATATTAATGGCAACGATTCAGATCCAACGCCGCAGGACAACGGTGACAATAAGCACGGCACAAGATGCGCTGGAGAAGTGGCTGCGGTTGCCTTTAACAACTACTGCGGAGTGGGTGTGGCATATAATGCCAGCATTGGTGGTAAGCATAGTTAGCAACAATTGGCATTACCACAGACAGCACGAGTACAGTCAGGAATATGGGGAATATAGTCTATGTATAGGTGGCTGGGATTGGCTTATGTAGAACCTCAAATGTGATCAAATTGTGAATTGTGAATTAGCTTGTGCTCACATGTAGGAAGCATGGTGAACACCTAAATGTTAAATGGCTAAAATATCTTTAAAAGCAAAAAAGGTTCCTTAACATGAGCCTTATTTGTACCAATCGATAAAGAGTGGTCCGATGAGGCCAGCTCTGACATACACATATGATGCCTGCTAGAAAATACGGTCGAAAGCAAAGTTTCGTGAAGATGTCTTTAAAGCTGAAAGACTAGTTCGCATAGAAACCAACAGGCGGACATCGCTTTATCGACTCGGCTGACCGGGAACATATTTCGTACCATATTATAATGGGTATAGTTAAGTTATAGTTGTGTACTTCTATGTTCTTTGTCGTAAGAGAACTGGCAGAGTTCTTGTACATAAGTAATTTTACATTCTGAATCGCACATCGTCGATGTAATAAGTATGTATATGGATACAGTAATATCTTGGTTTGCAGGTGTTCGCATGTTGGATGGTAAAGTCAATGATGTGGTGGAGGCACAGGCTTTGAGTTTGAATCCATCGCATATCGACATATATAGTGCATCTTGGGGCCCAGAGGATGACGGCTCCACGGTCGATGGGCCCGGTCCATTAGCACGTCGTGCCTTTATCTATGGCGTAACCAGTGGCCGTCAAGGCAAGGGCTCAATTTTTGTGTGGGCCTCGGGCAACGGTGGCCGTTATACCGACTCGTGCAACTGCGATGGCTACACCAATTCCATATTCACGCTTTCCATATCGAGCGCCACGCAAGCTGGGTAAGGGGTTCATCATACGAGCTGGAATGGCTATGCATATAATTGACTTATTCACATTTCATATTTCAGCTTCAAGCCCTGGTATTTGGAAGAATGTTCCTCTACGCTGGCCACAACGTACAGCTCGGGAACGCCGGGACATGACAAGAGCGTGGCCACGGTAGACATGGACGGACGCCTGCGACCCGACCACATTTGCACGGTGGAGCACACTGGCACATCGGCATCAGCGCCGCTAGCGGCCGGTATATGCGCCCTGGCGCTTGAGGCCAATCCGGGTATAACATGGCGCGATATGCAATATCTGGTGGTGTACACATCGCGACCGGGGCCACTCGAAAAGGAGAGCGGCTGGACGCTAAACGGTGTAAAGCGCAAATATAGCCACAAGTTTGGTTACGGTTTGATGGATGCGGGTGCTATGGTTGCCCTTGCGGAACAGTGGAATTCGGTGCCGCCGCAGCACATATGCAAATCACGGGAGAACAACGAGGATCGTAAAATCGAGGGTGCCTACGGCTACACTCTAGCGACGCATATGGACGTAAATGGCTGCGCTGGCACCATTAATGAGGTGCGCTATTTGGAACATGTCCAGTGCCGTATCACATTACGTTTCTTTCCGCGCGGCAATCTGCGTATTTTGCTCACCTCGCCCATGGGCACAACGAGTACGTTGCTTTTCGAGCGGCCGCGTGACATTGTTAAATCCAACTTTGATGACTGGCCGTTCCTCAGTGTACACTACTGGGGCGAAAAGGCCGAGGGTCGTTGGACACTGCAGGTGATCAACGGCGGTCGTCGTCGCGTCAATCAGCCAGGCATTCTATCCAAATGGCAGCTGATATTCTATGGCACCTCGACGCAACCTATGCGACTCAAATCAGAGCTGCTGAATACGCAACTACGCAACAGTCCAATTGCGAACAATCCATTTATATTCTCATCGGCCTCCAATATCGGCCAGCCGGCCAACGAAGGTGGCAACTTCAACACGGACAATTTTGCCAGCTATCTCAACTACCAAAACATATTCAGTAGCGCCGGTTCCAGTCCAGAGGTGGCAACGGCAACGTTAGACGGACACAATGTGTCGACCGCAACAGCTGCTCAGCTATCGAACGCACTGCCCAATGGAGATAACAAGCTCATACTATATTCTTGTGATGCCGAGTGCGATTCGCTTGGCTGCTACGGCCGTGGGCCCACACAGTGTGTGGCATGCAGCCATTATCGTTTGGATAAGTAAGTAAAATTTTCAGCCTAGCCTTAATGCCATTGCAGATCTCTTTTTAATTGTATTGATTAACATTTAAAGTTATAGACCTATATACATATATATTCTTGATCAGCCCAAAGTTGATCTAATCATCTCCGTCTGACTGTATGAAGGTCGCAGAGGGTGCTCGTCAGTGTAGATTTAAACTTGTGAAATTCAAAAAAGATTTATACTTACTTTTCCATCAATGTTATATATTTTTGGATATTTGCAAATGCTTAGCATCCTAGCTCTTAACCAGGCTATCCACCAGCACAAAAAGTCTGATAGGGTATTGCATTTTCGGCTTACAAAATTTAGCTTTTTCTTATCCCCCACTTATTGCTTGATATCGTTTAAAATTTGCATGTGCAGCACCTGCGTTAGTCGTTGTCCGCCGCGATCTTTTCCAAATCAAGTGGGCATATGCTGGCCATGCCATGATTCCTGCGAAACGTGCGCAGGAGCTGGACCAGACAGCTGCCTCACATGCGCGCCAGCACACTTGCATGTTACTGATCTCGCCGTTTGTCTGCAAGTTTGTCCCGACGGTTACTTTGAAGGTGGGTGTGAGCGGCAGCAACTGCTGCATTGAATACGGCTGACAGTTGCTAATATTGTTGCTTCCTTTATAGATGTGAAGAATAGGACTTGTGTGCCATGTGAGCCGAACTGTGCATCGTGTCAGGACCGTCCCGAGTACTGCACTAGCTGTGATCATCATCTCGTTATGCATGAGAACAAATGCTATTCAGCTTGTCCCTTGGACACATACGAAACGGAGGAGAACAAGTAAGATCTACACGTCTCGACTGTTGGGCATTATGATATATATTTTGTTTTGTTCTTGCATCACTTGCAGATGCACCTACTGTCACTCCTCGTGCGCCACATGCAACGGAGCTACCGAAAATAATTGCATTACTTGCCGCCCCAGCCGCTATGCCTGGCAGAACAAATGCCTAAACAACTGCCCCGATGGTTTCTATGCCGATAAAAAGCGCTTGGAGTGCCTGCCTTGCCATGAGGGCTGCAAGTCGTGCAGTAGCAATGGCATTTGCACGGAATGTCTACCCAACTGGACGCTCAACAAGAAGGACAAATGCATTGTAACCGGCAGTGAAAGCTGCTTTGAATGTAGGTTTAATGTTTTTCGACTAGTATGTAAAGTTGTTACTTACCCCGTTTTTATTCCTTCTTAAATGCAGCGGAGTACTATAGCCAAAGTGAGGTCAAATGCAAGCCATGTCATGACTCCTGCGAGACCTGCAACGGACCAATGTCTTCCAATTGTCTGTCTTGTCATCAGAATCGCTTGCTAGAGCAGAGCAGCTGCGTGAGTGGCTGCCAAGATGGTTTCTACATGGAAACAGGCGTATGTACGCCATGTTTACATACTTGTACTCAGTGCGTATCCCGCACCAATTGCAGCAACTGTTCCAAGGGTCTCGAACTACAGAACGGCGAGTGTCGCACAACGTGTGCCGATGGGTAACTGGCATAATTTACAACAGAATGAGTGAAACATTTACCAAATGTAATCCATCTTAAATGCAGCTACTACAGCGATCGCGGTATCTGTGCCAAGTGTTATCTCAGTTGCCACACGTGCAGCGGACCGCGTCGTAATCAGTGCGTGCATTGTCCGGCTGGCTGGCAGTTGGCAGCAGGCGAATGCCATCCGGAATGCCCCGAGGGATTTTACAAATCGGATTTCGGCTGTCAGAAATGTCATCACTATTGCAAGACCTGCAACGGTTGGTTGTGCCATGTTCATGTATAAGAACGAATTATAATTGAAAATGCATGTATATTTTAGGTGCTGGCCCACTGGCATGCTCATCGTGCCCCACACACTTTATGCTCGATGGCGGCCTTTGCATGGAATGCCTGAGCTCTCAGTACTATGATACAACAACACAGACGTGCAAGAGCTGCCACGATTCGTGCCGGTCGTGCTTTGGCCCCGGTCAGTACTCGTGTAAGGCATGCGCTCCTCCGCTTCATTTGGATCAATTGAATAGCCAATGCGTGCCCTGCTGTCAGAATAAAAGCTCTGGCGACAATGAAACTGGATCTGAGAACTGTTGTCATTGCGACAAGGACACAGGTAAACATTATTAATAAAATGTGTTTCAGTTGCTTTAACAGATGGACTTACATTTGCATTTCAGGTGAATGTAAGACTGTCTCAACAGCTGGCAAGCGCCGCACCGTGGTGGGATCCGACAGTATTTTTAGAAACATGGATCGAGCAGCAATTACCGACGAGGGCAACAGTGGCTCATTTGCCTTGCGTCTCGACTCACCACTGACTGCAATCACAGCAATTGCGGTTGCCATCTGTTTGTTAATCATAACGATATTCTCCATAATATTTGCCGTTCTACAGGTAAACAATTTTCATTTCCTCTACCTCTCTCTGTACAACCAAACCTGACTCTTACCATGTTCTTTACTCACTTGCAGCGCAATAGTAATCATGTATCGAGGAATTCGGTTCGCTACAGGAAAATAATAAGCAGATCAGGTGGTCGGAAGAGCGATCCGAGCAATGAAGCTAGATTTATATTCAATGTGGGTGACGACGGTGACGATACGGAAGATAATACGGATGATGATTTGGATGTCCACGCTAGGGCTATTAAGAAGGTCGTCTACGAACCCAATGGTCCAATGAATGGAAACGAATTTTTTATTAAAAGTACAAATGATATTGATGCGGTCGAGTTTCATTGTAAAGGTGCTGGTGTGAATAAATCAAAATTCGATACCCAACGCAATGCAAACACAAACACCGAATGTAGAAGTCCCACGTATATGAATCAGGCAAACACTAGCCGAATGAATAGTAAGATTGTTCAAAGCTGATTCATTGATAAATTGAATGTGAATGCACCAATAGCAACAATTTCAACAACAGCAACACCAACAACTTTGATCCTGAATTTCTTGCTCTGGACTAGTAAATTTTAACCTTACTTGAGGAATATAGCCAATCGAAATATTTAACATCCGAAATGATAAAAATTTATATGTGATTGTGAATTGTTTTTATATATATATATTTGTAAATTTAATGTTTGTATTAAATTTTTATGAAAAATGTTATGTCAAGTTGAACAAAAATATGTTTTTTTTTCTCTTTTTTTTGTACTTATCCTGTGCAACAGGAGCCGTTTTGAAAGGAACTTGGTATGTGTATATGCATGTACATATGTATAAGTATGTAGAGTATGATGTTAGAGTATGTAAATGCAAATGCAAATGAGCGACAATTCCTTATGATATTCACTTTATTTTGAATATTAATTTAAAGTATCAATAGAAAAAACATTCTTTCACTTTATTTACAGGAAAATATACATGTGTATATAAAAATATCAAATAGCCATATAATACATATCTGTTGCATGTCTGGGTAAATCTATTCAAAAACTTCAATTTTATAAGTATATTTCGATATTGGCTATGTTCAAAATGTGTGCGCTGCATAAATTCGTTGCATTTTCAAATGTTGAATATTAATATTAAATGGAATACTTGGTCACGGTTATTTCGAACAATGCATTTGTACGTATGCACAGACTTTTAAGCAAATTATCATCTGTTCTGTATAAATGTACAAGTTCATACATACATACAAAATATTTGAGCAGGTTGTTTTTAAATGCATACATTTATAAGCTACATACACTGGCATATGTACGTGCATATGCGCTTTTTGTTTTAATCTTTATTACTATATCTATATCTATGATATTGTACAGTCGCAGCACATGAGAGAATAATAGAGACATTTAACCACCTTTTCGTCATTGTCCTCGTAAGGTGCCATTCCTTGCTTTTCCTTGATTTTGCGGCCATCCAATTGATCCGATTCCTTGGCATCTATCATTTTTTTTGATTTTTTACGTTTGTTTTTGTGCATCAGTTCACTACAGTTGCGCTGCTGCACCATTTCATCTATCCATTCGAAATTTGTGTTTACCTGGTTTCTATTGAAACTGGAAATACTTTCGATGGAGTTTATGTCATCCTGCTTAAAGAAAGAACAAAAGTTATAGTCTTATTGTTACACCGCGATCTTAATTCCATGGACCTGATTGTTGTTGTGGTTCCTGTATCTGCTCTTATGTGGCGAACTGTTGTTGGCCGCTGCCTGGTTGTGGGCTTTGCGGTTTGCTAATGGAGATGAGTTAGTGGTTATCGAAGCTGTTGTTCCTGCTGAGCTATTTAATACGACAGCCGATGTGGACAAATCTGTTTCGCCGATTGATGGCACCTTCGGCAAATCATCAGGGTTTAAAATATTGTGCTGTTGTTAGGATCAGAGTTCAGAATTAGCTAATATGTATGTCTCTCAGACTTACTAAATCAAGAATTTCAACTGTTGTCACAACAATTGGGGATGCCATTGCTGTTGTTGAGGGTGTCGACGGAGCCAGCTCCGAGAGTGGACTATTTAAATTTGGAGATATTGCGGCAACTGGAGTTGTTGGCAGTGTGGCGCATTCTGAGACAGCCGTAGCATCATCTGGTGTTATGTTATTACGATTCAGGGAATCGCCTTTTACACTCTTCACAAGCGTTGAGGACATGGCGCCCAATAGAGCCAATGATGATGTCGAAGCACCGTTGATTTCCGGTGAGGGCCTAAAAGAATACAATGTGATAATCATAACAAATATCTATATATAAATGATCAATTCACCCCAGCATCGAAGCTTTGAATGTTTTTAAATATTATATATCTTTTCTTTTGGTATATACTACAAAAAAAAAAAAGAACAACAACAAAAACACAGTTAAAATATTGAAGTTTGGCTTGGCCTGCTGATGTTTTTTATATGTTAGCTTACATATATGATTGTCAACAGAATGTGCTTAATGTTGCGGTCGCTCATATTTTTTATTTACATAGTAAGTATCTGGTATGTTAGCTGTTTTTAATATGTATTTGCAATATACTCACAAGTCAATTAGTTCACTTTGGGCCCTGCTGCCGCCCAAGCTCCACACCTCGCTTTTCTTTTGGGTGGGCGAATACGAGATGTGTTTGTTTGTAGAACTCAATCGACCTTTCGGATGGCTTTTTCGTCCTGGTATCCACAATATGCGCAAACCAGACGTTTTGTTTTTCTTAGATGAATTGGAAGCCATCTGAAAATCAACGCCCCGTTTCAAACATTACACACATAGAAACAGCACACAGACAAATGAATATTCACATGCACGCGTGTACATTCAAATTAGGCCCGTGCTCCTTGCTCCTTTGGCAACTTGAAAGCCGACGATCCAAGCAATTAGATATTTTTGTACGATACAGTTCCCACTTAGCTTTTGTAATGTGATTACAACTCTCTATTTTTGCAATTGTTGATATTGTTGGTGCAAGCACACACATACATACATGCATGTGCGTGATACGATATCTGCCACTGTTGACGTTTAGTTATTGACAAATACGATAGCTTGAATGTGCTTTATGTGCATAAATTACTTAATACCAGAATTTGCGGGTTTTATCCCAGATTAGAACCGTATTACGTTACGTTATCCTTCACCTAAATTCCCTTGTAAATGCTGCGACCTTTAAATTGTGCAAATCAGTTTTACCAAATAAGCCAAGATTCACAAAAAGTGCGTATGTGTCTGTGCGTGCGTGCGTGTGGGGTGTGTGAGCGTGCATGGTCAATGGCTTTTTATGCAAACATACGCACATACATATGTTTGTTTGGTGCAAATTAACAATATAATGAAGCAAAACTTGCTTTTGATACTTTTTTGTAAACACGAGTAGCGATGGCAAATGAACTGTATATTGCACTTACCTCTTCGTCGTGGGGCCTTTATATTATTGTTAAAGGCAATGTTATATGTGCACCAGTTTTTGTGCAAACAATATGCATATGTATGCATATATATATGTAAATATATTGGTTATTTAAAATTGTTCTGTGAAGCGTTTGTGGATTTGTTTACAAATTAAGCCGAGATTCTGTCTTGTTTGGACGGATTTGGTAAAAAGGAGTTCGCTGAAGTATTGAAAGTTTTAATTAGAATTTGTAAAAACACAAAAAATACAGTAAGTTAGTGATGTCAAAAAACATTAACAATTTTGATATTTAAGACATCGATGTATCGATTAAGTCCAGCGCAAACCTATCGATTTCTCGAATTCTTATCGGCCTTATGATAAGCATAAAAAGTAGCTAAGAAACAATGTGACCACTGTCTGCGATTTAAAAAATAATATACATAAGTAATTATTGAGTGAGCCGGGCGAAAGCATCTCCTTAGCGTGTCACAAGAAGTATATGTATGCAAAAAAGAAATGCATTCATATGTATCAATATATATTTTTGCATGCACCTTTTTGCTTACATACATACACGTACATACGCATTCATTAAGAGTTGTAGACCAAAACTTCCAATTATGAGACGCAGTCCTCTTAGCCGTCTAATCAGCCACTTACGCACACATGCATGTGAATATGTGGTTTGTTTCTCTGAACAAAAACTCACGGATTCTAAATATATAACATATTCCTGAGAGCAACGTAGAATTATCGAAACGACATGAGCATGTAATATACGGGCCAGCTTCGAGCCCAGTCTCCCCGTGCTCGTGCTGCACTCAGCAATCCGTTGTTCGCGTGTAGACGTAGGTAATTTGTTAGATTATTTATATTATTCTTGCTGTATATGTATCTTTTGCATATATATATATATATACACATATATATATATACATAGTGCGAATATTGCCTGCAAGTTTTGGTAAATACCAAATTGTTTATACAATTATCTGCCAAAGGAGATACAACCGGAAAAGCGAGTGGACAGTAGAAGGAAATATTTTATGCTTCCTGTAGTTACGAAGATAATTATATGTATATGTATATACACATCGCTCCAAACTTTCGCCGCTCAAAAATAGTCGGCGCCAGCTAGCGGTGTGTACATGTGCACACAAACAAGAAAATACGTTGAAACGGATGAGCGGGAGGATGGGTGGACGGACGCACGGGCAGGCACGGACCCGGTGCGCGCGCCTCTTACAGCCCTCGCCGATTCATCAGCGAAATTTATTTTTGGAGCTCTGGCAAAGCAGCGACATTTTTATTTAGACTTAGAATTTGTTTTTATGTTTTTCGACATTAACATACAATTCGACAACTTCTACATCTCGGTACGACTGCGGGTTCAAAGAGCTTCAATTGAATCTGCAATAAAAAAGTGTAAGAAATCAGAACAAGTGCATTTGAGATATGTGTATGTACACATATTTAGATAATATACATATGGTTCTATATCTGCTTACATAGGCATCATTTTTACCGCAAATGTTTCATACCAATTCAAAAATTATTTTTGTACAAATTTTGCAAGTTATTGCTTAAATTTGTCTATAATTATATAACGTTTGTAAAACCAAAAAGTTGAATAATTATTGCAGTTGTGAGTCAAAAAAAAAAAATACCATTTGAAAGCCAACAAATAATAAATACTATTATTCGTGTCTATGTAATTATATTTGCATTTTTTAGAGAATGTCCCCATTTTAGGAATTTGTGTACTCCACGAGCTATGTACACTTAGGCCATATGCATTAAGATTTCACTCAAAACCTCAACTGCTATTATATTATTGCACAATTTGCACTTTCAGAATATCATCCGTGAAGGCAGGATACAAGATCAGCTGTGATCATGGACCCGGAAGCGTTTTTGGATGTGGCCAATCAGGTCATCAAGCTAAAAATGTTTCCGTTCTTTGATATCGCGCACAGTTTACTTGCCGCGCTGGCCGTGCGCGAGGATTTAGGCGCCAACGCTCAGGCCTTCTCCAGGAAGCATCCACTGGCTTGTTGGCTATCCACAATGCTGGTGATATTCGCGGGTGGCATGGTGGCCAATGGATTACTGGGGGAGCCCATATTGGCTCCATTGAAGAACACCGGACAGCTCCTTGTGGGCACAGCTGTGTGGTTAGTCTCAACACTATTATATATGGTGTGAATGCATAAACTAGCATTGGAAAATTGCTTTTGCAGGTATATAGTATTTTATACACCCTTTGATATTGGATACAAGGTGGCTAAATTTCTGCCAGTGAAAATTGTCGCCAGTGCCATGAAGGAAATATACCGTGCAAAGAAAGTGTATGATGGCGTCGGACATGCTGCCAAATTGTATCCAAACGCGTGGATAATCATGATCATAATCGGCACTCTAAAGGGCAATGGCGCTGGTTTCACTAAGTTGATCGAGCGCCTCATTAGAGGCGCATGGACACCGACGGCAATGGAATTCATGCAGCCATCATTGTAAGCTAATAATTTATCTCTCTCTCCCCGTTTTTATGATAGAATACTTTGGTTTGTTTCAGCTATACGAAAGCATCGTTGCTAGCCTCCATTATCTTCGTGCTGGACAAAAAGACCGATTGGATCTCAGCGCCACACGCCTTAGTTTACTTTGGCATTGTTATATTCTTGGTGTACTTTAAGTTGTCATCCATCTTGTTGGGCATTCATGATCCCTTCCTTCCATTGGAAAATCTGTGCTGTGCAATCTTCTTTGGTGGTATTTGGGATAGTTTGGCCAAGATTTTGGGACGTGGCCAGGCCAAGGATGGCGATAGTAAAGACGTTAAGAAAAGCAATTGAACCATTTGTAAATTAGCTCAAAATTTTTAAACGCTGCCAACCAAAGCTACAATTTATTAATATCGAACGAACATTATTAAATTGACCCATAAGTAAAATATGTACTGATATCTGTATTTATACAAGATTCGATGTACAAAATCAAATTCAATGATAAGCAACAAGTGGGTGTGTCTGCTCATCTTTGACTCTGATTTTCCATTTATATTTTTAGTTCTGTTTTTAAATTTGTAGTATATTTAGGGACTATCAAACTACGTAAACCTAATTTTTTTTTGTTTCTAATGACGACTGAAAAACTCAGAGTAGGACGACGACTAATAAATGTACGATTTGTGTCTGCAGTATAATGATATCTGGGCAATTGCTGAGGGTTTGTAGCACAGTCTTCGGCATGTCGAAGCTAATTCATATTTGTAAACAAAGTATCTAAAAGTCATAGGCGTGGCATGTTCTATTTTTTTTTCAAACCCGCTAGATGTAAATATTTAAGTCATTTTTTGAAAAATGAAATTTTGTTAAATATTACATTTGTTTGGGAGTATATCTCTGGAAGTCATACTTTTAAAGAGTTCATCACAGACGAGTATATATACAATAATCGGACTATTTAGTGTATATTTATATGTAAACACGCTTTCATACAATTGAACGCCTTTGTATGAGATACTAATGATCATTGGTTGAAATAAATCTATGTGATTTGAATTTGTCAAACGTTTTTTACCCTTTTACATATATACAAATATCGATCCGAGTGAGAGGGGACGAAATCGAGGGAAGTGCGAAGAGTAAGACAACAACAAATATCATCTGTATAATAAAAATATGAAAATTGAAAACTGGACTTTTACTGATTTACATACATGAATGTGGGCTTATAGTAAAAAAATTTTGTACTTAAATCGATAAAAAATTGTCTTCTATACAGTGGTATAATGCGCCTTACAGTGAACTGAAACAAGAGGTAAAATGTGGTTAAGATTAATCAAAAATGCGACTTTGTATCTTGGAGGCATACCAATGAATTCCGAGACGGGATCATTGTCGCCCTCGCCGCGCATTGTGCCAGTGATCTCCTCATTTTCAACCATCGGCAGAAAGAGTTGCACAAATTCTGCCGAGTAGGGATGTGTTATTGTTTCAAGCACTTCGGTAACAAAGTACCGAATCAACGAAATGTCCGTGTCCTCGATTGCACAGCATTGCTTGATGTATCGCAGCACTGGAACAACGCAGCCGCGTGTCAGCAGATTAACCATACGATCTAGAATCATCTTTTTCATTTCAAGTTGCACAAGTATCTCCAATTCATCCTGCTTGGATTCGAATAAACGGATAAGTAAAAAAAGTATTTGCTGCTGCAATGTTGGATGCACCCCAGCTACTTCATCGAGCACTGCCAAATGTGTGGGACAGCTGTCCGTAGATAGTTTAAAGTAGGATGGTTCCATTACAACATTTTCTATCCATCGGATTACCCCAACACCGACAACTGGATACCTATACGGACAAAAAGCGCGAGAATAAGCTACATATGGTCAGTATTACGATTAAAATACTTACTTTATGCAATTGTAGAGAGTCTGCAGCTCGGCTATAAGCTCAGTGGAGCCCTGGTCTACATTGCAAATAGCGTGCGCCTTTTCAATAGCCTGGATGGTGCTCTTCAGTTCGTCTTTATTTAGTGTTCTTTCTGTCAAGGGCCTCTTCTTTGCGGGGTGGTCAATAACAGACGACGCATAGGCCAGCAGGAAAACGTATTTGGGCTTATGTTCCGGATTGATTTTGACACCAGAACGAAAAAGCGCATCAACCAATAGCTCCAAAAACTGTGGATTCCGTATAAGGTCTATCGGTGGCGGATCAGAGCCCGAATAGTTACGAAACAGAACGGTTATATCCGCTGGATTTAGGGTATTGCGGGTTAACATCGAGGTAAGCGCCTGACACGCCTGCGGATATACCGCCGAGCCATTCAGAGCCATTGTTATAGGCGTCACATTCTGATTGCTGAATCAAATTAAAGGAAACAAAGAGAACAAAATTAGTAGTAGTAACCAGGAAGGTGGCAAGTATAAGTGAATCAAATGTACTTTTGTAAGGCGTATTTAATGATTTCCTGGGATAACCGCTTCATATTGAAGCCACCTTTCTGTTCCTGACTGAGCACTTGTATCAACACCTGCGAGTAGACGTACGTGTGCTGGCCGTGGCACACCATCCGGGCACACTCCTGAATGGCGCCGTGCACATCATCGGGATTATTCAGAAATTTAACAATTGATGTTTTGAGAACGCGGGAAAACACTTCAATTTGTTGGGCGGCCGTAGAGATAGACGTGATTTCACTTTGGAATCCGGCATCTGATATCAACTTAATTGTAAAGTTGAGCATCAGACAATCCGGATATTCTTCAGCTAGTCGATATATTAAAGATCGCCACGTATAATGATCGATCATTTCTGTTAGCCAGTCCGGTGTCTCACCCTCCTCGGTGAATATTGTATCCGCTTTTTTCGGATCAAACGACTTTAGAATCATTTCCTTTAAATGGTTCTCTACCATCGCCTGGACCTCTGTTACCTTCACACCAGCTAGAATTAACCACTCGGCCAGCAGATTTGCCATCTGGGCCACCGCTTTATAGTTTTCAGATAACATTGAAATCACTTCTTCTGGAGACCCGCCGGATTGGAAGTAGCGTTTGAGCTGTGTAAAAATCCCAGGCTCCATTATGTAGTCGGGCGTTAGAAATTTTTCTAAACATTCTTGTATCGTTTTTTGTGGATTATCTTCGTGAAGTTCCTTTATTTAGAAACAAGTGTATAAGAATAAACAAGTTTTTTGTTTTGATTCGTGGTTGGCTTGGCGTTGACATAAACGTCAAATTTGATGTTTACCTCGGTAGTCGACTGTTGTTTTGTACGGCCCTGCCAGCCGGAATCATCGTATTCCACTTCCATTTTTACACTATATTCACTAATTAAAAACTTTTTATCTTATTATTATTGTATTTTATTTGCATTAGGCATGTTAACAAAAATATCGATGCATCGTCATTATCGATAACCACGGGGAAATATTCGATAATTTCCAAGCAACTGCTTTCTTAGGGTATACGCTGAGTTTTTCTGTTTCTAAACTTAGAGAAAAAAGCAAGAACAAAAATACATACAATCAATCAGCTGAATTTTGAGCTTTTATATAACAAATAATATCTTAATAAAACATTCGATACGATGTGGCCAATTCTGAATAATCGATAAGCGTTTGCATCCCTTAGCGGACTGCCAACCAAGCAAGCTAATAATTGGCATTTATTTTTCATTGCACAGCTGTACTTATTGAAATGTGTGCAGCCCTGGCACTTGGCTATCGAGGAGTATCGAAAAGCAGTTGCTTCGATTGATCGAAATATTTGTTAACAGATAACAGTCGGTTTGATTTAAAAGTGAAATACAAATTATTTCCATTAATTTTACTCATGGTATATTAGCATAAACGATTTGTTTTATTAAAGACTAAAATAATATATTTATTGTGCAATAATATATGAAGAATAATAAAAATATCAGGGGAGTTTTCTTTTCAGACAGTTACGATCTAGGATTAATGATTTCTTTCGGCTCTGGTGGGTCTAAAAACATATCGTTAACAGCTTTCATTACAAAGTCGGGAAGCAAACATGCCACTGTACATATAATAATATAGAGCCACATGGGAAGCGAGCTCAAGAACATATTGTAGACGTGATAGAGAGTACTGCTACTGTCCAAATTGTAAAGGTAAGTGCTTAACATAAATGCAAATATTGATGCAATAATAAAGGCAAAGTTGAGATAACTCATGTAGTGTGAAACTAAGAGTACCTTCAGGTTTCCCACAATCACGAGTACCATTATGAGCATAGTTCCAAATGTTGAAAAATCTGCAGTTTGTCCCTCATTGAAGACGACATTATTTTCATTGAGCACGGCGTACGCAAAATAAAATATAATGAAAGTCTGAACGATACCATTTAAAATCCATATCGTAAATGTTTTCCATGAGCTTAGCTTATTGTGCGAAATTGCTTTGTATAGGGTTGGGAATCTGAAATCAGAATTATATTGATTTAAAAATATATGTTATCCTTATTAAGTTGTCTAAGCTCACCTTAACAAGGTGTTCTCACTATAATGCTTGTCGGACATGGCCAGATACGTGAAACTGAAAGATATGTAAATAATATCGAACAGCCATAGGTACAGCTCGTTATAGACGGATGTAGCCGAATATAAGTCATATACTTGAAAGAGCGCCATGCATCCAGTGATAATAATGTTTTTATAGCAATAGAAGAGCACCATAAATGCCAGTCGCTCGGTATTATAATGGCCATGGACCAGCAACAGGCGTTGCAGCATATTAAATTTGGCAATGGAATAATCAGCGCTACGGGCTGCCTGTTTGCCCTCCACACCGGAAATGCCAATGCCAATGTGCGCCTCCTGGATCATGGACACATCATTGGCACCATCACCGATGGCTGCTGTGATATGTTTGCCCGACTTCTTGATAAGCATAACTATTTCGCTCTTTTGAAGTGGACTCAGGCGACAGCAGAGCACAGCCTTGCATTTGAGTGCCACTTCAGCAAATTGGTCGGGCAGATGGCTTAAAAGCGCGGACACAGTAATACCATCGATTACCAGGCAAGTGGGAGTCGATGTATTTGATGCGATGCCCAGTTCGAGCTGATTCAAGCGCTTTCGAAGCTCTTCCGGTTCGGTAATGTTGATAAGAAAATGTACCTCAGCTACTTGCGGTATGTGCTTGCAGGCCATGCCAATGGATAATGCAGTTTCCACCTTGTCGCCCGTTAGTATCCATATCTTTAGGCCAGCTTCCTGTAATGCAATAAGCGTTTTGTCCACATCGTCCTGGAGTGCGTCCTCCAAAGCCGTAGCACCCAGCAGGTCAAGCTCTGGAATGACAATCCATTAGAATTCTTAGAAATCTCACACTACGTTTTAATAACTATCAGTTGAATATGTATTATTATTTGTTTAAGATATTTCTCATAAACTTAAGGATTTATTGAAATTATGAATCACTGTTTAGAAATGTTGTCTAAATATTTAATAATCGATTCAACATCTTTCCAAAGAATTAATATATGTAATTATATTTTGATTGAGTTTATTATAAATCAAATTAAAACTCTGAATTTATTATATTTGTCTGTACTTTAATATACTTTAAAATAATATTCGATGTATTGAACTTCATTTGAAAATATATCTAAATCTGAACTTAATTTATGCTGCACCGGAATTTCATAGCAAATAATTATATTTTGTATATATTTCACTGAGCAGAATTTATACCAAAATTTCAAAAATTTTGTAGATTATTAGAATCTTACCAACTTCAATGCTCTCGTAACACTCTTCGATGAGCTCCTTTCGATCGCTGAGTTGAATATTGGCATTTTTGCATGATGCGAGAAATGTGGCATATTCCTCTTCAGTTAGGGTTCGGCTTGCAACAGCAAGGGTACGTAGACCCTCCTTGGCATATTCCGTTATTTGCACATCCGTCTCAGCAGTCGGAGATGTTTGCTTGCAGCGTGGCAGAATAGCAGCTTCAGCGCCCTTGCTATAAAGCCAGATCTGACCGCTCTCATCCCGAACGATAACGCTCATGCGTTTTCTCTCCGAGCTAAACTCGAGTACATGCAGGCGTTCGTATTGTAAGTCGCCAGCAATTCGGCCTCCAAAGATACGGCTGAGGTGCATCCTATTATTGTCAGTACCTTTAAAAATGAGACCCAATTTGGCGCAGCCCTCAAGTATGGCCTTTTCATCTGGACTGGATGCCTGGTATCTGTCACAAATGTCAGTCGCTATCAGATTATCGTACTCCGATTGAGCTTCGGCGGATTTTTCATCACAGCTTGCCATAACCTCCACTGTATGGCACAAGGACAAGGCCTCAAAAAAGTTCATCACCTCGGCCTGCGAATTGCAACAGATCGGCATTAGATTGGACATAGGATCAGGATTCAAGACTACTTACATCCATTGTGCCCAGCTCGTGGCTTTCATCTGTATCGGGGCTGTACAATTGGGTGTTTTGTAAATGGTAGTTGCGTCCCCCAACGTAGCATTTAAGGAAGATCATTTGATTTTTGGTTAGTGTTCCAGTTTTGTCCGAAAACAGAATGTTGATTTGGCCTAAGTCTTCATTCAAGTTCGATGCATTTACTCCACAGGGTTCATCGGTCTCTTCATCGTACAAACTCAGATCGGATCTCATAAATAGAGCACCAAAAACACGATACAATTCAATATTCATATACAT